>NW_026947510.1:38902200-40392200 GCF_034190915.1 Cavia porcellus
TAAATTAAATATTAATGTTCAGGGGAGGACCATGGAGTTCCCTGTCAAATCCCAAATGATCATAGTTCAATTAAGGCCTAGTAATGCCACCTGTGGAGTAGGCACGATTTGTCCTGGTGAGGCTCCTTGCTTGCTGGGAGATTCTGCACAACCACTCCTGGTTGAGACATCAAAGGAAGCAAGCTTCTCAGGAAAGGTTGATTAGACTTTATGACCATGGTAAGTTAGACATCTCTCCTCTGAAAATAAACAGAAGACTAGAGGAAAACTTCATGAGATGAGAGGAACATACTTTAAGATTCAAAAAGAGTTTCTGAAGAAGGCATTAGTAATTTTTATTTTCAGAAGACTCTATTATATTGAAGAAAATTTGTTATGGAAGATAACACATTGAATCCCACTTTGAACAAAAACAAAAATATGGAATAAAGTAGCTAAATGGAAAAGGCTGGCTTGGCATAACTGATGTTACTGAAGGAGAAAATAGCCTGAGTAATGAGCTGGGGATATTCTTCTCACTAAAGGTACAGGTCAGGGAGATACACATAGAAATCCAGGCTAGAGGGCTATAGAAAAAACAGTATCTGGGAGAGAGATACTTATAAGTTTGGTACTGCCGGGGTAGATTCTATGTGGTAAAATATTAATCCATTTTTCATTCAGACTTCCACAAACATTTTGAGTTCTTTCTCTGCACTAGACATTTGAGAAATAATGGTGTCCACCTTAAAAGAGTTCCTCGTTGAAAGGGAGTGATGATTATAGTGCAGTGAAGTACAAAGGCAGATTATGTACAAAATACACGGAATCCCTTTATAGTTATCTGCAACAGAGACTTCTGAGCGTGCTCAAATACATCCTGATGCAAGGCGGTCATTGTGTGCTGTTGATGCCTTTTCTATGGTTACTTTCCTTTATAATGGTGAGACTGTGCAGAGCTGCAAAACGGCAGATGGTGTGGAGCCAACAGCAGTTTTCTGGAATCATCAAGCATAAGAGCAGTAAATGATTTAGATATCCAGCTCAAGTCAAGCTTGTAAAGATGAGAAAACTGAGGAAGGAAGACATGAGATGGCTTGCCAAGCAGGTTTCCCAGATTATGGTTCAAGCTAGAGGCAGAACTAAAACCCAGGTCTTCTAGCCTTGAATAGCTCTCTTTGCATGTAATTGTATTGCCTTCTGACAGGTAATATTATTCAGGAGCCACAGCTACTTCCTAAGAGATGGTTCGTAGGAGAAAATTCTGAAAGCATTTTTATGAGTGTTTTATAACAATTTCCATGAGTAGTAAGACTTTTTTGGTCACTGTTGTCTAAAGCAATGGACCCAGTAGAAATTTCTGCAATAATGAAACCATTCCATAGTGGAACTGTCCAGTAAAATGATCACTAGCCATGTGTGGTCACTTGCACTTGAAATATGATATAGTGTGGAAATGAAATTTAAATGTTAATTAATTTGAGCTTTAATAGCCATGGATTGTTACTGACCCCATATTAAACAGTACAAGTCTGCAGCATTGTTTACCCCTTTAATTATGTCCCCAGGAGTGCTTCAGCCCTTTTCTACCTGCCCTTCACTTGTACCCTAGAATCTCATTTTATGCCGCTCCTGGGTCAGTAAGAACCAAACCAAACATAGTGTAAAAGAGGCCTGTTATCACTGGTGGATGGAACCTGTATTATTCTGTGGCATGTATGGTCCAATCATCACCAACTAAACCTCAATTCCCAACACTGTTGTAGGGGGGAATTAAATTTCCAACACATGAATTTTAGGGATGCATTTGAACAGGATCAATACTGCAGCATTTATATTGGAGCTACCTCTGTAGTAGTTAAAGCACGTGGTAATACATTTTAACCAGGATATTTTATTTTTGTACACTAAAATATTATGCTCCATTCACTCAAGAGTTAAAATCTTGAGTTTTCATTATGAACTCCCCATAAAAGCCAATTTTACAATCATCAAAATACCAAAATTAGTTCTGAGGTAGTTAACTACCACTCTATGATTATTTCACCAGGCTATTCATTGTGTTCGGGAAATTTAAATGCATGTACAATTACTGTGGGCATTTCAAAAGAATCTAAACAGTTTTTGGAAGAAATAAATGTTATTCATTATGGCACTGAAAAAAGTACAAAATATGATACACCATGTTGCATCAAATCCAGTATGTCATAAACTTTAAGATGTAACATGATTTTAGGTACCAGCAAAAAAATGCTGCCAATTACACTATGACACAATCTATTATCACATCACATTGAGTTTTTATGTAAGTCTTTAAAATTTAACTCTTTTAGTTTGTTTAAACATAATTTTTATATTGCTCATTTGCACATATCAAAAAGCAAATGTGAGCCAAATAATTTAGTTAAGGAATTCCTGAAATGACTACACAAGGAGATTTTGACTTTTTTGAATGGTTTTTAACTTAGAGACATCAACATCTGCATTTCCGAACACCGTGACAGCTTCTGTGTCATCAGAGCATTGGGATGTGGAATTTCTTCAACAGTTTTTTTTCTGGGATTTTGTCTTAAACTGTTGACATCCTTGTGCATATTTTGAATTGTTACTTTCTTGCTTCGTATCAATGAAGTGACATAACAGAGCATCTTCTTTCTTCACCTTTTATAAAGTACTTGGTTGTTGCTTTGCAAGAAAAGAAAGAATTGTGGCCATTACTCCAGTACCCACCATTTACTTCAGCAGTGTCAACTTTCTGCCCTGCTGTTATGTTTCTTTACCTTTCTGTGTCAACACAATAACTTCTTCATATGAAAGCCAAATCAGTGTGCTCTTTGTAAAGATATTTGGAAAGAATTTAGACTGAAAGGTGTAGCACAAAGAATAACAAATAGCCAATTGCAGTAGCAATGATAAAAGCTGCCAAAGGAGCTTTGCATGAAACAGAAAGATAACAATGTCAAAGGTGCTGTCAGCTTCCCAAGGTTATGAGACATGTTTGTAAGTTGCAGCCTGGCTTCTGATCTAGTGAAATGTAAAAAAAAAAGTATTTGAACCAAGGAATTATAATCTTTGGATTGCAATGATTATGTCAATCAAGTTTAACTTTCTTGTTTAATATAAAAAGAAAACTCAGTTCTGAGGCATTAATTAGCTACTATGTTCCAGATTCTAGCACAAAATGGACCCCTCACCTTCCCTCCTCCAAAATTTGTTCTTGTAGAGTTTACACCAGAAAAAAAGTGAATAACAGAGTTCCTGATGAGAACTCTGAAGGAAAGCAAGGCTGAGAAGAGTGAATGAGGTCTACAAATCCCTTTAGCACACCTGGTAGGAATCACCAGGTTTATCCCCACCAGTGCTGACACCTTGGCTGTGGCCAGGCAGACAGACTCCTGACTCAGACAGGTCACCAGAGAGCTTCTCTTTGAGCTCTGTCATCAGAGGATCAGGCTTGGACTTGACCTTCCTGCCTGCTTTCCTGTACTGTGAACGGTTAGCTCTCTTCATCCACATGTCTGCTCCAGAACCCACCTGGACCTGAAATGTTCCCCAGCAGGCTGGGGAACTGTCAGGGTCTTTTCTGGCTAACTCACCATCACTTGCAAACAGGTGACATACAGCTCTCACTGTTGGGCACTGCATCTAGACAAGTTACCCAAAGGATGGGATGAATTGAGGATGACCCCACAGGAATGCCATCCAAGCCAGTCCCTCGTTGCTTGCTTCATCTTCTGTGGACCTGGCCTCTACCTTTTGGATCTTTGCAGTTGGAGAAGCTGTTTCTGTGAGGAGGAAGCCATTTTCTATCTTTCCTCACTAGTTTTACCGAGAATTACCAAAACCAAAAAGTGAACCCTGAGAGGTAGTGGAGCATGCTCCCCCAAAGGTAGAGGAAGTGGCTGGTCCCACTTCCAGGCTGGGCTGGGTGCTCTGGTGCAGGCTGCTCTAATAGAAGCCCACTGTCAACTGCTTCTCGTGGAACAAAGTGTACTTGGAGAAAGCAGAAGGTCTGTATTAGGTTTGGGGTGCCACCACAAGCAGCCTGCACAGTTGTTAGGGTGTCTGCTACCCACAAAATCCCTACTCAATGGCTGGACTGGCATGAGCTTTCTTCAGACTACACAGCTCCTGCAGAGTTGGCTGGCACAAAAAACCTTGAGGGGAAGTGACAGCAGGTGATGCTAACAGTCAGAAAAGTGTTAACAAAAAACAGTAGCTCTGTGCCTTTCCCAGAAAGAGAGATGCTTGTAAGGCAGGATTTTGGGGAAAGGGAACCCATGGTGGGGATGGATCTTCAACTCAGGCAAGGCACGCAGGACCAGAGGTTTTATTGTCATAAGTCGTAATGAAGATGGGGTCACCGTCTCTGGGAAACTTGTATGTGCTTACTAAGATGTGGCCAAAGAAGGAGAGATGGGAAGGTCTAAGACAGAGGCAATCAATAATATAAATCTGTTGAAGGGAAAAAAGAAGCAATTTCTCCTATAGAATCTGTGGCCTTGGATTTCAAAGACTGTGTATCCAACAACTGCTTAGTTGCTGTGCTAACACCTATTTATTTATACATGAAAAAATAATAACCCAGGAAGTTAAAATCTCACCCTAGCAACAGAGCTCAAAGAGAGATCCTTGACCATCTCAAGTGCAGAGCAGGACTATGTCTCCTGGCTGCTCTGCTCTTCTGGCTGGGTGTAGGAGATGGGCATGGGAGTTTGGGAAAACAGTAAAGAGATGTTGAAGGAATGGAAGTTGAATCTGTGGAAGGGACCAGTGCAGGACTGCTGTGCTCCAGGACTACAGTCACAGAAGTAGATGTTAAGGAGGGGACTTATTTGAGAACTGAGACTTAGTTGATAGAGAGAACAGTGTCTCCTCAAAATTCACAATCACCTGTGAGTGTGGCCTTGTAATGGTTGACACATTGCATCAACTTGAGAAATCTAGAAACTTAACCAATTCTACATCGCTGGACGTAGAAGACATGCCTTTACTGGTCTAGGATGTTGTTCATTGTGTCAACTTGAGAATTCAAGAAGTTTAAGTGACTCAGCAAGGGGCCAGGATCCTTTGTAAACATCCTGAGCCTGTGCAAGAGGAGGGCATGGAGATGGTCTGGGTGCTACACCCACCCAAGGTCAAGTAGACTGCATGCTTTATAAGGGAGGGAAAGAGTTTGTTACTCCACGTTTTGTTCTTGTTGCTTTTTCTGTTTCTGCTACCCTAAACTGTTGGCCTTGTGCCATGCCATCCTGTCTTTGAGGCAGCTGACTACAGTATGAAACCTCCACAAACTGTGAGCTACATTAATCTTTCCCTCTTTAACTTTGGGTGTCAGGTAGTTAGTTCATCCCAGCAATAAGAGGAAAGTAACTATGACAGATTGTATGGAGCAGTAGGGCCTTTGGAGATGTAATCACTAAGATAGGGTGGTCTCTTAGTCCTTTATCACCAGGGTCCTTAGAAGAGGAAAATTACAAAAACAGACAGACACAGAAAGGAACTACCACATTAAGGCACAGGCCAAAACTGAAGTGAAATTGTTATTAGCCAAGGGAAATGAAGGATTGCAGACAACCCTGAGAAGCTAAAAGAGGCAAGCAAGGAATTTTCCCCTTGCATCTTGTGAGGGAGCACGGCCCTACCAGCACCATGATTTTGAACTTTAGCCTGAAAGACTTTAAGAGAACAAATTTCTGCTGTTTTAAGTCCCCCAGATTGTGGTATTGTGTGCAGCAGCCCTAGGCAGTGTATTGAGGATCCAGCAATAGTTCAGGAACCAGGGCCAGAATCTCTGGGGGAAGGGCACAACTACTGGGATTTCCTAAACTCTTCTTGTGGAATAAGCTGAGCTCTAGGTGATCTTGACATAAGACTAATTCTTCTGATTATATTTTGCAAGCCTTTCAATAACCACCTGATGTTCTAGAGTTTCTGTTCTAATTGAGGGACCCTGGAAGGCTGGAAAATCAGGGGCCACGGATAGGTCACCTCAACCAGAGCTCTGCTTTTTTCTGACCATAACTTTCTGCCTCAGCTCTGAGCATTTTGCAAACAAGGGAAGGTGAAGAGGCACCTGCAAAACCTGCCATATGTCTTCAGGAACTTCCTTGCGGAGCTGTAGACCCTGCTCCACCTGACACATTTTATCTCCCCTCTCCTCAATACTGATTTCCATAAAGCACATCAGCTCACCTTTTCCCTGATTTCAGACTCACTCAGGTAAACTTCTGAAGGGTGAAGCCTCGAGTCTGCAATCAAGTGTTTATTTTTTCTTTCAGTTCAAAGTGGTCCTCCTTGTACCCTGGGGCTACCTACTCCCGTCTTCTAGCCTCTGGCAGGCACTAAGGTGTCTTCTCCTTTACCCTTTATGCATTAGTTATCCATTGCAGGATGACAAGTTATCCAAAAATTTAGCAGTTTAAAATAACATTTATTTTGTTACATCATTTCTGAAAATCAAGAATCTGGAAGTGGCTGACTGGGTGCTTCTGCCATCATTTGTAGGTCTGATGGGAGCTTGAGAATACTCATCCATGCTGGCTCTTTGGCTATTAGCAGGCCTTAGCTTCTCACCAGGTGTTGGCTGCAGACTTCTGTTTTTAATCTTGATGATAATTTCATGGGGTTCCTGAATGTCTCTTTGACATGGCATCTGCATTCCCCCAAAGCCCACAATCTGAGAGAGCTTATACAAGAAAATCTAGAAAGAAGCTGTAGTCTATTAAAACCTGCTTTGGAGGTGACATACTAGCCGCTTCTGCAACTTGCAGTTGGTCACAGAGACCAGTCCTGGTACAAAACTGGAAAAACAGAATGAGTATGCAAACCAGGAGGTACGGATCTTTGGAGGCCACCTGGAGGTTGGCTACTACATCCTAACACAATATTTCCTACTTTTTCTGAGCGTACAGAGGCAGACAGATCGGGAAACCTGACCAATTCTACTATGTTGGCCCACCTAGAGAGTTCAAATTGTCCATTGGTATTAGCCAAGAGAGATAATTGCAATGCATCTAAGAAAATAGCAGCACTGACTTATTTCTCTTTGGTTAGACTATCTAGATTCAAATATTCCTAGCTATGTGACCTTGGGAAAGTGACTCAACTGGCCTGTGTTTATGCTTTATTATATGCAAATGGCACTAAAATGGTTTATACTCATCCAAAAATAAAATAAAAGTTTGTACCCCATATGATTTTTGTATCATTTTAATGACAGTTAATGTATATCAAATGAGTAGAGCAGAATGGGTGCTGCGTAAATTATAGCTGTTATATTCACTGTTGAAATACACATTGTTAAAATATATCTCATTTTAGGACTCAAAAAGAAAAGATAAAAGATTTATAGGGACCGGTAAAACAGTAAAATGTCTCAGATTATTCCTTAAGTGTTCAACTCTGTTCTGTAAAGCTTCAGACTTTCTGGACTGACTCTTCATACAAGCAACTATGCTAGCTCTATTCTGCCTCTTGTTTATGAACACAGTGATATCAGTTCTAATATATCTTGCAGCCCAAGCAACAAGTCCTGTCTACTTGCAATCTGAACTGTGTGTCTATGATTTGGTGAGGTTGATACCCCAATTTATTAGAAACATTAATTTGAGCATTTTAATTTATTGGAATTGATTTGGTTAATTTTAAAATGAAAAAGTTAACCAATGAAGATAATACACATTTAGGAATTAAGAAAGTTAAGATACTGTTTTATTGCATTTGTTATTTTTGCTATTCCTGTGCTGAGTTTGGAACGACTAGGTCTGCCAAATTTCAAGTAGGTCAACAAAAATGTTTTGATTTGTAACATATTCTTTAGTTGAAATAACCATGCCCCATTGTTGAGAAACTCTTACAAAATGGAGTGGGTACTTGGTTTAGGCTCTTCAGTATCCATATCTAGACATTAGTTATTTGGATCAATGGTTGATAAAACAAGGAGGCCCAGATTTCTGTTTGAATATTCTTCTATTCATGTTTGCGTACTTAGAATTAGAAAATGAGACCGTCACAAATAAAGGGAACAGCACTACTCCAGGCTTGTCATCAGAAAAGGAGGGTTAGGGGTGCAGCCCAATGGCAGAACACATGTTTAGTGGACGGACGGACTTGGGTTCATTCACCAGCCCCCCACCGCCAAAACAAGGGAGAATGAAATTGATTGTGTTTGCCAGCATTCAATTAATGGTTGCTTTGAAAGCATACTTGGGAAAGGTATTCTCTACTGGTAAATCAGAGGACCATGTCAGACTATGAGCTGAGTTTCCGTCAACATTTCAGGGCCAGAACCACAGTCAATCTTCAGTAATCTGTGTGAACAAAGAAGAGTTCCTTGCAGGCTGATGTCTATAGACCAAGACTATGCCGCCAGGCAAAGAATCCAGGCAGGTATCTTCACTTATTATTCTCCTAACACCTGACAGCCCAGTGGAGAAAACAGTAACTATTTCTCAGAAAAATGAGGGTGTGGGACAGGTGGCTCAGACAATTAATGGCCAAAAAATTCAGTACTCAGGCCAAAGACACTCTGAAAATAAACAGGCTTCTTTTCCAGCCAGTTGTCTGCATAACTTACCCTTTTTCCATCTAGAGGCCCTGCTGCCTGACATAGAGAAATTCATAATGGCAGTGGAAGATCGCCAAGCTCATTCCTCCAAGCAGCAAATTATGAAATTATGGTAAAGAGCGTTCAAATTTGCAATAATAATAATGAAATTAATAATGCTTTATTTACCTAAAGCACTTCTCATGCCCAGTTAATTATTTAGTATGTGAGGGTTGTATATTTGTATATGACTATAGGAGAATGTGCTGTATCTGTTAAGTACATAAAATAATTTAGTGAAACATCATTGGTTGTTTAACTAATTTCCCCAATTGTTTTGTCTTGCCTATTTAAAAAATTTAATTTCAGATATTACATTAACCGCCACTTACTATGATCAATTTCTCCTACTCATGTTTTCAACAACAAAACTTTGATCTATTAATACCTTCTACCTCACTAAGCATCTTCTTCTGTGTATGTGTTTTTCAACACAAAAAGCAAAAGGGAAAAAGAGAAGCATAGAAGTAAAGGAGAAAAAAACCAATTTGTCATTAAGGAATGTGGCTTATTTCTGTTATCTTGCCTGGTTTTTCTAAGGTCAGAAGATCATGAGCCAAAATACCGTATTCAAGTATTCAAGGTGTACATAAAGGACAAGTGGTCTGGCTGTATTCAAGTTTAGAAGTGAAACAGAAGAAATAGAAGATTCTGCGTGACTCATAAACACAGCCAAAGAAATGTATTTGATTTGGGTTTTGGCCTTTAACTGTTCCACCTTAGTCTCTTTTGGCTTCTCCTCGGTGCTAAGGGTTCCACTTAGGATGTCAAACGAGGGCTGAAAAGCCTCCCCAACTCTTTGAAGAGAAAGGCTGATTCTGTGCAAAGAAGAGCTGTTGTTTTATTAAGGAAACATGAGAGAATATAAGCAGGCTTCGCAGTGTGACAGGGAAACCACTGGTGAGTTGAATTTCAGCCATCACTGGACCTTCTGAGCTTTTTGATCTCTTCTGTGAAGATCAAGAGGAATTCAGATATTGGAACAAGCAGGACAGAAGGAATTTGGTGGAAGAAAACTAGTTCAGCGAGCATTTATTGACCTAGGTGCTGGAGACAAAACTCCAGAGGTTTGCTGTCACAAAAAGACAAGCAAACCAAGTTTCAACATAATGTGCTAAGAAATCATGTTAAGTAGTGGTCGAGGACCCTGGGAGAGAAGCATGGGTCACTGGTCACCATGAGGTATTTAAAGCAAAGTTCCTGAAAAATGGGAGCCTGAGCTAATTACCAATGTATGCATAAAAGACAAGTGGCTTAAAAGTGACAAGAGAACAAGAAATTTCAGGGTATTTGATGAGTATTTGTAGTCCTTTTTTATTATACAGAGTGTTGGAAAATAAGAACGGATAGGTAGACAGTACTAGGTCAGAGGGCACTGCCTACCATGCTAAAGAAGCTAGGAGTTTAGTATAGGAGGCCTGAAGGGTTTAGGGAAAGGAGATGTGAACAGTGTTTTAGAACATTTCACTAACGGTGGGTGGACACGGAGCCCACCAGGACACTGGTGGCAGGGAGAATATGGACAAATTTGGAGACATAAATCAGTGATTATTTACTTATACTTACTTATATATGGGAAAAAGAGTGTGTTTCTAGCACAGTGGTTCTCATCATGTAATGGCTGGACCACCAGCATCCACTGGTATCTCTTAGGAAATTATTAGATATAAGAACTACCCTCCATCACTTAAACCTGCTCTTGAGTCAGAAAGGCTAAGACTGGAGTTCAGCAATCTGTGTGCTACTAAACCAGGCTGGCGGTTCCGATGCTTGCTTATGTTTGAGAACCACTGGTATGGAATATTCCCCAGGTCTGATCTTGGGCTCCTGAGCAGGTGATGTTGCCATTTGCTGATAGAAGGAACACACTAGAAGGAGGAAGAATGCTTTGCTTTATTGCATTGTTGGAAGCGAAGGTAAGATGGGAGTTTAAAAAAGGATGGGAAGGTAACATGGCAAGGAAAAGTGAAAATTAGCATGAGAAAGACTGAAACAGTGAAGGAAGAGGTGACAGACCTCTGCTTGGGCTAGTGGTTGACAAAAGGGGGAGTATTGAAAGCCATTTTTCTATTTCTGGGGTAACAGTGCAAACCAGTTTGTTGTCTAAATAATGTATAAGAGCACTTTTTTTCTTAAAATATTTATTTTTTTTGAGACCGGATCTTACCATGTAATTCAGGCTGGCCTCGAACTCACTATGTAGCCCTGGCTGGCCTCGAACTTGTGACAATCCTTCTTCTTCAGCCTTTTGAGTGTTAGGACCTCAGACACACGCCACCATGCCTGGCTCTTTGAAATGCTTAAAATACTTAAAATATCTGGCTACTACTGACTGTGACATACTCTATTTTCTGTACTAGTGAACAGAAACCAAAATTTGGTAATATTGGATTGAAGTCCTTTCAGACTTTCTTGACCAAGGAAAAATATTCAGAAACGGAGGACCCAGATCACCATGTACCAGGGCCTACACCTTTCTTCAGCTGTGAGCATGATTAACAGTTTTGTTCAGGCAGCAGAGGTGGTGGAATCTGGAGATTATGGCAAGACTTAGCCAACAGGGGATAAAAGCCTCTCTCTAGGGGACAAGATCCCCAGTTATTTGCTGTGAAGTTCCCTATCACCAGGCCAAGGTCAAAGCCTAATGTCACTCTAGTGAACAGTTAGTTTTGTACAGAAAGTCTTCCAGCCTTATTGGAGGATGTTGGGCAGGGAAAGAAAGTGTGATTCTCCTGCTCTGTTGAGTGTCTCAATTGGGGTCTGTGATGGAGAAAGCTACCAAGGAAAAGGAAGAGCCAAAAACTGGGGGAGGTGGTTAAAAACAAGCTTCTCGTTCAAGAAGGTCTGCCTGGATCCATTCCTGCTATAGGAAGAGATGGAATAGCAGCCCCGTTCTATGAAGTGGAGTTGCTTTCCGGGGATATTCAAGCCTGAAAATAGAAGATTTAATGCACCAAGGAGGCCGCTCACTCAGCTATGACAGATGCATGGAAGCTTTTCCTTAATATGCTATCTAAAGATAAAAGCAGTCAGGGTAGACACATATTTTAAGTGCTGTCCCCCAAATTGAAATCCATCATCAGTTAGATGTGCTCTTTGACCAGCTTTTTAGCAGTGAGAATGGTTTGTGCTAATGAATCCTCATGTTCCGTGCCAGCATTTCCAAGCCCTTGGCTTCACAGCACCATGTTCCAACCAACTGTTCCTTTCTCTGCTCCAAGTCCTGCTACATATCACTGCCAGATTGATTTTCTAAAGTGGGTCTCTTGTCACTCTGTACTCAAAACCTGTAATGGCTCTCTCTTGCCTATACCATTGAATATAAACTTTTCAATTTGGCCAAATTACCTGAAACTCCCAACAACGATGCCTCCAAAGCCATAGTCATGATGAACCATTATGACACCTGGGAAGAACAGCACATTCGCTCATTAGCATCAGTTAAAAATTCAACAGTGGGTGCGTTTAACAGATGGATAGAAAGTAGGCTCCTGGTGGACATAGGATGAGGATGAGCATTTTAAAATCAGACTTTCTCTGTGCATTTAAGCAGTTTGGGGATAACAATTCCAAGGTGGTACATGTTAAAGGAATGGTCAAGGAAGAGTGTATGACGAGCTCTGATGTGAACTGTGAACTGTCTTCATTAAGGCATACGAGGAGTCTGCGCCCAGCGTAGAGATGGACCGGGAGACCACTCAGGAGCCTTGGAAATGCTTAGAATCCTTTGCATTAAAGCAGTTGCTGCTTAGCTCCTTGTAAAAAGATTAAGTTCAGAATTATGTGTCAGGGAAATGCCTTTCTGAGGACATGATGGAACTCTGCTTGTCTCAACTCCACAGTTACTATAGTTAGTCAGATGTCTACTGTGGACGCTACCACCTTCACATGCAGGCTTCCAGGCTTTAAATATTTTTGGTAGTGTGAAGGAGTTGTGGAGCGTTTTCTTGGGAATAGGCGCACCATGTGTGCACATGCCTTATCTCCAGGAGAACAGCTGATACACGGGACTTTGAGCAGGTAGCACAGAATATTTTGACTTCCTGCTCTTTGCAGAGTGCTCAGTGATCTTGGCCACAGTGCTTCACCTGCTTGTGCTTCCATGTCTGCATGTTTAGCCTGGAGACCAATTAGGACAGGTCCCATTTCACAAAATTGTCACAGAGATTAGGAGAGATAATATTTGTAAAGTACTTAGACTAGCACCTTGTAGCAGATGAGATCGATGTGAATGCTGTTACTGCGGTACATATGTTAGTGGCTATTATGGTTTAGATGTAGAGTGTCCTCGCCAAACCTTATGGATTCAGAAGTTTGGAAGGTGATTGACTTATTAATCCACTGAAGAGTCCATAGCAGGATGTGCTATTAGGATATAGGGTCTGGTTGGAAGAGCAGGTCACTTCTCTCTTTGCTTCCTGGCCACCATGATCTGAGCAGCTTTCCTCTTCCAGATCCCTCCACTGCCTTGGAACCAATCAACTATGAACCAAATTTTCTAAAAACTATGAACCAGACAAAACTCCTCTTCCTTTAAGTTATAGGCATCAGGTATTTTGTCCCATTGACAAAAAAATGACTAAGACACTAGTAGAGAAGGTAAGTTTTAAAGTCAGATTTTTCTGGGTTCACATTCAAACTCCATCTTGCAGACGATGAACCTTCTCCTTAGGCCTTGCATTCTTCTTCCTTGTAAAATGAGGATAAGCAGTAATATTTATGTCATTTAATCCATGACTGGTACACATATTAACTCTCAAATATTAGCCACAATTCAAATTATCTCAGTCTTCTTATTCCTCTTGCCTTTCTCTGTCCTGCCCCAACCCTAAGTATGTTCTTAAACTATGGTACTTCATGTTTTAAAAAGAGTTAGGACTCCCTGACGTCTTTTTCCCTGGAAGTTTGTACTATTTCATGTCTTGCCCATGTGTCATGGATTTAGGGTTGTTATAACATTCTGAGGCTTGGGTTCCAGCCCAGAGACTGTTTTAATTTCTGTTGCTCCAAGGTTCTAGTATTAGCATTTTAAAAAAAGGTATCCATCTCATTCCTGTCTTATTGTAATGAGCATTTAGGATTAAGAATCACTGGTCCAGACTGATTCAAATCAAAATCATTTAAGGAGAGGAGACATAATAGACAAGTTATCAAAAATGCACCAAACCCAGGAGGGTGTGGTGGCACAAGCCTGTAATCCTAGCACTCTAGGAGGCCGCACAGAAGGACTGTAAGTTTGAGCCCAGCCTGGGCAAATGAGTGACATAGCAAGATCTTGTTTCAAACCGAGAAATAAAATGAGACTAAAGGCATGAGGGAGTATCTTAGTGCAAAAATCCTAGATTGAATCCCTACTGCTGGCCCCTCCCCTCAAAATAAGCACCTAAGGTCTTTGCCAAGGAAAAGATTAGACAGTCCTGATAAACACTCCAAACTGATTTTGGAAGACACTTGTGTTTATGAAACTCTTAAAATCATCTCAAAGTATGGTTAGCTTCAGCTCAGATGTCTATTGTGATGATATTCACTTTGAAGCCCTGATGAGGTATTCTGGGTTAAAGGCCAATGGATCCTACTGTGGGGTTGTTTGACACTGAATTCTTAGCTATGGTCTTTAAGAGATCAAGGTTGTAGCTTGCATTTCAAAGGAAAGGGAGAAATAACTCTTCTGAGAGTGTCCCAGCTGCTGGAACAGAGACATTCAGCATTTCTTTCCTTATCCAAAGGGAGCTTTCATAGACATTGTAAAATGTTTTTTGGCTCAGGCTGAGGATTTTAAACTTTATTCTGTAAGCTACAGAAAATCTATGAAGATTTGGAACAGGAAAGCAATATAGTGACAGCAGAATTTTAAGAGAAGTGATGGTGGTGTGTAGAATGGATTGAGTCAGGAACACAAAGAAAAAGAGGCCATCAGAAGGCCGGGGGCCTGGTCTGGGTGAGAGGGGTTAGGAGAGAAGGTGGTTTTGTGGTGGAACTGAAGGATAAGGGCTCCACAGGTGTGGGCCCAGATACAAGTTAGCATCACCGGGAGAGGAGAATGATCCCCTTTGAGAACATCACCCGCTCTTCACAGCCTGAATTATGAACCCTGAAAGTTCACTTTATCTCTCATTCAGCAAGAAAATGACTTAAACCCTGGAATGTTCCAGTTGTAGGCACTAGTGGCATAGCAAGAAAAATGTGTGTAGAGCTCTCTCTCTCGCTAGAAAAGAGAGGGAAGGAAAATAGATATTAAAAACTGACTACTTTAGAATTAAGTTCCATGCAAAGGATTAAAATAAAATACAGTGATAGTGAAAAATACTTACTTAACATGGTAGCCATCAACTGCCTCTGTGAACACATGGCCCTGAAGCTGCAGTCTGAAGACACTAAGGGGCCAGCCCTTTGGCAACTACTGCAGAATCATAGCAGGCAGAGGAGCAGCAAGGGCGGAAATGGCAACAGGACTGGAAAATCTCAGAAGCAAAAGGAAATCTGGTGCAAGTGGAATAATACGAACTGGGAAAGAGTGACCTCGAGCAAGGTTTGGGGAGGAGAAGGGGGCCAGATCTCCAGGGAACTCTATGGCAGGTGAGGCCAGAGTGCATGCTGCTGTAAGAACAGTGCACTGCTGTGGAGTCTGTAAAGGGGATAACTTAATCTCATTTATTCATTTGAAGATGGGTTTGGCTGCTCTGGGGAAAATAAACAATAGAGGGAAAAATGGAAAGAAAGATATAACTTGTGTTAGGATGGGAACAGCAGAGATGGAGGGGAGTGAGCTGAGTTGGAATATCTTTGGATGACAGAACTGGGAAAACTTTAGATGTATTAGTGGAAAACAGAGAGAAATAAAGGTTACTTATAGAGTTTTGGTGCCAGAAATTAGATACTGTTTATTGAGGTAGGAATTTAAAAAGTAGCACAGTAATGGAGGTGGATCCTCTGCAATTCTCATTCTATGGTGTTAAGTTTTAGATAATTATTAAATGTTCAAGTAGAGGGGTGAAACATATAAATATCAATGTTTGAGTAAAATTAATCTAAATCTGGGCTGGGACTGTGGTTTGGTGTATGCCATTTGCCTTGCATGTGTGAGGCTTTGAGTTGGACCCTAGCACCACAGAAGGTAAAAAGAAGAAGAAAGAATAAAACGGGGAAGGGACAAGAGAAAAGAAGAAATGTTTCAAAATGATTTAGGCTTAGAAGAAGTTTTGGACAACAATGAGGAGTTAGGATGGTGGAGAGAGGGTGTAGCTTATGCCCTGAGAGTAGATGAAGAATGCACAGAGAAAACAGAGAAAGCAACCTCAGTCCAAGGCCTTTGGCTTATCAACATTTCGCATTGAGCACAAGTTGGAAAGTGGATATAGTAGTCTGTGAAGAAGGGCCCTGTGAGAGGAAGAGGATGAGGAGATAAGAATGTTTTTGCAAAAGGAGAAAGTGATCAATCGAGTGCAATGCTAAGAGTGAGAACAGCGTGAGAGCAGACCATTCATTCAGCAACGTGGGGATCATCAGGCAAGTGTCGCAGGGGAGTGGTGGGTCAGAAGCTCAACAGAGATGGGTTGAAGAAAGAAGGCAAAGACAAGACGTGGAGAAAGTGGAGCATTGTGTTATAAAAACGAGAAGAGAAATGAAAGAGTAGTTGATGAGACTGTGGTGGTAAAGAGAAAGTTTTATTCCAAGGTTAGGTCATAGTAGACTTATTTGTATACTGAACAGAATGAATCAGTAGAGAGGAGAAAGTAACAGATGCAGGGGGACAGCTGCAGGACTGAGGTCCTTGGAGGTGGACGCAGGTGGATTGGATGAGAAAAAGGTTGACTTGCGATAAGAACAAGGAGGGAAGTGACAGGATGGACACCAGTCCCAGAAGGATGGTGGACATGGTGGGAGGGAGGTAGAGTTGCTGTTCAGTTGCTTTTTCTTTCCATTATTTTTATAACTTGCTGTCTTAACTGTTTTTAATTGTACACTTCAGGGGTATTAAATGCATTCATATTGTGCAACCATTATCACTGTCTCCATCTCTGTTCATCTTGTAAAACTGAGACACTACACTCATTGTACCAGTCAGTGTTCTCTAAAGAAACAGCTATAACACCAGATATATAAATATATAAGAATTTATGAGATTGGCTTACAAAGGCCACCCATAGAAACTGACGAGGAAGGGTGCAGAGGGTTTGTCTACACACTGGAGACTGAATGATCCAGTCTAAGGTGTGATGCTCACTGCAGTGCAGTGAATGTCTACATCAGGAGGATGATGATGGCACCTAGGAGATGATGTCCAAGCTGAAAGCAAAGACTGGAGTTCCTCCAAAGAACAGAAGCAGCTCTGCCCTTTCTCATTTCCCCCTACCATCCAGGTGACAAGCCACCCTAGGGTGGGTCTTCTATGCCTTGGAGTATGAACCTGTGGAGCCAATTGTGTTAAGCTTCCCTTACACAGGTTGGCACAATCAACCAACCAACCATCCCACTCAGTAAACAGTAACTCTCCACTCCTCTCCCTCAGCCACTGGATTTTACTTTCTTGACTACTTTAAGTACTTCATGTAGGTGGAATCACAGAGTATTTATCTTTTTCTGATAAGTTTATTATCCTTGCCATAATCTCAAAATTCATCCATGTTGTAGCATACTGTGGAATTTCCTCCCTTTAAGCTTGAATAGTGTTCTACTGTATATGCATGCTACAGTTTGCTTGTCCATGTGTCTCTTGATTAGGTACATGCTCTACTTTTTAACTGTTGCCATAAATAGGAGTGCACAAATAGCTCTCCAAGGTCCTGCTTTCAGCTTTTGGATGTATACACATAAGTGTATTGTTAGACTGTTCAGTGATTTCTTCTTCTTCTTCTTCTTCTTCTTCTTCTTCTTCTTCTTCTTCTTCTTCTTCTTCTTCTTCTTCTTCTTCTTCTTCTTCTTCTTTGTTTTTTTTTTTTGGTTTTGAGGAATACCAGTAATGTTTCCCAAGTGAATTCACTATTTTACATTTTCACTAAAAGGGAAAAAGGAATTTTAAACTCTATCTCTGTAAGGTTGAAGGAACCCTTCTGCATTGCTTGTGGGAATGCATACCACTATAAAAATGGAACACATCTCCTGGCATATATCCAATGGAATTAAAATCAGTATAGTCTAAGGTTATGTACATAACTGTGTTTGTTGCAACACAATTCACAATAGCCAACATATGGAACCAGATGAATGAATAGAAAATTTTGAGATATACACACGTTGGAGTATTATTTAGCCATAAAGAAGAAGAGCTTATGTCATTTGCAGAAAAATAGATGAAACTGGAAGCTGTCACATTGCGTGAAATAAGCCAGACTCTGAAAGCTAAGTACCACATTTCCCCTAATACATGGAATCTATATATACACATATTCCCCAATATATGGAATCTACATACACACATATTCCCTAATATATGGAATCTATATACACACAAAAAAGAAAACATGCATGCAGAAGGAAGATTATTATTAGACAAGGGAAAGGAACAGGGGAAGGAGAGAGGGAGGATTTAGGTAGGGTGATGGGGGATGGGAAAAGAGTAATTAGTAATATCATTAAGAGATTGTGATGCTGACCTGAATTTATTGATGTGAAATAGTGTCCACTCTGTGAATTGAGATGGCAGGCTGCAAAACAGTGTGTCATAGGGAAATTTTTACTTTTAAAATGCTTTAATATATAGAGGTTTCAAAAATTATCAAGAATGGATTTCATCTAACTGTTCTAAGCTATCTCTGGGAATAATATGCTCAGGGCATTTTTCTTTTTGTTTAAGGGTATTTATTAGCCAGGCATGGTGGTATACACCTGTAATTCCAGCACTTGGGAGCCTGAGGCGGGAAGATTGCAAAATGAATACAGCCTGGGAAATTTAGTGATTTAGCAATCCTCTGTCTCAAAACAAAACAAAGCAAAAAACAAAAACAAATCAAAAAGGGCTGGGGATATGGCTTAGTGCAAAGCTCCTGGGTTTTCCCTGTACCATTTTAAAAAGTAATTTTTTACTTGTGCTAATATAGAATGTTTTTAAGCAGAGGAAATTAAGAATTATAATGATATGTGAGGTGATAGATATGTTAGTTAGCTTGATTGTAATAATAGTTTCTCAGTGTATATTTATCTCAAGACATGATGTTGTATACCTTAAATATGTGATCTTATTTGTCAATTATACTCAATAAAAAATGGAAAAAATATCCGTAACCTTACCAAACACTTGTTATTTTGGTAGCCATCTTTATGTGTATATTGTAAATCACTATAGCTTTGATTTCTATTTCCTTTAGTCTTTTTTTTTTTTTTTTTGTGGCTACCAGGGATCAAACTCATGACCTTGAGTTGACAGGCAGGTGCTTATGAGCCGAGCTAAATCCCCAGCCCTTGATTTCTGTTTCCTAATGACTAGTAATGTGGAGCACCTCTTCAGGTGCTTTGCAGTTGTATGCATACCTTCTTTGGAGAAATGCCTATTCAAGTCCTTTACCCATTTAAATTTTTTGTGGCACTGTGGAGTGAACTGCGAGCATTAGTACTGAAGTACAACCTTGGCCCTTTTGAAAACTTAAATTTTGAATTAACATCCTGCTAAGTAGCTAAGTTGCCAGGCTGGGTTTGAACTTAAAATTTTCCTGCTGCAAAGTCCCAGAGTGCTTGAAATATTGTTTATTTATTGTTGAGGTTTAGGAGTTTGTCTTTGTATTCTGTCTATTAATCTTTTAGTGAATATATGATTTGGAATTATTTTCTCCCATTCTATGGGTTAATTTTTACTCTGGCTTTTTAAAAAGCTTTGATGATGTCTCATTTATTTTTAAGAGCAGTTTTATGTTCAAATAAAATGAACAGGAAAGTACAGGGCTGGGAATGTAGGTCAGCGATAGAGGGCTTGCCCAGTAAACTCGAGGACCTTGGTTCTATCTCTGCCACCAAAGAACAAAAGAGGACAGTACTGATATTTCTTGTGAGTCTCCACCCCAACACATGAATAACTGCTCCCACTTGGATAATGTTCTGTTGTAAACAATTTTTAAATTTTCATGAAGTTTAGTTTTTCAATTTTTTATTTTGCTGCCTATGCCTTTGGCTTTGGATTTTGTAAAATTTTTGCCTTGATTTTTAAAAATGTTTTATTGCTTTAAGTCTTACAGTTAGATCTTTGATTTACTTTGAGTAAATTTTTTTATATAATGTGAGTTAAGGGTCTAACTTCATTCCTTTGCCTATGGATATCATTTTCCCAGTGTAATTTATTGAAATGACTGTCCTTTCTCCCAGATTAAAAACTGGTGGTCAACTTAAACTCCAGCTGAACTGAATCAGCATGGTGCTGAGCATGGATGTTCCACCTGAGGAAAGTTGGCAGCATAAACAGGAGACCTGGAGAAGAAGCAGTAGTGTTGTGGGTTCTCCTAAGTGTTGTTGCTTGGAGCTGTTGGTTCTCCTAGAAGACCTTGTCATATTGGCTTCCCTGATATGAACTCAGCTGTTATTGTTAGTGGACCTTGGGACTTTGTCTCTGAGAATGACTGCGGTTCACTTTTGGGGAGCTTTGGTCCTTATTTTGAGCATTACTTCCTGGTTCCGGAGGGGAAGATGTGTACTGTTTAGTCTTTAGGGAAAGTTTGTCACACTGGCTTCCTGATATGCACTTGGCTGTTTACATTGTTGGAGAAGCTCAGGACCTCATAGCCAGTACTTTTCAGGGGAGCCCTGGTCCTTATTATGAGCATTGCTTCTTGGCTCCCCTGCAGAACCCTCAGCCTACTAGCACAGATCCTTTACCCCACTGGCACAGACTTTCTAGCTTCCACTGCTGACCTTTGGGCCTTCCTAGTGCAGATCCCTGGAAGAGGGATCTGGGCCCTTGGTTGGATTTTCTAGGTCTTTAGTGCTATGGACAGATTTCCTGCACTTTCTTTGTATTTGACTCCTTGGTTGACTATTATAAATAATACTATAAATTATGTGTCCTGTATGTAAGTGCTCTCTTTGCAACCCCTGGCCACAATATCCACTCAGTTGTTTTCACAATTGAAAACACAGTTGTCAAAATTCATTTGATCATTTATACAGGGATTTATTCTGGGCTCTGTTGATTTATTTATTTTTCCTTTGGACATACCTTCAAGTCTGTTTATGTGTCTTCATTTTGTTGTTAAAACCTGTACATTTGAATTTAACAATATAGTAATTCTAGAATCAGACTCTTATGCTTCCCCGGGTTTTACTATTTTTGTTACTTGTTTTATTTCTTTTTTATTATTATAGTCTGTCTCTGGCTGTACCAAGGATCAGCCTGAGCTATAAATTGAAGTCTTTCTCAGTTCTTGTCTGAGCCTGTGCCTTTTCCTGGGCATGCATATCCACTTTCTAATTTCCCCAAATTTGTAGTTGCTTTCAAATGTTCTAAATTTTGATGTCTGGCCCAAAAGAAGAAAAGGAACATTAAGGGCAGGGGAAGGTAGCAGCTCCTCGAACCTCATGGCATGTCACTTCAACCAGAGCAGAGAAGACTTGGAACGACAGTGAAATGGAAGGACAGCTCGTACCTCTGTGCCTTTGGTAGCAGAAGTGCAATCAGTGATCAGTGTGAAGATCTCCAGTACTTAAAGAACAGGGTCTCTTTTCATCCTTTGACTTAAAAATGCTGCAAAAGGTAACAGTTGTGTGTACTGGGCTGAGGTACAGGGCACAAAATTACTGCTGTGCAAAACTGAGCAAAACCTGACTGAAATCACTACAATTTACTACTCAAAACTTCCTTTGATGTGGAAAGACTCCAGATTCCCCAAAACAGTTACATCAGTAAGATTCTGTAAGTGCAGTTGTTGTCTACACAGAAACATCTTTGGTAGTTCCACCTCCTCCATTCTTTCCCAAATCTTCCCCAAGTTGCTCCTATATTCAAATAAACTATGAAGTAGTTATTAAGTGAACAGGGGAATGGGAAAAGATAGAGTGACCTCAAGGAGAGAGAAGAATAACCATACTGCTGTAGAACTTACTGTGTACCAGGAAGTGTTTACATTTATATCTATCAGCTCATTTAATGTGCATAGCCATCCTCTAAGATCGCTCTCCATGTTACCTATTAGGAAACTGAGGTAAAGTGACAAGCAATGTTTTGAAGTAGCTGTAGGTAATAAGAACGAGGCATTCATTTTGGTGGTTGAAGGAGCAGACATGCTACACGAGTGAGGGAGCGCTGCTCCTCACCTATGTTGGGTGCCATTTAAAATGGAAGCTCAAATTGAAAATGAAACAGCACAGTGTACACTTTTCTTCAGAGCTCACTATCTGGTAAGCAGGCACTGATCAGGCAAACAGTTTGATTTCATGAGGCTCAGGCCTTGCCTGGCCAGCTTCCCAGAAAGAGAAGAGGCCACCGAGCCCAGGGATCTGTGCAGGAAGCCTCATGGCAGTGTAGGACAGGCGAGACATGTGGCAGAGGTGGAGGGTATGACCCGAGGACCGGAAGACTACTCTAGGCTCATCATGCAAGGATAGAGGAAGAGAGCTGAGGAAGAAGGAGAGGAGGAGGCAATGAAAACAAATTGGAGGGAGCTACAGTTGTGGGTCAAGGTCAAGGGTCCACAGCCCATTTCCCCTGTCGGTTCCGGTTCCATTCCTCCCTCCACAGTCCTTACGGAGACCTGTGCTCCTTCAGATACACACTGCAGTCTCCCAGCTCTGCACTGGGAGGATCCTTGTCTGCCCCTCCTTTTCCTCCTGCCTTCCTTCACTAAGATAGTTCAAACCCATTTTCAACTCCTTCCTCAAGGAACTCCCTTCTGCTGTCTCAAGCCAGAAAAGTTATTTTCTGTATTCTCTTATGGCACCATTTATACCTTTCAGATTGTATTCACTGCATTTTGCTTTTTAATGAGACATTTTTCCTCATGTCTTATCTTTTCTGCTAGGTTTGAAGTGCTCAAAGGCAAGGACCATAACTCCTCAATTGGTATGCTGGCTCAGGCTTCGCCTCATTTCTTTCTGTCAGTGGGAGCTGGAAAAAACATAGATTCTAATCTCCTAAGTACAGGCGTAGTGTAGTAAATGCTCAATAAATATCAATTCAATGGAGTTAATGACTCAGCACATTAGGAGTATCATTTTATATTTCTCACATTGGCCTTGTCCTCATAGATCAATGAATGAGTATTCCAGTGAATCTCGTCTCTTTGTTATGAAGTCATCAGTTCGAGTCTGATGGGTAGTAAACTGAGACTAACTTCAATTAAATAATTTCTCAAGGCCACACAAGAAAGAACTGACAGACCCTGGTGTCCCTGGTGCCCTTTTCATTCATCCAGCTAACACAGTTTGATAACTCATTCTGTTTTGAGCACTTGAACAAGATCTAGGGGTACATCAGTGAGCAAAACAAGGCAATAATCCTTTTTCTTGCAAAACTTGCATTCACAGCTCACCTGGGATTCAATCCTGAGTCTGTCACTTCTTTCTTGTGTGGCCTTGAGAAATTATGACAGCGCCAGTTCTTCATTCTACATTCCAATAGTGGAATATGGAATACACATATGTCACTACCATTGTATGATATGAATATAATATACAATTGTAATACTATAGTAATAATTGTATACAGATCCATATAATGCTCTCTCAAGGACAGGTACTATGCTAAATACATGTTTAAAGGCACTGAGTCTTCATGATAATGCTAAATGTTATTATCATTCCCATTTTGCAGAACAGAAAACTTAGAGAGGTTAAATAATTATCCAAAGTGGCACAGAGAGTTGGTAGTGTAAGTAATAATAAAAATTCAATGAATGCTAGTGTCTTCTAATTTTTAGCTGGTGACATGTAGTAAGAAATATACTGTGGTCTGTAAGGCACACCTGAAATCAAAGTTTCACAAGTAAATATTTACCTGTACAATATGCAGTGTACTCCGATATTTTGTTTGATTTTATTTTATTTCAATAAAAATGCCAGGTGGAATTTCCTAGATTGATTTCTCAGCTTATTTATAGTTTGAGATTCACAAGCTATGATGTATTTTATTGCCTCCCTTTACTGGAATAAATGAATGATTTGCTATCCTTCTCTACTCCCAAATCACTGGTTCAAATTTCCATTTCTTTAAAAAAAATAGCACTACTCTGACTGATGTGCCCAAGAAATAACACCCACTGACGCTGCTATTTAATTACTGAGTGTGAGCATAAGTTAAATGACATATTCCCTTCAGAGTTACAAGAAACCCAGCTACAGAATTGCTGGAGGATTAGTTAAGACAATTCTAATTGAAAAAGAAATATAATTAAGTTTAGAGAAGTCAGACTTTCTCTGAGGCAAATGGCTCTCCCATCCAAGGAATTCATCTCTGTATCACACTGAGCAACTTTTCAGTCAATAGAAGCCTGAATTCAGTTTTTCTCATTCATATCTTCACTCAGTTACCAATTTACCAACACATTTATTTGGAAAAGTTTATTAAATCTGAATGCTAAACACTGTGCTTGGTTTTTATGCTGGACTCTGCTTTAGATTTAAAACTGTGTCCCAGTGCCCTGAGGAAAAACTGCTCGGGTCAGACATCATCTGTGGGGGAAACAAGGTCAGGGAAGACATCAGCCAGGCTCTGACACTGGCATTGAGCTTGGTGAGGGAAAAGGATTTTACAGGGAAGGAGGAGCTGGCAAAGCAGTGGTGAGGTGGGAGGTGGGGGAAGATGTTCCAAGTAGAGGAAAATGTGCACCAAGGAAAGACCACGATATATTCGATAAAATATACCTGGGATGGTGCACGTGATCCTTGTGCAGGATCCTTGGGACAAGAGACAGGGAAAGTGAACAGTGTTGACTATGAAGATCTTGTGACTTATGAGGAGTCTGCATTTCATCTGTTAGCGACCGGAAGCTATGAAAGAAGGTTTGGCAGTTGAGCAACACAGACAAGGTAGTGGTTAAGAGAACGCGGGCCTTGCTAGGAGTGGTGGTGAGACAGGACAGACAGGGTGGGAACTGCAGTGAAGACGAGGTGCAGATTGATAAATCTGCAGGCAGCAGAGGGCACAGGAACTGCTGACTGTGCCAAGTGGGCAGTGGATCCAGATTCTGCTTTAGGGATCCAGGCGATCGGTACTGATCGGTACTGCAGTTTTCCAAGTCAGTGACTGAAGGAGAAATGAGCACATAATGAAGACAGACTAACACATTTTATTTTAGAAGGCTGCATTTGAGACCGCCAAGAGACATCTAGGTGTGACATACTATAAGCAGGCAGATATTCTAGAGTTCAGGCATGTGTCTGGTTCAGGTATGGATTTGCAAATTGCAGGCTCCAGTTGGTAGTGGAAGCATTATGTGTAAATGAGTGTGTGCAGGCAGTAAAAATAGGAGGACTAAACCAGGTAGCACCAAGTTTAAGATGTGGGCCAAAAAAGACAAGCCCATTGTCAGAAAATCCCAGAAAAATATTGGACGGGGAAGGGGGAGTGAAAGAGAATTGGGAATGATCGCCATTGTGGATATCATAAATGAACGAACTTCAACAAGGGATTTTCAACAGTGTCAAATAGCATAGTGCAAGCCTGGACAGCGTTTGCTGGCAAGAGGAAGTGGGACTGCAGGAGCAGGCAGCAGGTGTTGCAGCAGCAAAACACGCGAGAAGGAAACGAGAATGGAGCAGAGGATCACGGGAAATGAAGCAGGGTGGGGAACGGGACATACCAAGGGAGTGGGAGCAGGAGGGTGGGAGGTGGGAGGTGGGGGAGAGGAACGGCAGCAGGAGGGAATGGGAACGCTGAAGGAAAACTGGGAAAGCAGCGGAGTTGATGGGAAATGGAGCAGAGGGAGTAAGACTGCACCAGACGACAGGGCAGCATAGCTTCATGATAAAAAGGAAACCCTGGTGCCCCTGGTGCCCTTTTCATTCGTCCAGCTAACACAGTTTGATAACTCACTCTGTTTTGAGCACTTGAACAAGACCTGGATATACATCAGTGAGCAAAACAAGGCAATAATCCTTTTTCTTGCAAAACTTGCATTCACAGCTCACCTGGGATTCAATCCTGAGTCTGTCACTTCTTTCTTGTGTGGCCTTGAGAAATTATTTAATTGAAGTTAGTCTCAGTTTACTACCCATCAGACATTGTGATGACAGCGCCGCTGATGTCACCAGGTAGCTGTGAGCAACCGCTTGGCTCAGTGTGTGACACCTAATTATCTCTCAATAAATGTTAACTATGTTAAGTAGACTGTAGACTCTTTTTTTTTCTTTCCCAGAGATGTGTCTAAGAGAGCAATTAAAAGAGTCCTGATTACAGCTGAAAGAAGATCCATGATTAGAGAGTGCATGTCGCAGGATGGGAGAGGCCTAGCTTGTTTGCACACATGGGAAAAATGAAGAGAAACATAATCTGTAAAATGAAGACCTCAAGGAGACCGGAGGCCTGTGGGATGTCATGGGTAGGTGGCTGCCCACAGCCTTGGCTCCTCAGCCAGGCTAGCGCAATGAGAGAATGTGTCTGTGCTCATAATCTCCCACGCTCTTTTACTTTTCACTGTCTTCTTCAGCTCTTTCTGGATTTAGGCTGCCTGGCCCACCCAGGGAAGAAGTGAGCCACTGGCACATTCCAAGGGGAAGTGGTTCTGTCACTGGGCTGGATATTTATCCCACAGTTCCGACTCTTTGTTTTTCATATCAACCTGAAATGCCAATGCTTTCCACGTCTGCATTGTATTTTTCTTCTCCAGATACAGAAGCAGGAACACAAAAGGTATAGAGTCAGGGCAGACCTGAATTTCACTCTGACACCAATTGGCTGTGTAACTTTGGAAAAATCCCTCAGCCTTTCAGCTTCCTTCTTGAGACAACAAGACTAATATCTATATTATAGTATCATTGTAGAATTACACCTGAAAACGAAAACTTCCCAATGCACAAAGTGAACGCTCCATAAATATTTGTCTCATTTGTAATAATGCATAAGCATATACTCCTTTGCTGCTTACCTGAAAATGACAAATACAAAGGACCACAAGTTGCCATAGTAGTTTATGGTTTACTTAACAATTCCTCATTTATAAAATGAAGTGACAATAGTGACTCCCTGCCCTCCAGCTTGGAGAAAATTATATAAACATGTAGGGTCCCTCTTCGTTCTTATTTTGAATATTGTTATTATGAAGGCAAATAAGGCCTACTTTTCCATCAAGACCAAAATCTTAACAAGGTGAGAAATCTTTATTTTGGATGCTGCATTGAGTTGGAAAACTGACATGTGGTTCTATACTGAAAACCAGACAAGAATCCTTAAAGTCAAATAACACTGTTGCTTAAAAGTCAAGTAGAGTCTTGGTTTCTAGGCAGCATTTCCATGACTGGCAACTTAGAAACCTTAGAAAGATTAACCTGGTAACACTGGGCACTAAGGAAAATTCTTTCCTTTTTGCTAGACTGGATGTTTTCACAAAGTGATGTATGATCCAGAACCAAAACAATTGGTGTGGAAGAAAATGGAGACTGAAGATACATTTAGAGAAGCCAAAGGGCAGGAGAACACAGCAGAGCAGGCCTCTAGTGTGGTCTTCTTTCATAATACCGAGAAGGAACCCAAGATTCAGCCCCTGCCAGATGTCAGCACAGAATCCAGCAGCAGTGTGATTCTTGCTGGTGCGGCCGCCCTGCTTCTGTCATTCTCTTGAACACAGCTACACTGTGGTGTCTTGAGTTTATGCATGTGCACACTGCCCTTCTTATGACTGGGGGGTGTCTGCTCTGCCCTCTGGGGCTGGATACCCCTCTTCTGACTGAAGCTGGTTGCCATGGTGGTGTCTGGCATCACAGTGCTTCTGTTAGAAGTGGGAAAGACAGAAGATTAAATAAAGGAGCATTATATGTATGATTTCTTATCCTTCTTACCTTTCTTTACCACACTGTACATTCGTCCTCCCCTGAGGCTTTGCACTGCCTGCTCCTGCAGCACTCAGGGCTTCTGCCAGGATGTGAACACAGCTCCCTCCCTCCCTGGTTCTATGTGGGAACTCAGGAGGCCTCCCTTGCCACCACCTGGACTCTGTCCCATTACTTCCGTCTTACTTTTCTTCATAGCATTAATTACCATTTAGCACTCTAAATCTTATGGTCTTCTTCTTCTTCTTCTTCTTCTTCTTCTTCTTCTTCTTCTTCTTCCTCCTCCTCTTCTTCTTCTAATCACTTGCTTTCCCTTTCTAGATCTTAAGCTCCACTGATCAGTGTTATACCTTCAGTCGTGAGACTTTACCTGGCATTTGGGAGATGCTCCAATATTTGTTGAAGGGAAGAAAGGAAAATATGGAAAGGGAAAATGAAGATACACAGAAATTTTATAATTCCCCTAATATTCAATTGGTAAACTGCGGAGCTGCTGAGGATAGAAGTGTATTTGTGGGTCAGGACCTTCCTCTCTTGTTATGCTCTGGGGATCAAATAGAAAACAAGTAGTATGAGAGAGGAGACAGATATCAAAGGAAGAAAAAGTCGTATTGTTGAAGTAACTGGAAAACGTTTCAAGAAGGTGACATTTGAGCTGGCATTCCATGGGGCAGTGGGAGTGTAGCTGGGAGTCTTGGTGTGGGTGTGATGGCAGGGAAGTATTCATACCCGTTTAGAAGTGATGGAGATTCACAGTGGGTTAGGGTGCCAGGGTCATGATGTGCTGTAAAGAAGTCACTGTGCTGTATCAGCATTCCCATGGCTGCTCAACACGATACCTGATACCCACAGTTTAAAGGAGAAGAGGTTCAATGAAAGTCCCAAGTTGGCTGCCTCCCAGACAGTGACATCATGGTGGAAGGCTTTGGCCCAGCGCGGCTGCTTAGTTCATGGTGGCTGGAAAGCAGAGCAGGAGAGGAGTTCTCTCCTCTCCTGGAAGGAGCAAGGGACGAAAGGACCCAGAGCCATGCTTCTATGGCCTACCCAGACACACCCAGGAGTGTTCTTTGTCAGTCTCCAGAACAGATCCCAGGACCAGTTAGGGTGACACTCTGCTCTAAGCACACTCACCCAGGCAGATCTGAAGGATGGATGGAGACGGGGAGTTCTGGAGGGAAAAAACCCTGGCCAAGGGAGGCAGAGCCTGATGCAGATGAGGGGGAGCGTTTACACACACTCCAGAGACAGGCTTGCTAGGACTTGGCAGCTGATTTATAATGGGGTGGGGAGTAGGGGACTGTCAAATTTAACTTTGATTTTGAGCCTAAGAATGGCGATTGTGTACTAGGCCGGGGAATTTGCAGAGGCAGAGGGGCTGGATCATTTGGCTCACCCTCACGTTGAATAGGAAAGTCTTGGAACTAAGATACTCAAGTAAATCTGTTGGAGCTGGGTAATGCTGATTTTCAACAGTGTGCACTTCAACATGAAAGACTGAGGACAAAATTTGTCCTGGGCGTTGAATTCCTGGCCTAAAAGTGACTGCAGTGGAAGCACAGTGGGTCTGTCCACGTTAAGTGGTTATTACATGGGAAATGTTACTAAGGGCCTGCTGGGCTATTAGGAAGGTAAGGAGGGTGGAGTGGAGAGATCAGGCCAGATTCCAGCTGGTGGAATTACATGCTCCCTGTGAGTGTTCCTGCCTGCCTTTCTGTTTCCTTTGTGTATCCCTTTTTCTTGCTGTTGGCCCTGAGTGGCTCTGCTGTGTCCTGTGCAGATGATCCACCCCACCAGGCCTCACTAGGGAAGGTCTTGCATTTGTGAGAGAAGAGAAAGGGCACTAAATGGGCCTGAGAGACACAAACTGTGACACTCTAGGATGCTAGGATACTGCTGGGGCCTGAGCAAGGCAAGGTTTTTATTTTTCCTTTCTTTACCATCCAAACATGAAGCCACCTGTGGCATCTAAATTGGAAGGGCTGTGCTTTGAGTGTGCACTCGACCTATTGACTTTGAGCAATTGGGTAAAAAACAGGGAATTATTATGGATTGATTGCCACCTGCAGGGACCCTGAGCCCAGGTGATTACAGTTACTGCTGTGATAGGGAAACTCAGAGCACAGTGCCTATGCTTTTCCCACAGGATGCAAAGCAGCCAAGCTTTTTGCCCTCTGCTGTAGAGACGGAAAGAGACTATAAACATTTATGACCCTGGCCCTGAGAAGCAGGACTCTAATCTAACTGGCAGAGTGGCTGAGGAAGTTAATACAGATTGAAAGAGAACATGGGTCCAGGCTTCACAGGCAGAGAAGCAAGGCTGAGAGGCCTCCAGGTCTTTCCTGAAGTGCCATTAAGTTTGACACAGGCTCCGGGTTTGGGAAGGGCTCTCTGAGTTTTCAGGAGTCAGCACTCTAGGAATGAGTATTTGGAGGCAAGAAATGGTTTGGCATCCTCCTAGGCAAGTAAGGGTGACTGGCTGCAGACAGATAACACTCCCTTCCGGTCATGGTGTCTGGCTGATCATGCCACTCAGGAGAGCTCTTGTCACCTTCCTTCCCGGGGCTGCTCTTGCTGGGGTGAGGGAGTTAAGCCTGGAGCAGGTTAGAGAAGAAAACTAAGAAAGAAGAGAAAGGTTTGAATCAAAAATAGGGACTTGACCCAAGCTGGATGTTCAGAGTCATGCAGCAAATGAAAGAAAGATATGGGTTTCTATGTGTTTATTTTGTTCTGTTGCTGAGATGGTAGCTTAATCACAGGGAAGGGTGTGTGTCTTTGTCTATGTTTGGGTCTATCTACCCTCCTTTCTGCCAGTCCTCACAAACGTGTGACAAAAACATTCAGTCCTTTTCCAAAACTCTCTTGAGAAAGCCTCTCTGTCTAAGTGTATTAGTCAGCTTTCCTGCCGCTGGGACAAAATATTTGGCCTCCATAATTTTAAGGAGGAAAGATCTAGTTTGGATTATGTTTCAGAGGGCTCAGTCCCTGATTGGCTAGCTCCAATGAAAAAAACAGTATGGTGGAAAGGCATGGTGAAGGAAAAATGCTCAACTTATAGATCCAGGAAGCAGAGAAAGAGAGGATCTGGAGACAACAACACACCCTTCCAGGTCCCACCCCAAGTGGCCCACCTCCAGCCAGGCCCTACCTCCTAAGAGCACATTCAGACATTAATTTATTAATATATTGATCCACTGATGAGGAGTCTCCATGATCCAATCACTTCGCCAAAGCCCCAACTCTGAATACCTGAGACTTTTGGAGACAATTTAGATATAAACCATGTCACCAAGTAAGCTACTGCCTTCTTTTCTCAATAAATTTTGTTACCTCTTTTGCATTCTATTTCTCTGATGGTCACCCTTGAAGACAAAGGCCAATCATGGCCAGAATCTATACAAGGAATTTCAGGGCATCAGAGCAATAGCGAAGAACTGATCTATGAGTTTCCCTTGCTGATAATTAAGAGTACAAGTGCTTGGCAGTCAATGTGACATGAGAGTCTCTCAGGGGCTACAACTTCTTTGGAAAGAGTGATATGGATTCCTTAGTAACTTCAAGGCAGGCTAGAGTCTCCCTGGTTCACATTTTTTGGTTTACATTTAAATAAGAACAACAGTAATTTGTAGAATAATGTGGGAGAGATGGTTTAGGGCATGAAATACCAGAAGGTGATGACTAGGCAGCCTCAGCCAGGAATTCGGTACAGTTTTCTATCCTGAAGAAAACATTTGTGTTTGCTAACTTAGCAGGAGGGCAGGAGAGAGACACCATGCAATCAAGGAGCTCTATGAGAAGTCTCAGCTTTCCTGAGATAGGCTCAGCTCCACAGGAAGTCAGACTGTGGAGCAGCCGGAAATGTGACCCAACTACAGCCCTCCCCTTGCTGTTCCTCTGGTCTCTCTGTGCAACTCATCACTGGCATCCTGACCCTAGGATGGGAAAGCAAGGGGAGCCAGAGCAAGTTTCATGGCTCGTGCAACTCATTTCTTGCTTTTAAATGTTTAGAGAGGACCTGCCAAGTTGTTTTCTTCACATGAAAGGTTAGTAATAATGACTAAATCGAAATCGTAAGGAAGGGTGTACGTCTGTTGCTGTATTTTGGTCCCATTTTACTTCACATCTGCCACATTATCCTCATCACCTTACGGTAGATTTTCCTCCTCATAGATTTCTGCAGTTACCTGCCTATCATCATGAAAGAGCAATTTGCAATGGAGAGAACACTGGGCGATTCCCTTCTTTCTGACTACACGGCCTTGCAAATGTAACTTTTCCCACTGTTGCTTGTGTAACACGATTACACTGTCTTCCTATCTACCACAGATACTATGAAACTTAAAAGATAGCTGCATGGAAGCAATTTCTGTTCCTAAGTCACCTGCCTCTTTCACTTCTCTTCCTTATTTCCTTCCCACTAGTTCCAGAGCTTGATATACTCTGAGTGTGTATGTGTGAGTGTGTGTATGTGTGTGTGTGTGTGTGTGTGTGTGTGTGTGTGTGTGGTATTGAGAGCTGAACCCAGAGTCTTAGTGATGAACTACATACTTAATGCTTAAATTTTTTTTTTTTTAAATTTTGGGACAGGCTCCTGCTAAGTTTCCCAAGCTGGACTCAAAGTTATAATTCTCCTGCTTCAGCCACCCAGAATTCTGTGTTCCGCCATGCAGGTTTTTGTTACACTCTCACAGATAAGTGTGCCTATTCTCATTCAAGTGCAGCTTTCCATAATCTGTGGTGGAGTCATTCCTCAAAAGGAATCAGGCAGATGAGCACTCCCTTGTCTGAAGAGGAATCAATACGTCCATCCAGGCCCCAAGTCTCTTCCATTGGAACTAGCACAACAAGCATACTTCCTGGAATAAGTCACTAGTTCTGCATTTTAAGTGTGTGTGGCCACTTTGGTAGGATCCAGTTCCTGTGTTTGGGGCCATATGTAATTTCCTAAGGCTCTTCCAAAAGAAGAACTAGCAGAATGCTCTTTGAGGGCAGCACTGTTTTGCAACCTGCTGTGTCTTAAACTCCTAGGATAATATCTGACTGAATGAATGAGCAAAGAAAAATGTAAAGTCTTTCCCTAGAACCTTCACAAAGACCTTGTACTGGAATCATCTCCACCAGCTGTCCAGGCCTTTGTGATAGTTGCTAAATGGTAGCAGGCTAGCTTTATGAAAACTCACCTGTGTTTATCCTCAGAACAAAAAGAGACAGACAAAATAAGACTTCCTTATCTTTCTTATAATGTCACCACAACTGCCAGAGTAACTAAAACAATGACATACAAGCATCCACTTGTATACATTACATTACTGTTAAATAATGTAAAAAATAAGTGATACATTATACATTATGTAACTATTCTTATGTAAATATAATCATCCCTATAACACTGTCAGGAAATAATGTCTCATTATATGCAGGTTACAAATTAATAAGGTGGAGTTCACCTACCATTGTGATAACCTATGAAAGCAAAATATAGTTCAGTGTTAACTGTCAGAAAAAAAATAAGCTCATATCTCATGGGGCTTTCTTAAATCACCAGTAAGGGAGTAGATGCCCTTATTCCTCTCACACTCATGAAATTTGTTTCCAGGAATATAATTCCCTGCATTGGTTGAGAAGAGAATTTCCCCCCACGCTCACATGGTGATCTGGGAGCAGGGAGGTGAAGGGCACTCAGTGTCAGAAGTTTTTCAGGAAACCCAGTGCAACCTGCAGCCAGAGAGGAAACTGACCAGAGAAATACCACTGCAGAGAAAATTCTACTTAGGAAGTTGCTGACAAGGAAATTGTTTACTGTATCTTTGCTGAAAGAGAACTTTTTATTATTATATGGAGAGCAATTGAGGAGAAAAGGCAAACTGAGGCAAAATAACTTGAGAGGTCTTGGGGAGCCCTACAATCTGAGATTGAACCACTGCATCACAGCCGGCCAGGGCTGCTTCACCTTGAGGATCTGTCCTGGGATGGGGTGCTGGTGCCAGGGTGGGGAAGGATGCCGGGCCAGCTGCTCAAAGCAGAGGTTAACTTATAGACAAAACCAAGATTTCATACCCCTCCAACTGCCTGGAGCACGCCCCTCCCCGCAGCGCTCTCTGTGGGTGGAGCTAACACCCTGCAGTTGACAAGGGATTCAGAATGCTGGAAAATCCAGCTTGGTACCCAGCATGGGGCAAAGAGGATGGTGCATGTTTGGAACTTGGAGGCCACAGATTAATAACGAACGCACCCCTGCATGAGGTAATAGGGTAAAAAAGGTGTTGGAGTTTTATGTATTTTAGCCATGATTCCTCTGCTTTCATCAGGGAGTTTGCACCAATCTCCTTCCCACCTCTTGGCCCTGGTTTTACTTTCTTCCATTAAAGGACATCACGTGGGGCCTATCTTGGCTCTATTTTAGCATGAATCAATGAGTTTTTACTAAGTGTGCAGTAGCAGTGACATTTTCAAAATCTCCCAAAGCAACACTAATATGTAGGCCGAAGTTAAAAATCTCTGCACCAGACTGGCAAGAAGACAGGCACAGGAATCATGTGTGGAGCCACCAAAGGCCTTCAGCTGGGCCCTTGAAGTGAAAAGTTTCTGGGAAAGGCAGCTCTGTCTCACCCTTACTAACCCAGGCCAGTGGTCATCTTGTTGAACCACGATTTCTTTCTCTGCAAAGTGAGAGGTAGAAGAGAAACATGATTTGCTCCAGCATTATGGGGAAGAGCAAATGAGATAATATAATAGGAATGTTTGTCACCATGCTGCTAATTATGAAGTTTGCAGAAGATAATATTTTGGTAACAGAGGTAATGGTGTTTTTACTTGCAAAGACCATTTTAAATGACATTCTCCGAATGGCCAACCAAGATGACATTTTCAAATAAAGTAAAATCTGTATAGTATAAAGGGGCATGGTTTTCCAAGAGGGTGCCAAAGTATAAGTAACTAACTGCTGAGCATCAGAAAGAAGTGAGTTAATATGGAGGCATTGTTAGACATAATGACATCACATTACACTTATTCTCAAGTACTTTACAACTTGCGGAATAGCTTCACATCCGTTTTCTAATTGACTCGAGTCAGTGTGAAAGGCTGTTTGACTTAGGAATAAAAGATTGGTGTTGGGGATCAGTCTCACTTGTGTTCAGCTACTCATCTTTCACTTGGCGTCTGGGAAGCTTGAAGTTGATTAACCACTTCAAATCTTAATAACAGCATTTTGAAAGATGGGGTTATTAGGGAGATTTCTTAAGATAATGAATAAAAGGGCCTGGAATAGAGTAGGTACACGTTAAATGGTAACGTCTATCAGGTATAAATTGAAGGAACAATATTCTCTTCTCTAGTTTCTGGAAAGTATTTTGGAAAAGAGAAATAATCACGCTGCCATGTGTACCAGGGTTAGGGAAGGATCTATACTAAGACTAATCTATTCTCCAAGAGAAAGAAGCAGCATGACATTCAGAGCAGATGGAAGTATCTTATATGGTGTCATTTTTTAATTTGAGAGTGGGAACTTCTTGGTGTGTAAACTGAGAGGAGGAGGAAGCTCAGAAGCCAGCACTGCTATTCCTTTGGTGGTGATACAGCTCTCCATTGTGCTGCAGTCATTAGGAGGGTCAATGTAATATGCATGTGTGTGCGTGTGTGTGTGTGTGCGTGTGTATTGTGGGAAAGAAAAGTTCTTCCAGACACCGATGTTTCCTGAGGTAAGAGGTCAGGAGAAATGACTGGCACTACCCTAACTTGGGGAGCAGATATTGTGTAAAGGTGGTGAACCCTCAATACACCAGTTTTCAAGTTCAGATTCTATTATCTGTTGGATGATACCAGAAGTCTGTACTGGAAAAACAAGCCCTCTACTCTCATGGAACAACTTAGAGACTGGACGCAGAGGGCCAAAATCCATGTTTGCCCTCTGTCCTTACTAAGTCCCCTGTGATGTCAGATCAGTGTAAAGCATTCAGATTATGGTCACATATATGGGATAATTACAGTGACTTAGGACATTTCTGGAAGAAGGACAGGGAGGGACTAATTTCCAGGCAGAGAACATCACTTCCCTGAATGAAGGGCATGTTTCTACAAGACAAACTATGGAAAGCTGAAAAAAGATACGTATCCTTACACTATGATAGATTCTAAATTGGAGAGTAAGTTGAGGAATTATACTCACAAACTAACCTCTTATAATAGGTTTATCTCTTGAATTATATTCCATTACCATTGGAATAGTCACATTTAACTTGAAATTTATGTGTAGATTTCTGCTGGGTAGTTTAACTTGCCTGTGTGTCTGTGTTTAACCATGCTTAACCATGTATTGTGGTAAGATTTGGACCTGAGCTGGAATAGTCAATTAAGCCTTTCTTGTGTTCAGTTTGCAGCTCTGAATGGAGGAAAGCGGTCCAACTGTTACCAGTGAAGGCCATCCACGAGGTGAGCAGAGGTCTATAGTGATCCTGAAGGTTAAACAGTAGCTGCAGCTTAGAAGTGAATTGGAGGTATGTGTGAGACTCCTTCTCTTTACCCCAAATACACTAGCATACATTGTATATTAAAACCACATTGGGCCCCAACTACACCCCAGAACAATTTAATTAGAATCATTGAGAGATGAGATTCAAGCATCAGCATTAGGGAGATATCCATGTGTCTCCAGTATGTAATGAGATGTTATGCTCAAGGTAACCTTTGTGGAAGGAGTAGAGGTGGATTGACAGGATTAGAGGTAAGAAAGCAGAAGCCTATTGAAGTTAAATGACTTGTTGAAGACCACAAACAGATGCTTCAGAATTTTTTGACAGGCTGCCCATGCTGTCTCAAAACCATGTTTCTGGTCATCTTTCTCATTGTCCTGATCATTCTAAAATTCTTCAAGGAAGTCACTTCCAGAAAACAGTTCATATTTATGAAAGGATTACTTCATGCTTATAAAATAGAAAAACCATAAACTCTCCATGTATGAGGTTCCACATCCATGGATCAAACTCATCTCAGATCAAAAATATTTGAAAAACATTGCATCTGTACTGAACGTGGACAGACCTTATTTTCTCACTCCCTAAACAAAACAATACAATCATTATTTACATAATACTTAAATGATATTGGGTATTAACAGTAATTCAGAGATAATTTAAATTACATGGTAGCATGTGAGTAGGTTCTATGTAAACATGATACTGTGTTATGTAGGGGACTTGAACATCTATTGGTTTTGTGATGGAAGGAGCCCCAAAGCCGATCATTCACAGATGCTGAGAGACAGCTGTTTTCAGACCAAATGATGTACACCCAGAGAGGCAATCAGTGGGAGCAACTTCCTGGGACAGATGGCTGATAGGGATGAATGTAAGTGCTTTGTGACCTTCCTGGTGGTCCCATACAGTGGAACTCAGGGGGCACAAAGGTGTGCAGAGCATGCATACAGTTCAGGCATTAAAGATGTAGCTCTAGGTGTAAAGAGAATTACTATACATAGAAAGAACTGTAGCTTTATGTTTCAGTGGAAAATGAGTCTTTTTTCCTTTAGTGCAGAGTAAAATATTTGAGAGAGCTTGCAGAAAATCTGATACAATGGTTTCAAAGAGATAACAGTTGTTGGAAGATGCTCCAAAGCATGGATTAGCAAGGCTTACTTCTTTTGGGCAACACATAGATTCCCTAAGGACCTAAAGTGGGTTCCTACTAACTGGTCTCTATACCGCCCTTTCTGGTACTAGGATTACAGCTGAACACATCACTCTGAATAAAGTGACACTGGAATGTGCTTTATGACTGCCAATTGGAAAGATAGTTCTGTGCTATTTTATTTTATTACTAGAAACAACTAAGAAAAAAGAGATGCTATAATTTACCTGGAATACTTTAGAATTAAATATGCAAAATGAAATCATTCTGCATCAATATATAAAAGCAGTGGCAGGACTAGAACTAGAAAGGGGAACCACCCGTCAGGTAAATGCAATAGCTCAAAACAGGATGGAGAGCTAGAGCAAGTCTTGCTTTTTGTCCTGGGTATAGGAAGAGCTCAGTGGCCTTGTGACTCAGTGCCTTTTACTGCTGCTTAGTTGCAAGACACCTGGTATAGGACTAGTTAGTTCTTTGTGCTGGTTAAAACAAAGGCTGATTTTCACCTTCTGTAACGTCCAACCAATTGAAGTGTGTATTAAATAGTAAACCACCAATTTCTGGGAAATACAGAGGACAGATGCACACGTTGAGCATGAATGTGGGAAGTCAACTGCCAAAAGTGAGCTCAGAGAACCACCATAGGATATAATGTTCCGTTTCTTTAACAAATATTTCAGGAAAAGATAAAATGAATTGAATGATGAGCCTATAGATTCAAGATACAAATTGAGAAAAAGCAACCAATTCTGTGGTCTGACTCTATTTAATTTATGTTTGAAAAAAACCTTAAATTTTGTAACATGAACTCAAAGTTACCCTCATTGTAGCCCTTCTGGATTGGCGTGGTGAGCATAAAGAATGAACAGTGAAGTCCGGTTGAACTGGTGTATATTCATTCTACAGCAGCTAGCATACTGTTGTTTCATAATATTCATAATAGTTGAGGATCAGTATCAAACAGTCTAAGGAAGCTATGAGCATGTGTTTCAAAAGGAGGGACTTCTTCAAAATACTTTACAAACCTTGAATTCTCTAGTGGGGCTAAACACTTCTTTCTTAAGTTCCACACAAAAAATTTGGAATCTTGCAATTTAGTGTCACCTCTAAAGTTTTTTTTTCTTTAAATAACAGTACAAGAAGGACTTGCCCTTAAAAATAAATGGTAAGTGAATCTGAGGATGGAGGGAGAGGAAAGGAAACAGGGGGAAATGGAGTAAAAAGGGTTAAGATATATACATATCAATTTCCCACTAAGAATGCATTCATGATGCATCATAAATATGTACTAATAAAAACTAAAATTTTAAAAATAAAAAATTCCAAGGAAGTAATGAAGTGAAGAAAACAGAATTCTTTAGAATCTTTTTAGTGCTTGATGGAGATGACAGAGGAGAAGTTTTCTTTGTATCTCCTGCGTGTTTGTCATGGAGAGTCTGTCAGAAGTTAGTGTGGTCTTTTGATATTTGCTGTAGATCAATTAATGCTGAAGTTTTACGTACAATGGCATTGTGATTACACTAAAAGTTCTTAGTCACATATACTGAAACGAAGATGAAGTGATTCAATTATGGGATCTGTTTTGAGATGATATAGGAGGATTGAATAAAGATATGGTAGAAGTAAGATTGATATAACTTGAAATTATTGAGGCTGTGTGCTGGACACATGGAAGCTTGTAAAACCATTCTTAAGTACCTTTGAATATATTTAAAATTTTTTATAGTGAGAAGAAAACAAAAAACTGGTAATTAAATAATTAAGAAATACTCTTAACAAAAACTTTAAAAAATTGCCTTTTGACCAATAATCATTGAAACTCTTCCAACCCATAACCAAGAGACTTCCACATTAATTAGCAGAAACAGATTTCTAACCCCACTAGAGCAGCAGTGCAGACTATTGTTGACAGCCATAATCAACTGGGTTTGTCCCCAGCAGCACCTTTAATATATTTTTTTCTGAATTATAGTAAAGAAAGCACAAAGACCAAGAAAAAACTCCGATTCGGGATTTTTTTTTTTTTTACCCTGATAATTTGTGGTAGGTTTCTTTATTTTTTGAATATAAAGTGACAGAAATAATTTGCCATTAGAAAAGAGAAAGAATCTTTGACTATTTACAGCTTTTATACATCACAAAGTTTTTCTTGTTTTTATGTTGTCTTTTTTTAAATTCATTTTGATTTTTGTTCCTGCATCATTTGAACAAGTCCAAACTGGAAATCTATACAGCTCACAAAAAAGCCCTCCACCCAAAAGACCCCCCACCCCCACCCAACCCCAATGAGAAACAAGATAAATCAAAAGAATGAAATCAACTTATTTCTTTTTTAAAGGTAAGTCATTTGCTTATATATATACTTGTAAGTATTTTTTCAAGTTCAAACACCAAAATCCAAGAGAGAAAGGAAAAAATTAAAAGACCCAGTCATCCGCCCCTCCCCCCACTCGAGAATCTCAATTGATCCCTGCATGTCCAAAATAAGAAATATATATTTACACAAAACAAAAAACAAAACAAACAAACAAAAAAAAAGAACTTGGAGGTGGATGGGCTGGAGATCTGAGAGTCAAGAGGAAGGCGAGCCAGCCCCCGGGGAGGAGGTTGGGCTCGGGGCCTCACAGAGTGGAGGCAAGCCTGAGTCGTCTGTGCTTTCCCTGGGCAAGGGGACTCCACAAGGGGAAAGCTGTGACAATTTCCCCTCCATTATATGACTTTGGGAGGGTGCGGCTTCGTGAATACAATCCAACCCACTGTGGATGTGTATTTGGCTTCCACCATCACCCCCTCACACTCACACACACATGCACGCACACAGGCACACACCCAAACACGTATCAGTCACTGTGGCTGAGTGGCATCGTGACACCACTGGAGCAATGGCTCCTGTCAAGTGGAGGAAAAGAGATGACCGTAGGGACAAATCTCCTTGCCCTCTCCTGTCTCTTCTCTGAGTTCCATTGTCAGATACCAACTAGCTCCCTTAAGAAGCTCCCATGTACCTTAGGGCTACTTGGAAATATAAATGCTGAGATGGTCACTCGGTCACACAGCTCTGATGAAGATTCTCTCTCTTGTATCATTTTTGCTTCCACTTCACACAAATACTAATAGTTATGCTCAATTAGCCCAGTGGGAGACAGTATGAAGCAAGGGAAGTATCAGGTAAATAGATACCATGGTGTTTTCTGCTTGCTTTTGAAAGGTTGGGTTCCTGCAGGTCAGAAAGCAAAGAGAAGTCATATCTACATCATCTCTGGATTCTTTTGCTTCCCTCTGCCTTCCTAAATGGACTTCAGTGGGTTCTTGGTGCCTAAAGCATGGTATAAGCCCTTGAGTTGGTTGTAATACTCTTTCAACAAGGAACTCAAGACAGGGCATTAGATATGTCAGCACGAACACCAGCTTCTTGGTGGGGAAGTGCTAGGCAGGATATGACTACACTGAAGAGGAAACTTGGAAGGTTGGTGTGGGCAGAGAAGCTGAACCAGTAGCAGCAGAGGTACTGTGATCTCATTCATGCCCTGTTCAATATTCTGTGGGGTTTGGGAAACTAGTCCACAAAGAATAGCTGAACAAGTTCTGTCTCTTTGCAAATTATGATTTCTAAGGGTGCAGGAAATGAAGCAGAATCAGCCCATCATTTGTGTCAGAAATATGTGGAATGTGCCTGGGGTAGAATCTAGTTTGCTCTTGCTAAATCTCCAAATGCCTACACAGTGGACCTTTTTCTCCTTGCCTCCCTTGACCAAATTTTTTATTTTTTTTCCAGCAGTTCCCCTGAAGTCTTCATTTGTTCCCTTTTCTTCCAGATATACTCAAAAATCCTTTCTTCCCTAAACCCTCTCCTGATCATCTAAAACTCTGTCCCAAAGGGTTTGGAGACTTCATTTTCTGTTGCTCCTGTCTCACTGCTCCTGTCTCTTACAAAAGAAAATACTGAATAAAAATGACCAGTCAGAAGAAGCTTTCAGAAAAACTGGGCAGAAGCAAAGCTGTTTTCCAATCCTTTAGTGTTTTTTAAAAGATGAACAAGGAGTAAGGTAAATAAAAACAAAGAATTATGATTCGCTATGGAGACCAACTTACGTAGAAGCCTTTAAAATAGAAAAAGACAAGATTTACTGTGAAAACTTGTTCTTTCTAGGCTAAATAACCAAAACACAGTGTCAACCCAGGACCACACTTAATGACATTTATAATCATATGTGGTAACTTGCCCATCACAGATGGCAGTGGCATTTTTGGTGGAATTTAAGAAAAGCAAACATCAAATGGAAGATGAGGTACTAGCATTTTCCATGCTGCTGATAAAGCCCTAAGTGCAGTGTTTGTAGGCTTCCCCTTCACCTGGATAAAATCCATCAGAACCTGCCTGGAATACCCATGAACCTTCCTTAGCACATAAGAAACCCACATCACAATTTATCTTATCACTAGGACTCCCCCCCCCCAAATAATCAAATACATCTCCTATCTGAGCCTGTTTCCTATCCCTTACTAAATCCCAAATCCTTCCCATGGTTTGCCATCAGTCACCCACCCTGACCTTCTTTCACACTTCTGGCTCATCCTAGGGTCCCTCAAATGTAGCCATCTTGAATGTCAGACATCTCTCCTCATACATTTGTCAGATCATGGAGCCTAGAGATGGAACAGGTCCCTTCCTTGTTCATCCTTGTGATTTCCAGACCATCTCCCACCCTCTTTAAAAGCCACACACGCACAGTAAAATCTGGCTGGAAACACATCAGGAGATACTAGCTGTTTGACCTCTCTTGATGCAAAAGTTGAAATATTTTTGAATTTCTCTCCCCAGTTCCTGTCATAACATACGCCTGTACCATGCACAAGTTAACATTTTTGTTGACTGCAGAAGTTATATAAAATATCTTCCTGTATCCTGGCCTCTCAGTTCCTTGAGCTCTGCTCCTTCTATAACTTTGCCCTCCATTATTCAGCCCACTACCTCACCACACCAGCTGCCAGAAAGCTTCTTTCTAAATAACCTCAAATCCTCCACCATCCTAACTCCAAGTACACAGCTTCAGGCTCAGCTCCTAATTTCTAGGTTACTCTTTCTGGGACCCCAAGTTAATAACTTGGTAACTCCTACCTTTATTTTAGTCTCCCCCCACCCAGGCTTCTTCAGTGTTTCACACTGCTTAAAATTCCTGTTTTCTTCCCCCTGCTTAGATTCTATGGCTCATCATGATCACTGTTCCACAGCATTTAACCTAACTCCACAACTCCAACTACTTTCCCTGCATTCACTTGTTAAACCCAAACACTAATCTTAATTCTCTATCTGCAAAGAGTGTAATGGAAAAATATTTCTTAAATATCTTTAAATTCACAACCAACAACCTTAAGCATGTCTCTTACATTTTTTCTTATCTCCATTCTTCATGTTCAGTGATGGCATGCCTAATGTATAGTGGCTTCTCTTCTGAAGCTTCACTGCTTGTACCCCAATACCAACTCTTAACTCATGGATTCCATTCAGTTCAACACTGAAAAATATCATCAATTAGAAAAGCATACTTCCACACTTATGAACATACTTAATATAGCATCTCTCTTCTATTCCCGTAGAACTCCTAGCTGGGCTCCAAACACCAATCTCATAGGATTCAATCCCATTTGACCACATCAAAGATATTACTCCAGCAATTGTCCCCTCTCTCTAAGAATCAGCCACTTTCCCTTGCTAGTGGACAGCATAAAGTGAGCTATTTCTCCCATCTTAAAATTATTTCTCCTGGAGCTCCACATAGTTCTTCACTGCTGTCTGTATGTCCTTTTTACAACACAAATCCTAAGAAGGATTGCTCATGTGTGCTGGCACCACTTCCTCACCTGTAGCTCTCCTTTGAACCACCTCCTTTATATTTCTATCCATCCAGTCCCCTAAACACTGTCTTTCAGATCACCAGTGGAACGAGCTCTGTTTCCGGAAGATTCTTTTCACTCAGTGGTGGCAGTTGATTTGTCTCTGGCCATTCTGGCTAGGGCTAGCACTTCCTCTCCTGGGACTGTGACTACTCCCAAGGTAAATCTGAATTTGATTCCATCTGCATTAATTCCCTACATCCAGTCTCATGGCTTCGAATGTTATCAAAATGCTTACAGATTCCAAGTACATCTTTAGGCCCTCCCTCTTTTGAGAACTCCTGGTTTGAACAGCCAATTGTCTAATGGGCATTTCTACCTGGATTTCTAATAGACACCTTAAGCTTACTACAAAGATGTATTTCCTTAAGATTTCATGTGTTTCCTGTCATCCAAACTCCAGTGTTGTTTATGCTTGTACCTCAGCATCTAAAACAAACTGGCACAGGCTTCCATTCAGTTAATACCCTTGCATGGATAAGACATCTCTCCAAGCAGGCTCTGAAACCATAGGTCACATCCACCTAAAGTAAGAGTACAGTAAGTCTAAATGAAACAAACAAAACAGCAAAATCCAAAAACTAAAGAAAACCCAAGCAACCAAAATCCCCCAAAGCAAATAAATTTGAGTAACCAGATTTCTAAAGGCAAGTACAGAGCTCACTTTCCTTGTTCCTTTTTCTATGTGAACATTATCCTTGAATTTATTATTTTTTTAAACAATTCAGACTCTCATTCAGCAGTTGATCTCTGTCCCTTTCTTCCTTTGTCGCATTCCTCTCAAATCCCTCTGGTTACAGTAGAATTTAGACTCAGTATCTGAGATTACTTAATGTTTTAGCCTTCCTGATTTGCTCAGAACATTTGATCTATCACCCATTAATGGTACTTTGTAGTTTAAAAGATCACGTCTGACATAGGCAACTACTTTGAAGACAATAAGATTCACTAAGATACTCATTCTGGTTTGACTATTGTCTTCTTTGGAAGTCCTGTAATGTTTACAATGCCTAAGTTTTATTGGTCTTGTTCTCTACTGTTTTGTCCAACTTTATAATATCTAATAAGATAGACAATTCTTTTTAAGGAAACAAGGGACAACGTTGATAACCATTGTTGATAAACTTGTACTCTGTTCTACACCATGTACTATGTCTATCCTTGGTATTGACTGACAGCTTTGTTTTGCCATATTTGACTGTATTCTTCCCCCCCCCCCCAAAGAAAGTAATAAGCACTAAGGAGTAATAAAATCCAAGATGTGTAAATTTTGTTGTAAAAAAGAGAGGGAAAAAAAAAAAAGAAAAAGAGCTCTAATGGATATAACAGCAAGTGTGTTTGGGGGTGTTAAATAGCTGACTTTATCAATGTTTTTGGAACATTGAACACAGCTGTTTGCAGTCTCCCTGTTTGAATGTCCACCTTGTGTTCTTTGATACTGTGATTTGAGGAACTATTTTCAAGAAGATAGTGTGTAATCTACTAGCAGGTGATTTCTTACTGTTATGTTTTTTTGTTTTGTTTTGTTTTGTTTTGTTTTGTTTTTTTTGTAGTTCTGTATTGCGTGTACCCTTACGCCGCTTTGGTTTGTTTTGTGTTTTTCTCTTTTTCCTCTTAAATAAAAAAAAAAAAAAAAAAAAAAAAAAAAAGATCACGTCTGAGCCAATAAATTCCATGTTGATATATTTGGATTAAATTAATCTGTAAATGCTTATTTATAATCAAATCTACCGATTTTCTTTCCTGAAGTAAACAGTAATCAGATTAGAAACCCAATGTTTTCACTGAGAATGAGAAGATGTAATTTTATTTAAAGCATTTTCTCTCTCAAAGGTGATTTAACTTTGTAGTCCAAAATCATATCAAAATTGTACCAAAAAAAGTTTCAGCTAATCTCACTCTATTTCTCTGATATATTGCATCTGTTTTCTCAGGGCCTCTTGGCTTCTCCAATTAAGTAAATATAACACAAATTTAATCATACTGTAGCTCTTCTCATCTGAATATTCTTGACTGGAGAATGGAAATCATTTTAGAGAAGTTGCCCTAAAAGTTCAGTGGATGAGTTTTGAAGAGTCAAGCTGCATCACTTATCAGGGTCTTCCTGAAGGAACGCTCATATTTCTTTCTAAAGTTAGCCCAGTATCATTTTGGAGCAGTCAATGGCAGCCCAATTTCTCCTTCTGTGGGACCTCAAGGGTTGTGACAAATGTTCTAGAGGTAAACCAGATGCAGCCATTATTGTTTCCTGACTCCCCACTTTGTTTCTAGATATTTCCCCTCACTTTGATGAAGAGAAAGCATGCCTCAAAACAAAGCTTGATGTCTGCTTGTCATTGAATCTATTTCCCATCCAATTTTTCTTTCTTGTTACAAAAGGACATTCCATTAATAGTTTTAAAAAGGCTAACTGCAAGGACTCAGTGCCTGAGATATTTAGAAACACTTGCTTCCTATGAACCTAGGACCAAGGAGAGCTGAGGATAGTATTAAGTCACTACCACACTCGAACTAAAATCCATGCATTCTCTCTCTATCATACAGATTCTACCTTGAAAAGCAGAGAGAGATAGAGAGAGAGAGAGAGAGAGACAGAGAGAGAGAGAGAGAGAGACAGAGAGAGAGAGAGAGAGAGAGAGAGAGAGAGACCAGAAATGCTTACAAAGGCACAACAGACATTTTGACCAAAACCCCTGTGCACACTCTCACAGAGGTTGCTTAATATTCTGAGCACACCCTTCTCCCTGAGCAACACCACGGGCTTTTTCACGGGGCACACTCACTATCCCAGCACTTGACCTTGGGTTGGAACATCTGGGAACAGGGTCTTGTTTGCTTACTTAATAATTTTTTCCTTCTCCAGCCATCCTTTTAAGTTAAAAAAGATAAAACCTTGAGAAATTATTACTATGATCCTCTTTTAACAATATAACAGTTTAGATAAAAATTAGGCTTAAGGAACATACTCATCCATAATAGGAAAAGAAGGCAGGGACAGGAAACAAAGCTTTGAAGGGAAACCAGGAAAGCTACCAAAAGGCTAGGAGATGAGGAAGAATTTCCATGCAAGAAATGGGGAAAGCTTTTCTCAGCTATTAAACCCACTTTGGAATGGCTAAAAGCTTAAGTATTTTAGACACTTTTCTAGTATAGATATCTTTTTTGTCACACACCAACCACCGAAATTCATCTTGGAATCACGAGTGCCAGAAGAGGAAAATGCCTCAAAGAAGAGGTGGCTCTTAGACAAATAATACAATACTTAAAGCCCATTAAGATTAAATGCAACATGCTGGTTGTACTCACTCTTCATGAATTCACATTCCATAATTTGCCACTAGGATGTTTGGTGATAACCAGGTAGATTTCTTCACCATGTGGCAATGGGGAAAAAAAAGGGAAAGCAGACAACCATTGTAACTGGCCCAGAAGATTGTAATTTTGTTCTTGATCTAATTCATCTCCCTGAAGGCAGAAGCAGCTCTAGCATATTGGTGAGCAGAAGATATTGAACAGAACAATGATGCTATGGCTTATTTCATTGTGAGAAAGACAACAAAAGCTCAAAAGAGTTGGTAAAGCTCAAAAAACCCACCAACTTTCTTGATTAGGTTGCAAGTTATTGGACATACAAATTTCCCCAGGAGACTTCTCTTCAGTGGCGCAATGTTGAAACTCTGGGATAAGAATTCTTTGCCCATTTTGTAAGCTCCATCCACATATTTGGCTTCATCCAATAGGCTTTATCCAAACAGGGTTATACGAATTATTCTTTCATGTAAGCTACAGAAGGAAAGAGAGGTGTGAGCTGCCCAGGTACTAATGACCAAAGGGAAGAAATCAAACCACAATATCAGGGAAATTACATTCTTCCCACACAGTAAGTAAGAAGTTTAAGCTCATATGGTTTCTGTTGCTTCACAGAGAGTCCTAGGCTCTAAAACTGACTTTATCCTCTTCTTCTTTTCCATAGGATACCTAAGCACCCAGACCCACTAAAATCTACTCAAAGTAGGATGGTTACTGGTATGAATTCCCTTTCTAAAAACTTTGTCCCTAATGCTTCCCTGAGCTGTACTGTTGGCAGCTAGGGTTTAAGGTTGTATTTTCATTTCTACTTTAAAATTTAATACTAAGCATAAGAACTTTGCCATTTAAATTAAATAATTCTCTGGGGATCTATATAATTTTTTTTGTTTTTGTAATACTGGGGACTGAACCCAGGATCTTCACACTCAGCAACATTCCCAGCCTTTTATTTTTATTTATTTTATTTTTGAGACAAATTTTTGCCAAGTTGCTAATTTGATTGGGCTGGATTCAACCTTATGATTCTCCTGTCTCAGCCTCTCAGAGTACATTTATGGGCTGGTGCCACCATGCCTGGCTACCTTATGAATCTTATTTCCTTGCATATCACATGAATCTAGCTGTAACATGGGAGAGATAAGGGTCATTTCAGGGAATAAGATGTTCCATACACTCATCAGCAGTTGGCCTTGATACTTTGTCATTAAGGAGCATCATAATTCAGGTACTTACAATGATATTCCTAAGAAAGATGAAGCCATCATGGTGTCAAGAGAAAACATCCCTCTTTCTTTACTTATTATGATAATGGAGGCAAAATGATATTTGTAACTGACTTGATTCCAAACTTTGAGCTTAAGGAAGGTTCAGGTGCCTACCCTCCCTTCCCCCATACATGGGAATAAATCCCCTCCCCCCTCTGACCATATCCTCTCCTGAATCAGGTCCTGAACCAGGATTTGGGAACTCCTGTAAAAGTGATGGGATAAAAGGGATTTTCCTTTTTCCTATTTCTTCTTTTGTCTTCTAAGATATCGATGAAGTCATCAAAAAACAAAACAAAGAAACAGAAATCACAAGCCAACATTAAGCTACGATACTCTTTTCATTGTTCTGGATAGAAGCAGAATGCTCTGTACATGGACCAGAATTGCTTCCGTGGCACAAACTAAAGACACTCTCCTCTTAGGAAGGATGGTTTCCTGTTAACCACACATCAGTGAACAGGTGGGTTGGATAAAAGGTACTTGTAGGGACTCCCTGGCCTACAAATGATTAGAGAATTTACCATTACAATTTGAGGGCAAAATCCAAGATTTTACAAGTATTCTCAGCACGCTTCCTTTCTTCAGGATTTAGGCAGCCAATGATTATTTATTATGGGTCTGGGGGATATAGGTCCTTCCTTTGAAAATTCATTGTTTAAGTGAACTTCCTGATATTTATGTTTCCAGAATTGATTTATAGTTTAATATTAGAAGCAGGGCTTGCTCTACTTCAACTTGACTAAATGACATGGAGATACACAGAAAAATCTAAGAAGTTCTCCCTTGGGGAAGCCTAGTTCACTCCCCACTGTTAGTTTTGCTGATCCAAATTAACACTGTCAGAGTGTCATGAATACTCTGAACGCATCCCCAGAGTTTCCTGCCCCAGGTAACAGTCTGTGAACTCTTTTGTCTCAGGTTTCTCTTGAGCTTTTTATTTGTATGATTTATGTGCTATAGAAATTGTTAATTATAAAAATTTATTCATAGTGTCTTACTCTACAAAATGCAGATGTTTTTATTTGATCTTACACTTTTCTTTACTATAGATCATTTTCTACCCTTTCCTGTTGGTTTCCAATTTGCCTTCTTTTTGCCCCTTTTGACTGGTCTGGTTCATGTGGATTAAGGGCTAAATGAGCTGATTGGGTTTCATAAATTTTGCTATATTGAAAACACTGAATTGTGGTACACAATTCAGGCAACGTTATTCACTGTGTTGGACTAAGAGTTAAAATTTCCAATAAGTTATAGTTCTGGCAAGAATTTTCATTATAACTTTTTTGACTTGCTTAATTTTGCTATCCTGCAACTTTTTTCACTTGTAAAATTAAAAATCATATTTCCAAATCAAAGGAGGTCTTTTGGAGAAATGGTTATAGTTATCTACATGCAAACTACAGTGGTAGCTCACCAATTTAATTCTTTCCATGATTCTTGTCAGAGAATTCATTCAGTGTTTAATTTGGTTGCAACCAGAATCATGAATCAAATTCTGTGACCAAGATCATGGAAAGAATTAGGTTTGTGAATTGAGGTATCATGGTACTTTGATTTACTCAGATTGTACCACAGGCTGATGGTGGTAGAGGCTTCAGGGGGCTGTTGGTGGTTCTAGAAACTCCCTCCTTCTCCAAGGATGGCAGCCTGAGGTAGGTCAGAAACTGCCATAGCTTTGTAATATGGGAATTAGACTAAGAATTCTAAAGGAATATCCCTTCACTATTTGTGATCCATTTATTTTGCCTGTTATGAGGAAGTAACTAATGTAAATGCATTGACCATTGAAAGTCCCCAAGAGTGTCAGGAACACTTCTAGAACAAAATTTCTCTCTTTTCTATGGTCCAAGGTGCCCAGTTATGTATAGTAGGCTCTGTCCTGCTTGTTGAAATGGGTTGGAATTGATTGAATTATACCAATTGGGCTCTGATTTGGAAACATTAAATACTATGTGATCAAATTCTATACTTTCTCAACTTCCCATCCTAATATTGATGGACTGATTGATTGATTGATTGATTGTGTGTGTGTGTGTTACTTGGAATTAACTTAGGATACAAAATACCTCAAGATCTATAAATTGAGAAAGAAAAGAGAATGAAAGAGATAATAAAATAATGAAGAAAAAACACATCTGTAAGTGCCCTGGTTTATTTCTAAATGTATTCTCATCAAGGGAGGATTTTTTAAAAAACTATTGTATGTTTCTCTTAATAGAACTTCTATCTGTTTCCTCTTTACCCTCCTCCTTTCCTTCTTGAATGAAGTCTTGCCACTTTTTCTTTTCTGATCCTGGGACAAGTAGGATGTAAAACTTACTAATCTCACACGACACTCATCCTTATTCCTGTTGGGACTGAGAGAAGACCTCTCTGCCTTTGCTCATGACGCTTCAAAGAGCAGATGTGGGTACTCATGTCATGGATGTATCTAAGCAACAAGGCCTTCTGTTCCCAGAGAGACTGGCTTCTTTTTCTCTACCATCTTAGCACCAATTCACTAAGGAAACATCAAAAGACTGCATGGACTCCAAAAGACAGTCAGTAGGGTAACTAAGTTGTTCCAATACAAAGACTATGCTTCCTCCAGAAAAAGCCCGATATTGAGATGTCAGTGGTCCCCAGCTAGGTAGAGAAAGAGAGAAAATACTGAATAAATTGTAGTATGACTGTCTATCCAGTACTTGATGAATACTTTTATCAACCATAAAGTGATATTGACAACTAGCATGTAGTTATGATTTTGCGTGTGTGTGTGTGATGAGGAGGTACACAAACCTTAGAATGCTCATGGCAAAGAGACTATCTAATTAGGTGCATTAGAAGCATTTTGGTGAATAAGTGGGAGCAATTAATAAGTTACTGAGAGCACAACTCAGCCAGAAGCAACGAAGTTGACTCATCACTGGTTTGCAGATGGCTCCTTAAGCTGCGTGCAAGGGGAATACTAAAATAGACATTGATTTCAAAAGAAATGATCAATGATAACTCAAATGTGACAATGGCAGTTAATTACATAGACTACTTTAAAGGATTGAAGTTTCAGGTAGGCATTAATTTTTTGAGAAAAGATATCCCTGTCAGAAGCAGGTAATATCCTCATCTAAGGCAAGCAGCTCATCACATTCCTATTCCTGTGGTCACATTCTCCAAAGCTCCAGTCCCATCTGAGCTCAGAGACTTCAATTCTCTTCCTGCAAAGAGAATGTGTAGATGGAGTTATGATGTGGTGGCTCAGATTCTGTAGGGAGGAGAGGTAGATGAGTATCTCCCTCTCTTCTAGGACAATGATCAAGGGCTCTTTGGATGCTGTAGCCAAAGAGACTGTACCTTGGCTCAGAGATAACCTCTGGCCAGATGTCTTGTAAACATTAGAGACCTCACAGATTTGGTTTGAGTCACATCCTTATTCATCTCAAGGTGGGAACAGTTCTTTCTGAACACTGCCCTGGAAAACTGTTATTTTTTGCTGGAATCTTTAGCACTTTGTCAAACAATCTACACCACAAGTGGGAATGATGGTGGCCCTTAGAAAGTGTTTTTGGCCATTGGAAGTGACAAAAGGAATGGATATTTGGATGTCATCAGCTGGGGTCTTGCCTTTGGAGTTCTCTGCTTTCGGAAGCTGTCACCAAAGCCAGTAACTAGTGGGCTCCCCACTTTATTTGGACATGAAAGGAAGCTCTACTGCAGACCTCCCATTCTTCTCTTTCCACCTCTGTTCCCTCATCTCTTACAGGTACTTCTAGGCAAAAAGATGCACATAAATACTTTATGGATAAAATCACATGAAATTTTGGTCCAACAGAAATTTGTGAATGTCTTTCTTTGGAGGATGGCTGCTTTACCACCCTCCTGCTAACTATTACCAGACTATATGTTTCATTGTTTAAAAATAAAGTCTCAGGGCTGGGGATTTAGCTCAGCGGCATAAGTGCCTGCCTTGCAAGCAGGCAGTCGTGAGTTTGATCCCCAGTACCGATTAAAAAAAAGAAAAAGACAAAAAAAAAAAAGTCTCATAGTACAGCATGACGAGATATTGCTCTAAAATGTTAACTATCCTCATTCCCAGAATCAATACTATTAGATAAAATTGAACTTTTCAAAAAATGTAATCCATCTAGACTTACATGTTAATTTTTACTAGATATATCCCAAATTGTCACACGTTTTGCCCTAGCTTGCCAATAATTTCTCTACTCCTTTCCTGTCTCAATGAAGAATGGATTTCGTTTGCTTTTTTGAAAAAGAGACTTGTCACTGCCTTTAACTTATTTCAGTTTGGTTTTCTATAGTATGCTTTACATTAGCACATAATGACAGAAGATGCTTCCCAAAGGAGAATAATTCATGGCCAATTGCATAATAAGATTTATAGAGGAGGCTGTCCAGGATAAGGAAGAAAAACACAATCAGTTACCAGAGTAGCCTAAATGAAAGCACAGCACCAGCTCTGCGAGTTTCTTCAAAGAGGTGAACAGAAGCTATACTAACTAGAGAAAATAGGTCAGAGCACAAAGTAGAACCCAAGGAGCAGGGCTCAGAGAATGAAAGACCAAGAGGGCTGTAAACTCATAAGTGGTGTTCTCTCACCCATGGTAATAAAGCCCTTCATATTTCCAGAGAAAGAAATAGTTCAGACTAGAATTCTCTCTCAACCAACTCATTCAAACACCAACTTATTTTCATTTGGAATATGCAGATCAGAGATAATATGCTCTATTTCCTCAACTCTCATCTTCTCTTTGGGAGAAGTGACCCTGTAAAATAAAGGAAAGATGAGAATCTAGTGTCCAGGAAAGAAATACAGTATTTTCACGACAAGGTCATGAGCAGCATATAAATTTCCTGACCTGGCACAGTTATTATAAATATGGGAAGTACCAGTGTGCTGTGTCATAAATATACTGATCCTGTTAGACCACCATTTGGAAGCCACAAGGCTATGTGATTAGTGAGCCTGAATTGTGACAAGGTTTTAAATACAAAGATCAATCCAAGTATGGGTCAGTTGTTAGACTCAGTCACCGTAGTGAAGTGTCTGAGTACAAGCTCCACTCAAAGCATTTGATCAATATGCATCAGAGTCTCTCCCTCTGTCACTCACTTTGTTTGTGCAAGTAAAATAGCCCAAATACACTCTACTGACCACAAACAGTCACAGAATGATGTCCAAGGGCAAATACAATTTAGGAAAATCTAGATTTCCATTGCAAATAATAATTAGCATGGAAATTATGCATTCATTGCATTGCTGTGATTTTGTGTACAGAAATAGAGAAGTATAAGTGCTCACCCTTAAGTCTTACTTCAGATTCAAGTATCCAATGGGAAAAATAGAGTGACTTCTTCTTATTTATAATCTATAACAACATCAAATAGTTAATGGTGTCTTTCATGTACAACGTACTCAGTTTTACATGAGATAAAAAATAGATAAATACATTTCCCATTTAGGATCTATCAGGGAAGATGAATATGTAACCAAAGAACTATAAAATAAAATGGTCAGTGTTATGGGAATTCATAAAATGCCTAAGTATTTTTAGATGTATAGTGCATGAAGGAAAATAGATGTGGTGATTACTTGTTCTGGCCTTCGGAGAGCGATATGGAAGGAATGAATATTATGCAATAAGGGAGTGAGATGAAAGATGGGAACAGCAGCATCTGGGGCAAAGGGAACAATTTAAAGAAAGACATAAGTAAGAAAACCAGATGCTATAGGGAAGTCAAGGGATAAACACATGATTTCTCTTGCCTGGGATGAAGCACATACAAGGCAAGTTACAAGAAGTAATGCCTGCTGGGAGAATGTGGCAACTGATGTCTATTGAGATGACTTTTTGAGTTGAAGGATGACACGATCTAATTTGTACTTGAGAAATGAGAACTAGAAAGAACAGATTCAAATACAAATTCTTGGAAGAATGCCATAAGATATTGCAATAATCCAGACGAGAGGGAAGAGACTGAATGAAAAAGGGAGACTGGAAAACATTAAGGATAAGAATTAACAGACTTTTCCAAGTAATTAGATGTGCAGGATGAGAGAAAGAGAGGAGACACAAGTCTGTGGGGAAGCTTTACTTTGGTGACAGAAGGAATGGCAATCCCATTAACCAAAAGGGGATGTTAATGATTATGTTGGTTTGGAGGAAGAGTTTTGGGTATTTGAGTCAATAGGAAGTGAGGTGATTGGAAGTGTGTGTGCTAACCTGAAATGCACACAGAGTCTAGCAGTAATGATTTAAAATCCAGTTTCATTCTGAATTAATAAAGTTGTATAAGCCAGGACACTTGAGTGAAGATAAGGTAGAGAGGATCAAGGTCACAATGGCAAGTGAATCCTGAGGAAAACAGGATGCAGTGAGATCAGAGTGGATCAGAGAGCTAAGGTGACTAGAATGTGCAGTCTTGTGATGATTAGCCTAGGGTCATGCCAATGAAGATAAAGAGCAGGTTAAGTGAAAAACAAATTATTGGACTTGGTGACAAGGAGGTCATTGGAATGTTGCCAAACAAAATGTTACAGCTTCATTATAAAAACCAGGAGAACTAGGTGACAAAGAAAGAATTATCCATCTGAAAAGTTTGAGAGTGCAAAAAATAAATAAAAACAAGACAGAAATTCAAAAGTCTACTTGAATTGGAGGATTTGGTTTTTGAGATAGTTGCAGACAGGTATGTGGAAGGCATTAAAGATATAACATAGAGAGGTGCTATTGGCTGGATGGAGTACACATCAGAGAGATCAGATGATGAATTTAGGGCACAGGAAAGGGGAGCAGAGTTGGGAGGGAAATTGGGACAGATGAATGAAGGACAAGAGATTCTGAAAGGTAGAGAAGAAAGGTTATGTGAGAATTCAAAATGGGATGCTCTCTTTTGGTAATATGGTGGGAAAGACTGCCTATTGAAAGAAAAGAAAGGAAAATAAAACAAACTTAACAAACAGAGAAAGTGACAGGGAGTGAACACAGCAGAAATAAAACAGTTACCCAAATGGGGTAGGGTGCCAGTGAGACCAAATGAATTGAATTTGTGTTTTTGTCACAGGTGTAAGATGCATTCTTGGAGATATAGTGGACCATGGGTGGTGGGGAGGGGGATATGGCATTAATTAGGAACACTAGAGTGATGAGAGAACAGGAGGAAGAAGAGATTACTGGGAAGACTGCTGATGTCTCAGCGGGACACAGGGTCACTTGTGTATTTCTATGACCAACAAGGGAAGTCAATGAAGTCAGGTGAGTTTATCAGCAGACTAAAAGAGGAGTTCAAAACAAAAGGTACATAAGATGTAGAGAATACAAGGTCCTGGTCAGGAGGGAATTTCAGAGATTTAGTTATGGAAGGAGTAATTCCAAAAGAAGAGGTCTAGGCTTGGCTATGATATAGAAAGTTCAGTCTCTGTAGTGTTTTTTAAAATAACATTAAACCTATATGTGTAATCTTTAGTACACACACACACACACACACACACACACAAAACACATATATATGCATTGAAATATTTTATGCTTATGCATCCATATATTCTATGTGGTATAATACATTCTATTTAAAATCTTTTATATCTTTCCCAGTACCCACCCAGGAACATGATATGAACTCAATAGACACTGGTTTAATTGAACTAAGACTAGACTTTCACTAAATTTCAGGAGACTTTTTTTTGCATTTTTTCCTGCATAGTACTGGATTCTGCTCCATCTCTTAAATCACAATATTAAAATAATTACACATAAATGAAATTCAAATTTAAAGTGTGAAAATTAAATATTTAGGGTAACAGTTTATGATGGGCCTACTGTTGTGCTTCTTAATTGTACCCTTAATTCTTGTACTGAGTTCCATTTCATCTTCATCAAAACAGACGCTACACACTACAGTCCCAGGTCTACAAAGACCTATTTTCTGCCTCAGTCTATTTTCCACCTCTGGTTCTCACCAAGAGCCCTTACCCTCATAATCACACAGCAGTTATTATATTCTAAAGCATAAAGTGGTGCTAGCCCTCCCTGAGACAGGTTTTGACATGGATGCACTTGGACACAGGGACAGAGAGGCGTGGAAGATGGATGACTTTACCCCAGGTACTTTTATGTTAGCATTCTCTGAGCAAAATTCCTTTTCTGTGTTTCAGCATTATAAACTAGAGGCCCTAAATTTCACCAATTTCTTCAAGGCGCAGAATTAACACTGACCTTCATTCAAGAGTTTTTGGCAGAGGACTTTGTCAGGGGTATTGACAGTGACTTACTGCAAGTCACAGAACTCATAGGGCTCCTGCGTGATTGAACTAATGAGGTTGGAAGGGATTGAGGATGGGATGTATTCAGACATTCTGTGATTTTATATAATATGGGAACCCCAAATGAGAATGGAATGCTAGATTTCAATCCATACTAGAAGTTCTCAAGACTGACTTGTTTGTATTTTAATCTTACTCAAAACATCTGATAGACCTAAAAATCTGTCCCACAGGTTAAGTAGCACCTGGTAGTCAAAAGGCTCCTTGACAGTAAGAATGGGCTGGACTAACTGGACAACCAGTCTGGAAGTGGGGAAGCATAGAATACAGGACAACTAGGTTAACTGAAAGATTAATTGAACCAGGGTAGAGAACAGATAATACAGTTAACTTCTGTTATACTATACAAATTGATTTTCTACCTGCCTCCTTAGTATACTATCATGAAAGAGAAGTCCTGGAAAGTCAATCCTTATCCTATCCTATGTGGTATTGAATTTAGAATCTATAAGCTACATCCTCATATGACTTATTTAAAAGAATCTCTGAAGAGGAATCCTATTCCACTGTCACATGAACCCTAAACAAAAGCAGGTGGAGATAAAATGTGATGTGTTGGTCTTCACCACTGGAACCTGCATCTTGTTCCCTGTTCTGTTCCTCTCACTGTTCTGTTTTCTCCTTCTTGCATCTTAGCCTATTCCCAGGAAAAGGAATGAGAATCCTAATGTAGATTAGGTGTTTAAATGTATAAATCCCTAATATGGCTTAATATGTCACTTTTCCTGGGACTGTTTTCATTTCAGCAACAAATCTGCTTGGGAAGCCAACCATTTGAAAGCCTTTGTATGACCCCGATATCACATCATGGAGCATATGTCATGTAACCTCAAACCTGCTCCAGTGTGACTGTCCATCTTAGACAGGAAGAAGAAACATTGACACCCAAGTGAGGAAAGCAAAGTCTCAAGAGTAATGGTTAGCAGCCCACCAAGCTCACATTTTCTATATGGCTTTGGGTTTGGAGTGCACATAAGATATGGTCACAATACTGGAAATGCCTAATGCATTCATCAATAACATTGCAGTTACATCATTTATGCATATATCTGAATCATCCCTAACCTACCAAAACAAGCACACACAGGGTGTCAAGAAATGATTTGGCCTTTTTAGAGATACAGTGGTTAAAAAAATAAAACGAGTTCAGGAATAGCTTTCTCAAAAACTATTGCCCAAACAATCTGGTTATTTTGCCCCTACATCTTGTATTTGTGAAAACAAATAAACAAAAACCAAAAGTGAAGAGATCCTATTATTTGAGAGGTGCAAGTGACCAGCACTCTGCAGAGAATTCTCTCATGGGCAATTCCTGATGGCCATGAGGGAGTGGGTGGATGATATTCATTTAAGTATATAGTGAACTCCTACTTTATAATATTGCACATGCGTTTGGCACTACTGACACCATCAACATTTAATGGGATCACATGGGCATTTTCCCCCCAAATCACAACATTGCTATGGCCAGACAGGGGAATACGTTGTAAGAATGCTTCCCAAGATCTGGCTGAGGACACATAGTGACAACTTTTGAAATAACAAAGTCCACTGTATGGGTCATTCTGAAGGGTATGCACATTCTTGATTCAGACAAATTCAAGAGTTAGATTATTGAGGATGGTGGAAATACTGGAATTTCAGCATGCTGTTGAAAGGAGAGATGCAGGACCACGCCCACCATTCCACTTCCACAATGGAAGGGTAGGATAAAGAGCACATGAGAGAAAGCATGGATTCTGAAGACCACTGGAACACCAGGTGCTCCTGAGCGTGTCTACAGAACCTCACAGTTCTGAATGGATTGGGTCTCAGTCCAATAGCATCTGTGATATTCATGGGGCTTACTGCTCAATTCTTCATTATTCCAGAATTAAGTAATGTCTAGAACTAGACAATGCTCAGGAAGCCTCTGCTTAAACTTTCTTGAGAAGGCTATGAATGTCTTCCTTGTTCTCAATTCAAACATCCAGTTGAAGAAAAGTGATCAATTGGGGTCAAATAATGGGTTTAAAAAAATGAAGTTACCCAGCTGACAGCTTCTCATGATGGGAGGAAAGGAACAAATGCAATATGCTAGGCATGTGGGTTTGGAAATTTCATTCCATGGTAAAGAGATGCAGGGAAAGTCTGCCATCCTTCACAAGGCCAACAGTTCAGTGAAGGGCATTCTGTTTGTCTGCTTTACCCAAGATCAGGTTATGAACACCTGACTTGAGGCAAATAGCGCTTTTCTGATGGCAGTAGCGAGACAAAGGCAAAGATAAAGTCACCGCCATCATCATCCCTCAGATTCTTACCCTTCTACCTCTAAAATTAATTTCAGCAATGTTTCTAAGGAAACCTTCTAGCCAATGAATTATGAGCGAATCTGGCAACATTTTCTAGAATATTGTGTGAATATGAAAGATCCATATCCAGCACTGCCTCTTTGTAACCAGATAACACATGCTTCAAAAAGCTGAGTTAGTGGACATTTTCTGGGTAGGCTTTTAGTGTTGATTTATGGGTGTGAGGTGCGCTAGTCAGAGATTAAGAAGAAAAGAGTCTAGAGCGATGAGATGGTCACTAAAGATCAGAGATTCCTCAGAAATGAGCTTCCTGACCAATCACATCGAGAAGGAGAAGTTAGTTTGACCTCAATTCTGGTTTAAGCACTTTTAGGAACTTCTGCTACCTTAAGCACTGACAGGGAAAATCTGGTACCATCAGCTTGAGTTCTGCAGAGTGCTAATCCCTTATGGTCTACCTAGAAGGTAAGAGTCAGGCCGCTGGTTTGCTTAGAGACACATCGAGTCTGGCAGAGCTCAGGCCCAAGTGAATGAACATTTCTTAGACAGCAGTAGGAGGAATGGTTTGGAGGAGGGGAAGGGCACAAATATAATTTACTTTCCCCTGGCTTTTTCACCTTAGTGCCTTGCATTCACACTTTCTCCAGACATCCTGAAGCAAAAGCCATAAAAACAATTCCCCAAGGGAAAAAGGAAAACCATAACAAAACACTTTTCCCCCCTCATTCCCATCCCCACCCCACTCCCTCCAGCCCAACACCCTGAATACTCACAAGAGAACACTTTATACAAAATTAATTAGAAAACAAAATATTTACATATGAAATAAACACCATCTTGATTTCAGTCGCCAGTAGAGACTGACAGAGCCCCCTGTGTTCTAGATTGCTGTTCGCTAGATTAGTTGGTTTGGTTTTTTTTTTTTTTTTTTTTTTTAATTATTATTATTTTTTATTTTAAGGGGTGAGGTAAGAGGAAGAGTAAGGGGATGAGCTCCTGGCTCTTAGGCAGAGTCAGGGTGAAGTAATGTTTCTCTGGCCCTTCTCCTTCTTCCTCCTGGAGATGCCCCACACCCTCTGTCCTCTCTCTCAAAGTCTTTCCTTGAATCTAAGGTAAAGCACTCTGTGCTCCTCTCCAAATCTGTGAGAGGTTCAGCCCCTTGCCCCCATGTTTATTTTAAGAAGAAAGCAGAACTTTACAAGGCCTTCAGTTGGCTTTAAAATGAAAGATACTGAGGTAAACTCAAGGGGGTGGGAGGGGAAGGCATGGGAGGGCAGGGAATGAGGAAGGGTCTCGAGGCAGGGTGGACAGGAAGGCAAACAGCAGCCCTGGAGAGTGGACGTGAAAAGACATGGCGACTTCCTTCCAGAGGAGGATGAGCACCTTTCTGGTCTATGTGTCCTGTGTACAACAAGGCAGTCCTGTGGTCAAACTTCCAGACAGACCGGGGGCTCTTTGGATGCCACTCTGAGTGAGGGGAGGATGGCAGGACACTGGGACAGACCCAACTTATAGGATCAGCAGTAACAAATAATCCTTTTCCTTCCCAATTTTCCAACCCAAAGCAAAGGGGGCACATGTCTGCCAGTACCCTCTTCCCTGGACTCTTCTGTGCACACACACATGCACATGAATATATTTACTTTTGAATGGTACAACGTGAGAGGAACAGAGGTGCTGCAGGAGGGTGGAAGGGCATCTACCAGGAGTGTTCACACTGGCATGAAGTCACTCCCAGGGAGCCAGACCCAGGGAGGTGCAGGAGAATCTCTCCCGTCAGCCCTCTCCCACTTCTAAATGTCTTCCCATCTCTCCAGGCTTCCTGAGCTGTGCTTCTGAGGCTCATTTCTCTTACTGTCTGTTCCCCCCTTATTTATTGTCATTAGTTCCAGGGGAATAGGTCTGCTCTTCTAGCTCCAGGTTAAGTAAGAAGGGATCAAAGCATTGAAAACATCCCCCTGTCTCACTTATCCTACCACATAGGACTCCCTTGCTCTTCAGAGTCTTACTGAGCTACTCCCCAAACCTTGGCCTGTCGAGGGTCTAAAAAGCTCAAAAGAACTTTTTAGAATATTTTGCTCTCAAGCAAAAGAACCACGGCTGCTTCTGTTTCCCTGTATCCTTCCTGGGAAGTTCTTGGTTCAAACTAGTTGAAACCACTGGCAATCACTGAAAAATAATTTTTGCACCTTGCTTTCATAGGATTATCTCTTTCTCTCTCTTTCTTTTCTTTTTTGTCTCTAAAATTTAATCTTTTTCAAGAACTTCCATTCTCCTCATTCAGGAAGGTGACAGGGAAAGACAGTCAACATTCAGATAACATGTGACCATGTCTGTTTGTATATAAGCCAAAGCACACTGCACAGGGATAGGGAGAGAAACAACACAAGGAAACAAGGTTGCCTTCTTTGCATTTAGAGGCACTCATACCGGTATGTGCAAGTGTACCTAGACATACATACCCACACGATCCCCCTGCCCTGGCTTCCAAGGCACCATGAAACACAATCACAATGAACTTTCCAGTCTGCTCAGGAACCCACTCGTCCACCAACAACCTCTTACTCCAGTTCACCACTAATGAGTCTCATGGAGCTGAGGCTAACATCTCTTTTTGGCTTATATATAAACATGCATGGCCTCTCTCCTTCTGCTTAGAATACAAATCCTAGGCAGATGCCATCTATGCAAAAAGAATTCAGCAAAAAGCTCTTTTCATTCACAAGCTGAATGCTAACTGGTATCACTTGGATACTTTTGCTTCCCCATCTAAACAAAAAAATCAGCTTGAGGAAAGCTACTCCTGTACTCCTGTGGCCCCTTTTTTGCTCCTCCTGGCCTCACTCAAAGTGCATGGCAAAAGCTCTTCTGCTCTCCACCCTCCTGTGCCAAGAGGGCCAGCTTCATCCTCTCGCAAGGGACCGGAAATGGCAGACAGATGGGAGGAAGCGAGGACCGTGGAAGGGAAGAGGGGGGTGCTGGTCACCAGGGTTGCCTTCAGTAGGAACCAGAACTCCAGGATCCCATAAATAAATTAAAAGAAGACAAAAGGAGCAAATGGGAACCAAGTTCATCCCCGACCCCCTCTGTGACATGACATGCGCACCACACGACCCACAACCCTACCCCTCCCATACCCACCTTAACCTCTCTCTTCCCTCACTCAGACATCAGACTCAATACTAGAAAGTTTCTCATAAACATGCCCATTGCTGGAGCCATTGAAAGCCCTGGGGTTTTTGTTGTTAGGCACACAGGGGTTGGACTGGTTCCCTATACAGATGTCTTTCTGGAAACGGCCTGGCACAGCCCCGTGCAGGGCCGAGACCACTGGCTTGTTGGTGACAAGGGCCCGGAAGTCCGGCCTGGCTTTCGACGCACCTGCCACCGTGGGCTGCCTGAAGAAGTAGGATTTGCTGCCATGGAGCAAGCACTGGTCGTCCCCAAAAGTGGGGATGAAAGGGTTTTGCGTGACCCGGTCAGGGTAGAGCGACTTGCTGAGCATGTAGCCGCTGCCGGGGTTGTTGTGGTGGTGGTGTCCGGCAGTGGGCACTGAGGACTTGTTGTTGGCAAAGGTGCTCTCACCAGCTGGCATCTCAAACATGTGGGCGTAGGGGCTCCCATCCATGAACCGGCCCTTGTCTTTCAGGCTCACGCTGCGCGGGGCCAAGGCGGCTTCTTCCTTCTGCAGGTCCACGAAGGTGTCGTAGGAGTGCTGCCGCCGCAGTTTGTTGCGGTTCTTCTTCTGGGCCTTGGAATTAGTCGGGCTCTGGGGATACTTGGTGGTGGAAGCATTGGGCGGCACCGCCACGGGGGCCGCCGGCTGGTCCAGCTCCTGCAGGGAGTTGTCCTCGCTGATGTCGTACAGGTTACCCGCCTTCTTGCAGGCCTCGCATCGGATGCACGCCTGCCGGCCCGAGTTCTGCCCGGCCACCGTGGTGGAGTAGTTGTGCAGTTTGGAGGGGCAGCTGCGGCAGAAGTTGCCCCCGGACCGGTCCTCCCAATCCACGTTGGTCAGGTTCTTCTCCCAAGGGGCTGGCACCCCGCTGACCACACCGTGTTTGTCGCCTGTCCCATGCTTGAGGTGAGACCTGTTGGCACAGGGCCCTCCTCCACTGATGGAGTCGCGCTTGAAGTCATCGTTGCGCTCCTTGTAGATGTCGGTCAGATCCACGTGTTCCCAGTGGGGCGAGTTCTCCTTGGTTCGAAACTGGTCCAAGTAGAAATCCCGTAGCCCTTCCTTGTCCCTGAAGTAGCGTTTGTGGTCAGGGGAGCGGGGCGGTCGGCGACGGTAGGCCAGCTCGATCTCATCAAACTCCCGTCTGGACTTGGCCGAGGCCGGCCGCTTCTTCAGACTGTCCTTGTACTGCTGCTTACGTCGCTTGGCCGCATTGCCCTCGATGTTGCCATAGGTGACTGTGTGCGTGGAAATGTCAGAGACATCCGAGCGGATCAAGTCATCGTGGCCACTGTAGCGGTCACTCTTGAAGGAGAACTTGCCGTACAAGTCACTCAGCTGGCTGTGTTTGGAGGAGGGCAGGCCGATGTCCAGCGGCTTCTTGCTGATGGACCTCGGCTGGGTGGTGAAGGGCGGGTTGTCACAGTCGTAGAGCCCGTCGATGGAGCTGGTGCTGCCGATGCTGTGAGGCCGGTGGTGATGGTGATAGTGGTCCTGGTACACGTTGCTGTCCTTCAGCTGCAGGTTACCAAATGTTCTCTCCACTTCACTGATGTAGTCACTGAAGAGGTTTTCCTCGCAGGGCGGGTTGTTGTAGGATTTGCAGTCCGAGTGGGTGAAGCTGCGGCGGTGCTCAGAGATGTCATAGACAGATGACTCCCTGCGAATGAAGTCCAGGGCACTCTGCGGGGAGCCATTCACGCCAGACAGGTTGGCCATGTTCTTGGCTGTGCGGAGCAAACGCAGGATGTTGGAGTGCGTATTGTTCATCGTCGCAGTGGGGGAATTCATCACAGATTGGCGCTCCTCGATAGCCACTCCATGGATGCAGCTGTAAATACCCTGCAGCGACATAGGATGGGACAGATCAGGGACAGGACAGTGACACTAAAAGTGACTGTAATCATGTACTTCCACCACTAATTGCCTAATTGGGTAAGAAAAGCCCGGGGAAGGCTTGAAGCAGGAAGGTTCCTACACTTCTATAAGCTGTGACTAGAAGCCCACCTGATTTACCTCCCTGAATTCAGCAGATTTCCTATTGTGAGCTAAAGTGAATGACGTGACCATCAGAGAGAGAGCATAACTATAACAGGTGTCTTGAGCACTATGCTGGAATCACAAAACATGTCTCAGCTCCGCCCTGGACTTACCTTGACTTTTTCATTTTGCCCAGATTTTTGCATTTTAAAAATGAGGTTATGATATGAACCCACAGCAAAAAAGTACTGCCAGTCACCTGGAGGTAAATGGAAATCTCTACAGATACCAGGGTTGCTGCTCCCTGGAGACCACTCCTGACTTGTGGTGAGCACAGTAGGGCTCAGTAGCTCGCAACTGCCACTCTTTTCTGGGTTTGACAAATTCTGAACAGCTTTTAGAATTTTGGTGACCAAATAACAGCTGAGTAATTCTGTTCTGCAGCCAAGCATAAACCAAACTCACGCAGAGAATTAAGAAGCCCTGGGGTCAAAGAAGGATTTTTCTCCTGCTGTGCTCTACACTGTGGGAGGGAAGAATTGGGGCAAATATCAAACACTAACTGTGAATAAATAATTCCCTTGTTGAATAATCTCCTTTATTTTCTTAGTTCTTGATTTTCTTCTTATACTTTTTCATTTAATATTATCATAAATAATTAAAGTTTTATCAAATCAGTATTGACAGAAACTGCCTCTGGGTCCTTTCTGTATGGGGCATCAAAGAAGAGCATCCATCAGGAGGAAGGGTTTGCTTCCTGGAAGGCCCCGTGTCCACTTCTGACATGAAGCCAGCCTACTGCTCACCTTTTGCTCCCTGCCTCGAAGGGCAGACTTTTTTCTCTGGGAGGGGAAGGGATCCGAAGAGTTTTTAACTGTGTCTTTACAACAAAGGAGGCTAATTTGGAAAAGAATATTGTCCCAGTACACAGGAAAGAGAGCAGAGAATGGCGGCTGGTGGGAAAGAAGAAATATGTCTTCTGTCTCAGAGGGCATCACCAGATACAATATCTTCAAGGCGAGGTTATTCTACCTTTTCCCCTGTTTCTCCTTTCCAGTCTTTCTTGGTGATGACCAGCGGAAAATGGCAAGCATTTTTCCTTGGTAAAGAGACTGGTTATGTCAAAGGGCTATGAATGGGATCCCTATCAAGGTCACTGGTTGTCATGTCTTCAATCTTCCTTCTCTCTGGAATCTAGGAAGGGCCATACACTGGGATAGCATGGCTGAGGAACCAAAGCCACCACAAGTTCTGTGTTCCTGTTCTGACACCACTGAGTGACTCAAATTAACTGCCACCCAGAGAGCAAATGAAGAAATCATGCCATCTCAGTAAAATGCTATCAGAAAATGACCAAAGGATGAAACAATTAAGTGAGATACCCATTCTTTCATAACACCATTTGAGTCAAAGTAGGTCACATGTGGAATGTGAATGAATCTCAATCTTAAAACGTCATTTGAATTCACCCATCTTGAGTCTCTCAACCTTATTAACAAAATCAAAAGAAGCCCACTCTTTCTCAAAATATCTCCCTGCTATTTGTTGTTCATATGCAAAATTGTCTTCCTAATGCTTCACTTTGGACTAGATATAAAGAGATCCCAAGGAAAAAAATGACCTAAGAGTTAACTCTTGCTCCAATTAAGGAAGTCTCTGGGATATAAATTTCTTATGAGTCAGATGTTACTTCTGAAGGAGTTACTTGTTAAACTCTAACTTCCCATAATCCACACATGGTTAAAACATAAGATGAGTAAAACCGCCAGTAACATATCTTTGTCTGTTAGAATGACAGTGATATGTTACACTGCACTATTTCAATAGAAATATGATTCTTTTAAAGAATAAAGTGATCAATAAAGTCAACGAATAGTGATGAAGGGCATTTGGAAAGAAAGCCATTTTGATAGATCCACCAGTTCTTATTGGGAACCAAATGCCCCAACCTCACATAGAAAGCTATTTCTTAAAGAAAATATAGATTTGCCCACATTTTGAGCCACTTGAAGTTACATCATACAGATTCCTGGGGAAATGCACATGATGAGGTTCTTGATTTAGCAACATAAGGCCAGACTTAGTGCCCTCTGTAATCTGTCTGTGTAGTGTCTGTGCTTTGTAAGCTTGCTTCACAAACTCTAGGCATCTAATTCAAAGCACTTACCCTGCTGATGGAGAAGACCATGCCAGGCTTGCCAGAACAGACCCCCATAAAGCAATGCCGGAACTGCCAATAGAAAAGGTGTTCACAGATGAAGGTGATGAGGCTGAGAGCCATGGCTGCCCCCAACATGTAGAAGACGCCTGCCATGTTGTCAATGTCCAGCTGGCTACTCATGACTTCATTCTTTTCATTGTGGCAAATACCAGTGAGCCAGAGAGCTTCCAGTTCTTCCATCTCCCCTGGAGACAGGGCAGAGAAGAAAAACAGATACAGGGGGAGAGTGGAGAGGAAACAAGAGGAAAGAGTAATATTGAGGGAGAGAGGGAGAACAGGAGGAGATGGGGAGACACAAAGAAAACAAATAGAGAAAGTTAACAGTAATTCCATTAATAACATCACAGTACATATCAATTCATCAATGTTTGCAGTAAATATTCAATGAAAACTTAGTGATGGCACTGCAGTGGCATAAAGACATAACACATTGGCACTGTTGTCCTTTACCCAGTACAAATTGGTGTATGGTGAGTTTTATGTGGTATAGGTAATTGTTCAGAATGGTGACACTAATCGTCATCAGTGGGATTTCACCGGGAGGCTTGGGACTGGACATGGCAGATGAGTAATTGTTTTGTATTACGTATTTTTATTTGATGCAGCTAGAATAGTATGACCAGGGGAGGTGGCTTTGGCAATTCAAGGCTCATTGAGGGAAAATCATGAAGAACCGAATAGTAGTTGGTAAAAGCAGCAGAATAAAAGACTGATGGGAGGATTCTGAGGACTTCTTTATCAGACTAAGCACTTTGCACTTCATAGACTGTGTGGGGAATAATATAATCATGTAACTCAGAAACTTTCTCTTAAAATTGTGCTAAGCAGACTGGGAAGGGGAAGAAGATAGAGAGAACAGCAGAGATTGATTTATTCCCTAGAATTCCTCAAATTTACAGATCTCATGTTTTAGAGGAAAATATCAAAAGAAAAAATGGAATAAACTTAAATAAAACAAGACCACCAAAATTAGACCTGCCTCCTCTACTTCACTGGGTACTAAAAATTGGAAAGGCAGAAACCCTAGATGAAAGTAAAACAAAAGAATCACACGTCCAAGAACACTTTCCCAGACAAACAAGCAATATTCTGAAAAATCTTATGAAGAAAACTGTCAGTCTCAATAGTTCGGTTTGATTTAAAAAAAAGGCCTTTGCATTTTCTGATTAATTTTTGCAAATAACAATTTTTGCAAATCTTTTCTGCTGTTGCACAAGCTCTACTTTTTCCTGTAAGTGACAACAAATACAAAATTGCAGACGCTCTTATATCAAAATTGCTTGTTCACACTCCAGCCACAGCTGCCTGTTAACTGGTGGAGCAGTCAATTTAACCCGGAGTCTGGAAATCTACTTCTGGGCTTTGGCTGCTGATCTCATCGCTAGCAGCCAAGATTGTGCCGACCCAATTCAGAAAGTCACTTGGCTGATGATGTTTGGAGCCATGCAGATGACTCTGCTTGTCTGTAAGTGGATTCGTTTCTACAAGGATGACAAGAAGAGTAGGTGCTTTGGATACAGTGATGCAAAATACAGAAAACCAGGGTGTAATGTCATTGAAGAGATTTTGCTAAATGCAAAATGCCTTCTCAGCCTGTTGCCAGAATAACATGGGACAAGACCTTATGGTAGGGGCTGGGGATTTAGCTCAGCGGCATAAGCACCTGCCTTGCAAGCAGGCAGTCGTGAGTTCGATCCCTGGTACCGATAAAAAAAAACGAAAAAGACAAAAAAAAAAAAAGACTTTATGGTCTCTGCCCCTGAGGACCCTGCCCTGTCTCCTATCTTTTCCAGACACAAAAGCAGGGTGAGAGCTGGGAAAGAATGGGTAATGGCCACACTTTCAATTCTTTGCCCTTTCTTGGAGCACATAAACAGTCGAGTCCTCCCACAATTTCTTCTGCTGTTTGGGCTACTTGTGAGGTGCCTGGTTGGAACATCTACTATGAGCCTTACTTACTTTATTCCTGAAGGTTTGTTTATACTCTACAATCTTGAAATGTACCTTCGTGACCAGCTACTTTAATTTCCTTGATCACCTTTCACCCAATGTAAGTTGAATTGTGTCCTTTTCCCATAATTCCCATGATGAAGTCTTAATGCCCCAGTACCTTATGATATGACTTTATTTGGAAATACAGTCACCGCAGATGTAATTAGCTAAGATGAAGTCATACCAGAGTACAGTGGGCACCTAACACACTTATGATTAGTCTGAAGGAAAAGGTAAATTCAGACACATAGATGTACAGAGAGAAAACATGCATAGAAGGTCATGTGAATCACAGGAAGGCAAAAGTCAGATGTTGCATCTACAAACCAAGGAACACCAAATATTGTCAGATATTAGGGAAGAAGAATAAACCAGATTCCCTCTTGTAGCTCCCAGGACATCTTGATTTCAAATTTCTAACCTCCAGATCTTTCAGACAAGACATTTCTGTTGTTTAAATCACTGTTTGTGGCACCTTGTTATGTCAGCCCCAGGATTCCTATATACACCCTAAATCTCATTATAAATTGTGAAATACTTTTTTGGAACTGTACAGGTTAGAAAAATAGAGGAGCAGGAAAGGCTCCTCTTGGTAAGAACTCCTCCATTTGGTAAGAACTTTCCTTCAACTCACCATCTCCAAACAGCTGCAGGATAGCAAGGTCCACCTGGCGCTTCCACCCAGAGTCTTTTTGGATGGCAATGCCATAACCAGTGGAAGCAAAGACCTTGCCGCTACCAATGGTCACCAACTTGCAGCCTTCATCTCTGCCTGCCATATAGTTCAGTACTGCTGCATCGTAGATGAAGGCATCCAGTTTCCTGCATGAGAAAGAAGCAAATGAACAAAATCCAGAGGAGGAATTTTAGAACAAAACTACCTAGGGAGACATTAATATGAAGCAGCAGGGCTCCAGAAAGCCACAGAGAGAACTGGTTCAAAGTAAGGCCGAAGCTGGTCCTTGGCCAGAATCTAACGCCTGAATCCCAGGCAGTTCTTTATGTGATTTCAGGTGGAAAGGAGGAGTTCTTTGCCTCCCACTGGGAATAATAAGAATGTAAGTTGGGCCTGAAGCCAACTCATAAGCTGTGTCTGAAAAGGAGAAGGAGTAAAAAGGAATCAATAAAAATAATAACAGAAATAATGAAAAGTAAGCACCACAATGATAACAAATAGCATGGGTAAGATTTATATAACATTTTTCATTTCTCAGTTCATTACAGTCCAGAGTGGAGAGAAGCGTAGGTATATGTGTTTAAATAGATGGGCAATGCTATTTTGGTGGCCGAAAGGTCCCAATATTTTGCTGTGCAGCAGAGGTGAGTAGTGGAATGGTGGCAGCAGAGGCTGTGTAGGAGTAAATGTGAGACACTGAAAAAGCAGGCAACATGCAGAAGAGCTGAGATTGCTCAAATTCCTAAACATATATAAACTTCATGTTATTTACTGTGTTTGATAAGACTAGGAGTAAGGACAGGAAGGTGTGAATCAATGTTTAAAACCAGCATTTTATACACAGCAAATGTAGATGGTGAAATTCATATAAAATCATACAGGTAGTAGGTCTGAAAAAATACCATGCCTCAGCCCTGCACTTATATAGTGTAAGTAGCATTCTCCCTCCCTTAGAAAAAACCAAGCTGTTTCTGACATGATACAACAGGAAATTTTATAAAAGCTGCCCTTCAGAAAAGTAGCATAACAGAAAAACAAAGCTCTAATACGTCTGAGAACTCTGGATATACCAGGGTTTAGACTATCCAAAGCCATCCTACACCATCCTCTCAAATATACTGTGATTTTATTTATGTTTAATAAGCATCCTGTAGTATTTTATGCAACTATGTGTCTAGGTGGCTCTTCCTGACCCGGAGCTCCAGGGATACTGAGAGGAGATCCCTATGCTGTTAGTTATGTAACAGGAAAATAGTGATGAGGTCCCTTGGCCCCCAAATCCCAACTTCTGCTCCAATGGTTATCACTCCTCACAGATCTGGGCTCTGGAAACAAAACAGAAAAAGGGCCAAGTATGGCTGTTGTAAGGCATCCCAGCACATTGTTGCTTCAGGAACTTTCTACTGAATGTACACTCTGTGATTCCGAAGACAGCTCACAAAAAAAGCCAACAAAAGCTGGACTGGAGAACAGATGGCATATTCTAAAATTCTTTTTATTATCTAAAGTTTTTACACTTTCCTCTTTTATTTCTCCATCGCCTATAATACACAAGAACTATCATTTTCATCTCTTAGAGACTTTTTTCATGCATAACATATGAGACCTATCTGTGACTCCTCCCATCTACATCTGTTTAATTTCTGCTTCATGATTACATTAACGCGATCAGTAGAAGATAATTTGTGAAAAATACACAGAAATAATAAAAAAAGCATCTTTGCACACTGGCTTGAATTGTAATGTCAAACATAACCGGGAAATCTGTTGACAGCAAATGGTCTTTGATTTAATGTTTTATGGCACAAAGCATGATACACTAGTACATCTGATTCGATTTGGTTTAATAAATGTAAGAAACACATCACTCTGTGTGGGGGGATAGTTCTTACCCTGTTTTCAGGGAAAGCAATGCATCATCTACACCCCTCTGGTTGAACTTTCCCATGTAGGCATGCATTTCTGCGTAGTTATTGCGAATATTCCTCTCTGTGCTACCATTGGGCACAGTCCCAAAGCGAAAAGGTGGGGAGAAGTCATTAGGTCTCTGGAACTGGAGAGAGAAAGAGAAGGAGGGGAGTGAATAAAATATTTTAGAAAATATGAAGAGAAAATAAGTTAGCATTAGCAGGTTTTTAATGGATGGGACCCTACTACAACACATTTGCCCTCACTCAGAAGTGGCAATTGCTACCTGGAAGCAGACTTCAAATCATTCAATAATATTGTTGAGAGATTTCTATTTGCCCAATCCTAACTTTAATTCATAAACTTGTGTGATCTATTTATACACATTGCACAATACCAGCAGTATGGCCTAGAAAGAGACATGTTAAACTGTGGTGGATGTTTACCTTTACTTTTAAAAATTGTATAAAATATGTATATGGTTCTCTTAATTTAGGAGCCGAAATACATTGTCATTGCACTATTCAAGGGACAGGGTCTCAGTAAGGTGAGCTACATTGTATCGCTGAAGATAATGTGTTGAGTGTCAAATACATTTTGCTGAGAAATTTTCTCTTGACTCAAATTGTTCATATTTATCCTATACGAAGTGTTGGGTAAATTGTATGCTCAAACATTATATTCATTATGTCTTCACCTTGGTTAAATACTGAGAGTGGATCTGTAGTATCCATCATATTAAAGTGAAACTTCTTGAGTTTTCACCTCTGTGGCACTGGCCTTATTTCTGGCTATATCCTGCAATGGGTAAGTCTTAATTTTGCTTTCTGAATGCATATTTTACTCACTTGTAGGCCTGGTAAAGTGCAGCACTCTAATAGAAACTCATCATATTCTCTAGGCCAATGCATGTCCTTCATTTCAAAAGATAATTCAAAGCAATTTCTCTAGAAAACCTTCTGTGAATTATTTCTTTTAGCAAGTTTACCCAAAGTGATCAATTAGTAGATGTTATCCTGGTTTAGATCACTGTAATTCATACTAAAAATTTAATTACTCCTAAATGGACCAGCTAAGCAATGAAAGCCAGTATCTAATGCAGTCATTAAGAGCTTAGGTTAGAGACTGAAACAGATATAAACTGAAGACCAACTCTGCCACTTGGGCACTGTGCAACCTTGGGGCAAACCACACAAACTCTTTGTTTACCATTGGCTCATTTGTAAGAAAGAGCTGATAATGCTTAGTTTTCAAGACTGTGAGAATTAAACTACATAACACACATGAAGTGCCCAGCATTCAGGAAGTGCTCAATGAAAGTTCTCGTATTATTTGGAACTCATGTCTCTATTTTGTATTTTCTAGTAAATTTTAGGTCTACCAAGCTTCTCCTTTTATAGGATATGACTAGCGTCTCCTGCTGTGCTTTTGGATAGGAAAGAAAATGAAGATATTTAAAGTCTTCATGGTTTCACAACTGTATCTATCAGCTACTTTGGAGATACAGTTGAAAACCTAAACTCTAACTTTTAAAAAAGATCTAACCTGTTAACTCAGAAAAACTGAAACCTCAGAATTGCTTGGTTTAGAATCATTCTTTTCTTTCGCAATTTGAGGATTTCATGGGGCACAAATGTTGCAGCAGCAGAAGGCATAAGTGTCCTTGTCAGTGCTCAGCACTGACCATAATCAAAGTAGATTCATGCCGTGGTGTTAGACAGTATGGGATGCATCAAAAGACCACTACTTTCTGATTGAAAAAGCTTTCCCTTTGACTCATCACAGTGCTTCTAATATTAAAAATTTTAGTTTATTTTTTAAAGGATTTGTAATTGTTAAATGAATAAAAGTAAATGCAGGACAGTCAGAGGGTTTTAGGGCTGAGTAGATAACTGAAGATTAACTAAACTAAACTTTGCATTTGACAAATGATGAAACCAAGGCTCAGACAGGGCAAATGAATGGCTCCACTTTACATGGTAGCAGTGATGGCTAACATTATCAGCACTCAGCTCGCCTGATTAATAGTTACCTAACTGTCACCCGCAGAAAGTAAGTTGAAAGTCAATAGGGATTTGTTGTATTGGAGAGACAGATATCAGAAAGTGTTCCACATAACTTCCTAATATAACACTCTGGATATTTGAATCAAGGTATTATTCAAATCAGAAACAGAGTAGATAAGATGGTGGGTAGCAATGTAACCAAACAAACTCCATTTAATCAATAAATAAATCTCCACTTTGTTAGGGCAGTGACCACTGATGCTCATAATGTCTATGATACTTAGGGCTCAAAGTGTTTTCTGAAACATCAGTAAAAGTTGTAATCATGTCCAATATTGTTCTGGTACAAATTACTGCACTATAACTTATTTTGAAAATTGGTGATTCATGCAAATCCACATAAAACTTTTGATTAACTAAATGGAATCCTATGCTCAGCATACCTCACTTTCTAATGAGGATTCACACCAAAAACATGGTTTTTCAAAAACTAAAACAAGAAATCAAATAATAACAAATGCTGGTGAGGCTTCTAGGGAAAACGAACCCTTCTACCTTACGGTAGGAATGTAAACATATTCAGTCACCATGGAAATCAGCAAGGAGATGCCTCAAAAAATCAAAGCCAGAAATTCCATTTGACCCTGTTATTCCCTTATCTAGGTATCTTCCCCATAAAATTAAAAACATCACATTACAGTAATACATGTATGCCTCTGTTTATAGTAGTACAATTCCTAATAGCTAAATCTGAAGTGGCCTATATGTCCATACATAGGTGAATGAATAAAGAAATTGTGGTATTTATATATGATGCTGCACTGTTCTGCCAGAAAGAAAGATAAACTTGAGTCACCTGTAGGAAAATGGATGCATCTGGAGTTCACAATGTTAAATGAAATAAATCTGAACCACAAGTTTAAATGCTGCATGGTTTCTCTTGTATGAAAAACTTAAAATATAAAATATAAACAAAGGGCAAAAGAAAGAAAAGAAATAGTAAGAAGGATTTTTGCAAAAGGGAAGGAAACTAAAGAATGGAGAGAATAGAGGAGAGGAGAGAAGAGAGAGGGATGAAAAAATAAAATGTATTGTGTATATATACCAACTCCCCACTAAGAATGCATATAATTATGTGCTGAAAAAAGATGAAAATTAAAAATAAGGCTTCCACACTACTCATCACTTTTAATTTTAAAGCATCTTTAAATTTCTAGATGATATTTTCTAACTATATCTTTGAGTAAATAAAAACGCAAGCAATGATTATATAAAAAACCTAGAAGAGCATGGAAAAAAAAGAGAATAAAAGTGAAAGATATATATTACATGAGTTCAAAATTAATTGTAAAGCTATAGTAATCATGACAGCACTGGAGCAGAGATAAAATGAAAAGATCATTGTAGCAAAATAGTGTGCTCTCTAACATACTCACATAGATATGGAAAAAAGACATTCAGTGGAGATGGTCTCATTTTCAACAAATGGTGTGGAGATATTTTGACATTTGTAAGCAAAAAAGAACCTTAAAAGAAACTCAAAGTGGGTAATATATCTAAAATGTTGATCCTAAAATTATAAAATTTCTAGGAGAAAGTATTCATAACCTCAAGTTAGACAAAGATTTCTTAGACACAATATCAGAATGCACAATGTATCCGCCAATTAGACTACATGAAAATTATGAACTTCTCTTGATAAGATGCAGTTAAGATCATGAAAAGATAAGCCACCAACTGGGAGAGAATATCTGAAATAAATTAAAGCTATTAAAGAACAAATTGGATAATAACATGGCAAACTTATATTGCTGAAGCATCTTCCATATGAAAAATCATCAAGAGAAACCAACCAGTCGGGAGCGGGGAAAATGATTAGGTGTAGTCCTGTGGAGAGAATTTATTTTGGTGGATGACAATTTGAATTCTAGCTCTGCCTCATGCCAGCTGCAGGAACACGGTTGAGTTACTTAAATTTGTGGAGCCTCATTTTTTGGAAGTACTATTGTAATGGCTAAGATAGTAGGTAGAAAAAGCCCTTAACATCACATCCAGGACATGGTGAATTTTCAAAATAGTTAGCGTCTGCAGCAATGAAGTTCTATCTAAAATTGTCCTGTGTAAAGCAATGTTCCCTCAGATTGAAAACCCTTGTTCTCTAATTTGTTCCTTAAACTAGGCCAGTCTAGGGTCCAACAGGGAGAGTACATTGCCCCAGAATCAGCCAAATCTTCCCTTTTTTGAGAACTTCCTTTTTCTTTTGAAAATTCTGTCCTAGTTTGATAAGATCTATGAAGTTTAAATAAAACACAGATTTTCAAAAACTGTCATTGGGACTTGAACTTTACTAAAATTTGCATTCATGGAGAATTGCATGTTAAAGGAGGCCCAAGGGAAAGAATGTATAAAAAAATCTTCCAATCTGCTGATGTTTCCAATAAATGCCTTTGTAATAGAGCTAACCCCAAGCCATAAGGCATTATATTAACCTCAGTAGCAGTCAATGTTCTCTGGGGATTTTTAGAGGAATAAAGCTTAGCTTCAGTAAGAACCAGACACTGTCTTAAAATAGAGAAGACCTTAAAAAACAATTAAATTAAAAAACCCAATATAATAGGGAGACCAGTAATTAAATTAAAAGTCTAACTTTGGAGTAGAAAATACTCTGTATACTTCTTATGAATAACCTTTGCCTATCACAGGACTTCTACGAACTTAGAGCCACCTAGGTTGGGAATCATGGGTTCGAATAAGGAAATAAATACATAGAAGGAAAGGAATTTTAAAGATCAGTTCCATCTCACAGATGAGGTACTCAAAGGCTTGGAGGGGTCTTTAAGATGTTCAAAGCCACTTGGTGTAGCAGGACAAGCTGACACTTGTTCGAGTGCTAAGTCTTCTCATGTAAGCTTACATGATAAGATGTTCTGCTTCTTAGGAAGCCAAGTGTATGCTGTAAGTGAGGCCACAGGCGAGGGAGGCATATTCAATGCCAAATCTCACCCATTCTCCTGGATTCCACACATGATGCCCAGCAATTATGGTAAGCACACACTTGCATAAGGGAAGAACTACTCCAGAATGCTAAGAAAACGATAATCTTGATTGTCGGGGAAGCAGCACTGAATTAGAATTCAGCCTTCTGAGCTACTGAGATCTTCTCAGCCCCCAACTTAATGACCTTAAGTGAATTAATCCCAGCAGTTCTGGCTCAAGAGAAGTGCACCAGAAGATCTCTGCCTCTCCCACAGATGATCATGCAGGGCTCTGGTGTTATGTCGACTGCCACCTTTACAGGAGAGAGCTGTTATCCAGCCTGCTGCCATGACAGAGGGAGAGGAACAAGACTGGGAAGTGAGGATCTGGTCCAGTTTATTTTCATTTTGTTAAGTATATAACTTGATTTTCCTTATGTATAGAACAATATTAATTCATTAATAATAGACACTCTTATTCGATACCTGTGTATGTGCTGGGAATAATCCATGCTATCTTTCCCTAACTAAAATGTGCTGTATCAGTTCACTTGACAAATATTTACCAAGAATCTATTAGTGCTGAAGAAGTTAATTAAGAAATAAGCATACAAAATTTAAAAATCTGTTTTCAAGGAGTTAGCACTCATTCTGTGTTTCATTCACTTATACTTGTATTCATTCATCTGTTTGTGTACTTATTCTTTCATTTACATCTACAGTCAATGAATATTTATTGGTATCCATCATGTACAGATACGATTTTAGGTGCTGGGGATGTAGAACTGTAGAAGAAGATCTGACTTTCCAGGAGTTCACATAGTAAAGAAAGGTATAAGTTGATAAACCATTTTTAAAAAAATATGGGTAAGCCTGAATTCAGCCAAAATGCTTTTCCATGCCTTATAGTAACAGGTAAAACCAGTATCTCCTCCTTTTGATTCTGTGCTGGTCTAAGTGACTTTCCTGCCCATAGAAAGTGGCAGAAGCAACATCCTGGGCCTTCTGTGGCTAAAGCATGAGATACTGTGTAACTCCTCTCCCTAAACCTTTGCTTCTTCAAACCTCATTCCCAGGGAATCAGTTTCCCACATAAGAAGTCCAGCAATGCAGAGGCCATCACACTGGGGATAATACCTGTAGGTGCTCCTGTCTTCTGTCCCAGCTGGGCCCTGTCTTCCGGTCCTTCTAGCTGGCTCGCCAAGCAGGACCATAATGGACAAGCCCAGCCCCCAGCTGAAAATCAAGGACTTTTGTCAATGCCCCTCCGTCAAGCCTTGCCCAAATATGTCCTTCAAAGCAGTCATTGAAGACAATGAAACAATTCTTGCCTGAAGCCAGGAAGTGTTAGTGTGCAGTGCAGTGTTGCCTGGAGCACAGGTGGCTTCACGTGGTGGAAATGAGAGCTATGGAGAAAGTGAGTCAGTGAGATGGGATGAGAGCGATTGGCAGGACAGCAAGTTCCCACAGGCTATCCTAGAAGGCCTGTCTGAGAAGGTGACATCTGAGCTGGCACCTGAATGAGAAGAAGAGTATAAGAGAAGCATGAGGAGCCCAGGAAACAGCAAGTGCCAGGGCCCTGACGTGGGGACAGGATTGGTGTCATGAAGGGCAATGAGCAAGGTGACGGGTGCTGTGTAGCAGCCAGGCTCCTGTGGTCATGGGAACAGAGAGCAAGGAGCTGTCTCAGATGGTGACAGCGCTGAAGCACGGGGCAAAGACTTGAAGGAAGAGTTTTTCCATTAGGGCGAGAAGAACAAAGCGGTTTCTAGACAGAGGCAACAATCTGTTCAAAGGTACAAGATGGTGAGGGCGCTTGGCATGATTGCAAGCCACAAATAACTTATATGGCCATGTGACTAGAGGTTGGTAGAGCTCAGATCTCAAGAGGAGCTGAATTTTGTGCAAGGGAGTCTAAAGTTCATATACCAAGCCGTGAGAAACAGCAAAACCTCTGGGTCAACCTCTCTGAGTTCAGGTGTCTTCCACATGACAACTGTGTGACCTTGAGCAACTCACTGAACTTCTCTGTGCCCCATTTTCCACAGGTGCACAATGGGTTCATATTTTATCTATTCACTAAGTTTGAATTCAGCCAGTTAATTTAGCTAGAGTGGTTGCACGGTGCCTCAAAATAAGTACACTACTTTAAGTATTATCATTAGCATAATTATCATTGTCACTGGAAACAACTGAAGAATTCTATCAGAATGACAAGATTGGGTCTTTTGTGTTAGAAAAAGCCCTCAATTGCCAGTATGCAGAAAGACCAAGGTGGAGTGGAGACAGGAAGTAAAGATCTGAGTTCTGATGAGCATCTGGGCACCAGTGTGGGGAGAGGGGATAAAATGGTAGAGAAACTTCACCAGATACAGCCTCTATCCTCCAAGAGTATAGGAGACAGCACCTGCACGTAGCTAATATGTAACACTTCAGGGTGTGGACCATTGCCATAGAAATTCCAAGGAAGAAAGTCTGCCACAAGCCTGGCAGACCAGGATGGCCTCTGGGTGGAGGCCAGACTGAGGCTGGCAGGAAGGATGGCTAAATGTGGAAGGAAAGATGTGTTCACACCTGTCTACACCAGTGAAAGCCCCTGCTTTAAGATTCCTTCTCTAATCCCATGGGTTTTCAGGGTGGGAGTGAATTTGTGGAGTCTCTGACGTCACAGTGACAGCGGAAAGAGCAAGTCCTTTGGCGGAAAGACAGGCCAAAAGTCCCACAAACATTTATACCTCGGCTGTCCAAGCTGTTTTCTGACCACCAGTCAAAGCTATCTCCTTAATGAAGAGGTTAATTAGTGTTAGATCTGCTAAACAACACACACAAATGAAAGTGGCTCTACTAAAAAGAAGTGCCCTCATGGGCAATTGGCCGGCCTGAAAAATGACTCTCCTGCTTCAGTCAGAGTCCAATCAACATGCGCAGATTAGGATACAGCAGTGCAGTGACCTTGCAGAAAGGCGATATTGGCCAGCTTTTTGCAGGGATCCACCTGCACGAGACAGGGAAGCTGGGAATCTTTATCTTCAAAACCTGACAGTTCCACACATAAATATTCATCCCATTCTTCATGATTTTACATTTGAATCACAAAGAGAATCAATGCTCACATGCCACTTTCCAAGCACCCAAGAGAAATGGTGGGAAGGATTCTGATACAAGGGCAGCCTTCAGTCTGTGCTATTCATGACAAGGAGGATGCAGGACATTAGCATTCCAGAGAGATCACCTCTTTACCAGCCTAGCACCATCCTGTCATCACTATTGAAATTGTCATTGGTCTCCTGTTTTAATACTTTTAAATCATTGGCTTTTATTACACTATCATTATTATTACTGATGTATAGGTCTATGAATTTCAACCATGTACAAAATCTTGTAGTCACCAGCATAACCAAGACACAGAACCATTCCATCACCCCAAATCTCTCTCCCTTCACCTTTAACATGTGGTAGTCACTGATATGGGTAATTCCTATGTTTTTGTCTATTCCAGAATGTCTTATAAATGGAGCCAAATGGTATGTATGCTTTTGAGATTGGATTATTTTATCTATTATACTGCCTTTTAGAGTCATCCATGCTGTAGATCATTCCTTTTTAATACTGAGTAGAATTCTGTTCTTTTAGCTTACTTTAAGTTTTTAGTAATTATGTTTAGAGTGGTTATGAACACTCATACACAGGTCTTTGTGTGCATATAAAGTTTTACTTCACTAGGATAAATACCTAAGAGTGGTAATGGTAATGTTACTCCCAAAATCTTTTTACATCTTTTCTGTTTTTCAAAATTCCCACATTTCTTGGGGACTAGAAAGCAAATATAGCCATGATCGCTGTCTTCATTAGTTCTGGGCACTGCACAAAACCATGTGATCTGCTGATAAATCTTTCCATAAAATCATCCTACAGCCCAACCAGCACAGGAAGTGTTTATGTGTGTGGCCGCAGCTCTGAGAAGAATCAGGAGAGGGAAGTGGTGCCTGGAGGGTGCAGTCTCCCTCGTCCTGTACCATGATGCTTTGCAGGCCCATAGGAGGAAGAGGAAAGCCACATGGTAACGGTAGGTTTTCGGAAGGAATGATTTCCTTCTCTATTCTGTGGGCCAGATGTGAAAAGGAGACAGTCTGTGCTAACATTGCAAGCACAATTTAAATATATATATACATATATATATAATCCAAGTCCAAAACTGAGCTCTAGGGCTGAGGATATAGCTCAGTAATAAAGCACTAACCTAGCATGAGCAAGACCCTGAGTTTGATCTAAATTACTGGATAAAAACAAACAACTACAAAACACTTGAGTTCTACTACTTATTAACTGTGACTTAGTAAATAAACCGTTTAACTTTGAAACTGAATATTACAATATTCCAAGATGAGAAATAGTATCCAGAAAGGCCTCATAAATCCTCCATTTCAAAACATGCATTTCCACTCAGGACCACACCCATGGACCAACCTTGGTGGTTGACATAGTGACAATTAGAATGGCAGATTCTCTGCCTTCATGAAAGTTACAACAAGGAGTGGAGGTGAGAGAAATAAATAATTACTTTTACATATCATTAGAAATTACTTAGTGGAGAGAATACTGTTCAGATTCACTCAGAGGAAGTGACTGAATTACAATAACAATAACGTTTTAGAGTGTAGTTAGAAGATAGGTATATAACAAAAGTGCTAAAATTAATTCATTTCTTGTCATGGGTCCCTGAAGAACTCAGTGACATTTGGCTGGAGCCACACAGTGGGTAAGCATATAGTAATCATTCAACCCTTTCATGTCTTCCACTGCCTTGATTCTCTCACGGTGCTGCAAATGTCCACAGTGGTAGGTAGAGTTCTTTCTGCAGGTGAAACAATTGCATTTGGATGTAACATGGCCAGTGAGTTCACCCTCCTCCAGCACTGGCCACACCATTCTGGAATGTGCCTTCATAGTTCTGGATGCTGGAATGCTGGGGGAGGTGCTCTGTGCCTCTCTGAGCTCAGTGTGGAGCTGGGGCTCATGCTGCAGGCTCTAGAGGAGAGGAAATGTTTTGAGTTGGAACTCTTTCTCCTCCTATCACCATTCCCCTGCTGTGGTCAAGATAAGAGCTTGCAAAAAATAAACAACCTGTTATTCAAATTCCTGGAATTTAGTTAATTATCAGTTTTTCCTTGCTACAACGACCTTAAAACAAGAAAGCAGCCATTTCTTTTGAACTTTTCAAAACTGGAATATCTGAACCTTAATAAAAGTTTCCTGAAATAATTCAAAAATCAGAGATTTTTGAAATCTCTGATTTGAAATGCATCCTACCGCATGTTAGCCAGCTAAAATTTGGTCGTTGAGTTAGAAGATACTGGCAAATGGTTTTATTCCCAAATTAACTTTATTAGCTTTACTATGTCATAACCTGCACACTAAAGCTTTAGTGTTGAAGTCTTGTGTTTGGTCATAAAATATCACCATCAACACACATTTAATGGGCATGAATCATGGAGAAATCACTGGGCCCTGAAATGAAAAGAGACAGCAGATACAATTTCTACATCACAGTTTCTTTGGAAGGAATGACAATAAGACTAACATAATGTCATTGGCAGCTAACACTTCTCACGGTGCACACCATGTTCATATAATTTATGTATAGCTACCCGTGACTCTTCTATCAAGCCCTTGAGTCACATATTATTTTATCTCCATTTGATGGACAAGGACAAAGATGTAATTTGGATAAGGTCATACAGAGTGAGAATTCAAACTCAACATCCTCACAAATAACTGTAAGATATACCACGGAATTCAATGCACACAGAAACAAGGCTTAGGAATCATGCAGAATGAAGAATTCAAAAACTGAGTGAACATGCCAAGTTCCTTTGGCAGGAGAGAAAAGTGAAGAACATGGAGGCTTAGAAGGAGTAGAGAGCATGGGAGAGGAAAGGTTGGGGTTGGGAGGTCACACAGAAGACACAGTGGGGGACTGACCCCCATAAACTAGCTACAGTTTAAACAAGCAAAGAGCTTTGGGGAAGGCAATCAGGACAGCTGAAAGGCATGAACAAAGATGTAAGTACTTGTGCACAAGCTACATGTGGTGGTGCCTGTCTATCATGTCAGCTATCTGGAAGGCTGATGCAGGAGGAGAACAAGTTCAAGCCCAGTCTAGGCAATTAGTGAGATCCTGTCTCAAATTTAAAAAGGGTTACAGATATAGCTTAATGTGAAGACCTTCCCTGGGTTCAATTATCAGTAACACTCACGCACGCACACACACAGAGAGAGAAGAGAGAGAGAGAGAGAAAGAGAGAGAGAGAGAGAACATGAGCACAGTGTCTGCTCTGGAGTCAGAAGAAATGTCACATGTGTGGTCATGGGACACTAAGTTGGAGCACACATGGGAGCCGTATCATGCAGCACATGAGGGGTCAGGCTTAGCGAGGATGCGAAGTGAGTCCCACCATGATCAAGTGTCATTATTACTCAGCTAAAGTGATACAGGCTTGTGAAACAGAGAAGATGGAGAAGGCCCATTTACCGGAAAAGTGCTGAGAGCCTGGACTATTTCAGGAGGAAACACAGAGGGAGAGGATGAATGAAAAAAGGCCTCCAAGTGGAAGACTTGTGTTTAGAAGAATGAAGGGGCAGGTGCAGAGCTGACCTCCACGCCACCAGCCACTACTCTCCCACCCCTCAGTAGCTCTGCTGGCCTCCTTGTGACAGCTAAACCATACCAGGCACACTCCTGTCTGAGCACACTCTTCCCTCTGCTCATAAGACCTCAGATAGCCACATGTAGGGCTCTCTCTCCCACTAACCTCAGACTAGACCTAATGTCTTCCTGGAGGTGCCTTCCCTGACCACCCAATTTGAAACTGCCCACACTTACTATCTCTTTCTCTGCTTTATTTTTACCTATAACATTTCATGCCTCCTAATATTGTACGTAATTACCTTTTTTTAGTTTTTGCCCTCTTCACACTTAGGACATAACCAAACAGTATTTTTTTTTCTGCTTTGATCATTGCTGTATTTCTAGTGCTTAGAGAAGTAGCTTCCCTTTAATAGGCTCTCAATGTGAACGAATAAATAGACCTATTAAGACATAAATCAAACAGCACAAATGTGGACACAAGTTTTATACCAAAAGCCTCGCTGCAAGTACACTGCCTACAGGCTAATGCGTCATCACACAACACTCAGTTGAGAATTACTGCTCCTCAGGTTCAGTGCCAGTCTGGCATTCCTAGTAAATGAGGAGTTAATTTGTCATTGTGCCAGTTGAGGACATCTTCCCTGGCACCTTCTCCATTTTTCTTTCAAAAAATAAATCAGATCTGAGATCCCACAAGAGCTTGTCAGATTTAGGACTTCACAATGCATATGAATATTTCTTTGGCACCAAAAATGTGACAGAGTTGGAGATGATTATGACAACACAGATATGAAATGAAACAGAGGCATAAAGAGTAGCATTTGAGTTTTGTTCTGAAGTCATCCGTGTGGGACAGGTGGCCTTGGTTGTGCTGCTTTAACCTACTTATAGGCAAGACTATTACAATGAGGCATTATTGGCTTCTCCACTCCACAACCTGGGCTGATCTGGGAGCGTGCAGGAGATTGTTTCAGACTCTCTTCAAAAGCTGTGGATGCAAGAAAGGAGAAATGGCATGTAAAGATTTCAAGTGAAGGATGCGGGTGGATTCACCATGCAAACTGGCATTCTGAAGCTGCATCAGAAACTCTGGAAGCTCACATGCTTTGGAATGCATACTGAAGGGCATTACCAAGATTTCCACCTACGAGGTCTTTCGTGAACTTCAGCGAACTTGTTCAGTGAATTACTCAGTGAATTATTTAGTAATAATTGCTCCATGTAACATGAGGTTCTTAACACAGCACCAAGGTCTTCAGACTCGTGGAGTGGAACTGGACTGCCAAAGGCCTACATCAGGCAGGGGCCAGAGCAAGTGAGGACACAAAAAGCAGCAGTGCAGGGGACAGGCTTACTTCCCCTGGGCCAGCAATCGATCAGATCAGTCAGTTTCCACGTCAAGAAGTGGAAATGTCAGCATGTGGACACACTGTGACATTGTGACCCACTTACTGCACAGCAGAACTTCTTGCTCTGCTCAATAAAGCCAGGCCCAGGAGAGAGGCACTGCAGTTGCTAGAGCGTCAGTGTTGGGAGGGAGCCTGGTGATCTCACTGCATGTACTGCATGCCTTCTGGGTTCACAGGGGACCATCAGGAGAGGCCTCCAGCAATGCTTTGGTAAATAAACTTGTTTAACCTTAAAACATTATTTCCCCTAATTTATCCTGCCATGAATACCCATGATTTTTTCCCAATATGCTTGTGGACTGTAAAATAGACCTTGGGAAATAACTACTAAATGACCTATGTGCTGTACCAAGGAGAAAGGCAGGCCTGGGCAACTCATTACCTTCCCAAGACATATCAGCCTTCCCTGTTCTTGTCTCCTCTTCTGTGGGTGCCTACTCTGCACAGAAACCATGAGAATTAATGACAGCATAAGGCAGATTTCTCCGCGGTTCAGTCCTTGAGGATGAAGGGAAGTCTGATATGCCTAAGTCACCCACGACAGGCTTCCAGTTACAATGCATTATAAGATGACTGCTACAAAAGTAAAATATCAATACCTATGTTATTGATAGGATATGATATAATTTTTCTAAATGACTGAGGCTTAACCAAAAATTGAGGAATTTTTCTAAATGATTTAGGCTTAACCAAAAACACCATAACAAAAAGAACTCTTTTACTTTCAACCTTTTTGTTGAAAATCACTCTAAACTATTTAATTTGCACTCCATTTTAGGGTTATCATTCATTCAAATATATTCAGTGAGCACCTGTTATGTGTCATGATTCAAGGATATGGAGGCTATGTTAGAATTTAGATACAAAAGACCACAGATGGCTTAAGAGACTATGTTTAATATGTACTTCTCCCAGAAAAATCCAAGAAACTGTTGTTACTTTTTTTTTTTTTTTTTTGTATTTTTGAGACAGTGTTTTGCTATGCAGTTCAGACTGGCCTTGAACTCACTATGTAGCCCAGGCTGGCCTCCAACCTGCAGTGATCCTCCTGCCTCAGTCTCCTTAGTGCTGAGATTATAGGCATGTACCACCATGCCAGGCTACCTGTTACTTTTAATAATTGCCTTATATGAGATTGTTTAAATTGTCATTTATCACTTTTTCCCTCTAACAATAGAAAGTGTTCTTTAGGGTTGGCTGCCTTTTGTTAGATAAGCCATATATGGAAGAGAGAAAATGTCCAGCAAATACTTGGTAGCCTGAGAAACTGGATCTTTCCATTCAAAGAAAGACAGAACCTAGACATAGCCCTAATCCACACATGGCGAGGCCTACTATAGTGTTCTCAAATATGAGACAAGGGGTGATCAGGAGCTTGGAAAAAGTCAAATATCCTGCCAAATAAGATCTGAAAGAACTTTATAATTTAAAATCTGACAAGCCACAGTTGGCACAGTTGGAGACTCCATTTACTCCATTTTCTTCTTAAATATCTGCCCAATTTAGACAGTTTGAAAGGAAAGAAACTAAAAGGTGAGAAAACTCTACCTGGGACTATTAATATCAGATAGTTCTCATCTACATTACCTTTCTTTTCCTCCTAATCATAAATTATGAAAGTATCTTTTTTTTCAAATTCAAATGGCTGATAAAGAATGAAAAGTATTGGTTTGTAATATGAGCATTGTATGAGTTATATAACTGCTTTCTCATTTATTTATTCGTTGACAAAATAATTCATTCATTTATTTTCAAGTATTTGAGCACCTATATGAGCCAGATTCTGTTACATTTATTGCAAATACATCAGTGAACAAAAAGGACAAAAATTCTTGCCCTCCCTGAGATTATAGTCTAGTATGGAGAGAAAAATAAACATTATAAGAGGGTTAAATGTTGTATCACACTACATAGCATGCGATTTATATTAATGTTAAAAAAGGCAAAAGGACAGGAAAGAATAAATTTACTTACAGCTTCTTCTAAATTTTAGATCAGAGCTTATTCTAGTGTCCTGAGGGTACTGCAGACCAGAATACCCCCTGGATGGGCCTCCTCTTTTGAGTCTAGCCTCACTAGCCAGGTCTGATGTAAATTTTCAGAACAGCTTCAAGTTTGCATCAGAGAACATAATATATTTTTCCCACTTAAAATCCAAGTTATGCTCCATCCCAGTCTTAGAAAAGAAACTTGTTTTCAGAGTAAGCAAATGGGCTGAAGGGTAGGAGTAGTAGCAGGATAGGGTGACTTTGAACTGCAACATATATTTGGGGAAAGAGATGAGTGCTTTTCACACTTGTATTCTAAAAGTCGTAATTAAAAGGAAATACACTCACAGATGGGCATCTGTTCTCACCTACCTAGCAGCAAGTTACTTAGAAGTTTTCCTACTGAGCTTCGTAATTCTTTGAAGAGACCAAGTCATTGGATCTTTTTAACAATCCTAATTGTTACGTATCATAGTTTCTTCTGTCAGCAGCTTGCAAAGAAGTTAGTTTACTTCACAGGTATTCATGAAACTTCAAATTAGTCTACCAATGGCATACAGTGAAATAAATTGCAAAGAAAGATGTTTCTTCTTAGCAAATAAGAAAACTCTATTATGAGGAGGTGGGATGGCCAGGGAAGCAGTATCCCAGTTGAGGTGGGCATGTTGATTAATTTATTAAATATACAGGGAAGTGTCTTGTTTTCTTTAATAACTGATGGGATGGAAAAGTGCTGGTTAAAGCAGCTGGTGATATAGGATTAGACAGGATGTTTGGTTAGTTGGGAAGTAAAATTAAACATCAAATCAATATGTACTACATGATGAAAGAGGATCTTAAAAGAATGAAGTTCAACTAGGAAGTATGCACATTAATTCCCAAACCCCATTTCACTATAGCAAGAAAAAAAAAAAGAAATGACTGTCAAAAGCATGGTCAAAAAAGATCATGGAATGCCAGTAGGTCACAAGTTGCACATATCAGCAATGAACTACTAGCTGTTTTGTTGTGGTTGAACTGAGGTTTCAGCCCACTGAGCTGTATCTGCAGGATCTGGCTAAGTTGCCAAGGCTGGGCTCAAATTTGTGATCCTCCTGCCTCAGCGTCCCAGAATGCTGGAACTACAGGCCTGCACCACCATCCCCAGTGGCAGGGTTGCTTAAAGAGCAGTGTGTATGGCATATGGGAAGGACATGGTCAGGCTATGTTCAACACAAGTGGGAAGGTTTTCTGACCACAGGGCACTTTCTCCTCTTCAATAACTCACAATTTAAGTCTGAGAAGGTTCAGAAAATGACAAAAGGTAAGGAGAGCAAATCTTGTGGTAAAAGGTTAAAAGACGGGGTTCACTTAACCTTGAAAGGAGCACCCAATATTATATCTACATTGGGTATTTCCCGTCCTGTGTTTTAAGAGCTAATCATGCACTTCCCTCACTGGTCTATGAGCCTGTTTTGGCTTGTCTCCAACAACTTATAGATAGCGCGCCCATGATATTGTGTGACATCCTTATATAAAATCATATTCATTGTTTATCTGAGGTTCAAGTTTAACCAAATGCCCTTATTTTTATTTGCTAAATCTGGCAGTCAGGTTTACAAGGCAACTAGTACCAACCAATAAATATTTATTGGATAAATTATTATTTTGTAGTAGATACTATTCTAAGTGTGGTGAATATATAAACATTTAAGAAAAGCAAAACATAAAAAACCAAGTAGATGACCCCAGAGAATGCATACTTCATCCAAAGGCCTGAGGAGAGGACAGGATTCCACAGGACATAGAATCCAGGATAAATGAGGAGTTTACAAAGGGTGCGAGAGGTTTTGTGGAGAGGCTGTCAAATGAGGAGCACAGCTCAGTCTGTCTTCTTCCAGGGATTCTGGACCTTACCGACAGTAAGAAGGCACCTGCTAAGGGCTCCTCAACCAGGCTTGAGGGTGGGACACCTGGCTCAAAACTCACCAAAAAATCAGAGATAGCTGATCATGAAAAGCTGTTCTGATTTTCCTATACCCTCATGAGGAATAGGTAACAAGGCTGAACAGCAATAAAAATGAATTTCTGTCTCTTGTTTAAAGAGAGCATCATTATATTATAGTTCAGGTATGAAGGATAAGGCACATTAACAGGCAGCACCAAATGTGAGTTGGTCAGAGGAAACCTTAAGAAGCTTGGGCGATGCAAAGAGAGCTACCCAGGCTGAAGATGGGAGCTTCAGAGTCTAAAATCATTGGGACTAGGCTCCCAATGATGAATTTTCCAAATTGCTATGGTAATGAAGGAGAGTCAGCCATGCCTCTCTTAGTGGACAGATTATTATAGATAGAATAGCAGCTCTTTCTTACAAGCAAAGCATTTCTTCCATTGGTAAATAAACTTGTCAAGGTGTTTTGACTCTTTGAAAAAAAAAATCTTACAAATATTTTGATTTGCAAAGTGTTTGCCTTTCTGTGCCTGGCTTACTGCATTCATTATAATGCCCTGATTTGATCATTATACAAAACAGAAGTGAATCTAAACATCACTTTGTACCCCACAAACATACAATTATCATGTGTCAATCAAAAATCAAGATGAAAGATATTAATTGACACAAAAAATAAAAATTTAGGGAGGTTATAAATTCTGACTTCAGCAGTAACTAGCAATAAAACTAAGGCTCTTTTTCAGTCTGCAAAACAGACTGAAGTGGAAGAAATTGAGTATATTTTTCCTGAGAGTCTTAAAGGACAGACAGTTCTTTAACAAAGTAGACTATGTGAACAAGGAAGGCTTTAAGAAAGACCTAGACTCCACCAAAAACCTTCCAGGTTTAATAACCAAATTCAATAGCATAGCTGGATACAAAGTCTACACTCAAAAATTAATAGCCTTCCTGTACATAAACAAACTCACTGAAAGGGAAATTAGGGAAATAACACTCTTCATAATAGCATCCAAAAAAGTGAAATACTTAGCAATCGGTTTAACAAAGGAAGTAGAAGATTTCTACTTTGAAAACTACAGTATTCTGAAAAAGGAGATTGAAGAGGATATCAGAAAACAGAAAGATATTCCTTTCTCATGGATAAGAAGATCCAACATTGTGAAAATGGCCATATTCCTAAAACTGTTACACAGATTTAATGCAATCTTGATCAAAATATCATTAGCATACCTCACAGAACTTAAGGAAACATTTCTAACATTCATTTGGAACCAGAAGAGACCTAGAATAGCAAAAGCAATTCTAGATAGCAAAGGCAAGGCAAAAGGCATCACAATCCCTGACTTGAAATTATAGTACAAAACTATGGTGATAAAATCAGCATACTGGAAAAAAACAGACTTGAGGATCAGTGGAACAAATTAGAAGATGCAGACACAACTACAACAACTACAAACACACTCATCCATCTTACCTTTGACAAAGTGGCCAAATATATTCTCTGGAAGAAAGATAACTGTTTAATAAATGGTGCTGGGAAAACTGGCTCTCTACATGCCAAAGACTAAAACCAGGCCCATATCTATCACTATTCACTAAACTAAAGTCAAAATGGATCAAAGATCTAAAAATTAAAACAGAAACACTAAATCTACTGTAAGACAAGGTAGGTAGAAATCTTGAAGACATAGATGTTGGCAGAGACTTCATGAACAAAACACAAATTGCACAGGGGATACTTCAAAGAATCAACAACTGGGATCTCATCTTATTAAAAAGCTTTTGCATATCAAAAGAAATCACCAACAGAGTGAAAAGACAACCCACAGAGTAGGAAAAAATTTTAGCCAACTATCCTCAGAAAAAAGATTGCTAACTAAAACATATAAAGAATTGAAGAAAATCAGATACCCCAGATTCAAAGACCCAATCCAAAATTGAGCATCTGAAATGAATAAACACTTCTCAGATGAAGAAATAAGAACAGCCAATAAAGATGTGAAAAAATGTTCAACATCACTGGTCACTCAAAAGGCACAAATTAAAACAATACTGAGATTCTATCTTATCCCAAAAAGAATGACTATCATCAAGAAATCAACCAATAACAAATGCTGAGGGGGTCTGGGGAAAAAATGAACATTTCTCTGCTGTTGGTGGTAATGTAGACTGGTGCAACCACTGTGGAATTCAGTGTGGAGATTTCTAAAAAAAAACTAGGACTAGAGGTCTCATTTGATACAGCTATCCCCTCCTGGGTATTTTCCCAGAAGAATATAAAACATCATACTACAGCGATATATGCCCATCCATGTTTATAGCAGCATAATTTGTAACAGCTAAATCTTAGAAACAACCCACATGCCCATCAACCAAGGAATGGGCAAAAAATATGTGGTATTTTATACACTGGAGTTTACTCAGTTATCAAGAAGAATAAACTTATGGGTAAATGGATGCAACTTGACATCATACTCAAAAGTGAAATAAATCAGATTCACATGTGTAAACATTATACAGTCTCCATTGTGTAAGAAGCTGAAACAGTAAATAAGATCCAAAATGTCCAAAAGATACTGTGACATGTGATGAAACTGTTTAAAAGGAAAGAGAAACTGGGATGGGGGAAAGGAGAAAAGAAGGGAAAAAGAAAAATAAATATATGATAGTTAAGTTAAACTTCGAATTTCTACTAGTTCATTGAGAAGAAAGGTTTGTGCCTATATTGGTTGATCAATTTTTCATTCGTATACCTTGTAACGTGAGTAACATCTTTGAAGGTAACAATACGTAATGTGTTAACTATGGATGCTCCTCTACTATCTTGTTTTGGAATTTTGTATCATTTTTTTTTATTGTTTTTCTCTTTAAAATAAAAAGAAAGACTCAAGGTTGGACTCTGTCCAATCCCACAATGTACAGCAGCCTTGAATAGGACCTAGCAGTCAAATGGAATCACATTTGCAGCTCACACTTGAAATAATAGTTTTCCACCACAGTGATAGGCAACAGACACAGATTCAGAAATGTTTCCTGAACTTTTCATTTGCAGCTGGGAGGCTATTGAGAGCTTCATTTCAATATATTTACAAGGCTAGCTACCAAGAACGCACGGGTAACTGTTGCCCAGGGTAGATGCCCTTCATCTAGGCATCCTTGTATCCAAAATGATTTTCAGGGAGTCTGGACATTGCAAAATGACTCCCACAGTCTTCATTCCACACCTCTGCAATCTCTGACACATGCACAGAGCACTCCCACCAGAGAATCTAATTGAAACGTGTAGGGAGGGTGGAAAGGAGGATGGAGTTGTAGGCGCTAGGGTGGAGTCATAGCAGCTTATGGCTTTTTCATCAATTAGAAACAGCATGAGCTTTGTGAGATACACTTAGGAGGAGACCCCGGGCAACATGTAGGATGCAAATACTAATATTTACTGAGGTCTTACAATGCACTCTTCTAAGCACTTCAAAAGTACAAACCTTTAATCAGCATGGAAGGTATTAGGCAGAGAAAACTTCTCTACCCACTTTGTAAGTTAGGAAACTGAGGCTCTAGAGGGCTTTAACAACCTCACAAATCACATGGCTTCTTGTTTTAGCCTTTTCCCCTGAACACTGGAGGTAGTGTCGGTCTAAGAGATTTGTGAAGAGAAATAAATGAGCCAAAGAATGTAAAGTATCTCCTTGAGGGAATGGTGCTCTCTGACATTCTACTAACGTGTCTTTATATCCTGATTGCCATCACTGATGGCCATGATTGCTAATATTGCAAAAGAACATATGATACAAAGGTTAATTTATTTTTGGTTTTGAAAAGCATTTTTCAATAGGCAGATTCCAACCTACGGTCATGTTATTCTGAATAGTTCATTTATAAATCAGTTCAGAAGCAGAAATACACTTCCCCAGAGAAACAATACTGTAAATGGTTAAAGGCAATTTCATCAATAAAAGAGGAGAATTTTAGACTTAATATTATCTACAAGTGTTCTGGGAATACTATTTATTTAACAAATTTCTCTGATGTACGAGGGACTGTCCCAGGTCACTGAGAGCACTTCTGTTTCTTCATGGAGCTGGTAATTCAGAGAGGGAAATGGTACCCTATCAATGGTTCAAGTGGAGGGTGACAGGAGGTTCATGGAGGAGGACAGGAGTGAATATGTGGGGGTCACAATAAACAGGAGAAAGGCAATAACGTACTGAAAGTACAGTACAGAGAGGAAAATATATATATTTTTCTTCGGTCAGTGCTAGACCTTGAACTTCACTTGCTATATCCATGGTCTATTCCTGGGCTCTGTTGCATTACTGAGCTTCCTTCTGGAGCATTCAACTCTATTTTCCTACATGGTCCAAAAAAGTAAAACCCTTATTCATTTAGTCTCAAGGCACATCTAGGGTGAAGGTGGTGATCTTGAAAAGATGTCTTACTGATGTGTGATTAAACAGTCATTCCACTTCCCCAAGATAAATAACGTTTTAAGAAGCAGATAGTTTAAGTTTTTATATATAAATCTTTCAACTGGAAATAGAAACACACCAAAGTATTGCAGAAAAATAGTGTTCACATAAATCAGTCAGCCTGGGAGACAGATTGCCTTGAGAACCATCTTCTTTCATCAATTCCTGTTTCTTCATGGATCATTGTCCTTTCCCTGTTTACATGGTATGGAAGTGATGGGTATCACCAGAATTGGATAGAAGTGGACAGGCCACTTGTCTGGGTACCTGCAGCCTGGGCTTGGGGCTCACCTGGAGCATGAGTGTACTGAATAGTGGGCAGTTTGGGACGCCTCCAACTAAAAGTTGAAGTTCATTAAGACTATTCCCTTCAAGAAGGGGCTGGAAAACTACCCGGCTTCCCAGAACCAAACTCCTACTAGCCCTCCTCCATGTCAACAAGACCACTGCTGCCTGGCAGGAATACCTCTCACTGATGGTCAGACTGTTTAGCTGGTACTACTCCCAGCTTAGAGGACCAGGGTAACAACTACACGATATTGTTAAAAGCCTCTTTTCATTGATTTGGGGATGAGAGGTGAGATGGAATTCCAATTCAAGAAGTGATTGTAAAACTAGGTCAGGGTAATGAGTGACAAAGTCTGCAGAGAAACAAGTTCTCACAACTGTGATTACTAGGAAACAAAATTACTTTCTCTTCTTACAGTAGGTCCTGAACAAATGAGTGATTGGATGACAAGGCTCTGTTCAACTTAATCTCACGATATGAGATCTTAATGTTCATTGGTTTTGTGTGTGTGTTGATCATTTCTATGTACTTTGAATAATGGGTCATACATGCCATTGAGTGCAGGCACTCAAAGGATTGGTACATTTATATCATACTGATCCCATGCTTACAAATACCCACCACATCCTGCAAAGTATAATTTAGGTTGTTGGACTAGAGGGATTTTTGAGAAATAAGCTATTCTGCCCATGTTGTTTGGACTCTAGATCATACCAAATTATATCCAAATTATGGGTGGTGATCTTGCCCATCAGGGCTCAAGTTATACCAGGCCAATGGTGCTCTGGGAGCACCTGTCAAGTGCTGGCTTTGACTGTGCTTTCATCTCCACCTGAAGCCTTCCCAGCCTTCTCCCAGCAGCCTCAGAGGGTTAAACAACTCCATTGGCAACAGCTTCTTCTCATTAGCAACCTTGAATCAGGGTTGCCCGAAAGGCTGCATTTTCTTCAGTGTTTGAATATCAATTTGCACAATGAAACAGGTGAGAGCGCCTCTTGCCTGTTTAGGAAGCCACAATTGGCAGAGAGAAAGGAGTTTGTACATAATTGGCTGCAATTAATTTGACGTGCTTTTATAAGGATAAAAGGAAAAAAAAATTGCTCAGTGCTCCAAGTCTGCTCTCCCTGCAGTATGCATGCATGAGTGTGTTTGCAGCAATGGATAGCTGTGTCATGTAAAGCCATGTATGAGAGAATAGTCTTGTGTGTTCATGTGCACTTTTATTTTTCTAGAAGCAAGAAAAGGGTCACCTCCAGAGGTGTCGCTGCCCTAGAGGTTCTGGGCTGCAGTGTCCTTCACAATGCAATGCTGTTAGTCATCCTGTTCAATTTGTATTTGAAGCCACTAGAAGACATCATTAGAAATCACAGCATTCTTTCTTCAGTACAAGGATAACACCCAGCTCGACATCTTTTTTGTGTATCCAGTCCATAAAGGAGTGAGTCCCTGCTGTCTCAGGATCTGTTGCCAATTAGTTCTTGCAAAAAACAAAGCAAAAACAAAAACTTAACTGGCTTATACTTGCCTCAAAAAGTGCAGTGATGCTTGTGATAGACTGGGAGCTGTATGAGGAAACTTCACTGAATTACATTTTTAGGAAATTTAATATCAATGTGGTTTACAGCCTTAAGCTACTCAAGGTCTCCTTATCACAAATATTTCAGAAACTGTAAATATGTTTCTTCATTTATTTAGCCTACTAAAATGAGATTAAAGAGATGGAGTAGGTACTCTCCTCTCTAATTTCCCCTTCTGTCTTTCTTTTATCCAAAATGGAAGTTTCCTGGATCTTTCCCTTTTACTAGTTAAATTAAATGCATTGGTTACTGCCTATGAGAAAGGAAATATGGAAGCCAACAGCATTCAGTATGTCTGATACATTTACTCCATCAGTAGACATTAAAAAAATAAAAGCTCTGAAATGGGTATGGGGCTCTGTGCATACAAATGAAGGGCCTTTGCTAGAGATGTTTTCAGACTACAGTGAACAACAGTTTCTGCAAGGTTCCTATGCATGCACAATTGGATAGATAGTGATCTCTGCCCTGAGCCCTACAAACACACCTTGAGAACCAAAGTCCAGAAAGGGTAGGATGTCACACAGTATATATTTATGAAATAATTCAATAATAAGAACAGAAAAAAATAGGTAGACTTGGGACCAGGGATCCCAGAGGCTAGCACCCATCCAAGAAATAAAAATCAAAATGAAGCCAGCTCCCATAGATCCTATATTCAAGCTATTTTTCTTCTACTCTTTGGGGTTGGGGGTGGCAAGAGAGAGGTGGCAGAAAGAGGAGCCAGTAGGAAAAAAAAAACACTTTCCTGACAGCACTGTAGTATTCTGGCATCGACCCTCATCACTGAAGGAGAACATGGCAGACATGCTCTCTGCCTGGTAAGTTCAGACTTCCACCGAGACACTCTCCAGGAGAACATTGGTATACATCTCCCTTCCACGAAGCTGGTCATTTCCATCACTTCTGCAACTTCTCCATTTGATGACAGTCCTCCAGATTTTCTTTTGTCATTTCCTTTTCCTAGCCAGAAATCACTTTAGGTAGGGGACCCTGAAAAACACTTCCTTTCACCCCAAGCCCAGATTGAATCTGTCCTTCCCACTTCGCTTGTTTGACCTTGAGAACCAGATTAGCCTGGCCATCAATGGGAGTATGGTCACCCAGCAGGCCAATGGCTTTCGCCAAAACCTATAATCTTCAGTTTTCTCACTTATGGGTCCAATGGCAGCCCCTGCTCCATTCTAACTGCAGGAGTGAATGTTACGCTCTCTAAATGATCTCCTCGAAATGGCTTCAGGAGTTAGCAGGTAGATAAAGGGTTGGGGCATGCCACACCTCTCCAATAACATGCCCCAAAGTAGCTCTCACAGCCTTGGTTTCACCTTCAGCTTTCTGGCTCTCTTCCTGAAAGGCACTGCGTGTGTGGAAGCTTTGATACTCTATCCTTTCATTCACAGTTGGTTGGACAGTGTGCTATTTTGTGATTCTGGTATTGGACACTCTGCTTTGCCCCAACACTTTCCTGGAAGCTAACTCTTTCCTGTATCTCCCACAGAAAAGAACAAGGCATACAGCCTGGTCATGTAATTTAAAAGTGAGAATCCGAAAGCCTGAACTTCCTGCTCCAGGGTTCTCTTGAAAATCCAAGCTGTTTTCTGGGCCAGAATGCTTGTCTGCTTGTTTTCTTCTCTCCACCCTAGCGGCTCTCTGAATCCTACTGGCCTGGAGCCAATGCCCTTGCCACTCTGAATGGAAGCTCTCACTCAAAGAGGACTGGATTAAAATATGGGAGGAAAGGTCTGAGACAATATGGTGTTTATAAGTGTAAACAGTGTTTAAGTGGCTCTTTGTGACCCAGGCTGGACAGAAAATCTTGACCTGGACTTGTAAACAAAATGATTGGGTTTCCCCAGGCTCAGACAGCTTCTGGTCACTGCTGGCCCTTGCAAATGCCCAGCTATGCAGAAAGTTTCCCAAAATATAACAGGCTGCACTTAGTCCCGAGAGAACCTTTGCCACTCTTGCCTCTGTAAGAGCTAAAGGTACTGGAAGGGCAGCAAGGCTGAGATATCCACAGACTGAGACCAGCTCATATTTTTCACTGAGAATACAATTCTGACATCCTTAAAACCTGACTTATCCTAAGCTGGATGCCTTTGGTTATGTAAATTTTCATGCTGCATTAATTTGCCTCAAAGAATTTGAACTTACTTGGTCAGAAGTGAAACACTTAACCCATTCCCAACTCATAACTTAGATTTAGTGAGCATACGAAAGCTTAATCTCTCTAGACTAAAATACTTACAATTTTTGCTTTTAATAAGTGAATTTTAAAAGTTTGGAGAACTTTCTTGCTCTTGATGTAAATAAACTTCAAAATGATGGTATCATTAACAGTGGAAGGGATTTCCTCTTTGAGAATCAGAGATTTGCTGTAAACAAATCTGCAGTTCAATGGGAAGCTTAGCGTTACTTGCTCTTCTCAAATAAGAGAAATTATCTGATAGGGAATGGCCACACATGGAAGCCACAGATGTACCCCATGACCTGAACATCTCTGAACAGGACTTTCCCACTTCCAGGACACCCAAAGCTTAAAATGCAGCATCCCATGTCACTTGCTTTGACTTTTAACTACAACTGTTGATCGTTGCTGGTTTCCATTTTGGATTCAGTTCAATTCAATTCAGATAGGGAAACTCACTTTATACTCATTCTAGATTGCATAGTTGCATTAAAAAATTGTAATTCAGGAACCTTCTGATCATCTACTATTTTGCATAGGAATACTTTCCTAAGAAGAGAAACAGAGCGGGACTTTCTCCTTCCCTTTCTCCTTCCTTCCCTTTCTTCCCCTGTCATCCTCTGTCCATTTCTTTTTCCCTCTGGTCGTCTTCCTTCCTTGGTTTCATTGCACTTCATTTTGAAAAACAGATGATTCCACTAATATTGGCAGAATGAAGTAGATCTGCCTGCCTTTTCTAGGTAAGAAAGGCAATCTTTCTGAGGTCCACTTTGTAAAACTTAGTACTATGAGTACAGGACACTTGTGTTCCTTACATAGTTCTGTGAATGGTAAGTTCCTAAGATTAGTCACCTAATCTTATTTTTATACAGTTTCGAATATAGATAAAGTGAACACAAATACATGTGTATGTGTGAATATGCACTCTTAGGTAATAAGGATCATATGTTTATCTACAAGAAGAGAAAGGACACTTATTTGCCATTAATGAGCAAGAAGTTACCAATGCCTCATGAGCAAATAAAGTTCCCTTCAGTTCCGGAACTACACAGGAAAATCCAGAATATGAGAAAATACAGTAGTAATATTGTCCTCACAAAGGACTTGTGAAAATAATATACTATAGAGAAACACACCCTCAGTGCCCTCTGAGAGCTACCTTACCAGAGTCCCGTGAGAACTGTAGTATACACACAAGTGACTCACTATAGCCTGTGAGAAAATGACACAACGGCACCCCAAAGAGGAACTGTCTCTTTGATATTAAGAGAAGACTCTGTCTGCCTGTACCTATATCTCCAGGAAGACCTCCAGGGTAAAGTCGATCGGTTCTTCTAGGAACAAGAGATAAGAAACTTAGTCTGATGTTGCTCTAATAGTCACTTTGCAAGGATGGAACTGGCTGGCTGAGGAAGGGAACTGCTAAGGAGGAGAAACTATGAAACCTAAAGGATGAAGCCAGCTCAAGACAATGGCCATCTAAGTCCTGAAGGCCTTGTCTTAGGTTCCTATAGCTGACATAGCAAGTTGTCACACACAGAAACTTATTCTCATGGCTCAGAAGGCTGGAAATACCAATTTAAAGGTGTTAGCTGGGTACAGTTTTCTCCAAAAGCCCTAGGGGAGACTCCATTCCTTGCATCATCCAGATTGTGGCAGCTCCACATGTTCCTGTGCCTTTGTCCTTCCAATATCTGCCCAGTCTCCATATGTCCTTCTCTGTGTGTTTTCTCTCCTCTTCTATGTCACATCTCTGTTTTCTTAGAAGGACACAGGATAAGATTTAGTATCCACCCTGATAATCCAGGGTGGTCTTACCCTGGGATCTTGATTACATCTGCAAAGACTCTTTTCTCCAAATAAGGTCAACATTCATAGGCTTTGCAGGTTAGGGTGTGAATATATCATTTAGGTACCACCTTGCAACACACAACTGCCCCCCAACCCCGAATAGCAGGGCCTAGAGGTGAGAGTCTATATGGGAAGTCAGGAAATGTCAGACAGGAGGTGGCCATTCAAAGGGAAGAGTGTGAAAGGGGACACAAGAGGATAAAAAGAAATCCCTGGTGACCTACTAGGAACCTAGCAGTCAACACTAATTATTTCCAGCTTGCCAAGATGGTAAGTTGAGGTTAGTGACTTCCTGGTTCCGTCAAGATGGAGTACATGTTAGATCATGCTTACATAAAACCAGAGAAGTGGCAGTAGCTGACCCTGATGGGCAAATCTTGGATTGCTCAGGACCCAGGAGTTTGTGCTGTATCCACCCAGATGGTAGTAACACTATCAGGAAAGAGGCAGGCTCAGTATTTGGGGCAGTACAAAGGGACAGACTGATTCTGCAAACTAGGAGAAGGTGTCCCTTCCTTCACCCATGCATGGTGCCCATTTCATTCACTCTCAGGACTTGAGAACATTTGCTTTTAGACTGTTTCCTGCAGATCTGCTCGTGATCAGTTGTTACAAGAGGTCTATTTTCTTGACAGTCCCAGAGGATTCCCATACATGAATCATTCCCTTAAATTTTGATCTGCTACCTGGATGTCCAACTGAGGCCCTTCTTGCTAGAATCCTGGCTAGTGAGTCATGCGTGCTGCTTCCCCTATGAAGCTATTTTTAGCCCAGCATTCCATGGTTTGACCAACATGATTTGAGCCAGGACAAGTGCATGACAGATCGGGTTTGAGGTTAGCTGTCTGCCTCTGACTTGCAACCTAAATTTAATATGGCAAGAAAAACACATTTGTACAGTGGAAATCATGATCCCATTTCCTCATAAATGCTCAAGTATCAAACTTTTCAGGATAGTATTGGCATAAAAGTATGTGTCACCATACTGGTTTTCTTCTAGAATGCACAGTTACTTATTTCATACCACACCTATGAAAACTAACCCACTTTCAAGGTAACGCTATTAATCCATTCATAAGAGTGAAACCCTCACAATGTAATCATCTCTGAAAGTTCCTACTACTGTAATAATTGCAATTAAGTATGAGTATGAGCTTTGTAGGGAACATTCAACCATAGCATCTACCAATATCCAAAAAGGATAAAATTGACTTCTACCCTCTATATGGCTTCCCAGGAAAATAAAATAATCATTTAGAAAACCCAATTCCATACAAAGAATACAACAAATATTATGTATTGCAAACACGTTCTAATAAAAAGTAAATTAAAATGAATAAATAAAATAAAGATTAAAAAAGAAAAACCAACAGGTCTTGTTATTTGGCCATCCTGATTGTACTTCCCGTGATGCAGGCGAAGACAATGGCCTTCTTTAAACAAATGAGTACCTGTTGACTTCTGAAGTAAATTTCTGGAGGAAAAGAACTACAAAATATCATGTGGGAGCAGCACAATGGTGACGGGAATATGTGAGGTAGGATGTAGTGAGACATTGTCCAGAGCATGACAGTCACACACCAAATTTGCTGTGATCCACTCACTGCCATATACCTGAAAGATTCCTTCCATCCAGCTTCAATCCCATGTCTCCATAATTGATTCTTCTCTCCCCTTTTTACCATGACCCAAAAGTGGCTTAAAGGTCAGAGTCATCCTATGCAGAGGTTACTGTCAATTTAAAAGCCATCAACCCACCTAAGTACTGAAAATCTCTGTTATAGTCTATTTAAAGTAGTGCTTTAAAAAGTCTTACTACATAAAGAGCAAACGTTAGAATACTATCTAGTGATTATGGTTTAATTAATTCGATAGGTTTCTTTTTAACACAAGAAAAGGATCTGACCTGTTAAACTTTGATAATATATAAGGGAGGATAGGAGAAAAGGTGATTAACTGGAAAAAAGCCTTGGAGTCTAAATAGGATGACAAGGTGTGTTCAAGATCTATAGGCAGCCAGGAATTTCAGGAGGGCAATTTACTTAACCTCTTTATGTTTCAGTTATCTTACCTATAAATAAAGATATTAGCACCACTGCATAAAGTAATCAGTGTAATGTACATGTCTGGTTTAAAAGAGCTGAAAAATGTTAGTTGAGCTATTACGGTCGAAGTTATTCTACTAGTAATAACAACGATGATTATGTTTTTCCTAGTAGTAATGATAATGACAGTATACTCCGCCTTAAGAAGAATTGTGTTGAATGGAACTATTTTGGTTCAGATATGAAATGTTCCCAAAAAGGCTCATAGTGTTGAAAGCTTGGTGGCGGATGGGCTTTGGAGTGTGATTGGATCACAGTGGTTCTAACTTCCTCAATGGATTAACCCACTGATGAGATCAAAATTTGGTGGCATTAAAAGGAGGTAACTGAAGACAAGGAGGGGGCTTAGTTAAGTGAGCAGATGATGGTAAATTCACCTTGGGGTTGAATCTTGACTCTGGTCCCTTCTTCTCAGGCTCTTTCAACCTCCCTCTGCTGTCCAACTGTCATAAGAGCAAATTTATCCACCCCACTCTTCCATCATGAACTATCTGTCTCATTACAGGCCTAGAAGCAGCAGAGTCAAGTAGGCACAGATGGAAACCTCTGAAACCATGAGGTTAAACTTTTCCTCTTTGAAGTTATTCATATCACAATCTCACAGAAGTAAAAAGCTAAATAAAACAATTTATCATGTGTTCCATAGTGGAATAGGATAAATCTTGAGTCTGCCCTGAACACCAAGGTAATTAAATGAGAGGGTAGAGAACTAAATGAGAAACAGAGGCAAGATCTCAATACTTATCTCTAAGTAACACTGTATGGTGTTAGTTAAAGGGAAACATCCTGGCAAAGTGATTTTAGAGTCAAACGCAAAAGATATGAACCTTGACTCTGTCACTGGATGATGTATAACTTTAACAAAGTTCTCAGAGTCTTAATATCCTTACTTGTGAACAGGAATAATCACAGCTATAAGAAGATTATTAAAATAACAAATATGTGGCAATGTAGCGAATACCCTTCAAATACATTCCCCGCCTTCACTGGCTTTATATAGGGTCAGCAGACTGCCAAAATGAGAAGTCCATCTGGGTAGGTGAGCAGCATCACTCAGCATGGTGAGCTCTTTGTTAAGAGAAGGAAGATGTCACCAGCTTCCTCACCTCTTCCTCCTCCTCTTGGAAGAGCTGAAGGATTGCACAGAAGGGTTGCTAAACAGTAGCACTTGCACCCACATTTAGTTATAGCATGTAGTGGAATCATTCTCTATTCATTGTACAAGGCTATCATGAAAGCTATCCAGTCTAAAACAGCACAAACAACAGGCTTTAATGGAAATTTAACTCAGAGCATTATCATTTTGTACCCTAACATAAATGAAATCTCAGTATATTTTTTTGCCAAAAATTGAAGACAAATTTTCAAAATGTTATAAATCTAATGGCTACAGATGTCTTTCCATCATCACTGCAAGACAGTTATTATTTGATTTGCATTATATAGAAGCTGTGTCATTCGTGATAGTCATAACAAGTTCAGGAGCCCTTCTTCATTGTAAATACTGCGCTGCTTGATGCAAATGTAATTACACAGAAAATCACAATCACAAAATCATATTATTTCCATTCTCAACATTATTGTTTCAATGTCTGTATTATATTTCTTTTTCTAAATTCAGAGAATGCATTTCCTTTCATGTGTTACCATGCCAGTCCCAAGACTTTGTCTTTTTTTAGGTGTTTTGAAGTAAAACTAATATGAATTTTGACATTTTAAGTATACTTTTAAAATATTCTGCTGACTTTTATAACTATTCTTGACACTAATATGCAGTTTTATGTCATTAGTTACTGAAATTTTTCTATAATTATGTAAATTATGTTGACATGTTCTGGTAGGATGCTTACACTCTACTATTTTGTCATTTGCAAAATTTTGAAATATACCAGATAATCATTTCCACTCACTTTCAAATTAAACTGCCATTAATGGATTCCAACCGTCTCATGCTTTCTTTGCCTGTAATATTGAGTTCGCTGTTGACCCAGGAGGCTTTTAAATACACATCCCTCCCCATCTCACAGACTTCATACTTTTGAAATTTTATTTTATTTTATTTATTTTTTGGTCCCAATGATGAGAAAATTAAGGTCATTGGCCTTTTGGAGCTCATGGTCAGAGAGAGGGAGACACCATTAGACACAGATCTACAAATTACTACAACAAAAAATAGGAGACAGGTTCTACAATCTGTAGAAATGAATGACTAATTCCCCAGAGAAGCCAAACAAAACCTTTCAAAGTAAGAGATTTGTAGTCTGAGTCTTGAGGTTTTTTTAGGAGTTGGTAAGGATTGGGAAGAAAAACCTTCTGGGCAGATCCATAGATAGCAGAATGGCCAGGAGAGATGAGGAGTTGAGGGTTCCTAAGATGCAGGACACAGAAACCCAAGCATTGGCCAACAGGGTTACAGAGCAGGGGGACACAGAAGATCCCTTGTAAAGGCCTTGAAAGGTACAGCAGGGCAGAAAAAACTCTGATAATGCTTCCTTTATTGTATTCAGAAAGTGACAGGCTCTAACTTCTCAGAAGATACCAACATGATATGGAGGACAAACAGATGCATATCTTTTCTTCTAGAAGTAGCCTAGGATGTAAATTCTTTCAAAGTCTCAGAAGGAAAAACAATCCCCTCTCGTCCAATTATGCTTAATTCAACCAGAAAAGCATTCAGTTGTTGCTGAGTGGCCCATGACATTATGAGAAAGATAAATACATTACACTAAGGAATTTTCAGAGCCATCTGAAAAAAAAAATTGTGATATATGTGGTAGATGCCACTGACCAGTCCAGAGCGCCAAGAAAAGCTGTGGGCCATCACACTTCTACAATGCTGATGCATGGTGACAAGGTCCTGCCAAACACTGCTATATCCATGAGCAGGGACATGACCCACTCTGCCTCTGCCACATCACTGCAAAGCAACCTGGCCCACCATCCTTTGTGAGGTTTTGCACTCACTGCCTCTTGGCCAGGCCCTCATGTTAACAGACTGTCTGCCATACCTCTGGAAACCCACGTATAGGAGAAAGGCCCATCCAACTGCTGCCACATCCATGTTTTAGGGTGAGCGTCGCCCATCTTACCCAGATCACATCAGAGTACTGAATTCCAAAAACACAGTCCTCAAGTACTCTACTGCCCGGGCTCCAGAAATAGCCACAAAGATGTGGTGCTGGAGGTGGTGGTTTTAATGGGATGAAAGAAGATGACTAACTCAAATTTCTGTAGGATGATGAAGAAAAATGTTTAGAGATGGATTAGTTAATAGATGGATGAACATAGGAATAAGTGTGTAATAAATAACAAGATACAGAAAGTGCAAACAAAAACTTAAAAATAAGGGAGAAGACAATATAAGAAACAGTTTTTAAAATAGGAAGAAAAAGCAAAAAGACAAATCAAAAAGAGATAACATAAAAAGATAATAAATTATATACATATATACATATATCACTACTTCAAGAAGCTACTTATCTCTCATATGCTTTTGAATATTCTCAAAACGTAAATATAGATCGATGGAAAAATCTATTTGAGCCCTTCAGACAGTATCTTCTCTTCTCTTTTTCAGTTTTTTGAAACCATTTGCCTAAGTGTTGGCATTTTATCTCGGGGAAACCTGATCCAGGTAATAAGGCATTACCTATGGGCCTAAAGGTATCTGTCTGTGTTTCATGACTTCACCCTGGAAATGGAGGTAAGGGGTCACATTTCGTAAAATTTAAAGAAGCTATGAGTAGGAGATTTGCTGCAAGTGAAAGTCTCCAACATTGTTTTCACTGCGAGCTTTTCCAGACACTCACAAAGCCAGCTCTGATCATTTGTCTTAGACCACCCTCCCAGTTACCATGTTGCAGGGACAGCTCTCCAGTGGAAACTAAGGTGCTCCGGACAAAGCTGGAGAGTCAGATGTGCTTGGAATGAGTTTCCTAAGTCCACATCCAGAAAAGATGGAAACCATTAGATTCTTCCTGCAACTGCACAGGCCCACAAGGAGGCCCGCAATTGGCACGGGGGCCAACCCATTCATCAGCAGCTCACAGGGGCAATCATTAGGCTAAATGGCACTTACTTCTCTTTAAGACACAATGTGAACAATCCTCCTGCTCAGCCCTAGGAACACAGGAGTGTGTAGAGGAACAAAGGAAGAGCCCACAACCAAACACCACTGGGAAGAAAATGAGGCCATAACGCTCCCATCCCCTCAGTGTGGGTACACAGGGGCGGCCCTCTAATAACACAGCAAAGAGCCAACCTGGAGCTGACAGGCCACCCAACTGCATCCAACAAGGGCTACCACGTACTCTGAAAGCTATGAACATACTAAGCCCCTTATTTGTAGCCCATGGTGTACTTTTATAAATTGGGAAGCAAACATGAAATAGTATTATTTCAGTAGGGAAAGTGATTTCTGTTCCCATGTCCTAATTGAAGAAAACACAAAAAAGCACTATTGAGTCTAAAAATTTAGAAAATTAACAGGTATGCAAGAACTTTAAATAGAGCTCAGACCAGGATGGAGGGAAAGATGGGAGGTTCCAAACGAGTTTCTTACCTTTTTGTCACTCAGGCCAGAAACCTGGTCCACATACTCTTCTTGGATCATGAAGGCAGCTAAGTTGGCAGTGTAGCTGGCCAGGAAAATGACAGCAAAGAAGGCCCACACCGACACCATGATCTTGGACGTGGTCCCCTTTGGGTTCTGCACAGGTACGGAGTTGTTAAACACCAGACCCCAGAGTAACCAAATAGCTTTGCCGATGGTGAAAGATGGGCCGCCTGGCTCTGGCATAACAAAAAGATGAGGACGGAAAGTTAAGCCAGGGTTACTGGTTCTAAGTCAACCTACAAGTGCCCAGAGCTGGAAAGTCCCTGCTCAGAGCAGGAAAATCTGAGCCTTTTTTATTGACAATTTTATAATGGGAGAATCTGTGTCTCTCCTATCTTGGGAGACTTAGGAAGACAGAAGAGAAATCCTTAAAGAAAATGAGAGTCTTGGAGGCTGTGTGTGAATCTTGTTGTCAAATATAAAATCAAAGTTACATAAAAGTTGACTAGCAAAGGCCAATTATTTCACTATGATCACCATTAGGACACTATCATCATTTCTCCAGACATTTATTTTGTATCTACAAAGGAATCATCTCAGTGTGCAACACATCAGCAAGAATTGTGTAAATCTTCTCTACCATTGTCAGAAACCTCTTGCAAGCCTATTTACACTGATGCTGGATGGCCCTGAATGTACTTTTTGCTAGTTTTTCCCTAGCCTTTAGCACTTAGCCCTCAGTGTTTCAGAGGCAGCCTAACTCTCTCCCTCCCCTGCCTCAAGGCCAACACTTCTCAACACTCTAGTAGTAGCTTTTTACATAAAGGAGGATGGGGAAGCCCAGTGATGACATCATGAACTCCTGGCCCAGGCACATGGGTCGGAGGGCCTGGTGTAGCAGTCTTGGCTTTGGCTTTCCTCCATCTGATCTTTACATAGTGTCAGGATTGTGACCTCACTGCTATCTTTTCTAGGTGAAGGTAAAATCTTGCCTGTTGCCCAGATCTCCAGAAGCCCCTCTACTGCAGAAATGAACATCTGCTTGCAGAATTTTACAACATATTAACACAGGTCTTGGGATGTTTGCTGTGATCCTGACAGCATCTGCTCAGCCAACAGAATCATCAGGGACTACACATGTTGAACTTGATCTCTAACTGCACACACACATCTGTGGATGTGGACCTTTTTTCATGCAACAGATGTGTAACTAAAAGATTGTTTATAAATCAAAGTTTGGTAAAATGCAAAATGTGCCAGAGGGAGTTGACATTTAAAGGGGTATCGTGTGGAATTCCTTTGTGAAGATAAGCATTCAACAATAATGGAACTACAGTGTTTGCTCTGGGTTTTGTAAATCTGGATTTTTCATCTTCTGGAATTTTTTTCCAGAGTAAGAGGATGCTGCACACTTAATTTCTGACATTTTCCACTTGGAATAAACTCACATGATTCCCGGAAGCTTCACTTCCTACTGGAAGCACTCAGTCTGGGATAGAGATCATGATTTCTAGATGTCCCTTTAGCACAGATGCAAAGCCACTGACTGTACCATATTCCAGAGACACTAAAAATTCTACTTCAGAACACACAAATCAAATGAAAATCTTGGAAGTTGGTCAGTGAAGTGGGGCCTGCCAGCCTCGACTGTGAATGCAGTGGAAGCATGAGAGGATGTTTCACAAAATACTGCAGCCTGATATCTACTCCTAGAAGTTCTTATTAAATTGCTGTGGGGCTGGGATGGTTATTCTAATGTGAAATCAAAGTAGAGAGCCACTGTTTTGAAATATACAGTGACTCAAGCTCCACCCTAGTTAGTGAATTGAAAAACAAGATCTAGCACTTATGTCTTTTAAGATAATTCTTATTGGGAGACAGGTAAGAATTTTTTTCTCTCAGAGTTATAATTCCAGGATAATTCCCTTTCCAGAAGGAAAGAGTTAGAGAAAGGAAAAATTTCTTAATCTTAGGATTTGCAAGAAGTTTTAGAGGATCTATAGACAGGATCTCATATTCCTCTTCAGAATCCTAGTGAACTTTTAAAAAGTCATAAATGCTTCAAACATAAAGACAACCTTCACATCCCTGGATCCATCTACTTAGGAAATTGGATCCCCTATAAGCGTTGTGGATGAGAATTGGTCTCCTCATCCATTTTATTTTAAGCACCTTTTCCTATTTACTTTTCCTATTTAGCAAGGGAGCTGAACCAGGGACATATGCCGTAGAGACCTTGTGCCTCAATAGTGATCTTTTAGCTGAAGGGAGATCAACTAGCATAGCCACTTGGATATTCCCTGGAGCAACGCATCGTTCCTTATCCTTAACGTGTGTGTGCAATCTGCCTTGTGAGTCACATATGTTCTGGCAAACAACTGCCCATAGCCTAAGGTCATCCAAATAGTTTCCTGTGATCCGCTTACACTACCCATCTTTCCTCTCATTCACCTGGGGGCAGGACTTGACTGAGGGCTGGCACGTACCAAGAGGGAATACAGAAGTCCAAACTGATAGGTGCATGAGGGATTATTGTTTTCAGAAGTGGATAAATTTGAAAGGATGCACATATCAAATGAAGGGCACAAAGATTCAGAGTCCCAACTAGAATAAAAGCAGAAATGCTGTGGTTCCAGCTGGACTTACCTCTGCCATCAGCGAGGCACCTGTTATAACCCACAGGGCTGAAGTATTCGAAGACAAAGACAGCCACGGCTGAGACGATGAGCAGCATCACAAACATCATGACCCATACGTCAGCACTGAATGGCTCTGGGGAGGAGGAAAAACCCAGCCAGGGTCAGAGCAGAGAACAAACACGTGCTCATTGTCTCACATATTTGTTTGCTCATGCAAACACAAATTTTGGGGAAAACAAAGAACAAGGCTGTTGCATGCTTGCAGTGAGCCAGGACTAGGCTAAAGAGAAATAAGATATGCCTGAGAAAACCCATTTCCCAGATGTGCACACTGAGGTTGTTTTCCTTTCAAACACATGAGGAAGTTAAGTTCATATTTGTGAATCTGGGGTTTGTACAGACAGTTTCTGAAACTTTTGGGCCTACATCTCAGTCTTTCAGTAAAAAGTACATTGGAAGAAGTACTAGATAAGGTGCAAGTGAATTACCCTAGGCTGATTTGGTTTATGTTCTCATTTCTATGGGCACACTACAAAAGGCAGACCCCCCAAAGCTTCATCATTGCTACTGAATCTTGCACTAAAATTAATTCTTAATAAACCAGAGGTGAATTAGTTGCATAATAATTATGAATAACCACTCCCTCCCGTTTTTCTTACATTTTCCACCCTAGATTTTCCTTTGCAAGCCACTTTGACTTGGCATATTTCAGTGCATATTGTTAGGATATGAGAATCTAAGTCAAAGTTAAAAATCTGTTTACGTGGAAAATCAATACCTCCTGCAGTAGGAATTTAACAAGTTTCAAGGGAACGTGCATAAGTTGAGAGTCACAAAACCATTATAAGCTGTCCCCTATTACCTCCTCTATTACCAGATGATAGGGTTGGTGGGACAAGACCAGGCAAGATAGCACGAATATGCATAGCATTTGTTTAATATCTTTAATCATTTTTGCTGATTCCCTTCCAGCTGAATAACTCTGGCTTGGAGGTGCCCAGATACTGAATACTATATTCTAGAAGCCATCTCTCTGAAGGTCTGTACACAAAGAGACAATCGCTATTCTGTCCCATGATGCAGTGCTCCCTCCATTGTGTCTCAAAATAGTCCTGGCCTTTTTAGCTATCACATTGTAAACTCATAACTAAGTGAATTAACATGCTGTTTTCCCCATCTTCCAAATCATTAATAAAGATGAAGCTGAAAAAGGAGAAAAATTGGCTGAAAATTAGAAAATATATTTCTTACACTGAGACCTACTTTACTATTGAATTTCCAGAGGAATTATAAAAGATTGGTCACTTAATCAATTTAAAAAGAACCTTAATAGAGCTCCAGAGCTTAACACACCAACTGTGAAATACAAAACCTTTTAATGACAACCAGCGACTCAAGCATAGGTGGTACAATTCAAAGCCTCTCAATGGTGGTACAGGGAAACCACCTCCATCTTTGACTCTAAGTGATTGAAGTCCGGCCTCAATGTCACTTTTTTCTAAGACTGGGGAATAACTCAGTAAATGCATCACTTTTAGGTCGGTCTCTTCTCTCATTAAGTTCAGAGCATCACAAAAAATATAATAAATATCTGTACTGGTCTTTTAATTTACAAAGCTTTCTTTCACTACACACTGTTAAGTATAATCCTTTTAATATGCCTTTCATTATGGATTATCACACCTACTTCAGAGGAGTAAACTAAGCTTGAGGGATTAAATCCTTCTCAGTTCATACTGAGGAAGCGGCAGAGTGAGGCGATGGACTGGGGCTGCTCTTCCCATTATGCTGCACTGATAGCTCTGCCCACCTCATTCAGATTCCTGCACTAGGGATGGAATTCTGAGGTGCCAAACGTGCTCCAGAGCACAGGCTCTGAAGGCTACCATCACTGGACTTTATCTTAGATCTGTTTTTCCGAAATTACAAGATGAATATAAAAATAGCATCAGTGAGTTAACAATAATGAAAACATACATAATAAAGACCTGCGTATCACATATTAGGTGTTCAAGAAACACTGACTTCTCTTGGCCTTGTAACTAATGACTGCTCTAAAATCCTCTGCCTAGCATTTCTGTCATTCCAGAGCTCACTGGCTCTTCCATTTCAGAAGTTAGAGTTAGTAATAAACTGACAAGAGTTACAATGTCCCAATCATCCTTATAAAGTTCAAATAAGCTGTACCCAGCACCTATGAGGGCTAATGCGTGCTATCTAGTAACATTTCACAAAAGGTTGACAGGGACAGAATTTGCTTCACTATGAATAAAAAGATTAGTTAGGAAATGTGTACAATTGTGATTTATGGAAAAATTCTATGGAAACTGTAATTCCACTTAGTGGTGTATCAACTGAATTAATTCCTTATGAGAAGAGTTTAAAGAAATATTGATCACTGTGTATTCCAGTGTCTTCATGTATTTGAAGACTCTGACATCCCTTAGAGTGATCGTGACTTGTCCAAGGGCTTACAGCTTGTTTATGACCAAACCAGTCTTCCTGTCTCCTGGCCAAATGTTCTGTTTTCAAGGTGACATTTTATTTTCCATCCCTTGCTCCACAGCCCCTACAAAAAATATGGGGTATGAGCTCACAGAAGACCTCATCTAATTGAAATCTTGGCCTTCTCCCACCCAGTCTTATATCATATCTAAGGCTTTTGACACTTAAATGATGCTGGAGGACAGGAAAATGGAGGCTGGCACAGGGAAAGACGGGGTGGGGCGGGAGGAAGCCTCAGATCAGCTCCGGCTGATAAAGCCTCAAAAATACATGCAAAAACAGGAAACCTATTTTTGTAGTGCTAAGATTCATTTTTGAAGATAATTAGAAACAAATAGGTATGTCAATGATATCCAGAATTAGAAATTATTAGAGGAGTCTGCAACCTCAGCATCAGCCAGTTGAAATGGAAACTGAGCCCCAAGATTCAGTAAATTTGCTTCAGGTCAGATAATGCTTAAGTGACAAGAAGGGGACTACCAGAGGCCTCTGCTGACCAGTCCAGCAGGGTTTTCTTAAAGGGCATTACGCTTTCTTGTTTTCCTGAGTGTTCCTGAGACTTCCTGCTTGAGAATAATCCATTCTACGGTTCCCAAATAAAGTCCCCGGTACTTGGCAAGCTTCATCAGGGCAGGCCTCCTTGTGTTTCTGCAATAGCCCCATATCCATCTGCTTCTCTGTCCATCCATTTCTTCCCTCTAGCACATGCATCATTTACCTAAGAAGGCAGAAGGTGAGACAGTCCCATTGCTGCGTGATACCATGACACTGATGCCAGTCTCTATGAAGGGTACAGAGAAGTCCACCACCTCTGAGCGCTCCTCATTGATAGTGAGAGATCCCACCGCCATGTAGGCCCTCTTCATGACCACCTGGAGAGGAAGGGGCAACACTCCAATTAGAACCCAGGAGAGCAGGACCCATCATGGGGAAAATACACATGGCCCTACAGTAACTTCCTTTGTAGAATGAGAACAGTACCTTCTCTTCACTATGTTATGCTTTCTGCAATATATGGAATGTACATTTTAAGAAATATTTAAGTGAAACAAAATAAAAGAAAAATGGAAATGGCCCTGACTTTCTGACACTCACCTCTCCAATCATACCATTCCACGTTCCATTGATCTTCTTCCCATGCTTGCCATTGGTCACCAGGTAAAGGTCATAGGTGAACTTCACAGATTTAGAAATTTTCTTAAGGATGTCTATACAGAACCCCTTGCAGCATTTTTTAATGTAGCCTGGTTCCTCATCTGTTTTATTCCTAGGCACATAAAAGGAGGTAAAAAAAGCAAATTAATAACAATTAATTAAAAAGCCAAGTAATACTTTGTACAAGAAACAAAATATTTCTCTTGGTCATCAAAATTCCAACCCCAAAGCAGCCCCCACCTTCATACCAAACCAAAAAAAATCAGACCTCATATCTGCAGTATTCTTATTATACTGAGCCACATTTTCTAGCAAATTTTAATAATCTGTTGAAGAATAGTAAACATTGGGAAAGGGTGCATATCCTGAATGTTCAGGTCACTTAATTTTCACACTATAACTTTTTAACTGGCATCTAAACCCTTGTATAGAAAAGTTTCTAGTACCAAATGGGCCTCCCATTCTTCCTTCTGGATATTTCCTTCTCTTCCTAAAGAGAATGATTACCTGACTCCTGACAGCATAGGTAAGTCTGATCTATTTCTAAATGTGGTTCTAAATCTCAAAATTTGGGGACATATCAATCCAAAGAAACATATTTCAGCACCAAAAATGAACTTAAACCCTAACCTAACCTGAGATTGCAGTCACTGCAGCCAGGTAAGACCAAAGGAGCATTAGCCAGATGGGGAGTCAGCATTTTCCTAGCATGTGATTTGGACAGAACCAGACATCACACCACAAAGTTGCAAGTGGTTTTACAGCGCAAGTGCGGGTGAAAAGTGTATCATGCTCAGTTCACTCCATGCTCCAGGTCCCAGGCTAGCCAGGTGACAACAGCTGCATCAAATGCCACTCTCCTGTGACACCTGGGTCCTGTGAGGAAGGTGCTACACGTACTCAGAGATGATGCGTTTTTGGCAGGGGACTGTGTTCCTCATGCAGGTTCCGCTAAGTGGGTCCACACTTTCCACAATGACAAATGGTGCTTCTTCCAGGGTCACGATGCTCAGGTGGTCGTCCTCCTGCTCCTCTGTCTCAGGACACATTCGGGGCCACACATAGTATTTCATCTGCAGGGATTTGTCTTTCCACTTTCCCACCTGCACAGGAATGCAGAAAATACTCAGAAATCACTGGCCAAGACATAAGAGCCTTTCTCAGCATTATCTGAATCCTTCCATGAACCTGTTAAACAAAGGCAAACAGATGCAAGCTTTGTACCTAATGGAGAGGAGATTTTTAAAACCATATGCTCAGTAGGAGACTACTGCTTCCAGATCCAAGGAAGCAATACATTCAATCACTCACCCACTTACCAGGCATTAACTGTGGACCTATTATGTGGCGGGCACCCTGCCGAACTGTGTAGCTCAAAGAAGCATCACTGTGCCCTTCATTAGGTTGGGTGAAGAAGTCAAAAATGTAAACAACTATCTATAGCACTACATGCTAATTCCTAAAACTGAACCACGTGCTGGGAGAATGCTTGTTTCCTATGTTTTGTGTGGCTATCAGATTGGTTTTGGTCTGTTTGTTTTGTTTTGTTTTTCTTAACCATAACAAGGAACATGATAGTGAGAACAGAAAATAGTGTTGGGAAGGTCAGCAGGGTGACTGCAGCAAATGAGCTCACTGGACATGTTCTGGCTAACAGAGGTCCAGAGGGGAACTGCACAGAGAGCCAGGTAGGTGTCACTTGGAACATAATGGTAAGCTGGAATGAAAGAATGTAGAACTGGCTTGTCTGGGGAAGGGAGGGTTACACTGCTAAGAACTATGTGAATCAGGGAAGATATGCACCTCCAGTGAATCAGACAGGTCTCTTCCAGAACTGTCACATGCGTCCCCATATCACACACACAACAGCCCTGCTGCCAATCACTAGATAAGTATATGGCATCAAATGTCTTTTAGAAGAACCATTCATTCTTATTTTTGTGATAGAATCTACAAAACTTTGAAAGCTCTCATTCTCTGCTATGGAACTTAATGAAGAAAGAGAAATCATTTTAACTTTTTATAACTGAGGATCTTTGGTTATCACAGAATGTCATTCTCCATGTGGTAAGGCAAAAAAGAACAGGTGAGGACTACAAAATGACTTTGTTTAACTAGAGAAATCAATAGGAAGCAACAAATTGTCAGTACTTCACAAACCTTTACGTGATTAGGCATTTCTGTATTAATGCAAAATTCAAACTCTTTTTGTTGTTGTTGTTTCTCGTTGCCTGCATGTAGGTTTCCAGCGGGTGTCTCCTTACATGGGGATCATTTCTCCCTCTACCTTACCCCACAGTGCTTATGATGTCCATATCCAAATTAATCCTGTAATTCACAGCCTTTGTTTCATTGCATCACTAGCACATGGATAGTGATTTAGTGTCCTGGCTATTTTGTTTGGCACCTGCACAGTCTCTCCCTGGTACTATGTTTCTGATTAGTTTTGTTCTGAGTGTGATATTTGCAAAATAAATAATATTTTGCCTCTTTGTTCAGAATAATGCATCAAACCAAATACTTGTGCTGTGTTCCATACATAGATATTCCTCAGCCGAAGATGAACTAAAATCTCAATAAATCCATTAGAAGTTGAATATCATAAGTTGAAAATGCATCTAATAAACTGAGACCTACAGAATACTATCACTTATTACCTCGGTGGGCTATAGAGTGGCAGCTGTTCACTCTCCTGATCTTGTGTCTGGGATCTGTGGCTCACCGCCACTGCCTAGCATCATGAGAATCACACCGCAAATCACCAGCCCAGGAAAAGTTCCAAAATGGCTGCTACTGAATGTGCATTGCATCTGCACAATCATAGACATGAAAAATCATGAGTCAAGTAAATCAGTGACTATTTGTAACAGATGTCTCTTCGCTGGTAATTTTAATTCTGTTCCAAGTCTTGTTTTTCCTCATATTGATAATACTATTTATTTCTAAAAGAGGAATTATTAAATGACTTCCAAGACATGCAGAGTTAGAAATGGCCTCTGCCCCAAGCAGCCATATTTACTCCTATGGCCAAATCATTATTAATGTGCAATAGTGTAGAAAGGGTTGCAAAGCCCTAACAAACTTTTTTGTTTGTTTTTCAGTCCTATCAGGTTCCCTCAATAATACCTTTTGATTATTTCCCTTTAAATCCTAGGGTATTATCTCCTGCCTTCATTACTAGCAGTGTTTCCCAGAGTAGTTCAGCAGCCCATTGTGGAATTATTTCAGAAAGCTTCCAACCTCACACAAGGTTTTCTCCAGAGCTTGTCATGGACGTCACCATCAGGTGATTTTCTTAAAATAAAACTTGGTCACAAAATCTCTACTCAAAAAATCTCAGTAACCTCTCACTGCCCTCAGAGTTGTACCTAAATATCTCATTGAGATTATTAAGATCTGTGCACTAACCCTTGCCAACCCTGATATGGTTAAATTCACTATTTTCAATGATGAATCCCTAGTTCAACTCAGAAAAGGAAGCTGTGGGTATAGAAATTAACATAAAGTAATCAGGAACAGATTGCAGCAAACTAGCTGCAGTGTCTTTTCTGACAGACTTACTCTGTCTGGAGGGAAAAGATGTTGCAGACATAACATTTTGCCTAAGTTTCTCCTGACATTCTTGTGAACAAGATGAACTATAACATGGATTATTGCTTATTTTGATAGACTGGAAAAGAATTAAATCTATATCTAAAAAAAGAAAAATTGTTTAATGAATCAATGCCAACTGGGAAGATGTGTTTAGTGACATATCAAGGGACCCTGCTCTTAGAAGTGGCCTATATAGTGTTCCAGAAAATGAAATAAAAGTCATGTTCTCAAACTCAGAGACAACACAAAACTAGGCAGGATTGAAGACATAATGCACTGCAGAGTTGAGTGTGGAAGAAACAAATTAATTCAAATAACAGACTGAACCAAATGGAATGAAATTCAACAGTATTTATGCTTAAAGCCTAGCATTCAGATTGTTCAAAAAGCAACTGCACAGCCCTGGAAGGAAGGTATTTCAATCAACAGCAGACTATAAAAGCTATTGCAGCAACAAATGTTGTATTTATAGACTTACAGCGTCTAGCACATGGGGTGAAGGGAGGGCATGATGATCCCACCCTGCTCTGTGTTCATCATTCCACAGCAGGAAAACTAAGTTCTGATCCTATAATTCCACAATCTACTGATTTTTAAAAAATATGCCACTCTCATTTCCTCAACAATAATCTGTTCATGCAGTTTTGCTGTAGCACATTCTTTCCCAATTTCCTACCATGCCTGATGAATCATAGTTTTGCTCCATGTCATTTCAGTTCAATCAACAATACTTGCACACCAACATTGTGCCAGGCAGTGGGTTAGGTGCTGGAGATCACAATATGAGGTGACATTTATTAAGTGAGCATTAATCAAACTTGTTTAGTAATCTTATTAGTCATCACAGCAAACCCGTCAGATAGACTCTCAATGTTTCATTTTATAGAGGGGTTGATAACTTTCCCAAGATCCCAAGGTAAGTATTGAGTGTCTTGTCAGGATCTGAAGCTTGAAAGTCTGACTCTACAGCGTGTGTTCCTACCCACTAGGCTGCACTGCTGAGTTGATAATTAAGGAGCAAGGCATGGTTGCATCCTCCAAGGACATTCTTGAGGGGAAGGATTTCATCTATTGTCAATAACATCTTTGCTAATTACTGGCACATGAAGTATAATTACATATTCTGGCATTCAGAGTAAAAGTGATCACTTCCAAAAGATCAAGAGAAGAGTCTCGCAGAGACCTTTATCTTTAATCTGGGCTTGAAGCACAAAGGATCACTCTTTAGGTGGAGAGTTCCTCATTTGCTAAATTAGTTCCGTTTCCTCCTCCTTAAGAACTGTTCCCTGTAGCAAGATGATCTTTATCAATGTTGAATGCCAACTAGATTGTGCTCATTTCTCCCCAAGTCTTTGTTCAACGGACCTGGTGTGGGCATCATAGAATCTGGCAAACACTACAGATCAGGCCTTCCTCTGTCCCTGCCCCTTCAGTAAGCTATTAAATATTTACTAGCTCACACTGCCAACAATAATCAAATCATTCATTATTTTGTGCTATTTATTACTTTAACAATGTTTTAAAACTTTCTAAGTGACTTTTTAAACTAAATTCCAAACATATCACTAAATATTTCCGAGGCCTCAGGTAAATTTTTAAAACTCTCTGAGCTACAGTTTGTACATTTGTAAGACAAGGTGAGTGCATTTCTAAGATGCCTTGTATGAAATTCATAATTCCATTTTTGCTTCAGATCAAGGGCTCTCTACGGCACTTCTACAGAGTAGAGCACATGGAAGAGGTGTTCTTAGTAGACATTCTCTGAAGGAAGGGCAGTATCTGATTTGTTCATACAAAGGTTTATTTTTACTAAGCCTGTTTTCTCAAGGATGATTGCACTCAGATGGAAAATTAACAAATTCATGGAAGACTGAAAGGAAGAATTTTTTTTTGAAAAATAACTACTGTGAGTATCAGATTCATAGTGCCAAAAAAATAGAACTCATGTTAGAGCACATGTTTAGTATCTCAAATTCCTGTGTTTTTTGCTTTTTGTTTTCTTTTGCTGTCCTGGGTGTTGAACCCTAAGCTTCACTCATTTTCGACAAGTACTCCAACACCAAGCTACATTCTTGGCCCTACATCAAATTCTTTCTCTATGAAGCCAATTGTTGACTAATTAAAATTAAGTCAAAAGGTACATATTAATGTAGAATAACAAGGTTTCAAGTAAGTCTTCCTTCAAAGGGAAGGAAGTATTTCAAGTGGAAAAGTTCAAAGCAACCATAAAGAAAACAGAGAGAGGGAAGCTTGAAACTGAGAGCAAAAGTCTTGAAGGCTTGTCTAGGATTCCAAAATGGTGGGCATTTGTAATCCCAGAAATAGAGAATAGTAGAACGTGAAGTTAACAGGAGGTCTTTCAGAGAAAATCCAGTGAGGAAAAGCTGAACGAAGCATTTATAGGTAAGATTAAAGTGTGATCAGGAAAAATGAAACCTTAAAAAATAATGAAGAAAAAGTCTGTGAAACACTGAACACCTTGGAGATAAATACTAAACAAATGGCATCACCACAAGCACGTTAACAGAAATACGTCTATTAAAAAATTCAGTTATCTGCCACACTGATATTTAAAAAATCTCTTGAGGGCTGAAATCATCTTTCTCAAGAGAGAAAGAAAAAATCTTTGTTTAATGTTCTCCAAAAAACATGGAGTCATTGCTTAGGGTTTCTGGTTTGGTTCCTTTGGTACCAAGTGAACATCTGAACAGGGAGGGAAGTTCCCCTCCAAAGTAACTGTCTCTTCCAAATCTGCAGCGTCTGAAAGGGACCTGGTCTATGAGTCTTCCTTTATGAAAATCCTAGTGACAAATCTGTGGTGGTTTCAGGCTTCAAAATCCTTCTGCTGCCAAATTTCCTTTATTATTAGCAGGGGGAATGGCACTGATTAGCACCCTGACAAGGCCACACATAAAGAAAAACTATAGGGACTGTGTTCATCTCTGAAGGCCCTGGAGTTTGTCCCTTCCTTACAACCAGTCGATGTGCACAGCAGAGTGATGTGTGAGAAGGGAGGAGGGACCAGGCAGTCACTGCTGCCACAGCAGTCCTTGCACAGATAAGCAAAGGACATCAGTCTCCCCGAGCTGCCTCTCTCATTGGTACAGAAAGTCATTTTTTAAGATCCTGGAACAAAAGCACTTATTAGAGCCTCTTTAGGCGTCAAAGGTTATTTTTCAAAAATCAAAGCCTTTTTGTTTCTTGCTTGAGATGACATCTGGATCTAACACAAAACACTTGCTGCTTATTTCAAGCCTTCATCTGACTTTTAAAATGCAAAATGTAAAGTTACATGTTATTTCCTTGGGCAAGCGGAAGGAACACGCACAGTGTCTCTGCAAGGCAGCTGAATTTTGCATTCTCTTTCTTCCCAAAGAGATGCAAAATTCAGTGACTCTCCCCAGCCACATGTTGGTGCTGCCCCTGGACAGGCCAGAGACTCCTAGTAGCAGAAATCTATAGCAATCTGAGGGTATGTGCCCATTTCTCCACGTTGATGGCTACACATCTTCACTGTGAAGATTTTAGAAGTCTGAGTGTGTGGTAGTGCTTCATTTTGCTCAAATTTTTACTTGTTTTCCTGTACCCATTCTTCCCCATATTTGGTAGCTAAGTGAACTTTCTAGCATACAGCAATCCATTTCTGTATCTACTCAAAATACTTCTATAAAACGAAGACATACATGCAAGTGTGTGTGTGTGTGTGTGTGTGTATGTGTGTGTCTCGCTAAGTAGATCACAATAAACACCTTCCTCTACCACTTGCATTTCTCACTTCATTAAACAATATATTTGCTTCCAACTCATCAGACAAATCTAGCTCCTTTCTACAACACCACAGTCACCCATATTGATGAACTTGCCTTGGTTTACTCAGCCATACCCCTCTACATAAATATTTAGGGTATTTAAAACATATATGTTGGCTTTTCAAAAGCATCGATTTCCAGTAATGGAAAAGCAAACTCAGAGGGCACATATGGGTTCTCTCTGTCACTCGTACATAGAAGTTCATATCAGTTAAAATCACTACTAGCAAAGCACAAGAGTGCTGTTTGCTCACATCCTCACTGGTGGCAAGATTTTGTCACAGTTAAATGTTTGCTAATCTGGGGAATGAAAAACGGCTCTGATTTTCATCTCCTTGACTCATGGTGAGGGTGAGCAATTTTTCCACATCTGTTTTCCTCTTCTGCCCTCTAGCCGCATCCCTTACTTAGTTTTGATTGCTGTTGTTAGTCTTTCTTATCTATTAGTGGCAAAGAGTTCCTGGCATAAAGGTGATAGTAACCCTTTAGGAGTCAGATCTGCTGGAAATCCTGCTCCTACTCTGAGACGTGTGTCCTGACTCTTTTTACTATAAAAAAATTTTTACTTGTTTTTCTTTTGAAACCAAATGTGTTTTTTTAAAATAGAACCTTTGATTTCCTATTTTACTTTTTTGAAAAATCCACCAAACAGGCATAGTGGCCAACATTTATATTCTCAGCACTCTAGGTAGCTAAGATAGGAGAATTGCAAATTCAAGGACAGCCTATCCAACTTAGGGACTTAGTGATACCCTCTCTGAAAATAAAAAATTAAAAAGGGGGCTGAGGAGGTAACTCAGTGAGAAGACCCTGGCATTAATCTCTAGTACTGCACCAAGAAAAACAAACGCTCTTCTTCAAAATGTCCCTCTTTTGTTGATCTTTCTTAGTATACCTTTTGCATTTAATTTTTGGTATTCTGTGTGTGCCACAGATACAGCTTTGTGGCCTGCTATTCTGCACAGTCTCTTCTGTATTCAGCCCTTTCCGCTGCCTGGGGGCTGCACTCTCTTCTATGTTTCTGGAATATTCTGTACACTTCTTGACCCTTCTCTAGCATCATTAGTTTCACGATATAGTCCCTGATCACTGCAGCCAGGAGGAAAAACAGCTGTCATTTGATATCCCATAACAATTTTGTGGGTCAACCTCTTCCTTAAGCTAGCATATTAAAATTTTAGCTTTATTCTAATATGCAAATGTATGCTCTGAATGCATTTCTAAGTGCCTGAGGGCAGAGACCATATTATTTTACCTCTTTTTGTCCCCTCATAGTGGCATATCCAAGTGTATTCTCAGTAATTACTGAGTGATAACCCTGAGGAAAGAATATACATCATAAGTTCCCCTGCCCCAAATTTCTGCTAGACCCTTCCAGCATTCCTCCATGGAAAGGTGCAGGAAGTAAACCTGCCCCAAACACATCTTCCTTCTGTTTCTCTTTGACTTTCTGCATAGACTCAATGCCCCCAGAGCCACGGCAGAATCTGTGCTCTGTCTAACAAAGCCACTGGTGCAGCCTGATGCTCCTTCTGCTAATCATTTATATATTCAGGGACCTTTATGTTGACAAGTCTCGAGTTTGGAAAATGTGCTCAAAGACATTAATTTTCATATTCAAATTTTGATCCATGACTGCCTTTGGCCTATTCTTGCATCCCCACTTTCAAAGTGAAGCTCTGATATGCCCAAGGGATGCCCACCTGGCTAGCTCTGCCTGAACCTTGTAGCTCTTTCCCAGTAACACAGACATCTCTGTCACTCAGAGACTCACATGCCAGCCCTGTGACTCCTGATTCTCTAGGAGAGCCCAGGGTTCCCAGGGAGCTGTGCATATCCATCGCTGCTTCTGGTCATCACTCTCTAGGTGATTCTTGCTGTTTACACACCCTCCCTCTGCACCCTCTGCTCTGAAGCATGAAGAAATTGGGAAGCAGAGCAGGTGGGGAAGAACTGGGTGTCAAGAGTGAAAGTTGTTAATTTCTCCAGCCCCAGACAGCAGTTAGGGTCATTTCAGATAACACTCCCAATAGACATGTGATAATATGATAATCTGTCAGGCAGTTCTTGTACTTATATCATTCATTGTCACTGACTCCCCAAAATAGTAGACATTGTTAGCTGCCCTCAGTGTAGACTAAAACACTTAAGGCTCATGGAGGGACCAAGTTTTTATTTTTGGCCTATTTGACTCTAGTAGCCTACATTTCTTTTACCATGTCATATTGTCATATTGACTTCTGTTTTCTTCACAACTCTGCTGTAATCGGAGAGTAGAAGAGTTTGTCTCATCCCCATGATTTCTCATCCTGACACCAGTTTTATAGAAACCCTAATGGCTGTACCCAATCAGTTCATGGCAAATGGTAGCTGAAGTTTGTGGTGGGGCCAGATAGGCAGAATGGTAGCAAATGGCAGTAGACTACACAGTACTGACAAGTTACGTGATCTTTCATGAGTTATGTAACCTTTCTGTGCCTTGCCTGTACTAGTTGATGCAAATAGTTGCTCTTTTATCCTTCTCCTCTACATTATTACTATTACTATTAAAAGCATCAGCACAACCCTTACTGTGGCCAACTTCTCTCTTGAAATATGTTTTTCCCATGAGGTGAGAAGGAAATATTAAACAAACTCCGACTTCCCAAACTTATAAGTCAATACATTTCAAAATGTCAAGGTAAATCATATGCATTTCTTTTGTTTTCCTTAAAGCATAAGCAAAAGAAATAGAAATCCTAGGAATAAAAATAGTACTACTGTTCAGCTTGTTCAGATTTATCAAAGGCCTTCAATCCAAGGCATTCTGATGGGTTCATGCTGCCTATAAATCCCTCCCCAGAACAAGATAGGTATTTTAGAAAGAGCTTACTTCCTTTTCATCAGAGCATTCTGTAAATAGTTTGCTACACGGCTTAAATACACTGACAGATTTAACATGGTTTCCTGAAGTAGCTGATCCCTTCCTGGTTCAAGGGGTCAAAACCTCCTAAGTCCCAACACACCATTCTTAGAAAGCCAATCATCAGAGTCTCTGGGACTGATAGGAGTCCAATTACTGAGAACAAAGCTCTGCTATCTCCCCTGTGTACCTCCTTCCAGAAAAGGTCCCTCCTCTGGAACACCTAAACTGAGCCTTGAGTCATCCTCTGGGACATGCAGCACCTCTTCCACCTAGCACCATGCCTAATTCTACTCCTTCCATGTCCACCTCCTCCTCCAACATTTGGCCGTGGACAGCAGGCATCATGCCCAAGGCCTTGACTTGCTCCAGAGCATAGCTCAGCAGGGATGCTGGCTGGCTGATTGGTAGGCAATGAATGGACTGTCAGGTGCTGTTATAATCTACTTAAGGGGCTGGGTCACTGTTTGCATCTGGTTATCTGATGCTAATGAACTGACATAGACCTAACTTTACTGTCTACCTTTAACCTCAAATGATAGTTGTAAACTTAGAACAAATGTGTGCAGTGGCACACCATCCTAATCTGTGATTTCTTGGATTAGAGCACTGCTTTATCAAGGTCTTCACTTGCATTTATGTATAAATGGGATGTATGCACTTACATGTATTCATTCATTTATGCTCTTCACTTATTATATTTTGATTTGCCATGTTAGTTAAGAAAATAGGCTTTAAGTTTCAAAGGCCTAATTTGAGCTTTGCCTTTGTCAATGTTAGCTGTGTGTGTCTTGAGCAATTTGCCTAAACTTTTAAATTCTGTGTTGTGACTGCCTACCATTTGTGTACCAACCAGCCATCATGAGTTTCTCTCTTTTAATTTGCTTTCTCTCTCTAACTCTCTTCTTATTTCAAGATCTCCTTTTCTTATGAACTCATCTTCCTGAATTTCAGCCACATAGTCTTGTGGAAGTCACCATAATATCTTTCATTATATTTCCTGCTCCACCCTGAATTCAGTCATAGGTGAATGGTTGGGTCACATCTTTTGGTTTCCTACCTCAGGGATAGAGAAGGGTAAGTTTATGTCATTTTAGTAGCATAAGCTATGACTCGTAAGACTCAGCAGCTCTGGGGAAATGTGTTTTGTAACTGTAGAGAAACTTGCCCAAGTAGAGAGAAGAATGAAGCCAGTGGCCACAGAAAAGTAACTGCAAGTGAGAGAGGGAAGGACATTTACAAGAGTGTCAAAGGCCTGGCTTATAGCCTTTATGAAGGCTCTGTGTCAGTCCTGTTAGTGATTCTGTTGAGACAATCCAGCGTCCTTAGGACAAATTGGTCTTTTGCTTAAGCTAATTCTAGTTGGGTGTCTATTCTTCATAATCAAAACAGCCTTCATAATGTACTGTTTATCTCATCCATAAATAGCAACAGATAATAAGTATCTTTGTGGGGTTTTTGGTGAAAATTAAATGAAACAGCATTCATAAAGTACTTTGCAGAATCTCTGGAACATGCTGAGCTCTGGGTAAATGACAGTAGCTGTGCTGCTAGTAGTGGTATTTACCATCATCAACTTTCTATGAATATCTCAGGAGCTAAGAAGTAGATTGGGTCACCCGTGAGAAGCAGATTCCATGGCTATTCCTAAGCAAGTGCCTCCTGCTTCGGGTCAGTAGAAGGAGTAACAGGAGTCGGCCCCTCCAGCTTGCAGAGTTTTGGGATTAGAGGAGGCCAGCCATCTAGAGCTCCTGCTGTACAGACAGTGACCGAGGGCTGAATCTTCTACCTGGTCCCGAGGCCTGCAGGGCTTTCTAGGACAGTCACAGAGTCTCCGTTGTAGCCAGTCTTACTCAGCAAGCCATTTGGCGTCTCCTACTGCCTGGTCCACATGCCAAGACCTGCTGCCAGGCCAGTCATTTACTTGCTTTCTATCTCTCCTTCTGCTCTCCATGCACCCCTTCCACAAATCCTTAGCCAGGATTAAGTGCTCATAACCAGAAATTTCCATAACACCTTTAGAGTTCTCTGGGCCAAGAAAGTGGCAAAAATCAGATTTAAGCCTCTGTAGTCTGACACTGAAGAAAGACTTCAATTGTTTCCATTTCTTTGTACATGAATGCAGAGAAAATTCTAAAATACATAATGCAAATGCCCAATACATGTACTGATCCTGTGTAACTCATCTATCCTGCTCTCCCTTGCAGCTCTGTGTGCCTGGGTGTCACCATCCAAAAGGCACTGATTTATTGTAGGGAGCCAGAAGTGATTATGCTGCTCTTCAAAGGCTGCTTACTGGACTGATTCCCCTACTGCTGTGCCCTTGGACTCCTGACCCATTTCATTACACTCTTTGTCATGGCCCTTCTCTGAATTTCAAATGTTTTCAGTATGTTTCAAGAAAAGCATCTTGGTAACACACACAAATATTCTCGTATATTTTAGAGTCAATAAACTAGCAGTTCTATCAAATATATCTAAAGGCACTAATGAAAAGTGATGCAAATTGTCATGCATTTAATAAACCAGCTAAAAAAGGAATACCAGGCTTTCATTCAAATTTTTAAGAGCTAGAAGAAGTAGCAGGACCATGACATGAGTTTGTAGAAAGCTGTTTTGATCACTGCAGGGTGTTCATGCTAGAGTGTCAAGCAGAAAATAATGGGAAGCATTTTGGTGAAGAGACACAGTGCATAAGTATCATGACACTGTTTTCCAGTTCACACATCTGAATGTAAACATCGATAATTATGAATGTGTTTTTCTGGGGCAATGAAGTTTTATCATTTAAAGTGTGATCTTCCAGGAAATCCATGACACAAGGTTGTGAATTTTATGAAAAGTATCAAGGCGTACACATGGAAAAGACACATCAAATTACTGAGTTGCTAAAGGAATACAAATAAGAGGTTAAAATATCTTACAATTTTGGAAGACTAGAACACAAAGACAAGAAAAAGACCTTGAAAGTAGGCCCTGAAAATTCTCCCTAAGTCACCTTCTCAAGTTCATGGAACAGTTTTCTCACTCTTCACTAAGACTATCACGCTGGAACTACAAAATCCCTGACAATGACACCTTCTCTAGAGTGTCTGGGGTTATCCCTCTCCTCCTCACTTCTGTGGACAAGCTTACTTGTTAGGCATGTAGATAATAACTTTTCCTAGATAGACCTCACTATTTCCCAAACAAGGACATCCAAGTTCATTTCATATCACAAAGAAAGCCTTTCAGCTTTTGAGGTTGGAAATAGCATCCATTCTCAGGCCCTCTACCTCTTTCTTGCCTAGATTTGGGTGCTACTTCTGTTTCCTCTACTTCCAATCTTGTCTTTCTCCAGTTTATCCTCTGCCGAGTTCCCAGAGTCACTTCTCTAAGCTGCAGCCCTCACCTCTTTCTCATTCTTCTCAAAGCCTGCCGATTCCTCCCTTCCACCTACAGATTATATTAACCACCTTGGAAAAGAACACACTGCTTTCCACTTCTTCTCCTTTTCTTTCCTTCCTTTTCCCCTTTTCTGCTGTTTCCCGTCCTCCTTGCCTCTTTGCTTTTTATCTCCTCTTCCTCCTCCTTCATTTCCTTTTTGCTTTCTCCCTCTTGCCTTTTCTTGTCTTCTCCTTCTTGTCTTCCTTTCTTTGTTTTTTTTTTTTTTTTTTGGCACATTTCTTCATGCTTCCTAGCCCTTTCATTTTATTTAATAATAACATAGTATGCTTTATCCTAATTGAGTGAATTTATTCATGCTGCAGTGCTCTGTTCTAAACCTTGGTCTTCTGGATAACACCCTTTGATGGTTAGGATACAGCTCAAGAAGCCTTTGCTTAACAAACCCCTAAACTAGATTGAGGAGTGAGCTATCCCTCCTTGGGATTCCAAAACACCTGTACACATCTAAATCACTGAACTTGTCATTTGTGTTATATGTAATTTTTTATGTGTCCAATCTCTTCCAGTGAGATGTTTAATGGCAAGGACAGATACTGTTTTCTTATATCCCTGTGACCATTAAGCACACCACCATATGTCAACCTGACTGGATAATGAAACACCTAGCAGATCACTAAAACACAGTTCTGGATGTGTCCATGGGGTATTTATAGAGCTGACTGACGTGTAGGACAGCACACTGACGAGAGAAGACCCACTCTAATTGTGGGTGGCACGAACCAATAGGCTTGTCCATTGGGTGTAACAAAAGGGAAAGAAAGGAGGAAGTTGGTATGCAATTTTAAAGAGCTCCATTCTGCCTAAACAGGTGCATTTTCTGTAGCCAACACTGTGGACATCAGACTCCAGTTTCTTCAGTTTTCCAATGCAGACTCACAACTCTGATTCTCTAGGAAGTTTTCAGGCCTTTGGTCTCACATGGCCGATATCCTTGATCTCTTTTGTTTGCAGCTTACAACTGCTGGACTGAGGAGTTACTAGATCCTCTGACTCTATAATGTGCAGATAGCTATTGTGAACTCCTTGCCTCTGATGCTCTAAGTTATATTTATAACTATATCTATCTATGGTATGTGTGTTTGTGTATATTCTATTGACTCTACTCCTCAAGAGAACTCTAACCAATACAATCCCCAATGTCCCTAATGCCTAACATAGGAAATATTACCAACTGACACTAAATAAATGTTAGGTGCGCAAGTAAGTAAACATGATTTCAAAAGGAAAACCTCTGTCCAGCTAACAATAGATGATGATTCCATGATGACACTAGCTAATATGTATTGAGCATTTATTGTATGTCAGGGACTATGCTGTAGAAAACACGCATTATCAAATTTAATCCTTACAACTGTCTCATAAGATAAGTGAATAACATTTTTATATTCATTTGTGGCAGATTGTTATATAAGTGGCACCTAATGAATCATACATCCCTGTGTCCATGCCTTTGTGAAATAATTTGTCACATTAACTCTGAGTTTGGCTTCATGGCTTGCTTTGACTAATAGGACATCAAAAACTGTGACACACATAGACTTGTGAGTGAAAGTGCAACAGGGCTCATTCTCTTTGAATGCTGCCAGAAATACTGAAAAAAACTTGGTTAGCCTCCTGGATGAGAAGCAAACACATAACATGAGGCCCCACTGAGAACCATCAAGGAGCCAGACACAAGAATGGGGTCATTTTGATTATTTGTCCTGGATTGAGCCTAGATGACTGCAGCCAGATGGATGAGCCCCTGTGAGACCCTCAAGTACCACCCTGCTAATCCCAGGTCAAACAGCTGACCCAAGAAGAATGAGTGAAAAATGCTTTGAGTCATTGAGTTTGGTGGTGGTTGCTATACAATAGGAGTTAAGTGACCTATATTCACCCAAGGAAAATGCTACACCAATCAGGCGAGGACAAGGGAGGAGCTAAGAAGCAGGAAGACAGGTGGAATCAAAAGACAAAATAGCTCAACTTTCTTTAGAGCTTTTCAATGAATGAATAAGCAGTACAGATGTAAGTCTGTTTTCATTGCAGTCATGTTGAAATGGTAGTAAACACAGAGTTGGAAGTCCTGGATTTCAGGCTTAGAACTTCCACTGACAAGCCTTGGGGAGGTTACAAATGGTTTAATCTCTGCTAATCTCAGTCTCTTTACCATCAAAATAGGGATATCTATATCTATATATATATAGATATACCTTTATATCCTACTTTGCTATGGTTTATATCTAGCTGTCCCCCCAAGAGTCTTATGAATACAAAGGCAAGAATTTTGGACAGTGACTGAATTATGGAGGCTTGTAGTTGACTTACTATTAGGAGGTGAGACCTGGACAGAAGAGGTGGGTTATGGACAAAAGTGTGGCCGGGCAGGGTTTATCTCCTTCCCCAGCTCCTCTTTTCACTCTTTCAGCTTCTTGCCTACCAGGCCATGAATCTCTCTCCTCTGTTATGTATGCCATCCTGCTTGGAACCAGCCAAATATGGACTGAAGTATAAACCAAAATAAAATTCCCCTCCCTTAAATTTCAGGTGCTGGGCATTTAGTTCCAATAAGAAGAAAAGATGTACTACTTCTACTAATCTTTCAGGACTACACTAGAGAATTGAACATGTATCAACTTGTCTAAATGTTAAGTACTTATGCTACTGAAATTTATTAATAACCTTGGATTACAATACTTACTAACAGTGTAATCACAAACCAAGGGTTAGTGAACTCGAGAGGGTAGAGGCTATTGAGGGATTCAGCGGTCAACATGACCCCATGTATCAGGCAACTTTTCTCCACTGGGTTTTACAACCCTTTGAACATAAGTAGTTATTTCTGCAATTTCTTTAAAATTTTTAAAATTTCTATCAGTGCATGTGCACTTCTTTTATGAGGTGCTATCTTATGCAACCCTTGTATCCCCTTCCACCTTACTTCCAGTGTCTATAATCCAGTTCCCCATCACCCATGATGGTCAGAGAGATATCTGGGCTTAAATAAAAAGCCAGGAGAATGAAGTCATGTCCAGGCTGTTTTGACTAGCCATGGGACCTTGCAAGATTGACTGTCTGTAAAATATGAAGGGTCAATGTTTGCCAAAAGAGAGGGTAGAGAAAGATATGATAATGTATATGGATGTGGCTTGAAACTAGCTGCTCACCACAGAGACAAGTTGGGAAGAGTACCCTCATCGAGCAAACCATATCCAGGATTTGGAGGGTACCAATGATATGCCAGGCACTGTACTGAGCAACAGACTTTATTAGGGAAAATAGGAAGCTGACATTTTGAGAGGTGAGGTAATTTTCCTGAAGCCACATAATTAATAAATGGCTCAGTTGGATTCAAATCCTTATCTACCTCATTCCAATGCATATTGCTGGGCAGCCTCCAAAAGAAAGCTCCTCTGCCTGTAGGACAACAGAATTATTGGCTAGGTAGTTTGCCGTTAAATAGGGTCACCAGCTTGTGGCTAAAGAAACAGATGATGAAAAAAGTGCTGGGGGAGAAAACGCCTGTTTACAAACACAGCTTAATTAATTAGTCAACTCAGATGAGGCAGAAGAGGCGGGTTTCCAGATGTCTGACATAGAGAATTAATTAACAGAAAAGCACCAGTCCTCAGGCCTTGGGTTCATGTCCAGAACACATGGTGGAATCAAATTTCTAAATTGCCTTGGTGACTCTCACCTTAACTAAATCTCCCCTTAATTTAAGCCACTAAAAAAAATCTTCATTGAAAATGACAACTAAACTGTAAAAGCTCTACTAACTATAGCTTAAAATAAAGCTCATTAGAGAAGTTATAGAAAGTTCCAGCACTTCCAGTTCAAGTTACAGTCAGAATAAAATTCAGGTGAAGTTAAGCTACACCCCACTCACACTGTGAGACTGCAAGTCTATACCTACTTCCTGTGCTAAAGAAAATGGAAACCACAGGCAACACTTCAAACTCATCAGGAAAAGCCACCACCCTTATCAACTATTTCTAGGGTAGTAAGAATACTAGGGTGCCCAGATCACTGCCTAAGTCTTGGACTTCATTTTGCTTTACGGGACTGTTTATGAAACAGAGTGAAGTCTTTTCAACTGACTCATTTATAAATAGGAAGTCCATGTGAATCTGTAGGAATCAGAACAAAATGGAGTTGTGCTAATCCAGGAAAATAGATAATCTGGTCCTTGGGAAACTCGATGGGTCGAAGTCACTTTCCAGGAAAGAGTTCTTTATCTGCTTCCTATTAACATTTTCTGGGGGATCTAAAAGCCTTCCTAATTTGTTGTTTACATATTTATCAGTGAATTTCCATGTCTTCTGCAGTTGTTTTGGACTCTCCTTTGCCTAATTAAGCAAGGAAGTTAATGAGGTATGAAGTCACTTTGTGTCACACAGCAAATAGAATATGAGGTACCTGGAGGAAAGGGTCAGGGCAAGGAGTCGAGTGAGGGTAGAGAGTTGGAGGGTGGGCAGAGGGACACATGAACAAAGTGACATTCCATGGGGGAGAAGAGCATGAATTTACACTGTTAGATGTGGTAGTGGCCAAGAAAGCACCATTGGCTGTGTACTAGCATCACCTGCACGCCACTGCAATGCTGATTCCTCAGCCCTACTTCAGAACAGCTACGTTGGAATCTTTAAGCATGATACAGCCTGAACAACAGTGTTACTTAAAATCTTCCCCCAGGAGATTTTCTACAGGGCACCAGAATTGAGAATCACCCATCTACAGTAAACTGTTGATTTTACTAGAGGAGAAATGAGGAAATATGTTGAGCAACCTTAATCTGGAAATGCAGTATTTGAAATCCTCTCAACTCTGAAATATGTTGGGCACCAACATGGTCTTTGGATAGAGATACTCAACCAGAACAGGAGCAGCAAAGGGAGAGATAGTCAGGTTTCACGGGTGTGAGCTGATATTTCTCTAAGCTGGCCTGAGCCCCTCCAATTACTCATTCATTTACAGGTTTAATCTCGCTTTATGGGAAAGGAGCTCTGGTGGCTGGAATCCTTTACCTTTATGGCTGTTGCCCTGCCACCTACCTGCCTGAGGTCTCCTTTATCAAAGTGGAGGGAAGATGAAAGGTTCAGTCAAGGGTGCTCAAGTGTGATCCCAAGCCTGGAGGCAGGAGCAGCACCCTAAGGGACCATGTTAGAAATGCAAATTGCCAGCTTGCTTCCATATCAACTGAATCAGCAACTGTGGAGGTGGGACTAAGAAATATGGGTTTTTAACAAGCTTCATGAATGTTAACATTTGAGAGACACTGTTCTATATAGTCATTTTTTAAAAATGAGTATTTAAATATACGAAGAAAAGTGAGAGGAGATGGTCCTAGGGTTCATGAGGATACTGCCCCACAATCTAGGATAGAGGTTGACAGTTTACTTAGCAGCAATCAAGAACTGCAAGGCAAAACCCACTCTTTCCATAATGGGGATTTTAATATTTACCACGTATCTCTTGTCTGACCTGCGGCAAATTGGTGGAAGCAAAATGCCTTTTGTTTGTTCAAAGAGATCTGGTGCCAAACTGATAGATTCTCATTTTGAAAAAGTTTCTTTGGCTCCTAGGAGGGAGCTTATTCAGTATCTTTCCTCGTTTCAACTTTTATATTCCTACTGTCAACTACTGATTTTTATATATCATAGTAGATAATCAGAAAGATGCATAAAATAGTGAAAAAGATACCATTTTACTTGCCTTGTGGAATCATAACTCATCCCATGGGTAACATTAAGCACCACCCCCAAGGCCACCCCCTCCTGTTTCTGCTTCTCACTTGGCTGGGATCCCTTCTCAGCGCCTACAACACAGCTGTTGACAGGAGGAATGTGCTGAGATGAGAGAAGAGCTGGGTCACAGCAGATAATCCATTTATGGGTAATAAAAAAATGTGTGTCACACTTCAGTGACCGTATCAGTTCTAAGCTTTGATATGCACCTAAGATGGACCCAAGATGGATTTCTAAGCAAAATGAAACACCCATACGATTAGGCCATGTTTTAACTCAGCCTAGTATACAAGGTAGAAATAAACTCTGTGACCAACAACTCTTTGCCAATTGCATGTACTGTACTAGTCTTTGAGGGATGCCCTGCAGAGATACAGAAGACAATACACAGATTCTGTTTTTAAAGAACTGACAATCAGGTGTAGAAGAAAGCAATACACATGAAAGCTCAAGTTACAACATTCGGTATAATAGCTGGGATAAGCTAACTGCTATAATAAGTCGTCTTGAAAATGCACTATGTTATGGTTTAGGTGTAAATGTTCCTCCGAAGCCTCATGCAGTCATAGATGGGGCTTTTTCAGAGTCTGAATCCAGAGTGTGTGATGCTGGGATTAGGGCATGTGATTACTAAATCAACCCACTGACTGGCTTGGCAACACCCTAATCACTATATCTTGGATATAAGGGACAGAAAGAGGCTTGTCTTATGCCTTACTTGCTTGCTTTTCCGCCTTCTGCTTGCCATGAACCGTCTCCTCTGCAATGCCTGTTTTCCACGCCACACTGCCTTGGAGCCAGCAGATTATGCACTGAAAGCTCTACAAACTTGAGCTAAATAAAACTTTCTCCCTTTAACTTTAGACGTTGGGTATTTTGTCCCAACAACAACAAAAGTAACTGAGACATATTATAATTCCAATCCCACAGAATTTCATTTTTAGTTCATGTAGCCGTATTGAAGTTGGCAGAGTAGCCTCTTCTATGCAGTCATTTCGGGGATTTGTGCCAGTAGAGACACAGCCATCTTCAACATGAGGCTTCCAAGGTCCCTAGGAGGTGTCTGCATCGCAGTTAACAGAGACAAAGGAAGGATTGCTGATAGCTGAGCTTGCTTAGGAAAGTTTTACAGAGCAGACCTGGAAGTGACACTACCCTTCTTTCACATGGTGCTGGCAAGGTGTCAGGTGGCCACACCTGACTGGGGAAGAGGTTTGGAAATAGAGTTCTTGGAAGAAAGTCAAGGAGCTCTGGGTGGACAGCTCACAGCTATGGCCGTATTAGCCATGGTTAAAGGTGTTTGAGGCTGGGAGAATTCTAGGGACAATGATATATCTATACCTATATCTATATCTATATATCTTATTTCACTGGTTCTCATTTTCATGAATTACTTTTGTAATTTCTGAAGACTCCATTAGCTGAACTCCTGGCAACTTCCTTGATTTTTCTTAGAGCTCTATGGAACACTGGACAGTACGATCTACTGCACTGGTAAGTGTTACTGGAGGCTGTGGAAAAATTTAGCAAAAGTGGGGCAGCAGTTTTCAAATGATGTTACTTTGACCTCTTTGTCTCTTCTTTTAAAGGTAATGACTCATTGCTTGATACCCATGCACGGAGCCCACTTGTGTGCTGGCACTTGTCAGGAAGTGATGAGTTTTACTTAGGTGCTTGGGCCAAGAGAGAGTCCAGTAGGGCAGGACACCAACTGTTTCACTCAGCATGAAGGTTTATGTTGAGGTCTGATGGGATGTCAATGCCGACAGTAAGTATAAATATAGAAAATGTAGAGGAATATGTGGGAAATATCTTCAGTGGCAAATAGAAGATAAATGGAACAAAACCATGTGGTGATGGAGAGAAGACCATTTGGATTTTCTCTTGATTTTTACAGAGGAAAGATGTCAATAAACGCTTTCCAAGCACCCTCTGGGTGAAGAAGGGATACTTACCTCCCTTCTCCCTCTCATTACCCTGCCATCACTTTTCCAGGCAGCATCTTACAAGCTCAGAGGTATGGGGAGGAACAGAGAAAGACAGAAAGGCAGCACACATCTGCACTTACACTCCCTGCTGCTCTTTTGCAAAAAGACTTGTTTAATTGGAATCAGCAAATATTTGGTGTCTGCAGTGCTTTTGGGAAGCAGTGGAGAGAAGCACTCATCAAAAAGGTAGAGGAAGAACACAGAATGTAGCCATTTGCTTGCTTTAAGCAAGACATTTGTGCCTCATTTGGGCAGTTAGCAGCAGCCAGGAAATGAATGTGTGCTGAATTTCCATGCATTATGCTGGGAAATGTATGTTATATCATTGGCATTCTGTGGTAAAGACATAAACTCCAGTGGAATCTGCAAGTACTGATACTTGTTACACAAATTCTTGTTCTTTCACTCATCTAGTAAGTATCCCACAACTGGTGTGGTTTGAATGTTGCCACTGAACTCATGTTATAATTTAATCCCTTTGTGAACTATCATGAAGATGAGAGCTTAATTCAATTATAGTGTTTAGAGGTGGGACCTTTGAGAGGTAAGAAACATTTAATGAGGCCTAAGATTGGGCCCTAATCTCATGAGACTGTGGCTTTGTAATAGAAGCAGAGAAAACCTGAACTATGCTTACTATGAGATGTCCTGTGCTACCTGAGAACTCTGTAGAATACCCACTTGCAAGAAGAACCTCCTCAGATGCCCCTACCCAATCATGAACTTGTCAGCCTTCAAAACTGTGAAGAATAAACCTCTTTTCCTTATAAGTTAACTAGTCTGTAGCATTTAATTATAGCAGCAGAAAAGGGGCCACCGCAACAACTGTCAGGAGACAAGAATTTCTAGATGTTAAAGTAGTCCCTGCCTTCCAGAAGTTTACATTTTAGAGAAAGAGAAAGATAAAAAAATATAAATTCATACATCACTTAACAGTATGGATACACTCTGAGAAATGTGCCATTGGCAATTTTATCAATGTATGAACATCATAGAATATAGATGTCACTGGGTGACCCAGTGGTGTCTTGGTTTATAAACTTAATTTCTTCTACAAATTTGGAAAAGATGGCCACTTTTGTGCTTGTATGGGAAAGATGGCCATGGTCATGTTTTTCACCTGATGTAGAGTTTGCAAAGATAAAATTTTGCCAAATGTTCCAATTCTCAAACCAATTTATTTGCAAACAAAATTGTACATGGCACCACTGTATCAAGGAACCACAGCATATACTTAAAGAACTGTATTATACACATGGTCTGTTGTTAATCACAAGGTTACTATGTAGTGTATGACTGAATAACAATATAACATCAGCTATTACAGGCATCTCCAACCCCACAGGGCCATGGATTGGTACCAGGCTGTTAGGAACAGTTGCATAGCAGGTGGGGCAAAGCATCACTGCATTCACAGCTCCTCCCTCTCACTCTCATCACCACCTGAGCTGGCCTTCTGGCATATCAGCAGTGGTGTTAGATTCTCACGGCAGCGTGGACCCTACTGTGAACTGCACATGTGAGAGATCTAGGTTCTGTGTGCCTTATGAGAATCTAACCTTGAAACCACCCCTTACTCCTGGTCTATGGAAAAACCGACTTCCACAAAACCAATCCCTGGTCCTAAAAAGGTTGAGAACAGCCAAGCTAGAGAGAACTGCAATTAAAATAATTAAAGGGAGCTGAGGGCTCAGTGGCAGAGTGCTTGCCTTGCAAACATAGGTCTTAGGTTTAAACTCTGGCCCTGGGGAAAAAAGAATGAAAGATAACTACAGGTGAGAAAGAGGATGGTGTGTGATGGGGGATCAGCAGGATGGTCAGAGAAGTCTTCTCTAAAGAGGTGATATTTGAACAGGGACTATAATAAGGAAAGTCCTGTAACTATCTACCCGAAGGAAGAGGATTGTAGGCATGGGACTCCACAGCATCAAAGAACTTTTGATGACACCTCTCTTTAAGTGTTTCAGCAACAGTATGTCAGCCAGTATGGTTGGAGCAAGGGCCCCCCATGAAGGGTGGGGAGCAATAAGTCTAGGAAATAGGGGAGCCTCTAGGAAATAGGGGAGCCATGGTAAGACTTATGGAGAGTCTGGGTTTGATGGAAACTTGGTGCAGAGTTTGGGGCAAATGACTTAAGTGAACTGTTAGGCTTTGAACACACTACTTAGGCTGCTACAGAGAAAATTGAACACGGTGGGATAGGAGTGGATGCAGAAGGCAAGTGAGGAGATAATGGGGACTTCGAAATACTTTTGGAAAGCAGAAATATTAGGACTTGCTGGTGAATATGATATTGTGTAACAGATAGAGATAGAGATAGAGACAGAGATAGAGAGAGAAAAAGAGAGACAGACAGAGAGAGAGAAATCAAAAATAACCCGGAGTTTGGGGCCTGGGTGAATGACAGTACTAGTTATTGAGACAGAACTTATACAGAAGAGGGATTAGGCCAGGGCCAATACAGACAGTAACAAATAGACTTAGATCAATGCTTAGATCTACTACTTAGGAACTGTGTGACCGCAGGCAAGTTTTATCTGCATCTCAGTTTCAATTTTCATGAAATGGAGTAGTAATAATATCTACCCCACAGAGTTGTTATGAGCAGCAAATAAATTAATAGTGGGAAAGCACTTCGAAGAATGTGTATATATATTATACTGTCAGTAAATATTGATTAAAACGTCACATGGAGGATGGGGAACAGGCTTTCAGAGAAACGCTGAGTTTGGAGACAAGGTAAATCCAAGACTCTAATCATACAGCTCAGCAGAAACATTAGTAAGCAGGCAGGCATGGAGGGTTCAGGTGAGAGTTCTGAACTGGAGACAGAAATCTGGGAGACATTGACAAGCAGAAGATTTTGCAAGTCAAGGGATGATCTTTTTGTAACTGAACAAATTCAGGCAACTGATGAGAAATTATCTGAGTTCTGGCAGCTGAAAAGAAAAAAAGACAGGGTTGCAGGTTAATGTGCAAGATGAAGAACTAATCTAAATTTAGTTAATTCATATTTACACTGAAACCTGAAGAATAAACCTCCTTTTATAATTAGGCACACTGCTCCTCTTTGTATATTTTTAGTCATAATATTTATAGGCCTTAATGAGCAGGTTAAAAATACGAATATTAGATAGGACAATGAGAAAATTAATTACATACTTCTGTATATTTCCTTAAGAAAAGCATCATTTGGTCTTCTTAAGTGAGATAATCTGTCACCAGTAAAGTTTTGGCATCTATGAGCAAATGGAAATGTCACAATTTCCATATAGTTTGCATTTATAGCAAGAAATTGTTCATGGCGTAGTCAGCATTTTCTCAAAAATGATAACAATCATCACAACACAAAGCCTTCCCTAAGTTAATGAATTATTATCCTTCATAACCTGAGGGTAAACAGGGCCTTGATAAAAAGATTTAGTAGTTTTCTTCCCTTCTGAGGACATTAGAGCTTTAATATATGCAAAGAAGTCATAAAAATTAAGCAGCCTGTTCAAATAACCCATCAACTATTTCTAGATTTCTCTCCTTTTATTTCCACCCAGTGTCCCAAATATGTAAGATTCAGGCTCTGCTTATTTACTAGTACTAAGGCGATTGTTTCCTTGACTCAAACAGAGCTTGGTTAAGAGTTTAAGGCCGAACGATGTTAGTGACCTGTAAATAAGTGTGCGTGTCTGAATGGCAAAGAGAATTTAAAGAAACAAGATTAGATTTCTCACTGAAGTGGAAAGGAAGGCTTCTACTCTTCATAAAGCCCTGCTGTCACCTCTCTGCTGCCCCAGATGATAAGAGTTATGCACTTCTTGATTTAAGCCAAAGACAGTGTAAGAGAAAACAAAGTGACATACAAGGTCTGCTCCAAGAAATTGGCCAAGAGCTCCTCTTAATGGCTTTAAGCACACCAGAGAAGGGTACCTCCAAAGACCCTGCTTTTCCACATTCTGTTTCCTGGGGTAACTGAAAAAAGTCTTTGAAAAGACTATAAGAAGTTTCATTATACCTGGAAATCATAAAAATATATTTAAAGATCTGTAAATGCATGGGGTTCTTTTATTCTGCAGGAAGTAAACTAAAGTCAAAATATGTTCACATTCAGGCAGAAGAGCATGCTGAATGAGTATGATGGACTCATGCAAGCAGGCAGAAGGTTATTGGCAGAGACAGGCACTCAGCACTGGCCACTGCCTGTAGGAAATAACCCTGGGGACACTGAGGCCTTGGCTGCAAAGACAGAGTTGGGCTCCTTAATATTCAAGCTGGGCCACAGTCAAAAATACAAGGGTCTTTTTAACTTGCAAGTTAAATTCATCTCCATTTCAATGCAAATCCAGTCCATCTCTATTTGAATGCTCATTTTAAAACTGCCCTGTTTTAAAAATGCATGAACAGAGCACAGAGGTCTGTCTTGAATGCTGAGGAACCACTTGGCAAATGAGGGTGAGGGGAGCTCTTGGTAAGTCGTATCACCCAGAGAGCTGTGCATTCCAGGTGACCTGAGTGTGATAAACCCTGTCCTGCCCTTTCCTGTCTATGGAGATGAAATGGATCTGAGTTTTCTTGATATTATTCCATTCCTGAGCCACTGAGTAAGACAACCTGTGTAAAGATGGTCCCTCTTGTGACTCTGTTGTATCCCTAGGGAAAGCAAAAAGAAATGGAAGATAACAGTTATGGGATGCCTGCTTTCCTGAAGAAGTCCTGAAGGAGATCTGTCATCCAAGGAAGTAAGTTACATTTCTCCACTAAGAAAGGGAACTGATGCTCAGGAAAGTTGAGTCATTTGCCCAAAGGTCACTAGGTTAATAAGCTGGGAGGATCAAAATTCAGATTCTGAAGCCATATTCTTTCTAGAGAAGGAAATCTGATTCATATCATGCTCATTCTACTCAAAATCCCAGCAAATTTCCAGAGCAATGGTTCTTGATTCATAGACTGCAGCAATCACTGAGCAGCACACCCTAGAGATAGCACCTTGGGCAGATCATAAAAGTAAAAGGATTCTGCACTGGTACAGGTAATAGAGGCAGTCATAGCATTCAGATATTGAAGAGACGGAATCTAAAACATGGTAAATCCTGCCACTCTTAGCAGACACTGCGTTAATAGAGTTTTTTGTACCTGAAAACCATGAATGGGTCACTTCTCAATGTTCAATGTCCCATTTCCTTTAAAGTTGCCACACATGTTCCATTTACTGCTCTTTTAATCATGTCTTATTGTCCAATAGACTTTCACAAGGTTCTTTGTGACTCCTGTAAATTCTGCTGTTGTCAGTAGGATCTAGTAGGGCAGAGGAGTGGGATAAAGCAATGTGCCAGGGAAGATGGATGTTCTCGCAATGCCAGGAGACTCATCCAAGCTGACTGTTCTTCTGTGGGGTTCACACTTCCTTCCTGTTTCTCCCTACCATCACTTCTTTTCTTCCTTTTTCTCTGCCATCCCTTTCACTTGCTACATTTTCCAATTATTTCCCACCACTTTCTCCATATGTTATTCTTTACCTCTTCTTGCATTCTTATACTTTTTGAGGCAAATTAGTTGAGTTGAAAAAACACAGAAGCCAAAGTCACACAAACCTGAACCACTTACTGTGCCCTCGGACAGGTAGACATCTGTCCCTACCTCAGTGTCCTTGTCTGTAGACTATAGACAGCCATTATATATGCAATTAGATAACCTAAATTAGATAATTTTCAGGACTTCGTGAGACAGGAGGACATTAATAAGTGATAGACACGCTCCTCCTTTGTCTTGTCTATACATTGCTGTCATCATACCTATCTTCTCTCAAAATTAACACCATCTTCTTTCACCTGTCTCTGCCCCTGGCTCAGCATTTCATTCACTGCTTCTTATTGTGCTACTGTTTCTCTTTGGCAGGATTTTCCTCTTAGCCTTTCTCTGCTGAGTTCACCTTTAAGTGGAAACAATTATGTATTACATAATGTTTCATGTAGATAAAATGCCCATGTCTTGCAGTAACATGCTGGTTTTTAAATGGCAATAAAAATAACATTAAATAGTTCTGGATCATTAAGAATAAGGAACTAAAGGGCCACAGAATGGCCAGTCTTCACTGTACCTCTAGAAACTGAGTGTGTGATGGGAAGGAAGCTACCTACTATGTAGTATGAATAGGTATAGACAACAGTATGTAGCTATTTAGGTAGCCAGAAAAGAATACAGTGTTTTTTTTGTTTTTTTTTTTTTTTTTTTTACATTTAAAGTTCTAAAATTTATGAGAAATATCAGCTACTGCATCTTACAACAGTTTCCTTTTGGTAGACACAGTTCTGGTATATGAAGACTCAGTTAAGGGTAAACCTTCCATAAAAACTTCAAAATCACAGTTCTGCCCAGAAAACATGGAACCCAAACCATATGCATCAACTGCTGTTGTGATAAGTGCTTTTACATAATTACATCATGTTAATTTGAGGTCCTCTGTAACTCAGATACCTTCTGTAGCTCTTAGCCTGACCTGCCACTTCCATGTCTCAGACTTTTCTTGTCTTTATTTTCTCTGAGTTTTTGACTTCCTTTTTGCCCTTGTCTTTACTGAACTTCATCCTGTTAGTTTCTGATTACTGGTCCAATTTGTTGAGGTCATTTCCAATTCTAATCGCATCCCCCAAGGCTTTAGCCTCCACTTTAAATTCAGTCTCATCTACAACTTAATGAGCGTGCTGTTGCGGTATCCAGGCCATTGATGACAGTCTTAACTAGAAGTGGATTCAGGACTGAGCAACACTATTTTTATGTGTTTACTCATCAAGAGAAAAATAAGTGCCGGTGATTTAATGAAGTTCAGCTTAGAAAATATAAAGCCTCCATCCAGCCTTTGGGATCATTCATGTAGAATTTGTGACATTTTTTTTTAATTCAAAGCTATACTTCACTACAACTGAAATTAAAGTAGTTGCTCAAAATATAGCTTTTTTTTTCATTATGTTCAATAAAAATCTCTGTATTGTTGTCATCATTCTTCCCTGAAATCACTAGTATGCGTATACCCCGCCCAGATGCAGGAACACAGGGAAGCAGGACAAGGCTTTGGCGTCTGGTTCCATCTCTGCCATACGTGAATGATCCTGGGCAAGTCACCTCATTTTTCTTAGCCTAGACCTTATCCTCATCAGTAAAAGAGGGGCCTGGATCTGACAACCCTGAATGTGGCTTCCAGATACAAGGATCTGTGATTTGCTCTTAATTAAGGGTCTAATTATTTCAATGGCAAATTACTGTATGCATCTTTTGTCATGACATATATATATGTATATATATATATATATACATATATATATATATATATTGTTTGAGTGCATTGAAGAAGCAAGGGTTAGACTAGATTTGCATGTTGTCAAGAATTTATCAGTCAAGTCTATGCATTCCTCCTCTATATATTTTCAAATATTTTGAATTCTGGTTATGTATAAAGTGCTCTGATGGCATCATTTGGGATAGCACTAGTTACCCATATTTTATAATTTCAGAATTCTCACATGAAAAATGATGAAACTGATGTCCAGGGTACTTTGGTGACAGCCCAGACTCATTGGGGCTTGTTTATGGCAGATTAGGGGTTTAAACTTGAGATTTGGACACAGATTCTGAATTCTTTTCAGGTGGCAGGGTCTCTTGGCCTTATATTATTCACACTCAGTGTATGCTACAAAAAGAAGACTATCGATTCTAGCAGCATTCAATTAAAATGCCTCCCCACACAATGGAAGACCAGGCCTTTTCAGTGATAAATGACCATCAACCCTGGAGACAAAAGTTAGTCTAAATGTTCTTACACTGGGCATATGTGAATAACCTCCTTTAGAAAAACATATCAATTGTTTTCTAAAAGATATTTGGCTCTAGGTCTGGAAGGGAATCTTAATTTATAAAAAGTCAAGTTGTACTAATTTCTTTAAACTACTTTTTCTTACCTTTCCTCGTTTTCCTCCCTCAAACCTTAATTTTTCATTGTTTTGCCCCTTGACACTGGTTTAGTCCTACCTCCTCCAGGTAGGAAGGACACCAGTAACTCTCTTCCATGCCTTGGCCTGTCTCCTCTCCCCTTTGTATCACTGACTTCTTTGATTCACTTAAATTTTCCTGCAAGGCAATTTCTACATAAATAAATGTCTGAACAGCAGGGAGAAAAGGGATAGAAACTATCGACCTACTTGTAGAATCTAGAAAAGAGTAAAAAGAGAGAGAGAGATTTGAAAGGGATGATTAGAAGAAACACAAAGGCATCACTTTAACTTAAAAATTTATATTCTTCTACTTAATAATTGTAAGATACTAAAAGCTTTTACATACTCCCCAAACAGTACTTTCTGATGAAAATGAAGGAGGCGATAGCTGCGACATGGAATAAGAAACAAAAAGCTGACACAAAAGCAAATCATGAGAGGTTAACACTGGCAAATTTCTCTCCTCAAAATTACAAAAAGCAAAGTCAAGAAACGCACGCGATCTCTCTAATGATAGGCTACAAGCAGAAGCATCTGCCCTTCCTTGCTCAGCTCTTCCTTTGTTACTCATTTTTCCTTCCAACTCCATCCTTTCTTTTGACTCTTCTCGAAGTTTCTCAGAACATCTGCCTTATGTGTTTACCATACAGTGGGAAACTGATACTCTTTCATATATTGTACACAATTGGCTCTTTGAATCCTCACTACACCCAAAAAAGGTGGCAGATACATCCTAATTATCTCCCCTGTGGCTTGCTTTTAACCAATAGAATATGGCAAACCTGATAGGATGCCACTCTGTTAATTAGTTTACCTCTCTGTGATAAAGGTAATGGGATGTCACCTCCATGATTATGTTGTCTTACATAAGATTTCTTCTTAACAGATTGAGAGCCAGTCTCCTGCTGACCTTGAAGGAGAAAATGGTGCCATGTCAACTGCCTATGGAGAGGGTCACATAGCCAGGAGATACTGTGACCTCTAAAAGGCCAACACCCACTAGCAACTTCAGTCAAAGAGCCACAAGCCAATGAATTCTTGCAACCAGCAGCGTGCACATGCACTTGGAAGTAGGTTCTTCCCCACTGGAGCCCCCAGATGAGGAAGCAGTATGCCTGAAATGGCTGGATGGCAGTGTAGCAAAACCCAGGATGCAAGATCCAGCCAAAGACCAACCTGCACGTCTCACCCCAGAAACTGAGAGACAGGAAATATGCACTGTTTTAGCCACGAGCTTTGAGAGAATTTCCTATGCAGCAATAAATACTAAGAGAATTTATTGTTTTATGAAGGAGGAAGGCAAGCCTTGGAGGAGTTACTTAATTTTATTCAAGGTCACACAATCAGTAAGCAACAAAGCGCAGATTTAAACTTAGATGTCCCTAAAGTCCAAAACGTCAACTGCTCTCCAACACACACCTGCTTCCCACACTTGCCACTTCATTAATTGCCTCTTTCATGGTACTGGAGATTAGACCCACAGCCTTCTCACTGAGCTACGTCCAGTTCTTTTAAAGAATTTTTTAAAAATTTTGAGACTCTCCCTAAATTGCAAAGTTGCCCAGACTTGACTTGAATGTGCCATCCTGCCTCAGCCTCCCAGAGTGCTAGGATTACAGGCAATGCTGCTCTTCCCAGCTCATCAATTGCCATTATTAACTGCATATTACCGGTATGGGTTATGAAATGCATGTGGAATTTAGGAACTTATTAAAGAGTTTATGGGCTTGAATCTAAAAATTAAAAGAATTGCTCTGGCCTGTTCCTTTCATTATTCCCTCCTCCCTTGGCTCCATTAGGGACTGCGGCCCACCGCTCACCTCTCAGATCACAGCAGAGGAGAGGAAAGGGACAGAGCAGGACAGAGGGGTCGCCTGACTACCACTAAGAGGGGCTCGTACCCACCCTAAAGGGAACTGAAAAATGTTCTCCAGAAGAGATCTGCTCCCCCCAGGGAAGAGCTCGGAGGATTACAGCAATGAGTCTCTCTCCAGGCAGAAGAATCCAAGAATAAGGTTCTACACTTTGGGTTAATGCCTGGTTACAGTGAGTCCTGTACATTACTGGTTTGGTTGGATGAAGGAATGCTGGCAGTAGGCTAACTTTAAGTCAGGGAGTATTGGTTCAGATATCTAAGAAGCTGTTGACTTGATGTGGATTATAAAGGATAAAATTTCATTGGTTAGGCTTGGCTGGACCTGCCTGTTGTTGGGCTGAATTGGACGGTATTTTATACGTGCCTCTGTTATATTACTGGAACAGTCATAAACGAGGTGTATCAAAATTCTGACATGCCAAATTACATGGGTGCATAAAGGCAGCAGTATAAACCCCAGCTCTGTCAAGTCCATCATAATGCTCAATTTCTAAAGCATGATTTCAGAAAAGCTCAACAGTTGAGAGTCTGCTCTGTGCTAGGTCTACGACTGAATGCTGTGATGGCAACTGGCTGAGTTGGTTGTTGTCGTCATCCTCCCAGCAGCTACAATCCAGCAGGACAGAGAAGCATACAGGTCAGTCATTAAGTAACTGCAATGGTTGAAAGGTAAGTCCTCCTGAAGAGTCATAGCTTCTTCCGCAATGAAACCATGCTCAGAGGTAGGTCCTGGAGAGCTAAATGGATTATAAGAGTGCTAATTGTCCATTGATGCATTTATAGTTGAATAGCTTATTAGGAGGTGGGGCCCAGTGGGAAGACACAGGTCACGGGGCATGTGTCCTGTCCCAGCCCCTTCCTGTTTACTCTCCCTATTCTCTCTACTTCCTGATTGCCACAGGTAAGCAGATTTCCTCTACCATGCCCCTTCACCTTGTCACTTTTTCCTAGAGCCATCCAATCACAGACTGAAACTTCTGACACTGTGAGCCAAAATAAATTGTTTCTCCTTTATGTGGTATGTGTCAGGTACAGTACTTTGTCCCAGCAATGGAAAATGATGACTACGGTAATCTTTTAGGAGTTTGAAATTTGCTTCTGTGAAACGCAGAACAGCGAAGGGTGCAGCCACCTCAGTCCTAATTCAATCAACTGAGTAACACCAACTCACTTAGAAGACCCAGCGGCAGATACAAATGGCCTAATATGAAAGAAGATATCAAATTTCCTCCCACTTCCACAGGCAAAGCAATTTCTCTTCTGATGAAAGACTTTAATGTAACCTCCTACTATGACAATGGGCAGTGTCCAGCTGAAAAGGCATATGAAGTCAATGGACATATTTGGACTTAATCATCTTCAATCTCCAAGCAAAAGGTACTCAACTGGCAGTGCAGAATGAGGATATTAAGGTACAAAGAGCAGACCCTTGCCCTGGTGGATCTCCTGATCTAGATAAGGAAAAGTAAATTGCATGCATAATTAAATACCTAAGAGGCACTGGAACTGTAGGAGCCTCATTGTTAGATCTCTCAGTATCTTCTTTAACTTATGTAATCTTGGCTATGTCATTGATATCATGTGCTCTTGGGCAACTTCCCTGCTTTCTTGCCTCAATTGGAGGCAATGATACCACTGACTTCACAAAGAAGCTGTCAGGAAGAAGCAGGATAATGATTTGCATCCCGTACATGCTCACAAGTGATGATTGGAGGGAAGGAATGAAGACGAGGAGGCAGACAGAGAAAAAGGAAAATACGAGGACAGCTATCTTTTCTCCAATTGCTTTGTTTTCCTTATTTTAGGTTTTCCTCAAATGTTTCTGACTTATCCGTCTTCCTCCTTGCCACTGGCAAAACAGGCAACCAGTACAGAGGATGGATTGCTAAAAACAGTTCCACAATATTATAGGGACTTAGTGGGGAAAAAACAAACAAACAAACAAACAGCAAACAAACAAAAAACCTCACTTGTCATGGTTAAATTTGTCCATAAAAAGGCTACTGCAAAATCAAACAATTTCCTCATTATAAGAATTTTAGAGCCTCCATTTTTCTAATGTGCAGTGAGATCCTCGAGGTGGTAAACCAGTAACCTTGACGGAATCAGCTTGGCACAGCAGATCACATGAGGTGCACCACATGGTCTGCTTGGCAGAAAACGTATTCACAAGAAGCTACTGGAAAATAATCTGGAAGAGAACCCCACCTTGCCATTAACTGAATGGTGTCCTTGTATTAGACAATCACACTCTAGCCATCATTTTCTCATGTGTAAAACAAAAGATTGGAGCCGCATAGTCTAAGCACCTTTATCACTCTGAAGTATTTCTATGTGAGCCACACAATTACCTGTCTGAATACTACATGCATGACCATGTCCCTTCTGAGAAGCAGCACTTCCCTTCAGCGAAGGTCATTGGTGCTCCCTGAGACCTACTGTGTACCATACTCTGTGATAGATATGCTGCACACTCCAGCTTCTGTCAATTAATTGTTCCTGCAACAAATCCCAGTAAACCTGTGCCAACTTGGCTGCTTACTGTTTCACTCCTCCACGTGGAAGCTCCTCTCATCACACCTGGCCATGTGTTCTCCTCCTCTCCCAGAATTCATCCTTGCCTTCATCCTGCCCTCCTCACACCTGAAACATAAGCTCCATCCCTTCTCTCAAGGCACCGATCGGAGCACTAAATATCTTCCCTGGTCACATGGGAGGCACCTTCTTGCTCCTGTAAAACTTACAAGATCTTAATGTATGAACTCCCAACAAAAAGATATATAATTTCATTTAGATGTGTGTTTATTTCCAATGAAACCTTAACTGTTAAAGCCATTCCTCCTTTCCTCTAGAGTTGTGAACAAGGAGTTATATCCCCCCAAAATGAGTGGAAATCTCTTCATGCAGTTTATGAACTCCCCATTCATCTTCTCAATGAGGTCTTCCTTGGCTGCCTTATCTAAAAATTTACCATCCTCCTCCGAACCTTTCATAGCTCCTTCCTTGCTTTGTTTTCTCTTGTTAGCATCCATTTCTAGTTAACATACTGTATAATTTACTTGATTCCAACATTTTCTGTCTCTCCAACTAGACTAGACCAGACTTCGGTTTGTTTTGTTTATTGTGGAGTCTTCATACTTACACAATGGCTAAGAACCTGGTATATAATAGACACTGACCATTTTTTGAAACAATAAATGCATGCAGAACTTTTGGTAAAAGTCATGTCAGAAAATATCATTTAACCCAAAGGGTAACTATAGCCTCTTGCACCCTGCGAATTTTACCTTACAGATCTGTGAGTGGGATATTTCCACTACATCAGAAAAGATCAGTGTGAAGCAGATACACCAATGTCAGAAGAAAGGGAACAAAAGAGACAACAATAGCATTTTTTTGTTTCAAAAGCTTAGACTTCCTCTGGCCAAGACTTCCTAACCCACAATGGAGCGTATGGCCCAGGCATCTAGTAAAAAAGAGAAGGAATTACAAAACCTGACTTTTTCATGTAAGAAGACGAGTGGATCTAGAAAGATGAAAGAAAACAAGGTAGCATCCAGCCATAATCTCTGGCCTGAACCCATAAATTACACTCTATCCTCAATTACAATCAACAATTCAGTCATCAAAATCAGTCATCAGCCATGAGTAGGCAGACAGGCTGTCAATACCTTCCCCTTAGAAAACCTAGGAAATCTAACTGTTTTTTGGAGGAGAGACAGAAATGAGAGGAGATAAAGAAGAAAGATACATCAGTGTAAATAATCATTTTAAAAATGGCATTATGCCAGGCATAGTGATGCAAGCTGCTCAGGAGCCTGAGGCAGGAGGATCATAAGTTTGAGGTCAGTCCAAGCAATTTAAGAAGATCTTGTCTCAAAAATATAGATAAATAAATAAATAAATAAATAAATAAATGTATGTGATGAGGATGCAACTATATCAGTGTCCCTCAGCTCTATCTGCAGTACTTGGGAAAAGAAAAAAAAATGGCATCACTACTTTTATAAGCACCAATGATCCAGGCACAAAGTAACAGGTCAATGAGTGTTAGCTGACTGGTTGGTGGGTATTGATTTCATAGGCATCCGTAGGTATTCAGGGATGGAACAAAGACCAATGTGATTTCCCATCCATGTCACTGGGCTTCAGAATCTGTGGCTGATTTTACTTATTTAGCCTAAGTCACATCCTAAACTCATTCATACAGACACTTCTTACCCTTCTCATAACCTAATTAGAAACCATCTGATATCAGAGGTTGATCTGAGGTGTCAGTAGGTGGAAACTGGTCTACCAGCCCATGCTGATCTCCATGAGACTCAGGCAGACCTCCACGGCTCCAGGACTGGGCATCCGTGTACTAACCAAGCTACTTAACCTCTCCATATCTCAGTTCTTCATCTGGAAAACTTGTATATTATTTATCCAGTGGAATGGCATTACAAATACATGAGATAATTCAGGATTTCATCTGCATATCCACTTAATGTCTTGGAGCATTTATTTATGTTCAGAGTTTTACCGTGATTATTAATCTAGAAAATAGATTAGTGTCTACTCTTCCAGAACTCAAAATCTAGAGAAGAGAAACATGGAAAACTGAATAGTTTAATACAGTCATCCCTTGGTATTCATGGGAAATTGGTTCCAAAACTTCCTTGGATACCAAAAATCTACAGATGCTCAAGTGCCAGGTATAAAATAATGTAGTATTTGCAAGGATCTTACACACATCTTCTTGTATTCTTTTAAATCATCTTTACATTATTTATAATATTTGGTACAATGTTAATGATCTATCAATAATTGTACTATATTGTTCAGGGAATAGTGACAAGGAGACTTCTACATATGTTCAGTACAGATTTTTTGCTGAATATTTTTGATCTGTGGTTGATTGAATTGCTGGACACAGTCCCTGGGGGTCACGGGTGTTGACTGTACAGTGTGATAAATGCAAGAATGAAATGTATGTGTCAGTCAGTTTAAGAACACACATAATCAGTTTCTAATGAGGCCTGTGGAGAGGTCAAGAGAAGTTAACTAGAGGAGACAACATTGAACTGACCCTTGATGAGTCATTAAGGGTTAGCCAAGCAGAAAAGGTCTGAAGGAGAAAGAAAAAACGTGACAACCTCCCACCCAGCAAAAGGAAACCAAAACACTTCTGTGGAAAGAGGTGAAAGTATGTCAGAATCAAATAACCTTTTACTTTTGAGATAGGATTTCATTACGTTGCCTAGACTGGTCTTGAGCTCCTGAGCTCAAGTGATTCTCCTGCCTCAGCCTTCCAAATAGCTGAGATGACAAGCCCCTGCTACTTTGCCCAGCTTTATCAATTTCTCATGGATGGGACTCTGGGTGTAAGTTGAAAAATGATAAAAAATGAGAGGGAAGAGGCAAGAAGGAGTCTAGAGCCAGAAATGAACCCTGAAGCCCCTTGGAGTGGCTTTGAGTTTCCATTTTGATGTACCTAGAGCACTACTGCAGAGTTCTACTCAGGGAGTTGACATGAATAATTTTATGTTTACCACCTGACGTCGTGTGACAGCGAGAGGAGAACAGGGCTGCATCAGAGTCAGAGGAAGGAGGTACCTGCAGCAATTCATGCAGCAAGTGACAAAGGTATTAAGTGAGGAAACACAGAGGAGGTAGATGTAAGAGATGAATAGATGGGAAAGAGAAACCGAGTGGTGACTGCCAGGAACTGGTAGATTGTGGTGCCAGGGTTAATATGAGGGGAGAAGCACACTGGAGAGAGAGGAGGGAGGACAAGAAGTGTACTTTTGAGTAGGGAAGGATTGAAGTCTCCATAGGACAAAGAAGTACAGGCTTTGAAGAAGGTGGGTGAACCTCTAAGCTCAGGGCCAGAAGGAAAATGTGGGCATGCAAATCAGATAGGGAGGGATCACTTCCAGGCAAGTGCTGCTCATGAATTTTATGTAGATGGGTCTGTGAGAAGATGAGAGGCTCAGGAATGCAATGCTGGAAAGCGACACCAAATCAGGGCCTGAAGACAGAGTAAAAGCAAGCAGTGGGAGGGATACAAGGGAAACCAACTCAGTTAGGGGGGACTTCAAAGAAGGGTGGGGATACAAGAGAGAGACAGAGACAGAGACAGAGACAGAGAGAGCTCCTTTGTAGAGAAAGAAAGCTATCACCTATGTCATGTATCAAAAAGAGGTTGTTAATTAATAAACCCACTTACTGGACTTGGAACTCTTAGGCAGCAATTACAGTAGAAGCGCATGGTATCATGTGGACCTGATAGACACTTCTGTCCTGTTCAAGTGTGTACAGTGGGAACTCTTCCAAGACTGCAGCTTCATATTAACCATTTCAGATAAGTGTCTCCATGTACTTTCAGCAGGCCAGCTTTGTATAACTATTAATTGGTTACATTAATTGTCCATCTTACCCTTTTTACACAGCAGAGACCTATGGTTCCTTTATACAAGAATTTATATATATTGAGCCAGACAGAAGACTTAGTATCTGATTATTTTGCAAAAAAAAAAAAAAAAAAAAAAAAGAACCACACCAAGAATAGGTTATGCAATTCTGCTACCTCTTTTTTCCACTCTCTCCCTGCCTTCTCAAAAAACAAAAAGGCTAAAGCTGTGCTTCTAGTGTTTTCCCCCTGTGACCCAGAAGCAGAGCAAAGCTGGGCTGGAGGTGGGCTGCTGAATAGCTGCATTGCCAGAGCAGCTCCATGGGAATCCTCAGATAAAAGGCAGGGCCGAAAAGGTAGATGTTATTTCTGGGATTATCATGATAAGAGATGTAATGAGAAGCTCACTGCAGGGTTGGATAGAAAGAAAAGGGAGGAGGTGATAAAGCAACAAATAAAAGCTACCCTGGTTTCACTGGAAAGAAGCTCTAGGAAACCATTTGAAAATGTGTGCATGAAGTAAGCACAAAACAAGAATGAAAGAGCCCCAGGATGGTTAACTAATCCCTTTTGCTTGTTTGTACGTGAAAGACAAAAGTGAGAAACTTGACCACAAGCATGCCTTTTAGGAAATGCATTGCTGTCTCTATCTGATGGCTCTGCCCTAACCTTTCCCACCTTTACCTTGTAGCTGACGCCCAGGCGAAGATCTACAGGGTACTCTTATCCCTGCTTGCTGCCCATGAGTCAACGGGGCTCTGTTTCTGACAATGTGGTTTCACCAGGGTTCTTTTTTTTTTTTTTTTTTTTTTTTTTTTTTTTTTTTTTTTTGTCTTTTTCATTTTTTATCGGTACCAGGGATCACCAGGGTTCTTATATACAGCAAGTGCTGACTCTGTTTTCTTTTGTAGTTGAAACTGTTAAAAGCTCTGGTGTCTAGTCTGGCCATCTTATTGGTATGTTTTGCTTTTTGGGCCTGGAACCGTCCAGATGCCAAGGCCCTGGCATTCCAGTTCGCTAGTTACAATGGCAATTTCAGACAGAAAAACTGGATGTGTCTCCAGTCCTACACAGGTGGGTTTGAGGTGTCAGAGCACCTCTCAGGCAATGGATAATGCCCTGTCTCAGGCTCTGTCTACCTCCCCAAAGGTTACAATACCCCAGAGAGGCTTGCCATTGTCACAAAAGCCAGGAACCCAGAACACCAACATCAAAACATTACAATTGAAAACATGGGATTGAATGTGAGTCTGCAACAGCCCTCTCCTTAGGAGTAAAAGAAATCAGTAATCCCCTGGTTGGGCTAGGTGTTTTTACATGATCAGTAGAAGCATAATCTCAAAACATCCAGAAAGGCCTTTAGAAAGAGTGGTGGATGCCTCCCATTTTGAAGGAAGTATTATGCAAACAAGAAAAATAATCAGACCTCAGGTATCCAAAGCCATACAATTCACATTGCTTTCAGTGTACAAGGAAATCTGTGAGTCAAATGTCATGGATTTTTATTTACTTTTCTTCTTCTTTTTTTTTTTCAGGCTTGTTGTCCTAACCTGCCACAGCCCAGAATAGGTCCACACAGTCCATCCAGTGACAATTATACCCAGGCCTGCCTGAGGCCAAAACAAAAATGAGGGCCATGTTCAGCAAACACTCAGCAGGAGTCTTGAATTTCAGGGCAGCAAGAACTGAGGCAGAAGGGAAGCAGGCATCAGGACACTTAGGAGCTATTATGCATTAATCCATCCCATGTTGTCCACAGAATGTGAATGGCCCAAACCTTTTTCCTGTGTTGCACTCAGTGGTGGAGAGATGGCAGTACCGTCTACAGAAGCTGACCGATCGAAAACACCAGGCTTGTCCGTCCACTTAGCTGTGTGTTTGGGCAAGTCACTAAGCCTCTCTGGGCCTTGTGCTTCTTGTTAGTTTATCTGACATACTGACTCCAGGAAGATGTTGTGGGGTTCACTATGACTTACTGAGGGACCTGCTTAGAACAGTACCTGAACTATGAATACTGGTATAGTATGAACAGTTTATAGTGTTACTAATACTTTCTCAGAGCTCCCGTTGCTTCAGAGAATCTACTTAAGAGATAGAACTGGTACAAATTAGTATGTTGGCTCCCTAAATCTTAGGGTTCAGGACTTCTGATACTTTTCCTTCCATTTCTTTTCCCTTGTTTACCTCGTTCAAAAAGTCTTTTGGCCTCCCCCCAGCTTTCTTGTATCATCTTCCTTCATCCTTTCCTTTATCTGCTCTCTGGCTTTCTCCCTCAATCTATCATTTCTCCCCATTTATCTTCTTCATACTCTTTTCTTGAAGAACAGAATCTAGAATGAATGGTAAACCACAGCATAAACATGTGACTTTAATTCTTGAGTGCCATAAGGATCTCATGACATAAAAACTAAGACAAAAAGGATCAGCAGGCCTGGAAATATAGCTCAGTAGTACAGCATCTGCCTGGCAAGCATGAGGCCCTGGGTTCAATTTCCAACACACACACACACACACACACAAAAGTGGGAGGGGAGCATCAGGCCCTAAACATTACACACTATTTTTAATTTTGAAGGAAGAGATCTCAGGTAAGGAGATAGATGATCACTTGCCAACAATATCCCAAAACAAAGAATAAAAAGGCTTCTTGTTAGCCGGGTGTGGTGGTGCATGCCTGAAATCCTAGTACTGATGCAAACTGAGGCAGAAAAATTGGGAGTCTGAGTCCCACTTGAGGAGTTAGAGAGTCTCTATCTGAACATTAAAAAAAATAATAATAAAGGCTGAGGATGTAGCTCAGTGGTAGAGCACTTGATCCCCAGTTCTGGAAAAAAAAAAAAGACTTTGCACAGTGGGATAAGGAACTCATGACACTGTGTGTGTAACTGTGACATACCAGTGTACAGGCAGCACTGCCTAACTGTAGTCACTATTGTCTACTTCATGAAGGGGACACAAAGGTTCCAACCGCACTAGGCAAAGACAGTGAAAGGTTTTCCTCTGATCACTCAGTAGCAAGCTTCCGAAGAATGCCGTTCCAGCTTGTTATTATGGGAATGACTTGAAAGACAGAAGAATCAGAGCAGTGGAAAAATTTAACCTCTCTTCTAAATATCCTTCCCAGAAGGTAGCTGGAAAGAATGCCCATGGTGCCAAATGACTGAGCCACCCCACGTTAGAAGTGAAATTCTAAATATAAGCAATTCTTACAACTAATTAATAAGTAAACAGATGTCACTAAACCTCTGCATGCCATAATCAAGAGACTAGGGAGAATCCAACTTGTACTTAAAGCTACAAATTGTGTAAACTGGAAGGGACCTTACAGATTTATTTCAATCTTCTCTCTAGGTACAAAACCTAAAGCCCAGGAACATTTAGTGACTTGCCCAAGATGGCAGAGCCAAGACATGATAAGCCAAGGGGAAGAAACTCACCTATTTCTGGGACACTAGGATAAGTCAATCACTGCAAATCAAGTGTCGCCATTCTGCTTGTGTCATGAAGCAGGGCATACAAAGAAAGCAGAGACAGGGATTGGGAACCCCTATGCCAGCCAACTGATTGCAAAGTTTCAGTGAGAGTTGAGTTCAGGGGCTGGAAATTTAGCTAAGAGGCATAAGCGCCTGCCTTGCAAGCAGGAAGTCGTAAGTTCGCTCCCTGGTACCGATAAAAAGGAAAAAGACAAAAAAAAAAAAAAAAGAGAGTTGAGTTCAAGATGAAAAAACTAGTCTGAAGAGGAGACAGAGCAACAAAAAGCCACCAGGAAAACGACTTGCTGTCATGGAGTGAGTGGTTATTAAGCTGTGTCCTGGGATACTGGGGATGTTCCAAGAGTCAGCTCTTAAGGGCCAAATAGGTTTTTCATGTTCTAAAAACCGCTTGCTTGCTCTCTCCTCCATGAAGAAGGGCCCAGGTGCTCATCTATTATTGAGCATGTTTAAAAAGGCATTAGGAAAGCGCACCAGGAGACAGATTTGCAGTTACAGTGTCAGTCCCAGGAGGGCTGTGCATGCTTAGAGAAGGAGCAAGTTCCTGTGAGCAATATGACAAGAGCCAGCAGAGGCGAGTGGCTTGGTGCTCTCAGAAACACCTGTTGGAGCAGTGACCTCTCCCCCACCAGCTCCTGGGGCCATGAGCCATGCAGAAGGTAGACGTCAGCAGACCCCACACTGCTCTTCTGTCAACACGTTCAGACCACCAAGCCGTGGCCAGGAATTTGTTCATGTGTGGGGGAAAAGGCAGAGATTTAAAAACCATATGATAAATAATTCATTCAAACAAATAATATATAACAGATAAATATTTCAATATATAAACACATTTAACATACTTTAGTATGTATTTAATATATAAATATATTTGATATCGTTAAGTACATATTTAATATATAAATATAGTTAAGTACATATTTAATATAGTTAAATACATTTAATGATAGTTAAATATATTTGATGATATATTTATCATATCTAAGTATATTTGTCATTTAAATATATTAAAATACATGATTATTTATAAATAAATATAATGCACTTATTTTAATGATATATGTATCTTCATATATCAATAATCTTATATTTGTAAAGATGCTTAGTATAATTTATTAAAACATTATATGTAATTAATATAGCAATATATTTTATTAAGTATCTTAAACCCGTCTTCCCCTTGGCTTTCAGTGATGCACCTCTAATAGGATGCATTTTCATGTATCTTTTAGACCCACAAATGGCTATTTCCATTTCCACTCCAGAACAATAGAAACTCAATTAAGAAGCCTAAAACTGGACACATGAAATTGCTTCTTCCATCACTAAGTTTGTTCCTTTAATATCCAAAGGTCCTATAAACATCCTGCTCGCTGGGGCTCAGTTCTTCAGGGGTCTTTGTCTCACCTCCTGATATATGATGCATTGATTGTACCTTACCGTCTTCATGCATCCCTGCTCCTGGCACCCACTAGCACCAAGCTGGTTCATTCAGACCTTAGATGACTGCAGTGGGTCTAGAGGAACCTAAGTCCTCACAGCTCATCATAGCCGCCGGGTGAATTTTCTGAACCAAAGTTATGAACTTTGTATTTTACAGACACTGCACGGTTTCTGATTGCTTGCTGAGTTAATTGAAGCTGCCTTTGCTTCTAATGCCTGTTATGCCCAATATTTGTTTAAAGATATCTCCCTATTTCTACCTTATCCAGACAAATTAGGAAACCTATTATTCTATGAAGAAACATCAAACTTTACCTGCCCTTTCCTTTGCCTGAAATAGCATTCTAAATTCTGTGATTACCAATCTCTGAAAAGCCTCTATATTTAATAGGTATGTATAAAACCAAACTATTCTCAAATCTCTTCCTGATTCCCTTAAATAGATTTGCTATTGCCTTTTATAACCCCCTTTTTGACTTATTACTTATTAGCTAACTATTGCTGTGTAAAAAGTTAGCATAAAATTTAGTGGCCTAGAGCATGGATATTTATTATCTCGAAGTTTTCGTGGGTCAGGAATCTAAACACATTCTAGCTGGAATCCCTGGTCAGAAATGTATGTAAGGCAGCAATCAGGATTCCAGCTGGGACTGTGTCTTCATCTCAAGGCTTATTATAGAAGCACCACTTCTGAGCTCCCTCATGAGGCAAGTGGAAAACCTCAGGTCTTCTTCAGTTACTGGTCAGAGATATTAATTTCTTTGGTATTGGAGCAAGCTTGCTCATAACAGGATGGGTAACTCCTTTCAAAGGTATGAATCCAAGAGAGAAGGAGCCTCTTGGAGACAGAAGACAGTCTTTCCAGGCTTATCTCAACAGGGTCATCTCATCATTTCTGTCCTATTCTAGTCTTAACTATTGAGCTGCGAACCTCAGCCCCCACTTGGGGGAGGGGGCTACACCAAGGGCATGGTTTTCAGGATGTGTGGATCTTTGGGAGTCATCTTGGTGGCAGTCTCTCACTGTATTCTTTCCTACCTGTGTAATGTTTCTATCCCCTATTCTAAAAGGGCACATCTTTTGAGCATGGCTTATCTGATTTCCAAGCACATGGCACAGCATCCTGAAAGTCCTTTCAGGGTATAGTGTTTGAATTTAACTGAAGCTAATTGATAATAAAAGAGTGATGACTCTGCAAAGAGAGCAGGCAATACTTCCTTCCCATAAACTTGGAGGTTTTGCTGGAAAGCAGAAGATTCACCTGGAAAGCAGACATGTAACAGGGTTTAAAGAAGAGCTTTGCAGAGAACTATACAGTCATTACACTTCTTTGACGGTTACTCTGAGATGGTATGTTTCTGATTTCAGGGGTGGAGTGTGGAAATCTAAAATACCATGTCTCTGGAGTAGAAAGAGACTAAGCACATTCCATTTATACCTTTATTTGTACTTGATCAAATATAAACATACATTTTCAGTTATTGATGTTATTTTAATGTTCCTTCCCTTCTATCTGGAATGCTCAAAACCTCATCAGAGTGTGGCTTATCTGCCCCGGTAACTTTAATTTCTTGTTTTCTCGACTCTTGAGTTCTCTCTTTCTCTCTCTCTCTTTCTCTAGTTGATCAGAACAACATGCCTGAAAATCATCTTGTTTTCGCTCACACTCAGACTTTAATCATTGTCAGTTTTACTGTCTTAACATTTAAAATGTGCCAACAATTTCCCCCCGCTTTCATTTCCTATTTTAGTTTTTCTTATTCCACACGGTTGTCCTTTCATCCAATCACCATCCTTTCCTCCAGTCTCTTCCTCTTCTGAGTATTCCTTTGCTGAAGCTTTTCTTTCTTTGCTAGCTGAATGCCATTAGATGCCTGAAGTGTCCCTTGAAATGCTTTAAGGCATTAAAAGTTTATATTTCTGCATTTTACTGAAAAACAAAAGCCCTTCAGACAGCCATGTCTTTGCTTTTTACAACTCCAAGGTGAATCTGGAAGCTCAGCACAGTACAGAGCCGTGGCTGCACTGTATTGGAGTAGCCGTGGCTACTCTGTATCCTGCGCTTGGGAGACAGTGTGTAGAATTATCATTTGCCCCTAAAAGACCTCAAGATGAATTGTGGTGAGCCATGACTTGGTTGGCTTCATGGAAACCTAACTCCTTAATCCTGAATCTACTCATTTCCAAGGAATATATTTTGGCTTTTAAGCAAAGAATGCATATTTCTAAAATCATTCCTCTTATGGGAGTTGCATAATCCAATGTTGGCAAGAACCAAGTAAATAACTAATAAGGGACTCTAGTAGGGTTGTACGTGACTGGAGAGTGTGTGTTTCATCCATAGTACCAGCAGAGTGTAAAGCTTTGTGATCAATCTCTTGGTTTTTTTTTTTAGAAAATTCTGAAATCCAGAGATCTATAGCGACATGAATTTATAAATGCAAGGAACTAATTTAATCCTTAAATACACCATAATCTGCCAGTTTGAACCTTGCCTGTAAATCCTCAACAGGTACTTTTTAGGGTCAAATGAAGACAATTAAGGAAGCAAAATATCTGATATAATTAATACCTGCAAAGAAGATTGAAGAATATCATGTAGGATGGGCTATTTACTAACACAGTAGGTGAGGGTAAGCTGCTTACTAAATACAGTTCCTAAGAAACAGTGAACGTTAATGCTTCTTGATTCTTTGGCAAAAGCAAGCATAAATATTGAAATGTTCACGGCCTGATGTATTGGGTTAAAAAATTTATATCCCATTTTCTAAAACCTAGCTTCAATAAAAACAAGAAGGATCAAATACTAACCACATTTCCCTTGTGGTTTGGAAGTTAGCCTGTAGTTTCAATATGATATCTATACAAAACTTAAGCAGAGGATGTATGGGCATAATTTTAAATGTTTCTTACTTTAAATAAATTACTAGTTACATTTCATGCAACAGTGCTTAGACATACTCTGTAGAAATTTAGTTGGCAATTTATCTAAAATAATAAAGCCATTTCCAAAAGCCCCTTTGAGGCTGGCACCATGTGGCTGAGGGCCACCGCATCATCTTACCAGCTTCAAAAACTCAGCACCATCAGAAATGATCACACTTATTTCTTTGTTTGTGTTTGCTGTCTTATCCTACTCACCAAGACATAAATTCCTTGGCACCAGGGAACATGTTGGTCTTTTTCAATACTGTTTCCCCAACACTTAGAGAAAAGCGCTTGGCTCAAGAAATATTGCTGAATGAAGAGATCCAGGTAATCAGTTCAGCTGGGGAGTTTCTTTCATGTTACAAACATAACAGGTCATTCTCAGTCTTCTGAAGTGAGCAGGACAAGCCTTAACTCTTTTCTGCCAGGGCTCTGGCTCTGTCCTCTACTTTATGAAAGGATAAAGATTCAGTTTTATTTTACAGTTTAATGGCTGGGAATAAAATGAGAACAGGAGACAATGACAGAATGGCCATTTTAAATATCCATTAAACAGATACTTCTCTTCACCTTGTAAGAAGGAAATGTCTGTGATAAACTACTGTCTGCTTGATAGGTAAAAACGAGCCTAGAATCCACCTTTGTAACAGGTTCCCAGGTGAAGACGCTGCTGCCTGGAAAGCCACACCTTGAGAATCACTGATGTAAACTGTAAAACACTCACTCACGCCAACCCTTCGCTTCATTTCACCTGTATATGACCAAATCTTTTGACATTAAACTACCTTCCTTTGTAGGAGAAGTGCTTTTAACAATTATGAGCTAATCTATCCACCACAGAATAAGGAACCCATAAACGGGAGCTTCTTATTAACAACTACAGAGTGGTAGTTTATTATGATAAAATAAAACCCAAGTAGTTCAAATAGCACCAAGGACACACCACAAGGTTTCATAAGCACTCATTTTTGCTTAATGTGTATTGGTTGTTATTTAATGCTTACTAAGAGCCTATTAAAGTGCTGAATCTAACTGAGGATGTTTATTTCCAGGTTTCTACACATGGGCCAAGCAAAGCCTGCTGTGCTAAATCGTGGACTTTGCCATCATCTCATTACTAGAAATTTATTATACTAATTATAAACATGTTAATATTCATTTTTAAAAAGATCTCTTTTCAAAAAGTCATTGTAGAATGATGGAAGAAAGCTTGCTCATTGCCAGTGGATGGCCAAGCACATCAAGGATTCTGTTTGCTGTCATCTAGTTCCTTCTGTGTGGATGTGTGTTTGTGTGTATATGTGTGGTCATTTTCTTCACTTCTTATGTTCCAGAATCTAATTTTTAACTTTACTGTATTGGTTTAAAATAAAATCATAGCGAATACGTACATATCACTTGCTATAGGTCAGATACGGGGCTAAGATTTTTACTGAGTAGTTAAAAAACTTGTTTACTTGTTACAGAAATGGTTTGAGGTTAGTGCTGTCATTTCTCTCATTTATAGATAAATAGAGGCACACAAAGATAGAGCAAGACCCCTTGAGTCATGGTTGGATAAATCACTATACAAGGCAAAAGGTGAGTAAGATAAGGAGCCTCTGGTTTATTTGTTTGTTTCGGGTTATTGTTTGCTTACTTGTTTTTGTTTTTGGCTTCTGGTTTTTAAACTCTGCCACAAAGAACAAGTCAAGAATCCAAGAAGAAGGTCAAAGTCACCTTAAATGCCACGACTTAGTGTGTGGAAGGGAGCCCAGGTTCCTCTGTGAAAGCCCTTCCCAAATTTTAGCCATTCGAGTACCAATCACAAGAACAATTTTCACCACATTTGTATAACATCTGTACTAATTTGTGTAACATCTATACTAATATTGGAAATAACCTTGCTTCACTATGTATTAAAATTTTATATCCCCACTGTAAATGAGACAAGTACCACTTGCAAGAAGTAAAAGATAATTATAAAATAATTATTATTTAAATAAAAATATTCATCCCCGCTAAATTAATGCATGTACAAAAGTTAAAACTCACAACCACAATAGTAGAAACAAAGAAGTAGCAATGATGAATGATAGACTGATGTCTTTTTTTGTTGAATTTGCTCCTATATTTTCTTTTCTAAAATATATTAAATTTAATGAATCTAGTTTGACTGCTCTACTATATATATAAACTTAAATTAATGAATCTATTTGATTGGTCTATTTTGTATAAGATCTTAAAAGCCTTTCCCTTAGCTAGTCAAGTTCATAAAATATTTGGTATATTGTGAATCACATTAAACAAAATTAAATTTTTATGTCGCCATTCTACTAAGACTTAAGCCTATTTTGTAGGTGAGCTGGTTTAAGTTCTCCTTGGAATTCCAGCATTTCTCAGCACCTCCAGCAGATCTCTGCTCAGCGGAAACGTGTGGCCACAATGCCATGATGGTCAGGGCTCGATTTAGATCTTTCAGGGCACTGGAATAATTCCCTAGAAAATCTCCACTATGCAGTGAGGATCTGGATAGCTGTTTGTTTATATAGGTAGCTGCCCCTTCTGTCATTCAAAGACACTTGTTCTCTTTTCCAAAGCTAAAGACAGAGGTTCTTGTTCTCAGCTGAAAAGAGAGGACACATAATTGTGTGTGTGTGCACACATGTGTGTGCATATGTGTGCTTTAATAACAAATACTCAAGAAACATAGGATTTTAAGGATACAAAAACATTTTCTCTCTTTGTTTCTGCCCCTCTCTTTCTTATTTTCTCCTTTCCTTCTTTCAGCTTTTTGTTAATCTCAGGAAAGCATTTCACTGCAACAGCCAGTTACAGTTGAAATTAATTGGCCTCACATTCCCCAAGCAAACCATTTCTTGACAGAGGTTTAAACCTCTTAAGTGATTGTCCCACTCATGCTTTCGTGGTGCTAATTGTCCTATGGTCTATAAAATTATCCCTACTGATACTGCTACTCTTTAATCCTATTAATCTGGTTATAATCTTATCCTCTGAGTGTTGCAGCAAAAATATACTGGACACGAATGGATTTTGATGATGGATCCAGCTCTGTCACAATTTAGCTGTATAACTTTGGGAAAATCACATGACACCTCTGAGCCTCAATTTACTTATAATTACAAGTATTTCTCAAAGTTTTAGTAGAATCAAAGTATGATCATATATGCTAATGTTCTTGCTAAATGGCATTGGTTAAAAAAACAACTGATACATAAAATACGTAAGCTGTATTAGTGGCCAAATCTGCCTAATGTCCTTTAATCCAATGCTAGACTATCCTAACAATTATACTTCTTTCACAGTTTTTACAGAGAAAATAGATTTTTTTAAAAAATGTGTCTAATTGTTGATAACCATTGTTGCTAACCTTGTACTCTGTTTTACATCATGTGCTATGTCTTTCCTTGGTTTTGACTGACAGCTTTGTTTTGCCATATTTGACTTTATTCTCTCCCCCCAAAAAAGTAATAAGAACTAAGGAGTAATAAAACCCAAAATGTGTAAATTTTGTTGTAAAAAAGAGAGGGAAAAAAAAAGTGCTCCAAAGGATACAACAGCAAGTGTGTTTAGGGGTGTTAAATAGCTGACCATATTAATGTTTTTGGTTGGATCATTGAACACAACTGTTTGCAGTCTCAGTGTTTGAATGTCCACTTTGTATGCTTTGAAACTGTGATTTGATCAACTATCTCTAAGATGATAATGTGTAATCTATTAACTGGTGGGGTTTTTTGTTTGTTTTTTTTTTTTTTTTTTTTTTTTTTAGTTCTGTATTACTTGTACCCTTACACCGCTTTGTTTTGTTTGGTTTTTTCTCTTTTTCCTTTTAAATAAAATTTTAAAAAATGTGTCTATAAAGAGAATGGTGAGGTAGCTTAACCATCCACCAGGAATTCTACATAAGAAGAAATATTTTGTTCCTTTGCCAGCAAACTCCCATCCCTATGGGACAGATGAAGAAACCATGGTGCATATTTTAGGAATAGCCAAAAATGATAACCTAAGAAGTCCTGCACCGTATCATTTGACTGTAAAGATGTAGGAATGCTTCCAGAGGAAGTCTGACAGGAACAGGACCCTCGGGCCCCTGGCAAAGGTAGCAGTAAAGTATGGCTCCCTCGCTTCTTGAGGGCTATCATCCTCTCTCCGATGGGTGCCTGCTGCACACATTCCTGTCCTGCTTCTGTTTCCCTCTCCAGAGTGACACTTGCCTCCTCCCCATGCTCTTGGCACATATTTGCTTCAATTTAAACCTTCAGAACATTTAGCTGATGAGTGAAGGTTTGGAAGCCCTGTAACCTAGCAGCAACTGCCGTGTGATCCACAGAGATCTCTTGGACGCAAATCAGAGAAGGACTCAGGGAGTATGAGAGCATCCTAGAAGTCACCTTACAACGTCACTCTTTATTGGAATGTTCTCTAAATTATGCATAGAAGGAATTCTAATAGAGAAAATTATAAATGCATCCCAATCACCTACCTCCTATGGTTATGACGGGAGATCTGTGTCTATGGTTTTTATTAATAGCTTTCATTCACAATGACAACTTTTTTATTGGTGGATGTTTCTTCTTAAACCTTTTAGCAGCACGCCAAGGTCAGAGCTTCTGTTCCTGAACACATGAATCACTTTTACCTTCATCCTGGTCAGCTCTCATAAAGAGAAATTATGCATGGACTAGTACAATTACATGATCACTGTAGGGAAAATTTAAAGTGTAAGATCTCTTGGTGCTAGATCAATGAATGCACGTGTGTATAGGAAACACAATCCGGTACTAGTTTCTGTCAAACTTCAGATCTCTGCTAAATTCAGTATGTTATTAATGCATGCACAAAGTAGCTTGCATGGTGGAAAATATATAATGATATGAAACGGACAGTATAATCCACCTGAGTAGACCCACTGCCAGGCAGTGCTCTTTCAGGTGAAAGAAGGCCACTGCTCCCTCCTGTTGGGTAACTTTTACACCAGGAGAATACAAACAAACAGCAACAACAACAACAACAACAACCCATTAGGAAGGGTGCCACACCAAGCATGAACGCTACCAGTTCCTAAGGAACATGCATCTGAATTTTACTTCTTTTTTTGTTGTTTGTTTGTTTTTGTAATAAGAATTGAATTCAGGACCTTGTGCTTGCCAGGCACATGCTTGTGCTGCTGAGCTAAATCTCCGGCCCAGGTCTGATATATGTAAGTCTTCAACTCTCAAACAAATGTAATCAAAATGCAGGTAGACAGAACACATGGCCAATACTCCCAAAGGTAACAGTTACCAGCAAAGTTAGAAGGCTCAATCAGAGAGTCACGGAAAGGATCACAGAGATCTGACTCATAGCAGATCAAGAATAACAAAAGAGATCCTCTGTACACTGCATATGTACCCATTGCTTGTTACTAAATTAATATTAAGCAAACAATTTCCAAATGGAAAGTTTTCACTTTTTTTTTTTTTGTCTTTTTCCTTTTTATCGGTACCAGGGATCAAACTCACGACTGCCTGCTTGCAAGGCAGGCGCTTATGCTGCTGAGCTAAATCCCCAGCCCCAAAAGCTTTCACTTTTAACCCTTAAAGACATTAAATAAGAAAACAGTGGCCAACTCTTCTCACTTTATGCAACTTTATGGTGTCAATTGTACCATCAACAACTTTGAAATTATTTTTACAGGAAAAATAAAATATTTAATGGACATATGGAATCAGTTTGAAGGTGTATGATGCACGCATACAATGGAATATCAGACAGCAATTATATTTCATTATTTTGAATAATATTAATAAAATAGGAAGATGTACACAATAACACAATAAAAGAAAAAAGTAGCTTGTAAATTATTCATTCTATTGTAACACACATGTAAAATATCATTATTGGAGAAATACCATAATGTAGAAATCAGAAAAACAGTTCCAGGACTCAGGAGCCAACCACAAATCATGGTCATGTATTAAAAATCTGAGTAGGTATCAGACAATGTAGATAGAAGAAGTCTTGTGGCTTTGGGGACACTTTCCTTTTTACTGTTGCCCTATGCCAAGGTTAAACCAGTACTCCAGTCTCTAAGTTCAGTTCTGTTTTTTGTCCCCATCAGCAAATACAGATTTCAGAAGTAAAGGCAACCAAGGTTATCTTGTTCTTTTATCCTTTTCATTCAATGGCTGATAACAAGCACTGAAGACAAGTAGCCTCTCTGAAATGATATTTCTGATGCTTGTTCCCCCCAACTTCCTGCTCTTCTTTGAATGGTTTGACAGTCCTACACACAGAAGTGGCAGACTGAACCTAACAGCAGAGTTGAGAATTTAGGGGTTGACAGTGTACCCGTCTCCTTATTCCGGTGGCTGCCCCCTACCCCACTAGTCTCATCCTAGAACCCCTGGAAGCATTTTGGCACTAAAGATGGGCCAGTACTTTTCGGAGCTTAGGCAATGAACAAAAGGGAACATCTGAATGTGAGGATCTGTGATAATCCCGACTCAGGTAAACATCCCTAAGGTGTAATCCAGTGGCCTTGTGTGTAAATCAAAGGCATGAGTAAAATCTGTCAGCAGATTCATTACACACCAATCAACACGAAATGTCAACCCAGTGTCAGACTACATCAAACAGCAATGCTGAAAAATCACCTTGGCTTAGAGAAACTTTAAATAAGCACCTTTCCCTGTACAGTATACTTGGTGTTTGTTTTGGTTTTGGTTTGGAATGATTATTGTCATTTTTAATTTCAGCCCTAAGGAAAGCTATGGCAGTGATTTGGAAGAAGCAGTCCATGGCTCGTGGTAAGTGTTGCAGAATTACCTGTAGGAAGGATGCAAGAGAGGGAGGATAAAGAGAAGAGAGGCAGGAAAAACAGAAGGAAGGGAGAGAGGGAGGAAGATAGAGAGGGAGGGAACAGAAGCCAAAAGCACAAAAGGAACAGAAAGTTACCGGAAGGGAAGGAAGGAAAACACCACGGAGCTCACGTGGCACTGCTTTGGAGAAGACCGTCTATCACAGAGAGATGAGGGCTTGCGATTTTCAAGACTTCCACAGTCATTCCCTGGGGCAGTTCCAGGACTCAACACTTCTCTCTATTAAGCAGGTCTCCCTGTAGTCAACATAAATCCTTTCTTCTTGATCTTAAGCCCACTCACTATGGTTCTCTCTCAGGAGGAAGTGAAAAACGGATCTCTACACATGGTGCAATAATTATTCATACATTTAAGGGGAGTAAGTTATCAGCTCATTGCCTTTTTCTTCTTCCCTTTAAAGCATAAATGCCCATAGCTTTTCTCCATGGATCCTGTTTTCTAATCCCTTAATCTAATGATGCAGATTAATACTTGGCTCAAAGTTGGAAAAATTGCATGTTGTCAAATGTGGCTATCAGGAGACAGAACAAACCCCTCTTACAAGAGCAGCCTTGGTTCACTCCTTTAGTAGCCTCTGTGCAGCCTGGAGCAGGCATGGATACTCCTTCGAGACTAGAGGAGGTAGAACACAGTGTATGCAGATGTGTTGGCTCAGTCACCCAGTATTTATTAACCTACTCAGTGGTGTCTTGTCTTGCACTGTTCTGGGCACAGGGATGTAAACAGACATGGATCCTATGTCCATGAGAGCAGTCTGTCAGTCTGCTCATGCAGGGTTTGTGTATGTGGGAGGTGAAGGGGTTGTTCTGTTATTCAAAGCTTTCAAGTGATACCTGGTTAAGCAGCAATCAACTCTTTTCATACAACTACCAAATTGATAATTGTGAATGTGGTCACTATTGTCCTTCTGTGCTAGCATCACAGAGCACCACACTTGGATATGAGGTTCCCACACATATTAGGTTCCTTTAAACTCCCTTATTTATCCCAGGATCAGAGGCTGGCCAAGTATTCTTACCACGTTGCTGCTCGTATAACTCCTGGGAGGGTCTTGCTTTTCTCAGCGAGGGTGCCCTTCTTCATAAGTACTTTTATGTGACCAGCACTCACAAGTACTATTATGCAAATCTCTTTCAATTCTAGCACTTCTTTCACTGATGGATGTGGCTGTGATGTTTCAGGATTGCAAACCATAGATAATAAGGTGTCTGGGGAGTCAAGAAAACACCTAAACAAACTTAAAATACCCAACTTACAGGAGGGGCATTTTCTGATAGGTTATCTATCAGAAAGAGGGAGTGGGATCATAAAACATTCTCTTGTGTCTTTGGGAAGAAGGTGGTCAAAATTAAATTTTACATATCCCTCTTTAAGTCTGACCCAGACAGTGCCTTTAAGGTCTGTTTACATCTTACAGCTTGAAAATGCTCCATCATCATTTCTTGAAGTCATTACTCAGAACACACCCCCAACTGCATTTCATTTTTATTATCCCCATTTTAGGAACGATTAAATGGAAGCACAGAGCAGTTGCAATGAAGCAAATCATGAGAGGCTCTGATAGCGACAGAAGCCTGAGAGCTGGTTGGAGCAGCTTCTCCGTGCCAGACTATTTTTAATGCAAGTTTATGCAGCTGTCCCCATTTAGAGTCTCACAAATGAGCCCATTCTGTACACGATCACTTTTGTACCATTGCCTACCCTTCCCAATTCACTATGTTATGTTAGTGTTTGTGTATTTGCAGGTTTGTGAATTCGTTGATGAATATCCTTCTCCACATTCCTAAATAACAGAGAGATGCTCTGGCTTTTCTTAAAACATATATGTCATTCAAAGATATCCTTGCTATTGTATCCCCCATGGCTTCTGGAGGCTACATAGGATCCTATCAAAGGTACAGAAGAGAAGATACTGTTTGTTTTCTAAAGTTGGTTGAGTAAATACATCAAATTTTTATGTGTTTGGAGTATTTTCAGAGGAATATATAAGAAATCAGCAACAATAATTGCTTTGGGGAAAATTCCAAAAATTGGGAGTGATAATCGCTCTGAGAGAAAGGCTAAGGATCATAGGTAAGAAGAGGACTTTCTTTTAACCAGGTGATCATTTGTACTTCTTGTTTTTATCATGCTCAAATAGCATTTTAAGAATTACACATGAAGGATACCAACAACAAAATGATATCTGTTGAATATTGACTCTGTTTCAGTCACTATTAACTGGTGTTTGACTCTAAGATCCCATTTAATCTTTACAACAGCTTATGTAAAACTCTATTTTACTAAGAGCAAATAGTCTCTGGTAGCACCAGTCATTTCATTTATTCACGTTGACACAGCCAGTAAATGACAATGTGGGGACCTGAATGCAGTCCTTTCTGATTTCTAAAACTGTAGATTATACTGTGTTGACTTCAAGTCATTGCAAGGGAACCAGATTTATAAGACAGCAGCTTTGGGACTACATTTTTTAAGAATCCTAAGGAATACCGTGAAATTCATCACATGGTTCACACCAACAACTCAGTGCCTCTCCCACCAGCCGAGGCCCCGTGTTAGAAGCTGTTTTGCACACTTACACTCATGCAGAACGTTGAGCCTCCCTGAAGATTTCCCCCAAAGTCCTTCATGGTCACTGGAGTGCTCACTCTAGAGGTGGGGAGGAACCTGCTTTCATGCATACTTCTGTGAACCCCTCTTTTTTAAGGGAGGATTTTTCAGAGCGGCAATGAATGTGCTGGTGAATATCTAAGTTTCTTAAGCATACAAAGTCTTCATTTATTTAACAATTATCTTTGAATGATCACTCTGAGCCAGGCCCTCTACTTAAGAGCTGGAATTATAGAGGTTGAACAAGGTCCTTGTCCCCATAAGATGTCTGTCCCAATGAAAAGACAGGAAGTAAACAAACAAGCAAGTGAATAAGCAGAATGCAAGACAGTTAAGTATACGGAAGAATATTAAACTGGCCTGGCATGGTGGTGCACATCTGCAATTCTAACACTCAGGAATATTGCGGCGAGAGAATTTGAGTACTGCCTAGGTGATCTAGTCAGACTCTCTCACAATAAAAGAATTTAAAAGGCTGAGGACAGAGCTCAGTGAGGAGGCCTTGGGTTCAATCCCCTGTACCAGAAAAGAAGAAAGGATAAAGCAGGGAAAAGAGAAAGTTAAACTGTTATAATGGAGTGATCAGTTGGCTATTTTAGTATTAGTCATCAGGAAAGGCCACTCTGGGGACATGATATTTAACCTTGATGACAAGAATGACACAGAAATCCTAACAGCTACTGTCCTTCCAAACAAACTCAAGCTCCTTCTGTATACCTCAGTACACGTCCCTATTTCCATTTCAAGTTCCTATTCATTTACAACAGGAATTTGTAATCCCAGAATTTAGAGCTGTAAAGGCCCCCAGAGGTCTTAGTCTCATGCCATCACTTTAGAGATGAGGAAATAAAGATCAAGGAAGGTGAAGAGTGCAGGTCACACAGCTATTTAGTGACCATACTCAGCTCTTAGACCATGTATCTTCCACTGACCCTGCTTAGCTTTCCAGTGTCCTTCTCCTGTCTGCACTGCTGAGCCTGGTGCCTGCCTCCCTGGAGCCCACAGATATTATAAATCCTTTTGGATTATAAGGACCCACTGGAATGACATTAGGAATCTTGAGAATGATACCCTGGGGTGGGAGGAACAGTAGCAAAAAAGATACAACCCCTCACAGTGCAGTGTCTCCACATCCAAGCCAAGCCCCAGAATCCTGCCTGGATCTTACCTATCCTCTCTGCCCATGAGTGACCCTTATAGAAATTACTTAATTTGGGGGCTGCATAGACTTAATGGACACTAAACATCTTTTTTTCCAAAATGTTCTCCAGCTTAACCAAGTTGATATGAAAAATTTCTATTCTATAATTTCGCTCCTCCAAAAATGCCTTACAAAATGATTAACCACAGAATTTCTTTAAATAGCAAATTCCTTCAGTACATTTTAAATATGATCTATAAAAATTCAATCTACATAAAGCTTTTATTCCCTCTTCAAAAAAATAGCTATTGTATCAAGGGCAATAGCATAAACATGGACTCTCAGTAGTAGATTTTAGACTCAGTGTATAATGGTTCTCATTCATTCCACAAGTATTTATTGAACTGCTCTGGGAAATATACACTTCCACATTGTTGTGAGACATGATAGGGAGACAGACCCAGCTTCTGCCCTTTGGGAGCATGCATGCACACATCTCTCAATGCAAGGCTAGTTATGATGAGAGCCGAAAAGGAAATACAAACCAAAGTGTCAGAGGACAAAGAAAAGAAACACTATATTGCAGGGTCTGGAAAGGAGGCAGCGACATTTTAATTGCACTTCAAAGGATTATTTCTGTAAACTCACAATGCATTCTAGGAAATGAAAGCCTCCTGACATGTACAGAGGGCAGGACACACAAGGCACATTTTCAGGACAGAAGGGAGTCCAGTGTAGGAAATGACAAAGAAGAGAACACAGGCCTTGGAAAGTATATCAAGACTTTTAATGCAAGAATAGACAAAGTGTGGACTCCAATCCATAAACCATAAAAACCTTGAGGGAGTTCTGGACAGGGAAAGAATGTATATTTGTGTTGCAGGAGCTTATTTGGGAGCCACATGGGTCAGACCTGAGTGGATAAAGGCTGGCATCAGGGACAGAGCCCCATCTAAAAAAATTATTCCATGGTTCTTGGACCATGTTTGAAATCAGAAATAAATTTGGGAGCTAGAATAAAGGTAAAACTGATGAGGTGAGAAGTTTAAATCCACAGAGAGCATCTAGTTCGGGGTAGAGGTAGGGCCCACGCCTCATATTCCAGCCTAGATAAGTTAGCAGGATGGTAAGGGGCACCTCTCATGGATAAGTGGCGAGATGCCTCCTGCTTGAGACAGTAATCATGAGACCACTGCATAAGAGCTACCCCAGCTGGATGTCTTTGGATCCACATATGAAGTCTCAGTTATTAATAACTCCTCTTCTGGAGATATGCAGAAGTGCCTGTTATACATGAGGGGCCAGAACACTTGTGAAATTATAATGTCTCCACAGCAGCAGTGAAAAGCAGCTTGATTGGGGTAGAGAGCAGGAGCTTGGAGAAAAACCATTTGTGAACAAATGATAACTCAGAGGAGGGAGGATAACTTTAATCAAGAACATCAGGCACAATGAAAGCCTTCTGGCTCTGCCTGATGATAGCAATTACATGACAGAGTGAGGTTTTTGCATATGGAGGATCTGGCCCCAGGGTATACTAACCTGGACCACACATGCCTCATTCACAGATAAACAGTCACACAATTAGCTATCCAGGGCCCTACATGAGAAGATTGAGAATTTCAAGAAATTTTCCTCTGGCTACTCTCTCTAGAAATATATAGCCTAGTGCTATAGTTTGGAGCTTGAAGAGTCCTCCGAGGATCATGGGATGAAGATCTGGTCCTAGCCTATGGCACCATTGGGAGATGGTAGAATTTTTAGGAGGTGGGACCTAGTGGGGGAACCTTAGGTATTAGGATCATGTCTCGAAGGAGATAAGGGAAACTAGGCCCTTTCTCTTTCTCTCTGTTTCCTGACAAGGAAGGGAAGTGGTATCCTCAGTCACATGATCCTTATCACAGGTTCAAAAAACAAACAAACAAACAAAACCAAAGCTAAGTGACCCAAAATGAAACCTCTTCTTCTGTGAGCTAAAATAAACCTTCCCTCTTTAGAAATTAATTTTTCTCAGGTTTTCTGACATAGTAACAGAAAGCTGACTAACATATTGCTTTCTCTATAGTCAAAATCACACTGACTTTGTGAAGCTTGTTCACATCCAACTGGTCCATGTAGCTTATCCACCTTACATTAAATCAGTATCCAGTGTGTTTCTCATGGAATATAAATGTCCTGAACAAAGGATCTTGTTGTAAAATAATACAAAGAAATGCCATATTAAATAAAATAAAAATTGTTTCATTGCTCTAAGACACTTAATATCTGAGAGTCTCCTAGAATAAGAAACAATAAATAGCACTTTCCAATATTATTTATCTGCAAAACCATTTTTTTCAGCAGTGTATTAAGAACCAACAGCCCAGCAGAACACATCTGGGAAAAGTCAGCCATAGTCTTATTCTTTGTACCATGTGGGTTTGAGGATCAGAACAAGAACTGAGGCTAATATTTAGTTTCTCTTCACTGAATGCCAGGCTAAGTACTTTTAAAGGTTGAAATATATTTAATCCTCATGCCTATGATACGGGTATTATCACAGAATGGTTAAAGAAGAAACCAAGGCACAGAATGGTTAAAAGATTTTCCCAAGATCCTAAACAGACAAGCTGATGATTATAACAGTCTGACACCCACAGAAAGCAGTTTCAAGTGGTAGGATGCCAAACACTGTGATCAGCTGACAGAAGCCAAGATTGTGACCAATGTCTTGGGTGGCAACTCTTCATATATTCTAGTAAATCTCAATCTGTCTGCTCATGAACAAGACTTTATGGGTATACCCAGATATTAAGTAGAACACAGCTCATGAGTTATACCACCCATTTGGTTTCTTCACCAAATTATATCACATTACACAAAGAAAATTTTTCATTAAAACAGAGTCCTGATCCAACCGCCATGCAATTATCCATAATGAATGTAACTCATAGAGAAGACAACCTTTTGGTTAACCAAAGTGGTGAGAAAATGAAGGCATGACTCGAGACCAGGCTGCTCCTGTTTTAAAAGTCTTGACCTTTTGCTTCCTAGGTCTAATGATGAAACCAGAGGATTATTTTTTTCTATAATGTGTCCCCAAATTTTATGTCCCTTCCCTTCCACTTTGCTCAAGAATTGTCAAAGACATGTCCTACCCTCTCCCACTTCCTCTCCTTGTTCAGAAGAATTATCACCAGTTTCGGATGCATCTGGTAGCCATCTTCACTGAAGGACAAATTTCTCCCCTCAAAAGTGACATTGATCAGATACCTGTAAAGATAAAATAAAAAGAAGATTAAACACATGAAGGATGTGTACTAAGATCAAGAAAGGTAAATGGAGACAAACCAGTGGAAAGGCAGACAAATGCCATTAGTCATTTGACTATCTAAAAAATAATTCATGTTTTTACCTAATAAAAATAGAAATACTATAATTTAAAACAAAAGTACTTGGTTTAAGTCTATAGCTATCACTTTGAATGAATTATTTAGCTTTCTAAACATCAGAGTTTTCCTTCCCTGAGGAAAGTTTGTTAAGAACTGACTTCACAGGGGCTGGGGATTTAGCTCAGCGGCATAAGCGCCTGACTTGCAAGCAGGCAGTTGTGAGTTCGATCCCTGGTACCGATAAAAAGGAAAAAGACAAAAAAAAAAAAAAAAAAGAACTGACTTCACTAGGTTTAATAGGATAACAGGTTAAATACTTACCATAGGGCCTGGTGCATAGTAAACCCTCATTAAGTGTTAACAATTAATATTCAAAAAAGGAGATGAAATACAGGGGCACAGTAGATAAGAAAAGGAAGTGGCTGGGAACTAAGTCAAATTTCTACTAAGAAAGTTGTTTGTAGGAACAAGGATTGCTCTCCTTCCAGAGACGCATATTTTTTTAAACTCCTACTAATGCCTCATGCAACCTATATTTCTAAGAGTCATGAGTCCACTAGGCAGGAATATGATATCACATGACATTATCTGAAAACAAGCATTACTGTATTATGAACAGTGAACAGAAAGTATCCTTGAAAGAGATGGAGACATTAAACAAAGTGTTTAGGGAACAGGAGCATAAATTAGCAGAAACTTCGGAGGTGACCAAAATCAGAACAACATTATCTTTTTCCTAGACACCTACATCCTGCTCTTCCTTGCTGGATGCTGTGATGAGCAGTTCTGTCTCTGGGAATCCCCATAGGTATGCTCATTACAACTGCATCAGTGCAATTGGCCTAATGGTAATTAATGTCCCTTTACCAAAATGGCTCAAAGAATCAATAATAATTAGTTCTGTGTTCACATAACACACTATTTCAGAACTTTGAGCCCAGTACTTCTTGTAATATGTGCTTCTGCTAAACAGCAAAGAGGCATCTTATAATAGTAGCAGAGGAAGCAGCTTTAAGGTCCTTCTTTTAACTCTTCTCATTCAGTGAGATTTGGAGATTCTGAGTCTTCCAAGGAGCAATGAGGCTGGAATACACCTGGTTTTGACAATAATAAAGATGGCAACATGAACACAACCCTCATAGATCATGTCTCACTCCTAGAATTGTCTGGGATTCTTAGGCCTGTCAAACCCTAGCTTTGTGTAGGCCCACAAATGCAATAAAAAAAAGCAAAGATGACTCCAAAAGAGTAGAGATTCCTAGAATTATAGATCTGAAAGAGAAATAATCTGCTAGCCCACCACGTCTTCCAGCGGACATTCTTCTGTATAATATCACAGAACTGATGCCCTCAATTCATCTTGAATACGTGCACTGATGGGGATGTTTATCTCAGCATCCTCCACCCTCGAAGTAACCATTTCATGGTTGGGCATTCCATCTTACTTCAATCTGAAATCTGCTTCATTTTAGCCCTATACTCCTAGTTTTCTTCTTAGATATTGTATAATCTTAGTTCAATCCTTCTTCTACATGAGAGTTTTTCAAATATTTAAAGACATTTATCATGCATCCTTTATAAAACAAATTTTAATCTTTAATGAACTCTTAAACTCAATTTGATGAATGAGGAAACAAGCACAGAGATTTTAAATTATTTGTCCAGAGTGGCATTACTAATTGGAAACAGAAGCAGTATTTCAAATAAATTTCCAGCCGCATGTCTTTCTTACCGCACCATGCTGCTTCTCGTATGCAACGAGGACAGAACTTTCTGTTTCTTCATGTATTTGTCCTACATCCTGACTGTAAGTTCATTCTGCTCCCTGAACACCTCCTGTCAAGTAATCAGGCTCCCTGATCCAACTTAAGACTCCCCTAGCAGCTTCTTCTGTCCTCCTGCTGCTTCAGCTCTTAGTTCAGGGCCGCTGGCCCAAGCTCATCACTAGTTTGAAGGTAACATTTAGGTTTTCTGTAGTTTTCAGCAACTCTAACACCCAGCCAAAGCCCCATAGATTTCATTCTAAGGGATGTTATTACAGAACCACAAGACAGACTATTTTAAACTAAGCAACTAGAATTTAAACACCCATCATTAACTTGGAAAATATGCTATTACTAGGACAATATTAGACTACTTAGAATGATTTCTGAAAGTCTTCAAAAAAAAGACTGTAAGACAGACAAAATAATTTAGTCCCAGGTCTTTTCTGAATAAAAGAAAAGAAGAAACGAGGGAGAGAATAGGGAGAGTGGAGGAAAGAAGGAAAAGGGGAAAATAAATTACCTGGTATAAGCACCATCTTTTCACCAGATATGACTCTGAATAATTCCTACTTTATCTAAAATATCATTAAAAATATTTAAAAGGAAGTGTCCATTTCAGGAAGCAATTATAAAAGGGAAATTTCAGAAATGATTCTATTCATAAGTAGCCTGAATGGAATAAGTATACAGGCTCTCAAGATGACTCCTTTAAAGAGGATAGCATTAAAGTGGGTATGTAAGTTGAGAATTTAAACTTTCAAGAAATAAATCATAGTCCTGGGCAATGTCATTGGCCTACAGTTAAATCTTTCTAGTTATTCGTGCCCCATATCCTCCTGATTTTCCTTAGAAATTGTTTTCTTTCTGTTCTCTGCAAGTTCATTTTATCTACCAAAGCACTTCTTCAGTACTTTTTAACTTTTCAAAAAATTTTATGACAGTCTACAAAATATTCATCTGCAAAGTATCTTTTAATCATTTATGTCCTTCAGCGGCATATAGATTAATCATTCACATTGTATTTTTCTGAGTAAGTCTTAGTGATATGACATATTTAGCTATTAGTGAGAAGCCTTCAAATGCATATGAGAACTAAGCAAGGATGATATATTTTAATAATTGCTTGGTTTGTCTCCAGGATGCAGTCTGACCTCTAAGAAATCTGATGGCTTCTCTCATAAGTTCTCACATTGCACAGAACCTCATATTACTAGAACTAGTAGAAAAATTAGAAATTATTTATTGAGAATCCTTACTGTAGTGAATAGAAGACAGATTCCAAGATGCTAAGTATTTTTCCCAGGTGAGGACCAGAACTCAAGTCCTCTGATTCTCAGTTTAGCATCTTTTCACGAGGTCACTAACTGAAGCAGTTTCTCAAGGCTCCTGGAATGCAGTTTAGTTTTCTTATATCTCATGTCATGTCCTAGACTCCATAGCCCTTAATATAGCCTGAGTAAAATAAAACCTATCTCATTTCCTGTTTGCCTCCGTATTGAGAAAGCGCCTCAGAATCCTGATGGGCTCAGAGCCAGCACATTTGCTTTCTATAGGAAAAGTCACACTTTGGTGGGTTTAATGGGGTCAAGCTAAGGTTAACAAGCCCTGTATCTCTCTGACTTTGCCCTTGCCACAGAAAGCTCATCTGCTGTACCACGCTGACAGCCAAAGCAAGGATTTAGCAGTGTGCCCCAGGTGGGACCCACCTGGAGGAGCTCTGCCAGAATCTTCTCAATAAGCCAAGAGCCTGGCTCCACACTACTTCTATGCCCTCCACGTATTTACGAAGCATTAGAGTTTTAAAAATTAACGTCCACCAATGAGTTAGTAAGAGAGACATAGCATCTGATCTCATCTGATCTTTTCATTAAAGCTGAGAATAGTTTTGCATCTTTCCCAAGATTCGATGACAGGGGTGAGCACAGTCCATGTCTTCATCCCCATCCAGGCTTCTCTCACTATCGTGTCTTAATGGTGGCATTTCTTAGTGCTTTATTTAACTTCTCTAGCTATTAAAAAAGAAAGTGAAAAGGGAATATAGCTTGAAGTAGTGGACTTGAGCTCTTGACCCCTTGCTTAAAATTTTGTAGTTTTGAGAATTTCTAACTCTACAGCTTTGTATGTTTCTTACCCATTAAAACTTTCAGCTCCCTCATGGATTAAGGAGATTGGTTCTTAATGCCTCATTTGCCTGATGTTGGAAGATACAGGTAAGTTCTTTGACATACTTTCGGAACTCTGCATTTCTTTTCTTTCTTTTCAACTAATTTTTATTGTGTATATTTAAGCTATACAACACGATGTTATGAGATACATAGAACACAAAAAGATCACTACAGTGCATCAGGTTGACGTGCCATCATCCTCAATTCATCTGATTGATACTGTGCTATTACATTATTAAATTCTGTTATCCGCATGGTAAGACCTTTGGAAGTCTTTCAAAAGATTAGAGGGTAGTATTTGGGAATTACTATTGCTTATCCACAGTTTCTCTAGAAAGAATAGAAAACTTTTTTCATGGGATTCAGTGGACTTCAAAAGTTTTCACAAGCTATTTAATTAGAGACCAATATTGAAGAAAAGAAGCAAAGATAGTTATGAACCTGATGGTCAGTGGTATGGCTTAGATAGATCAAATAGAGATTTCTGATTTTTTCTTAATTTAGAAATTCATGATTATCAGAATTAATTAAAAAATTTCAACTCAGTGTAGTGTGGTCAATGTGGAAGGCCATGACAAGTGAGGGACTATCTTCTGAGCTTATGATGAATTCTTCTGAGTTCAAATCCAGGAGATTGTCCACATCAGTAAATGTTCTACATTCAAATGAATAGAGATATCTAGATCTACATGCTGGTGGAAAGAAAAGAAAGAGAACCAGAAAAAACTAAACAAGGAGAAAAGAAACGTCTATACTGCACACAACAGCCACCACAGGCAATGTAGTCAGATGTTCAAGAGAAAGGATGCTGTGATCTATGACCTTTGCTCAGATCCTGGCTCTGCCAAATCCTAAAGCAGATGGTAAGTTTCCCATGGTGCATGAATTATTTAATCTTGTCACCCATGGACTCTAAGGAAAATAGACTCAGAGAAATTTTAAACATGTTTTTGCAATATGATGTCATACTAAACCATGCATTGGACAAAATAATTAGGAATACCAGTTTCTAAAGCCATTCTTTTCTCTTATTTATGCAAAATGATATCTGCAAAATTACCTTGGGGAAAACTAATTTAAAGGTTGGACCATAATCTTAATTTATAATTACTTAAGACAGGTTAAAACGAGTTTTTCTTCCAACAAATTGAACTTTGTCTGAAATTTAAATCATTAATTTATTTGCAAGCCGTTAATTCACAAATCACAAAAAGTTCAAGTTTGGGATAGTTTGTGTGTAAGTTATTTAAACTCTAAATTATTGGTATTCAGTTAATGAGATATTACAGTATTTTTATATACTGATAAAAGTTTAATACATCTCCTCCCTCCTACTGGTGGTAAGGAGTGTGCTTTAGCTGCTTAGTAATTTGGGCTGAATTGTATTCATTTGATGGGTAAGTGGCAATGTGTCAGTTCACCACTTAGTACAAAGAAAATGTCTTTCAAGCTCCTAGACCTAACAATGAAAACTTTCCAAGTGCTAGGACCTGGATTTTGTTTCACAACTAAATGCTATGAATTAGTTTTATTTGAAATGAAAGAAAATAGAGGAACACTATTGAGAGTCACTCAATGACCTCTGCTTGAATACAAAAAGGTAGAAAACATTAACTGTCCTCCAGAAAAATGTAATTGCTGACTGATCATCAGATCAGCAAGAATTCTGAGTGGCTCTTCCCCCAGCTGTGATGGCCTCTTATCTACATTCCTGTAGCTTTTCACCTACTTGAGTCAACCTGGTGAGCCATGGCCTGCGAACACTTCTCTGGACTACCTATGGGTCCCTCTGGGAGCAAATGCAGGAGCTCTTCTCTATGGTAAGATATCCTATAATCAAATGAATAAAAAAAACTACATGATGCCCTCAAATTCTTAATGGTGAGAGATGACTATAGCAAAAACAAAAAGGAGAAATAGAGTAAGTAAAGTGAAGAGGGAAAGAATATAGAATATATAGCACACATATGCCCATACTATGGGAGATGACACTTTGAATTTTTAAGAACCAGGACACTGTCATCACTTGACATCTATTCAGATTCTGGCTCCCCTAGTTGCAAGTTACTTTGAAAGTCTTTTTTTCTCAGTTTCTTTAACACACACACACACACACACACACACACACACTGTACATAGGAATAGTACCTATGGAAATTAGGACTTTCCTACACAGAATGTGAATTATGTATTAGCTGCTATTATTGTTGTTACTCTTGCCTTTAAAAATGATGCCTGGATGGCAAAGGACATTAGTGTGTGCAGGGACTGTTGGATTATGGTCTAACCTTTCACATTTAGAGGAACACAGTCAGGGCTGGGACATGTCACATGCTTTGACCTGTTAAGTTCAATGTCTGGGTCTTGCTCATTCTCAGATTTCTGTCTTTTCACAATACCATCAGTCAGCACATTTCCTCTCATTCCTACAATATCCCAAACTATTAAGGCTCAGAAGTACTTGCTTTTCCTTACTATAATTAATTAACCCTGGGAGTTTGTGTATTTGCTTTTTTGTTTTGCAGTGGGAAATCACTTAATCATGTTACGTCAATATAAAGTTCACTTCCGAGGGAGGTAAAAGATGAACTCATATTTCTGTAGCTTTCTCTCTCAAGATGCCCCTCATCTGATCTCCTGATCACTGCTCTGAGCACTACGTAATTCTCCAGGAAGTCCTTTCACAGAAGGCACAGTCCTGCTCCTGCAAAGGGACAACACTTCCTTAACGAACTAGCAGAGCCTTCAGCAATAAATAAGGAGTTTTCTCCATTCTCAGGTCCCCAAACTTTTGTCATTTTTACTCTAGGTGAGACCTGTTAAAGTCCTAGGAGAAACTCAGGCTTTCTAGAGATCATCAGAAAGGCAGGACTTCCCAGTAGAAGGGAACTAGGTAACTCTTCTGCATAATGTTACTGCCACTGGATTTTTTTCCTTTTAGCTTCCATTTTCATGCTATGAATTAAAATCATTTTCTTTTTCAAAAATGCTGAAATAAATTCCCTTCTTCTTCTACACATGAGGCGATCATTGGGATGTAGCCTAGTGTATGCTGTCAAAATTAAGCAATGGGACCCTCCTAGCGAAAAGGCTAAGACAACTAAAAGGCCAGCTGATCATTTAGTACATTGTTCTTTACTCTTCATGCCTACTACTAATTTTAAGGCAAAGTCTTGCCTTTCTACCATGTTAGCTCAGAAACTATGCCCAATCCAATCAAATAACAACTGTCAAACATTTCTCTAGGACATTTCACTTTAAGAGAAACCTTTCGCTTCCTTTTAACTTCCAAACATACTGAAAGAAACCCTGGATCAGTATATTCTTGGCCATGGATCCAAAGTGACCTGGTGATGATGTAAAAGAAAATAATGTGGAGGTTTTTCTTGTTCTTTTGACCTTCTTCAATTTGTTCTTCCCTCTCCAAGAGCCTATTTTTACTCTTGCCTACATTTCAGAACATGTTGCAAATCCCACAATCCCTACCTTCTCTGTAGTTACTGTAAACTTAATCTAACAGTTCCTTCTGCAGCTCCACTGATGGCAGGATGAATGGATTCATGATGAATTAGGGCTTCAGTTACAGAGAATGGGATAGAGACTATGAAGAAGTATCACTCATGAGGAAAAGGGGTTATAATTTAGCCTTCCAGTAATGATTGACAGAGTTTCTCAGGTACAGATTTCTGGAAGCAATTAAGTTGCCTGGAGAGGGAAACAGGGTTTAAAGGAGGGAGAAATTTCAAGAGCATGGGAATGTTTCCAACAGATGGAGGAACTCAGATGCCACAGTAAAGGTTTTGTCTTTAGGAGAAATGGTGACCCCGTAATAACATCATACTAAAGATATAAGTCAGAGAAAGTGGTAGATGCTATTCAAGCATTGAAGAATACATCTCTGACTTTAGAAAATCTAATTACAGAGGGTTTGAGGTACACTTTAGTGCTAAAGCATCTAGCATACAGGAGAGACCCTGGATCCTGTGCTTAGTACTGCAAAACAAAACAACGAATCATGAACCTTCTCTGTCATGTGGAAAAAAACCCTTTCACATCAAAATGATTTCTCAAGTTTAGGATCCAAAGAAATAAAGAGCAATTAAAGAGATGCAAAGTAGAATATAAGATGGAAGTGAAAAAAGCTTTAATTAGCAGAGTTTGGTAAAGTGGTTTCTGCAGAAGACTTTAAAGAATAGCTGTCTTCACTACAGTCCAGTGAGAGGCATTATCCCTAAAAGTAGAGTTGATTTCTAAAAAGAGTTCAAGAAATTTACACTAGTTGGTACTAAAAGGAATACCCAGAATCTGAACATGGCAAGATCATGTGTGTATATAACCCAGGAGAATACACTAACACAAAACCCTAATGCAAAGGCACTGGTCAAATATTATGAGTCAAATCCATATTTTGTATTTCTGAAGTATTGTTCTGACACATGTCAGAATTGTGCATTATGGAACTGTTTCTAAGTCAGAATTTAGAGGTAAGGGCAGATCAAACTTAATTATTTACTTATTTAAAGATATTTGTTGATCTTTTCCAATATTCTAAAATGAGCTGACACTTAAGTCAGTTGCAAGCAAAATAAGGACAAGAGTTTATCTCAACCAAACCCCAGGTCTCTCTTGCCCCACACTCAAGAGGACAGCACCAAGGACTCCAACTGCATCTTTACAGGGAGGCAGGAAGAAACATGTAATCATCTCTCCCTGCTGTACTGTGTGGGGGCTAGAACTCTGCTGTTCCTTCTTTGTCAGGGGATTCTAGCTTTTTCTCTCTTTCTCTGTAGGTTGATGTTTCCATGGAAACGTGCTCTTTAATGCTTCTGAAATCACTGTGCATTTATATCATTAACTCTTTGTTGACCAGGTCAGGTTGCAAAAAAGATTCTCCAACTCTTCTGAAAAGTACTTCCATTTTCTACCTCTTCTTACTATAATTTTTTTTCAAAAAGTAACTGATACCAGGAACCCCTGTTTCTTTAGTGGACATTATTAGTCTTTAGCCCTTGTAATACTTGCAATGGCATTTGCTTTAATCATTCTACCAAAACTTTTCACAAAAGTCATTAGTAATCAAAGCAAGATCAGCAACAGCAACAAAAAAAAAAAAAAAAAGAAAAAGAAAAAAGAAAAATTAGTATTCTTTGTTCTATGATCATTGTCCTTGGCATTACATAGCATCAATCAATTGACATTCTCAGATTCTTAGCAGCTCCTCTTTCATTTGCATATTCGTTGATTATAGGAGGTTAATATCTTGGCACCCTTATGCATTTTAGGCCAGCTCTCTCTCCTTTTCTGTTTATTTTCACTTGTTACTCCCTAATCTGAGGGCAACTCAAGACTCGGTTTTGAGCCAATGTGCTCTCAGGCTGAGCTGATTTGCAGCTGTAGCATCAACAACACCTCCACAGCAAGGCTCCTAAAATCTCCATTACAGTCACACCTCTTTCCTACCTTTAGTTCAATATTCTGATTGGACTATTTCACATGAGTGCTTTGATTACCAAGTCAAACTTAACAGAAACAAATCCAAGACAAGTTCTTTCTAATGGCTGTGATACTACAGCTCTTACAGATTTAAAATTCTGGTACAGCTTTGATGACTGTGTGTCATCACCTCATCTTTATCACATGGAGAAAGGGAATAAGTTGGCTGCTATGAACTGCATTCCCAGAACCAATCAAACCAGTCAAAAAGTCAACCATAGTTTTGTGTAAAAAATACACAGATTGACACTATCGTTCCTTTAACATACAATTTCAGTGTTATGTCTCCCCAAGGTAAATGAATCTCATAATTGTCTAACATGTAAGTTAGAAAGTTCTGCTCTGGCTACTCAATTAAAAAATATCTCTCTACTCAATGAATATTACCATTTACTGAACACATCACAGGATCTCTTTTGGATGCTTTATAGTATTTCAAATTCTCTCATAAGTGCTATAAAATAATATCAAATACTATATGTAATTATATAATAGCTATATTATAATGAAGCCCCATGGATGTTGGTGTTGGACATGGAACCCACCCACTTTGGAATGATTCTGAAGCTCACATCCCTTCCACAGCCTCACAGTAAAATTTACAGTGTTAAGAGAAGCAACAATCAGAAGAAAACCAAACACATTGTGCACAAACTTCTAATGTGCTAAAACTAAAATCCAAACCTAGACTTGAATGTCTGTAAAACCTAGGAGAGCCTAGGAAATGCTCCTAACTACCAAACAAAAGTCCATCAGTTGCTTTTAATTGTCCCTCACATAGCACCATAAAGAAAATCCACAGGGAAGAGAACAAAACCACAGGTTCTCTACAGCCCTAAGAAAAACCAGAGGCACATTGTTGGTCAGGAGTTATGCTCATAGAATAATAAGAGAATTCCTTCCTCTAGGGGCTGTCAATCTGTCATATTTCACAAGTACTGACCCCCAAAAGTGAAGAAATGGAATTAATTTGCCTTATAAGAAAACAGAAGAAAAACCACAAAGCAGTAAGCCTGACTGGACTTATAGGGGAATTAATTCTCAGATCACGCTCTAGGAGGAAGTCAGTTACAAGTCTAGGACTATATTCTTGGAGACCTTGTTAGAGAGAACAATAAGAACTTATATTTATTTGGCTCAGTTAAGATTGGAAAAAATTGATCTTGGATTGGCACAAAATGTCCAAGTTCTCTCTGTATTTAAAAAAATACAACATTAAAGTATTTTGGGAGCTATCATCAAGTTTCAAATACTTTCAATAAGGGAGGTGGAACCATACTTCTCATCTGGACAGTCAGCTACATAGATAGTTCTTAGCACTTAATTCTGCTTGATCTCCCTATGGATCTGTACTATTAAATACCCTCTTTCCCTTGGAAATGTTTTTGCCCTAAGTCCCACCATGAAGCATCTTGATTCTTCTTCATCTGTGACCAGTTCTTCTTTACCTCCTTTGCTGTTTGAGTGTTATATTTTTGTTTGTTATTTATTTGCTTGTTTATATTTAGGAAATCTAGTGCATGTCAGCATACAGGTGCTAGCTATTCTCATGGAGCTCACTCAGACTGAACCCCCTACACCTCTAGTCCTGACTCCATCTCATCTCCATTACAAGCCATTTCTGCTTGCATTTTGCCAATTAAAAGCTTGGGATAGCGGAAATGGAACTGCTATATCTTCCCCTTCAAAGTAGTTGACTTTCAATTTCCTCTTTCTCAGTGACCCAATGCTCACTAAGCCCTTCGAAGGGTGCCTGGCACTTATAAATACTACCTAGCCTTGTTGTTTTAGTCCTGAAACTCCTCGGTAACTCTGGTATCATCCTTTTCATTATTCCCCATTCAAGATCAGTTCCATAAAATCTTCCTTTCTTTGCTGAATAATTTTTGCATTTGTTCCTACTTCCATCCTACCAGGCTTTATCATGTCTTATCCAGACACCTGCATGGCTCCTATGTGGGTCCTCTGCCTTGGATCATGTCCCAGGACACTCCCATTTAATCTTACTGGGAGACTTAGTGTTATGTCAAGTACTGTTTCAACATCTCCAATGGTCCCCCACCAGCCAGAGTCAAAATCAGACCTTGGGAAAGGTCCAACACATTCTGACCCCAGCTGTGCATTTCAAATACTTTCATCTTTATGTAAACCCTAGCTGACGCCAAGTGGCCTCTTCACCGGCCCCTAAATACCACTTACACTTTCCTGCCTTTGTTTCATTTTTCTCACAATGGAGTGTGGTCCAGATTTTGCTTACGCTCATGGGTTCGGATCAAATCCTACCCTTCTCCTGGCAGTCTAGACCCTTTTCTCTCTGTGTCCACTGTAGACTGCAGTTCATATGTCAACATTTTATTTGTCACTAAATTGATCTGTTTGCTCCTTTTTGTCACTTAATTTTTCATGCATCTCTGTCTTGTCTTGTATAATAAACAATGTACTATTTAAAGATAAGAGTCAAATCTTGTCCTATTATCCCTTGCAGAATCCAAATTAGTGCTTTCTTTGGTAAGTATTCAGTAAACCCCTATTGATTTGTTTGAGTTTCTAAAACGCTAGTCTGGAAATCATCCTATGCTGCTTCCCACCTCTGACCTCTGCCCTCATCATCTCCCCCCACAAACACACACACACACACACACACACACACACACACACACACACATTAAATATTGATTCTCTGTGGGAAAAAGTGACTTACCCTATTATGGATTTACTATAAAGTACATATTCAGAATCTGTCTTTTCTAAAATCAATGAACCAAAAAGCTGGACTGACTTCATTTTTGGTCAGATCTCTTTAAAATCCTCTCCCTGTCAGCATTTTCCTCACTAAGTTGTCCCGTGAGAATCAGATAACCTGTCCAAATTCCTATCCAGCAATGTGGTCATAGACCCTTAGAGAAAGCTGACACCAAAAGGGAACACAATCAGTGATCAATGGGTAAATAAAATAATTTCTGTTTCTGAAATGTTTCATTCCATAAGGAAGAACAAGAAATAGATATTGACTTTGTAGTTGTTGACAATTTCTTTTCTTTCTTTTTTTTTTTTTTTTTTTTAATTGGTACTGGGGATCGAACTCACGACTGCCTGCTTGCAAGGCAGGCGCTTATGCCGCTGAGCTAAACCCCCACCCCTACAATTCCTTTTTTTGCAGTTTAGAAAATCAAAGTATTGGAGATATTTAATAGTTGAATATTCCTTACCAATGTAAATCTGTTTATTAACTTGGGAATGGAAAGAAATAGAATCTATGTGCACTGAAAGAGATAATCTTTTACAAAAAGAACTAGTGAAACAAAAGAATAGTTTGTTTTCTAGTGTGTTTTTGATTTTTTAGAAAAATTAAAATATCTTCAGAAATATAAAAATATTTTTCTCAGTCTTCACAGAGTCCAGTACACATAATTGTAGAAGTCCCTCAATCCCTTCCATTCCCCACCTTCTACACAAACCACCACAAGAGGTGTGAACAGCTGATATTAATGCCAGAATCTTCTTTACATTTGGCCCAACTCTTGGTAACACAAGATGTCAGCGTCTACAGATATATCTATGGAGTCATGCAAATAAAGCATAAAATGAATATTTTATGGAAGATGGGAAAATAAAAGATGAGGATAGTTCAGATTCTACTTTGTAGGTAGCGTCAAGACATGAAGAAATAGTCCAGATAGAAATCAAGAAGGTCTTGTTAATAAATCTCTCTGAACTTTAGTAAAGACTTAATCCCTGTAAATAAAAGAGACAAGTTAATTTGATTAACGCTCGCCTGAATTCCCTCAAATTTTTCCCATCACAGCCAAGAGGAATTGAGCATTTGAATCAATTTCCTCTTTTTGTTTTCATTCACTACCAGGTTTCTCTGATCATATGAAGTTAAAAGCACATTCAATATGATGGGGGAAAGGTAGCAAAAGGGCTTGAAGAAGTGCAGTGTTTGATGTCTTCAATTACAAAGAGGGTTGGGGTGGGTGTATGAGAGATGGAAGTGCGAGAGAACAAGCACACACTGGAGAGAAATGAAGAGATGGAGAGAAGATGAAACAGCATGCAGCATGCTGGATAGCATTGCCATGGCAACCACATTCCATGTACAGAGAACTGCCAAAATAAGTCAAGCTCCAAGTAAGTAGGTGTTGGTGGAAAGAGAAGATAAGCGCTCAGCAATGGACAAAAACCATCTAAAGGAGATGAATTAACCTTGAGAATTTAACTCTTTACCCCATCTCTTTTTCTAACCACACCCAAAGCTCCAGTTTAGGGGCAGCATTGTTGCTGCCAAATCCAAATCTCATTCAAGAAGGTCTCAGTGGTAGGAATGAAGTTTAAGGAGCCCTCAACTGAAGCCAAAAGAGAAAAATAATGAGCAAGGTAAATAATTACTCTACAGTTATTAGCTTGCGTCACTAACTTTTTTTGGCAATTTACATAGAAGGAAAATATTGGTTTTCATTTTCAAGATGGCTTAATGAATGAAAACAACATCAATAAAAAACATCATGTGTTTAAAGAGGAGAATTAAAAAGATAGGTACAAATTTCCTATCATTGCAGTATAGGCTATCCATTAGGGTGACATATATACCTTTAATGTAGACGAATCCTATTCAAAAATATAGCCAACCTGTCCCTGGAGATAAGTGCTTGGAAACATTTCCTGAGAGAATTAAAGTTACCCAGCAAATATAAATTAAAGCATATGGACTATAAAGTATATCCTATATTTTACAGTCCTCCCTTTATGCCAATAGGTTATCATATATATGCACCATCAAGATCTTCAGGCAAGACCTGCCATCATGGGACTCCTCAATATCACCATGATGACACATGGCAGAGGCTTCCCCTGGCAGGTTTAAGGCAGAAAATGAATTGGGTCTCTGATACTTGCCTCAGAAGCCTGTTAAGAAGATGAAATCCTGGGCCATAGCTCAGAGACAAGGATTCCGTACTTCTGGTATAGAGGGCAAGAACATGCATTTTAAAGGTCCCTGAGAGATTCTATGTGTAGCTGTGTATAGAAACCATGAAAAAAGCACACATTTATACTCTTCCTTTAATGACTTCACTACCCTCTGCTCTGGCTTTCTTCATATGCTTGAATGGCAGGATAACCACATCAGTCAAAGAGTTGTTCTTGGGCATTTACTGGACCAGAAAATGTCATTCTGTTCTGAAAAATTAGTCTAAGACAAGCTCTGTTCCTCAACAATGCCAGTGAAGATGTGTTTGCTCTCAGAGTTACTGTTCAGTAAATACTGAGCCAGAGGGGACAGAGGTGAACTAGGGAGAAGGAAGAGCTAGCTTCCACCGGAGGACCTAGTTAGGAAGTAACAGTAGTTAGCTCCAAAAGTAAAATAGCCAGATCCTAAATAAGCAACAGGCACACTCTTCATCCTCCATTCCACCCACAGAGGGACTTCCCTGCACTGCAACCATAAAAATCATGGAAAACTCAAAGGAACTCATGATAACACGTAACTCAAATCTCACTTCCCTTACCTTTCAGTAACACCAATCTTTTTCTGACTTAGATTTATACAACCAGATACTTGAAGATGCTCTTCCCAAACTAACGAAATAAAAGTTATAAAAAGTGGAACTAACTCAGGTCCTCAGACTCTGTGTTGTATCAGGCATTGTGCATACACAAGTAAGTTGTTGCACCTCACTCTGTTACAGGGATTTTCCATATGTTACCCAATGGGATTCCAGGGGGATTCCAGGTGGAAAAAAAGAAACCCAGAAAGGTGATTAATTTTGTCTATACATACATACAACTAAACTAGAATTTTAAAAAGGTTTGTCTGACCCCCAAGTTACTAGCTTTTTGAACCTTACTACACTAGCTCTTTTCTGCAAACTGTTGTGTAAGCAAAATTAATATTGCACACAAATTAATATTGTTCCTCTTTTTCTGTCCCCCAAAACATGGCATTACTATGGGAAAGAAATGAATACCTTCTTCCTATGAGAGATCAAAACCTTCCCATTTTCTGTTTTCCAGAACCAGGGAATGTGAAGCCAATCTTCTCAGGAGTGGAGTAAAGGATTATGATTTTCTCTTATTTCTCTTTGCCTTTCCTTTCATGCCTCTTTTTTACAAGACTTGAGGCAATGAGCACCTCCTACTTTAGAGGCAACTTACTTGAAGAGTGAAGAGGATTTTAAGTGGTGTCAATAGCAAGGAACAAGGAGCTTGCTGTTTTATGAAAAGATGCAAAGGGCTCCCTAAGGTTTCCACATTGTCTCACTCCATTCACCAAGAAGAGGAAACAGACAGGAAAGAAGCATTTATCAAGAAAACAAAACAATGTGTATTTTGGGGGTGTATTCTAACAGTCCCAGAGGAAACCATCAGGACTGGAAGGCGGTGTGACAGCTGTCTCCTCTCACCTGTCCTTCTCTTTCCTCTCTGCCCTTCCCAATACTGACCCACCATGGACATAATTTCAAGAATATAGCATAGCAATAAAGTGACCCAATGGAGCATGGCTGAGGAAAAAAAATCCCACAAATAAAAGGTTTTAAACCCTAGAAGGGTTTCATATGTGAGTGACCACACAGGGGAGAACACAGTATAGGGGTGAGTTTATGACTTCACCAGGGGGAGCTAGTTTAGTTGGGCCTTTAAAAGTGAGTAGTTTACTTGGCAAACAAGAATGAGGATGGAGAGTACAGAGAGTATGCCCTGTAAAAGGCAAGAGCTTGTGGGGATCTTGAAGCTGTGGCTGCAGGATAAGATGGAGGAAGGGGAATAAGGGAATCAGTTGGGAAGACACAGTAGCAGGGGCAGAGCTGCAAAGAAAGACCAGGGCCCATTGTAAAGATCTTAAATGTGATGCTGTTTCCTTTCAAATAAATATCTAAGAAAAATTTTCAAACAGCACAGATAAGTGATTCAATTAATTTTCTAATTAATTTTTTCTGTTGTTGTTAAGAAAAGTAATGCTTAGTATAAAGACAAGTTAAGGGGCTTCTAGTCTAGATAAGAGAAGTAATGTGAATCTGAACCACGATAGTGAGAGGGCTGATTAAGTGTTGGAGGACCATGCAAGAAGTCTATTGTTCGCAGAGTGGATGGATGTGGAATGTAAAATGCACTGAATTTAAATGCTTCAATTGCTCCCTATCATTATGGGGGGAAGTACAGCTCTGATCTCTGCGGGCCACTCCTAAGGCATGAAAATTCGCATTTATGCCTTTTCTTATTGTAACCACAACTTTAGGAACAGTGGTGAACTTACTGATTTTTACTAAAATGAAGGGAGGAAGAAGAAAGGCTAGAAAGTCAAGGAAGGGGAGCCTGGAGCATTAATAAAGACCAAGAAATAGTGAGCATAAACATCTTGCTCATTCCAAGATCATTCTGATAGAAGTGAAGGGAATGGGATGGGGGAACCAGTGTCCAACAAGTAACCTTTTCTAAAACAGAAGTTTTATAAACACTTTGAAAGCCCACTTTGTCTTCAGGTTTGAGAATTCAGGTTGGTTCCCCATTGTAGTGCCCTTAGCTATTTTCACTGTTTCTGATTAAACTCTCTCAAAATCATTAGCACTTCTTTTCCATAGTGAGACAGAAGATTAAGAGATGGTTACCTTAGTAAATTTGCCAACATTCAAACCTGACCTCCTCTTAAATTGTGGCATGAAGTGGTATCAGTGCATATAACATTCAAAGGTTGTATCAAGTGATCCCAGATCTATCCTAAGCACATGGTCTCACCCCCAGTGAAAACTTCTAAGGAGTGTCTGACCTAGGTGGAATAAGAAGAAAGATGGCTTTCCAATGTGATGCTACAGGAAATTCACAGAGTCTCAGGCTTCCTCTCATCACAGCATCAAATTACAGGGGCCATGTTGAAGTCATGGCTCATTGCAACTTTCAGCTGCATTTTGCAGTTCCCTTCCATCCTGTTTACTCACAAGTCAATTCTTGGTTATTAGTACTAATGAAGGAAAGGGACGGAAGACACAATCAGAATCAACAGATAACTGCAAACCTTACTATAGGTAACAGGCCCCACTTTCTCCCCCACCAAACTCTTTGCAGAACTCTTACCATGAAACAAAACTTAATAATGAGTCCATTGTTTTCTGCTTAAAGAAACAGCAAAGTGACCAAAAGCTATCAGGAGGGAAAGGGTGAAAAATCAAAAGACCCAGAAAATTCACAGAGTGGATCATAAGTGCCCGAAGGATGGGATTTTAGAAAATTAGACCCTGTTTGATGAGGTTTATTTTCCCCCCAAAAGCGATGAATCATCAAGCAAGTTTTCTCCAAGATGGAAATTCTGAGTTGCCATGAATTACACAACTCAAGAGAAAGGCGAAGAATGGGAAAAGCCTCAATGTTCGATTTTTATATGTGCAACCATAACCTTAAAATTCATCCAATTCAGGAAGCAGCTTGTCTCTAAATGTGATGAAAAAAAAATAGCACAGTCTATTGAGTCTATCAGGGCTTCTGACACACTCACAGATGGTGCAATTAACATCTAGCTGAGCCCATGTTCCTACCCCCTTTTCCCCTCATCACCCACTTAGCTTAAAGAGCCACTTGATTCCATGACCTTTCTTGTTCCTACTTTTGTTCTCTCTTCTGTGGGTGCTAGAGTCCCTAGAGAGGGATTCATCTCATGTAACAGTGAATTTCTGAAAACATGAAATTGAATGGAGAGGCTGGAAGGTTACATCACAAACGGTTTTTCCAACATTATAGTTAGGGAAGATATACCTTACTACTGTCTTTGAAAGAGATCTGAAGAAAATACAGCCAACGTTAACATCATTAAATCTGCACAGTGGAAATATGATGTCTGAGTTAGTGCTGTCTGAATTTCCTTTGCATTTAAAAAAATTATCTTTTAAAATTGTTTAACTGTATGAAACAAAAAGACAATTAACTTGCATCAGCTCTACTATTTTACTGCTAAGGTACAGAATGGTGATCTTAAGAAATAGGTTTTGCTATAATATATCGTACTTTGGCTTTGGAAACTAACCTTTCATTCCCAATGCATGGGGCAGCATGTGATAGCCACCAAAGTAACAGAGAAAATCCGGGTTTCCATCTCTCATGGAAGATGATAAATGGATTCTTTCCACTCTTGCCCATTAGGTAGGTAGCAGTCCCAACCTAAATAAGAAGCCAGGACAGTGTTCAGATGTGATGCCATTGTACAGAAAGCACCATATTCAGCCAGTGAACTGATTTAAGTTCGATGGTATGTTTATTTGCTAGAATTTATAAGGAGAACTGATGGAAATTTTAAGGAAGTCAAATACAGTCCTCCTCATCTTCACCTATGTAATTCTTCTAACTGTGGAATTTTTCTATAAGAATGAGAATAAAATGGACAAACAACTTGAGATGACTGACAAATTTTTGAAATACTTTTTAGTAAACATTTGGAGTTCATTAAAAAAGCCAATGGGCTTTGGAAGTAGCTCAGAAGTAGAGTACTTGCCTAACATATACAAGGCTCTGGGTTCAGTTCCCAGAATCACAAAAACACAAACAAAAATCTACAAATTCTCTGTCATCACTTCCAAGAGGTAGTTTGTTTCTATCCTAAATAACACTCACCCAATATCCTTAACTCTGCATTGGGCTGTGAGAGCTATGACCAAGAGAATGGCAGAAGTGACAATGTGCCAAGAAGAACTATCCTCTTGGAAACCCAAGTAACCAATGGTAAGATCAACAAGGAAGAAAATTGAGTCTGGGAGACTCCTAGCTGGCTGCTAGCACCTGGTCACCAGACAGAGTCGTATGGGTAAAACACCTGAAAGCAGATCCACCCTTTCTGGTCAAACACACCAATATCATTTGGAGATAATATAAGCTGTCTCTGAAAACTTTCTCAACTATGAACTTGTAAGCAAATAAATAATTACTATTATTTTTAACCAGTAAATTTGGAAGACATTTTTTTTTTTACAGAGCCACAGATCATGGAATCTATGTTATTAACAATTCATGGTTCAATCTCCTATGAGTTCAGTTAGGATAGGTTATTGTCTCAACTTTGACCAAAAAACTTGAGGGAAACAAATGAAATTTAGACTCAGAGTTTACAAATACACAAGGTCATCATAATTCTAAAAAGCAATTTCTGTTCAAGTGCTGCTTAAACAGACTATTTGCCCCCTTCTGAAATATTTTAAACATGATTTAACTAATATTGATCAACCAACTATTATGTAAGGCACTGAACATTTGTTGACAAACAAGATATGACAATTGCTGCCATCACAGAGTTCCTAGTCTGATGGACATCTAAATTTATTTCACCAGCTACAAAGCTTGCTGCTGTGGAACTAACTACAACTGCACTACCCAGGCCAGACTGCCATGAAAATTGGTGGGGAAGGCTAGCCTGACACAAGAGCTACACAACTGAAATTCACATTGTACTACATGTCACCAATGCCTGTGGCTTCATTCAAATACAACACACAAGTACAAGATCTAGGTGAGGGCTCTACTTACTCCCCTGGACACAGCCTCATTTGTTGGATGCAAAACAAATGCAAAAAGAGGCAGAGGTTCAGAGTTGGGGAAAATAATCCTTGAAGGCCTATTGAAAATATTCATATAAAACTAAATTGAGTGTGTACTATTACAAATCAGAAATGGTGACAGATCAGCAGTTGGTCAATTCAAACTCCATGAAGGTTCCTTTATTTTTTAAGTTGGACAATCTCAGCAATAGCAGAACTTCAACAATTTGTCAACAAATAATCACATTAATTAAAATTTTATAATGAGTGTTGTGAATCTCTTTCATGTACATAATAGTTCTTCCATTATCATTCTCAAGAAATATTGTAATAGGACCTTCACCTGATTCCTCATTAGCTATTATGATTTCACCCAAAATAACAATACTAATTATTAAAACATCTGTAATTGTACTAGTTTTAACTGGGATGTTTCCCTTGAAGAGAAAATCTCAAGGTACACCTTTATGTGCTTCCCCGGTACGAAAAACACTTCACAATAAAACCAAGCATCCAAAACTAGCCATGGCATCCGCCTCTGCAGAGATCTATTGGCTTCCTGGCCAGCCCTTCTGCTCCTGACTTCAACAGATGAGTGAATATCTCCGCATCAGTGATATATGAAATGATCTAGGATTGAAACTGTCATAAGTGGCTATAAACTACACCAAGAATCACAGCTGCTCAACGAGCATTGTTATTTGAACACAGGAATAGATCCCATTAATCTGCTCTGCCTCCGTGGGGGTCCATACATAATTAGCACAAATCCATCCATCCCCAGGAGGACAGCTCCATTATAATCAGGGATTTAGCTCACTTCCAAAGACCTCATGAAGAGAAGGCATTGAAAGGAGGGTAGGGGAAAGATTTAAAAAAGTACAAAGACCCCATGAAGACCCCCACCCCACCCCAAGAATTGAAAAGCAGCTTCCCAGGGCTATCTTCAGTATAGGATACTGAAAGCCAGCATTAAGAATTTCAAGCACAGATTTTGGATTCCCATCTCTTTCCTTTCTATCACATCATGGCCTAGCATCATCATAATCCCTCTTTTTCATTAGTTTGATGGCCTCGTGTTTGTTTCAGGTTGTTCAAAGTTCCTGGATTCAGACATCACTCATACCTTCTATAAGGTATTACACATTTGGCTGTTCTCCATTCCTTTGCACCACATATTTATGTGGTCATCAGAATTCCTATTCCTTACAGCTAAGGGCTCAGGCATTACTAAACCATCTGTAAGCTCACCGTAACATGAATATTATCGATAGTGTTTGTATGAGGTTGATTTTCCAGAACATGAAGTTAAATCCTTTAAGGAATGGATATCTTTTTCTAATTTGTGTGAAGGTACCAAGTGGGCTCAAATATTCTTGGAAACACTGATAAATTGTGCATTTATAAGAATATATGTTTATTACTTCAAATAAACTTTAAATTATTCAGAATTTTTACGAAAAAATTTTGTGCAGGTAAGTGATTCTATTCCAATAAGAAGGAAAGAGAGGCTCCTGGTTACCCTCTTATGTAGGTATAATAGTAGCCTCTTCCTGTGTAGCCTTTTCATGGTTGCTACTCCTGATACATGTGGCCTTCTCACAAATTTGTATGTTTATTAATCACATATTTCATGTTTATTAACCATATACTACAAATCAGAACATGCAGTTAAGAAAACTTATTTGACTTTTCAAAGATAACCACACTACTTCCCCATAGTCTCTAAGCATAAATATGTAGACTATACATCACATTATATAAACCATTCTAACCTAGTTGGATTAAGGCTTTTAATCTCTGTCTCTGCACATGAATGCGAATACACTGAGGGAAGTGTATGACATAACATTTTTAAAAGCTCATAATATTTCATTGAATAATTAACTAGAATTTAATTAACCCCTCTTCATGGAAATTTAGGATATTTTCAATTTACAAAAACTGGATAATCACCCTCATCTGCAAATTCTTATAAAATTTTAAATAAGACTGATCAAGGGATCCTTTCAAATTCAATCCACCTGCTCCCAAATACCTTGTCTGATCCAGGGAACCTACACAAATGTGATTCCACACAGTCACTTTCATTCACAATGACATTCAGACTGAAACCCAAATTCATACAGAAATCGTCAGTATACAGATTCTGCATACAGTCTCTTGTCTCTGTCGAAAGAAAACCAGAGGCTGGGATGAGACAAGGAATGAACAAAGGTAGGAGCGGGGCAAAGGAGGGGTTCTGAAGGGTGGAGAGAAATGAAAATCAGGCTAAGATTGGTAGTCATAGAGAAAAGTAACAAGGAGGTCATGAGAATGGCATCTCCAGCCAGGAGGAAAGAGAAAGGTGTTGCAGACATTGCTTAGGGAAAACTTGATTCTGAGCCTGGGATGCCAGCAGTGATGCTGGTGCTCTGAAGGCAGGATGCATGGAGAGGATTTGAGCCACAAAGTGAAGACCCCATAGCCCTACAGAGCTAATGCTAGCCAGGGCCAATGGCCTCTGAGGGGTCTTAGCAAACAGAGCCCTGGAAGAGAAAAAGAAACAATGCATGGGAAGGGCAAGGGTATGAACTGAAGAAAGGCAGAGGATTGAATCCTGCATGGCACCCCTGACCACTGCAGTTAACCCAGCATCTCTCAGTGACTGGAACCAAAGCCTGACACAGCCGGCTGACTTCTCTCACTCTGGATTCATCTTTTCAGAAAAATGCTGAAATAATTTCTGTAGCATTAAGTCCATCTTTGTCATTACAACATCCCTCAGTAACATTTCAACCTGGAGAGAAAGCTAAATACAAAAGTCAGCTAAGAGACTGTGCTCGATCTCTCTAAATCCTATTGGCACCATCTCCAGACTTCTTCCCTGCCGTGCAGACCTACCACTCCACATAACTTATTCCACGCAACACCTTACTCATTTCAATGGCTGCGTCTCCAGCAAACGGAGATAAAATAGTACATACCTCAGAATGTGAGGGCTAAGAGAATTAACATGGTTAAAAGGATGTCTGGGTCCTAGCCTGGAATATGGTGAGAGCTCAAAATTTTTAAACATGATTACAATCATTTTCACATTTGTAAGTAAAATGCACATCACTGATACTTCCATTCCTCACCACTTACATAGCCATGAATTTTAGGAGACAGTTTCTTTCTGCTTGAAAAAACAGTACAGATGACTGATTTCAGAGAAATTATTCCCAAAATTGATAGCTCCTTAGCTTGATCCTTGTGCAGTTCCAAGGTGCCTAGGAAGACCTTGATTTGACAGTCCCATCTATAATATTAGTATTATGCTGTACATATTTATGTTTTCATATTCATAGCACTTAGCACATGCTTTATGCATAGGAAATAATAACGCATATTGAATTTTAGACTCCTGTTCCCTCATTTTAGCCTACACCCCCATCTCCTACCATCTCTTTAACCTCTCAATAAACCACAAATCCATTTTATAAGGATGTAAATGCCATAAACTCTCAATGCTATTTGCAGTAATCATTATATTTATTTTTGTCGATTCTTTGGACAAGCTACTCTAAAATGTATTTTAGCAAATAATCCCAAGATGACCAGACAAGGAAAGAGTGGATGATATAAGGCATTGTGTCTTGTTTCCTTTAGGTTTATAATTTAAAATTAATTTCAAGACAGGAAGGTACAAAATCATGTTCACATATCCTCATATATACATAATAAAAGTACATTATATCACCAAAAACCCTACCTAGTAACTTGTTTCAAACACCAGTCATTTTTATTTTCACCAAAAATGGTCCATCAGCTTCCTCACATCAGTGTTGCCAATAAAATCTTCAAAATAGTTGCTTTATACTGTTTAAAATTGTGTACATCATTGAAATTTTTAAATATATAGAGATACCCAAGAGTTTGCAGAAGTCTTGAAAATGGCTAATGACAAGGACACATACCTTTTGGTGAACAACAGAGTAAACTAGAGCTGTTTCATCAAGATAGGAGGAACAGAAAGGTGATGAGATTTTTGTCTTCAAGTTAATGGAGCATTATTGCTAATGAAGTAATAGTCATTTGTTATCCAATCCCACAGTGGGCAACAAAGGAGCAGATAAATTAAATTATATCAAGAAAGATTTCAATTAGAAAGACCCTCTCAGCTGATTAAATGCTAGAGTAAACTACTTGAGGGAATCTGTCGTTCTCCACCTCTGGAGTGTTTTGAGGAGACAATAAACATCTCTGTGTCTTTACAGGCTGTAGCCTTTGTCTACCAATAGGAACAGTGACCTGCAGCGATCCCTTTAACTGCCTGATTTGATGACCATCTCACAGTATTTACTGGTATCTCATTGATCCTAAAAATAATTTGGAACTGAAAAAGGATGGGACCAAAAAGGGCTAAGGAAAAGCAGGGATTAGTGGTAGAAGTAGATACTGAATACACAACAGAAGTGCCATCCTCCAATGTGATCATATTCTAGCTCTTTCGAGATCAAAAGAAAAATGCATAAAATCGTACTTTCCCAGTGGGAGACTAAATGGCTAGAAATGAAATGAAGTTTCTTCCAGTGACTTAAGCAGAACTCAATCAGCAGAGAAAATAAAAAGGTCAAAGTAGACCTGCTATTTAATCATATTTTCCAGTACACCAACATGCCTCCCACAGACTGAAAGCCCTGGCGTTTTGCTGTATTGTTATGTGGGTAGCAGTGTTCTCCAAATAAATCCCACATGTTCCTTCCTCTAGCCTGAACTTAGAATTTCCAACCTTCCCATGTCTAGCCATCAAATCCCAGCCACATTTAAAAGCCCTACTCCAGTGTCACTTAATCCATGAAAAGTCCCCAAACCCCCTAGTCCAGAATGTCAGAGCTCTGTGATCTAAACTGATCTCAGCTTTACGTCATTACTAGCAAAAGACTGGCAAAGGCAGCTACTGGTCCATCTTGCCAAGGGACCTGCTCAGGCCCACTAGTGCCCAGGGTTTTTCTTTTTGGATGCGAGCTTCTGGGACATAGGCTCCATTGTCTTTGCTCAAACCTCACTACAGAATAGAAATCAGTCCAGTTCTTCATATCCTACTGGCTGTGATGGCAACACATAAACTTTCTATCTAAAAGTCTTCCCTCTTCCCTACAGGCACATAGGTATGTGGAAGCAAGTTTTTGTAACACAAGATGATAAAAAAAGACAAAAATGTTCTTATGATTTTGCTTTGGGTCCTTAGCTCCCCATTGAGGCAACTAATAGAACCCCATTTTGCTTACATTCCTGAAGTAAAAACAAACTAAATGTCAAATCCTGCCACCTATCAGCCTACTAATGAAAGCCATGTAGTCTCTTACAGCCGAGAGATTCATGCAAGAGAAAAGTGCAGATCTACAGAGCATCAGGTGGCATCGCAGATCTCATGTGGATAACACCCAACTTGGAAAGTCTCTTGACACTCTCTAACAAATATGCTGCAAAAGATAGCCCATTAATTTGGAGGAGAGGCCTCTGATTCTCTATTCATACTTAATTGCTATGTGTTGTTCCTGGATTCAACATGTAAATGAGTTTTTAAAAATTGTTTTAAAAAAACAAGTTAATACTCAGATGCCTAATTGGTGTTCGCTTAAATAATTTCCAAGAAATTAATATTATTTTCCAGTGGTTATATGAAAACCTGTAAAGATTATGAGAGTCCAAAGAAGAGTGTGTGGTATCAGTGAATAATTAAGTCCAGGCAGTCAAGGTTAAGTTTTTTGAATACCTACTGGGCCTCTTGCATCAGTGCACAGCAGCCCTACAGCCTGAAAATTCTCATTTAGCACCTATTCACTACAGGGTGTGGGACAGGTTGAGAATGAAAGGATGCATATGACATGGTTGATTGGTGGGCAGAAAAATTGAAAAAAATACCAATTTAGATTTTAGAGAGGCATTTGGATACTTCTTCTATTCATTACCTACAAAGAATAAAGAGAAAAATGAGCTTTGGTTGAGAATGAATGCACTGAGAAGTTGAAACTGAACAAATATGCAGGAAGGTTCCCAGGCAATAGTGAGTGAGAGAAAAGGTTTCTGGGTGCTCTGGTGTGGACCCTAGCTCAAGTTTCAAACAAGGCAAAAGGCCTGATAAATGTCATGCTTTGATATAGGAACCAAAGAAGTCACAGGTAGTAAGGCAGAGCAGGTTGTGATTCAACAGGTGTAGCATCGTGGTGGACTTAGCCCAGCTCTACCAGACCTAAAGGTCAACAGCAGAAAACTAATCAGGCTGCCTATAACTCAGCCAGTAATTATAAGATTCTCTCTGACAGGCTAGGAAGTGAGAAGAGTATCCTTCTCACTTCTCCTTCTGCTCTCCTCCAAGAATTTTTATTCTGTCACACTTAAAATAGCTTTGTGGTATAGGCATTATCATTCCCATTTTATAGAGAGAAGATTAAGCAATGTTAGCTATGAAGCCTATTTAACTTCAAAGCTTATGATCTAGTCCTCTTCCATTCGAAGATTATTTTCTCATTAGAGAAGATGAAATGAAAATAGGAGTGGACTGCCACTGCTTTCATCTGTCACCTGTTTATATAAAACCAACTGCCCATGAGATGAGCATCTCCTTAGGTTATTCTTCTTGCCCTGCACTTTAAGTTCTCTTTATTATCTCTGCAATGAAACAGGAATGGAGGAAAAAATTGAACTTGTATTTTTGAGCACTTAACTGTGTGCAAAATATTTTATATACTTTTTTCCTCTCCCTATGAAATGAATGCCATTTTATCATTACATAAAAAACCTAACCGATACAAAGAGACAATCTATTTGTCCAAGGTCACAGATAATAAGCATTCTAATTATTGACTGTTTATTGTGCTCTAGTGTATTCTTTATTGCTTACAGGCTTCTTTTTCACTCATTCTAAAGTACTTATTGAATGCTTCTGATATTTATGTGGTTCTAGACTTTGTTCTGAGGACGTAACATACATAGAAGAGAATTTAAGCTTGTGAAATTTAAATTCTAATGGTATTAATGGAACAATAAATGATTAAGCTAGACATAAAGTGAAGAAGTGGATTTTCTTTTTATCTTGTGAATATGTAGTTTCTAAATTCAATCTTAGTAGCCCTGATTCAAGATAAGATGCAGTAAACACATACCAACTTTTCTTGTCTACCGAACACAACCATAAAACCTATAGAAGGCTTCACACAGCTGTTTGAGGTCTCTGAAAATCAAGTAACAAGAGGCAAATGAGAAGGAAGACTAGAATTCAAAATATCACCCAACTACTGATTTTAATCAAGAATTACAACCTCAAAACATAATATTCAAAATATGCAGAACACAATTCAAAATTATTCAGCACACAAAGAAAATCTCAACTTGTATGGAAGAAAACAGTCAACAGGCACCAACAATGTGATGACACAGATGTTAAAAGTAACTGACAAAGATTTTTAAAGTAGTTATTATAAAAAATACTCAAACCAACAATCAGAAACATACTTGAAACAAAAGTTAAAATAGAAGCATCAGCAGATACACTGAAGTTATAAGAAAAGCACATGGAAATTTTAAAACTAAAAATACATAGGAGCCAGAATGAAAATACCCAGCAGAGGAAGGTATACCAAGAATACTGATGACAGAGAACAGTCAGAGAGCTCTAAGGTACCAAGGTGGATGGTGCAGTACCTCCTTTTGAGTCCCTTGTACTGAGCTGCTTAAATCTTCATAACCACAACCACAAGTCTATAAGTAATAGTTGTTCCTGAAGGTATAGTTTCTCAGCATTTTCTCTTTGTTTTTTACTACCCCTCCAACTTCCAGTATTATATTCTTTCTACTGATAAAACACATTTTGGTGGGAACATCAAATGACACAACCATTTTGAAAAAGTTCAATACATGTTACCAACAATTTGACTCCCAAGGAGAAATCAAAATGCAAGCCCAAGAGAAACCAAAATGCAAATTCCCCAAAAAGACATTAAAAAATTAGAGAATTTTTATTTATAACAGTCTCAAACTAGAAACAACTCAAATGTCTATCAACCGAAAACAACAAATTCTGGTATACTTATTCAACCATTCATTACCCATCATAAAAAGGAACATATTGATAAAGGCAACAGTATGAATCAATCTCCAAGTATGTTGGAAGGCAGATATAAAATAAATATGCTTGTTATGGCTGCATGTATATGAAATTTCAAAACAGGCAAAATTAATCTATGTTGAAACAAATCAGAACTGCAAAGTTAAAGGGTGGAAGGTGGCTACAGACCAGGAGGTAGCATGAGACAACACCTGGTGGAGAAATACTCCAGGAGGGAGGTGTGGGTTACACACTTGAAGGAGGCCATCATACCTCACTGAATAGGCATCTAAGATATATGTTGAAATACTTAACGTGCTACGCTTTTATTAGAAGGTTAGCTTTAAAGAAGATTTTACAGTCTTTGATCATTAGGAAAAGTCAATCTTTACTATAACGTTTGAAATATGTTGCTATAAAATAGAGGGCATGTGTTTCCTTTTGTTAAGTTAATATAGTTAACATCTCCCAAGGTTTCAGTTATCTTCACATCTTCAGGTCGGGGGGATAATTTCTGTTGTTATTTAATTTATATTCAGAATACGTAACAATGTAAATATTTTTGCATTTGAATTTAGTTCACTTCAATAAATGTTACTGAGCATAACTGTGTGTAAGACAAGGTGATAAATGACACAAAGTGCCTAAGACAGATGACATGGAGTTCCTCCCTTCATGTGCATAACATCTGGTCTAAAATAAGAAACCAAATGACTAACTTATAGGTATAATGGGAAGAATTTTAGAGTATGGTCAGCAAGACATAGAGCATGCACATTTCAGAACTGTGAGGTATTTCCTCTAACATCCTTAGTTGAAAGCCATTCTAAATTAATAATAGGACATTTTAACTCCCAACCTATTCGATGTACCAGTTCTATGCTCCAAGCAAATATAATTAGCAGAAGTTGATGGTTTCATTCCACTAAAGCCACTTTCTGTTAGTCCTAATTATTTTAGCAAGTGATCTTAAAGAATATTAACACATGTGACTTAAACTGCACAGACACATCCATGAGATGTCCACCTTACACAAGTTAGGCAATGTGGTTTCCCATTGAAGGGGCACTAACTCCTTTCCAAAGGAATCTTGGAAGCTAACTATCCTAAATATTATCTAAGCAGCAATCACTAACCATATTTTTCCCCCTGAAAGAGCAGTCATGAGATACTTCTTCCTGAAGAATGAGCTATCAGCGCTGCAAGATGTTCTTAATAGAAGTCACAGGCATCAATAATTCACCACATGTGCCAACAAAAATTCTATAAATGAACAACTCAGCATCTGGCTACAGAATTTGCATTTTTATCCTTCTTTCTATAAGTGTTACCTATGCTTAAGAAAGAATAGTAGGGAGAGATTGGGCAAAAGTTGAGGCTTTGATAAAGCCTGCATATTTAGAAATGTAGCTTTTCAAGATCATTCCTTCTACTGTACATAAGCCTGCTGTTGTTATCAATAACATTGAGCTGTTAGGCTGCCCAGCTGAAGAGCAAGGTTCTGTCACTAGTGTTTTGTAAAAGATTTTCCCCCTTTCTCTTAAGAATTCATTCTATTTCTTCTGCATGACCCAAAAGGGTATGTAATTTTCAGTTTTTGTTTAGCATTGGCAAGGTGAGTACTGTTTCTAGCCATATATTCAAAAAGTAAAATCCCCAAAACTCTAACTTGGAAATTTAACAGATTTCTAAAAATGGACTCTATATCACTCAGCCAGAGTCTGTCTCTCAGGAAGTGGGCGAGAATAAGACTGTCTCCTTCCTGTCCTCCCTCCCCAAGCCATCACGGCTGATGGATTGGAGATGTCGGCTTGTCAGGTCTTATTGGGTGCTACCTGATGTAAGTCCACACTGAGGCAGAAAAAATCTGTTTGCAGTCAGCTCTTTTAATAAGTCCCCACAAACAGGAGGAAAGCAGATCTATTCAGTAAGATGCTTCTTCAGATACAGCGAGGCAAAATAGTCCGTGACAGAGGCTTGATATGGAGGAGATTTTTAAACAAAGAACAATTCTTTCTTTAGAGAACTGGAGAGAAATAGTTTCCCTGGGGATTTGGGGAGTCTAAGAAATATTACATTTCTATTCTTATGATTTAAAACTGACCTAGACTGCTCATCTTTGAAAAGGAGGTCAGATCTTCTCTACAAAATGTCCCTATTCTTGAGCCCTGCTGTGCCCAAAGCATTCTGTAGGTTCTGAACTCCCAATGATTAATAATAGTAATGCTTCCTCTTAATCTCAGGCCCAAAAGGGAGATCCTGGGAGGTTACTCAGGCTTCCACCCCCCTGTCCCAAAAAGCATAAGACCAAAGATGCCAAGGACACACTGTGTCACACAAAGCACTGGCCCGTTAGATAATCAAAGTAGTTTCCTTAGAGATTTCAGAATTCTAAAAATACGTTTCCATTACACTATCACCACCTTGTTAAGATCAAATAAAGTTTCAAAAACAGTGGTCCAATCTTTTCAGATACCCCCACTCTTAGTGCCTGGCACATTGCTAGATTGCTGTGGTATGGTGTGGAACTTTAGGGGTCAAATACTGCTAGATGTTGGTGGTGGATTTAAGATGACAGCAGTAATGAAAAAGGCAATGTAATGTTCACTAATAAGACTAAGCCAAAATGTTTTAAATGACTATGAGAGAGTACCACATTCTGAAAATAAGCATTGTGTATGTATTCGTTCATTCACATTTCTGGAGCCTCTGTCAGCTTCTCCCATATCATACTTCTAGAAGAGTGCAGATGTGGCAGACAGTGAATTGCAGAAGTCTGGCTAGCAGCATTCAACTTAAACTGATTATACCATTAGACTGAAAAATGTCTTTCTTTATGTTGGGAATTAATAAAATAGCAACTACCAAAGTTCTTAATAATATAAAGCTTTTCAGGAATAATCTTGCACAGAAGGTTAAAAAATTCTCTTCACTTCTAACTCTCAAGACAAGTAACATAAAATAAACACTTAGTCAACGTTTTGAATGAATGAATGCTTGATTGTACAAATAAAATGAAAAATAAGTGAATGAGTTAACAAGTGGCTCATTTTCTGCCTCTTGCCACAGCTACTGATTGTAGAGGCAAAAATCACATCTTATAAAATCTGGGGCTTTTGATCTAATAAAATTGTCTCAGGGAACCTAATTTTGATCTTTCAAACAAGCATTTTAAGATTACGGGAACCACAGAAACATATTGCAAAGTGTTATCCCCCAATGCCACAGCAAACTAAACCTGGCCATGATGGAGTCATAAGAGCAAGTCCTTTTCTAAGCCATTATAAATTTCTCCAGAATCTTAACTAGAACGTCTGTGGAAGCAGAATTTTATTCTCATGCGAGTGGTCTTTGAGGTATTTCTTCCAGGATTTGTTTTTTTCCCCTAGAATATTTATTTACAGACCATTGTCTTTTCCCCACTAATTACTGAGCTAGTATCCATGAAATTCTTTCCTTAAGATTATTTTTAAAAAGAATAAAAAGCAAACACAAACACACAATTAAAGCTTCAATGGGTAGCTAGTGACCTAAATCATCATCAGGCAAAAATTCCTTGAGGATAAGAATATATATAATTTACCTCTGTAATCTACAAGTTTAATCAAAATGCAGAATAAAACTCCTAATAACTGTCCATTGATTAAATGCAAGGATGAGGCAAGGGTGCTACAAAAGAAAATAAATATTGCTCGACTTTAGAGACAGGAGATCATAGCATGGGGAGGTGAAGTCAGAGCGGACTTCTCAGAGGACAGGGGACTTGAATAATGGCTGTGCTATGACTCAGGACAATACAAGCACAAGCTTTCAAGATCATTAGCAGCCCTCACAGAGGCAACTCATACAAGGTTTTCCTGTTTTTTAACATCTCAGTTTTTGAGAAGGATCCTGCTAGAATGGACCGCACATTTCATTGTCACAGTGAACCCAAAGGCGACCTAGAGATGCTCTGTAAGACAATGTACTTAGAAGAATCACGGTGTAAATGCAGATGCTGATTTTTTTCAAAAATGATGAAAAGAGTCTGCGGTGAAGTTGAAAAGGAAAAGGAAAGGAAAGAAATGCTTACAATGAAAGAAACTTTCATTTCTCACTCTTCTAGTGATGGGTTAAACTGTCCTCTGAGAATGAATGCCGTAGGATGTTCTGGAAGTGTCCAGTGTCTGCCATTCCATCCCTGCCCTCTCCACATATGGTGGTCTCTGTGCTACAATCTTTGGTCTTTGTGATTTTACCACCTCTGCATTCTGTGCCAACATCAGTGTAATCAAATATGAAAAGTCTTTCTTGCTCCTTTGATCATAAAAATAACAACTATAGAAAATTCCTAAATTTTGTGCAACTACAGAAAATAAGAAGAATGAGTTCTCTTTACACGAGGGAGTGAGAGGAAAAAGAGTCCATTTTATTACTTTTCACATGTAATGCGTGTGTTTGAATCACATTAGAACATTTGTGTGACAGTCTGTCATCACAGAAACATTGAAACACAGGACTATCGCTCCTTTACAACTGGTAAAGTTGAGGTATAGCCAGTTTTCTATAAATTAAATACCTAGTAAGTGGTTATGAATCCCAAGTCTTCTGGAATGCATAACTAAATCTGGTTAACTCTAAAATATACTGTGTCAGAAAACAGACACAATATGGTAACTTCTGAAAATTAAAATAATTCTGATTTTCAGTAAAAACAAGGAAGTACAGACAAGTAAAATTAAATTCAGAAAGTTCCATACTTCCAACCCTGGAATGAGTTACTCTCCTTAGCTTCAATACTCTCCTTTTATAGCCCCTATAATGAAAGAATACGAACTACATGACAGTTAAGCAACACACACCATGTAATCTTTGTGAATATGCTAACCCTATGGATGACCCCAAATCTTTAACCCATAGGCATTCAGTACATGTTCGTTGAATGATGATGAAGTGGTAGTGACAGAACCCACATGCACCATTTTCTTTTTCCCAAACCTTACTAACAGACAATAATCTTATTTTTAAGGCTCTTCTATCCTTCTCCAAGCCCAGAGCCCATGGTACCTTTGTATTTACAGTGATGAAAATTATAACAGTACTGACGGTGGAGGGAAAGTCACAGGTTGGGGGTAGGTGGAGGGATCCAAAGTGGAAAGTAGATTCCTCCTTCTGAAAACTACAATCTCTTTTTCCTCTTTGTTTCCAGGTGACTTCTATGGCCGCAGTTTCCTTAAAGCTGAAGGAGGCAAACACATCCCAGAGGGAACACAGAGCTGGTGGGCAGGCATGGAGGTCCCGTCTCAACCAGGAAAGATGTCCCCTTCCACTTTCTCCTTAACAACCCCTTTCTTCCCCGGGGCTTCCTTTGTCCCTTGGATAGAGTGGTGAGTCCCCAGTTCTCCTCACTGAAGTCTCTCGCATTATGCTTCACAGAGTAACTAACTCTGCGACTGTCATTGAGCTTCCTAGTCTGAGTGTCCCGCACCAACTCCTAGCAGGGGACTTCAGCTGCCACGGCTCTTTTATAATTCTCCACCGAAACGTGGGAGAGTTCCAGGTCTCTCCTTAAGGTGAGACACAGCCTTACAGGCTGATCATTCAAGAAATTTAATGAAGAGTATTTAAGGAGAGAATCACAGCTGTGAGAGTGGACACAAGCCCTAAGTGCTAGGGAGAAAGCACACGAAAAAAGGGCAAAACCTTGGATGGAGGCACTTTAACAGACAAGGGGGCAGGGAGAGAGGGACAGGCAAGGAGTCCTTGCTGGCTTAGACCCAAGTGTAAACTGCTTGCTTTGCCCTAAAGTGTTTTACAGTGTTGGGAAGCTTCTCTGGGAAGTTCCCATGGGAATGGAGATGATAAAAATGTAATAGAAACTACTGTCTCCTGCTGCCTTGTACAGCAGCTTCTGCAGAGGATCAGGAAGCTCCTCTGGTCGATCACCCCAGGTAGGGAAACTGTCACACGAGTGTGATCTTAGTAGAGATAAATGCACAAGGCTATCGTGGATTATGTGGCTTTAGTGTGTTAGTTTAAAAAGGGGTTCAACCACTGGTTCCTTCGTGTCGTAAATGGAAGCACAGATAGAAAAGCACACTTCAGTGAGCACCTGTCTCCAACTAACCTATGTGCACAGTGACTAAAATTCCTTTATGTATCAACACATCTGCTTGAAAATATCCAAAATCACTGGCCTGCCTCTTTACTCAAACACAAGCTAAGCCTCTACCATTGAAAGTGTGGGTCAGCGGCTGTCAGTCAGACACCCACACAGCTGCTCTTATGCAAATTCATCCCAACTGCCTCTTGTTCACTGGGATCACACACAATCTCTGTATCCATCACTGCTCACAATCTACCGTTTCCAAGGGCCAGGAGCTGACCTGCACCCTGATCCAGCAGAGCAAACTCCAGCCCATCTCTTCGGCTCTCCCTCCTGATCTACTTGCCTATGGAATCAATCTCCTCTACAAAAACAGGCCCAGTATGTTTAGTAACTCAATCTTGTTTGCTTTTTCTCAGTTAAATGAAAACTCAAGGGCCAGGAATTTAGCTCAGCAGCATAAGTGCTGCCTGGCAAGCAGGAGGTTGTGAGTTCAATCCCTGGTACCAAAAAAACCCAAAACAAAACAAAACAAAAAACAAACAAACAAATAAACAACAACAACAACAAAAAGAAAAAATCGCACTCAAGTGTTCTACAACCCCATTAATTCATTCATTAATTCATTCATGTCAATCAAAAAGCTATCTGATGAATAATCAGATAGATATTAATTAAGTATCAAGCTAGGGATGTAATTCAGTGGTAAAGTGTTTGCTTAGCATGCACAAATCCCTGGGTTAAATCCTCAGTACTGAAAAAAAAAAACCATGATACCAATTTATCAATGTTTTTCAATCAAACGCTCAAGTGTGGACTTACTCTTTAACTGAGTCATTCCTATAAGCACATAGGCATACATAAGTCAGATAATATATCATCTGTATTGTGTTGTAAATTCCAAAGATGAAAATAGTTCCTTTTCAGAAAATGTCTAAGTTCTCCAATAAATTTTAGGGCATATATGATCTAGTATGGAGGCCCAATTGCTAAGAGAATCCTTCTTAGCAATTAGCATGATGATAGCACTGGTTTGTCACCACAGGACACAAGGTACATCATGTGAATAAAAGATCATCATCACAGCACAATATCTAGGGATGTTATCAAAGTCAAGCCAACATTTCTATTCATTGTCTGAACATCTCTTCTCCATGCATAAAACTTGCAATAAGCCCAAAACATAGAAACCAAATTCACATGGCTACTTTTGGCACCTTTACATTGCATCTCTTTCAGAAATCTATTCTTACGTTAACTTGTGCCCTTTATAGTATGGCTATCTGAGGGCCACAGGGTTAGATGGCAATTATTTTCTTACTTCATAGAAATAGAAGACAGTTTTCTGGGGCAATCAGTCCCATTAATTGCTGCACCTGCCCAGTATTCTGAAGCCTCTGCTTGCAAGTATCCAGAGTGGTGAATCATAGCAGTACTACATGACTGTGGAAGACCTCTGGTTCTACTACCCTGTGTACCTTTAAAGCAATGGGCAAACCAGATGTGATGGCACACAACTGTAATCTCAGCATTCCGGGAGGCTGAGGCAGAACAGCTGCAAATTTAAACTCAGCCTGGGCTACTGAGTGACTGAGCAAGACACTGTCTCAAAAATACATAAAAAAAATAAACAAGTAGATAAGGCTGGAGATGTGGTTCAGTACTAAGGCTCTGAGTTCAATTTCCATTACTAAAAATGGGGTGGGAGAGGACAACTCAAACCATGGGTTCCTGTGTAAAGCTGAGGAAGAATCAGCCTCAGTAATAATAGCATAGGGAAAGCAGAGAAAGATGAAAGAGTATATTAGAGTCTGAATTCTTTGGACTGATGGAGACATAAGTAAATGTCCAGGCAGCCTATTTTTGTCTAATTAAAAAGTAACCTTCTCATGTGGATAATCCCCTGGCTTGTGTCACTTCCCAGGTACCTGTGGCCTGGCATCTGTCACAGGGAGTCTGGCTCCTCAGTTCTGGCATATCCAACCAAGCAGAATTTCTTCTGTTACATCCCCAGTAAAAGCAGTATGCCTTTTCGAGCAATGTGTCAGACCGTCTACACCAGTGGACAGAACTTGCTTGGATGGAAAGGGAATCACAGGAACGTACTTCAGAGGTAAAATCGGCTGGAGTCAGAAGTCATCCTGAAGGTCTTTCAGGAAAGCATTTAATTCAGTAGCAGATTTATGTCCTTGTGAGTGTCCACTGACAGTGCGATAAGCTAAGGGTCACACTGATGCCAGGGAGCAAGGTCTGGTCTGCTGAAGAAATGCGATTGGCTTCCTTCTACCAGCAGACCCTGGAAGACCTAGAAAGGCCCAGGATAAAGCTCGGTCTTATGGAAATTCATCATTTCTCTTCTTCCATTCTCTGAAGTTTGGTAAAATACTGAACTAACACATACTTTATTTCTATAGGGGGTTTCCAGAATTTCCCCACAGGATGAGCCTGGGGTACGAGTGAGAGGCAGCGACTCAGAGCAAGACTGAAGGAAAGATCTCGAAGATGCTCTGACCAAAGAAGTATTATTTTGCTCTGATTGAATACTAAATCTTGCTCTGATTGAATACTAAATCGTGGAATGAGTGCTTCAGAAATGCATACGAATGAGTTAGATGCAGACCATCAATTCATGACCCTTACATCTAAAGATAATAAACCATGACCACAAAATAAAAGAGTAAAAATACTAGTTAACAGTAACAGCTACTGAGAGAATCTAATAGAGACATACATTTTTGATGGTGACCAGGCATTTGTGGTTGGTTTCTTTTGAGTTTTGTTTGTGGGGCTTTTTTTATTCATTGCAGTCATGGTGTGGAGATGCTTACGTTTGTGGAAGAGGACGTTGGGACCTGGACTAGGGTGCTAGGAGAATGAGCATTGCTGATAGGATGGAAAGACAGGCTCAACAGTATTTGCTTGAGTTTAGGAGTGAGCACATATACAGGAGTGAGCCAAAAGAGCAGTTTGAGGAAAATCTCAACAACTGGGTGACATTCGTTGATCATTCGCTGAGATGGGGAGGGTTAAAACAGAATAACTTGAAAGGGAAGAGAAATTTCTATTTTGCTATGCTTTAAATGTCTACTAGACACATTCTGAACTGTCTAGAAAGTAACTAGATAGTCTAGAGTTCTGAGGAATGGTCTAAACTGGAAATCTATATTTTAGAGTCACTGCATATAAAACATATGTACAATCTTACATTAGGTGAAGCCACTTAACAAATTTATGTAAATTAAATAAATAAATAAGGGGATCCAAGATACTGTCTCTGAGCAGTAACATTTAGAGGTAATGATAAGACAAACAAAAACCCAAATAAACAAACAGCTTTCAAAGAAGATTGCCACAAATCTGGCCATAAAGTGAGAGTAAAATTACAGAGTAAAGCTTCACGAAGACCAAGAAAACAAAGCATTTCGATTGATAAAATGATCAGTCATGTCAAATGCTGCAGAGATGACAGTATGACAATGGATTGACTGCTGGATGTATCACACAGTGATCTCTGATGGCTTTACTATGAACAAGAGCAGTTTGACTAGTGTGGAATGAATGGAATCCAAATGGCTTAAGAAAGCATGAGAGGTGAGTAAGGAGAGAAAGAAAATACAGACAATTTATTCAAGTTTTGCCATTTGAGAGATGAGAGAAATTAGGAGGTAGCAGAGCAGATAGGTGATTGGGAATTTGGGTTTTTTAATTTTTAATAAATAAGATACTAAAACTAATTTTTGACTGCTGGAAATGACATAGTGGAGAGGAAAAAACAACAGTAAAATCTTTCAAAGGGAAAAAAGGCTGAGATAAAAAAAATTTAAGTGTTCAGATGTGGATTCAAAGTCTCCTTTCTCTATGTGTTAGTTACTTTTCTCATTGCAGAGACAAAATACCAGACACCCAAAGTTAAGGGAATAAATGTTCATTTAGTTAACAGTTTGTAGAGGTTTCAGTCAATAATTAGTTGGTTCCAAGGAAGGTGGCACATGGAAGGGAATCAGTTCACAGAGGTGAAAGACAGCAAAAGTTACAAGAGAGAGAAGGGGAGATGAGCCTCTTTGCCCATTTTATCTTATCCAGACTGCTGACATTAGGAAAGTGCCAATAAAATCAGTGGACTGACCCAGCAATCATCCACCCTTAATTCTAGCACCTTCAATCCTATCATTGAACCACGAATAAACTACAAATTCTAGATTCAGCTACCGCTAAAACCACCCCACATGCCTGCATGAGGCTTTGGGCAGGACATCTGAACACAAAACATAACACTCTAGAATCAAAATTTGCTCTTTGTAAAGAGTTGATTTCTCGTAGAAGTAGAAATACTTTATCTGTAGCACCAAGATGGTAGACAGAGGCAAAGGGTCTAATGCAGGAAAGCAGATAGTCTGCTAGTATGAAAATGACACTCTTGGCAGAATAACTCCATTTTTCAATGAATTATGAGGCCAATTTACAAACAAAGAATGCTAGTTGTAAAGAGAGAAGATATAATAGGTTCAAGGTGACAGAAGAGAGTGAGAATTTATTTTGGAGTGGGAGAAGGTAACATGGTAGGAAATGTAGCTGGAGGGCTGGCTCACCAGATGACATGATGAGAGCCACAACTCTTACCACAGTTGTGTTTCTCCAGCATAGAAGAAAAACTAGACTTCTTCAATTGCTTCAGAGTAGACGTGAAGTTAGCTTAACAAGCTATGTATTAGGCACCAACCTGCACTCTTTTAAATCACCTGGCCACCCTTGCTTTTCCAGTTACAGACTTACTAGCTTTCCACTCAGGCTTCAGCCAACTTCATGTAATGTCTTATCTATGTGCACACTATGCAGTTTTAGATTCCTGCCCTGGGGCATTTTTGTCACCTGGATGTGGGACAGGAGTGAAGCAGCTGCTACCTATGTGTATATACACAAACCATTAGTGTGAGACAGTAAATGGAAGTCCATGAATAAATGCTTTCCTCTGTCAGCTTGCAGTATACAGTTTTAAGAGACAATTCCTAAGGCTCCTGAGGGCATTCTGGCAGGATAAAGAACTACTTGATCTTAGCAATGTACAACCTGATAATGTATCCTAGTATCAACCTTCTTTTCTTCTTTTGTCTCAGTTTTCTAGTCCCCAACTCCTGCTTCTGGAAATTATTTAAAAAAACAAAACAAAACTTACACATCAATTTTTGTCTCATGCTCTGCCTTCAAGGGAAGTCATGTTAAGACAGCTGCTGTCAGGAGGACCTCAGTATGGGGCTGTGGAGTACCATGCAGACCTGCTTCTGAGGTTAAGTGGAGTAGTGGAAATGCATGACAATGTACGAACATAAATACTTACATTTTCCCCTGAGGTGGTGTGGGATGAAATAGAGGTAGAAGGGTCAGACATTGGATTGGGTGGTACTCCTATTATATGAGCTATACCCACACAGCTAGCTGCCTTGGTCAACATATTGGGAAGTCTTAAAATAAGAAACTGCAAGGGTCAAGTCAAACAACTATCAACTTAGGGGAAATCTGTGAAAAATCGAACCTAGGAATGAACTGTAATAGTGATACTACCAAAAAGATTAAATGCAGTCTTGGAATTTCTTCTATGTGAGAATCCTAGTAGGAAACAATGGAGCCCTGAGATACATGAGGATGCGTAAATGGACCTAGAGGAAGGATTTTCCTGAAACCTTTTGTAAGAGCTCTTACCCTATTGCCAGAAGAAAGGAACGTTGCACTTTCTTAGAGATTTTGCAAAGATTTCATCTCTCTCTCAGTATGGTTCCTGTCCTCCCAAATTGTGCCCCTGTCTTCCTTTTGTTCTTCCAGGCCAAAAACTAGAGTCTGACCACAACTGGAAAATACAGTCCCTCAAAGAGGATGCATAGCCTACCTACTGGAAGAATTGGAATGGAAAGACCTGGCTATTTGCAGAACTACAGTAACCAGGAAGCTCACTCAGGAGTGGATTTTGAGGAAGTTAGACTAGAAGCAGAGTAGGAGGTAGGGTCTGTTGGCATGGAAGCACTTGGTCATAAAAGGTTTTTACAAACACTCCTAGTGGCACTCCTGGTATGCTCCTGTGTTAATGGTATGTTGAATGAAGTGATAAATGATAGAATGACTTTGGAAAAAAGGTTAGAAGTTTAGGGAAAAGGGAATATTATAATGGAAGTACCACATGAGACTGAAATTTCATTACCTGACTGTTTTGAGATCCCTGTTACAAGACTGCCCTTGGAAGTCCTGGTGGGATCAAGCACTGTTCACCTCAGGAGTGATCAGTTCAATAAAGCTCTGATCACTGGTGTTCCTTCCTTCTCAGTCTCCCCCATTTCTACTCCCTAAGATTGTCCTTGTACATACAGTCCTTGCACAAATACTGCAACAAATTCCTCCCTAAGAAATCATAGGCAGGCTAAAAAATGCTAAGATTTTTCTGGAACCTACCACTGCCTCCAAAAATTACTACCTAACACATTCTGCTGTAGTGTCTACTGGATTCTTAAGAAATAATGATTTCTTCTTTCTCCTCTTCCTCTTCACCTGGATCTGTAAATTCAGTGAGAAGCTGAAAGCAAACAACTTCTTGATGTAGAACAATAATGCAAACACAGCAGTTGAAAAGTCTTACTGTGCATTTACCAGAAGCCCCTTCTGAACCTACTCATCCTTGGACCTGGCTCAGTTCCTCATTTCCAATATACTCTGTTTTCCCCCATGGTTACTATCTAGCCCTAGAAACATCAAGTCCTATTTTGGGCAAATCAAAGAACAGATTAAGAATTAGAGAACAGACTTTGCCACTTTGAATACAAGGGAAGAAAAGAAAGAAAGAGAAAGAGAGAAGAAAAGAAGGGGAGGCCTGCGAAGGGCAGGCAGGTAAGAAGGAAGAAGAGTAAGACAACAGAGCACCAGTACTGTTTTTGATGAAAGCACACATTTTAATGTATTTTATTTCTCATCTTAACACATTTGCAAAGTGATTGCCTACACATATAGACAAGGATGTGAAGACTTAGGGTCTCTGTTTTAAACAACTAATTATTCTTCTTTTTGTTTCCAAAGAGGGTATTTTATTTTATTTTATTTTAAAATTTTTATTAAGTTTGTGGTGAATAATGAATATACTCATCTTGGAGTACATGTGCTTATCACATAAACAGCTAATTCTTAAAAGAAACTGCTAGCTAGGAATTATAGATGCCACAATATGAACAAGATATAGGTTTTGCTCAAGAATCAAGGGGAGAAGCAGACTGCATACACAGAACATTTTAAGCTTCTGCCTCCTTAAATCTTGAATTTATTTGACTATATTAATTTATAGGAAAACATTAGAGAACGAGAACTCAGACAATCAGAATATTTTCATTTCCCTCCACTTAATAAACACTGGTGAGTAGAAATATAAAGCAAACAATTTCCATGAAAGAGGACCCAAAATTTTGTAAGGAAAAAAAAAAAAAAACAAAGAAAATTTTGTGAGGAGACGTACCAACTTCATTGCACCCTAAGTTGTGTGCTCCCCGGAAGAAGGAGCCCAGAGAGAGGGCAGGAAGCAGGACTGGGCAGAGGAGTGAGCCAGCTGATTAGCTACCAAATGGGCTTCACAATGGCTCCCCTGGTAATTTTACTAGTCTGAGTATCTGAGAATCTTCAAGTGCTCTACTATGTTTCCAGAAGACCCAGAGCATTACTGCACTTCCTTTTGCTTCCCTACTACTATTTTTGTCCATGAATTTCTACCAGTGCCTACAAAATAGTGAACTTCTTATTACACTATATCCCTTCTCAGGTTTCCTGCTGAGGCCATCACAATCATTTGCCATTTCGGCATTGCTCTTTGACCCCAGTTCCTTTGTAAATTTTACATTCTTTCTCTGTTTCCAGTAATAACAAGCTTCCAAGACTCACACTATGAATAAGCTAAAAAGATCTAAAGTTTAGGAAACAATTATAAAGCATTGATGCTAAGCCACATTCTGTGCAATTGCTTAAAACTATTAATTCATTTTGTAATATATCCATAGCAATTCCATCAGGTAGGTGCAGTTATTAACTCCCATTCCAGATGAAGAAACTGAGGCTCAAGGGATTAAATCTTTTCAGTTAGTTAATCAAGTTCAGTAAAAGAAAGGACTAGAACAAGTGGTAAGTGGAAAAGCCAGAATTTAAAGATAGACAACCTATGTCCAAAGTATATCCTCTTAACCTTAGTTAGTGGGCTCTGGGGTTGTAGTGCAGGTACTCATCTCTAAAAAGTTCACTATCACAGATTTAGCCCATTCCCTTCATTTGGCAGATGAGAAATATAAAAACACAAAGAAGCCAATTGAGCTGTGTGGAGACAAGGAAGGGTGTGCAATGACATGATTTCTAGTTCAAGTTTATGTTGCTATACAATGTGATCTTGGATCCAGAGAGTTGTTTTTTACCTCTACTCGGTTTCAATGGTGGCTCCTCCAGTGTTTAGTTGATCTTTAGATCTGTGATTTTACAGTGGATCATCACTTTATCAAGACTGTGAAGCAAAATCATTCGAAACTATAAAAATTTGTAGCTGGTCACTGGGGGCTTTTGAATATTGGGATCAGGGTTTCCTCTCTTCCCTTACTAGCGATGAAACAAGAACATATTCCTTGAACTCTCTGCAAAGTCCAGTTCCTATAAGTGAGAGTGTCTTGCAAACTGTAAGAGTATATAAATCTTGTTATTACAGTAATGATGATGATTAGCACTGTTAAAAGCATGTTTCTTTCATTCTTTCTGCAGAGTTTGTGAAGAGGTAACAAGGATTTGGCTCAGGTGGTCATTGTTTCTCACAGTGGGAGGACCTGGTACTGTGATCACTGCTGTGGACAGAGGAAGCAGTGAATAAAAGGAAAAGAAATGCAAACCAAATTCCTAGTGATTAATAGCCCTGAGTCATATTTTTGTGGTACAAAATGTAAAGCTGCAATCATGGAGGATCTGAGGATCATAGAGACTACCCCTGCTTATATCCTTTCCTTTGGGCATGGATAGAATGGCTCTGCTGACCCTTTTATAATAGCTCTTACCATAGCACCATGAGTGAACCTCATGCAAAACTGATCACATTTGCTGTACAGCATGGTTTCTCAGCCATCTCTATTACCAGAGATCATGAGCCCCTCAAGGACAAGAATTTGTATCTTTTTTTCTGTTTACGAAGATATTAGTATGGACTGTGATATGACTGATAGTGGGTGAACAAGTGAAGGAATGGTTTTTACTCCTCTTCAAAGAGGTCTTTATGTTCATTCAGTAGTCCACGACTGCTGAATGTACTCTAAGAATAATATGCTGAGCAGCCCTCCTGGGATTGTGGGTTAGGTAGGACTAATACCAAAATGTGGAAATTGATGCAATTTTCAGGAAGAATGGAAAGTCAAACTGGAGACTGAAAAGCTTTTAAAAACAAATATTTCAGAACTGTTATCCAGTAGTTTTCCAGTTTTTCATCATCTAACAACAAAAGGGTACGTATGATTCACTACACATCAAAATACTTTCCTCAAATGTATTAAAATAAAAATAAAATTTTTAGAAATCTGTGCCAGAATTTTGCCTCATAGATACTTTAATCCCTCAGGAGGTACTCAAAGAGTTGTGGGTTGGGGATTCAAAGATGTTATCAAATCCTAAAGAGAAGAAATGTAAAGAGAAAAGAGATGCCAAGTTATACATTCTCTTCAGTGGCAGGAGCCAGGTAGAATTTGGTGGATCTCCTACAGCACTCAGTTCGAGCTATGCCCAAAGCCAATGTACAATAAAAATGAATAAGTAGATGGATTCACAGATGGAATAGTATTTGCTATTGCCCATATTATTAGGAGTCACCATAAGCTGTGTAACTTGTATCAGAAAAACCCCTTATAACTTGCCAATTTGAGAATAAATTTGCCTATTAATTCCCTTCCTGGACTTCTCTTTACACAAAAAAGTACCTACTTATTTCTTGCTCTTTATTCAACCATTGAAAATAAACTCCCATCTCCCCTCACTGCCCAGCAGTAAAAACCTCCACATACACAAATGTCTTTCAAACAAGTCACACAATATAATGCAACAGTATTCTCATTGAAGGTGCTATGTCTCCGAGTAAGAGACAAAATTGGAGACATAGCTAAAATCTAAGAGAGATGAGAAGTTTTTTGTTATTGTCCTGTCACTTATTTAACACTAGCTACCTTTTTCTCAAAAAAGGAAGCAAAACATTAACAAAAATCTTATATTCATTTTGGCATAGGGTGGCTTTAGGATGGAGGGTAAGATGGAATGGTCCATGGTGCTCAAACTATATCATATAATCCCTTCTCTCAAATTGTTCACTGCCATGTCTGCAGCACTACTTGCTTGTCCATGTCATCGTTAGTTATGTCCAAACTCATTCTTGGATGATCCTTTCCTCTGTTGATTCTTCTAATTTTTGTGCAGTTATCTGCCTGTCCTAGATTTGGATAATGCTGAAGCTTTTTAAAACCAGATCATTCTTAGGTTGGGAGTAATTCATAGATGGAGAGGCTTGGGGTGAATGGAAGACAGTCAAGGAGAATGATGAGGAAGCTAGAGGGAGATGGGTTCCAGACCAATTTCCAGAAGCAAAGGAAGCAGAAGAATACAACAGAATACACAGATGTGTTTCCCAGATCTCCTGTTCATGCAATAACTTCCAGAAAAGAAACAGCTGAAGAGATGGAGAACGAGCTTGGGGAAAGTAATACTCTGCTGGGTGGCAGGACTGACTTTGCTGCTGAAGTGAAATAACCTAAAGTGAAGAGAGAGACAGAAAGAAACTAGGAGTACGGTGGGCGAGACAAAGAGGAAGACATATGGGGAGGGGGTTGGGAGCAGAAAAGCGAGGAGGAGAGAACATGGTTTGCAGGAGGAACACTGTTGGAAACATAAGAACCACCCCCAGAAACAAAATGCCAGCATCCCTGGGCAAAAAACCTAAATTGTCAGCACATGTAGCTTTGCTCTGAGAAATATACACCTTTTTTTCTGCTTTCAAGATGATTCCTCATTCCAACATCAGTAAAATACTTCAAACTAAGAGATTTCGATGATTTTATTCCTCCATCATGTAGCATTCCCAGGTCCCCAACCCAGTGGTCCTTATAGAGATGCTATTTCTCTGCTGGGATCAAAGGGCATGAAAAAGTTAGCAATAAGGAATTGCCTAGATTTCATATAAATGTGTGTCTTGCAAAACTATAATGAAAAAAGCTCATTTGTCTTGGAAAAATGAGGAAAACATCCTCTTTAATGATCATGCATTCTAAATAAAATTTTTCATTCAATTCTAAGTTATCAGTGTCAATATAAACAAGGATAACCCAATAAAATGTGAAATTAGATAATAATAAAAAATGACTGTGTTTTTTGAGTGGTTGCTTAGCAGGCCCTCTTCTAACCACTTAGCATTCATCTTCACTTTGCTAACACGGAAACAGGGTGTTTTCAGTGGTACCTCTGATTTTACAAAGATGAAAGCTCACAAAGGCTAGGTGACTGGCCACACCACTCAGCTGGCAAGCATAAGGCAGGAGTTTGAGAGATCCCTCTGGTTTCAAATTTTCCTCAAATCCCCCAGTCTCATTATAGCCAATCACAAGTACTAATATTCTTCCCCACTAAAGTTTTCTTCACTTGGTGTGGAGCAGGTGCTAGTGGTAGTGGTTTGGATCTTCCCCTTCCTTTTAATTCTTCTCTATGCTTTGAAAAAAGACAGTAACTAATCAAAAGTTGGGCAATTGACTGGAATTTTAAAAAATTCTAAATAACCAATTCCTGATTAAGAATAATTAACTGTATAAAAGAAGAAATAAAAGGCACATGTGACCCAAAGATGCCTGTGTGCTCTACTACATTGGACATTACTGGTTCTTTTTCTTTATTGGCTACAAATACCTGTGCCTGGATGTAGTTGCCACCACAACCGTCCTTCCTGACTCTACCAGGGCACTGACCCTCACTGCATACTCCTTATCTCCAGCTAACATGAGTGTTTAAGGCTCGGGCCAATTCACTCTTTCCTTTCCTCCATGTACTCTTTTGAGAAAACTCATCTGTTCTCAGCTAGACCCCTGACACTAAATCTGGGCTGCTGAATTTCAAATCTGCAGATTCCCATCCTAAGCCATATAGCTGTAGGCACTTCAAGGCATCTTTCACTAACATGCCAGCCTCCACTCACGACTTGACACATCTTCTGGAAAAACAAGCTCCCACTTCAACTTCTCCATCCACTGGGCTACAGCTATCTTTCCAATGGTACAACTGAAAGCCAGTTTTGGTTATTGTATCCCCTGTCTTATCCCTACCCATATAAGGCACCATCAGTTCCTATAGAAATAGCTTTCAAAATTCTCTTGCAATCCCTGTGGCCACTAAAATTCTGGCCCCTGTCACTTCACATTTGCAGTATTTTTAAAAGGCTGACATGTCTTCTCACTTTGGTTTATTCTTGCTGCATTGTCTTGAGTGGTAAAGAGTAATGTTCTTAAAAATAATCATTCCATCAAGTATTTTCTATGGTCTCTTCCCAGAACAAAGTTAAATGACATTAATCTGATCTCCAGTGTTCTCCATGATCCACTAGTTAGTAGTGACACTCATTCATTCCAAATCAGGAATTCAAAAGATAAATAGGTGACTTCTTATAATGTGGATTTTTAAAGCAGAAAAAGACATTTTTAGTTCTATTTCTAATTTTTTGCAGAGTCATAACATATAACAGTTAAAATTCATATAATCCCATTCTATATGCCTTAACATTATTATTTTTTTTTTTGGTGAAAAACAGACATCTGGAGAGAGTAAATGACTTAACTAAGGTCATGCAATTAAGGTCCAAATATGGTGGCCTCCCAATGATAGTACATTTGAAAGGACCAACTTTGTCCCATTGTAACCCAAGCACTTATTCCTCATTATTGTCCACAGTTCTAATCAGGTAACTTGATCCCAATATAACCTTTCCATGATGAGTTAGTGCAAAATTTCAAGTCCAGCTTTTGTTCATACTGGTATTCTCATATAGACAGATACCACCTTTCCCAGACCTCTGTATTTTAGATTGTTCAACATCTAGATCAAGTGCCATTGCCTCCAATTTCTCCAAGATGTTTCAAGGCTGTAACTTCCATCTATATAGACTATACCACTCTACAGTAGCATACAAATTATACTACCATACGAAGTACTTAATTGTATTCTATCTTTTACTTTTTTTCCAACAGATTTGAATAGGCAGATTTCATTTCTAAACTCAACTTCTGAAGGAAATTAGATCGTGTCTTTTCTGTTATGTTATTCTTCCTGCTGAATACAGTTCCATGCACAGAGTAGGTGATGCACTATTTGCTAGAAATGTAGAGAATCTAAGAACAGAGCCAGGTACAAAGTCTTAAATAACAAACAATCCAAAATTCCAGAGGACATCAAGTTCATAGATCAGTCAATGTGTAGTGTAACAAAAATATAAATTAGCTTACTCAAAAATTATATAATAACTTCTCTGAAGTAATTAAAGCTCTAAGCACTAACATACACCTAAAATGAGTGACACACACATACCCTACTGACACAGGGCTTACAGTCCAGTCAGAGAAGACTCAGACTTAAAATTTAACAAGAACCATAGGGAAAATGAAAAGAAGTGGACAGTTCTGAGATATATTTTGCTATAGAATTAGTAATATTAGAAAATTAAGTGAAGTGTTATGGTTTAAATCTAAATCTTCCCCCCCACACACACAAATTCTCAGGGGTGTCAACAGTGATTGGATCATAGGTATTATATTCAGTAGTGGATTATACTACTGATGACTCCATAGCTAAGTGTGCTGTAGGAGGAGGAGGGTTCTGACTGGAAGAGGCGAGTCACTGAGGACTGACCTGGAGGGGTCTATCTCCCGCACTTGGTCCTTGCTTCTCTCTCTGCATCTTGGCCACTGTGGTATGAAACCAGCTTTCCTTCCCCAGACCATTCCGCCATGGCATTTCTACCTTGGAGCCAGCAGACCAGGAAATGTAGCAGGGAGCCAAAATAAATCTCTCCTCCTTTATGTTGTGCACGTCAGTGATGAGATAGTGACAAAGACATGACAGGAATAATGGAAAGGAAACAATCAAACTGATGGATAACTATAACAACGATGGATAACTCTGCCATTCCTCCCACCCCACGAGACAGAGAAAAGTGGTGGAGGATTGTCTATGGAGGTCTATCATGAAAATCCAACCTTGGGCATGCTGAACAATTTGATTAGCAAAACCTAGCATATAAAAGAAGTTGACAAAATGTGCTGTGAGCTCTGACCCTTGCCCTTCACCCCATGTCACCCTGAGGTGGCATTTCTTAAAAAATCACAGCTATCACAAAAATTAAACCCTAAGAAAGAAAGGCAGAGCCAAAGCTTTAAACAGCTCAGAATTGGGTAACTAGACTGTGAATAACTGCATGTTAGTGTTTGCTGAGGCAGGAAGAATATAAAATAAGTCTTTTCAATCAAAGAAAATCAAATCTAGCCCATTTATTTTTCTTTATCAAGTGAATCAAAAGCTTGACTGAATGAAAAACTAAAACCAATCCAAGGAAAATTGTGCCTGGTGCAGTATATACCCATGCAAGAGGCAGACACACACAGACTCCCTCAATCTTCATCTCCCTTCCAGTGTGTGGTGGGCTGCAATATAGCGGTGTGGTGTGAATGAAGCTAAGGTTCTGGATTCAAAGCTATTTAAATCTCCTTGTTGTTCATAGGTTTGGGAAGAAACTGAAATTCAATCCTTTATATAATCAAAGAATCAACTTTAGAATCAGAAGCAAAATAGGCCATAGTTTTTCAAGTCCCTTCTTTCCAATCAAGCATCTCTCCTGACATTATCTGACAAAGTCTGAAAAGTCTGAAAGGTGAAATCAAAGTCTCAAAACGGGTAAATGACTCACCTGCCCAAGTTAACTCAGCCAATCAGTGATAAACCTGAGAGCAGTGCTGTGCTCTCCTACCTCCCAGCAGAGTGCTCTTTCCATGAAACTACTTTGTCTGGATGGTAAATAAAGAAGAAAATGTGCCTAGAAGAGTCTTTTATGGAAAGTAATTTGACAGCAGGTCGATGGTGACCACAAAGAGTGACTGGCACGCTAAACTTCAACTTGTTAAATGAAGTCTCTGTAGGTCCTTAATCAACTGAGAAAAAAATGATCCAAACGATATTTGAAAAATGTAAAAGTGACAATGGGTAAAATGATTTTGGTGGTAGTATAGATAAGGAATCCAGAGTAGCTTGTTATCAAAATGTAATGAGGACAGGGGCTGAGGGTTTAGCTCAGTGGCATAAGTGCCTGTCTTGTAAGCACATGGTCGAGAGTTCAATCCCTGATACCAATTAAAAAAAAATCTAATAAGGACAGTGATTGTGCAAGCCAAGAGGAAAGAATGACCTATCATAGGAGCATTGTGCAGGAGTGCTAGGAGTCTGACCTCCTGTATTCACAAAATGAATAAAAAGCAGTGAGGAATCACTTCCAAATCCTCACTGTTAATTATAAATTAGAAGACCATGTGAACACTCAACACACATAAAGTGTTGAGAATTTGTTGAAAACCTGTATTTTTCTGAAAAAATCACCTTCACACAGGAAAGATAGCATATTTAATTTTTAAAAAGAGTGTTAAGCTTCTCACTCCACATGCACAAATCCTTCTTTTCATGTCTTTATTGATTCACACACATTTTTCATTCAATAAAAACATCTGCATCTACCATGCAGTGAGTACTAGGGTGGCTACAAAAATGAGATGTTCCAAGCCTCACACATTCCCGGATATATTTTTAATTTGAATTGTTTGCACATCTAAGTGCTAAACTGAGGTATGAACAAAGGCCTCAAGGAGCACCAAAGGAGTGCTGAGAAAGCCAGGCAAATAGTGTCAGAGAAGGCTTCCCAGAGGAGGAGACGCTTCAGTAAGATCTTAAAAGACACCTGTGTCTTTCCCAAGGAATCGATAGAGAATAGCTTGTGAAAACATGAGGAGGGGTAAAAGGTTGCCATGTTTAAAGTGTGGTCAGCCGTGTCATTTGATGTAGGGACATTATGAGTTGTTTATGTGGGTGTAAGGTAGGGAGCTTTAAAAGACTGGCAGTTAAACCCAGTCATGAGCAATAGGCCCAGATATTCAAGCTTGCTTTCCTATGGAGTGTTGAATTCAGCTGGTAAATTAAAAGGAGCATCTGAGATTTGTGAGAAAATTAGTTTTCAGCTCAACATAACAAATTCTTCATTATTTGTAGCCTCCTGAAGGCACAGGCTGCAATTTCTTCCCCATACCCAACTTGATTTGAGAAAAACTACTTTGGCTGCTTTGAAGTTTGCAGTAAGAATATCTCCATCTAGAAAAGTACAGATGTCAAGGCAATGGGGTTTGCATCATCTAATACAATTATCAGGCATTAGCTTCCTAGAAGGTGCTTACAGGGCTTCCGATCAGGACCTAGTTCTTAGTCCTTTGTGCAAGACAGCAGAATATATTTGAGGAATTTGGAAGGTGCATCCCTTCAAAGAGGCAACCTTCTTATCCTTGAATTAAATTCACAAAATCAAAGTTTTCATTTTGTTGTGGCACAATGCTCCCATGTCACGGCAACCTACTCTCCTGCTGCCAGACTACTCCTTCTCCAGCAGTGTCTTGGTTACATTAGAATGGCCCAGTGTGCGCTGGACCCAGGGCATGTTCTGGGACACTGTCTGCAGGAGCTCAGCACCTAGGCCCAGATCTTATTCGTTTCTGGAGTGTCTATTTCCCCTCAGATGTGTCCTGTTCCTTTGCCTCCTGTCAATTTCTGTTTTTTACAGGCATGTTTCCCTGCTGCTTACTAAAAACCAGAATGACAGCTGGTAAAACCAAGTATGGGGAAGTAGGATTCTTTCCCAGAACTCAGAAGGAAGACATAAATTAAAAAAAATATATAACCTCAATCTGAAGCACGTGTCACTGACAGAAATTTCAGACTGACAGACTTAACACGTGTATCCCTTACACAAGACCCAAAAGATCTCAAAGTGGAATCAAATATAGTTCTGGCTGTCTTTTCCACACCTCAATTGTACCTATGCAATAGAAAAAGAAGTATTTCTCACTTCTCCCTCACATTGAGGCACATAACTATCATTTTCCATGGGAAGAAAGAAAAGAGATAGCAGGTGACCATGCAACTCTTGGATGTCCCCTCTGCTCTTTCAGGAGGGCAGATGGCATTTTTAGGTCACCTCTTTTACTCAAAGTGCAAGTATGGTTGTCCACATGGTGAGATGCTCTGCTCAGATTATCTTCTCCATCCTGCCTGACTTTCAGAACAACGTCACTAACTGATTGGGATGCAGTGAGGCTGACATCATCTCAGGCAAGATTAAAATAATGCCAGCAAGAGAAAGAAAACTCCTGTAAAGTATAAGTATGACCATAGGGCCCTGGCCATTAAAATTTCTGGGTCCATAATTGTTTGAGGGTATAGTGTAGCTACCACGTACCCTTTCAACCATCCTTAACTTCTAGTGCAGAACCCAGGATTGCCTTGCATGTCCCTGTTATGAATCCAGAAAAATCTCTACATACCTAAGAGCAAGTGGATAAATGCACAATCCTGCCTACAGCACCAGCCTTTGGGCACAAGTAAAGTAAGGGTGAAGGCCTGTGTAAGGTAGTTCCAATCACATCCTGGGAAGCCAGCTCAGTACTAGAATATGTGACACAAGAAATGTCTGATTTAACCCAAAGAATATGCAATTAACAAATATTACTTAAGGGTCAATAATTTTTCCCTCTTCTCATGCTATTGGCAAAGGATGCCAGAAATCTTATGTGGAATTTGAGGAGTTTGGAGAAGAACAACTGGATTCATTCCCTCCAAAAACTGATGGCCTTAAGGATTTGATGCAAAATGCTATCTATTCATCCAGGTCCCTATGTGATACACTATATGTGAGAGAAATGGCAAGGTGGGTGGAAGACTAGTTAAACCAGTGGCCAAATCACTTAATAACTACATCTTTGGCCAGTATCCTGAGGGCTCTGTCTGTCTGTCTGTCATGATTCTCCCTTAAAAATCACCAACAACTTTTACCTATAAAATAGCATTTTTCACCCCTTATTCCTTTGGACAAACATAAAGTTTCCTAAGTCTTTAATCAGATAGATTGCATTTCCTATTTTGGAAAACACAATATTCCTTAATTGTATTCTTTAGTACAGTTCCAAATCTGTCCCTCAGCTTTGCTCGCTTACAGCTGACATTGCCAAGACTGGGCCAAGCTGAAGCCATAAAAATGCCATCCATTAGAAAAGCACCTAGAAACCCCGCCAGAACATTACCAAGACTGACTCAACTCAACTGGCACCCGAAAAAGGACCTGCCTCATTGCCAGGAGAAGTACAAGAAAAGATGGTCCACCATTTGTTTTCTTACCTCGCCTTCACCTCTGTTTCTTCCTTATAAACACTGTTTTTCCTTTCATCCTGTAGCACTTTGGGGAGCAATTTCATTAAATATAATAACAGTGTAGTAATACAAAGAACATCATTTTCCAGTGTTAATAACTTGCACTTTAAAACCACTTGTGTGCTCCAAAATTTAGTAAAGCATCAATTTCTTATCAAGGCCGGCACACACATCAAATTGGAAGCTGTAAAGTTCTGTTTCTTTTGAGTTTGTAATCTATGTACAGGGGAATTGAAATGCCATTTAAAGTTAAATTTGTTTTGATGCTCATGTTGCCATTTTAGTGATAGAAACTCATCTCTCTGAATAAAATAGACGCAGAAGTGTCAAGAAAAGGAGGTAAAAACCATATGAGGAAAGCATAAACACCTGCCTGCGAGAGGATCAGCGCTGATCAAATGTTCACTTCCTTTCCCTTTACAGAATCTGAAATTTGCAGCACTGAGAAGAATCCCAGTTTTTAAACTGGTCATCAGGAGAGAAGCTATGGGAGGAATGCTTTCAGGATCACCGAGTTTTAATTTATGTGAATGGTGTCACTGCCTTTAAGCCTAGTCCGTTCACTGAGACCACACACAGGGTAGCAGAGTTGATACGAGTGGTTTGCAACCCCTGGACACCCTTTCAGTTCAAGTAAGGAGATTTTAGTTCATGTCCATATCCGTGTCTATTCCTTGCCCTTGCCCTCTTCCCGGTCAACTAAATCTGACTGTGTGCTCAGTGAGGCCCAGGGGTCTCCATTCCGTTTCATAAAGCTTCCCTGGATACTCTAACCTGTAGTCAGGACCAAGAAGCAATGACTCGGGGATACAAACACAGAGAACTGAAGACCAGTGACTGCAGCATGAAAGAAGTCAGCATGTCAATACCTCCCTGAGTCTGTGGGTCATTACCAGGAGACAAAATCGTAAAAGACATCAGAAAGCAAAAAATGTTAATTTTTGATAATTGCAGAAAGAAACATTTCATCTAGGTACTGCAAAGATCAGTATTGTCTGCATCACCCAGTCTCTCCTACTGACCCATGCTGTTGTCCAAAGTCACCTCTGCCAGTGAGACGGCAGACACCTGAGCTGTCCCTTTGGTTTCATGCACATAGTAGGTACCAACTGGTTTACTGCACACAGCCAATGAGAAACAGGCTGTAAAAAGTCGATCACCTGGAGAATGATCCACCACGGCACCCAATGTTCAACCTGGTTTAGATGGGTTATATTGAAATAGGGCTCAAAGTTCATGGAAGGAAGTGCATCCCAAAAGATCGAGCCGCTAGAGGCCGCTCTGAGCCAGATTCTCTCTAAATGGAGTTCTGAAGAGAAATCTCATCAAAGGGAAGAAGACTAAGGCTGCAGAGGAGCACTGGGAGTCATGGCAACCCCGGGGCTCCTATTTTTAAACTTGTGGTGAGTGCGCACACAGACTGCGTGTGTGCGTGGGGGAGGGAATTCTGATGCATCTCGGCAGAACATTCTTTCACAAAGTTTTGAGTTTGCAGGTGGCTAATAATCTGTGACAATGAGATCAAAGAATAAACTAGAACAAGGATGAAAGAATGGCTCTTCCCTCTCCCTTAACTCCACTATCTTTGTCTCAATTAGAAATGATTTTTTTCTGGTCTTCTGTCAGAGTACCAGTAAACGCTTGATAGTTTTAGCCAATTTTTGTTTTAGTCATTTTTGGGGGGGGGCGGTTACTGGGAATTGAACTCAACAGCTTTCCCACTGAGCTATATTTCAAACCCTTTTTAATTTTTCTTTTATTTTGGCACAGGCTCTTGCTGAGTCCAGTGCGGGGATTACAGGCACACATCACTATCCTTGGTTTAGCCACCATATTCTGAAATTCTGATGTTTGTTCTTTAAGCTTATGCCACCAGCCTCTTATGCAGTTCACTTTGTGTTTCAAGAAAAATAAATGCAAACTTGCAAATTAATAGAACCTTTGTGTGGATGCCCCACTCTCCATGACGCCAATCAAATGGAGGTTGTATACTGTTTGGTATCCCTGGCATCTCACACAGGGAGTCCGAACATCTACTGAAAGGTCACCAAGTGAACTGAGAATGAATGTAATTTTGCGAGGTACAGAAAAGCCCCCAAAAGTCACATTTCTTTCATTCCTGGTGACAACTTTTTTTCCTCCAATCTCTGGTTCAGTACAGGCCTTACACAAATCCAATTTTATCTAACCTGTCAAAACTGAAGAGTGGCCCTGGAGGACATTTGTAAATAATGACAGAGGCCAAGGTTTTGTTTTGTTTTTATCACATGTCCCTGACAGGATTTTCAATGTGCCTGTAACCTCACTGAACTGCAGAAGATTTTAGGACACAAACTCCACATCTACTTTGATTCTATGACTTTCAGATCTGAGAAAACTACATCTGTTTTTCCACATATGGAAGAAGGACATCCTAATATACAGAAATAGGATACAGAAAAAAAAATTGCCCTTTCCAACAGGAAAGGGAAGGCATCGGCAAAATCATAGTAAGCCACAGTTGGTGACAGTTAAACCAGTGGGCTCGGGGTATATATCCTTAGCGTGTGTGTGTGTGTGTGTGTGTGTGTGTGTGTGTGTCTGGTATGCTCTCCCAGGCCAACTCTGAGCAATTCTTTATCACAAAACACCTCTGTCTTGTGTGTAATAATGTATTCCGTATGTCAGAGTCATGCCAAACTGCCTGCACCCCTTCAGCATGGGAGACAATTCTCAAGGTGGGCAGTAGTGGGCAGAGGGCAGCTAAACTTCACCCAGCTTTGAGTTTGAAGCCCAGAGTCATCTGTAACTCAAATAGAGAAGTGACTCAAATTTTCTGGATCTCAGTTTCTTTATCTGAAAAATGCAGACAATACCACCCCTCCCTAGTACGTTTAAGATGAATGGTGCTATACAAAACATTTGCCATACGGTAGTCACTCAGTGACCTTTGTTAACATAAACATTCTAAACTGCTGGAGCTTAGTTTTTTAAAGTACCAAAGACTTTTTTTTATTATTACTATAGGAAGCCTTTTAGTGGAAAATTTCAAAAAGTATTATAGAACTCTCCGGGTTCTAAGGGTAATCGATATAACTTGAGCTTTTATTGATGATTTGACAATGACTATGCTATTTTGCTGTACAAGGATTCTTGAAAGGGGTTTATACTTTCTGGGAGTATATGAAAGTTTTTGCCTAAATGGTCTTCCAGCACTGTGCTTTGCAAAGACTTTTACTGGATTTTTCTGGTATTTCCACCTCTTCCCTTCTAATTGTCATTTATTAATACTGTCAGCCTGTCCACCTAATTTCCATTACCATCTTGTAATTCCTAAGCTATTGTTTTCTGGAAAATCAAATGTTTGTCAGAGAGTGCTTATTCCTCACCAAAACTATGGCTTGGTGATCCCCCAGATATACAGAACTCTGTTTTTTTTAAACTGGGAATATTATTGCTCAGGTTAAAATATAAACTAAATATCTGAGTTTCCCTTGCAGCCAGCTGTGACCACTGATTCCTGACCAATGGCTATAATCAAAGTGAAGTACTTCTGGGGAATTGCCATAAAATGGAAGATTTGGCCTTTTCCCCCTTCTAACACCAATCTGCTGCTGAAAACACGAGTTCCAGCACCCACTTTGGCACAGAGATGAAGACCACACCCAAGAATAAAAGAAGAGAAAGCTTGCAGGAATCTGAGCCCAGGAACCATTCAATGATCATACCAGCTTTGGACAAACCACCCTAAATATGCTTATGTATCTTGTTTAAATTAGGCAACTTACATTCATCATCATAGCACGCCAGCTGCCCCAAATGCTACGTAGAAGTATATATAAAATTAGAATAAATGAGTTCTGAGTTAAACCACTTTCATTCAGAGCAAGAATTTTGAGTGATATCAACTCAGAGCTGTTTCCTGCCTCCTCATGTTGGTTATGTTCCAGGGCGATTAGGTAGTTGAATGTGTGACCTCTCCCCAGGTAAAAGCTTAGGTCTGTATGTGACCACATGTGAGATGTGGTAATAGAGGAGGGAAATAATGCCCCTTTGTAGACTCAGAATCAGTATTTTTAGTTATGGTCTCTAAGACACATCCACATACGTGCACACACACTCACACTCACATATACATTGCCTTTTTTCTACATGGACAACAATGAAGGAGGTTTTATGTATTTGTAAATTCAGTGCAATAATTAACTGTATTATAATTGCTTTCTATTGTGCTATTCATGTCTGAATAAAAGTCCCTGATAGGCTTTTGTTCAAGCAAGAGCAGAACTTGTAAGTAAGTGTGACAGGAAATGCCATGGGAACATAAAAAGAAAGCAAGTATCTGAGTTTTTCCGATGATGTCCACAACTCTTCCATGCAGTAAATAAAAAGCTCTCTGAGATTTGTTTTAATGATTGAGTGAGATAATAATATACATGAAGATCATCTTTATGAAAATGCTCACTTTTATTATTATCATATGAGCCACAAAAATGAACAATTTGAAGTCTTTGACCATCGGATTTTATGTTTAACATTAAATGTATCTTGACATGCAACCTCATCTGGGTACCTTCTGCAATCTCTCTCAGGGAATCGTGGAGAGGACCACTTAGGATGAATACGATATCTGCACAGAGTGTCTTCCACAACTACTTTTTATTGCTTTATCAAGAAAGAACTTTCCGCTGGGGATTTAGCTCAGCGGCATAAGTGCCTGCCTTGCAAGCAGGCAGTCGTGAGTTCGCTCCCTGGTACCGGTAAAAGCGAAAAAGACAAAAAAACAAAAAAACAAAAACAAAAACTTGTTAAGAAAGAACTTTCCTTTAGAAAAAGCAGACAGCCATGATTTCTCAGAAATATATACAGCCACTTGAATACTAAATTCAAACAGTAAATGAACTGAGATTATTCACTGACCATCTTTACAGCCATCAAGACTTTAAACACAGAATTAGATCAGGAGGAAATACCTTGATCTTCATCCAAACCAATGCCAGGCAATCAGTTTTAAGGGATTCATCCCAACTTCTACCCACTATTCAGTCATTTCCATGTAAACATGTGCACAGTCTCAGCCACAGAAAGAACCGTGGAGATGTAACATGCGAAGTGTTTTACACAGTTTTCTTAATAATGTTCCACTTTATGTGATATATGCAAATGTACATACAAACACAGGTGCTGTCTGCAAATGTAATACATGAAAAGATGAACCTGGGTGTGTGCATGAAATAATTACACGTATGGTCACTTCTATGTACGGAAAGCCAAAGGCAGGAAAAGCTTTTAAAATCTTTAAATGGAAGCTGGGTAAGAGAAGACAGGGGCAGCAAAAGATCAATGAACAGAGCGCCCTATAGAGATGGAAAAGAATAAAGAAAGAAAGGGGGTGGGTGTGAAGCAGTAATGAATGAGGAAAAGAAGCAGCCTGAGCAGTGAGGCAGGCTGTAGGCAGCCCCCGGCCGGCTGCTGCTGCTGGAAGCTGGACAAGAGGGAACAGATTTGAGCAGCAGGATGCTCTAATCTGTCAGTGGCAGTTCCTTCACGTGTGACCAGCCAAACCAGCCAGGGGACTGGTGCCAGTCTGGCTGAGCTAACCCCCACTCTCACCATAGACCCTCCAGGAAAAGGACTCCCCAGCAATAAAACCCTGAAATGCAAGAGAAGGTTCTGCATCCCCAGCTCCTGCCTTCACCCTTCCCTGGCTTCTGGCAAGGTCCTATCTGCAGTGCCACTTCAAATGTCTTAGCAGTCATCCTGAATGCCCCACTCCTTCCAAATCCTTATGGGTCACATCAGGCCCTGAAGCATGTTTTCCAGGACATAACCACCTATGCATTCCCTGAAAGAGCCAGTGCAAAGGAAGCAAAGAAGAGGCCTCAAACCACTACCTATTCATGACATGTAGAGGATCTCACATAAATGCAAAAGCCCCCCAAACATCTCTGCCCTGCAGACGCTCATGTTTGTTAAGCTGACCTTGGCTAGCTGTGGTTCAGCCTTGTGTGAGGCTTCAGCCCATGCCCGCTCGCATAAATGACAGCATTCTACTTTCTGGCAGCTTGCCTCCATCCTTACCCCCACTCAGCCAGCCTTTATCCTCTGGTGGGAAGAGAGAGCAGATGGAGAAATGACTCCCACTCAATTCCTAAATAATACCAGCTTTGATTCCCATCAACTGTGAATTTGCACCTTTGTCTGGGTAAGAACCAAGAGAGCAGAAGTTGTGGGGACATTGCCAGGCCAGGGCAAAGGTTAAGCAGGGACCCAGCTGCTTGCCAACTCTTCTGAGGACATGGTCAGTAGCTGAGAGGCAGTGTGCTCTAGAGGCAAGCACTGCTACTGCCATCAGGACACTTGGGGCTAGTGAATGCCTGGCTCTGACAGATGAGCAACCCTGTGCTTGCATTTTCACATATATGTTATTCTCTCATTCATCTGTCTGTTCACTAAGAAACAGCAGAGTGAAAGCACTTACAGTAGCACTGAGGACTCGCTGGATCCCAGTGTTCTCTGAAGCTTCATCAGGGAGCTGCACAGTTAGGGGCTGAAAGCCAGGACCCCAACATGGAGACAATGTCAACGTTATTATCACATAGCTGGGAACCTTTGGACCTTTAGGTTTTTAAAACATAAAATGGGAATAGCGCTTCCTAGCTTTTCAATTATACTTTTATCCACTGAATATATATCAAGTGCCTAGTTACCAGACACCATGCTTGGAATACAATACTTTTTTAAAAAGCTCTTATTATGGAATTTGAATTCAAATGAGGGAGAAAGGCAACAAAGCATTTAAAAATACACACACAGTATGTCAGGTAAGTGCCACAGAGATAAACAAAGCAGGAGAGGGTACACAGACAGTTTGGAAGGGTGGAAATGACAACTGTCCTCTTAAGCAGAGTGATCAGGGACTGTCTCCTGAGCAAACTTCTATCAGGACTTTTGTAATGATCAAACTAGACAACAACACAAGGCCAAACATGTGGTAAGTCTTCAGAAGAGGCAACTAATGCTGTAGTTAATAACTTTTGCCACCTGGCTGACAACTCTGATTGATACAAATGTATGTTGGATGATCCCTACTTAACCCACACCATCGCCACCAACCCACATCCTTCCTGAGGCAGAATCTCTTCCCCCAAAGGAAGTCTGTTGCTTTCCCCATTGAGAGAGGCTGCCCTTCTCTGATTTTGCTTCTTTCCTTGTTGAGATAATCCCATTCCTTCCCACAGGCAATGTACTACTGTGTGTTCTCCCCCTGCCAGATGCATGCTCTCCACACTCTGCTGCTCACAGTGAGATGGAGCTTTTTCCTCACTTGTTCTCTCTTTACCTGGCCCTCTGCTTCAATTACAAACCAGCATATCAGGAAAATAGAAACATAAAATGGGATAGAGATGGAAGAGGAGGACAAGGTAAAAAATAGACAAAAGAAAAAACACAAGCTATGCCATGGGTAAGCTTAGCTCTTACACGTCAGCATTAGGGTTAAATGGTAATCACAGATAGAATTATGTAGGGACCTCAATACTAAACATTAGTGAATGCCTATCAGAATTTAAAGTTTAGGGCAAATAGCAATGATCACTTACTGTGAGTGTGAAAGACTTGAAAAACAAGAGTTCAAATAATCCTTATATTAAATCATTCTTCCACAGACAAGGCCTGCTTTATTATGGTTGCATTGTAAGCACTAAATATATCTTTTAGAATAGCTGTTGGATTCTTTATGTTTCCCAATGTGTATGTCCTGAGCAGATAAAGTTTCTTCCTTCCTGCATAAACAAGTGTGTCTTGCTTTGTGAAATATTCTGTATGAAAATTTAGCTTTCTTAGCTTCCATTTCTTTAACAAAGTGAAGGGCATCTGTGCTCGGTATTCTACTTGTAACTCTGCATTCAGGTAACCTTTTAACTGGTTCACATGTAAATGAATTAAGTCATATGAGCCTATTATGCATATTTGCCTTACGATAAATCTGCCTATGCTTGGCACTCAATGAGCTTTTAATAACAACTGAAAGATGGATAATGTCCAAGCAGCTCTTGCCCATAGTGTCTAAAAACTAATTGACTCAATTCTTCGTTTATTTCTTAACCTCTCAGCACTTTCCAGTCCAAATGAGTCAAGTGGGCATCCCATGGGGACAATCCAGCTAATACAGTAGATCCGAGGACGGAGAATCAGCCTCAAGGTTGCAGGAAGATCATGCTCATCACAGCTCTGCTAATAAGACCCCAGTCGAGTACATTTCTTCACATCATCTATTCAAAGCCACTATTCACCATTATCCCTCAATAGCTAGGCCAGGAGGAAGGTTCCAGCCTTCTGAAGCTGGCAACCTTCACTGGGAAGGAAGAATGTGAGAGGAAGGTGCAAAACAAATGTCGAGTAGGAAAACTGAGGACACTGGGGAAAAATAATTAGGCACGATTCATAAGAGGATGACTCTATGAAGATCCATCTATCTCAACTAGCATCTGCTCTTCCTACAAGTTCCATAAGTAGCTCTCCATGCAGAGCGGCCACATTGGGTTCTCAGGACAAAAAAGGAACCAGAAGTACAAGGCAGATGTGCCATGATCAAGGGACAGAAAGAGTCTGTCAAAGTACAAGAGAGCACATTGTGAAGGAAATAACCATTAGCTGCTGAGGCTTTCCCAGGGAAGTGATAAAGGAAAACTATAGACATGTGCCTACAAATAGCCAGCATTTCCTCTTTCATTCAGGAGCTTAAAGATAGATTTGGGCAACTGACTTGGCTACTTTCTAAACATTTTTAGATCACCTGGTTCTAGGAGGTTTTCAAATGTTTCTCAGGAACACAGGCCATCTTTTACTTAGAGTTACATGGCATAAGAAATTCTGTAGCTCTTTCAATCAAATAAAGTTCCCTGTTGGAATAAATGTCTCTCAGCATGCCTTGCACTATGGTAGGGCATTTTGCTGTATTTACTAATAAGGCATAAATGAATGCAACAAACTTCCAGCAGAAAATTACCTCTTATTAATGTACAAACTAGAGTTGTCAGATTTAGCAAATTAAAAGGCAAGATCTCTGGTAAATTGAAATTTCAGAAAAAAAAATAGTTCTTTTTCTGTATCAGTATGTCCCATTCAATATTTGGGATGGAATTATACTAAAAAATATTCACTGATTATCTAAAATTCAAAAGCAACTGAGTTGTACTTTCTGTGCAACCATTGTAAAATGTTTTCTTCACCATATTTTGAGCTTATCTGGAAATAATCACTAGGTCTCCAGCTGGGCAAGCAACAAGAAGTTACGAAGTTATCAATAAGGAATTTGGATTAATACTTCATAAATGTTCATTTAACAGTGATCTGAAATTTTATTTTAAAGGTCCTCTCAGAATGCGTATATGTAATATATTTTAAAAAAGTCTCCCCTGGGTTGCTAAAAGCGAATCACTTCAAATACATGTCTGTGTTTGAGATTCAAGGGTATTACATAGCCTCTTATTCTTGTCCCCAAAATCTTGATTTATAAACTTCCCAGACATGACAAAAAACAATCCACAATCTGTTCAGCATAAATAAGCCCTACTTCCCCTTATAATGAGAGAGGAGATCTTTTTCCTGAATCTGCATTCCTACTGTCCTCCTTGGGGGTTAGTGGGCTTCTAAAACTCTCAAGGAGGCTTCCTCCACTTGCTGTTGCTGAGAGATGCCAAGGAAAAGTCTTGCTCATAAAACAACCAGCCATTTGCAGCAATTTTATCTGCAAAGATTTCCTGCTGTGGCTAAATGGTGTGGCTGCTTGGTTTGTTATTTAAAAAGAGTGACCCTAGTGAAACTGGAGGTTTGAAGAGGAAAGAGTCCAATTTCAGAAGAAATTGTAGAAGGAGCCAGAAGTGAGAAGGTCTAACTGAATTCCATGATGTACCGTGGCCATGATGACACCTTTGCCCTAGGGGGACCTCTTCAGAACCCTGACTAGTAGCCCAAACCCTTCTGTGTCCTGAGAAAATAATATATTAGAAATCCCCAAGAGACGCTAAGAATTGGCGTTCAGAGCCACTGGAAGCTGCACCAGGGAGAAGCAGAAATGCTAGTGGAGATGAATGCAGGTGTAGTACCTGGAGAGGGGACTCATCCAAGTAAAGGTGTCCAGCAGACAGGTAGACACTTCCAGGAAATCAGAGAACCAGGGCACAAGAGATATTCACAATGGAAATCCCTTTTCTGGCACAGAAGTAAGACAGGAAATTAAGTGAAGCTGGACTCCTGCGCTGGCTAGCGCTCTCCTTTACAATGATGTTTAAGGCATGGAAGAATAACCTGCTTTGCACAACCCTTATTGCTTCTGGGGTGATCACACTTGAGAAAATGGAGCTGAGCATACGTGGTCATCTTGACAATAACTTCTACAGAAATTGCTCAGAGGACTGAGGATAGGCACTCTGCTGGTAAACCAGTGGGTGCTTATCAGGCCTCTGAGAGATGGGAACAAAGGCTAAAACCTTTGGTGATTTCAGAGGCATGTGATTAGAGACCAGGCTTCAGAGATAACGTTATACTCTGATGAAAATGGTAAAAATACCTACAGATTGCTATTGACTTAAAAGTTGCTTTCAAATGAAAGAAGGCATTCCTAGACCATATATATGGGCTGCAAGGTAGCAGTCCCATGGTTTGCATTGTTTGGCAGATGTTTTAGTCCAGTGTTCTTTCATGCCTGCTTTTATTTATACAGCAAATCTGAGGAAATAATCTGACTCAGATTTGAATGTAAGACTAATGACAGTGGAAAAAAGCAGGCATCTGCAGAACTGATGCAACAATAACTTTTTAAAGGGAACTTTTGAAGGTCCATCCCATGGAGTAGGTGTGTACTGAGTCTTGGAGAAAATCAGTCATCTATTTCTCTGTGCCACACACTGTGCTAGGAATGAGGACAGAAGAAATGAGAAAGTCAGGAAGGCCACTGCTATCCCAGAACTTGCAAGGAAGGGAAATAATACAGCCCAAAATTATCATAGCTTGAGGCATGGTTTTATTGGAAAAGTACAAGATACAGTGAAGGCATATACCAGGCTAATGTTAGAACAAAGACTCCATTAGAAGTGATGCCAAGACAGAAGTCTGGTGGGGAGGAACAGCATGAGCTGGGTAGAGGACCACCTGCCTGAGTCTAGTGGTGAGAAGTATGCTGGGGGACACACTCGAGACAGACAAAGAAAGAGCTAGAAATGAAAGAGAACATAGTATCCTCAAAAACTTAAGGTTCAGTACTGGAGGAAGGTGATATGCAAGTGAAAGCATAACACCAGGCAGTTTTGGAAAGGCAGGCAGGGCCCATGCTGTGGAAGACTTTATTAACTATGTTAAGGAGATGGGCCTTTATGATGGGAACAGTGAAAAGCCACCAAAAGGTATTAAGCAGGCAAATGATGAAATCACACTGCCCATTAGATCACTCTGGCTGGAGTGTAGGTTGAAAAGAAGCAGAATGGTGTGCAAGGAGACAATTTCAGAGGCCCTGCAGCAATGCAGGTAGGAAGAGATGGACTGGGATAAATAGGCAGGGGAAATAAAAACACGCTAAAGCATTCCAGAGAAACTGAGAGACTAAAATCCATACACAATGGGATGACTGACTATGAGGTGTCAGGGTTCCACTGGAGGCAGTGGATACTTAGTTAGGAGACAATGGAAAAGTCTTCAGAGAAGGGCTAAGCAGTGACAAGGGCCTATGGCACCCACAGGAACATATCTAGTTATTATTAAAAATACAAACTTGAGACCCCAATACGGGAGTCTGGCCAGAGAAATCAAGTTAAGGAATGTATAGGCATTAATCATGTCCTTGAAAATGATGTGAAAAGGAGAGGGTTCAAGAGTGAACCTTGAGAATCACTAATATTTAAGGGCTGTATGTAAAAAAGAGGAGTGTATTAAGGAGCCTGACACAGAACTATTAGACAGGAAGAAAGAAAATTCAAAGAATCTGCATCCCACAAGGGGTGACAGCTGGCAATGGAGGAGGAGCAGAGGGCAAGGTAGAAGAGTATTAGGATTGGATCACATATCCAGCCACACTGAAGCTGCTTTTAGTTTCAACTCTAAATTAAGAGCTGGGCCTAGAGACTATGGTCCAGCTCTCTCCAGAAATTAAAAAATATAAACAGGTGCCCACTGAATCCTCTATCAAGTGTATTTTAACATTTCCCAGAGCCCACATTCTTAGTGGTTTGCTTCTTAAGCTAGGTGTAGGGTAACTGGGTAAACACTGTTTTGGTGAGCAGTTTTTTCTATGTTTGATGCAGTTCAAAACAAACTTAAAATGAATGCCTAGAATATATTATTGAGTAAAAGAAAGTCAGGTATTAAACAGCAGGCATTTCCATTTATGTGAAGTTTTAGATTGAGATCAGTATAGATATACTGTATATACACAGTGAGGTGTCTAGAAAGATATTCACTACTTATCTCAATAACGATTATCTGTGGTTAGTTGGATTTAAGGTCATTTTAATTTTCTTCTTTGTGTTCTATTTTGCTTCCAGTTTTTCTAATGTGCCTTCATAGCAGTTTCCTACTAATAATAAAACTGTAAAAACACAGTATAGGATCTTCTACCCCACACAGTCAATTAATACCTCCAGGAGGATGTGCTCCAACCCTGACTGGGTTAAATGGGGCTTTGCAAACCAAGCCAAACTAAGAAACATAGTCTTACTCTTAAAGACAGAATAGAGAGACAAAGGAGATCAAAACAAAGTCTGTTCCTTCAAGGGAAAAACATTCTTCATAGGCTAACAGGTCCATGTCACCCATTCTCCATTCCTTCCCAAAGCAGCAGCCTTCCAGAGGAAAGAGGATGCGTATCCTTTTACCTTTAAGTCTAGTGCATCTGTCCTAATGATCAAGTGCTCAGGGATCAGAGAGACCTGAGGGCAACCCCAAACTGAACCACTCACTTGTCCGCAAGACTGGGAACAATTTGTACTCACGGCCTTACAATCTTATATTACAAAATTGAGACAAATTTTAAAAACCAACTAATACAAATTTTCAAGGGTTAAATGAAGTCAATCATGCAATACACCTAGAGTAATATGGACCACACCGTAAGTGCTCAGTAAGTGGGAGCTGTACAGAACAAGAACACAGGACAGCAAAGACATGATCTGCAGCACTTCCAACATCATGACTAATGGCCATGCCCAAGGCCATGCCTCCATCAGATGCCATCCTGCATGGCGCTCCACCACTTCTGAAGCCCCATTGCTAGCCTGTGAAGTTGTCCCCTGGTCTCCACCACCACATGCTCCCTGCTCCACACTCACCTATTGAGCATATTGGATTGGTAGATTCTCTTCTCGTGGGTGTTGTAACAACTGCTCTTGGGTTCAGGAATGAAGCTGTGTTCAGACAGCATGTCGGAAGCAGCAGTGGTGATGATGGCAATCCCATCTCTCACTCTGGCAGGGAGGCCATAGTCCCATTCATCATAGGATACAGAGATGAGGCCAGTAGGGAACTCTGAGGGCACTGTATCCGTATCCCCTGCCACCAGACTAGGCACAATCCATGTGTAGCCGTAGCCCGTCAGCCCTACTGAGTTAGCCACTTCAAAGATGTAGGTGGCTTCTTCCTTAGTGCAATAAAGAAGGATAATGGGGCTTTGAAGTTTCTTAAGCTGGTTCTGGATCTTAGAATCTCCATCATCCAGGGACATGTCCAGTAAGAGGACTTCCTCCAGCTCCCAGCCCACGAAGCTATTCTCAATGGTGCTGCGGATCTTGTTTACAAAGTCCTGGTAGCCAGGGAAGTAGGTGGTGACAATAGAAAAGATGTACCAGTCGTATTCTTCCATGATGTTGAGCATTACGGAAGCTTGCTGTTCAATTGATGGACCAAACTGGAAGAACATAGAGGATTCGTCCTAGAACAACAAGGGTGTGAAAAAGAGAGAGAAATCAAACCAAGGATGATAGTAGAGATTTTCAACCAGTTGAATATAAAGGTTTGTGTCTATTATTTAGTTTTCATATAATACCTATAAATTGCTTCATTTTCAATAAATATATTTTAAAAACCTGAATTACAAACATTTACAATAATTTTCTTCCTAAGAAAAATATCCCTGAGAATTCAGAGAAAATCAGCATAGAGTTATATTCTCCTTGTCTAAAATCTTAAGGCGGTTCCTCGAAATCAAACATATTATTTCCCTAGATAAGCAAGTCAGTCAACAGAATCAAGACTGTAATAGGCTCATGCCAGCCCCAGATAGGCTTCATTATCAGAGGAGTCAAACATAGAACACGCTCACACACGTCCACACATGCACATTTTCCATTGTTCAGGAGTTTTGGATTATGTGGATTGCAGAGGTGAATCATTCAGTACTAGAGTAATCTAAAATGCCACCAATCTGTCTTTAGAATTACCTGGGGAGATGGCTTAAGTTTATAGGCCCAGGAGATGGGTGACACTAAGGTTTGAACACTAGGAAGAAGTACATGTAAATGTACAACTGTTAATTAACAGTACTCTCTATCAGTTATTTATTCTGTCTCTTTTGCTCTGCTAGTTAGAATATTCTCATTAGAATGCAAGTTAGAATAAGGCTCGGACAGTTTATCTAAGCTACATGTTAAAATTCCTGGTATTTAAGAACATGCATGATTCTTTATTCTGGAGAAACAGAAAGGTTTGTTCTTCCTCTTTTCCCACAGGTCTTGGACTGGCCTGTGCATCACACATTTTCCCTTCTAGTGACTTTGAGTATCTTCTGTTGTTTCTTTCTTTTCAAGGTAGAATCCATTTAAAGTTTCCCCATTTTAAGCAGCATTTCACCTGCCATTCTAAAATGTCAAGCCCTATATTTTATTCTACCTTATAACTGCAAGAATCTGAAGCGCAAAATGAACACCCTCTCAGTCTTGTCTCTCTCCCTCTCTCAGTGCATTTCCCCCTGATGTCCTCCTGGGTAATGGCCTCTCTTTTCTTGATCTGTGCCTATATCTCTTATCCAATGATTCATTTCCATTTTATAACAATTCAGGCTAATAAAATTGTGTCTCTCTCCAAGGGGCTATTCCTTTTTATACCTCAGCTAAAGCTCCAAAATGCAGTGACAAGAAACCAGGAAACTGGGCATCTACACAAAATTATATAGTTATTTCTTGATTTGGAAACATATTGGTGTATAGCTAAGAAATTGCTGAGTATTTCTCAGGCGGCCACTGTTGAAGAAAATTACGAGGCGGGAAACATTCAGCAGGTGTGAAAGCCCCTGATTTAGCAAGGCAAGCTGTAGTCCCTTGGCCAAGCCACAGTCGTGTTTGCTCCTATGGCTTGAACTTTTTTCACATTTCCATAGACTGCTCAAAAGGCAGGAGTAGATGAGGAGTAGTGCATAGTTATTTGGGGGTGATTCTTCTACTAAGGGTGAAGTAACGCTGATTCTGGCTCCCTCTGGCTACAACGCACAGTTGAAGAGGACGATGAAATTCACAAAAGTAGGGAGACTAAACAGTAAAGAATTAATTCATGATACAACAATTATATTATATGTGTTCACTACAAGACTTGATCAGAATGAATCCTTCTTTGTGGACTTCTACAACATAAGAACTATTCTTTAGACCTGTCCTTACACTATAGTGGTACTATGATCTGAATTTCTGGGATTCCACTGAATTCATAGGTTAAAATTCTAACTCCTAAGGTGATGTTATTAAGCAGTGAGTTCCTGTGGGAGGTGATTAGATTATGAGGGTGAAGCCCTCATGAATGGGATTAGTGACCTTGTTTTTTTAAAGGCTCAAAGTGTTGCCTTGACCTTCCTACCTTGTGTAGACACAGAAGAGGCCACTTATGAACCACAGAGTAATCTCTTGCCAGTCACTAAATCTTCTGACACCTTGGTTTTAGACTTTCCAGGCTCTACAACTGTGAAAACTAAATTTATATATTGTTTGTGAGCTACCTAGTTTATAATATTTCAGTCTAACAGCCCAAAGAACAAAAATAAGTGGGAATATGAGACTAGAAAGATTAATTATTCCAAAATTTATCAGCGACTCACACAGAACCACAGAAACAGTAAAGAAAGTCCAATGACAGAACAACTTACTTCAAATAGCTATTGCTTTAAAGAAATATCTATTTGTTTTTCTTGCTATTGCTTCTAGCTAAGGAAATTTGGGTCATTCTCCATTGGAAAATATTATCCCATGAGTTTCTACAAGCTCAGTAGTTATAGCAAAGTACAAAAGCTTTCAAATATACCTTAGGGTATAGAGGACTTGGATGAAAGGGCTCCCAATTGCAAACAAAATCAGTGTACCTATTCTGTGACCAATAAGCAGGTATTATCACAAGAAGTTTTCCTGAATACATATACGGTTCCATATACAGTGAAACTATCACTGGCTCACATACGAGGCAAAAATCAGCCTTTACAGAAACCAGTGGGGTCCCTAGCAGATACTCTTATGATAATGAGATTAAATTTAAAGAAAACCAATCTATTGGATATCAATCTGACTCTCCCCTCTCTTGGTTTTTGTCTAATACTCTCCCACATTTACAAATGAACTTGTAAACACATCGCCAGCTGTTATACAAAGTCAATGCTTGATGAGAGTAACAAAAGAGAAAGTTAACACAATTCCCTTGTACCCCCACCACATTCAGATTTTCCTTCTGATTCTCTTGTCCTATACAACCTCATCCTCCATCAGCATCCAGCTCAGCCGTTTTTATCTTGCCAATTCTTCATTAAATAAGGATGCCTTCTATGGCCATTTTTTCTGGCACCAAGAGGAGGTTACTGAAGCCAAACAGAAATCAAGAGACAGAGTTACAGCATGGGCAAATGTTTCCCAGCATAATGAGTAGTCCAGTGTTATTAATTTAGTTGACACATCAATCTGGTATATACTGGTCGGGAATGGAACAGCTCTTTTCCAACAAAGCTTTGGGCTAACTATAAGCTGCAAATGGTGACAGGCTTTGCAAATTATGGCTCTGGCCACAAATCAAAACGCAATCTTCATGTGTGCACAGAGTGGAAAGGACTAGTAGCCATACATTCATCTTTGCAGGCACCCAGCATGCACTGTGATCACCCACAAGTGATCAAGGATGAAGGACAGAGACATAATTCTGTTTGCAGCTCACTAGGCTCCTTCACTTACATTTTATCTCTTAATGTCATTACAAAATACTGATATGCATGGGTCCGTGGAACAGCCTCCACTTCCTACTGAAGATTCCCAGTCAAATTTATTGCATGAATATAGTTCTTCAACTTGCCTTGAGAGAATCTTTGAAGTATTCCTGAGTAAGAGGCCACCTTAACTGAGATGAGCAATTAGCACTAGGAAGATAGAATTGTACATTGTACCCTATCAGTCCACAACCTTTTTGTTGTACTTCTATTACTTTGATGTTCAGTGTTTATTTGCTAATAAGAAGCAAAAAGCAGTAGTTTTTCATCCTATTATCTGCCTCAGAAATTAATTGCCTAAAGAATTAGCAGTCCAGGCAATTTTCCTTCTGCATCATTCAGATCTCCTACCAATTCATTTCTGCAATAAAGAATTAAGTGCACTAGCTACCAAGAAAGCTCCTGGCAATAATCTTCAACTCAATTCTCCCCACCCTTGGAATTGTCACTGAAAAGTGCCCCATGCCCAAAGTCATGCCCCTTTTTTGAGGTAAACAAAGTTGAATAACTGGTTGTCAACAGATATATAAAGATCTGGGTTTTCTGCTCTCACTTGGGACAACTCTGAAGAATCAGTTTATCCTCAGAATTCCCCCTAAGATCAGCTGGAGTTCCCATTAAAACTGTGGCACATTGTATTTCTCTGTCCAGTCCTGCCTGATCTTCCTTCCCTTTTAGGGGTTAATCTCAAGAATAATCCCTAACAAACCCCTGGCACACTAACCTCATTCTTGGAACTAGACTCTACTCATCTTCGCTTTCTAACATGGAAAAGAGTTGGCTTAAAAGACAGCATTATATCTACTTTCAAATAAAAAAATAGTAGAGAGATAAGTCCTTTGCTCATTAGCTCCAGGGGGGAGAATCAGGACCAAGGAACAGAATATTGAAAGACATTATTTAGATTAATATATGAAATGCATTTGTAACAATTACACCTTTTTAAAATAAAATGCACCTCAAAATGTAGTGAGCTCTTGGTCATTGAGACACTCAAATGGAAACTGCTTATCTGACAAAGGGTTTTTTCCCCCAATACTCTGGAAAACCCCAGGCTCACCTTCTTTAAATATGAACTCTGATATATACCATCTTTTCTAATACCCCAGTGAAACTAGTGCTTTTACAGCTTTGTGTATGTGCATCTACCAGGGCAATTTTTCCCTACTGTAACATTTGAGCTTGTTGCCTCCCATGAAAATTTTTTTCTCAAGAGCAGTAGTTATACCTTATTCATATTTTGGTCCTTAGGCTGTACATGAATTTTAAAAATGTTTATTGCACTAATATTATAAGGAAATACCTTTTATAGGGTGGGAAGTTATAAATGACATTGATGATCTCATTCAGTTCCAAATTTCTTTGCTGATGATACATGTCCACTTTGTGGAAATAAGGTTTGTCAAAAGCTACACGTAAGACACATTTTTATAACATGTGAGGGGATCCTTATTTCAGCCAGCTGCAGTGGCAGAAAATGCTCCTGGTGGTTGTTTACTTCTTTTGCAGTAAACCTCTTGAAAGCATCAACTACACTCACTTGACCTGATCTATCTCCTCCCGTTTACACTTAAACAGACTCTAATCAGACTGTGAACCCCACTGCTCCACTAAAGACTCCCATGAAAGGCAGTGGTGACCTTAATACTGTCAGCTCCAAGGTCAATGTGCTGGCACCTCTACCTATGCGTGGAGTTGACCTCCTTTGCCCTGTTACTGTGTAAGAGGCTGTTAAATGGCCCCTGATCTCTGCCTTACCTCCTCCAATCTGTGCTCAACAAGGAAGAAAGAATATCTTTTTAAAACTTAAAAAGTAGGATGTTATTTTCTGCCCAACACCTTCCTGATTTGCTACAAAGAAACAGCTAATGTTCAGGATGTAGCCCCAGTTCCTTACCCTCCATCTACCCCGCTTTGTTCCATACACTCTGCTCTCTCTTGAGCGCACGAACATATTCTTGCTCTAGACTTTCCTCTAACTTCTTCCTCTGCCTGAAACACTTCTCCTTCAGCTATCTAGCTATGCACAGAGTAAACACGTGCATGTTTTTCAAGTCTGTTAAATTTTGCCTTCTCAACAAAGCTCTCTCAGTCCTGACCACCTAAAGGTGTACTGTAGCTGTTCCCTTCTCAGGGACGTGCCTGCTCCTCTTAATCTCCTTCAGTCACTCTTTGCCAGGTTGTTTATACCCATCTAACAGTCTACAGGACTTCTTATTTGATATACTCATTATGAACTTACTGCTGCTTCTCAAAGAACTTCAAGGAATTAGTTGTTTATTCAGTCTTGTAACCCTGAATCTTAGAATATGGCTTCATAGTGGGTTCTCAGCAAATATTTGCTGAAATTATTAACAAATGGTTAATAGCTAAATGATATTGCAATAAGATAATTCTCAAATCTAGCTAATCTCTGTTAGCTAGATGTTTGTGATTGCACAATGAAACATCTTAATGTCTTTCACAGTATTAAAATCTTAGTGGTTTTTAACATTATAGTCATGATGGTCCTGTTAAAACACCTGCATAGTTTCAGGTATAGTAAGTCTGAGTATTTTTTATATTAAAAAAATAAAGAAAATTCTCCTCTGTTCCACATCCATTTCTCCAGGGGAATCTATATCTCATAAAATTCCAAAACTACAGGCTTTCTGTAAAACCTTTCTCCACTGCCACTAGATTCACAAGGCAAGAGCAGAAATGATGGGCTGGGAAGCCAGGCCACTCCAGCTGGCCTGGGAGAAGTTCTGGGTATTCTTTCTTTATTCTTGCTATATTTAGTACAGAGTAGAAACAATTTGGGGATGAAAACTCTGTTTCCTTTTCCAAAATAAGGGAAAGGAATTTCTTCTACTCTTCCAACTTCAAGAGATCACTTCATCTGATGACTATAAATCCTTAGACCACATCATCACGTTTTCAGATGATGAAGACAGGAATGAGCTGGTTGGGATGGGATTGAATAACGTTTTGGGGAGCACTGGCTTGCAAGATGGGGGCCATCTTATCACCATTAATCATAAATATCATGAGTGAGACACACAAGGAAAATCGTTGATGTATAGTCATGATCTTTTCTGGTGTTACTTGACAAAAATCATTCATTTCTTTAAACTCTTTCAAATGGCAGAGAAAAAACCCTGGGTAGTCCACAGCCCAAGAACATAAATTTGAGCAGCTTGGGCCAGTTTAAGCGCCACTAAGGATAACTAAATGACTGTACGTGGCTCCCACGGAACCCAGAATTCTTTTTTCTTATTTGTTCTTTTCCTCAAAGTTTGCTTTCTCCTTGAATGTGGCCCCATTCTCTTCTCCCAGCTGAGTCTCCCTCTGGGATATGCTTCAATTTCACGTTTAAGCCACAGTTGACAAACAAACTAAAGGCATTCATTTTGAGAATGTTTACAAAATTCCTCATATTTCAGGTCTGGAAGATGATTTTTCAGCAATAAAAAAGCTAATAAGCATCAGGAAAACCAAGATGGAATAAATAAAAAGGCAGGCTCTTCTTCACTGGGTATCCAACTGAAGTATAGAAACAGATGAGAGAGCAAAGGCCCAGAGAATACCGAGAACACTTGTAGGGTGTGTTTGTGCTCCTCTGTGAGGTCTCAGGACTGCCAAAATCTTAAGGTGATTTCATTTCATCTTAAATTAAACTATGGCTGCTCCATTATGCAGATCAAAACAACTCTCAGATGTTAAGAGCTTCTTGTGTATAAAAGAGCAAGTTGACAAGTTCAGCAACAGTACAGTTCTGTGACTAAATAGATACATTTTTTTTTTCAAAATGCAAGGAAATAAGGTAGGAGGAATAGGAGAAATTTTCAGAAATTGAAATAGGGGCTGGGGATTTAACACAGTGGCATTAGCACCTGCCTGGTAAGCACAAGGTCATGAGTTCAATCCCCAGTACCACCAAAAAAACAAAAACCAGAAATTGAAATAGGTAGACAAAATTGTGAAACTATAAAACTATTAGTTAAGTAGGAGGATTATCAATCTATTAGTTAAGTAGGAGGAATTAGTTAAGTAGGAGGAACTAAACTATTAGTTAAGTAGGAGGAATTATCAATTTACAAACTCCTCTGTGTTCAATATCAATATAGACTTAGGCATCTATAGAGTAAAAAAAAAGGCATCATAAAATCAAACCTAATAACTAAGGGAAAAAACAGATCATTTGAAATTAAATATGAAATACTAAAGCCTAAACTGCAATATGCCATCAAAATCTCTCCATTTAACTTAAGCTGAAAGGGTAGAGTCTACAGAATTGCGATTAATATTAAAGAGCAGGGTTAAACACAAGCCAGTTATGTACTTGACGTACTAGCAGCACTTTTCAGAATAAAGATGTTGACATTTGTCTAAAATAAATTAACATTTCCATCTCCTCATTCACATTTGATCAGAACATCATGTTCGTATACTGAGAGGAGCAGGGAAGAGAAAAGATGCCCGTCAGAGCGGAAGGGTAGAGAAGGCATTTTACATTTGATTAAGCCATGAGCGCTAGTATCATACTTGTTGCCAAAAATAACAAAAACACCAGTTGTAGATACAGTGACTATGTTTATCCACATGGATCTCTCCCACTGATCCCCGGAAAACAAATGTCCTCTTGTCTCTGCTGCATCTGGAAAGAAGGACCGAACGCGGCTGAATTTTGAATGTGGATCAGTCACGCTCTTTTGGCAGATTAGCAAGGCCTGGTCTCCAATGGCTAAATCCAGAAAGAAGCTTCCTGAGAAAGTTTGTTTCACCAAACACCCACTGATCCATTTTCCTAAGTCTCTAGATTGGAAAACTAATCGCCAATTTCTTATATATACAGAAAGCAGCTTTGAATATATTTACATCTCTCGAGCCAATTTGGTCAACAGTCTAAAAGTGGCAAGCATTTTGAAGGGTTCCGGAAATAAAAATAAAGTTGCACACAAGAAGATTTTTTTAAAAAATGTATCTGCGACGTCTTATCAGCACCTGCCTGCCCCAACCTCAGTGAGTCATAGGAGTTTAAATATTAGCCACTAGGCACTGCATTCTAATCTTAAAACTAGGATTGATCAAGTACCAGCTTCACCAACACCTTCTTCCAAGTTGACTGGGCTACTCTAAGGCTGGTACTTGGTTCATTGGTTGTGAGTCTGACTGGGTACACGCATGGCCTCTAGCTGAAATCTTCTTCCCATGAGCCCACTACACACCCATGCAATGGATTAAGTTGCTTTTTTATGCCCTGATACTTATTCCAGTCTTTACTGGAGGAGGAGTACTATTCAAGACTTCCAGTGATTTTTGAACTGTCACTCATTAGTTTCCAGCATCCTTGAGGCTGGGCTTTGTTCTCTATATCCATAGATCCAGATGATGTCTCACATAATTTCCCTTGTTCTATACAGTGAAGCGGCTAGGACATTAATATTACCAACATGTATGTGTTGCTTTGTTCATTTCCGTATCAACCCTTGAGTATCCACACCATTATGAATCCCACCTAGGAGGTTGCTGGATTATAAACAGAGCAATTGGAGCTTACTGACCTCCACTCTGTAGCAGGAAAGCCCAGGGCAGGATTAGGTCCAATCTTTTTCAGTTCTCTGCCTCTCCGTAGGCTCATCATTTAGGTTCTGCCCAGGCTACATTGGAGTGAAAATGGCTCCAGTATTTGATTAGCTGCATCCAAGTTTGAGATTTGTTTTGTTTGCTTTATACTGAAAATTGCTCTTCTTTTCCAGAGTTGTTCAACTTGTACTGTCTATGGCTCATGTAACCCTGCTGACTTTTAGCACTAAAAACGGATCTTTAAGAGTTCAGAATCCCTAATTGCTATGCTTCCTGCTCCTTCCCTCTAACTCTGGTGGGGACAGATGCATAAAATCTCATGGAGAATAAAATACAATCTTCTGGAACGAGTGCCAGTCCTTAACCGGAAAACAGAAAATCACACTAATGCTAGCTTTCTGGCCATATGTTCCTGTCCGTAGTCCTATAAAATAGCCTACCCATTTCTTTATCATTACAAAGAAATCACGTTCAATTTAGAATGTACAAAATGCTGTGGATGGAGCTCCCAAACACTCTCTGGCCCAGCCTGTCCCCTCTGATTTACCAGTACGAACCCTGCTGGCATTCCTGAATCTCATCCTGTCAATCAGCACTACTACCAAGCCTGAGATAGGTTTTTTTGTTTCCTTTTCCCACAGTCTGGTTTCACACACACCATTCTCATGGGAATGTCCTAACTGACCCCCAGTCTTACACCAACCAGTGAGTGCATTCTACCTTTTGGGACCTTAAAGAGCTGAAACATTATCAAGTATCTCAATTTGACTCTGGAGACTGGCCAAGCAGGGAAAAAAGTTGTAATGACTCAAGAAAGATATCAACATTGGTCAGATTTTTCCCCAAGATAAGAAATTGACAAGTAAAAGAGTGGCCTATTTAACTGATACTTTGAAATTTGCTTATTTACTCGGAATCAAACTGCCAGTGATGTTCAGCATTTCTACAGTTGGTAACATTTCACCTGAATACTTTTCCTCTGATAGATGTATATAAGGAAGGAAAGGGACTCTTCAAAGGAAAATGCCAATTGTTATTGCAAACATAAAACAGCTTTTTCTCGCTCATCTTTCCAGACTCTACACAGCCACTGCCATAATCTGATACTAACACTTAGTAACTGTTAATCTGGATCTCCACAGAGGGGCCTCTGCCTACAGATAAATCATCCCAGACAAGCGTGAGTTCTGCATGCAGTCTTTAGTTCCTTAGACCTGGCTGTCAAGCAAGTCACCTGAAGCAATAAGTATCACATCAACCCCCTTGGATGTTGATCTGAGTGAGCAAAACAAAAGCAGTCAAACCAGGTGTGGTGACACACATCTATAATCCCAGCACTTAGCAGGCTGAAGCAGGAAGGATCCCTGTCAGTTCAAGGCCAGCCTGAGCTACAAAGTGGGTTTAAGGCCAGCCTGAACAGCATAGTGAGACCCTTCCTCAAAAAGACCAAAAAAAAAAAAAAATGGGGAACCCTTATAGTTTACCACGATATTTTGATGTTAATTTGGTGCTTATGAAAGATACCAGTATGTTCACCTTTTATAAGTTCAGCTGACACTCTCCGTTAAACAATACCAGACCAAATTCTCAAAGAATAGAGTGGCTTGAGAAGTCACTAGTTCAGCTCAGACTAGGTCCACCACTAAACCAGTTTAGGGGAATGTGAAGTGGAACTAGATTATCTTCCAAATCTTCAAAGAAAATTCCACAGTGTCCACATTTCCAAATGTCCAAAATTCAAAACTTGAACAGTTCCACAGTTATGTAAACCAGTGTGCATAAATCCTGTGTCTATCTTGATTCCATCATGGTTTTATGTTTTCTTTGGAAGAAAAGACACAGAACAGGACCTCACAATTTTTATCAAAACAAATCAAACTGATGATGAGATACATGATGGTTTCTTAACAGTTTTGTGCAAAGATTATTATTAAACTTACTCTCAGCTTTTTTTTCCTAGACATAAACAACTCTCCTTTCTTTTTCATTTTTATAGTTCTTTTCACAATCCCCCCCCACACACACACACATACACACTTTCCCTTTGCAATCTACAGATCCAACTCAAGGCCTTGCATATACTAGATAAACATTCTAGCTCTGAGATGCACTTCCAAGTCAATAATACTTGAGTTGTTTATAATTGCTTGGTGCTACCCATGCATAATGCAAATAATTCCCACATCCTTATAAAAAAGAAAGCCCCATTGCTTATGCTTTCCATTTTAATAGTAGAGTCTTTTGTGTGTGTGTGGCACTGGGGACTGAATCCAGGGCCTTAGGAGGCTGAGCACACACCCTACCAGTAAGTTATACCTCTCTCCCCCCCATTTCACTAACACACACAGTGAGCTTGAGAGAAGTTGAACACTTGCCCAAGGGCACTGCTGGTGAGAGAGCTTTAAACAGGTCTGACTCACGGTGCACACACTGGACTACTATACCACATATCCTCAAGCGTCATCTAGTCAACACTGGGAGTTCCCATTAAAACCATCCACACATCCTCACTTAATTGAGAAGCACAGAACAACTACAGCTGTCTAGTGTAAGTGTAGTACCTGCCCACTGCAGAGCAGAGGTTATTTTTATGAGTTCCTTAAGCTTCATTCCCAGGATCTATTTTTCCATTGGCACGCTGGCACTGCTAACTCATCATGGCCTTGGGTACATGTATTAACCTGGTACCTGGTACCATCTTCTTTTGGACATGCATTCAACTGGTCCTTCAGAATCGTATCACTCGCTAATCAAACACACTTATTAAATGCTTATCAAGTATTACTGGATATAGAAATGAAGTAGAAATTCTCATTTATCTTGAGTTCATGGGACGATAGGATCAAAATATAAAGAATAACTGATGATGTTGCTAATTTAAATTATAATGAAGTTTAGAATGTAAATGCCACCAATAGGTATGGGGAAGATAGCTTGTCTGAAAAGCAGTATTTTCAAAGCTTCTTTCTATTTATTTGTTTCTAATAGTTTTTCCACCCATTCTGTACAGTGAGCAAATTAAACACCCATGTGCACTCCAGTTCAAATGCTAAATTGTGCATTGAGACAGCAGTACCCTGGGCCTTGAACTTGACCTTCACTTTATCTTCAAGTGGACAAGAAGCCTCTGTTATCACTGGCAGAAAGGTAGGTGCTGCTGAACAACCCATAAAGCTTCATATTCACATCATCCCCAAGGGCTGAGAGAATTACATGGAAGCCCTGTTTCTTGATGTACCCAGTCTTTCATTTTCATCTCAGAAGACTGGGTTACTGTGACAGCTCTTGTCCTTTATGAAGTCAGGCTTCCTGGTTTAAGATTCTTCTTCTCTTTGAATGACTGCAAATTGATTTTTGTTCAGATTTCTTTTTGGTATTCCTTTAGGAGGGCTCAGGCAATGAACATTTTGGGTCTCTTTTCTTCCCTCAATATATTTGATTTCTTTACACTTGGACTTTTTCCTCTGGCCTTCGATTAGTTTTCAATCAGACACATTAGTCAGCAGATCCACAAACTGTTCCCTACATAGAAATAACCTGGGCTACAAAATTTTACACAATATACTCACAATAGCAGCCTGACGCCAAATTTTCTTTCTTCACTTCAATTTATTAGTTTCTGTGCACTTAAAAAACGTGTAGATGACTGCATAAATGTTATTGCTTCTCAAAACTGCCCATTTGTGTATTAAAAAATGTGATTCTTTCTTGTCTTCTTAGTGATTAACCAAGGGTACATTTTAAGAACTGCTTTTATTCTTAGTCTCATGAAATTAAATGAATATACAGTAATATTACTAGCCCCGTGTAGTAACATATTAACACAGCACCTCATTTTGTGCCAAAAAACATGCCATAGCCTGAGTGAGAGATGCTTCCTGGTACAAACTGAGTGAGGAATAAGTTCTCGACTGCAAGTCAGTGCTTTTACTGGCTAAATAAGTAGCAATATTTTAACAGTTAGTTACCAAAAAACCATATGTTTGGCTTCCAGTATGCTTTGTACAGACAGGAAGGATAACTTGGCTCATAAGTAGATATTTCCTTTTGTTTATATCTCTGAGTTCCATGATGGTGCAAAGATGAACCAATTCACCTAGACAAGAGTCCATGAAAGATCTCCCAGTCAGGAACTCCATCAGACCAATAACTCAGTTGTGGTAAATTCTTAATATTGAAGTCATGGTACTGAAGGGTTAATGCACCTCTCCTTAATCCTTACAATTTCTTAATTCTTTCTTACTGCAAGGTAGAATAATTCCCAGATTCCCATCTCTGTCCCTTCATGTAAAGGCAAAATTTCTCATGCTTTGATAAGAATAAAATCGTTTGGATATCTAATTGGCTTTATTTATTAAATAGGTATCAGAAGAGAATTTCTATCCACATTGCTCAGTGAAGGACTTATAGAATCAAAATTAGATAAGCCTCCCTCTCTGGTGGTTAAGTAATCACACCCAATTTTGCTTTTAGCTTAGCTTTCCTTTGTTCACAGCCTTGGCCGCTCTTTGCACAGCCCAGGCCTGGTGAAGGGAGGAGGGGGCCTGGCTGAAGCAGCCCACCTCTCCACTGCCAGCATCTACAGTTTGTTTCTGGCTGGAGAAGAAGCACAAGCCATCAGAACCTGCATCTCCAAAACCCAAAATCCATCCTTCATCAATGACATCTTTCATCCTCTTGGCAAATCAAGAGCAGGAACACTAGGAAATAATAGGAAGCAAAAGCTATGGAATAGCAGAGAAAGACTAAAGTAGAAAGGAAAATAGATCAGACATATTGGAGAAGCAGAGATAATTTTAAAATACTCTTCGTAGGAAGAAAGTACACAAACTGGTGGAGGGTTTTTCATTTTCATAGTTTCCAACTCTTCATATTTAGCCTCATAATATATTGCCTGATATTTAGTTTTTGTTGTGCTTTTGTTTTTAATAACTTAGTTGATTTTTACCCTTGCTAATTAAAAGAACCTAACTCACGTATTCAAGGCTACTAATAGCATTATTTTCTTGCTCTATAATATTATCCTTGGAATTTACAGCTTCTCATTTTCATGAGGCAGTTGTCTGCTTAGATGAATTTTGCCTTTTCAGAATTCAACAGAGCAGAGTGTGGTGAGGGTCAGGCCTCATTCCTGGCAGACTGCTAGAGCAGAAAGAGCGGCTGGGAAGAGTCCCCTTAGTAACACAAGGTCATTCGCGTGGGAACCTCCCACCTCCAGCCAATGCCTTTTCTTAATCCCCATTTTGCTTTCATGGACTGGCTGTCTGTAGTACTCGTTCTAGTGTGGATTTTCATCACCTGGCTGTACAGACGGATGATGAGCTTGCCACATTCATACCTGAGTCCTGTGCACATGTTCCCAACACCCAGACACATCCCTGAAGGTGTGAGACACACAATGGCAGCCTTCTTCCTTCTGTTCTGTGATCTACCCAGCCGTTGGTATTTGTTCACTCTGTGACATATGGCCAATATAAAACTGAGCACAGTAAGTAGGTACAATTTACTGGGCAATAAAGTCAAATCATATACTTGAAGATTTGCAGTTTACAGGGAGCTAAAGACTGCTTGCTTCAGGAAGCTACATAACAGACACTAACAAAACCACTTGCCTTTCACCAGGGTTGAAAGGGTTAATCCAAAGATGCTTCCAAACCATATCTGTCCTGAATTAAATGAGTAACTTAGGTGACAGTGTTAGATACCTCACATTGTAAAAATATAATGAACGATGAGAAGCAGAGTTGCACAACACCCTGGATGAGATGGTTACTTCCACGCAGTACAGAGCCACTGGGAGCTCACGCAAAATTCACTCAAGCCATAAAAGACGATATCCATGCATCATCAGGCAGCTTTTAATCAGTTCAGAAAGTGAGATATTTATTTTATCTGAATTTCTATTTTATTTGGATATTTCCTACTCTGATTGTGGTTCTTGGTTTCCAAAATTTTAACTGCATTTCATTCTTCATTACCTAGTGTCATGGTTGATACACTTGTCAACTTGAGAAGTTTAGAAATTTAACTGAGAGACTCAGCAGGGAGCCAGGGCCCTTCTTAGTAAACATCCTCATCCTGTGTGAGAGGAGGGCCCAGAGATTTTGTGGGTGCTACACCTGCTGGGGGGGGGGGGATGTGGAGCAGAGGGGTGGCCTGAATACAATACAAGGAAGGAGAAGAGGCTTTTGCTCTGGTTGCCACCTTGAAGTGTTGTCCCAATACCATGCTACCCTGCCTTGCAGCCAGCTAATTATGGACTGAAATCACCAAATACTGTAAGCTAAATAAACCTTTTCTTCCTTCATTTGAGGTGGTGGACATTTTGTCACAGCAATGATAAAAAGTAACTAAGATACCTAACTTACTCAAGTACTTTATTGACAGGCTTTCAGTGGAATTAAATTCACTCCAGTGTTCAGCTTTTCCTTTCTGCGTATAAATCCTTAATGCTCGAATTATTCTACATATTCAAATCATGCCATTCCCCATGTCTCTGTGAGTTTAAGATGGAAGAATGACTCTGGCCACGGAAGTTGGAGCTCAGTTTCTTCTGAATCATCAGGCAATTTACAGTGACCTATCTGCCCATGATCACTTTAAAAGAATTTAATGTTCAGGGAGGTTGATCAAATTTAGTTCACTCTGAGAGTATCAGAATATAACCAGATAAAATATTAAGTTTATTCTCTATAACATGATGGCTGAAGAGCTGCCAAAAACACTAGTTCCTAAAAATATTTAATAGATTTTACTGAAATTTGTTATGTGACAGTAGGTTACAGAGTTGTCAGCATTAAGATTTAAGTCAAACACTAATTCCCTTGGGATTAGACTCTCAACACAAGCCCCAAAGTCCTATTTAATTACAAGGGGGTGGGTGATAAATATATACTATTTATTCTAACAAAAATGATTTGAAGATATCATGTGATGGATTCTGTCCTACAAGAAAAACAAGCTGCAGACCACCTCCAGGCATCCCCACAGCTCACTCCCTGTGTTTCAGCCCCAGCCTCACCTTGCTGATGATTTTGATATCTCATTTCCTGTGGTCATCACTTCATAATGCCCCTCCCTCCAGGTGAAAATCGGAAGTTTAGATTTTCCTCCTTATAAACCTACATGGTTTTAAAAGAAAGAATTACATACTAAGAAGCCAAGATAACAAAGCAGTAAGTACAAAAAAAAGGGAGGGTAAGCATATTGCTGCTATAGAAAAAGAACTAGATTTAGAATCTGAAAATTGGATTCAAATCTAAGTACTTCTTAGCTATGTGATTTTAGACAAGTTTCTTAACTTATCCAAGCCTCAACTTCCTCTGGAAAGTGTAAGTGCTATTTCTTGATTTATAGAATTGCAAAGAAGATTAAATGAGACCAAAATTCTTGGTATAGTACCTGACACACAGTAGGTTCTCTGGTTCAGTGAGTGTAAGTCTGTTGATCACATACTCTGGCCAAAAATAGAAGACAGGAAGACTATTAAAGCAAACATGGTTACACTCTTGTTAAATTACTAAGTCTCATCATTCTTTTTTATCATCCACATCATCTAAGCATCAGTCATCTTTGATAAAACACAGCTTCCAAGTTCCACTAGACTTTGGTATACCCACAACAGCATGGGCTCCTGAGTTCTCTTTGGAATGAATATACAAGAACACTGCACCTGAGCAGAGATCCCACTGACTCTTTCCATGACTTAAGGTCATGCACTAGCTGGATGAGTGCTGTGATTTCCACCCAAGAGACATACTTTTGCTTCTTTCCTGCTTCTTGCTGTTCAATCAAACATCTGGAGCCCATTCAACAACCCACTGACAATACTGGGTCTACTGTTCCCTAAAGGTCATCGTCTTCTGCTATTATTGCCGGCTACCATCTGGTCTCCTGGTCTCAGATGGAACGGCTTCCATTGGGTATGCCTGGCAGGTGTCATTTTACTAGCTCTTTCCCATCAGGCTGCCTTCCAAGGAAAACCATTTTTACCTCACATGTGAAAATCAGAACTTTTTTCTGGGTTTATCCCAGTTTTAGTTATTCTGATTTAAGTACGGTCACTAGCTTTTGGCCTACCTGCAGACTGGTGTATTCTAACACTAACATAAATCTAAACTAAACCTCTTCTCACACTCATTCATGGCCTTTGGTTAGGTCACCAGCTCCACCTACTTCTGATTCTCCTATGACTTGTCAGACAGGGTATATGCACTAGATTATCCATCTAACTGAAATTCTACAGTACAAAATTCTGCAAAGACACCCATAAAGCAATGGTAAATAATTCCTACTCACAAAGAAGCAGCATTCAAATCATGCCTCCATGTCTGGATTAAGAGCAAGAAGAGAAAATGCAGGATAGAAATTGGGGTTCTAAATATCTGCATCACTAAAGACACAGTTCTGACATAGGCAGCATAACAACCTTGTGACAGATTATTTTTCTTTGGGAAATCAACCTACTTCTAAATATCTTTAGAGACCCATAAAATAATCACACTTTCCAAAGTTATTTGTCTTCACTACTGTCATTTTTCTGCTCTAGATAAATGTATTTTCGTTGGGAAAATCTTATCCTCTAATCTTACAACCTTAAAGTTAAAGCAGTACTCTACAATTCATTCCCCAGGAAGGCCGAGTGATGTCACTAATTATGGTCAAGGGTGAATTTCACATTCAAACACAGGAGAGTAGAAACATAAATAATATCAAGTCACGGGGGTGTTAGGTTAGAGGGGAGAATTAGTATTGCAAAGGTGACTGGTCTTTGTATGTTTTCAACCAGGGACTCATAGATTCATACTTGGCATATCCCTTCCCATTCAACCATGTCAAATTTATGAAAGAGACAAAATTTTCTCTAAAGAGCTACATGTTCCTTGTTTTTATTTTCAAATTCAATTTTTACATTGTTTTGAAATTGCTACTGTGTCACTAGTTGTGAATTCACATGTGTGCAGAACTGCACAATAATGTGTGTACCTGTATGAAAAAAAAGAGAGTCATTACAGAAAGACACGTTTGGACCACACATCTGTTATACACTAAGGTGGGTTTATCCTACAATGTGACTTAAGAGTCTTGGGTAAAGGAAGTTGCTAGCCCTTTTTCATTATGGTGGGCATAGAAAACCATCTTCTCCAAAGGACTCAAAAGGAAAGAAATGCCCCTTCTTGGGACAGGGTGCGGGGGAAGTAACTGTAAGTGTCCTTTTTGCTATGGACAACATTGACATGTCTGCTGAGAAAAAACAAATGCTTACCACAAGTCCTTTCAAATTTACTAGAAATTCTCCTGTTGAACAATATATATAATTCAATAAAGGCCTCTAATAGCAAAGGAAAATGGTAAAACTCTCTATGAGACACTAAATAATCTGTGACTGAATCTAGCTCAGTGTAGGAAGTGTATAAAGGAAACCAGTATAAACCATCATAGGCTGAATCTGGAAATCCTATCAGACATACATACCCTGAAAAATGGTCCTCCTTAAGGAACAGTAAATGAGTACATTAACAGTAAATGAGCAAATTAACAGTCCAAACTCTATGTAAATGAGAAAAACAAATTAAACACAGTGCATTAGCCCATGTTCTGCTACTTTAATAAAATACCTGAGGCTGAATAAATTATGAAGAAAAGAGGTTATATAGTTCATGATTTTGGAAGTAGAAAGTCCAAACAGTATGGTGTCTTTGCTGACTTCATAATAAATCACATCACAGTGACTAGAATATCTTTATCTATATCTTTATTTTTATCTTTATCTATAATGGGGAGAAAGATCACATGGCAAAACAGGCAGCCAGAGCATTGGGAGGAGACTGGCTTGCTCTTTTATAACAACTGTCTTGGTGAACTAACTCAGGGTACCCTTAGAACTACATCACTTCCGTTTGAGGGCACACTTCCAATGACTTAATAACTTAGCCAATTCCCACTAAGCCTCCCCTGAAAGATTCCATCACTTATCACTGCCACACCAGTGACCATGTTTCCATCCCATGAGCCTTTAGGGGACAATCCTCATACAAACACTAGCAAGGGGTCCACTAGTAGATTTCTCAGACTGCCTAGATCTTTCTCCAATTGAAATCTAAAAATCAGGGTGATACATGACCTGGGTAAAGTCTTGATGTTTTCAAGAAATCTGGTGACTTAAAGAAGGTGATTTTTTTTCCCCTGCTAATATGGACAGGAGGTAGTTTTAGTAATAAACTGAAAAACAAAAGAAGTGACTTCTCTTTTTCTCCAAGATGATAAACGATACAAATGGGCACAAAATCCAGTACACAAAAGATAAAGATGAAAAGATTTTGGGTCTAATTTAGATAATTTTTCTTTTAAATTTTTATGAAAAATAGAGGTGCATTGTGGAGAAAAATGAACACCCAGTTGGTTACTATTGTCCAATACTCAGAAATCAATGTGGCTACAAGCCAAATTTATCAAAGAAAACTCATTCCTGGGTGGAAACAAGGGCTGTGCATGGAAATAGTGGGAAAGTTAAGGGTAGAGCAGGCATTTGATCTGATCTTAGGTGTCCTGACCAGGGCACAGAACCTAGCAGAATCATTAACATCACTGAATTACTAATCTGGTAAAGTCAAATGTACAAAGTAAGAGTATATGTAATTTTAACAAGATAGCACCATAATATGTGCAAGGTTTTGTTCAGGTAATTTTATAAAGAACTATATATATTTGGGAGACATGTTTAAGAGTAATTTATTCTTATTAATTACTTTAAAAGACATCACATGCTTTGTCTTTCTTGTGCACACACTACATAAAAGATCCCATTCTAAGTACAAAGGAACATGCAAGATACAAAGGAAGAATATCCTTGATTTAATAGAGTTATGGTTCTGATACCTGGAATATATAAGTAGCAATAATTCAAAGTGCAGTGTAATTATCACAAACAGATGTCAAGGGTTTAGAAAAGTAAGAGTGTTCACGTTGATAGTAGTGGTGGTGATCACTGAGTACCAATAAGGTCAGAGGGCAGTTCTAGTAATATGAATAATTCAAATGGTTCTGGACAATTATTTTTTAAAGCCACAAAGGCTCAATTAGGTTGTCTCCTGGGCAGATATTTATCAATTATCTAATAAACAGCAGGCACGAGGTAGGGGCTAAAGATGAAGACAAGAACTTTTTACCTAAGCTTTCACAATTGAGTGAAGGAGCAAGGGGAAAATAGAAAATAAATGTCATTGGTAAGTACTGTACAAGTAAGTATTACATCATGGAGTTAGGTTGGGCTCCATGGCAAGATTGTCTAGGCTAGAACTGGTTACTGTTGCTGTCTACAGGCTGTTTGCTACTTAGGCAAATTACTTAGACTCTCACACAATGGTTTTTTTAACTATAAAATGGGTTAGGAATGCATCTACTTCACAGGTAAATGAGATGCAGCCAGTGAAGAACTTAGCATTGTGCATGGCACCTACTAAGCACTGGGGGGCATGCAATTTGTTTGTATTTCTGCTTGTATCTGATGCCATACTTTCTTAGAAGTAAAATTAGGAAGAATCATCCAAGGATACTAATTTCAGAAATCATTAACGCATTTTTACACATTGTTTTATAAAAATGTCAGGTTGTTTCACACTCTTATGCGATGTAGAGAAGTGTTCATCTCACATACTTAGTATGTTCTTTAAGCTTTTTGTTAAATTGATAGGTAAAAATGACATGTCACCGGTTGTCTTAATTTGATTAGAGAAAGGCTTTTTGTCAGGCACATTTATTTTCCTTCACATAATGATATTTCCCTTTTACCAATGGGAAAATTGAGAATTCTGGTTTGGATTTAACAAATCAGGAAATGCAGAGTCTTTAAAAATTACTAAGCAGGAAAACAAATAAACATAATCTTACATGATACCATACACACACATATTAGGGTTTTTATATTGTGTTGTTTTTTATCTCTTTTCTAGCAAAAGAATAGAAATAAACTGAATTAGTACAAATAAAAATTTAAGGGGATTTTTAGACCAGGAATCAATATGGATTAGACCAAAGACAAGCGAATAAACAGAAAGCTTCAAGACAGAATGACAAATATGGGCAATAAAATTAAAAAAAGAAAAAGAAAGAGAAGTGACTATCAAAACTGTGGCCCTTTCCTGGTTAAAATGTTTTTCAATGACAGTTAAAGAAAGACAGGAGACAAGATATGAATTCTTAAAATCTTTAAAATAGTATACAGTTAGTGTTAATGGAATACACTTCTGTACTGAAATGTAGCTTTAGCTATACTCCTGAACTGCAAAGTGTGCATTGATGTGGGTGGCAGTGGGGTGACAATAAATCAGGGGAAAACAAGGACATGCTAATGGGAGTCCCAGAGGTACACTGCGATTAAAGTCAAGATAATCCCAAGCCCTATTCCATTAACCTGGTGGCCCTGCCTCTGTCCTGACCTAGGGCAAAAAGAAGACTCTAAGTAAGAATAGCATCTCAGTGCGGATGCTTGAAACCAAGTCACCTTTGGAAAGTCCTTTTTGGTTCTAAGAACAGAAGGGCAACATAGAGAACTCCAAGTTAACAATGGGGCCAAGAACAATATATATATATATGGGAGCTGGCTTCTTCTCTCACCAGCTTCTTAAGGACTCCTCTTTTTTCAAAGATGGCCAAACTTTTATTTACATCCTGACCTCTCAACAGTTTCTAGGCTCCTTTGGACTGTTCTCTTCCATGTCAGTTTCAGTCTACCACCAGAAACGTGATGAAGACAAGTCAAGCAAGACAAGGGAAAGGAGATGGAACGAAGAATTAAACGGAGTTGCTGTCCCCACCCTTGAAGGATTCTGCAATATCCCTCTGCAGAACAAGAAGCCAGGAGAGGGTAGACCCATAAAGAGGCTGTAGGACCCATGAGGCCTGGGATGAGGGGCTCTTAGGTGAGAGCAGAGGCCACACTGTTTGTGCTTTTCTATCATGTTACCTGGAGAACATGGGCAATTTCTTCTCCAATGTCTCCTTTGGTCTCTTCCCTAAAAAACACTGATGTTCAAAATATGCATCATGTATTTTAGATGTTGTACTTTAGGTACTTATAGCCCACATGTCAGGTGGTGGCCCATATTTTTGGGCAGTCTTACTGATTTGGATCCAAACATTAAATTCATATATATATATCTTATTCTTTAGTTCTTTTCTATATCATGAGGAACAGTTTTTCTAACACTGAAGATCCTTCATCCAGTAGCTTAACCCTCAAGTAGATTTTTCAAGTTGTTTCCTCTAGAGAATGTGTTACTCTCCTTAAAAGATATCTAGAGAACACAACTTTCTCTAGTCACATTACACAATGGTTCAAATGATATAAAATTTGATAAAGTGCAGGCTATAGTTTCCCATAAGCAGAGATAATATTCAAAATATTTAACAACTGGCCTGGCACCTTCAGTAACCAACAGAACTGAAGTCAGATGCAGGGATGGAGCAGGGCCTTGGGCCTTTGGCCATCCTGAGAAAAGACTCAGGGGAATTATAGCTACCAACTACCAACTAATATGAAACTACAGTCACTCCTCCATATCTTAGGGTGCTTAGTTCCAGGATTCCCCACAGAAAACAAAATTTGAAGATGCTTGTAATAATTTGGATCTAAAATATCTTCTGAAGTCTCATGTGTCTGGCAGGTGATTGCATCATGGAAGCACTATACTGATCAGAGGGTTAGTACACTGAGAAATTTGTTGCTGACTTCTTGTTAGAGGTGGGCCTGGTTAGATATGGTTCACTGGGGCTATGATCTGAAGGATGTATTCTTGTCTCTGGAGCCTCCCCTCTCTGCTTCTTGGCTGCCAAGGGTTGAATAATTTTCCTTCTCTATTTTCTTCTACCTTACCATTTTTGCCTTATAGCCAGCCAACCACAGATTGAAATTATGAACCATAATAAACCTTCCCGCCTAGGGAAAGTGCTAGGTACTTTCAGTGATAGGTACTCCTAGGTGCTATGTACTTTCAGTGATAGCAAAGTACTCAAGTCTCTCATACTATATAAAATGTGGCCAACATAGTATTTGTATGTGACTCCTGTATATACTCTGGAAGATTTTAAATCATCTCTAGATTATTTAAAAACATCTAATACAATGAAGAAGTTATATAAGTAATTTTTGTGTTTTACTGTATATGTGTCTATACATATTTAGCAGAGATAGGGTTTTTGTTTGTTTTTGGTGGGGTTTTTTGGGGGGTGTGGTTTATGAGCCAGAGTCTCACTATGTAGTTCAGATTGGTCTTGAACTCACTATGTAATCTAGGGCTCAACTCAAACTTGCAGCAATCCTCCTATCTCAGCCTTCTGTGTGCAAGGATTACAGGTGCAAGCCATCATACTTGGCTCAACATGCAATTTAAAGAAAAACATTTTTGATCTGTGGTTGGTTAAATCTATGGATACAAAGCTAGAGGTACAGAGAACAGAGTGTAAGTCCGTATTGTGATGTCAGCATAATCACACAGGGGCTTATCCATTGAACCTGAGTCCAGTAGCTCATGAAAAAATGATCTTATTTTATTTTGCTAAAAGATTGCACTGTGTCTCCTTAATCAGCTCTGTTGTAAAATCACCTGAAATTGATTAAGCAGTCTTGCCATTAACTTGATCATTCACTTTTGGTTATGTATTTTGATTCAAGTTCAGTGTTCTGAGATTTTTTGTTACTAGGAAACAAATTTACTTTGACTAAATATTTTCCTTTAATTTCAGGGAGAAATTAATTCATTCAAAGTTACTCAAAATTGGCATTGGCATATGTTTCAGATATAACAGATCATACAAACAGGCTCTTTTTTAAAAAAAGACCCAACTTGAGTCTCTATGCTGTCCTATCCCAAAGCTTTCTTCATTCCTTTTGAGCTCTATAAAAGTGACCAAAATTCCCCAAAATATTTTTTTGCTTGTGTTTTCCCTTAAAAATAGGGTCTTAAAAATTAAACTCTAGAACAAAAATACAGAGTCAGCCATATATGTAATTTTAAATTGTTTAGTAGACACCTGAATAAAATAAATTCCAAAAATATATTTTGTACTTACCACACATCTCAATTCAGAGTAGACATATTTCATGTGCCCGTTTGTCACATGTGATTAGTTGCTACCATACTGAACACAGCAACTGAAGCCAGATCACTTAACCCAGCACTTTTAACTCTGCTATTGCTTGATTTTGAGCAAACAACCTACCTGTCCCTCAGTTTTATCTGTCAAAGGGTGATCACAGAATTTACATACAAAAAGACTACTCTGAAAAGGCAATGAGATAGTTCAAATTCTGGAGCAAAATAAAATTTCAAATAGGGCAGCAGTACTAGGGATTAACATTGAGCTACATCCCTAGCCCTCTTCTGTTTTTTATTTTGAGGTTTTTATTTTTAAGTAGGGTTTTGTTAAGTCACTAAGTTCCCCAGGCTGAGCTCTAACTTGTGATTCTCCTGCCTCAGTCTTTTAGAGTACTGTGATAATAAGCATGTGCCACCATGTCTGGCTCTTATTAGGTAACATCATCATCATTGTCATCATTTTGTGGTTTCATCTCTCAGTACTTTCTATGTTTTCAACCTTAATACTCAATACCCAAAAGAACCGATGTCACTGAATCAAGAAAATTCTTTTACAAGCAACTAATTTCCTAGCCATTGCTTTTACTTAGTTGGAGAAATAATGACTCAGAACAGTGCCATATGTCCTTATTTAATTAGATGATATCTATCCCAGCCTAGACAGACTACAGGTCACCCAAAGTGAAGCTTATTGAGTAAACTCATACTATACTAAACTATACTATACTATACTATAACTATAGAGGCATTGAGAAGTATGAATTATATTTACCATAGAGCTATTTGTTTAAAACCAGTTTCCTCTTTTACATAAACAGTATCTGTCTCTGTGCCTGAGTTCTAGATAGCACTTCATGAAATCTCAGTCAGAAAGAAGCACACACTATAATTTACCCTCCCAAATATTATAGAATATTATTTATGTGGCCTTTATGCATGCATCCCTGGCCATTGCTTCATTTCACACAGAAAGACTAGCCAATGTATCCTGTTCCCCAAAATTCCCTTAAAAACAATCCTGTAGATGCCAGAAGTACTGGAAACTAATGTGACTGCACAGCTGACCATTAAGGAGTGAGTATGGAGTAGTCAGAAGGGAATTAATCCTGTTCAATTAAGGGTCAAATCATTAACAGAGAACAAAGTTTTATAAAACTAGATAGCTGGAGAATTTACAACAAAGAAGACCAAAAAGCAAAAGTCAGATAAGGCAAGAGCAAAAGTATTTGCAGAGGTCCAATATTATTTGTAGAAAAAAATGGATTCTTTTCAGGGCTCAGAAAGGATAAGGGCAAGTTTTGCCAAGGAATATGAGAGATGTTTGCATAAGAGGCATGATGTGTAAAATTTGTTTAAGATGAAAGTTATGGAAACAATTTTGAACATGTTGTATAAAACTATATGTTATTTTTCCTAAGAAGGATTATTTTATAATCACAGATGTGGTCAAATATCTCAGCAGGACACTCTTAATTAGCACTTTAATCAACAACTTGAGGAAAAATACTTTGACTAATTTACAAAATACATACATGAAAAGAAGATGAGAAGCATAATAGAGGTATCATATAGCAAAATCAAACTTCAAAATTATATGGGCATATCAGAAAAATGAGCTCAATCTACTTAAATGATATTGAGAGGACCAAACAAGGAAGGTGATGATTACTGCATTCGACAGTAACAGAATGTGTAGAGACTGATCATTAGAATGTTGATCAAATGTCCAACTTGTATCTGAAAGTCAGTTAACCTGACGATGAGCAAAAGAAATTTAGACTCCACAGTTTGAAGAAGAGAGAACTCAAGTTCTAATATAATTGGAGGCAGTTATGTGGAAAGATGGTTAAAAATAATTCCAGGGAATACAATATGATCCTCAAAATGGCAGTTACAATACAGTAGTAGATTTTGTCTAAATACAAGGAAAAACCTCTCACAATCTGAATTCTTTTGATCATCCAGCTGAGTTCCTTGCCATTAGAAATAGTCTAAGAAACATTCCAGGGCCATCAGTCAGAGACTTCTTATTAAATGAGGAGTTCCACTAAATGACCTTTAAGTTTCTTTTGGATACTCTATTAATATAGTATCTATGTGATACAATACAAACAAATCAAGTCAGTTTTTTCTAACAGTATAATGTGAGGTAATTACCTATACAGAGTATAGGTGCTATTACTGGAGAGAAATCTTAGATCTTCAGTGTCTATAGATCAATTATGTCAACACTATTATGTGCCAGACTTTGAGCTAGTGAGGCTGAACATAAAATGGGATCAGAAGTTATTCATGTAGATGAAATAAGCTTCATTTTTACCACAATTAGAAAACATAAGTCAACCAGTAGGTTTATCTAAGCAAAGATACAAGCTACAGAAGAAAAATGAAGTTTTTAGTTCTCCTTCCTATGTGAGTTACACAGGGGACCGAAGGGTAGCAGACACACACACACACACACACACACACACACACACACACGCACACGCACGCGCACACACACACACACACACACATGTTACTATACCTGACAACAACCAGAGACCAGGCTTCTATGACTGTCAACATTTCCAATTAGCTGTAAGCAAACCTTTCCCTTCTATACCCAGATGATCTTTGCCACTGAGGTTAAGGAGCGTTTTATACTTTAGCTCATCTCAAGGGATAAATTTGTCACACGGTAAGATATCATTCTTTAAGTGCTTGCCTGGCAAGCGTGAGGTCATGAGTTCGATCCCCAGTAACAAAACAGAAAACAATAACAAAAATATATCATTCTCGCCTTTCAGTTAACATGACAATAAAATACACAATGAGTTCTAAGTCAATGTTTAGCTCTTCTGATTTTTTATGATTCAACATAGTTCACTTTCTGACAACAATGGAATGAGCCTCATAGGAAAATTCAGTGACATTCTTTTTTTTTTTTTTTTTTTTTGTCTTTTTCATTTTTATCGGTACCAGGGATCGAACTCACGACTGCCTGCTTACAAAGCAGGCCCTCATGCCGCTGAGCTAAATCCCCAGCCCCCAGTGACATTCTTGAGATGTCTTTGACTTTAGTGAATCAAGTTTTGGGATGCTCTTTGCTTTACCCTCGAGTCTCCTAGATATTTTTATCTTCCTATCCCATTTGTTAGCTCACCTTGCTGTCTCTCTGATGCCCAAAGATGCTGTTGCTCGGGACTCTGAGGGCAGAGATACAGAAAGAAGACACCTGCCAGTCTATGGTGACAGAGAAGACAGATCTGAGCAGTTTCCACAGGAAGAGCCATACACTGTGTGTGAAGGAGGCACTACCCATAATTAGGGAATTCCAAACAACTGACTTCAGGTTACTGTCATGTCCAAAAGAGGCAACTTTGCAAACACTAAATGGAAAAATGTTAAAATTTTACTAATAAAGAAACCCTTAATTGGTATACTCAATGTCAAATTTAAATGATGCAAAGATTAAGCTATTTTATAATATGCTACAATAAAACAGCAAATATTGTATTTTACTTAATGCTTTTATTTATTCATTAAAATCTCTTCCAGGTAAATTCTTCTCTTTCCCATTCCAATCATCAAGGAACAGGACACCAATAAAACAGGACTTATACACCAAAGAAAAAGAAAAGGGCAAGTTACTGATTCTCTCTGTACTTTACTTTTTGCTTTATAGGCAACAAGATTCCCTATGTAATGACCTACAGACACCCTACTGATCTCCAGAATACAGGACAAGAGGATTACTAGCAGCAATGGATCTTTAGAAAACCACACTTAGGCAGCAGGGTGAAATGCAGCCCTTTGTCCCAAGCAATGGGCAGTTAGGTGGGTGTTAACAGAGAAATATTTCAAAAACTAAAAACTACAGTATTAAGGACATCATGATGTAGGCCCAAGAATCTGGAGGCACCTGGACAAAAGCAGCTGACTGAGGTCTGTGAATATTCCGAGAATTTGCCAAAGGTCCATGGGATCTTTCATGAGACAAAAAGATGTTTCATTATAATGCAACAACTAATCAGGAAAGGGGTAAAATGAAATCATTTTTTAAAAACTGCTCATCTAATAACTCTAGAATCTAGCTGTTAGCCAGAGTTGGTAGATATTTGCTGAAGAATTAGGAAAGGCAGAGCCTGAGGATCCATGTTTTCTGAAATTTTATCTTAGTATTCTGGGAAAAGCAGGAATGAATGGATATCTAACATAGAATGAAACCTTTTGTATCATAACTATGTAAATATCTATCTTCCTGCCTAACAGGTAGATTTTTGAGGGCAAGAAAGATCTAGAATAATAGCAAAAATATAGCCAACACTCGATAAACACTTTTTATGTGCTGTTCAACTTGTTTCAACTTGTGCTGTCTACATGTGACTGAATACATTGATGGTCCCCTTTGATAGTCTGCATATATCTACCTCTCTGCAATGTGACTTGCATTTTCTCCCATTAAGAGATAATAGTCTATTTCCTCACATCTTAAAATGAGCTGGCCTAATGATTTATTTTAATCAAGGAGATATGAGAAAACTTTCCTTGAGCTAGTTGCAAGTTGAGGCCTCCCGAAGCTTCTTCTGTTAGAAACCTGCCGTGGTATGGTAGTAATCCTGGGTTATCCTGCAGGAGGTTGAGACCACAAGGCACAGAGCCTAGTTGCTCCAATTGAGGTTATTTTCAGCCAGTCTGTAACCAGTCTACTCTGACACATGAGAAAATGCAAGCAGGAAGAACAGAAATGACCCAACCCAAAGCTGACCACAAGACAAGCCAGCTATGACCAGAACCATGCACTTGACTCCTAACTACATGAGAAATAAGTAGTTGCTGTTTTAAGCCACTAAGATTTAGATAGTTTACTATACAACAATAGCAAATGGACACATCTCACTGAATATTGCTTTTTTGTTCTTTATTACTGACCTTATTCTTTTAACATTTATGATCTATTTCAGGTTATAATAATTTAATCCCAAAGAAACAATAAAAGAAGTCCTCATTATTAATTCAGTAATAACTGTGACTTTCTATGTTCTTTCTTTTTTCCCTCTACTTCCCACTACTTAATAAAGTGTTATTTTATTTCACAGCTTTTTCTGCTAATCAGTTCCTGGTTAGTTTCCTGGCATCCATCCTTGTCTTTATCCTTGTTTTAGTTACTTGTTGAGACAAAATATCCAACACTCAATGTTAAAGGGGCAACATTTATTTAGCTCACAGTTGGTAAAGATTTTAATCCATAATCAGCTGGCTTGAAAGCAGGATGGCACATGGCAGGTAGACAATAGTTCATGGTGGTGAGAGACAGAAAAAGCAGCAAGCAAGAGAAGGGACAAACGTCTTTTTGTTCCTTATATTATATGCAGGCTACCTACCCTAGGGCAGGTGTAGGCTCATACCCTTAATCCCAACATTTGACCATGAATCAGTCACAAGCTCTAGATTCAGCTACATCTGAAAAGCCTGTCCCCCGTGACTTCATGAGGCTTTGGGGGGACATCTAGATATAAACCATAACAATCCTGCCTGCATAATGTGTTTGGGTTGTCAACATAAAAAGTATGAGTGATAGTGTCACTCATCTCCTCAAAAAGTTTAAGCCTTTCATATGTGCACATAATACAGTGTGAACTACTCATAGCCAGTCAGCTTTTATATTTTGGCCTAAATACTCCATTCCATTCTGGTCTCACACCATGACTCCTACATGTCTTATGTTACAGCCTCTGCCACTCACCAAGCATACCTTCTTATCTCCATCTTCATATTTTTATTCAACTTGTTTTATGCATTTGCAATTTCCTACCAGCCCAAGTCTGATTCAAAGCCACTCATTCTGAGAAGCTATCTTAATCTTCCACATAGTTGTATAATAAAGAGATAATAATAATACCAACAATATTTATCAAGCATGAACTATGAGCTGGCACTATGCTAAGCTTTCTACATGCATTATTTCCTAATGATCACATTAATCATGAGACACAGTTCCTCTTAAGATTTTCTACATGTTATAGATGAGCAAACTGAGATCCAAAAGTGTAACCAGTCTAACATCGATTATCTATTAAGCAGTAGAGCTAAGTGTAAATCTAGGACTTCAGGAAAGGATATAACACATTTTCATTAGAATTCCCATAGTTGTTGTAATGTATCTAACTGAAGCATCAAGAAGTTAAGTGACTTGCCCAAAGTGACAGAGTCTAGAACATGAATCAAAATATTTGAAACTCTCAATTTCCTGCTGATTTTCTGCTTCCCAGGAAAACATTACTCCTGTAGCAGAGCTTAAGAATTTTGATCTCTCTCTCTCTCTTTTTCTCTCTCTCTCTCTTTAGAGTAAGAGTGCTTAAACTGAATTGAGCAGATAAATTTGATTTTCTCTTGCTGCTCTAATCATTCATAGCTATTCAGTCAGAGGTCCAAAGCTAAAGGAGGAAATTAAGTCTATAGCCAAATTAAGGCAATCTGATGCTTAATTTGATTCAAATAGTAAGAAAATCTCTACCAATTAATCCTGTTAATATACAACTAAACTAAGTTTCCCATATTCCCAATTGTGTCTGATTCCATTGGGATCACATATAAGGTTGCTGCTTAAAGTTTTAAAAATATATTACAGTAACAGATATTGCCATTAGTCACCTTCAAAATTCCTCCTCCGATAAAACACACTTATCTTATTATTGCCACATTTTTGAAGCATTCTGGAAGTCCTCTTCTGTGAGTATCTTTACTAGACGTGATCAAAAATTGAGCAAAGGCTCCTGCCAAGTGTTATTATCCAATGGAAAGACAGACTCGTGAGAACACTTTGGCATGGTGCTCATCCACCGTATTCATTGGATCTGGCTTTGTGCAAATTTTGGCTCTTCCCCAAGGTCACCATAACCATAACAAATAAATATTCTGAATTGAATCAGGATTTCAAGGCAACCATGACAGCGCAACAATCACGAAAGAGAACTCCCCAACTGCTACATAAAATGGCAAGAAATGATGGGAGAATATCTTGAGAGGAATTAATGGGAATGCATCTTTTATTGTAATAAATTTGGTAAATTTAAACATTTGCCATAAGCCTCAGATGTGCTCATCTCATGCACTCTATCCTGTTTATGTACTCATTTCTCAAAGAGCATGACGTAGCTAAACTGACTTGAGTGGCAAGAACTGTCTGACCTTTTAATCACACAAAATGTCCTGTTAGACACATTTACACACTTGGGGGAGTGTGTCTGCAGCTGGCCTGTGAGGATGAGTCTTTGAAGACTATATGTAAATACAGGCCTATGAGCCAGTGATCCACCACATTTTGCACACAAACATCAGAGAGGAAAATAAAAAAGTTTAAAAAAAGAGAAAAGACCAGAGCTGAATACAAGCCCCGGTGGATCACGTAGCTTAACAGCTTTTTTACCAACTAGAAGGGCAATAAAGAGAAACTGACAGGGCTTGTTTTGTGGCTGCAGCCTGTTGTCCATTCCTTTTCTTTGTCAGTGCAGGTTTCACAGCGGGTAAGGCCGCCATGGAGACCAGCAGGGGCTACAGAGGCATGAGAAAGGTTCTATTCAAGAGGTCTTAGTCCTCCCAGTTTGAGACTCTTCACCAAACAGAGACAACAAATGCAGACTTCAAAGAAAAAAGAGAAAGTGTGCACAGTGATTCGCCTCCTCCAAAGAAGCTTTGATAGTTCTTCACAGCTGTTTTATGTTCATCCTCTACCTCCCAGCACTCCCTTAAGAAGTATTTAATGTATTTTTTTTTCTTAAGACCTAAAAGAACCAGACAAAACAGGTTATAGTGTAAAACGCAGGGTCAGGCTTCATTAACGTAGGCCAGGGAAAATATTCACTGAATATTTTTTGAAAATCTTTCATAGGTTTATTAGGAGTCCCTACTTCGAAGAAGATGAACTGCAATTGAATTCCTGAGATCTTCAGCAATTTATTGCATATCATACATGTAGCATTAGAAAAAGTAAAGGTTCTATTTTATACAGTATAGGAGATAGGAAAGAAATGGCAGATAAAATGGGTCTTTGCTGCTCAAGTATCAATCATAAAGAAAAAAAATTCAAACTCTAGGAATGTTCATTTACCTTCCAGAAACATCTGCATGGTAACAAAAGTTCTTTCCACAGGACCGGAGATTTAACTCAGTGGCATAAGTGCCTGCCTGGCAAGCGCAAGGTCCTCCGTTCAATACCTGGTATCACAAAAAAAAAAGTTCTTTCCACAAAAATGACTTAATACAGCCACTACTACTCTCTCAGGCCCCTCCTTTGTGCAAGATCATAGCTAGTAGCACTTCTGCAAAAGCGCACAAAGCACAAGGGGAGTCAAACACACAGGATAGCCAGTTTGGCTACAGAAATAGCTTATGGAGAAAAGACCTGGAAATGGATGTTTGTGAGATTTGCAAATTACGCAAAGATTTCAAATATCTATTAGTCTGCTTTGGGCATGGATCTAAGACTGGTAACATCAACATATGCAACAGACCACCAATGAATTTGAAGTTACAATGAGAGTTGGGGGACTCAGAAAGTGAAACTCTACAGTAAGGCACTTTGGCATGCCAACTGCTTCAAACTAAACAGCACTAGAAAGGCTTGGAAGTAGAGCCTCTTGTTGACCTTCTTCTGCCCTTTATTTTCTTGATCCCTTGTCCCCCTCAAGGAAAGCCACAGAAACAAAGAATACATTTTCCCCAAAAAGGTCATCAAAACTAGAATCAATCCCTCTCTTCCCAAAGCAACTGTAACTTAGAAATAACCCTAAGGTTGACTTCCCTTGCTGTGTAAAGGCTAGCCATAAAGAAATTTATGAGAGCATAGCTAAGATCCTCATTCTACAAGGCTCCTGCACTATATCCAGGAGAAAGGAATGCTACAATGGAAGACAAGAGGAAGCTAGACAGACTGGCTTTGAAGGGAAACCCCTACAGTCTATTGCATTAGATTACACCTTATACTCCAATCACATTTCTACATATTAGCCATTCTTCAGCAAATCTAAGAATAAACATACAGAGTCGTCCTTGAGTTTTTGAATCTTTATTTTGAATGCTTTCATGTCACTAGGAAATCTTTATTTTGAATGCTTTCATGTCACTAGAAAGCTGATTAAAATAAATGTGTTATGCTTTTCCACTTGTTGACCTATTTTTGGTATAGGAATGTTTGCCGTGAACCTAAAGGTGAGCAGGGAAAGATATCACACCATTCTATCTATACAGGAGCAATCTTTCATTAAATCCTCTTTCTAGCAAGCTATGCGGGGCCCAGGAAGAGAGAAGTCAGGTAGTGCTTCCTGTGAGCCTACTGGTGCACCCCCTGCCCCATAAGCATCTGGCTGGTTCAGAGGACAGGCAGAGTTGATAGCAACTGAGGTACAAAAAGCAACTGAATGCTCGTATTATTTGGTTGACTTTGCAGGCCTGGGGCTGGCGGGCTGAGCATCTATTGGGAGGATAACAATATGCAATATAGCAAATATGGAAGATTTCCTTCTGTCTTGTCTTTGAAATACAATATTGTTTGCACTATTTTGTTTCGTTCCAATTAACTGTTTTGCTTTGTTCAATGTTCTGTTTTGATTGGTTTTACTCTGTTTTGTTTTGTTTGATTATGCTCTATCTGATGGAATGGACAACTATTGTGAAGATAACAAGATATACTATGGTAGCCATTGTTGTTTTCCTATTATCCTGCTTCGAAGTTCTGTACCAGTTTCAAGGCCTTGTTTTGACTGGTTTTATTCTGTTTTGCTTTGTTGGATTTTACTACCTTTAAATTTTTTTTTAAAAAATCCTTTTTTCTAAAGATTTCAACTTCTTTGTCTTAGGTGGTTCAAGTCTCAATCTACCCATGTATCGCATTCACTTAATAAGTGATTATTAAGTTAATCACTTAAAAATACAAATTCCTTTGAAATTCCATTGAGCCATGTGATAAATGTTGATTGTAACTTCAGGCTGACATGCAAATACAACAATGTTACATACACCAGAAGTCATCTCCACAGTAATCTCAGCCTGTCTGGACCATAAAAATATGAAGCCCCCTTGCATGTTAAACCTTTTGGTACTAGCATTCTGACATCTCACAGCCAAGAGAGAGGACAGAAGGAAAAATATCGGGTTCTGTTTTGGTAGCCTTTATAATAGGTGCAAGAAGGCCCAGGTGGAAACATGTAATATTTCTTCCCAAATGGCAAATACCAGAGGAAAGAAATGGTATATGATGAATCATTCTACTTTGTTCCTAAGAAGAGATGCTGAATTAGGGACAAAACTGAACTCTTCAGAAATTAGAGAGGTCCCTATGGTGTTCAACAGAGGATATTAGGTTTTCAACAAATATTATCATTAACACAGAAACACATCTCTCTCATTTCTACTGATTATAACTATCATATACTAATTATAGAAAAATATAATCTAAAAACCTAAGATAAAAGGTCTTGTCAATATATTTAACTTTTACTAAATATTTGCTAGACCCACAGTATTTTGGCACTGAAGGGCATCTTGGAAGCCATCTATCCCAACACTTTCATAATAAAAATAAGGTCACCTAGGGAAGGAAAAGTTAAGTGATTTCCAGTCACTGAGACACAGAAGTCTCCTGGTGGCCACTGCGGACACTATTTATGGGCCCTTTCTATTAACTTTGCTTTTTCTCCTTCCAGGAATTTCTCTATATTGATGTTTCCCAGTAGGTTTAAACCCTGGTTGTAGCCAGAAACTGTTTATCTGAGAGAAGGAATTAATAGCTTCTTCCCAAGCACTGCTCTTCAAACTCTGAGGATCCTGTTAAAGCCCATCTTTCCTTTTCCTCCAAGGAAGGCCAACACTGGCTCTGAGCAACGGGCCTTTGGCACTTACTGCCGCCAAGCAACTGGAGAACAAAACTGGCAATAGAACAATAAACCTCCTACAAATGGGGAACTCACTTAATTTGCTGACCATCTGATTAATAGCTTATCTCTACATTGCAAGTCAGCCCAAGTCAACCTTTGGAACTTCTTGCCAAAGGCTCTTTTGAAAGTCTCAATATTTTTCCAACAGACACTTTGAAACCTCATTAAAAAAGAGAGAGAATGTTTTTAAAGTAGGCAAATAGTGTTTTATCCATAGCCTTGAGTGTTGGAGGTTATAAACTTACATTCAACAACAGCCTCTACAGGACCCATTCCAGAGGACCAGAATGACTTGAAAAACCACTGACATCACTGCGATAATAGTACCCCATTAGCAATCTAGATCTTAAGTGGCAATAACTACAAAAGATGCTACTATTCCTTAAGTGTATGTGCTTTCCACATTCCTACAAAAGGGTTCCAAAGACAGCAGCAGCTTACATTGGCCGGATGAGGAAAAACGGTGATACAGCTAAGGGTGCCCTACTTCTGTGTGTCCCCTGGGCCAAGATTATTTTGGCGGCAAGTATCTTGGTGTCAGACCTGAGTATTAACACATCTGATTTTTAGTGGCCAAATATTTGGGGATATCAGCTAACCAGTACTAGTCTTAGTTTGTTTAGATGTAATAACTATGTGATAATTAGGTAACAATAATTATGTCCTATACAATGTTTGTTGTGAGGATTAAAAGATTTAAGGTTATATGTGAGAATTTAACAAATTTATAAGTACAAGGAAGTCTTCAATGAGCACTTCCTATTACTTCTTAAAATTTGATTAAATATAATGCCTTTCAGAGTTTCCCAATACCACTGTTGTCAACTGAAGTTAACTAACTGGTGGTGTCAACCACCAATAAGTTGGGAGGGGGGTTTGATGCTGTTGTGGGAGACTAAATGGGAGAAGCAATTGTTTGTTTTCCACAACCCTCTTTCCATCTTCAGACCATAGAGCTGCTAATGCAACGCATTTATAGGCACAACTGGTCTTCACTACAGTGCAAAATGTCCACAGCAACCCATGAATAGAGATGATATGAGTCAGAAGAAGAGTTTTGTGTCACTTAGCTTGATAAGGGTCTAAATCACGAACATACCAACATCACTCTCTCCACGTAGCCCCTGATTCTTGACGACTGAGCTGGAGACTGTTCCCTCTTTGAGACATCAAACTAGCTTTCTCAGTTCTGATAGACAAAACCAGAGGATGCAATCCAGGCCTGACTCCGTCCTCAACACTTCTGGCTTTCTTCTGTCTGCCTATCATGGACTCAGTCCCTCTAATGTAAATCTGTCTAATCTCATCCAGCAGGGCCCTTGGTTCCTTTCATCCGCTAGCAGCATCCCTAAATGCACTGACTTTTACCTCTTCTATGTCCTCCCTTCTGTCCCTGTCCTGACTTCTCTAGCATGGCTCTTTCCAATCTGAGTCATCTCTTTCTAAGCTCATCATCTCAGACTTTCTTTGAACATTAGATATATTTAATAATACAAATATAATAACATTTTACATCTTTTAAAACACTGATTCCTAATCATAAATCCACTTGACCCAAATGAGAATGCTTTTGTTTCTGACTACAAACTATAGGTGGCATCAAGAGAACTGCCAAGGTCTCTCATTATAGTTTTCATACTTTTAGGGTAATTGCATTTCATAATAATTGTCTCCCATGAGTCCTCTGTGGAAAATTGTTTTATTTTTTGAGAAGGATGTGGTCATTGCCGTTGATCCTGAGTGGTGATTTTACAAAACAATTAGCAGAAATTTAAGCTCTATAGAAGATACTTGCTCTTTTTCAGATTATTAATGTGAAATTAAACGCATTATTAAAACCAAAGCCAAGGTGGATGGCAGGATCCAAGGCGGGCAATTGGGTCTGGAAAAGATAGAGGTTGAACTAGGGACTGAATTACTGAGGCCAGAAGCAAGAGGCGGAGCCAGGTCAAGAGCGGGTTGTCCAGCAGGAGTAAGAAGGCTGAAACCTTGCGTGGACAGACTGCCAGGTCCACAAGGACAGAACTTATACAGAGAGAGAAAAAGGTGGCTCAGGTGAGCCCTCTGGGTTGCCCTTTCTTATTTCAACACAGATCACAAGGTAACAGGTATAGAAAAAAAAATGACAGTGAAAAGAAAATTAAGGGGGTGTAGGTATAACTCAGTAATAGAACACTTGATTTAAAATGTGTGTGGCCACATTCCAACTCTTTTGAAAGGTTCACAGAATTTTTAACAGCACAAAAAGCCATAAGACCTTACTATGGACACCATGGACTGCACCATGCAGTGTGCTGTGCTTTATTTCTTATTGAGGATATACAGTTTTCATATAGACTTTGAATCAACCATAGCAATGCCAACTTCTGTTAGCTTTTCCATTTTTTCAACATCCTTATGAGGTAGGAATTTGTAGCCCAAATGTCAAGACAAAAAGACTAAATGTCAGAGACACTAAAGGGACTTGCTGAAGACTGCCGAGCTAGTAGGTGAGTTAGTACCACACCTTTCACTGACGCCACAGCCACACTCTTCTGTAAGCCTCAGAGTCTACCGCAGCTGGTGGCAGAGCCCTTTGCTTCCTAAAGGTCAGGTCCCAGCATGAGCTGCCTCTGGCATTTTCAATGTTTGGAGACCCTTTGGAAACTGAAGGATCTTCAGATGTCCATTTTTATAGAAAATAAAGGAGATCCCTCGGAGAATAAGTGAGCTTAAGCAATGAACAAATTAAATAAGCTGCAACCATTGCAGAACTAACGTCACAGGATAGGAGTGGCTTCAAAGTCACCATGATGGTCATCAACTGAACCACTCCTTTCCCTGGCCTGTGGGTCCTCAGGAAATAAGGGCAGATTTTTAAAAAGAACTTTTTCATTAACTTATGTAAGACAGTGTCATTCATACCCATCTCTCTTAGGTATCTATTTGTGCAATAATTGGAGATGAGGGGCTGGAGATTTAGCTCAGTGGCATAAGCACCTGCCTTGCAAGCAGGCAGTTGTGAGTTCGATCCCCAGTACTGATAAAAAGATTTTTAAAAAATTTAATAATTGGGAATGAGTCCTCCTCCCAGAGACTTTACCAGGGGCTATGTTAAAGCTGTAGCACCATAGTGGCTCCAGTGTACTTGAGGAGCTATGATATCACCGGGAGACCATGGGCTCAGTAGGGCACAAAAGCAGAATCTGACGGTGATGTTGGGCAAGGCAGTTCGCCTAACACCCGACAGAAGTAACTGCCATACCCAAAGCACAAGTAATGCCCAGTACAATTTCAACAACAGGAAATGACAGCAGTACCCAAAAAAAACTATGGAACACACAGAAAATGGTGGCCATTCTCGGCAGATTTTATACCAGAACTCTATGTGGGTCTGTAATGTAACTTTCTAAAGACCCTTCAAAAATACATCAGAAAACAGTGACTTTGTGGGGGACTGTATTCTTAAATGAGCAGGCGGAAGTAAGAATCAATGAGTTTGGGACTGCTATTGATAATATGCATTCACAAAGTGCTAAGAGCTGAAGAAATCAATGTTATGCTTTTGTGATGTTTGTAATTCAGACTAATCCCAAAGTACTCTTAAATATGCCGGATAGGTATGTCACTCACAAATCCTTAGCCATCAAGAAAATTTCAGGATGTACTTATCCTCTAACTACAAATATGTTCAACACATCTGAACACACATCTGTTTTCTGAGCAGAATTAACTGAGGATTAACAGCCATTCAAATGCGATTATACTCATGGAAGGCTCTTCTTTGGTCTATGCTTCCTCATTTGAATTTACCCCTCACCAGCGGCTGAGTCCCAATAGATCATTTTGCTATAAATCACACTGTGGATAAGTCCTTTTCTGAGCCAGGTCTTCCAGCTGCTTTCTCCTTTTCTGAATAGTGTGATTCAACTAGAACTTGCCACACCCTGGGTCTCAAATTCTGAGTGCTATCAGTAAGTTCTCATTAACCCAACCTTTGGGAAAGAAAAATAGGAGATTTTTAACGGCTTTGAAATCTATATCTTCGACTCCTTACACCAAGTGGAAAAACAGTGAAAGCACAAGAAAGGTGTATAGTTTCCATCCTTCTAAGCTCCTGAATATGGACTACCTCCATTTCTATGGCAAGAGGCAAGTAACCACCTTTATGGCAGCACATCCATTTCAGTACATCTACAGAGTCACCCAGCTACTAAATGAAATGTTCAACTGGGATAAGCAACCCTCAGAACACACTATCATCCTCCTTCAGTTATTACATTATTTTCACACCCTTTCCCCCCTCCAAAAAAATAAACCAAACCGCTAAGAGCACACAAAGACTCAACAGTATCCAGGAAAACATTTTTACATCTACAGCTCCAGGAAGAAATCCCTTTACAGTTGTCTGACAGAGATATCATTTTTTGTTCTCACCAAGTTGTTTAAGACAATTGAGTAATCAGAAGAAATGAAACTCAAAGCAAATAACCTTAGCTGTGAAGTGGGGGAAGATACAACTCAGCAAAATGTTGGCAAATGGTTTCCACTGACCAGCCCTCACAATACACAATGCCCCTTTCTGTTCATCCGTGACAATCTAATTCAGGTTTTGTTCTCCCAGGAGGTAATCGCCAGGGCCAGATGGACACCAAGCTACCTCGTCTTCCTGGGCATCAAAGCCAGACTGCACTGCAGGTGTGTGCTGAAATCCAGCTCCATTTCTTTCCTGCCAACTAGCCTGGCCAGGAAAGAAGCTGCCACATGGCTGAGCCAACTCCCGGGTGTCTGGGTAGGGCCAACAGCTCTAGGATTCTTTGGGTCACTCTGTGTTTCAGGACTTAAAGGAGCAAACAGAGATTAACCCCGCTGTCTCACTGGAATTCTGAATGACTGGGATACATAGTTGTGATATGACCAGAACCACACAACAGCAGAAAGTTTAGCAAGGACAAAATAGGCTTAGGAAAAAGAAGCTGTGATAATCTACATTGAGCACAGGAAAAAAAAAAAAAATAACTAAGAACATTTAGGGGACAATAAGTTTACAATGTAGTAGGAAAAAGTTATTATGTTGAGATAATCAATTTTAAGCTGCAAGGTAGTTCTAGGAAAATGGTTATCATTATCAAAACATGGGTTTGATCTTTCCTAGAGAAGGTAGCAATGCTCCTGTGGCAAAACAAGAGAATAGGTTTTACACTTGGAAGAACTCTGCATGACCTTGCCATATACTTCTGTGCCACTTAATTTCTGTTTTCTCACCTATAATATGAACATAAAACTAATACATAATTGTGTCGCTGCACAGATCATAGAGATAATACATATAAAGTACTTTCAGTGTGTGGTAAGCACTAAAAGCCCAATAAATGTTAGTTATTAATGGGTTGTCTATTTCTGATATTACCAAAAATGATGACCAAGAATGTAGAAGGTTTTGGGGAAATAATGTATACATTAAATGTTGTAAATGTGTACTTTTCTGAAAACTTGTCCAATGAAAGACCCACAACCTGAAGACCAAGTCTTGAGATTTCAAGTCTCAACCCCAATCTGAAGCTGAGCCTCAGTAAGCAGCCAGGCTCCTCGGCTACTCCACTTTGTGAGTGGAGGGAAGGAAGCCAATGGGAAATACAAGTTTAGGCTTCAAATCAACATACAAGCCCTTCCCCAATTCAGAAAAGCTTTTAGGACCATTTGAAAATAAAATGTCCATTAACCTCCAAAGCAGACAATTAGTCACCTTATAAAAGAAAAAGGGAAAGATCAACTCATTTTAGAAATCTCTGGGAGATAAACAGTCTCTAGTTAGCACATCTACTGTCTCCCATCTGGCCAGCCAAACCGTCCCATCCACCATTCACCATTGGATTTGCTGTTTTCCCACAGGTGTGGGAGCAAAAACTGAAAGATGATAAAGTCTCCCAGTCCAAGCTTCTCATTTAAATGGATGGGTAATTGAAATCTGAAGAAATTAATATATTAAGCAAGAACTGAACCTAGGTGACATAACAAGATCCTGGTTTACCTAATAACCAACCATCCCTGTCTTGTTCCTTCTAACTGTATATTTCATGATGATATGAAATTATGATTCCCCTACTTCTGTTTATTAGACTATCAGCTCCTTAGAAGCGGATCAAATATCCAGCTTTGGTATTTCTTACTTGAACCAATAATTAGGTGATTAAGAACATTAATTAGTCCAGGCTTCTGTGAGCAAATAGCACATACTTAGTAGCTTATGAACAATAGATTTATGTCTGGAAGTCTGAGATCAGGTACTGGTGCATTTGATGAGGGCCTATTTCCTGGTTGTGACATGGCCCCCTCCTCATGTTGTAGAAGAGGCAATCAAGTCTCTCTCAAGCCATTTGTAAGAGCCTTGCCTCCATGGCCTAATGACCTCACAGAGGTCCTGCCTCTTAATAGTATCACCCCTGAGGTTAGGATTTCAAAATATGAATTTTGGAGGAACACAGATATGCAGAGCACAGCAATAATATCAGTTGCAACTTTTCAAAAACTGGTGCTGGACAGTAGAAAATCCAGCTCCCCATTGGACAGAGATTTATTGTTTCACTCAAGTTAGACATAATTGGGGTAATAATTCTGAAAATTCACTAATAATTCTCAGAATATGGGTAGGATCTGTTTAACCATTTTCAAACAGGCTCAGTTTCATGAAAGTCAATAGAAAGCTACATATTTTAAGTCAAGTAATAACCAATTGGTCTTCCATGACCATGTAAGTTTCACAACTACTCAATATACAAACTGAAATTTTTGTGACCCATGAGACAGAGATACTGTTCTTAATCAACAGATGTGAAATTCTATAAACAGACTTCCTAATCATTATCTTTAGAAATCTTATAAAATAGCGCTGATCACCCCGAATGGCTCAGCTGTTCTCCTGCATGAAAACACGAGGTGGGTAGATTCCCTCCAGTGCTTTGTTCTGTTCTCTCTTACTTTTACTATTTCATTATAGATGTTCTAGCAATAGTTAATTCTTCGCTATCATCACATGTCCTACTTCTGAGTCACAGATTCCAGCTTGTAGGAAGCTTCCTTACCTACTTAATCACATCCAACCATCTTTCAAGTCACAGCTGTGACACAAAAAGTCTGAGGTAGTGCCTGCCATTCTTCACTTCTAACAATGTCCCCAATAACGGTGATCCTCAGACCAAGTTTTGAATATAAAACCTCCAGAATACATCCCATAATCAACTATACCCAACCCTTCAGAACTGCTGTGTTTCTTCTGGCAGTACTGGGAATTAAAACAGGGATTGCTGAGCTACATCCCAGTTCAATGACTGACTGATTTTGAGACAAGGTTTTGCTAAATTGCCCAGATTGGCCTCAGACTTGCATACCTTTTGTCTCAGCTTAGTGCTGGGATTACAGAAGTATCAGAACCATTTTCAATTCACTCCCCTCCCTTAGTAACCTCTTTACTAAAATGCTTAAAAGAGTTTTGTATGTTTATTTTTAAAAGAATATGTGATTAGAGTGCTATGAGAAAGAATAACTGGTATCATTCATTTAATCATTAAGGAAGAAGAAAGTGCCCCACTGCAATGCATCCTACCAGCCACTAAGGATACAAAGTGAAAAACATACAATCTTATTTGAAGTTTCATGCTTAAAGCAAATTCATTATTTGATTGACCTTGAGGAAACGATCCAACCCATGCGTGTTAGGTTTTTTCCTTCTGAAAAATGAAGACAACAACATTCACTGCAAAGGGTATCATGAGTACAAAAAGAACTATGTACATGAATTCAGGACATATAGCAAAATATACTGCAAAATATTTAATATGCTCATTATTATCTGTCCGGGCACCTCTCATACTATAAACTGCCTTAAGATAAAAATGATGTAACCTATGTTCCTTATACCAAAACTCAGTTTAGCATTCAACTCCATAAAATTAAAATTTTTATATGTCATCACTTTTATTGCCATTCTTGATTTTTTTTTAAACTAGGGATGAACTCATGACCTCTTACTTGCCAGGTAGGTGCTTATTCCACTGAGCTAAATCCCCAGCTCTTATTGTCATTCTTGAATAAGCAGTACTCCCAGAGCATTTCCTTGGCATGTTGGGGCATATTCTCCTGAAAATCACTGTTCTGTATGGTTTATCATTCCAGTGTTGAAGATGTCCTTAAATTTAACAAAGTATTTCATTTCCCAGTGGCCCCCTTCTTCAGCTGATCTCAAAACACTTCCCAAAATCACTAAATATTATGGGTGTGACATTTATTAGGGTGTGGCATTTGCTAAATCTAAGAAAATATTGACAAGTTGGGTACCTGGGGCTAGAATCTGCAGCCTTTCTTCCCTTCATGAACCACTGCATTGCCCCCAGTCGGGCAGCTATCCATCACAGCCCCTGGACTGTTCTGAGGTCTTAGGTTGCACTTAGAAGGATTTAGGATTTATGCACCTATTTTTCAAGAATTGTGGCAATGATTTAATTGACATTAATTAGGCCTTCCCACTCCAGACTCCCACACAGGGCCAAAGGCTAAATAAGATCAAACACATTCTGTCTCTGAGGGTGGCAGAGGGTGAGTGACACACTGAAGGAAAGTGGAAAGAAAGTTCTAGGTCTTCACTGCTGTCCTCCTTGCCTTTTTTGCTCTAGCTCTACATTATACTCACACTTCTAGGCACCATCAACCCAGCACTGAATCTACTTAGACTGAAGCAGAACGGCATTCAATGCCTTCAGATCCTAGGACACCTGAAAGATCCCTAACCAGTGAGCTCAGTGTGGAACCCCAAAGCCTCTCTTGCCCACTGCCTTCTTCTCCAGGTGCTGTTCCTGCTGCAGCCACAGACAAGATTAACAAGAAGGTTATATTTAAACTTCCAAGAGACGCTGCTGTGCCATTATGGGTCTATTTAAAATCCTCCGGGCAGCTGCAGTACATAATAACAAATCAGCAGGAGAGAGGGAGGGAAGGGAGGAGAAGGGAAGGAGGAGGGGAGGTGGTCAGGAGCATCCTGGATTGTTTCTGTGAAAAACTGACTGTCAAAAGATGGCAGGGGGTGCAGAGGAGTTAGAGATGCCACCTAGGGTGAGAGGGAGGGGAGAGGATGCGTCAGGAGAATGCATTGAGCAGGGAACTTTGGCTTCTAACCTGAATATCTCCAGACCTAAAACCTTCCTGTCCGCCTGGAGGATATCACAGCTCTGTACTTACTATTCTATTGCTCCCAGGGGCCCCCACTAAACAATATAAGTCATTCATTTGGAATTGATGAAAGATCAGTTCCAGAAAATAAAGGGATCTGATTAATGGAAATACAAACCAGTTCCCTCCAACCCAACCAATGCATACCATCTTGGCTGTCCTGTGAATTCTCTAGCAAAAGGTCCATGTCGTGCTCTTTAAAAAATTCCCTATGAAAAACAAAATTCCCTATGGCCACAACCTTAAACCAGATAGCTCACCAATTCTGATTTGAGTACCCATCCCATTTTTGCTGTCTTTATTCAGTGTGAAAGTAAGTTTATTTGAGTCCCTACTTTGTTTACCCCACGCAAGCACCATGCAATATTTACAATGTGCTCCCAGCTGAGGGCACAATCACACCCTCACTTGCATGGTGGTATTTATTTTTGGTTTTTTAGTTATTTATTTATTTAGGTATAGGGGATTGAACTCATGACCTTATACTTACCAGGCAGGCACTCATGCTGCTGAGCTACTTCCCTGGCACCTGTATTTGTTAATATTTTGGTTGACTCACATTATCTAAACTCTTGATCATTCTATCCCTCTTAAAGCTGCTTTAAAATTATTAATATGTCTTTTGAATTTTCTTCTTACACAAGTTTAGTTATATTTAGTTATTACTCATTATTTAAATCTCTATTAATTGCTCAAACCATCATTTTATGTCTATTCCATGGAGATTCCATATAATATTTATACCTCTGAACTCATATGAATGGTAATTATAAAATGAAATGAACTTGGTGTCCCTGTGCAGGGTATTATTAAAATTTTTAAAAAGTTATTAGTTGACTAATTTTGCTTCTATGGTTGGTCAAATGAATGCTATATTTTAACAAATTTACCATGATCACAACTCAAAAAGTAGGATGTCCACAATGACCCAATAAACCAAATAAATATAAAAATTAACCTTCTATTGCATAAACATATTTAAATATCATGCTATATTCTAGTGTAGCTATGTGACTAAATGATATGACATCAGATATAATATAAATATATCTTCAAAGAGAATATTCTAGTAGATCTGCAAATACTAACAGTTAATACAAATAAGATTGAATTCTAAAGAACTTTATCTTCATCTTTTCTTCCTAGTTGAATGTCTAGTGAGTGGCAGATTTAGAAAACTTTCTCTACCAAAGGAACAAAAGGCAAATACTGCATACAACTTACATTAAATCAAACTCTGTTGTATCATTATATACTTGGTGATTGTAACCACAGACTTAGAATTAAGTTCAACATAATGACAGAAAATGTGCATATTGTGCAAATATTCCCAACATATATTAAGCATATGAAGCACTTAGCTGCATGTTAAGATCACAATCTGTATCCTTATATCAAAAATCTATGAATGCTTTCATATAGAGTATCAGTGTCTTTCCTTCTTTTTCATTTCTATATTTTTCTCCTATAAATATTGGGGGCTTCAAAGATTAGAATGCCAAAAACAGAGCAAGAAAATAAGGGAGTTCCTCCACGATCCACTGCTCTACTTCCCAAAAGACTGAAGGAACACAGAACCTTGTGCTGATATCCTATGTAGGCCTGGAGAAATGAATCTACCATTCAAGAGGAAAGCAGATGGTCTTGGCCAAATTAAAATGATTTTCTCAATAATCAATAGAGCAAAGACTCCAAAGAATTCTTTTGGGGTGAGACATAGTAAATCAAACATAACAATTTCAAGGTATCAGACTGATAAAACCTCAACAAAACAAAACAAACAGCCCTGTTCTGAGCTGTCCCTAATAGCCTTCATTAGAACTTCTCCTGAACATTCAGCTCATACACATCACTGAACTTTGTTGGATTAAAGCTTTTAGCAGTCTGGGTATGGGAAGTGCTCTGTGGTGTGACTTGTTACCTGCATGCACTCCATCAGCTGCTGCAGGAATACAAACACCTTAGTTCACTTGCCCTTCTATTTGTTTAGTACCCAACAACTCACACACCTACCAGATGCTTACTGAGATCTTACTTTATGTTAGATGCTTGGGATACAAAAAGAAGAAGATATAATCCTGCCCTGAAGGAATATGAAGTCCAACCAAAGAAAAATACATATAAACTAAGGATATCACAATACTTTATTCAATGGATCATAAAAACACACAAATAGTTTTTCTTTGAAAGTATATGACAGATAATTCATAAAAGCAAAATAAAAATCAGGTGGTTAATAAACATTTTATAGTTCAATCTCATTAATAAGTTAACTAAATAAAAATCTAAATAGTAACATTTTACCTTTTTAAATATGTAAAGGTTTTTCTTCACTATTGCAAAAGTAAGGGAAATAGATGTTATCATACAGTATTCATAAGCACACTTGCTAGTTTAAAATTTCTGGAGATCAATTTGATGATATATATCCCAAACCACAAAATGCTGATATCATTTGACCAAGATCTACAAATTTATTCTAAAGAAATGACAAAGGACAGATAAAGAGATTTATGTCCATCATTATACTATTTGTAAAATTCCCCAATTCTGAAATGCTGAATGATAGGAAATTGGCTAAAGCTAAATTGAAAAATTCTATGTACCCACTAGAAATGATGTAGAAAGATGTTTTTGATGGAAAAGAATAAAATTGTGTGTTGCAAAATAGAAAAAGATAGATAAAATTATGTGCAAAACGACTTCATTTTTATTTTATATGACATACTTTGAGAGATGTTTAGAGTTCTAATATCTGGCAAGATGATATCTAGGTTAATTTTCTCCTCACCTTTAGTTTTGCATTGCCTTTGTAACATGAAAAAAATGTTAAAGTTGTACTTAACTTTAAAAGAAAATAGGTTATGTGTCATGCTAGACACTGAGCTCCAATCTGTGCAGACAGAACCTCCAGTTCACAGTCCTGCCAAAGACTGCTGAGATGAAGTGATACACCACGTCCATACAATTAGTAACTGGAAGAGTACAGATACAGTTCACCTTCCAAAACCCCTGCTCCCCATTCTATCATGCTTGCTCCTAATACTTATTCCCTGGGATACAATATTTTTTAGTATTGGGGACTGAACCCAGGGCCTTTGCACTGTGGTAAATCCCCAGCCCACTTTTTATATTTTATTTTGTGACAGGGTCTCATCAAATTTTCCAGGTTGGGCTTAAACAACCGATTCCCCTGTAATTCCCATGAAGTTACCATCAGTCAAATCGACACTGGTGTAGGAAGTCGAGCCAGATAGGCTTTTGTGCTTGTGAATCTCCACTTAGTTTGCCTGGACCAGCTGGCTAACCCATATTATTCTGCTTCTATTTAAAGAATAGTACATGAAATTATATTCTGCTTCATATAAATTGTCATCTTACTGCATGCTTTATTCTTTATTTACCTATTTTCATATTTCTCTGAACCTGCCAAGTTATGTCTTTTTGCTGGAATATGCATTCCTAGGTGGTCAACTTTAAACCTGTCAAACTTTTACCTCTTCTTTCTGATCTCATTGAGTCTTGTGGTTTCAGCGGTTCTTATCTTTTTGTTAGTGAGACATTAGATGAGAAATCTTTTCAATGTGGCTCTAATTCTCTATGGCCAGTTTTTCATTACCCTACACTATGTATTGCCTACATTTTATTAAATTGATTTTCACTTCTGCTCTTTTCAAAATCCCAAGAAGTTCAGTGTTTTGTTAGTGTTTCAGGTTGTTAGCCCTAAAAATTCTTTTTTCATATATTCTCATGCCTTTTGGGGTTTCTATCACTGTCCAGGGCTCTTTATAATGTATCCTACATATTTGGTAGTCCTTCCTCTTACATGGCTTCAACACAAATCCAAAACCAAAACATTTAAACTCATTTTCAAAAATCGTGACACTCATACTTGTCCTAGTAGGTCCCTCCATTTACTCTGCCCTTCTCCTCCCTTGTCCTTGCCTGTGGAAATGCATGGAATTCAAATGCCATCTCCTCCAGTGTACTTTCTCTGGTCAAACTAATTAAAACTTCCCTCCAAAGTCATATATAACACTTAGTTTTACAGCTCCTGCCGTGCTTCCCATAGAGATTTATATTATATATACTTGGTTATGTCTTACCTCCTCCAATAAATTCTAAACTCCATGAAGTCTAGAAAAGCATCTAGTAACAATAATTTCCATAACAGGTACTTATTAAATGTTTTTAAATGAATGAGCAAATGAACCCAACCACGTTTCATGAAGATGCTGGTCATGAGGGTTATGGACACTACACAGTAGTGGCTTCATCTATATGCCCTTCTCTGGGACCTACTGGGCAGGAAGCTATATCCCCAGCCTTATCCCTGACACACACAGACACACATAAAGCTTCAGGTGCTTTATTGTTAATTTCAGTCTTATTCAGCCTGGATTTAATTTTCCCTCCGTATAGTTTATTTAGGTTCAATTTATTTCATCTTTTAGTGTTTACTTTGTACTTTATTCTTGGGCAAAGCTTTAATTTGTCTTCTGTGGAGCAGATCAGCATTGTCATCTCTGTTTTACAATTAAGAAATAGAAACCCAGCAAACTTCAGTGACTGAGGTCTGAGACCAGTATTAAAACCCTACAGCTACTCAGTTTTGTGCCCCCAGATGGCTCTACTGCATGATCTTTCTTACTAGAAACCGGGGCTCCTGGATCAGCATACAACAAACACATAACACAAGTGAGGTTGAATCTAGGAAAACTTGAAATATCTATTCCAAACTTAAAAGGTGTTCTTCCTTGAAAATAATGTTCTAAGCCAACTACAGCAGAGAAAGGATTGAATCCCCCACAGTGAAGTGCTTGTTTGCAAAGAACAATAAGTACATGAGCTATTATCATCAACATTATTAAAAGTAAAAAAATATTCAGCTCAGATTCTTTTAAGTGAAAAATAAAAATTATATATATGCATGGTATGTAACATAATATATGATAGATGTATGCATTGTAGAATGTCTAAATGCAACTAATTAGTATATGTATTCCCTCATATATTTATTTCATTGCATGGGGTAAGAACATTTAAAATCTAATTTTTTAGCAATTTTCTGGTGCATACTATGTTGCTATTAACTATAGTCACCATGTTACACAATACGTAGATCTCTTTAGCATACTACCCTAGTCTAACTGAAATCCGTGTTCTTTGACCAACGACTTCCCAATATCCCCACTCTAAGACCCAGTTTCTACTAACCACATTTCTACTCTGTTTATATGAGTTCAACTGTCTCAGGTCCCATGCAGAAGTGATATCATGGAGTGTATGTCCATCTGTGCTTGGCTTATTTCACTTAGATCATGTTCTCCAGGTTCCCCATATTTGCACAAGTGACAGGATTCGCTTCCTTTTTAAAGGCTGGGAATTAACCACGTGTCCAAGATACAACAATTTTCTTTATCCCTTCATCTGTAGTGGACAGTTCCATTGGTTCCATTTCTTAGCTACTCTACATAGCACTACAGTGAGCAAGAATGTGCACCCATCTCTTTGCTGTCCTGGTTTTGTTTCCTTTATATCCAGGAGGGATTGCTAGATCAAATGGTAATTCCATTTTTAGAGTCATCCCTTTCCCCTTGAGGACACTCAATACTGTTTTCTAAAATTTCTATACTAGTTTACATTCCCAACAATAGTGTGCAAGGACCCACTTTTCTACACATCCTTTCTAGCACTTATCTCTTGTCTTTTGGCTATAGTCACTCTTAACAGGTATTGGGCACTATTTTATTGTGGTTTTAGTTTCCTTTTCCCTAGTGTTAAACATGTTAAACATCTGTCCATCTCTATTTGTATCCATTCTTTTGCAAAATTTACAGGTCCATTTTTTTAATCAGTTCATTTTCTTGTATATTGAGCTGTTTGAGCTCTTTATATAATATTTTGAATATTCACTCCTTACCAGGACGTCAGGTTTGCGAACATTTCCTTCTGTTCTGTGAATTGTCTAGGCTCTCTATTGACTGCTTCTTTTTTTGCAGAAGCTTCTCAATTTGATGCAATCCTATGTGTCTACTGTTGCTTTGGTGACATAGTTTTGAGGTCATAATTTAAAAAAATCTTTATGTCTTATTCTAGTATTTTCAGTTTCAGGTTTTACATCTAAATCTTTAATCCACTGGATCTGATTTTGATATGGGGTGAAACAAGATTAAAAATATTCAGTTCAAATTCTAATTTAAGAAGTCATGCCTGTCACTTCAAAGCAAGCGCTAAAAGTGTCTTATAAATTACAAGACTTTATACAAAGGTAAAGCCCATCACCATAACACTGCTTGCTTTCCTGCAAATCCTACTAGATTACTTAACCTTCTTGACTTTCAGTCTTGAAATTTTGCTTGGTATTAATGAACAAGGTACAATTTCTTTAACATTCTTGGACTGTATTACGAAAAAAAAAGTAGCTGGATGAGATTTATATGGTGTCTTTCTGCTTTAACATGTCACGGCTGTATGAGTGACTGCTGTGCTCTAATTCTCCTAATGGAAACATCTGACGATAGTGAGTGGCCACTGTGTGGACAATTACAAGTCCTTCACATTATTTCATATAAGAGGCCCTAGAAAAACTCCAGTGACTTCTGCATTAGCTCCATTCTCATTTGGCCTCATGTGATGCTCTTTTCATTTTCACCTCCGCTCATGTCTCTGGCCCCAGTCACCTTGCCTTCCCTCTTCTGGTACCAGTAAGTGAGCTCTCCCAGGCGAGGACAGAATCTCACCACAGCAAAATCTGCCTCAATTTCAATCAGCAACGGAGAGGGGAAAAATGTCCAAATTAGGCTGCTTGATTACGAAAATTAATCTTGTCATTTAGCGTCCCTGTTCTGCAGAACAGGGCCTTTGATTAGCCTCCTTGTTTCAGAATATTACAAGCAGACGTTTATTAAGCAAAAGGCATTTTTTTTTTTTTTTTTTTTTGTAGTCAGGCAAGTCTGAGGGAAAAACAAAGGTACTAAGAAATATCTGAAATAAGGGCACCAATTCCAGGACCCTCACTCACCCTGCTTCTGAATTTACATTTGCCCAGAGCAAGAGTGTCACAGAATTGCAACCTTAACCAGTCCATATAACTTCACATTGCTCCTCTGAAGGGAAGTTTAAGAATCAGAGAGATAATGCACAATCTATTATTCTTCTAGTAATAAAATGAGCCCCCTGACTTCAAGACAAATGAGGACTACAGATAACATCATAGCCTGTAAATTGAATGCAAATGTGCAGAGAACCTGCTGTCTCCAGAGGGTCACACTCAGAATGATGTTACTGTCTGAAAGCTATTGAGATTTTCGAAGGTTATATGTGTGCTCTGGCTGGGGGAGAGGGACAGGGATCATTCTCATTCTCATTATGCGTTAGTACTTTTAAACTTTGAAGAGGTGCTATCTGGTAGGGGTAATTTGCTTTCCAGTCTTAGAGCTTTTGAGATCTCTCTGAATTTCCTAGTCAGGAGTTGAGGATTTTCTGCTCCCAGATCACAGAACATTCTGGAAGAAGTGCTTTTTCAGTGTTGAATGATTGGCCTGCACCACTCTAGCAGAAGCTCAACATGGAACAACAAGACATTGGTGCTAAAGCCCCAGCAGTCCCCAGAAAATGGCTCCAAATGCCTTGAGGAGCTCCTGTGGTCCAGAGCTCAGCATTCAGGCTGTCATCTGGTAAACTAGTGCAAGCAGACCACCTGCCATTTACCTAAACAAAACACACAGGCAAGCAGCTTAACAAAAGGATCCATTCTCTTTCGTTGGTCCCTAAATTCCCCTTAGAGTAAGAGCAAAGAAACATAAGCAAGGCAATAAGTTAGAGTACCTGGGAAATATGCATTAATTATAATTATGGAAAGACTAGAAATGCAAAATAAAAACTCCCGGAACAGGATTTCTCAATCTTAGTATCATCGAGAATTTGGGAAAGCTAATTCTTTGATGTGGAAGGCCTGTCTTATACACCGTATGGTGTTGAATGGTACCCATAGTCTGTAATCTATAGACGCCAGTAGCAGCCCATCCCAAGTTGCAATAATTTAAAAATGTTACCAGATATCACCAACTATCTTCTGGGGGCAAAGTCGCCCGTCCTTGTCAGACACCATTCCTGAAAAATGCCAGTCTTGAAAACCCCAATTTCCTAACTTTCCCTATAAACTCACTTTTCCCCCTTCAACTATTTAAGAAACTGTAGTATGACAGAAAGACCACAGGTTTGGTGACCACATTCTGGCGACCACATTCTCAGTGGATGGCCTTGACTCTACTTTACTGTCCTCATTTATAAGGTAAGAATAATAATGATGATAAACTGATTGCAGGAGTTTTATGAAGATTACAAGATTTGATGAGTTTCTGGTATCTGCTTATATAGAAGTTTAAAAAAATAATTATTAAAATCCTAATCCAAGACAGAGAAACACTTGTCAAAAAAATTCATAAAATGAAATATTAGCCTCAGGTATAGTCACTATGAAGGTTTGTTTTAATCAGTTTCAAGGAGAGAAAAGAAGAGAGATAAATAAGGCCTGTAGAAGATGAGTCCCCAAAAGTGGGACTAGGTTGTGACATAGAAGAACTATATGAATACAGCATGAGTGACTAACCCATCAAAGTTGGCCTTGTGTTGCACATAAGGACCCCCACGCTCACCACCCAATCTTCACGCTGCATGCAGAGTACTCTGTTGTAAACATGAAGCTCTCCAGGCCTTCTCTCCACACTAGAATAAGATCTGGGACTCAGCCAGATGAATGGGGTCCTGTCGCCTCCTCAATTTCATCTCTTAACTACCTTCCCCACCTCTCTGAGCCGGCCCAGGGGTCTTCCTGTTCTTCTCACAGCAGCTTCCAGGCTACTCTGCTTTTTTTCTGTGAACTTCGGAAGCGCCTCGTTTCTTCTACTCTTCGGTCATTTTCCCTGCATCCTACTGAAAAGAGTTTTCTTCTGAACTCCCATTGTTCTTATTCCTCTTAATGCACTTACCTTCTTCACAGTATTTCATTCTATCTCATCCTATTTTTTGGATATTGCATTTCCCATATCTCTCCAACTAATAAATCTCATAAAAGCAGGACTCCTTTCTTGCCCACTTAGCAGTCCGAAAGTCCATCTGCTAATGGATACTCAATAAGCATTTGCTGAATAAATGTAATTGAACAAATATGTGTTCACTTGGAAGAATTTCATTATTGATGAAAGGAGCCTAGATATTTTCACAGGATCCTGAGAAGTAGAAGCCTCCACTACTACTGAATGAACAATTTGTTTGTATGTCTATGTTCCATTCCAGAAGAAAACAAACTGGAACCAGACTCTTCTTCTGAGTAGTCGCTTTTGCAATTCTAGTGCCTATATACTGTCTGGCACACAGTATGTGTGCTAAAAAAAAATGTCGATCTCTCTTGATTATCAAGTGAATCATACAAACAAGAAATAATACTCTCTCCTTGCTTCTGTCAACATACCCAAATCCTGGAGCAGCTGCTCATGTTGATGGTCACCAAAAGCCTGTGTTGACTTCCCTCCCAATACACCAAATACAGCCCCACAAATAATAGTGTACCACTTGTCCTGAAAGTCTGACTCTATAAATTAGATTAAGATACCTGTAAGACAGTAGTTGCATGCTACCTCAAGGATTATTACTTTATTGGACCAAGGAACAATATTTATCTGATAATCAGCTATCATCACCAATGCTAACTAGACAAAAACACAGGACTAACATCACTTAAATTGACACTGAGCATACATAAATATTTGAGAAGGGGATCATATGGAAGATGGAAGAAGAGTTGGCTGTATAAAAGCCAAACTATTTTTCTCTAGTACCATTCTGTAAGGGCCAGTCCTATTTACAATGACCTAGTATTGTAAAAAATATGTTGCCTTACAAACATCAAGAAGTGTTGAACACAGGCCTGCATAATAACTTTCTGGGCAACATTACTTATCTGAGTGCTATTGCAGGTATTTTTTTCCTCATAGATCCCAATAGAATTCTTTGAACTTAATACATGAAGCTGTAGGATCTGGCAGTTAGCGCACTGCACTGATTAGAAAGCACAGAATGAAAAGGACATTAAGACTTCTTGTGTAGAATTGAGCACAGAAGTCATCTTTTAATGGTGGTAAGGAGTTAAGGAGATAGCAGGGGAAAACGCAAAGGGAGAGCAAGGATACTAAACCTGGAGTTTATGAATGGCCCTGATAGGATCTCTTCATATACAATAATGTTCATAGGCTCAGGTTACTTTTGAGTTGACCAATGAGTTTAACCCCAATAAAAATCAATTCAACAAATATTTGCAAAGTCTCAAACTGGACAGAAGACAACATAGAGCACCTTTTCTATGTGTGGGCCAAAGAAAAGAAATGGCCAGAAGATAATGACATGGAAACAAAATTTTTAGCAAAATGTTCACTGAACGAACTTTGGGAATCAAACACCTCGACTGAATTTTATTTGCTTTTTGTATTAGCATTTCCCGGTACATATTCTTCTTGACCTCTATTTTCATTTGTACATATAACTTTTTTTCATTTTCCTACTTCTTGCCTTTTACTAAAGCTATTTTAACTCTGAACATTTTCCATGAGTAAAATTCTGCTACAGAGCTGTGCAATCAATAAAGGAAGACTAGCATAAAATCCAGCAAAAAAAAATACAAGCGCAATAAATAAAGAATTCAAATTTTTTACTCTATGAAGTCCAGACAGTTACAAGAGATTAGATCATAACATCTGCAAAAAATGGAAGTGAGAGGAAAAAGTAAGATAATGGATAATAAGATTAGATATACTGATCAGAGTGTCTGTCATAGACAACACTTTTAAAACTATGAAACCATTTGTACTGGGAATGAAAAGATAATAGATTTGCCCTTCAAGTTACAAGATTAGATGTCAGCAATTGAACTTTGTGAAGTATGACTAGTTAACCTATCAGGCTACTACAATGAGGTAAGAAATTATGAAGTTTGGGGAGATTTTATTTAAAACTGGAAATCACAAAAAATAAAGGCCAAACCAGCATGCTATGTAGAGTCATGCACTTTAATATTGAATACTAGAATTGTGACATAAGGGTAGAGTATGAATGGGGCAAAAATGAGTACCAGATAGCAAAGGAATTATGTGACAGTAGTTTAGATCCCAAACATTCCTATACTCTGGACATGTGGGTGCCTGGAATAGGAAACAGGATAAGGACAGAATGTTTAGTACTATTAACAACAACAGTAACAGCGGCACAAAATAGCTTAACTAATATGCACCAAGCAATATGCCAAAGATATACCAGTAGTCTCATTTCATTCTAATGGGCACTTAAAAAAGATAGAAGGACGTTGAGTGTCAGAAAGGTGAAGACATTTGCCAAAGCTCACTTATATAGGAGACAGACTTGAGTCTGCCTAAAGTGCTAACGCATTAAAAAAATTTGTAGAGTAGAAGAAGTGAACAATTTAGAATGCATTCCTTTTTTGAGATGAATATATCCATATCAACAAGCATGTTCAGTCTCACAAAATAAGGAACATAGTTTACCTTTCTCAAGAAATTTTCTTTGTTTCAGTTAAGCTGATCAGCCTTGACTTTGGAGACTTGTGATAATCACAAGATTCACCGTGTGTGTGTGTGTGTGTGTGTGTGTGTGTGTGTGTGTGTGTGTGTGCCTGCATGTTGTCATGTACCAGGAGTTGAGTCCTTAGAACAGACAATGACTCAAAGGTAAAAAAGACCAGTGTGTCACTGTTTCAGGATTTCCCCCAAAAGTCTCCTTTTAGATAAAATAGCAAAGTTACCACTGACAAGAAGTCCTAATAAAAGAAATAGCAGATATTTAAAATTAGGATCAAATGTTCAGTTTTTAGGGAAACTGGAAAGTGTTTGAACTCAGGAAATTAATGTTTCATACAAAATCTTTCAAAAATGTGAACACAGGCAAAGAGTCTCCATTCATGAGTTCTCAGAATGAGAGACTGAGAGAAAATGGCTGGGTAACGTTTAGTCTTTAGGGCTGGCTGAGACAGACAGTGAAGGACAAAAATCCCTGCAAGGTGCATGTGTTTTTTTCCTAATGTGATGCTTATATATTGTAGGATTTGTGAAATTTCACTGGGCTACTGTGTTAGTTTTCCATTACTGCAACAAAACCCTTAAAAGAGAGGAAAGTTTTGTTTTTGCTCAGAGTTTGAAGGTTTCAGTTCACTGTTTATTGCTTTTGGGCTTGTCACAAGGCAGCACTTCAAGGTAAGACCTGTTTCCTGGAAACCATTCCCATGAAGGCTTCTAGGAAACAAAAGAGAGACCAGGAAGAGGCCAGGATCCCAATATTCCCTCCAAAGGCATGGCCTTGATAACCTAGGCTCCTCACACCAGGTTCCATCTCTCATAGGTTCCTCAGCCATGGGCTGATGACTAAGCCTTTAACACACTTGCCTGTGGGGGACATTTCAAATCCAAACTGTTGTAGCTGCTAGCAGTTACAAAACAACCACAAGGTCAGCACCTAAGAACACAACCAGTGAATTTCTGTGAATAACCAGAGCCTCCTTCAAGCACTAAAGCAACTTCTTCTTCTTCTTCTTTACCATTACAGATTTTCACAAGGAAGTTTAAATTCCCTTCACCTATTTTTTCCAGGATAAAGGTCCTTTAGACTATGCAGTAGAATTTCCAGTGGTGACAGAAATGTTCTGTACCTGCGCCCTCTAATATCATAACCAATGCTACACATGACTACTGAGAATTTTGACCGTGGTCCACACAGCCAAGAATTTTGTTAATTTATTTAATTTTAGTTAATTTTAATTGAAGTTGAAATAGCCACATTTCACCACTGGCCACTAGATTGGTCACTGCAGCAACTTCAGAGCACCGGAGGCCTGGATTCTTATTTTCTACTTCTTCCTGTCTGTGAACACTATTTTCAACTTTTCCCTTAACTTCTATCTTTTTAAAAAATTTTTTAAAATCCATCTTTAAATGTCAACCTTGTTTTCCTAGATTTTGTTTAGATCGTGCCTTTATCTTAGGTTAAACCATATAAAAATCAACCTTTTACAGGTCAAAACAGAGCAATATCAGAAACCACCTGCAGTTCAACTTGATATAATATATCTTAGGCTTCTCTGCCATGACCCACACATGGCCCAATACTATGTATATAGGAAACATCTGTGCTAAAACATCTGTGAAAACATAAATGACTAAATACTGCTTGAATAAATAAGTGAGAAAGTCAGGTTGGCAGCAGATGTTTAACTAATGCTTAAGGTACCTTTCCTTGGATCAAATCAGGGTATTAGTACTGAGATTAATCTACAGGAAAACAGCTTCTCAAATAACACACACACAGAATAAGAATGTGGCTCAGTGCTGAATTCAGTAAAGGCACCATTCAAACATCACCACGCAACATTATGAAAACAGATGATAAAAACGCATACAGGATCTTCTAACACTGTAACTGTACCACAATGATTCAGTATACATGGAATTCATAAATTTCTTAAGCAGAAAATTATTAAAAATAATTAAGTGAAGGTTGGTTACTAGGAAGGGAATTAGGACATTAATGAAGGGAGATCTGGGGATACCTATCATCTACCCAGAGAGGGGAGAGAAACAGAGAGAGGGACACTAGAACCTAGAATGGATTGTAGAAAAGAATGTTTTAATAAAGGCCCTCGGTGGATGCTCCTATTTAACATGAAATCCCAAGGAAAAGAAATATTGTAGGTTTTGATAGTTGAGCAAAATAAGCTCTCACTATATATAAAAAAAATCTTGCTTGATTTTCTCATGAATTCCCATTATGCCTATTTTTGAAATGAAAAGATAGGGTTAAAATATTCATGTATTTTCATTCTCCCATGCTAAAATTGTGCCTGTAGACTTTAGCATTTTTTTCCTGGTACTTGTATTCATGAGCTTCATTTGACGTCACTCCTGACACAATAATCTTTCCATTAAAAGAGTACAAGTAGGTGATAATTGCAAGTTAATCAACCTCTTGTGTTAAGAGAACCAACCCTATGCACATATACACATGCACACACACACACACACACAAAGACACATACACCAGCACTTTTCTATGTATGAAATGATGCTACAATCCCACCACTAGCCGTATACACACTTGCAGAGTAAAGAAGAATTTGTAATGATTCACCCATGATCTTTCATCTGGCCCCTATTTGTGAAAACTGTTACACATATTCACCTGAAAGACAAGTCCACCATACGTGGTTAGATAGAAGAGATGACAGCTTCTCAAGGAGAAGATCTTCCACCCCTAGATTAATGGACTAAGAAAACATAGGTATCAACAACTGACTCCTACAATACTATGAGATTTAACAATAGCTATAAAATGAAACCTGGAAAGCTGGATGCTTATGAAAATACAAACAGATACAGAGAAGAACTAACTTTCCTCTCCCTGCTACTAGAAGAAGTATAGAAAATTTAAGGATCAATGTTTCTCAGTGTTTTGGAGTACATCCCTTTTTTTTTTTTTTTTTTTTTTTTTTCTCCTGCAATCCCCATTTCTAAGAGGCCAGAATGACAGCTTACAGTAGGGTTGCAGTAGGTGAGAAAGCTCCAGTTTGGATAGGATGCCAGCAGGCTCTTTTGGAACCCATGCTATATGAAGCATGGAAATTCCACCCTGGGAAGGAGTGAGCCGCAGAACCTGGTTTCCATAGCACTGCCATGGAAACAGCTCTCAGTGATTCTGTGCCTTCAGGCCCTCTGAAGCTGAAGCATCTTTCTCTTTTTTCTCCAACACCCACCTCCATATCACAATGCCTTCATCCCTCTCACAAATGATAAAAGACTATGTTGAGACAGTGAGGTGCTAACCAAGCACCAAATTGGTTATCATTATATACGTTAATGGACTCAAGAGAAGAGAAAAATTTCTCTTTCTTCCTCTTTTATGGGGGTAGGGCAGGTGAGAAGAGAAAAATAAAAACCCAAAGAACTAACAGTCTATTCTTGAATTGCAAAAGCAAATTTTGCCAAATAATGTATTGAAAAGATGTGTCTATTAACACTATTCATTGGGCTCACTATCTTTTCTTATCTGCTTGGAATTCCAGAAAATAAATATGAAAGATTTAATTAGTCACTAGAGAGTCCAAGAGGCGCTTCCATAACCTTTACCACTGGTGGCCAATTGAAGGCTTGGTAGCAATTTTTTCTCCATTTCTAGCCCTTGGTCATGGTTGTGAAAGAAGAATAAGTCAGAAACTGACTTTCTAGAATTAGAGAGAAAATTCCTACAGAAGAAACCATGGGGTCTTTAACAAGCTTTGCATTCCCTGTGCTTTATTCTCAGATTGCTCGAAAGGAATGAGTGACAGGCAGCCAACAGTGTGCTGGTCTGGAATCTAGCTGTGCAGTGTGCACTCTAACTGAGCTGGAGCAATGCCCATTGGCCAGGAGCAAACCAAAGGTCAGGAAGCCTGTTAGCTAACAGATGCTTGGGAATTTGACAAGGCATAGCAGAAAGGTTCTGGGCCCACCAGCATGCCTGCACACCGGCCAGGGGATTACAGCTGGAAACATGGACTCCCATTCCTGTTTTTAGTTCTTTCCCCATCTGATTTAAAATTAACTTGGGACATGGACCTAAATATATGGATAATGCACAAAAGCACTATACCACAGATCAACCTGAAGATATAGTTGCTAACAAATTTGTTAAAAAGGAATACAAGAAAGAACAGCTTTGGAAATTGTTGATTGGAAAAAAATGTAAGGTCTCTGATCACGGGTTCACAGTAGTTCAGGAATGGCTCTTTCAGGGTCTTTCGGGGCAAACCACTAAAATGTTCTTGCCACTATTTCTATACCTGAGAATTTTCCTCCGCCTACCTCATGAGTACTATGAAATGGAAAGCAAAGCCAGGATTACACAGACTTAGGAGGGATAAAATAAGACAATATTTCTGAATTATTCATTTTTATTTATGTATTGTAGTAGCAATTGTTACTGGGTTTTTTGATTTGTTTCTCCTAGATGTTGAAATTGTAAAAAGAGGCCTGAATAATTCAGCATGACTCAAGAAGTCTTAAATGGAACTCTGTCTAGGCAGTGAATGCCTACAGCATTAGGCTCATTTTGTTGTTATTCTTATCACTGGAGTGATGCATGAAACATTGGTTTATAACATAATTAATACCCTAAGATGGCATTAATGATTAAGATAATATTTGCAAAACATCTCAATATTCTAAATATGAAAAGGGTTGAATGGTCCCACTCTCATCATCATCATTTTTACCAAAGGATAGCAAACAGCAAGAGATCCAGTGGGGAAAAGAAGGGAGCATGCTGCAACCAAAGGGCATTCTGGAAAGACATCAAAGCCCCTACTAGCTGGAGACACCTTCCTGGCTCCTAATTTATGCACTGGTTGTCTGCGCACAGTTGCTAAGCTCTGTGTGCAATTCCATTTCATACACTGCAAGCCCAGAGGTAAGGTGTTATGGTTTGTGTTTAAATGTGCCCCCAAAGCCTGATGCAGTCATGGAGGCAACTGAGTCTAGTGTTTGTGATTGGTTTGTTGTCCATGTCTAGGATTGGTCATGTGAGTGCTGCATCTGCCTAGAGGCAGGTAGCCAGCATACAATAGAAGGGAAGAAACAAAGCATGTTCTTACTTTTGCTCTTGTTGCTTGTGGCCCCCATGCACAGCTTCCCCTTAGCCATGGCACCCTGCCTTGGAGCCAGCTGACTATGGACTAAAACCTGCAAAAACTGTAAGCTAAATAAATCTTTCCTTCCCTAATTTGGACATCAAATATTTTGTCTCAACAATGAGAGAAAAGTAACCAAGACACAAGGCAAGATTTATTTCTAAAAGGAGGGTTATTTCAGTGTAAGAGTTACAGGTGAGTTAGGGAAACATACAAAGCACAAATTTCTCATTATTCCTAGAGACTAAAGAGGCAACATTCCAATTCCACCCATATATTTTTAAATTTACTTGTTTATTATACCTGCTTCACAGGGTTCTGGAACACTGCTTGAGGGAACCAACTAAAAGGTGAGTGAAGAGGGGAACAGTTAGAAAGATTGTTTAGGGAGAGAACAGTCATCACCTGAAAATTTGTAGTCCTCAATTTTCCAAATGAGACAGGACCATCACGACAGATGTTACTCCAGGGATTGACCTGCCCAACACGAGTACCGTCGACCTTCGGGGCACGCAATTCCATCAAGTAGGACTCTCTATGTTATATTACATGGTCTCGTGATGACAAACCTTTTAGAGACAGGTGTCTAAAATGCATCCCAAAATCCACTTAGCAAAGTACCAATGGTGCAAGTAAATCATAATACTGAAGTTTTAGTTTAGAAAAATGGCTCATATACTAACATCTTTTGTCTTAAAAGAAAAACACAATAACTCATGTGTCATAGGATCACTACCATTGCTATAAGCTTTAACAGCTATGGTTTTGCCCATTAAATGAAAGAAGACTCTAAAGAATGCATTCACATGTTTGCTGACCCCCCAAGGGAGTTTGGGGCTGAACCATGTCCCTCCAAATGTGTTATGTTGAACCCTTAAATCCCAGTACTTTCAAATATGACTATATTTGGACTTAGGGCCTTTAACTTAAATTAAAGCTGTTATGATGGGATATGATCCAATCTTACTGGTGTCTTTATAAGAAGAATCCTAGACATACTAAGAGACACCAGGGATGTGTTCAGACATAGAAAAGATCACATGAAGACATAGTAAAAGGCAGCCATTAGCAATTCAAGGCCAGAGACCTGCAAAGAAACCAAAGCTGGCTTGATCTTGGACTTCTAGACTTCTGTACTTCAAACACTAAAGGTCTATCATTTAAGCTAGCCAGTTTGAGATACTTTGTTATAGCAGTCTGGCAAACCAGGTCAGCAGACAATATCACTTCCCATTGAGATCCAGAACAGTGTATTGAGATCTAATCCCTGCTGTTCTCTCTTACTATCTTCTGGCACTTTGAAGGATCAACACACATCTTGTTGAAAAGCTTTTACTGATTTAAGGAAGGAAATATATATCTATAACCCTTTAAGTAAGATCCTAGGAGCAAGATATATTTGATACTTCAAAAATTTTCAAAATGTAAAACAGTAATTAGGGTAATTAAGAATTACTTATTACTACTCTACATGTATGTGAGGCAAGACCCTATATTATAATCTAGCATATAAATGTTTCTCCCACAAAACATAAAAATGTGAATGTCTTTAAGATTAAATTAAGACTGTAAATAATTTCACATCAGTTTATATCAGATTTTGTTGCCAAATGAATTTCTATATAAGATAAAGTATTAACACTAAATGAATTGCCAACAATTCTTTGGGATTCACAATGTGTTTTTGATCCACCTCTCTTAATATAAAATGAAATCCAGAACATCTAGGGTCAACAGTAAGCAAGCTGAACTCTGCACTGAGGTTATACTTTACACCAGATTTTTCCACTTGGTTCCTGATCCTTGGTGGATAGTACTGTACTTGAATCTCTGGATTAGATAAAAATCTCTTCCTTAGTTTCCCTCATCTCCAATCAAATAAACTGGTATTTTCCAAAATATATTACTGAATTCTAAGGGATACCAAAGGAGAAACTAATAGCTATCCCAATCTTCCTCTTTCTAGATAGCTCTCTAAAAGGTTTAAATTCCCAATAGAGTCCCCATTGACCCTACTGAGAGAGAGACTAGATCTACAGCTAAATAGCGAGTGCAAACTCTTCTACTACCTAGGGATACAACTCTAAATATTTTTGAGCTTTCCATCTATAAAAGCAAGAGAAAGTTCCTTTCTTTACCCTACAACAAAATGCAAGGAAGTCTTCATTTCTGTGCCCATATACCTTCCAAGCTCATTCACTTATTCAATAAATATTTTTATGGGGGACTTAGCAGTTTCCCATCCAACCAAGTTCTTGGGATATAAGGACGAGTGGAATAAATGTGGCTTCTTAGAAATCTTTTCATTGTGCACACTTCCAGAGCACACCTTGCTCCCCTTACACTGTTCACCCTGCTGTGTTTTAATCGTTAAATGTCAACCTGCCTTACTCAACTTTGAGCTTGTTATGGAAAAGAGCAGTGTCCTATTTATTTTTTGAGCATTTAGCACAGTGTATGGCCTACATTACGGGCCCAGGTAACTGTTGATTGGATTAATGCATAAATGAACTGGATGAGGGAGAACTTGGTCTCTAAGTGTCATCAACTCCATATTTAGCTATCTGTAAAAATCACCCCTTTCTGTCTATTCCTGCTGTTCTCTGTTACTATCTTCTGGCTGGATTGCTGTACCAGCCAGGTAACTTCTCTCCCTGCTAACAAAAATTCTCCTTCCTCACTACTACCAAGGATAGCTCTCTAACCCCTCTAAAATTCCACTGCCCACAGGACAAGGATGAAACTCTTTTGCATTTCATACGTGGCCCTTCACAATCTGCCCTGAATGGATTTTTCTTGCTTTCCTTTCTAATCTCCTTCCTCTTCCGCTCTGCAATGTTGCCCCATTTACCCAGAATTACTCAATGTTCCTAAAATACACCCTGCTGTTTCATTTCTGTACTTCTCTCTTCCCATACTGGTGTTCCATTTTTCTGTAATGTTTTATTATTTCTCCTCTTACCCTGGCTGTCCCCTACCCTGAATCACCCCTCAATTGGAAAAAGAAAAAAATCTAATTTGTCTGTTGTTTGTTCAGGACCCAAGGCAAATACAATTTCTTTATGGAACTTCTCCAATACTTCAGGCAACCTCCTCGAGTCCTCTGAAACCAAGTAATAGAGCAACAGTGCGTCCCAGGCTACACTTTCATACACTGTACAGTTTATGCACATCACACACTTTGTGCACATCATACATGCGGAAGTCATTCCTGGCCCCAAATTTGAACTGTGAAATGCATCTTTCTGCCTTTTAGTGGCTGTTGTTAAAGTTCAAATATCTGACAAATGCATCATATGCAAAGTGAATTGTTATCAGGAAGGATTTAATGGCCAGCTGGTCAATAGAAAGAGACTGGCCAGAGAAGAAGTCAGAAATCATAAAAATGCTTGGAAAAGGAAGTAGAAAGGACATGCAACAAATTTTCCCTTTTCCCTGGAACCTGTCCTGGCCCAGTACAGTAATCTGAATTATATGGTCATTTAGGAAAAATTTAGTGCCAGACACTATGATATAGTCCTTTGAAGCCGTATATAACTCAATAAGATCCACCATTACAATGAAATAGTATAGAATCTAGTGAACTAATGAATTCTTAGAATTTCAAACATGTCATTCTATCCTAGGCCTGAGTTTTTTCTACCAACCCAATTTAAATTGAAAAAAAAAAAGCAAAACAAAACTTCTTTAGGTTGTTTAAGACTTCTAAACATTAATAACTTGTCACACTATATAGAATAAGTATGGGATGCAATGAATACCTGTGGAGTTGGATACACATGAATTATGTTCTGAGTGTATCATATATAAGGTAACAATTCAAACAAAAAATCAAAATAATTCAATTTGTTTCAAAATAATTCAATTTGTTTCAAAATAACTTAATTTGCTCAGTGTCTCTATACTGCTTTCTGTGTTACAAGTATTTACTAAAAGGTTGGACTTAAATTCTCATGAATTTGCAACACAGGAGCATTGAGAAGAATCTAGATGTGCAAAAAGAGAGGACTTTATAAAAATGATGTAATCACATTTATAACATATTTTATTAAAAATGGTACAACTGTCCTAATATTTTATCAAGTGGAGTCATTTAATCTAATGTTTAACAAAGCATCTGTAAGCTAGTTCTACCCTTTTAATCGGTTAAGCAGTAGTCATAGACATAAACCTATGAGGCTCAGCAGTGTAGTTTGGGAAGAAACCAATAAATACAGGACACAATCCTTGCACTTATGATCTATCTGGTAAGATGCAGCTTGCCCATTAAGAAAAGCTGTTTAAGTAGGATCAAATATAATAAAGCTGAATGGGATAAAAAGTTAAGAAATAAAAACATGTGCTAAATATGATGTAATACACTATAATTCCAGCTACATGGGATGCTGAGGCAGAAGAATTACAAATATGAGCCTAGTGAGACCCCATCAAAGCCAAAAAAAAGAATTTTAAGTACTCAGCAATACCAAAAACATCTTTAAAATTTTTGAGAAAATTCTGCAGGCCAACCAGTTTGTAACACCACCATTAAGTCTCACAACCATACAAAAGCACTATGATAGATGTACTCTTATCTAACAGGATAGGACAAATAGAAAACTTTGGGTAAAGTAAAAAAATAATCTTTTTGTACTTTAAGTTAATATTTAAATATGCATGCATTTGTCAGTCTTTTGATGTAAGGACAGTCTTTGATTATTGATTTAGTGACTAGAGTTTAAATCTTACCTGAGTAACACTTATAATTACTAGCTTCAACTTTTTAAAGATACTTTCAAGAGTTGAAGATCATCCCTTTTTCCATATGGATATTTAACTGTTTCAGGATCATCTGTTAAATACCCTTTTTCTCCCTTGTATTACCCTGGTATCTTCACTGAAAAATCAGTTGAACATGTAAGCACAAGGGCTGATCAAAATATGCAGTGTGGGTTTAAAGAAAAAAATTAAAACAAAAGACACATTACCATTAATCCCCCTCAAATTACTTCCCCTCACTTCAACCACATTTATCCCATCACCCTTGCCTCTTCCTGAAGCAGTTCTGGAAGTCTTCTTTTGTAAGTGTCTTCAGTAAGTGTGATCAAAAACAAAATCATGCCACTGAGAAGTGCCATCCAATGGACTCATGGCCCTATAAACACATAGTGGTGTGTCCTCATCCATTTTATTCACTGCATCTGGCACCATATGACTTTTGTTTCTTCCTCAAAGTCAAAATGACCATGAAAAGAAAATGTTTTGAATCCATTAATGACACTGAGGCAACTACAACAGTGCAACTGAAGACACTCAAAAAAGAGGACCCCCCGAACTGTCTCTGAAAGTGGCAACAGGGACTGGGGTACAGCTCAGCGGCACAGTGCCCTCCTGGGAAGTGTGAAGTCATGAGTTCAATTCCTGGTATCAAAAAAAGAAAACAAATAAAGGAAATGGCAAGAATGGTAGGATTGGTGTGTTTGAATAAGGAGAGTACTTTGAGAAGTATTACTGACAATGTGTCTTTTACTTTAATAATTTTTCTTTAAAAAATTAAACATTCACTGGACTTTTTTGTTCACAACTCACGATATTCCTTTTTAAGCCACTTTCTGATCATGGAGCTACAAGTCTATCTTCAGTCCAGTACCGCACTGTCCTTATTACTGTAACTCTATAGTAAGTTATAAAGAAAGTACTGTAAATTCTCCAATTTCTATTTTTTTCCAAAATTATATTGACAATATTATAGGTCCTTTGTATTCCTATAAATGTTTTATAGTAACATCAATTTCTGTCAAAACAAGTTCCACTGATTTAAAAGTCCCACTGAGATTTTACTAAGATTTTAGTCTTTTAATTCTAAGATAAATCTAAAGAATAAGGTGGGGGCTGGGGATTTAGCTCAGCGGCATAAGCACCTGCCTTGCAAGCAGGCAGTCATGAGTTCAATCCCCGGTACCAATAAAAAGACAAAAAAAAAAAAAAAAAAAAAAAAAAAATCAAAAGAATAAGGTGAAGGGAGTTGAAATCTGAAACGATGGCTTTTTTGATCCATAAGCACAGCATAATACATCTATTTTCTTGTCATTAATTTTTCTCCACAGTGCTTCATAGGTTTTGTGTGTGTGTATAGATTTTGTTATATTTATTCACATGTGTTTTCTCATTTTGATGCTGCTGTACAAGTAAATGGAATTTCATTTGTTTGTTAAATTTATAATTATTTTCTGCCAGTATATAAAAATAAGATAAATTTTTGTATTTGCATTTTCTACTCTATGACCTTGCTGATTCATGTAAATTCTTGTGATTTTATACAACTTCCTTAGAATGTTCTACATAAAATATCATTTGTAAAAGAAGATAGTTTTATTTATTCTTTTCCCATCACTACCTCTATGTTTTCATATTTTATTTCATATGTTGCAACCACTGAGGCAATGCTGAGAAGCAGTGTAGACAGACAGGTGAAGCATTTGGTTCTCCCACTTTTAAGCATGGTGTCAGGTACAGACTTCTTGTAGACATGAGGTTGAAGAAGTTCTCTATTTTTCAGTTTGTTGAGACTCCTTCTTATGACTGAGTGTTAAACTTTAAATGAATTGATCATATAATCTTTAACCTCTTTTTCTTATTAATATAGTGAATTATGCAGATTCACTTTCAAATGTTAATATAGAATTACTGTGTTAACTATTTCTTGGACACGATGTGTCTCTTTTATATCTTGTTGGATTTCTATGCACTAATACTTTGTTGAAGACTTTGCCTTCCATGTTCACGAAGAATAACAATATAAAATTGTCTTAATTTTGTAATAATTTTGTCTTATTTCAGTACCAAGGAAGTACTAACTATGAGTTAGAAAATATTTCATTTTGTTTTATTTCCTGGACAATTTTGTGTAGGGATCTTTCTTCATACATTTGGTAGAATTCACCAGTGAAGCCATCTGGACCTAATGTTACATTTGGAGGAGATTTGTAACAAAGGAGTCCCTGATTCTTCTCTGATAGATTTCAGATGATCTTTTTTTTTTTTTTTTTTTTTTTTTGCTTGAGCCAACTTCATTAGTTTTGTATTTTTAAGGAATTTGTCCAGTTACCTAAGTTGTCAATTTTATTGGCATAAAAGTATTTCTAATATTTATTTACTGACTTTTTAATTCATGTACAATCAATAGTCATGTCCTTTTTCATGTTGATATTGGTAATTTTCATCTCTTTAATTCTTACTCAATTTTGCAGAATGTTCATCAATTTTATTGATTTTTCAAAGGTCTAGCTTTGGGTTTCATTGATTTTCTCCTTCATTTATTTATATTTTATTTCACTGATTTCACTTTATCTTATAATTTTCTTATTTCTGATCATTCTTAGTTTATATTACTCTTCTTTTTCTAAATTCTTAATGCAGAAGCTTAGATCATTGATTGCAGATGTTTTGTCTTTTTTAATATAATCTTTTAATTCTACAAATATCTCCATAACACTACATTGGCTGTATTATACAAATTTTAATACGTGACCTTTTATTTTAATTCAATCCAAAATATTTCTGAATGATCTTTATGCTTTCCTTTTGGTCAACATGTTATTTAGAAATTTATTGCTTAATTTTAAAACTTTGGGCATTTTCCAGATCTATTTAATGCAAAATTGGTCATGGAAAATAATTTATAAGATTTCAATCAGCATAAATTTCTAAAATTTGTTCGTGACCCTCTGTTCCATGTAGTCATCTGATGCTCCTACCATGGAGTCCCTATGGCAGCTCTCTTGAGGAAAAGGGCTACCTTAAACAAAGAGCCTTCCCTCCTCTCTCCAACATACAGAAGGTAAAGGAGTAAAATGGTTCGGTGACCTGGAGCGTGAGTAGAGAAAGGGCCAATGAGTCTGGTTCAATCCACTGCAAAACACTGGTACCCATTTCTCAGGGAGAGGTTCAAAACAAAAGCAAGATCAGTGAGAAAATCTTTCTTACATCTTATGCTATGACTGAATAGTCGTCATTTTGTGGCTTGGAAAATGCATCAGGAGTCTCAGGTGAGGGAACTATTAGTGTTGCAAAACCTGAAACAAAGTTAAGTTAGTCAAGGTTCTACTTTGAAGATGTCTTTTGCAACATATGACCTCGAGCTTTATGATGGTATACAAGCACCCTAGATATATTTATTACCCTTTATTTGCACGCACGCACACACACACACACACACACACACACACACTCACATACACGCACACACACCAGCTAGTAAAATAAACCATGGCACAGCACCCGGAAAACAGATCAAAATCCCTGTTCCCTGTTGAAGCAGGTTTAAATCACAGGTACCATTGCAACCTGGATGTCCCTGGTTAAAGAATCATTCTCTACAAGATGAGACCTAGTGGGGAAGTCCCAATATATGTGACATCATGCTCGTCCCTCTTCCCACCGCCCATCACAGCTACACAGTAAAAAATACAGGTAAGTTCATTTTCTGCTTCTCCATCAAACTAGCCAAGCCACGTTTAAGTTGCTTCAAATGACAATGAAAAAGCTGAGAAAATTATCAGCGTTCCCTAACTGCTGAGATCCTCTCCTCTGGGTAAAGAGCCAGCAGCCTTACTGACCACTGGAGGTGCCACTCAGGCCCAACAACAGGAAAGCACAGAAGAGTCACAGGAACCAAAGGACACAGAGGGTGAGAGGAGCATAGAGCCAGTGCATAGCAACAGTTAATAAACAACACGGACTAAAAGAGGTTGCAATTGATTAGGAGAATGGAATGCTGTAGCCATAGGCAAGGGCAGAAGAAGAGAAGGGAGTTTCTCTACGGGCTCAGGGGCTGCCACCCACAATTCCCTCTAGGACCCTGTCAGCTAACCGGAGTTATAGGCCATGCATCTGCACAGTCCAGGCCGCCTCTTCATGAAATATTTTTAGTCTCTTTTCTAATTCAACCTTCTAAAACACGGTGTGCTGACATATCCAGAAACAAAAATTAATCTGACTGGGTTTAATCAGCAGGCCCAAGTAAATACAATAAGCAGTACTTTACTTTTCATTGGTGTTCTATAACCTTGTCAGGGAATAGACTTTACAAAAGAAGATGTCATGTATCAGTTCCAAAATATAGGCTTCCTCTTCTTCTTGGTGCTGGCCAGTTGGGGGGGGGGGCAAATTTAAAGAAAATGGTGAAACAAAAATTAAATCATTGTGTAAAAAAGGGGCAGCTTTCCTAAGGCCTGTGTGTTCCTCACTTATGCATACATATTCTTACTATAAGACTAGTATGAGACACACTAATGGAAGGAAATTAAAAAATTATAAAAGCATACAGAAGAGCATTTAAATCAGGTGTGCTAGTTTCATTCTGTGATAATGACATCATTTTGGTGCCTATACGTCAACTTTTTAAAAATGCTTAGATCTTCACAGTGTATTTACTTCTACAGAGGTATGCTCACCTAATTCCACTCCCACACTAAGGAAGACACCCAGTCTTCTAGAATGTGCACCTCATACCATCCCCACTCTATTGGACAAAGCCTTCCAGCCCACTGGATGTAACCTTCTAGAGTCTAGGATCTGCCTATTTTACTTGCTAGTCTACTCTTAGTATCTAAACATAGTAAATACTCTGTAACTATTCATTGACTACTACTACAGTCTGTAGTTTTTCATGTGTTTATAGAAATAACATTTCTCTATCCCATTAATATGATTTTCCTCTGTAATGTAATTTCTAATTGTTGTATACATCTATCTATAATTTAATTTAACCAGCCCTTCATCATTGAATATGTAAAATGCTTCAAATTGCTCACTTCAATAAGTAATGCTGTGGGATGACTACCTTTCAAATAAATATTTTTGCCTTGTCATAGGATCTATTTCTCTGAGCTGAATAGCTATAATGGGTATACATATATTGCCAAACTGTCTTCTACAAAGGCCATTCCAATTTGTATTTTTACCATGCATTTATGAGAGCATCTATTTCTCCACATTCTCACTGACACTAAATGCTTTAGTGCTTTGAAAAACTGTCACTCTGATGGATAAATATATTATGAATCAATGGCACGAGGGACCAAGGGGATAACGTGAAAATGGTTTTGCATACTGAATGGCATATACATGGTGGTGGATAAAGTAATAATTACTTGGGTTGTAAGATGCTTATAAGAATTGTACCTAGCACAATACTTGGTATATTATAAAACAGTAAAAGTTATTGTCACTTAAATTGAAAGTAGATAGCAGATGTAGATCTGAATGAATCCATGAGTTTATCATTAATTTGAACTTGAAAGATGTAATACAGCTAAGATGGACCAATTTTTTTTCATCACTGGGAATTGAGCCCAGGACCGTCTCACTGAGCGATACATATAGACCTTTTCGAATTTTTTTTATTTTGTGACATGGTCCCACTAAGTCACTAAACTTTCCAGGCTGGGTTCAAACTTCTGATCTTCCTGCCTTAGCCTTCCAGGGTACAGGAATTACCACCTATGCCACCACATTGCAAGAACACCCCACAATTTTAGTCAATCCATTCAAAGTTGTAGGTACTCAAATACAAGAATTGCCAGGTCATTGTCCAAACCTGGCCTCCACAGGAGAACCCTACATCTTTGTGTACAGTCAAGATGGGAATTGGAGCAATGTCTCTCTCCGTTCACTCAGAACCTTGTCCTTCATAGATTTTGTTTGTTTCCCAAGTCTGGTTCTTTAAGCTGAGAATCTGTTCTTTTATGAACTCAGCTGTGTTGATTGGTTTTCCCAAATAACCCCAGTCTAAGATACTCCAAGTCTCAAAGTCCTTTCCTCTGCCTTATCTCCTATCCTGGTCTAGTGCAGGACAGGTAACTTTCAACAAATAAATGGCAGGCAAACACATGAGACTGATAGAAACAACATCCCTGTGACTAAGGAGGCCTGGCAGTCCCCACCTCACTCCCACTTCCTCTTCATCTTACAGATAGATGAGAAAAAGTGGTTTCAGAGGACAAGCAACTTCTCCATGGGTTGTTAACGGTAAAGCAAGGAACAGGCCATTCTAACCACCCCAGAATTCCTCTAATGAAAATCATAGTGCAAAAGACAAAACCGATGATCATTTTAGATGTTTCTGAATATAGTCAAAAGTCTGTAAATTGAAAGCTAACTACAGCTTACATCCTATGTACAGGCAATTGCAAGAAAAAAAGGCACAAGGTGAAAACACAGCTGTCACTCGCTAACTTCTAGAATTAGAGGAGACTTCCGCCGGGAGCTCCATCTGCAGCGTGGGTCAGTCTTCAGAAGCAAATCAAGATGCCAGAGGATGCTTCCTTCAAGCTCACGACTAAGAGTGCCACCTTTCAACCCAAGTGTGACCACATTAGCAACCCAGCCTGCCCCTGCCCCCTTGGGACCCAGCTCGGTCAGTCTAGCTGATGTCTCTGGAGTTCTCCCTTCACCCCCTTCACGGGGCCAAGAATGGTGAAGTCTCATACAGTTCAACGATGACCCTGCATTTTCTAAAAATGACATGCAGGAAAGGGAGACTTCTTTACAGTCAGATGGGTCACAGTCATGACTACCACCTTCCAAAATCACTCTATAAAAGTCAGTCAATCTCAGCCTTGTCGTGTTCAAGCAAATTCAAAGCATTCAAGGTAATTGTGGTGCCCAAGCTACACTCCAAAATGATTATATCAGGCTCTCTGTGCAGAGACCTAGGCATCTATATTTTTTAAAATTCTCTGTGTTATTTCAAGTGTATCCGGGTTTGTGTGAGCCAGAGGGGTCCTCTCGGACTGGCGTTCATGTGTCAAAGGCAGAGCCACAGACATGGAAATGAAAGAAAGGAGAGTGAAATCTTTCTAGGTCTTCACATTTTTTTTCTTCTTTTGTTTCCATCACAGTCTCTAATTCAAGTAGCTAACGACTATTCACAATCTGTGGGATAGTAATAACCCTTAACAAGGGAGTCCTCTGTCCCCGGCTCCCTGATTCCCTCCTCTTTCCCTCAGCTCCTTCCTCCTTCTCTCACTTCCTTCTTCATTTGTAGCACTGACCACTTTCTATGCAACTTTCTCAATTTGAAGTACATACATTCCTGGGCCCCTAAATAAACTGTATCGGAAAGGACAATGCACCCATCCTCTCTTATCTGAATGTTGCTGATCATGTCAGCATCGGCTGCAGTGATCACGTGTAGGAAAGAAGTTTCTGAGAAATAATATTCAAACCAAGCTGACCCTTCATTATCTCTTTCCACTAAAAAAAAAATGTTATTTAGAAACACAGAAATTCACATGCTGTTAATCCAGCCCAGGCCAAAAAGGCATTAGGAGTAAAGCTAGCAGAAAAGACTCTCTGAAGGCCAGTAAGTGGCCCCATCCACAGCCACAGACCCACAGGGAGAGGACTGGAGGGCAAAGATGATTGGGGCATTTAGGGTGGTGTTTCCTAGGCCTAGGGACCTACCCAGTTTTGAGGACAGGTACTTAAATTAGCATTCTGGGGGAGAAAGGCAGGAAAGGACTTAAGGAAGCAAAGGAGTTATGTGAGAGAGAAAGCATACCACATTTTAAAAAAAAAGGCAGCAGGAATATGTCCTAATTTGGAGAAACAGGCCACATTGCCATGGCAACTCTGAATCTCCACAAGGCAGCCAGGCATACCTTTAAACATCGTGTTAAATAGTTCAACTAGGAAGAAGAAGAAAGGAAAGAATGTAGGGGGTTTGAGAGAGAAAGAAGAAGCCTGAAGCCTGCCGAGGGCCAGAGAAAGGCTGCCTGATGCCTGGCCATTCTTCAAGGAAAATTTCAAACAGTGAAGCTGCAGGTTCTGAACTGTATCTCCTCTCTGATTTTGGCACGTTGGAGACTGAATCTGCATATAATTAACCTGTATCTTAAGAAAGATGCTTTCAAAGACACATAGTTGATAGCCCACTACTTTGCAAGCTTTTTTATACCAGGATATTCTCAGAACTGCTAACCCAACATCAAACCAATGAACTAAATGCTCCTCCTTCCAGGATCCCCACAGGGGTTGTAGCCTCTTGACAGAGGTGAAAGGGACTGGAGAGGCAGAGGCTGTGGAGAGCGATTATTTGGCCACACCAAATGGGACCCAGTCATGGCACACTAGCTGGGAATTCTGGCTTTGTTTAAAAAAATTAAAAACCACCTGGAAACCATGCCTAAATGAACTTACGTCATGTGTTGTCCTTTGGGATCAGGTCAGTGATGACAGCAATTTGGAAAACAGTTTACTGAGTGACTGTGAATCTTTGGAAAATGTGAATAAGAATATAACACTGCTCTCCCATCTGGAACATTAATTACCCAAATTATGCACTTAATGTTCAGCATTTTACCTTGCATCTAGTTCTCAATCACACTGCCTGCCACATTACACAGGATCCTTTTATTTTTTAATGAAGCCTCTCTCTGTTTCTCTGGGCTTCCTTGCCTACCCTCCCTTCTCCCTTCCTCCTCTGGTAAGGCAGCGAGTGAGCTGTGCAGCTCCAAGCAGGTAGGATCAAGGAAGAAAAGAAGCGATGAATGGCTCCATGCCTCACACCCACTCAGACACCTCTGCAAGGGTAGCTGAGGGCATCACAGGTGTCCAGGCAACCTGACGAGCTCCCATGAGATGTGGAATTGGGGAACACATCCTTCTCTTACTCCACAACAGCAACAAAAGCAGATGGGGCACTGCTACTCCCAGGCCCACACTCTCCCCCTTTTTTGTTCATCACTTACATCAAATCATTTTGTCTGTAGATTTATTCTTAGCACACAACATTGAAATTTCTATTTGCTCTGCCATGCTATTTGGGAAGGTCCATTCCATAAACACACCAGAGCCCAGAGAGGGCTCAACTTATCTCTCTTATGTTCAAGTCTTTAGAGGCCTCAGGGTCTCATGTTCAAGTCCTTAGACACCTCAGGGCCAACAGGAGACATCAGTGAAACTCAAGATAAAGGGAATTGGGCTCTCCCACTCCCCATTACCCTGTCCCTGCCCTGTACTCTCCAAGTGAGAATACATAATTCTAAGCTATGCCCTTCTCCAACATGTCATTCATGCACAGCCTGGCTCAAACAGTAACCCTCTGATGGCATTATGAGAGGACGGAGTGAGGCATGGTTCTTAGCCCATCTGCAGCTCACATGAGAAAGGCTTCCTTCCCTGCCACGCTTGCATGCAATGCTGGGTGAGGTGAGGTTACTTCCTTCTTGACTGACCCCACAAGGTTACCACTGTCACTTTGATTTAACAGTGAGGAGTTTGCAGTTGTCAAAGGCTAAATAATTGCTTACGCTGAAACAGGTAGGAGCCAGCAAAGTCCGAAGTTGATTTTTGGATTCACTGCTCATTACTCTCCTTTCAGTGGTGCCTTAGAATTTCCCAACAGAAGGACTGGGATTGGCAGTCTGCTTAAAATGTGGGGCTCCTGGACTTGTGCTGAGGCCGCATTGCACAGCAAGCACAATGCCTGCACTGATCACATATATTTCTTTGGGGTAGCTAAAATGCCATCGGTGGGATGGTTTGGATGCTGATGGCAATCTGTGAACAGGCTAAAGGTTCCCTCACCAGCCTCTTTTGTAGCTGCTGTGGGTACACTGACTTTCTATAAATGCCATCAAATATTTGTTTAATGAAAAATATCATAGCATGTATTCGTTGATTGCAATTCTGCTTTTTCTGTTGCTGGATCCTCAAGAATTATCAATGGATTTAAAGACTTAGGAGGTAATTACAAGAGGAAAAGCAAAGCTATTTATTCATTTAGGTACCAGGAATCAAACTCAGGACTTTGCGCTTAACAAGCAAGTGCTGTGCCACTGAGCTATATCCTCTATTTTTACCAAAATTACAAGAGCAAAACAAGTTGCATATCAGAAGAGTGAGGATGGAAAGAGAAACAGATGAATGACAAGTGGGGAAAATGAGAGAGGAGAGTGGGAAGTGTTCAGCAAACCTCTGAATTTGAAATTCACTCAGGACAAAGCTGGGATCACAGCCAAACATGGCTGAAAGCACTGGTTTGGTCCACTTTCTACTTTTTAGACCCCTGAAATTCCCAGGATGCCTCAGGTTCTGAGGAAAAGCTCCTGATTTACACCACCCTATTCCCAAACAAACTTTCATGAAAGCACACCAGTCCCTCAGCACTCAAAGACTCCAGCACTGTTTTTCCTGCTAAGCTCTTCCCTTCCTTTCCTCCCTACCTAGTTATTTCTCTGTTCCTCCACTGAATTAACCTGCATTTTAAAAGTAATTGAATTATTCATGCATTGTTTCATCACATTACATAAAATGGCCTCTTGCGATTATAGGGCCAACCTTTTGGCCTCCATCTCCTATAATGTTTGCTTCCTCTATCCCAATCTTATCTATTGTCTCTCCTATCCATCCTTTGAGGATTAGTACTCCTTGGGTCAGAACACTCATTCCACTGGTCGTCACTGACGATCAGGTGTGACGCTAGCATCTCAAATCTTTCTACTAAGAAACAAATGGAGAAGGGTTACAGCTGGAGAAGCCAGATGTTTTGCCCAAGAGAGGAGTGTATTTCAGAGTGGTTGCACAAGGGGAATTGACAGCTTGCTCTTGGCACCCCACTGATGCACAGCAACATACAACCTGTTTCTTTCCTCCGTGCAATGTTATCTAGTGCTCCAGCACTCACAGACTCACCTTCGCTGACACCCGAGCCCACTGGGAGCACTGCTCTGGAGAGCACAACCAATCTACAGTCACTTAATGAGACACCCAGTGCTCCCGGTCCTTCCAGCCATTCACTTGACCACTATGTGGCAATGAAGAATTCTTCTGTTTGTAACACTTAGAGATCACACCCTGAGATTAAGTCAGTCCTAGAAGGGAAAGAATGTCTTTGCAAAAAGGCAAATGAAGCTAGGTGAGAAACAGCAAAAAATCCAGAGGTCTTTATAGTAGCCTGGAAGGCAGATTTTTTTATCATTTAAAATTAATTATGTGACATAATGTGCAGAGACATTCACAGAACAAGGAGAAAGGCTGGACAAGAATAGAGAAGCAATCAAGAAAGGGTGATGGAGCCCAGAAATGCCTTAACCATGATTTACTTTCTAGAGGAAATACCAGGCTAGAATAGTTCTAAATACAGGTAATTTGAAAGTGGTTCAATCAAATGAAATGTAACCACACACAAACTGTCATGATGAGATCTGAATTTTTTTCAGTTTCTTCTAACCAGAGAAATAACAAGACCTAGGGTTAACATAGTGCTTGCAGCTTAACCAAGCACGCTCATGTATCTCATTTTAATCATTACATCATTCATTATCATTTTATGGACAAAGAAACTTTGTTCAGAGAGGTCCAGTGAATTTGCCCAAGGTCATGTAGTCAGAGTAAGGTCTTGTGACTCCACACCTCAGATTTATGCCGCTGTTGTCCAGAGTCCTCTTAGAAACAAGGACAGGCATAAGAAAAGCTCAAAGAACCAAGAATAACGTGCCCACTAAAAGCTACTTCAAAGTACCAATTAGACATGAAAAATTCACCTTTAATGATTAATAACCACTTTGAGCCTTTGACTCTTTTGAATGGATCAGTACACATTTATGGAACATAAAATCTCCATAATAGAAAAGTCTGCATATGTGTATTTATTTATATTATGAAAACTATAAAAGGCTATTATAGAACCATAGAATTATATTATAGGAACCATAGAACTTTTCATAGTTGAATGTTTTAGAATAAAATACGCTGGTTTTTTCTCCCCTAGATAGAGGAAAATGAGCTTAGCCTCTAATGAAAGACCAAAGCACTTGAATCTCAAATGGTGGGGTGCTTTGCCTTCATCTGGAAGAGGACATTATGCACACTGCCACAGTGCACAGCACATCACTCTGTTTCATTCTGGACCACTCAGTTCTGCCCCGCTGCATCCCTCCATATCACTGGGGCCAGAAACACTCCCCCTCCAACCTCTTCATTCATTAAGAATCCAAGCATTCCAAAAACATGTAGCTTGTAAGAAATTCAAGGTCATCTCTTTGAAAGAGAAAAGCAGCAGAATAAGATGAGTAAAAAATCCAGGGTTGGGAAAAGTGCCTTGGAATCTTTCTCTACATGAGGCAATGGTAAAGTACAATGCATTGGTGCAGAAAAAATCTTGTGATTTGGAGGCAAAGGTACCAGGTAAATCCTGGCTGCACTTCTCACCTGATATACAACCTTGACAACCACTCAGTAGCTCCAGACCTCAGTGTTCTCCTCTATAAAATGGGGGTAGAACCTATATAAAAGGAAGGTTCTACCTATCTCATAGCATTATAGAAAAATCAAAACAATTCCATCGATGCATTATTGATTAATACAACACAATTAAATGATACAGTGTATGTAATAAAATATAAAGCACACAACAAAGTACTTGTTCAGAACAAGTTAAATTGCTTTATACCTCTTGTATGTCAAAAAAACTCACTGGATTTTTTTTAATTGATTGATTTTAAAAATAATACCATATAGTTGATATGCTATTTTCAATATGCTACAACTTCTGGCATTTCTCTGCTCTTTGAGCTTTGAATTGTTTGGCCTGCCATTTTTTCTTACAAATTTCTAAGAATCAAATGGAAGAAGAACTCCTTCAGCTTGAGTCTCCAGGGGCCAGAAGCAAGAAGTAAGGAAAAATCACTCCCCATTATGAGTATGAATAATGTCCTATATTCAAGCGTCTATTAAGGAATCACGGCTTTCTTCTTTTTATAAATAGACATTGCAGCAGCGTGAGATAACTGTACATCAATGAGCTGTTACAATATTAACTCAAAAGCAAAGAAACACATCATTTATCTTAGCCTAAGCAGCCTTGTTGTGGGTAAATATAAAGTTACTGGGGGATTGCTTAACCCTGATGACCACTGAAAGTGCTGTAGGGGATACCATTTCCTTTTAGTGGGTGAGAAAACTGAGACACAACAAATGAAATTGTTTGTCCAAGGTCATTCAACTAACCATGCCAAGGCCCGAAGTCTAACCCAGCATCTCTAACTCTCAAATAAGCCCTCTCTCTTCTATAAGGCACTTTTGAAATAACCTTCCAAGCAGAAAGTTCTGTCGAGATTTTATTTTCTCCGATTATTGATGAATATGCCACACAGGACAGAAATAAAAGGCTTGCTAAAGCCAAGACAGAGTACATTGATCACTTCCCCTCCATCCCTGAGCCTCATCAGGCTGTCACCGGAGGAGATTATGATGCACAGTGGAACCTCCACCCAACGTGCTTGTGCCTGCTGCAGTGTCTGTCAGGGAAGTCAGAGAGGGACAGAGCCCCCCACCTGTCAGGCTTCAGCCCAACAGCTCAGGGGATTCATCTGGACTCACAGCTCTTACAAGCAATTTCCTTGGAAATGCTGCCTGCAGCAATAATTTCTACAGCAGTGCTTCCCAAACCCTGGTACGTAGATCAATGAAAACCCCACGATAAAGTTACCACTGTCCCACAGAGGAAGAAATTATTAGAACCATCTACTGAGTTATTGATATCACTAAATGCATTCAATTTAAAGGACTGACCTTTATTCTGAGATCACGCATTTTCCAGTTTTGTTCTATTTCTATTTTCAACATCCTTTCTTTAAAAAAAAAAATGTGGTATAGAATTTTTTTCAAGTCCCTAATTGGGAAAATAAAGATTAATGATGCTACATCATGCCGTCACCGCCACCACCACCACAACCATTGTTACAAAATAATTAGTCTGTGAATAAGGAACCAGGAAACAGCTCCTACAAGGAATGGGCAACTGAGGCTGTGTGCCTGCAAGTTCCAAAGTCCCCAGGGAGACTGAAGCACTCCCAGCAGAGGAAGACGCTCAAAGGAGGGACTGTCACTGCCTGGTCAAGGGACTTCGGGGAGGGGAGGGGCTTTGTAAATCTATGATCCAGTGTAACACCCCCACGCAGCTATCTTCTTCAGTCAGTCACGTGGGTTATTCATTGTGTGATGAGGTTTTTGTTTTAATTTCATTGGCTCCATTTTTCACACGCAATTAGCATCCTGTTAACCAGTAAGTGTCAACGTCATCAGCCCCCATGTGACAAGCCTTTAGAAACGTTTAAAGGAAACATGCCTCGCTTTTGTGACCCATGGCTGCAAAGGTTTTATCACAGCCTCCCAGATCTTGGCTTATCAAATTCAGTCTTCCTCATCTGATTTCTGTGCCATTTTCTCTTGTGAAATATTCTAAGCCTTGCTATTGACTGAAATTCTATTTATGTCTGTCTTTTTCTCCAACATCACCACTGTATTTTCAGTGACCTCATCATGTCTAACACATAATGGCCACTCAGTGACATTGCACAATGAGTGAATTAATTCTAGACCACTTTCCAAGGAGTTAATCATCAGATAATTTGACGAAATTATCAAAATATTGAGTTTTTTGTGAAAAGAAAGCTGACTTCTAAAGTTCATTATGGAAACAGGGCAAAAGTGAGATTCAAGGAAGTGATGAGCTTTTGCCAACAAAAATAATTAAGTGAATTATAATGAGGTAGCACACATAAAGCTGTTAACACAGAGCAGGTGTCTTGTACACTGCATCCTTCCCTTTTCAACTCCTCTTCTGATCAGCCGGGAAGATGTTCCTCTTCTTTATGTTTATTAGTACTTGTCTGCTGTACATAATGATCACATTCACCATGTTCAAAACACATGCATTGCATGTTCTTGTTCTCTGTTCCCTCTGCCTGCATTTGCAGAGGATCGATCTCCTTATTTTGTAATACTTATATTTTGTTTTCACTTTACATTATTTATTCTTTGGGTTTCTCAAACAAAAGAAACCATGCAACCTGTAAGCTCATGTGTGTGATTTATTTCACTTAACATTGTGGTCTCAAAAGCGGTCAACCCACTTTTCTACAAATGGCTCGTATTTATCATTTTATGGCTAAGTAGTGCTCCACTGGGAAACACACTGTATTTTCTCTACCAGTTCATCTATTGATGGACTTAGAGGCCATTTCCAAGATTTAGCTACTGTGAGTTGTGCTGCTATAAACATTGGCATGTGTGTACCACTGTAATAGTATGTCTTTATTTCTTGATTTTTTTCTTTTGAAAGAAATCTGCTTTATTGTTATTACAAATATTGACTCTTAAAAGTTTACAATATCAATTCTTTGCCCAGGGAAACACCTAGAAAATGCCATTTTGCTGTTGTTTTATCTTCTCCAGAATTGTGTATACAAAACACACAAACTTCAAGCATACACACACACACACACACAAACACACACTTCCAGAATTTTAGTTGATGTGAAATTGCTGATTACCATGAGTATGATTTTCCAGTCCACTGTGTTTACGTCAAACGCTTTTAGGGTCTATTCATATTTGATCTAGTTTTAATACTTTTCCAGTTTTTGTGGATGATTAAATCAAAAGCTTCTTAAAAATGAAGATTAAATATATTTTTTTTCTTAAAATGTCTGTACCTTCTGGCATTCACAGAATATTAAATCTGTACTAGGACTTTTAGAAACAATAGAAAAGCTATAGGAAGTGAGGACTATTTAACCCTAAGAACACCTAGTAGTTGATAAATATTAAATGGTCAGAAGAAATCAATTAGAGCTAATCATACGAACAACTCAAAACTTGTACAAAATTGTCTGTTTTTGAAAGACATTTTTAAAATAACAGGTACAAGTTGCAAATCTATCAAGATCCCATCATTTTCAAAATCTAACACAGCTCCCATTTTTATACTTTGTTTGCAACAAATTGTCCAATCTCTCTGAAATGTGTCATGTTGCATTGGCTAGCATGTTTCTTTCTGTTTGTGTCTATGTAGTCTGTTTACAACACCCAGTGTAAAGTGATGCTTAATGCCTATTTTAAAGCCAATATTATCTCAATATATTTTAGTCTACATCCAACAACTCTGGAGTAGGCCAAAAACCTAGTACATTTTCTCCTCATTATCACCTCAGTAAGAGTCCCTTGCCAGGATCTGGCTAGGAGGTTTCTCTCTGACTCTGAGGCTTAATGAAGTGTTAATGAAGGGGAAATGTCCCAGCCCTTTGTGGGATGTGGGAGGAGTTTAAGTGCACCCTGGTAAAACACTTTCACAGTGGCTCTTGTTTTCCCTAGGAGAGGACAAATAAAGTAATATCATGGATTTGATATCCTTTGAATGATGTTGCCTTTTGTTCACCAAACTGAGGCTTAATCCTTGTTGTCATTATTTGTAAATTCCACTTTATGGGCCTTCATCCACAAACTTCTATCCTTAATATTTGCCAAACCTTTCCAATGTCTTAGCTGTTGGGCAGATAAAGTCATTCACCCATAGCTTCTTTCTCTGCCTAAGAAGTAACTTCTTGATTCTCTCCAGTCCCAAGTAAGCCCTTGATGTAATTTAAATGTCACTGACCAAGGTGTAAGAAGCATTTCTGTGACCAAACTTCCTGCATTTGCATGATTCCGCTGTACTGACACCTCGTACTAACATGGTCTACCGTATTACACCAATGAACACACTTCAGCACAGTGCAAGTGGATCTCTTCCCTTATAAATATTAAATTAAGCCCAAAAGATGTAGAATCTATTTCTTATTCCCGCCACTTAAAACTTCTTCTTTGATATATCATTTAAGTTTTCAGCATCTCAGAAAATTGATAGGGATAATGATAATTGTTTTCCTCATTTCTCAGAGAGATAATCCAAAACCCAGTTTCTCAATCTGCACAATTGCGAGATAGGTCCTATGTCAAAACAAAGGGCATAAGTTCACTTTGATAACTGTAAAGTGTCACAACACATAATATTGATTTCTTTTTAATCTCCCATCACCAACCACGTATGAAGTTTCTTCCGGATCTGCTTTCCTTCTGCTTCCGTTTTGAAAGCCTCCTTACTGGTTCAGCACGATTCCTCAACTGCAAGCACATTTTCCTGAAAACTTGAGTCCATCTTGCCTAAGCATCTCAGTTAGAGGAGTGCTGTGAAGCGGAAGTGAAAGGGATAACCTCAGGGTACCACAGACCTGAGAGTAGAGAGACACACAATTCGAGAAGTCCTCTTTGGTTACTGAAGAGTCTCATCCAGATAAATCTTCTCTTTAAATTTGCCTTCCATCTTTAGCCTTCTTTTAACTACTATAAATTCATACAGTCTAGAACACACAGGTTTCCTAATATATATAGCTCAAAAATTCATTAAATGATAGTTTTACCAATACCTGATGTATTTGTTAATGTGTTTTTAATCAATTATCTCAGATCCCCCATTTAAATGCCATATCCTCCCCCTCACAACAATCCTGATTTCAATGTGCCCTTGTTCTTACCTCTAGTTAGGAATAGAGAATAATTCATTATGTCATATTATCTGCTTGTCCATGAACAACTAGAAGGGGGTTGGAATTTTGTGGAGGTTAAAACCCTACCAGAGTCTGACCTGGTAATCTGGAAATGTAGGCCAACTCCAGGGGAGAACTGAGGTGTGGCCTCAGGCAAGTCACTTAATCTTTCTTGTTCTTAGTGTCCTCTACCATGAAATAAGGGCATTAGATGGGTCTCTGAGGCTCGTCCAGGTCGAACAGTCTTTGATGCAAGATAGCAAGACATCATGATTATCCAAATGTCTGTGCCAGGAGAAGGGGAGTGGGGTGGGGTGGGATTTCCTTCTGGGAAATCTCTATTCTTTCCCCACCGTAGGTGACTCTTTCCATACCCACTCTTAAAATTTATTACCCAGAGTATAGCTTAAAGACACAGAATTTAATCACAGAGCCTCAAACCTTACCACAGTTCTCCCCTTACACTGTTTTAATCCACTCACTCTGACCCTGTACATTTTTGGTGGCTTCCTTCCTATACATTTGTCATCTTTCCTTAGTCAATGTCCTTTTCTCTTAGATGATGAATCAGAAATTGCCTCAGTAGATTACAGAACCGAAGCTCATCATTTTGATGTCAAGCAAAGAAGGCCAGTAGAGAGCTAGGGAATTGTTCACACAGTTTTAATTGGGTATAAAGCAAGGATGAGAACCAGCCCTCCTGGCCGGATAGTTCAGTTTAGGCTCTTTTTAGTGTAATGTCTACTGCCATTCAGTCAGTAGTCCATTCAGCCTTACGACACAGGTCAAAATATGCCTTTCTTTCTTTCTTTCTTTCACTCTGTCTTTCTTCCTTCCTTCCTTCCTTCCTTCTTTCCTTTCTTTCGACAGGATCTTGCTATGCAGTTCAGGCTGGCCTTGAGCTCACTTTGTAGCCCAGGCTGGTCTCAAACTTGCAATAACTTTTCTGCCTTGGCCTCCTGAGCGCTGGGATTACAGGCATGTGCCACCACACCTGGCTGACCCACATTATTTTAAAATAATAATAGCTCTATTTCATCTTTCAATTTAAATATTGGTTTTGCACACTTACAATTTTACATAATTTTATCTGTATGCCATTGACTATTTTTTCTTAGTTCTTTGACAAATGACAGTAAAATTTCTATAGACACTTAATAGTTACATTCCATATTAAACTCATCCAAGCCAACACTTCTTCTCATATCCAGTGTGCTGCAAATATGCCCTAGTTCCATCTTCATCCAGCCCAACCAAAGCTATTAAGATCTATGTGAAAAGTAATTAAATCATTTCTTTAATTATTCCCCATGCTTATAAATAATTAAGAAACACGTATCCTACCAGAAGCCACTAAAGGCCCAGAAATAGTGAATGGGGGCGTGGGAGGGATAGATCAGGAAACACATTTGCAAAGGAAGTAAAAATTCAGTGAGGGGATGATGAAGGAGAAAGCAAGAAACAGAGAAGGAACAAGCTAAGAAAACAGAAAAACACAAAACTGACAGAAGGAAAGAGAGATTACAGGCATGTGCCGTCACGGTAACCTGTTTTGTAATGTTAAAAGGTTTGAAGACACTCAGACTCAATGTGATATAGAATCCAGGCACAGAGAGACCTGGGCTTATATTCTGGTTCTGTTTCTCATTAGTTCTGAGATCTTCACTTCCTTAAACCTTCCATTTATCAGTTTTCTTAGCTGTGCAATCAGAAAAATAACAGCAAATGCAGCCTATATTTGGCTATAATCCCAGCACCCTGAGAGGCTGAGGCAGGAAGATTACAAATTCAAACCCATAACTTAGTGAAACCCTATCTCAAAATAAAAAGTAACTAAGAGAAAGGGCATAGCTCAGTAGAAAGATCCTGAGTTTAACTGGTTAATTAATTAATTAAAATAAAAGTATAAGACACGTATCTACAATGATTATAAAGTCCCCTGTCAGATATCTCCTATCAAAAAAAAAAAAAAATGAGTACTGATCCATCCCAGGCTCCTTATCTGGACCCCACTGTTATAAGGGTGTGAATATGAGCAGTAGCTGCTGGAGGTCATCATTGCCACAGCACGGGGTAGAGGGTCACTAACAGGGTCCTACCTAGATAGGACACCTGCCCTTGGCTGGCCTCATTAAATGTCAAGTTCTAACCAATTGACGCAACTTACCGGACTGTAAAACTAATGTGAGACAGCTCCAAAAGCCAAGGGCAGACCACCTGGGAACTTGTAAGTATGCCAGGTCCAAAGGTAGGCCATCGAGGACCTCAGCACTGACAGGATGAAGCATGAAGATGGCCGTGTGCATGGCACAAAGTCATTTGGGAGAGTGGGTCACAGGAGACAGGGTGGACAAGGTGAGAGGAGGAAGAAAAAGAGGACCCAGAGATGAAGAAAAGGAGGATGGAGAGAAGTCAGAGGGTCCAAGAGAGGAAGACTCAAAAAGGACCCACAGAGACAGGCTAGGAGTTTAGCCCACAGGCAGTGAGAAGCAGCTGGAGATTATCAGTGTGGAAAGCCGGATTCGAGCCTTTTGTATAGGGTAGAAAACTAAAGCAGTCTAGAAGTCATCAGCGTTCACTAAGTAATGTGGCATTCTCATTTCTCCTGGGTTCTCTCCTGTTTCCCAGGGGGAGTTCTAGAAGTCCTGCTGCTGTCATAGGTTTATTGCTCTCCAAGGGTCCAGAGCAGGTTCCAGACCATCTGCAGCTCAGTGGAAGACAACTGACTTCCTTCATAAGTGCTTTCCTGCTAGTGTTTCTGTCCACAGCAAAGCTTCCCAGCTGAGCCAAACCTTGTGCTAGGATTGACAAAGTTCCCTGAGAATGGCATGATTTGTGGTAGTCAGAAAAGTTCTTTTTGTTCAAAATATATACCTAGGGTCCCATGATGTATCTACAATTCCACTGTTACAAATGTCTTTCACTGAGTTAAAAGTCCTGCAGAAGGGTCCCACATCCATTGATGCTAATTTCTTAGACTCTGACAAGGACTTGGTTGTTTTCCCAGTTTGAAATGAAACAGGGATCCATGGGGAAGAAACAGTGGGGCTGCATAGATTACAGGCTCAAGTAGTGCTTTCTGGGGAACCCCCTCAGTGAGGATTGCAGGAAGTGGGAGAAAGAGGAAGGGGGTGCTCTGTATAGCCAAGAGGCAAAATAGGGCACTGAATGACCAAAGGGAGGTATAAGTTATCAAAAGTTGATCAAGGAAATGGGATGTTTATGACTTATATCTAGATGTCCCCCAAAGCCTCCTGTGCCCACATGTGGGGCTTTTGGGAGGTGGGTGGGTCACAGGTGTGCGATACTGGATTATGGGTGTGCAATAACTGGATTAGTCCACTGGTTGGTTTGGCATAAGTGTGGTGATGGAATTATAGCAGAGAGAAGCCCAAACCAGGGTATGGGTGGCACCAACCATTAGGCTTGTAGCCTGGATGGAGCACAAAGGCAGGGTAGCTGTTTCTTACCTCCGGTCTGCCCTGCCATGGACTATTTCTCCTCTGCCGTGTCCTTCTGTCCTGCCTCCCTGCCTTGAAGCCAGCCAACTGTGGACTGAAACCTCCACAAACTCAGAGCCAAAATAGACCTTTCCTTTTTAAACTTGGGGGTGTTGGGTACTTTGTCTCAGCAACAAGAAAGTAATCAAGACATGGGGAAAGGAAGCAAAGAGGAAAGGAAGTAAAAGAGAAAAGATAGCCTAAAAATATGTTCATTTCCAGATGCATAATTTTTTCCAGGGCTGGCAATCGAGTTCTGAGTGACAAAGATGCTTGTGGCTGCTACAAGTTCCATAAATACAGAAATGAATTCCATTCAAGCCCTGATTCTGTGTCCTAGTAGAAAAGAAATGAACTCCAGATACCTGTAGTGATCAGCCCATTAGAGGTATCCTTCTACTCACTGATAAGGCAGGTCTCTTGAGTCAAAGGAAGCACAGGAGTAGAATGCACCCGAGAGAGAAGTGACCTTCCTCCATAGAGCTAACCCACACCCTTGGTTCCCTCTACTTTACAGACTAGTTTTTATCATAATCATTGAACTAGTCTCCCCTTGGGAAGAACACAAAAGACAGGCATCACTTCTTCCAGGGTTATTGATTCTTCTCTCTCACTGACCAGTCAGAGTTCCCCTTGGGCACAGAAACTGTAGGGATCAAAAGGAGAACCCTGAGGCACCTCAAGACCACATGCCTTTCTTTGGCATAAATTCGGTACTAATTTAGCCTTAACGAACAACAGTGCTCAGAGACCAGGGCTTTCACAAGACAGGCAGTTCCATCTCTTAGCTTTTTCTGACACAGACAGCTAGATGTCCCTGGAAAAATGAGATGGCAGAGAAAAAATGCCAGACCAGAACAGGGACCCAAGCCCTACAGTGGGTGCTACTGCTCTCCTGTGACCATTCCATGTCCCTGCCTGACTACACCTGGGCTGGTGCTGAAGATGCTATGCTGTTGGTTCATTCCCCACTCCTCTTCTGCCTGGTCCTGCTTGAATTCCTCTATCCCTGGGCTCTATCTAAGATGCAGATCTTTTTTCTTGCTCTGAGTATAAAGTCTGGGTTCCAGAACCGTCCTTCCAGAACAGGAGACCGCTGTGGTCTTCATTCTGAGGAGTGGTGGGTGGAGGGATCTGGCAAAAGCTCCAGGCAAGCAGCCAACTAGGGCCAAGGGGAAGAGAATTATTCACAGGATCACAGATGTTAGAGATGAAAAGAACTTGCAAAAACACGTCTCACTCACCCATCCCACCTTGCCATGTAGGCCCTTTTCCAAGAGCATATGGCCTATTCCCATCTGATTTCAAAGGATCTATCATTACCAGCAAATGCATATTGAGTGCCCCTTGTGTGCTCTGCCTTGCCTCAAACACACAGGGAAGAGAAGGAGGGACCCTTTCTCTGGAAGCAGTTCTCACATGGTCTGATAAATTTACCTCTCACATGCATTGCCTAAACACTCTTCGATATGTGTCCCACCATTTTGACACATACCTGACACCACTGTGTATGTAAACAGGCCTCTGATCATCAGGAGGACAATAGGAGAGTATGTCCTGGAGGCCCAGGAAAGACAGAAGTGCTGAGGAGATGGCCAGAGAAGATGCCTTTCAGTACCATCTCTAGAAACTGGGAAGGACCTTGATAACAGCATTTATAGCTAATTCTTTAAGACTATTCACAGTAGGGGGCACAAAGCCTATAATCAAACCCTATAACCATCCAGGAAAATGAAGCAAAGACAATACTTCTTTTTTGTCCACATCTCATCTATGAGATGAACTCTTAAACCTTCGAGTGACATGAATCTGAGTTCATTTTCTTCTGATCTATACTAAGGTAGAAATAAATGTCCCTAAACCCCAGAAATGTCAGTGAGGAGTTAGATCTGATTCAGGAGCCAAATCCTGGAGGATCCACTTGCAAGTTTTCTAGGCTTGAAGCTTTCCAGAGTTTGGAGGGACCTGGAACTTCTGCATAGCCGAAGGCCCAGGTTCCATCAGATTGAAAATGGAAGCTAGCGCCTGGCCACCCCACATCCACTCTCCTCTCACTATTCCTAGTCTTTGTTGTCTCTCAGCCCACATTATCATGTTGTCTCTTATCTCTTCTCCCCTTCGGCTGTTCTCTTGTTCTGGACATTTAGGCCCCAATCAAGACTGACTGGGAAAGGATGAATGAACTTTGCCCACACTGCTTGAACAGCGGGGATGTCCTCTTCCCATGCGACATGCTAGGTGGCCCAAGAAGACCAACCAAATGAAAGCATTCAAGTAAAAGAGAAGCTTCCTGGTAAAATCTGCAGGCTTCCCTGTCATTCAGTAAAGGTCCCAGCTTCTACACTGCTGCTGCTAATAGGAGACCATGGGCCAGGTGCTTTCCTTTCTAATTGTGTTTCCTCACCTGAAAATGAAGAAGCATAAGACTACTGCTTAATTCCGAGGTCTCCTTTGAGGGATCATTTCACTAAATCCAGGTAAGCCGCTATCTCATGTAATGGGCAGCACCTGGGACTTGGAGGCACTTGGTTTTTTAAAGGCAAAGAGAATGAAGCTGACCTCTTCTGAAACTCCAGATCTGATCCATGTCAGGATCGTGTTTAGCATGGCATCCAAGATTTAAAATATATCCAAAGAGCATACTGATCAACTCTAGACCAAGGCTTTCGATATCCTGCACCCCAACTGAAAACGCAAGACCAGATGTTGTGGAACTTGACATTTTATGCGATTTCACAACCTCTCCAATTCCACTGCCTGTTATCATTTCTGCAGTGTTCTCTCTCCCTTCTGTCTTCCTTTTCTATACCTCTAATCTCTTTTAGTTTCTGTTCCTCTTTCTCCAGTTCTTCTTCCTCCTTCTTAATCTTTATTAAGCAGCCACAGAAATGTAAAGCTCAACAATTCGACTGTGACCCATTACAAAATTTATAATCAAAATAACATGATGAATTCTACTCACCACTAGTTCCCAAAGTTGGCTATGTCTCAGGATTCCTTGGAGGAAATTTATGAAAATAACTATCCATGGGGTTTGGTCCAAACTTTTAAAATCAGAATTCTCAGGGAGAAAGTAACAGAATCTGTACTAAAATACTAATGATAAAAAATTTTAAAAAGCTTCCTTATTTATTGTGCGGTCAGATTAGAAGTCACTACCAAATTCTAAATTAGTCTATATAAACTGTATTAAGTGTCTTTCCCTGCTTTCTTGCTGTATTTGTAAACGCCTTCATTCCCACCATTCTCTCAATAGATGATGCCATGTAGGTTTAGTTTTCGAGAATCTACATTTGCTTTTGTGCAAGTGCTGAGAACATAGGGATGGTAAGAAAATAATATGCAAAGGAGTTATAGGGAGCTTGAAGGAATTTGCAGATAGTGGATCTACGAAGGGAGAAGAGGAGAGATATAGATGGAAGGCAGCAGAAACCAGAGTAGGCAGTGAGAACAGGAGAGGGGTGAGCGGCAGCAAGGCGCAGTGTGAGTGAAGCCTACTTCCCATGAAGTCTGTTGTCCTGGCAACGTGATATTGAAAGGTTAAAGGCTGCAGCTCCCTACAACTCTGGACAACATGTTGCCAAGACAACAGATGCGTCCAAGACACACGGTGGCAGGTCATGAGGACTTGGGGGTGTGCCAGGCGAGCCACCCTGGCTGACTGGCAATGGCACAGCCTCCCACTCTCGATGCCCAAAGCCTCATTGCAAAATCTCACCCTGCTGCTTCATTCACTGTGGTGCTCTTTCGAATGCATCACCCCATTTAGGAAGAGGGGAAATGACATCAGGCTGCAGCTATGTAGACACAAGTCCACGAAGGGGCCAAAGGACACTGGTACATGGGAGCTCCAAGGACGCAAAGAGAAGGGAGGCTATTTAGTTATAGGAATGCCAATCATCGTGCTTCTAACTTTCTATGTTGTTGTAGTGTGTTTACGAGTATGTAAGGAAATTTTGTAAACAAAACAAAAACTGCATAATCCCTAGATAAACCAAAAGAGAAGGGTCTCTGAGAGGCATTTCTATTAAACACTAGTAGAAATGACAACAGCAGTTGTTTACTCAAAAGTAGGAATGCACCTGCCAGAGTAACATGAGTGATTTATGAGTGACTTCATTCAACCCTTGTAAAATCTCTTTGAATTTGACGAGCATTAAACACTGTAATGAAGGTAAGAAAATCAAAACACAAAAGTCACACATATCAAGAGTCACCCAGCTTCTGAAAGGTGAAACCAATACTCAAAATGGCTCACAAGGTCTATGCCCGTCTCCTAGATGACACTGATTCCATGTGAAGGGACATTAAGTGAGCTCAGGGCACTTCCTTGTTATACCCAGAATGAGTCCAAAACCACCTGGCTCCATGGCAAGCCTCTCCTGCCCTCTGGGAACAGAGTATCTGTTACATCTCAGTTAGGCTCATCAAAAAGAGAAAAAGAAAACAGCAAAAACAATAGAATACTTTCCCACTTCAAGGCCTTCACAGGCTGTTCTCTCTGCCAAGATGTTGCCCTCGAGATCTTCACAGGCTTTGATGTTTCTCATCATCCAAATCTCAAGTGCTCTTTCCACTAAGACCAGCCCCAATCAAAAGATCCCATGATATCCTTTTCTAATATTTACAGTAAAGCATTTACCACTACCTAAAAACCACACACACCATACCTGCAAGCATGTGTGCATGCACAGATAAACCAAAGTGCATTTTAGGTTATCACAGAGCTGGGTAATTCAGATCTTACTGATGGTGGCTTGTGCTCAACTGATATGTCTATGAATGTAGGCCAACATTTCCCAAGGCCTTGTTTCTCCTCTTGACTCTCCAGGTCTTTGAGCAGTTCCTCACACCAGTAGACATATCAGAAACATTTTCCAAATAAATGAATAAGTGAGAAAAGTTCTTGTTTGCTAAGAAAGTTCCCAAAACCTCCTTTGGAAACCTACTTGTATTGACTAAATGAAATTGCGTGACATCTACTTGGTTTAGCATGTGAATGACATATGATTATCTTTCAAAACTTTTAAAAACGTTTCTCTTGGTTTTCTTCTTGGAAATAGAGTTGGTAAAAGCAAGACTGTCACTGGACTCAAATGCTTTGCAAAGTAAAAGAATTGCTCTGCTCTCTCAGACCCCACTCCCCAGTCTAAGAAAACTCTTTTGAAATGTCTGTCTGTGAGAAATAAAGCAGTCATGAATATTAAACTTCCAGATGTCGGTGTTAAGCTAATTTCTGGTATCTGGCCAGCTGTGGAGAAGGGTGGGGGTAATGGAGATAGAAGCCTAGAGAGAGATCAGGAATGTGTCTGCCAGTGACTGGAGAGATTAAGCCTATTAGCCATTTTCATTTTGGTTTAAAACACTTCTCTCTTAATTGCAACTGACATCTGCTGCCCTGAAATAAGTCATTCACACATTTACTAAATATGTATTAAAGGCTTACTTACTATATGCCAACTCCTATAAGTTAGGTTCTGAGAACATACAAATGAAAATAAAAGCCTAGTTCTTGCCCTTGGGGAGCTTGTAGCTTAACAGAAAAGAAAGTTAAAATAACTATGGCTACTTATAGTTGTGACAGGGAAAGTAAACAAGTGGAAAAACAGCAAGAGTTTTGATTTTGAGGTGCAGAAGAAATATCTGAAGATAAGGCAAGGAGACCGTGGGCCGGGAGGGCAGTCCGGAGGGGCTGGTACCCTCCACAGACCCTGGGAATACAAAGATGTCAACACGCACATTGAACACACACACACACACACACACACACACACACACGAGTGCATGCATAGAAAACAAAAGAGCAAAGGCAAACAAGAAAAGATGAGTGCAGGAAAAAAAAAAGAGGCAGGCTAAAAGACAAAAGTTACTCCTATGATTTCACTAATGGCCTCCCCAGTGGAATAGCTAAAGAGATCACCAACATATCCCCTGTTTAGCATTGTCCCTAGCATGGAGTAGCCCAGAAAATCAGAATGTGGCCTTGAAATAGAGGAACCAAAGTGCATGTCTGGTAGCACAGAACTGGGAGATTCAGGTCATATTGGTGGTGGCTGGGTCTCTGTTTTCCTCCTCTATTTATTTAGTGAAGTATACTAAATACCTCTGGTAGCCTCAACATCTGCCATTTCCTACTATCTAGCAGCTTTCTAACAAGACTTCATAACCTTTAGAAATGGGGCCTATCTGCATTATTCTTTTATCAGAAAACTGAAGCTCAAAGAAATGCAGTAATTTGCCCAAGGTCACTTAGTAAGTGGAGTGATGTCAGGAAAGAACATAGCATGAATCTGGTGTTTCTCCTCTTCATTATGATGTGCACATTAGCTTCTTAGAGTTGTGCTAACAAATTACTACAGTTGGTGACTTAAAACAACAGAAATATATCTTCTCACAGTCCTAGTATCCAGAAGCCTTAAGTCGAGGTGTTGGCAGGGTCTTGCTTCCTTTAATGATACAAGGGATGCTCTTGCCATGCCTCCTCCAGGTTCAGGGGGCGCTTTTGGCTTGTGATTCAATAACTCTCACCTCTCTTCTCCTTGCACAGCTTTCTCCTCCATGCCTGTGTCTTCCCTTTTGCCTCTTAGACTTTTGTCACTGAATTCAGGAGACACCAAAATAATTAAAAATGATCCTCATTATGAGGTTCTTAATCATATTTGCAAAGTCCCTTTTTCCAAATACAGTAAGGTCATTCTTATAGATTCCATTGATTAGGACATGGACATATCTTTTTGAAGGTCACCGTTCAGCCTACTGCAATGCATAGTGAATGCACAATTTAATGAGTGTCAAGTTTTAAATAAAGTTAGCTGTTGCTATACATCAGACACTGTGGTATGTCCTAGGAATACAGAAATTAGTAAAGCATGGTCCAGTCCCACAATGGGTCCAGTGTAGAGCAATGAAAATAGACATATAAACAATATCAATTATAACAGTACATAAAGAGAGCATAGATGGAGCATAAAGAAAGAAATGATAAATGAAGACGATGGAAGAAAAAGGTTCAAGAGAAAGTGGCTGATCACTTTTGTGTCTAGATTTTGTAAGGTGAACAACTTCTAAGACAACAGTATGCATCATATTAACTAGTGTTAATTCTCTAATTTTTTTGAAATTTTTGTATCATTTCTATCTTTTTTTCTGTTTCACTTTTTAAAGAGAGAGAGAGAGAGAGAGAGAGAGAGAGAGAGAGAGAGAGAGAGAGAGAGAAAGTGTCATGACTTCTCCTGGAAAGTGAAGTGGTTGACAAATGTATTAGTCACTTTATGTTTCTTGGACAAAATATTCAACATGGGACACTTAAGGAGAGATTCATTTGGGTCACAATTTCAGAGGCTTCGGGTAATGGTTACTGGGTCTAAGACAAAATGGCATGGTAGAGGGCACAATAAAGAAAATCTGCTCAGCCCATGGCAGCCAGGAAGCAGAGGGAAAAAGGAAGCATCAGGGCCAAGAATAAACCCTTTCAGGTTACATATCCAATGACTTGCCTTTCACAGTCAGGACCCTCCTCCTAAGAGCACATTCTATTAATGAATTTCATCAATGAATGAATCCACTTGCTATTACAGCACCCCTATGATGTAATCACCTTCCAAAAGCCCCACTTCGGAACACATAAGACTTAGGAGAACATTTTAGATTTAAACCATAAAAACAAAGAAGAAGATACCCTCAGGAGTGGGGATAGCACAAAGGCACAAGAGATATAAACCAGCCAGAACCATTCAGGGAGCAGTGAATAATTTAGCATGGTTTGACACAGTAGTTCAGGGGTAAAGAGGTAAAGAGAAATCCTGGGGAGGCATCCTCGGACCTGATCAAAGAAGACATCATATTCCAAGCTGAGAGAAACCAGGGCAGCTGTTTTAAGGGAAAATGTAGCCATCAGATTTGAGTCTCTAAAGAATCCCAGGTGAGCTTCAACATGGCTATGCAGACAAAAGAGCAAGAAACTCAACCATTCATTTTTATCAGCAGGCACATAGTGTGAACACAGACTAAGATGTGGAACTAACAAAGCTTAATTACTTCTTGAGAGAAGGGAATGGTCCCTGACTGGTAACTACTTCTGAGAACTCCATTGGTTTCTATGTTGCCTCTTTTTCCTTATTCTCTTACTAGGTCCCTAGTAATAGTGTGTTAACTTCTTGATTGTCTTTGCCCCTTCTGGTCACCTTCAAATGGTGTTGCATCTCTAAGGTCTGCCTCTGACCCACCTCCATCTTCATTCCACTGGGGCTCTGAGTCATCTCATCCAGCCTCATGATTCCAACTACCCAGTCATTATAGATGAAGAGATAATAACCTACATCACCATAGTCATCTGCATGTCCAGCCCAAATCACTCTCTTTAACTTCAATCTCAAATGCAACTGTTCACTAGACATTTTCCCTTATAGTCTCCTCCAGTCCTAAAGTCTACTCATTCTCATTTGCACTATAATCAAATCTGCAACAAACCTAATTATGCTTATCTTAATTTTTGAGACTAACACTAAAAAGGTCAATAGTGTTCAGTGTTGTAGAAGGTCAAGAATAACTTGAAAATCCATTGCATTTGGCATTTTGAAAAAAGAGAGATAAAAGTGAAATATAATTTCAGGCTACTTTTTGAGCCTCTGAACTATGAAACAGAAGGGGAAGGGAGAATGAGGATCAAGAAAAGTTTTCATGTTTGCTTGTTTATTAATGAGAGTGATTTGAATAGGTTTCTGGGCCACAGAGATATTTTTCAATACAAGTAGAGTTGATATTTTGGTTAAAACTATTCTTGACTATGGGATGCCAACACATTATCACAGGACACTTAACAGAGCTTGCTCTTTGGGTTTTAAGTGACTTGTGATGCACACAAATAAATACATATGTGTACACACATATACAAACGTACACATGTATGCACACCAGTCATTTTGACATTTTAAAAAATCTCTATACATTTCCAAACATTTCCTAAGAATCCCTATAAAGGAAAATGCCAGAAAGAAGGGATAAATTAGTGATTAAATAAATAACTGATGTCCCAAGATGCTTGCCTAGAGGACACATTGAGGGTATTAAAATAAGGGAACAAAAGTAGTGTTGGGTGTGAGGCAGGAGAAATGAGAAGCATATTCATTGCATTCCCAGGTTGTTGCTTACTTTCTTTGAGAGACATTGTTGATATCATTCCCATCTGGATCCCTCTGCCATCCTCTCTAGCAACCTCCAGAGATTTGGACCTTTGAACTTGTTTGGGGTATTGAGATTAGCATATACACTTTTTTCATCTCTGATTATAGGCATGTTAAGAACTAGGGCAGTCACATGCCAACCATAACAAAGATCTCAAGAAAATCCCACACATCAGTCAACCCTCACATCCCTGAGACCCTGAACAAATTCAGCAGGCTCTGGCTCCAGGTTGCATGTTCTGAGTCTACAACAAACACAGACTTGAGGAAGCTACTCTGAGAAAATCACTATCTGAAGGTCTTAGGAAATGTGGTTCATCTTTTTGACTTGCAGTTTCCTCATCTAAAAATGGAGACAAAATACATGCTTCACAAATTCAATGAAAACTTAAAATATCATATATAAAGTGACTAGCTCAAAGCCAGTCAAAAATAAATGCCATAAATGTAATCTTTCTCATAACTACATGATGATTTAAGATACCCAGGTCTCCTTTGTCTAAGTAAAATTGAGTGATGGCAGGAAGCTTTTCTTATTCTCCAAAGAGTAGACTAAAAATAGCTCTTAATGTTACTATCCAGCATTCTGGACCCAACAGAGTCAAAATATAACTTTGAATGAAATGTAGGCCTAGCATGTAGGAATATGGCAAAAAGATAAAATCCAGAAGTCTCAGAATAATGAATAAAATATACTTATCATGCAGAAATCATAATTCAAAATTCTGCAGCACTGTTAGTGCAACCTACTAAAAACTGGCTGGTGATATGTATAAAAATAACTGTCTTCATGTGTTTATAACACACAGCTCCTTCCTACCTAATATCTTTAATATTTCACTCATCTAGTAACTTTTTATTATTTGTCAACACTTTCGAATCTATAATTGACTATGAATTCAAACACTTGCTGTTCTATGCCTTTTATCTTCATTGTTAATAACCCACATGCATCAGTTTATAGAGATCGTGGTCTGTCTTTGAGAATCTGGATAAGTTCTGATCATGCCACAGTCAGCAGTTGAATCATCACGCAGATGGAACCACTGAGCAGCTACTCATCTACCAGGTCGAAGTGAAAGGTATCCACATTCCAAGTTCTTCCCTTTATAGCAAAAAATAGGATCTCTCTTTCCTAAAAGGAGAAGTCTTATGAAGTCAGTCTCATGTAGCTACCTTGCTTCATAAGACTCACTACTCATCGGGAGCTGGGTGTTGGTTTTGTCCCCACTTGGACCTAATGAAGCTTAGCAAGCTTCTCGAGAATAGTAAAAATGCCAAGGTTGACAGCAAAATGAGCACAGCCCAACTCCATTGGCTCCCAGGCCTGCATCCTGTCCTGGTTGTGACCTCTTACCAACATGCCATCGTTTTCCTGGAGGAGGCTGAGAAGTCATACTCAAGTGTTACTTTCTAGCACCAAGCACCTTTATTTCTGTGAACGCTAATGCAATTTTTAAGCCTTCAGTTTTTACCTCATTTAAAACTATACCCGAACTCCAAGTGCCCAGTTTCTTAAAGCCCAATTTTAAAAGAGGATTGTTGACTGACATTCCAGAAGCAGGTGGATGACCTGAAGAGCACCCCGGCTTAGGGATTGTGTCATCGTTGCTTAAAGTGTTAAAAAAAAAAAAAAAACTGCCTACTGACCATAGGGTTCAAGGCATTAGAGGAAATTGATCCTTAAACAGGCAAATCCATCCTGGCTTTTTTTCTCTTGCTTCCTCAGTGTATCAACTAGGCAAAAGTTTTAAGATCAAGTGTACCTGATTTCAGATTTCCAGCCCTAGCATTGCTGTAGCCATGTGTCTTTAATCAAGGCTCGTACACTCACTGATTTAGTTTCTCCATCAGCACAAAGGAAACTCTACATTTACCTTACAGGATTGATTAAAAATTAGGACATGCATGGACATGGTGCCTGACACCAGGTAGACTTACTCTATTAACTTTTTTCCCTCTCATTTTTCTCACCTCTAGATTGAACTTCCCTCTTTCAAGCAAGGTGACAACACCAGAGTTTGCTCGTGAGGTGTTCTTTCCCAAGGAATCAAAAACAAGCAAAAGCAAAGTAACAAACCAAGAGACATCAGATATTCAAGAAGCACAGGGAAGAGTATAACACACAGCCATCTTGGTTTCATGATGATGTTGGTATGAAATTCACACTGACAAATGGAAGGCAACAGTGTCACACACCCTCTCCTCTCTCATATGAAATGCTATTAGTTCAGGGAAAGAGGAATAAGAAAAGGCCAAAGAAGAGTAGGGACCATCTTCCCAAGCCCAGTTACATTCCAAAATGTGGTTTTCTGAACAGAGAATGAGTGTACTCTTCAAAACATCACTTTCTCATGAAGCAGCTTAGAAAAGAAAGAATCATAGCAACAGATTTCATGCTAAGAAACTCTGTGTATATCCTGTAATGAGGGATATGACACGGATACATGACTCAGCCACAGCCCATCACTCTGATTAACCCATTTCCAGACTCCGACCTTGACCCAGGACACCATTTTATCTTCCATTTTTGTAGCACTAGATTGCACCTTGCACCCTCTTGCTTGATTCTACTGTAACTTCCATCTTTTAATTTTCCTTCTTACCTCCTGCCCAAGCCGTCTGCATTTCGTCCTGATGCCAGTGACAGAACAATTATCAAGGACTCTCATTTTCTATCATCACTCTCTATTTTCTTCACCTAAAATGTCTGTTTGTAGAGTCTTGTTCAAACATTTTCTACATATTTTATTTCATCTTATCTTCAAAATGTTGCAAATTGGGTAGGATGAAAACAAAAATTATGCCTTACAAACCATACTCTGAGTATCACATAGCTTAAGTGACCTGATTGCCTGAATTTCCAAAACTCATCAGAATGGAGATTAAAACTTGAGAGTTCTTAGTTCAGTATCTCATGAGGCAGAACTGCATAATAGAAAGCATGGGCTTCTAGACAAGTATTTCTGAGATCGGAATCCCAGTCCCACTGCTAATTATAAGCTGTGATCTCCTGGATTAGTTACTTAACCTCTCTGAGTTACATTGTGAAAATCTAAGAAAGATTTCAGCAAATGAATAGAGAATATGCCTAGAAAGAAATGGAAATACATCTAGTTTTAGTTCATTATTTGGATTTGGATGGGTATCCTAAATCCAGGCTCTCAGAGAGAATAAAAGCAATTATAACAAGGCAAAATAAAACAGTTTCTTTCTACTCAGGTGGGGAACTGCCAAAAAGCACCTCGTACATTTTTTAAAAATTCTTCATTATGACTGTAAAGTCTTCTGTTACAAGCACTCTTTAGTTCTTTTATAGTTACAGCTTTCCCTTAGGTGAATATGTCATTTTTGACCATGGCAAGTTTTGTACTCTAATAAGCCTCAGTTTCTATGGTGGGACAAGACCAGGACCCCAGCCCCAAAACTCAAAGCCCTTTTCCAGACTTTTGGTTGTTTCCCAATTGAGAACCGTCCCCACTGCTGTCTGTTGATTCTCACTCTTTTCCTCATCTCACTTCTCCAAACAGCTCCACATAATCTGCTTACGCTGTGGAGGGCTACACTGGACACTTCATGGCCACTTGCTATGTACTGTCTCAGCATTTAAACCTTAGTGACCCAATAACAGCTCCATATTATCCCCACTATGTGGCCAGTAGACCAAGACTGTAAGTAAAGAGTTGGTGGCCAGGATAGAGCTCCACGATCTAGGAAGTGATGGTTGAAACCAGCTCTCCCTGTAAATTTGGAGCCCTTAGATTTCCAGTCTCTCCTACACTGCTTTCTGCATAGTACAATGTATATTTCTTCATCAAGAAGGAACAGCACCAATTAATGTGTTCACCGATTAATTAGCATATGCAAAAATGTGAACACATGCTATGTGTCCAGATGCTAAAGGGCTGAATTGCACCTCTATCACTTCATCAAGTCTTTTACAATAGTGCTGTCTTTTCTACATTAAAAAGTGAAATTTTGTCCCTGTAATGCAATCTGTGGTAAGAGCATTTAATAAGTGGGTTTTATTCTTAAAAAGCAACAAAAAATTTTAATGAAGTGGCAATTACCTGTCTCTTAAAATGAGGAAGTGAAATGGAAGATTTATTTATCACCCTTCAGGTAGTCACTGTAAGTCTCAAACACAGTCAAGCTGTCTGTCGTTTCAAATGTTTGTCCTATTGATGCATTGTTGATTAATAGCTGCCTGCATGCCCCCATTCTATGTTTACAAATTATGATCATGGTATATAAAAATACATTTCTATTTTTTAAAAAGAGAGCAAAAAAATTGGCCTTAGCTTTTGAAGTGGTTTAGTTTTGAAACTTATTCCAAAGCCTTCTCCACGATCTGGGAGACTTCTCACCCCACCCCCAGCACTGAGGATTAAACCTAGAGCCTCACACATTGTTGGCAAGGGCTCTCATACTGACTTACGCCCCCAGAACTCATTAAAATTTGTTATTTTGAGGCAAGCTCTTTGTAAGTTGCCCAGGCAGGCCCTGAATTTGCAAACTTCCCGTCTCAGCCTTCAAAATAGCTGGAATTATAGGCCTGGGCCACCATGCCTGGCTGAGGGGCTCTTCTTTGGCCTTCATGCAAATTCTTTGACTCTGTAAATGCTCTTCTGTGCAGCTCCTGGGAAGGCTGGCGCTGAGCCCTCCTGGAGCCAGTACCTAGGGCTCCTGCTCTATTCTCCTCTCCATACAGACATCCAACTTTCTGGCTGTTAAGACTTCCTGCTTCTTTTTTCCTCTTGCTGCCTACTGTTTAGAAATTCTTCTCATTGGATCTAAAGCCATTTAAATATTATATAGATCATTTTATTTTAAGAAATTATCCAAAAATCATTGTCGATATCCTCTCGTTAATGGAGACAGAAAAAGACAACGTGAAATCAAGAATGCAGTAGCACTGAGGAGAGGAAGAAGGAAAAGGTGACTGAAGTGATTTGCTCCTAGTGGTGACACCCTCCTGGGGGCCTTCTGTGGGACTGTGCTACACCTCAGCACTGTGCCATGTCACATTCCTATCCCTTCCCTCCTGCAGTGAGATTCCTATACTGCCTGATTATGAATCCATTTCCAATCACATGGCATGCCCACAATGTCACATCACAAGGGAGAAAGGAGAGGTGGAAAACTTGATGAGACCTGGTGAATTTAGATCTCATTGCCTTAAGGAGCTATAAAGTACATGGCTTTTGCAGTTAGCAGCAAATGTTAAAAGGGAGGCTGCCACTTTTAATATATCACTTTGGATGCGTTATTTTACCTGTCAGACCCTCAGTTTCCTCAGCTGTAACAGACGGATTAAATAATTTTTAGTTCAAGAAATGACCCAGCCTGGTGAACACAATGCACCTAAATCACACCAGAGAACAACAGTCCAAGCTCTGCACATGGGCTGCATTTTAGCTCCTATTTTTATATTATTGTTACAAATTTGTAAAAGATACCAGAGAGATACATTCAACCAGCTTAGGCATAATCTTTTCTACTGGGAGGAAATAAAACAGATTGTACAATAGCCCATATTTTAAAAACTCATTTTTGCCTCTAGTACTCTCAAAAGAAGTATGCACTTATTTAGATTTTAATGTTTGACTCTTATCTATACCAACATTATTTCAATGCAACATTATGTTGGCAAAATCCCACTATTAAAATAAAGTATTATTTACTAAGGACAACAATATTTTCAAGCAATATCTACCTGAAGCAAAAATTGCATGAGTTTTGCCTCAGTTAGTATATTTTCCATTTAGAGTTTATCCCTATTCCCATTGCATGGGCTACTTGTCCTGTCCCATGTCCTCCAATGCCCGTATCCATGCTTATATGAACGGAAGATTATTTTTCTTATATGACCCTAAAGTTTCTGCATTGCATGCTTTAAAAAAAATTGATTTATTGGTACACTTTTGACATACACAATACCACATACATCACAGGGAATTTGTTCCCGTACATAATGTATCTTAATGTTTTTCCCATTCCTCTTCCTTCCCTTCAGTCCTTCATACTTTGATCTTGATTATTCCTAGACTGAATGCAGAAAAGCTGAAGACAAGGGTATCATCTCTGCCTGTCGCCAACAGATGGCGACAGTGGACACACAAGGCTATTTTGGTCTCTGCCAAGCTGCTGCTGTGGTGGTTCTTGAGTGGACACTTGTGGTATCTGTACTGGTTTTGAAATGTCTAGGAACATTATTAACCCCACAGCATGACTTTTAAGTGCAAACCTAAAGGCAGTTTTGAAATCAGTAATAAGAAGTTTGAGATGCCAATGCTAAGTAGGGACAATTTTAAAAATACAAAATGATACAGAGCGAAAAAATGTGGCACTGGTGGTGAAATGAATCATTTTAAGATATAAATGGCCGCTAAGGACAATCCATTTGCGAGAAGTGCTGTATCCATTAATCAATCAAGCAAGGATAAACAATGAATGACTAAAAATGTCCAAACAAAATAATACACTTTCTCAGTAGTCAGAGACTAAGCACCAATTTCAGGTGATAATTAGTTAGACAATCTAATTTTAAGGTAAGAAAGACCAAGATTTATTTGGGGCTTTAAAGCAATGATTCTTAACCCTTACTGCATGCTAGGATCACCTAGGAAGCTTTTCAGAACCCTGAAAAGCCAGGCCAATAACCACAGTCTCTGGGAGTAAGAAACAGACATCAGGAGTATGGAAAGCTCTTCAAGTGATTCCAATTTGCCACCAATGTTGAGGACAACTGCCTTCAGATCTAAGAATGAGGAAACGTGGCTGTGATAGCTGTAGGGATTCAAATGCATTTCATTGTACAGAGCAGTGCAAGCCACGAATATGGATACTGTCCCTTCGCTATGACATTTGCGTCTTTATGAAGTGCAGTTACCTGCCTTTCTATTTTCATAAAACCATTATGGTGAGGAAGAAATACTACTAAGAAAAAATCAGCAAGCCTTATTTTAAAATTGTGAAGTAGCTATTCAGACGCCTACCTGAAGAAAATACATCAGAACCACAAGCGTCAACATCTTGTAGTCACTTCAGCAAGTCCATTTACAAACAAGCAGAAACACAACCGGTTCTAAACTATAGAAGCCTCTGTACACCAGCATCCTTCTCCGGCTTTCATCTCAAAACACTCATTCAATGCATCCCAGTTAATCTCTATTTATAACAGCGCACTTTTGCCCTAAAATAAATGTACCATTTGATTCCCCACAACTTCCTCACCCCCCCCAGCTCTTCTTGCTGCAGCCCCCTTTTACCTTATCTGCCATTATCATGGAGGAGCCCCCATGGATTCCCAGGATGGGGGTGAGAGTCTGAGCCGAAATGAAATCGAGGATCTGGGCGATGGCTTCCTGGTCTGTATCATCAGCAAACACCACACCCTGGATCTTCCGGTCAGACATGAGATCACAGATGCGGGTGATGATACTCTTTGGGTCAGTCTCATTCATGGCTACCAGTTCCACTCGGGGCACCACAGAGAGATGGTGGAAATCATCTTTCTCGTGGGCATCCTTGATGGCCACCTCGTCGGAAGTGCCCACGAGGATGACAGCAATGCCAATGCTCGGGGGGCTCTTCTGAGAACGGGCTCTGCTGCCAGACACGACCAGGACGGCCAACACCAACCAGAACTTGGGAGAACAGCACTCTGCTCTGGGCTTCATCTTTAACTTGTCGACTCCCTGAAAAGACAAAGGGAGAGGTTGGTTAAAACATGACCTACACTACATAACCTGGCTTTGAAGAGCTTGAACACTGCAATTCACGAGCCTTATCTTCTTCTCCTGATTATTAACCCACTTTCATCAATTAGCCCAGTCTCTAATCTCTGTCTGCTCTTTGCTCAGAAGAATGAGAGAAAAGGAAACTTTCAAAAGCCTCAGACACCTTTGAGCAAGACAATAAAAGATGCTATTGCAACGGCCATCAGCAGAGGATGCAGGTAAATCAGGTGCTCGTGCCAAGTGCACACACGTGGAAATCTGCAGGAGGGGTCTTGCTGTCGCTGATGACCCTGGCAGGACAGTTGGACCCCATCCTCCAACTGCTCCTGGTCAAGTCAGCCGCAAAACAAGCTCAGCCGAGGCCAGCAGCAAAACATGGCCCGGATAAGCCGCACACAGGGAGCGTCGTCGAGATGCAGAAGCCTGCAAGTTCTTGCAGCTTTTCCCTTGTTTGCCTCTCAAAGGACAAGAGCTAGCAAAAGCTTTAGCAATCCCTTTAGTGTCTGGTCCCTAAAACTAAATCACAAGAACTGCTGATATATGGGCAGTATTTTCAAGTCATCCTTACAATTGATTCATGCAAAAACCTAGGGGGGAAAAAGTCAGAATGTATTGTCCCCATTTTATAGATGTTGATGCCAACCTTCAAAGAAGGTTATTGACCTGTGCAAGACCGGAAGCAAATTAAGCAAACCAAACTTGAACCTAGAGCTTTTGACTTTTGTATTGTGATTTGTATTCCATTGCATTATATCACACTGCCTTTTATATCATCAATTACTATATTACAAGGAAAAGTATTATTATGATCTCTTTTGCATCAAAATATAACTTAGACAAATACTATTAATAGATGAAGTAATGTTGGAACAACCTTTGAAAAAGATTTCTATTTTTTCTAATGGGATCTCCTAACAGTGACTTCTCTGAAATGACTGAGTATATTCTTGCATACACCGTACCACCCTTACCCTACAAAGAATTCCTCTTTTTGACTTTCACACATGATCCTAAATCTTACACTATGCAGCAGACTAAAAACAGAGTTCTGCAGACTTTAAGTACTGGTCATTTCTCTTTATGTTTCTCATAATTCTCCAAAAGTCAGTCTTATTTTAACAGAACGAGTCCTACTTGCTTTGTTTTAAATAGTCATTGTGGTGTATCTGTCATGAGATACTGTATCAGGTACCTCTTATATGCAATCTCTTTCGTCTTTATGGGAACCCTATAAATTAGACCTTTTATTCCCATTTCTCAAGGGAAGAAACTGAAGTTCAAAACAAGTATGTAATTGTTCAAGGTCAGAATGCCAATGTAGAAATAAAACATTCTTATACACCAAGGAAGTATGCTATAAACTGTATTCAGAACCAGAATCAGGGATTTTTCTTTGACATGACAGAGAGCAGACATCAGGGATGAAGGTGCTCCTTAATAAAGTCCTGTTTGTTTGAAAAATAAAAAAGTGAATTATTAGGAGAATGAAAATTTTGAGAGTTTGATGAAAAGAAAAAATGAAAACGAAGGTGTTAAATAAGGCTGAGGACACCGACCACAAAGGACATTAATAATTTGGGAGTAAGATGATGGGGACATTTTGTGGCTGAGGAAGCACAAAATCCAATCCAGCTCTTAGCAAAAAACATTTTGGAACCCTTCATGTTGTAGTCATCCTTCACCACTGCCAAGAAGGAGACCTGTATCGATTGCTTCGGCTGGCTTTTGAGAACAGGCAGACCGGTGGCTCAGTGGTGCACGCCTGAGCAAAGCTGACCCCTGTCAGTTTCCGAGTCCCTACTTCAGTATGGAAAAAGTAAATAACTCCATGAGTCCTTAAAATTCAGGCTGATGGGCTACATAGCGTAAGTAGAAACAAGACCTAAATTCATCCCCCCAGAGTTTAAAGAAAAGCAACAGTATGGAATTGAGCAGAGTGAATATTCAGAGGAAAAGAGTTAGATTTAGCACCTCAAAGAACTGTTATATATATTCTGTTCAACTCCGAGAACTGGAGACTGGTTCTCCAAGAGAACCAAAAGATTTAGAATTTGGCAAAACTAGCAGCTAGCTTCATTTCAGCAGGATTCTAATCCTATAGCTACAAGTCCCTAAATTAGATTTCTTCACATTTAAAAGTGGTCCTGTCTGCCATGACAGTTTATTAACTTTAATGCACTCTACACTCTCCCACTTTGAGATTTTATTTGCTCCCTTAAAATATCTATTGTACATCTCTATTGCTTCTCACACAATATATTGCACTTTGTTATGCAATGGCTAGTGTGACACTCAAAGAATAAACTCTGGTTTTACGGAACATCTCTTTTATACTCAGGATGGAGCAAAGCATTTTACAGAGCAATACATTATGGGAGATACCAGTAACAGAGGGACTGTGAGACAAACAAAGAGGCTGCTTTGAATACAAACTCAATTTCAGACATTAGAAAAGGGGTGGTTGAGAGAAACCATGTCCAAGGTAAGCCAAGTAGTGTTGCTCGCTTCCTCAGATGGACCACAACAAGTCATAATGTACCTGCTCTATGAAGCTGCGGCCCCTCTTCTTCAATGCATTGTACCTCCTTCAGTAGAGTTGAACACTGCTTCGTTTGAGCTCACACAAAAGCCTGCACATGTCTATCTAACTAATAGTACCGGTATACCACAAGATTATGGGTCTGCCGGTGTTAAATGGCTGATCAACTCCTTGTGGGAAGTTTATTAGAATTACACAATCGTGTGTCTGTCTATCTTAACTGTCAGTAACTTCTCATTAAGAAGCAAGCACCTCCTTAATTCAGAAAGCATTTATTTATGATGCACCTTCACGGCATTGTTTTTAGTCCTGAAAATGCAACATATACAGACATTATCCTGCAGGACTATGGTTTTTCAGAAGGTGCAGGCATATAGGGAATATCCTATCTCATTTCTGGTCACATGCTTGAGTCCCAATAGTACCTCATATATAATAAATAGATAATTGCTCAGACTGAGGGATACTCAGACTAAGTTTCTACAACTAGATTAGACCATATATTAAACTGCTGATACTGGGCCACTTTTATATATAATAGTTTAACCTACTGTGTGTTAGGTGCTATTATTTCTAAGCAATTTTCTTTCATTGTTTGGTCTCCATTAAAATATCACAAATCACAATTTTTCCCTATGTTACAAATGGGGAAACTGATCTGAGAGGTTAAGTAGACAACCAAGATAGGGAACAAATAAAATATTACATTGTTTCAAATCCAAACTTGTCTGACTTCACAGTTTTTTCTTTTTCCACTATGGGACTACTTTTCAGTATGAGTAGATAAATGAATTAACAGATAATGAATGAATGAAATCACCAGCCTGAGCTTTCATCCAGGCCCACATTAGCAAAGTACCTGAGGATGGGCAAGTCACCTAATTACTAACTCTATTTCGTCATTGGTAAAATCAGGATAATAGACCTAACCTACATAAATGAAAGGTTTTATGAAGATCAAATGGTAATATGTATATGGAAGTACTTTGAAGGATATAAAATACTCTACAGAAGCAAAGGATGTTACCTTTAAGCTTTTAGAAGCTTTTCTAGCTATTTATGAAAGCACAAAGTGAGCATGTGGGAGGCGGGAGTGAAAGAATGTCAGACAGCGACTGAGAGGAAGGTAAAGAGGAACCTCACAGGGGGCAAGAGCTATTAGTTCCCTCAGTGATAGAACTTCTTGAAAAAGATGTCACATCATGGCCTTGGGGTAACAGCAGACTCCACTGACAGCTCACCAGACTTGCAGCAGAATGCAAGAGTGATTCAGGCCAGGGTCAGTACTGGGAATCAGTGAGCTGAGCCTCCCAAAAATAATGCTGTGAATTCAGGCATCTAGATGCAAAAAAATAGAACTTGCAACAGGGCAGCAGGATTAGATTGACGACTGCTCATCTGTTTGATCATCTGCTTCCTTTAAGCTTGGACTCAGTGAACCTGGATCTCCAGCAAGCAGAAGACCACAGCTGCCCATCTTCATGCCTTTAGCTGGTCCAGACTAACTACAGCAGGAAACACTGTACACGTGGCTCATAGTGGACACCAAGGGACATATATCAGGGTGAGAAGCTGGATCCACCCTCTCACCAGAGAAAACCCAGTCCTGGGACAACCCTAACAGGAAGAGTAAAACGTGATGTATTGAATAATTTTAAATCACAATTCCAAAATACCCTCATTTAATGAGTCAGACACCATCCAGTTAAGGACAGTGTGGTTGCAATACGACAAACAGGAAAATTAGGATTAAAAGTGCCAAAATATACTTCAGGTCCATTTCAGGCACAATTTCAAAAACTACAAGGAACGCAGGCCTTAAAATGTGTCACATTAAGAGAGTATGGAGAACCAAAGAATTTCAGGTAGTGTAAGTCAAGTGAAGTATGTGAGTGTAACCTTTGTGGAGGTCAGTGTGAGAATATCTATCAAAATTTTAATAAGGACAAAGTAAAATTCAAAAGTAAAAATATCAAAATGGACAGTGAGGGTCATCACATACTGATACCAAGAAGCTATAATGAATATGACCAAATCTGAAGCTAAAAATGTAGACTTGACATGTTGAAGGCAATAATTAAAATTTCCATCATTGGGTAGGGAGGATAAAGACAGCAGATAAAAGATCTAATTAACAAAGACATAAAGGATTCTATAGTAAAACATGAGCTATAAGATTGAACCAATTCAGAAATATATATATTACAGAGAACGCACATTCTAAGCAGATGAAAAATATTAATTGCATCAATAATTTCTAAAAATCAAAATGACATCATTTCCCAGTAACAGGCTTAAATTAGAAATAAGTTCTTAAAAGTAACTTTAAAATATCACATTTCTATTTGAGTACTTTCATTCCCTTTCATTATTATAATATCTATTGTACATTTTGGATCTTATTACTCTTTCAGTTTTTTTATTATTGTTATTTTTTATACTAGTGAGACAATATTATATTTACAAATGTGAGTCTGATTTATTTCACTTATGAGTATAGTCTCAAGTTGCCTCCATTTACCTATAAAAGCCTCAAGATTTTGCTTTTTTTAAAAAAAATTATATATCCAAAAATTTTAAAACAAAACTTAATAATAAACAACTCTAAGTTAAAAGAGACAGTCATAAGGAAAACTAATAAATCCTTTGACAGAATAGCAACAAAAACAGTAAAAATCAAATTTTCTAGATTACAACTAAAGCAGTTTAGAGAAACTACATATTTAGACACATTTATGAGAAAATAAAACATGACTAATTGTAATAAATTTTCACTTACTAAACATTTAACATAGTCAACCCTAAAAAGGAAAAAAATAATGAATGAATGAAACACAAGACAAAGAAAAAAACTAATCCTTTAAAACAACATAAACGAAGTTCTGACAAGATCAACTAGAGAAAAAGACAAAATTCAAATTGAATGTGTAACTAAAAGGAGAAAACAGTAACACATACAAAAAAATTTAAAAGAATATTATGAAAATCATTGCTTTAAATTGAATGTATAATATCTAAAAAGTAACAAATGGAAAGATGGCAAGAGAATACAGAAAATGTGAATATAAAAACATTAAAGAGAGTAAAATAGTATCAAAACCCAGTCCTGATCTCACAAAATGACCCCCCACTCCTACTCCTCTGTATTCCACTGTCTACACTAAAATCTCAGAAACTCATGAGATGTGCTCTGAGCAGAGCACCCTGCCCTAAACCCTGCTCCTGGGGATCTTCCCACGACCCTCAGCTCCGCGGCATTAAAGCGGCCATTGTAAAGTTATGACTCAGTAAAACAAACAAGCAACAACAAAGAAGAGGAAGGGAATAACAAAGGGAGTGGGAGGGTGTCAGGGTGGGCGGGTGATAAATATGAGCAGAAAACATGCATTGAAACCACTTTCCTCAAATGCGGAATTAGTGGAGAGTACAGGGTAAAAGGTATAATCACCAAAGCATGTTACATGCACCTACAAACCTGCTAAAATAGAACTCACTAAGCCATAAAACAGATTTTTTAAAAGGGTGCAAAATGGGGAGAAAAAGGAGGACAAACAGTTACAGATGGTTTTAGAGATGGGTAAGACAGGTTTAACGAACTTAAGAAAGAAATGAAGTTTGTTCACATAAGTTAAGTAAAATAGAATAAGAAGGAAAGTTTGATTACAAATCCAGGTAAAATAGTGTAATAAAAGATTAGTATAAGTCCCTTTTGCTTATGAACATATAGGCAAATTTAAAATTCCTAAGCAAAATATTATTTAACCAAGATCCAGTGAATATTTTAAAATAATAATGATCAAGTGTCTTTATAACAAAAATGCAAGGATGACAAATTTGGAATATATGTATCAAAATTATTCACCATATTAAAGAACAAAAGGAAACATTCACATGAATAATCTCCAAATTGAATAAAACAAATTTAATTAATGGAAAGACTCAAAACAGAAAACATAACATGTTTAAACAAAAAAATCTCTTCGATAGTAGAAAATAAAGGTCATCACACTTTACCTAGTAAGGTTACTACCAAAAATTTTTATCTCATGCCTTCTAATATATAGAAAATGCTAGGTTAATTTTATAATGCTACTTGAAATTCTGATAAAAATGAAGTCAAGGAAACAAATGTGTAAAGAATAGGAAGGAAAGAACGAAGTGGGATATGAAGGCAATACAGTTCTCCACACAGAGAATCAAGTAGACTTTAAGAATTCTTTGAATTAATATAGTTCAGTAAAGTTTCTAAGATCAATACCCTTTTGATAACCAACCCTACAATGTAATATTCATAAGGACAAAATTAACTGTAAACTATTTTGGAATTAACAAAGAAAGGTTTTAACAAGGCCTCCAAAGAGAAACTTTTAAAACTCTCTTACAGGAGATGAAAGAAGATGTACTTATCTGAACGTAATGAAAGCATACCACGAACCAAGAAGTATGATTAACTCAACTCCACAGAAGAGATCCTAAATAATTTTTTCATTAACATAATTTTTAAACTTTAAAGTACCAAGTCAATTCTGGGTTTTAAGGCATACTTTCTAAATTCAAATATACAGGGTGAGGATCAAAGGGATGCTCCAGAATCTGAATGTTTAACTTAGGCCATAAATGTGTTAACCAACAATCTAAAGCAGGCAATGTGGGTATCACAGGGACCAAACAATCACTATCTAATGTCATTATGAAGTCCAAGGCTAGTATCTCCTTCTATAAAGTGAAATGTAATGGCACCTATTCATTATATTCTGAACATCTGAAAACCCAATTTCAATCTTCTAGATGAATTCAGAATCTTTGAAACTAAATACCATCCAAATCTGCAGAAACAATGCATAAAAATGACAACCTTTGATTTCAGATGACTTAGATCTTAACACTTCTGGGCTCTGTGGTCTCTTCCTTCTCCCTCTACCATGCATCTTCCATTCCTCTTTTAAAGATGCTGCATCCCAGGGCTGGGGATTTAGCTCAGCGGCATACGCACCTGCCTTGCAAGCAGGCAGTCGTGAGTCCCATCCCCGATACCAATAAAAAAAAAAAAAAAATGCTGAGTCCCCCTGATCGTGTTATTTCCTCAGAGTAGATCAGGTTAAGAAGTGTCACAGTGTGGGAAGCATGGGCAGCAGTGCACCTATGAAACCAATAAAGAAACAAGTGTTCTGGACATTCTACAAACACACCAAATCTACTTTTAATTTGGTAATCTATATGCCAACAATCAGGGCTCCTCAATCTAAATACACTCTTGTGGGCAGCCAGTCTTAAATCCAGTTCAATCTACCACTGCCACGACAAATGATGTAAACAGAAAAATCAAGTTAAGTTGCTTTTTGAAAAATGGTTGATCAGAGAAGAGAAAGAAAAAAGAAAGATGCAGGCAAAAATTACCCAAACTTGAACCAGTAGATGAACCGTTAGGTCCTTCTACATAATACAGGGAAGGACGCCCTTCCTAAGCTCCCCTAGGCCCCGGGAGGTGATACCTTCATCACTGCCAAGGATAAAGGTGATTTTGAATTCATTTGCAAAGATATTTCTGCCAAGTCTTTCCTAGGACTTCTATCGAATAACAGTTGAGCAAGCAGATCTATCTTCTAAGCTCCTTCCTTAGTCTACTGTACGCCCAGTAGTTAAATCCAGGTGTTTGTTTACTTCATCTGAGCTGCTCTGTCCTGCTACATGCACAAAAGGAAGTGTCACTTCTACTGTCACTCAAGTTCTTGACACAAGGATTCTACAGATAAATAGTAAAGGATTATGAATCACTTTACTTGTGTCCATTTAATAGAAATTTGGAATATTAACATAGATGATTATCTGTACCCTCACCAGCAGCAACCACTCGTGTTTTTTTTAATTTCCTTTAATATTCTGCCATACCAGAGAGCAAAATTGTTCAGAGTTTCTCTTCTCACATCTGCACACAGTTCTTAATTATAATTAATTTATATGCCTCCAAGGACAGTGTAGGCAGCCCTGCTGAAATCCAAGCCTTTTGCAACCTGATTCTGATTATTATCATTTGGCAGCAGATTAGGGCAATTGTGTGTATTGGTTTAAGAGCAAAATAGCATTTTCAAGTGTTAATAAAAATTATTGGCTTGTTGCTGACTGTCAGGAGGGGGGATGGACGGTGAAAACTAGTGGATGGTAAAGGAAGAAGCACGTAGCAGGGCAGCAGGAAAATTTCAACTGGGAAGAAGGTCAAAGGAAGTTGCTGGAAGCCAGCAGAGAACAGAGGAGGGGATGGATCGTCAAGCCCGGAGGCACCACCTGGATGGGACTGGTGCTCTCTTCTGCAGCTAAACAGCCTCTACTAGGTAGATTTAAACTATGGGTGTTGAGGAAGGTTATTTCCAATGCTTCCCCCTCGTGAATGGCTGGGTTCTAGAGCCCAAGCACATTCCAAGTCGCTACAGTCATCAAGTGTCTTCTGCAAACTGCAGGGCCAAACATCAATATTAACCACGGTGTGTTGTAGTGAGAAGAGTAAAGCGTTAGAGTTAATGGGTATGTGTTTAACACTTATTCTTCACTTCCTGGGTGATCTTGAATCAGTTTCTTCACCCATCTGACCCTCAGTGCCTTCCTCTGTAAAACAGATAACGGCCTTCTTAGCATTACTCTGGAGACTGATAAATTTCCACATGCCTGAGGATGTTCTAGGAGATGGAACCCAGCAGTGACCGGGATCCAATCTACAAGGAGCTCTTAGGTGGCAGGTGAGACAGGCAAACAGTCAGGAAACGGGTTTCACACAGTAAGAGGTGTAACAGATATGTCTGAGAGTCACCTAACCCTTCCTGGGGAGCAGCAAGAGGGTCCAAGCCAAGTACTGTAAGCTGAGTGGGAAATCAAAATCATTGACTGAAATTATGAAAATGATAAAACATTAATCCCAAGGCCAAACAGGACCTACTCTATCACCACCCCACTTCTCCAGCCACCAAATCTTATACAAAATAATATGACCTCTTCAGCTATATCAAAATGACTCATCCATTATATATGGAATCCACGTCTTCACCCACTAATAATAGGAGAAGGAAGACATGTGCATAAGAAAACCAGAGCCCACCTCTCAATACTTTTGGTAGTAAAATGGTTTTTCTTGAAAATCCTAGTAAAATGAGCCAGAGACTAGATCCATCTTCCTTATCTATTGTTGGCACTAAGCAAAGTGTCTAGAAAATGGTTGGTACTCAATAAACATTTCTTAATGGCATGAATAAGTGAATAATACCAACAAATACTTTCCACTCTCTACCTTCACTGATACATAAACACTGTTCTAGGTCCTTCATTTCCCAAGGTTAACACCACAAACACTAGTACCATTTCCAACTTCTTCATGTTACATGCGGATCACTCTTAGGTTAATCCTCTTAGATGGTCATTGTCTACATATCTGGTGTTTATTTGACTGAGTACACATATGTGTAAGTCAGTGCCTATAGTAGTGATATAGGTATGTGTATGCAAATTAGCCCTCTTTTCCTTGGCCCCTGAGTTCAACGAGCTTCTGTTGTTGAAACATGACATCCAAATATGACTAAGCCTTTACTGCAGAGCTTAGGTTTAAATTTTAAAAATCTGTGAGGCCATACCTCAAAGATATACCTCAAATTCTATAGCCAGAATCAAAAGGAAAAAAAATGTACTAAGCAAGCTGGCTGTTTATGTAATTGTACATTCCCCAGTACTCAATGCTGTCTTTATTATTCTCACCAATATGCTATTTATTAATCACACAACCAATCATAATTAAATTCTGAACTCCTTGAGTGTCTGAGACACTCACCATTCATCACTGTATCTCTCCACTGCATTCATCGTAAGTTGCTACTTAACTCTCATGTTCCTTTCCCTTCTCCTTCTCTCTCCTTTCTCCCAAATCACTCTCTGAGCAGAATGGTGCCATAGAAGGCACACAGAACTGAGGATCAGGGGGTGTTCAGGCCCTGTTACACGTCTGGTGCTAACAAGCCTGTGATGGTATTTCTTTATCTGTGAAGTAAGTGAAATGGACCGTTAAAATGCTGTGCACTCCAGCCTTCCATTTACACTCCTGATCTGTGCTTCACTGTTCTCTGAACCCCAGGTGGCTGATGTGTGTGGACTCTATCAAGAAGCTTCCTGGAGCTCTAGCTTCCAGCTGGGTGTAGCCAACAGAAAGCACCCTCAGAAGAAGGCAGGGAACAAGGACACCAAGGCAGGACTGTTGGCTTTCCCTGTTTCCTTCTCTGTGCTTCCTGAGGACTGGCTCTATCTCTCAGCTAAAGGTCACCGCTCCCTTTAGTGACCCTCTCTCCACAGAGCCTCTCCCGCCAGCTTTCAAAACTCGCTTTCACCCTCCTCCTGCAGGACTACAGGGGTGGCAATTACACCAAACGGTTGCTGATTTTCTCTCTGGCCTCTGCACACTGTCCATACTTTAGCAGATACTCTTTTCATCAAATGCTTTTGCAGTTAAACCATTTAAGAATGCCAACAGTTTCCTGCTCTGACCATAAATGATACAAATTCCTCCTGAGGTACACTACCCTGCCTACAAGCCTCTCTGCTTCAAAGTGGCAAAAACTGAGTTCAGAAGCTACCACCAGCCCCTGAGCAGGGTACAGCTGCTCCTGAGAATGCCTGCACTGTGTCCTCAGCCCTGGTCAGAAGGGTCATAAGCAGCAATGCCTCTAAGTGCACGCCCTCTTCCAAAGAAAGAATAAAGAGCTAATGCATAATTTGCAGAAACAATCTTCCACAGCCTGCACGTTGTCAATGAGAGACGTAAAAGCACTGGGAGTCAAAAAAAAAAAAAAATACACCAAGCAATTATCAGAATGAGTAAAAAACAAAATTCAGAGAAAGACAGAGCATTTTCATTACAGAAAATGTAGTTGCTGAGTACACTGCTGAGGAAACAAAACTGCTTAATGGGGCCCTAACTTCCCTTTCCTCCTCCCTTTGAGTTGGTTAGAATTTGCTTCATGAAAAAGATTGAGTTTTAGAATCAGTTTTCACTGACTGCACACATTACAAACCAAAGCATAAAGGAATAAATTGAGTAATACAAGAAAGCATAAAGATGATGTGGCAAGGGAATACATGACTTAAACTTTTTTCTCTTCTATGCAGTAAAGAAATTTAAATGGGTGAAAAAAGAGAAAATTGTTGTGAATTCCTTCCTTGTAACAGAAATACTACTGTTGCAGCCAGGCATGGTGGCACGTGCCTGTAATCCCAGCACTCGAGAGGCTGAGACAGGAGGATCATTGTGAGTTCGAGATCATCCTGGGCTACTGAGTGAGTTCAAGGCCAGCCTGAACTGCACAGTGAGACCCTGTTTCAAAAAGGAAAAAAAAATTATGAATATATACTACTGCTGCAATTTGATCATCTTTCATAGTCTGTGTTGTTTTTCTAAAAACAAGTAGCTGCTGTCCGTCACTATTGAGAACAGCAGGTCCATTAAGCCTGGATCATCACGTCCACCATCAACAACGAAAGGAGAGAGACTGGCTGGCACAGGCCACACCACCTTCTCACACTCGCTGAAGCCATACCAATCTCTCCACGACTTACCTACCCCCGCACAGGTGGGACACAGTCCATGGGCAGAATCTGCAAGTTGGATCACAACAGGATATCTGCACCTTTCTTGTTTCCATTAGACTTTAAAAACAGAAAACCTGAATTACAGCTTCAGATGGCAAAAGTCCAATAAATCAACAAATCCTAATTGGGTGTCCATTGTGAGAATCTCTGCAAAAGGGATCAGAGTCAAGACTGTCTGCCACAAGGGTCAGACATCCCTGCACAGCGGTGACCTCGGGCTGGCAGAATGCTAGAGAGGTGTTAGTGGAGCGTGCAGCATTAGGACAAGGACAGAGAGGGCACTGAGGGCTGGGGTCCTGGGGACGGCTGTATCGGAAAGCGGTCCTCGAGCTGGGCTGAGAGGCTCTGAGAGTATCTGAGGTGAGGAACTCATCTTCAGCAAAGGCACAATAGCCAGACTGCACTAAGCCAAAAAGGCAGGCAGGCTCAGAGCTCACCAGGGATGCCTGGCCCGAGCAGGAGTTTGTGGAACAAGGAGCAGTGAGATAAAGCTACCAAGGTACGCAAAGGGATCTGGGTGCTCAGCTAAGGCGCTTACACTTAATGCTAAAGACGCAACAAGAAGCAATAGAAGAAAGAGAGGGGAAGGAATGTATCTCTGATCACTAAATCCAGTTTATTCTCAACTTGCAGGTGAATGGAACTGTAGCTGCCTTGGAGAGCTGTTTGGGAAGTCACTGGGACTGATTTATTTCAACACAGAAATTCCTTCCCTACCTCCCAATAATAGCTAATAAGCTGCCACTATTGAGATGTTAAGATTCCAATTTCATTTTATTATATTTTACTTTTTTGAGACAGGGTCTAACTATGCAGTTCAGGCTGGTCATGAACTCACTTTGTAGCCCAGGCTGGCCTTGAATTCACAACCCAATCCTCCTGCCTCAGCCTCTTGAGTGCTGGGATTACAGGTGCGAGCCACCAGGCCCAGCTAAGACCCCAATTTTATAATGATTAAGAAACCAGAGTGCTTATGTAATTGCATTCACTGAAGTGTTCTGGATTGAAATAAGATTCATAAGAACAGTTTTCATCTCAACATGAACATTTCCCTGCTTAGGGCTCCACCGACTCATGCAAGGGTTGTCCCAAAGCCTCAGAAACCTTCCATCCTCAAGTGACCCTTGTTCAGTTTTTATAGTCTCTCAAGGCTCAATGCAGCTGAAGAAGGGAATATAGGAGATGGAGGGAGGGAGGGAAAGAGGTAGGGAGGGAGGGAGAGAGAGAGACAGAGATAGAGAGAGCCTAAAATGAGAGAGAATTTCATTGGCATTCATTTGGCCTCTCCTACCCCACTCTTTCTGGCTTATTCTTCATCTTGCATCTTATATCTGTCTTCTCTATTTCTTAAAATTTCCTCCTCCAGATGTTTTTTTTAGTGCCTTCACACTTTCATCCATCCAACTTACCAAAACCACCCTGACACCAGTCACTAACAATATGTTCACAATCAAATCCAGTTGCTTCTTTTGCTCTGCTGTTCTAAATTTCCCTTACTGTGTGTGACAAGAGGTATCACCCATTTCCTCCACCTAGTACTAACGCTGTCATACTTAACCTCTCCTGTTTCCTGGTCTACTTGCACCTGAAAATCTCCTTGGCATCTTTTCCTCTGTTCTCTTAACTTTCTCTGGACCACTCTGTATTTCCTCTCTCTGTCTCTTCAGGGGCTACCCAGGATTTAACCGTGGCCCCCATCCCTCTGTTCCCCCACCCAAGGTACTGACTCAAACCTTACTCATCCTTAACTGATGAAGACAGACTTCGTTTTATACTTTTATCTATGTGTCTAGAGCTTGGCTCTACGTAAGGCTAAATGTCTGAAATGTTTTAACAGCTTCTTCACATGATCTTGTAATTTTCCTTTGTCTAATTTATGTTCAAGTCCAAGCCAAACCTTGTTACTTTCTCTAGTTTAGCACTAAATTCTTTCTTTATCACCTGATGCAATGCTGTGAGGTTTTTCCTATAACCATCTTTCCTCCGGCTTCTCTTCTCATTCTGCATCAAAATGTTCCAATCAGAATCATTTACTCCTCCTGCTTGCCACAGTACATTTTTTCCCTCTAAAATTTGACATCTCCTCTCTTCTCCCTTCTCTGAAGAATCTACATAGAGATGGAGTGATGTACCTTGTCAGAAATGTACCTGATTCAGTGTGCATTCCACAAAGCTGAATGAAAGGAACTCCTAAGCCTTTACCCCTGCATCTAATGAATCATCCGTGCCTTGAAATTCACTCGTTCTGCTACCATCCGGTGCACTTGTCTATTTCCACACCACTATTCCAACTACCGTCTTATCTTTTTTCTTATAAAGATCTCCAGGAGATAGGCAAAGAAATAATGCAGCATTAACTAGTTACATATAATAAAACTAAAATATGAACCAAAAGGAAAGGGATAAAGTGTTTTCCTCAGAATCTTTTTAGAATTAGGTGATTCTGGATTTATAGAGTCTGTCCAGGAAATATCTCTTTAGAAAAAGCAGAAAGGTCCCAGCGGAGGGCTAAATGGACTACCAGAAAGCTTTTTGGAATTGAACTGGACAAAAGAACACGTGGAAGGCTTCAAAATAGGAACTGGTAGCTAATCAAAGAGAGAAAACAACAACCAAATAAGCCATAATCAAAACAGCTCCTTTTGGGGCTGGGGATTTAGCTCAGTGGCATAAGCACCTGCCTTGTAAGCAGGTAGTTGTGAGTGCGATCCCTGGTACCAATAAAAAAGAAAAAGACAAAAAAAAATAGCTCTTTTTTCAAAATAAGCAAATATTATCTGTTTTTTATTTAATTTTTTTCCCATGTTGGAGACTGAACTCAGGCCTTGTGTATGGTAGGCAAGCACTTTACCACTGAGCTATATTCCCAGCCAGTTCTATTTTTTTTTTTTAAAGAGACATTGAAAACTCATGGAAAAATTTTAGACATCACTTATTTAGCCTCTGAACCTCACAGAAGTAGATCATCATTAAGCTGTGAACATAATGCCTATTTGACAGGGCTGTTAAGACTTACATGACAAAATAGATATGAAAGTAGTAGAAAGGTAAAATGCAAATGTGGAGATTTGTTATTACTAAATGGAACTGACAAATAAATTATTCATGCATGCATACATTAGTATGTAAATTTTAACTAATAAGAAAAATACTTTTTAGGTCCAGTTAATGGAAGTATAATTTTTATACATTAAAATTCATTTTTTAGCTTTACAGTTCAGTAAGTTTTTGATAAATCTATACAGTACATTACCAGCATCATAATTAAGATATAGACTATTTCCATCCTTTCAAAAGTTTCCTGTGCTCCTTTGCAATCAATCTCTTAACACTTTACTGCCCTCACAACTACTGATTTGATTTTTGTCTCTAAAATTTTGGTGTTTCTGGGCTCTGTTACAAACAGATAATACTTTGAGCAGTCTTTTGTGTCCACCGCTTGACATACTGGCTTTTGATATTCCTCAATAATGTTATACACATCAATACTTCACCCCTTTTATTGCCATTTCTACAGCTGCACCAAAAATGTTCATGGATTTACTATTGATGGACTTTTAGGAAATCTGGTAATCATGAATAAAGCAGCTGTGACAGTCTTAGTGTGGATATAGGTTTTCATTACCCTTAACTGGGTATCTAGCAGAGAGACTTCCGGATTATTGATGAAAATATTAATTATTGGTTAGAGCATTTCTTCATAAGAAATGATCAAACTTTTCCAAAGTGTTTATACCATTCTGAATTAACACCAATAGTTTCTACAACTTTATTTTATTTTATTTTTTTGTACCAGAGATCAAACTCATGACCTCGCGCTTGCCAGGCAGGCATTTATGCTGCTGAGCTAAATCCCAGGCCCTACAAATTTCATCAGCATTCTTATCATATAATTCTCACCAGGGTCTTGTGAGCTCTCATTCCATCCTGATGTCCTTCCTTCCTTCTCTTCCTCCTTCCTTTCCTTCTCTCAACTTTTTTTGTTAATTTTACCTAGATATTTACAAGATCACAGTGAGACTTTGAGTTTGATTTCCTGCCAACTAATGATGCTGAGGATCATTTCAAGTGCTCATTCTCCATCTGTATCTCTACTTTGGTAAAATGTCTGTTAATATCTTCTGTTCACTTTTTAAATTGGGTTGTTTGTCTTACTGAGTTGTAAATGTTATTTATATATTCTAGACATAATTCCTTTATAAGACATATTCCTTAAAATATGTATTTTACAAATTTCTCTCCTATTTTGTGGCTGATTCACTTCCTCAGCAATGGTTTTCTGAAAAGAGAAGTTTAATTTTATGAAATCCATTTTATCAACGTGTTTATGGTTTGTGCTCTTTGTGTATCTATGCAATCTTTCCCTAAACCAAAGATGTAAAGATTTTCTTCTAAGTTTTTTAGTTTCAGAATTTTATAGTCACAGTTTAATGATACATTTTAAATTAATAAGGTAACTATTTCTAACATGGCATGAGCTGAGTTTCATTTGTGTTTGTGTCTGTATGGGTTTTGTATATGGACATATAACTGTCCCAATGCTATCTATGGTGAAAGCATTATCCTTTCTCCCTTATCTTGTCACCTTTACAGAACCAGTTGACTATGTGTGTCCCTACTGTGGTCTTTCTTTCTTTTCAGCCTGACTGAGACCTATATGTTTCTTTATGCTATTGCCACAACATTTTAGTTATTATTGCTTTATAGTTACTATCTTACTCAGACATTATATATCCTTCAGCTTTTTTCTTTTATTTGACATCATTTTGGCTTTTTGGCTTTTCTGTGTAAATAGTGGAGTCAGCTATTAGTTTCTCCAAAATAAGTCTATAAGGATATTGGTTGTGTTTGTACTTAATGTATATAAATATTTGGAAAACTAAACATTTTTTATTTTGAGTCATATATTTTATAAAACTTATTCATAAAATTTAATTTTTTTCCATTTAGATTTCTAACTTTTCCTTGGGACAATATGTAAATATGATATTTTTTATAAGGATTTATGTCTTGTGACCTCACTAAACTAACTTATCTAAAAAAACTTTTCTAAAATCTTACAGGTTTTTTCTTTTTTTTGCCATGTAATTTGTTCTTTTCTTCCGAGAATCACATCCTTAAATAAAGATGGCTTTATTTTTGTTTTCCATTCAGTTCTCATTCTAATCTTGTACTGCTGGAAAAAAATCTTCAATATAACTAGGAACAGTGAACATCCTTGTCCTATTCCTAACCTTAGAGAGAGAGAATTCAGTTTTTCACCATTCAGCAGATAGTATCTGTAGTTCCCGCAATGCTTTGTTAGGCTGAGGAAATTCCCTTCTATTTCTAACTTGATAAAATTTTTCAAATTATAAATGTGCACATAAAAGTTTTTTGTGTGTGTTTCTTTTAACAGAAATAGTCTTTTTTTCACACTTGCTTCAAGATTACTTCATTAAGTTTGGATGCCTGTAAAGACTTGAGAAAGGAACGGTGAATTTAAATGAGTCTGTGCAGTGTATTGTGTTTAGAATTTATGAGGTTTTTGACTGAAAGATAAAAAGGAAGTAAGAAGCCCCCAGAAATAATCATTCATGTAGAAGATAATCAATCCAAAAGAGAAGAAGTGGTACTAGATTGGAAATCGATGAGGAATAAAACATAATAAGAAGGTCAGAGATTAAAACTGAATTGAAACCATCTCCTGTAGGGAAAGGAGTCAGTGATGAGAGACAATTGAGAAAATAAATTCTGGACACTTGATAACAATTCCCGTGTGTCAGAAATATGTGAAATTGTGGAAAATTCTGTAGACAATAAAACACAGATACCAAGTCACAGAAACAGAGCAGACGGGGTCCCAAAAAAGTGATTTAAATGTGAACCAAATGATGTGTGAATAGCATCTCTCAATCAAGGGCACAAAAAGGACTGGGGGTATAGCTCAGTGGCACAGTGCCTACCTGGAAAGCATGAGATCCTGAGTTCCATTCCCAGTACCAAAAAAAAAAAAAAAAAACTCGAGCACAAATATACATTCGTAAGAGAACTTCCTGCCAGCTGCCCCCTTCAACACGCGCATGTGCACACACACACACACACATTCAACCTTGTCTCCCATTAATGTGAGAACTGTCCCTCTTCTTTCTTACTTTACCTTCTAGGTAAATGCTCTTTCCTCTGGCAGGTCCTCCCACTTGCCTATAATCCACATCCTGATGCCAACTTTCCCTGTCCAGCTCTCCTAGCAATAGGATCTGAGAAGTGCTGGAGACAAGAGCTACAGGAAAGTTTTCCTGTGTCTTTTGTGTTGGTTTAGGAATTTTCCAACCTTCCTAAAAATGATAATATTCATTATTTTCAAGCCAGAGCTTTAGAGACTGACTTTTAGAGTACAGTTGGTTCAGAAGGCAGACTATTCACCACACTCAGCTAGGGCCACTGGAATTTAAATGCAGAGAAGCCAGGGGAGCAGCTGTGGGCAATGGACTTGCAAAGCTACATGGACTTGATGGCTGGGGTGCTCATTTGGGGTGACCGACTTTGAGCAGAGTAGCACTTTTGAACAGGCAGATAGCCAGGTGGCAAGGAGAAGCGACAAGACAGCAGGAGCTCCCACAGCCAGTGGGGAAGGTGCAACATGAGCAACTGCTTGGCTTCTCCAGGCTTCTCATCCCTGTCTCACCCCATTTCCTCTGGAGACCCAAATCCTTTACCCTACAATAACTCCCTATCCCAGGCCAGCTCCAGGTGTTTAAGCATTTTTTAAGCAACTGACTTAGATTATGACAGCAGCAACTTACTCTCCAAATAGCCCTAGCTTCAAATAACTATTATTAGTCCCATTTAATGAAGGAATAAACTGAGTACAGAAGACTCAAGTATAACCCTAGATGGTAGTGTTATACAATGAAGGAGCTGGGACACAAATCCAGGCAGTTACTGCTGGCATTTATGCTCTTAATCACTACCCAAAAGTTCTCCAATGACAGCTCAAGAAAGTGAATTAACAATCAAGCTGAAAAAGGTAGTTGAAAAGTTTTAGAAATAAATTCCAAGGATATAGAAAAGAAACCAAAAAATGGAGAAGAAAGCACTATAAAATTTAAATAATGTTACTTAAAAATGCTTCCTTCATAGACATTTACACATACATACACACACACATTGTAAGTATATATGCAGTTCAATGAACATCTATAAAACAAACCACCACTGATATTTTAAATACCTTCCTACTTAAGTGCTGCATAGAGAAATCATCACAGTAAAAGAATGTTCTATCTTACAACTGAAAAAAAAAATAAGATGTAGGGATCAGAGGAAAGGGCACAGAACTCAGTGTAATTCTTATAGAAAGATCATCAAAAGATAATGTGAATAGAAGCTAAATAAATAAATAGGAAATCCACACTCACAAAAGAACAAATGAATTCTTAATTAAAGTGACCTGCTTTCAGAACACTTGAGAATATATTTCAGTCTTAGTTACACTTATCTACTAATCCAGGACAAGTAATAATTATGAAAATGAGTAACGAAGGCTGGGAGACTGGGGATCTGATATAAAGTACTTTGGAGCAATCTTGAAAAGAAAAGAGAACTAATAAATGCTTTCAGAGCCGGGATCTCTTAGACATTTGCTCCTTTGGTAAGTGTCTTGCTATGTTGCCCAGGCTGGTTTTAAACTCCTGGACTCAAACAATCTACCCACTTCCCAAGCAACTGGGGTTGTTGGCACACACCACTGTACCTGGTTCTTAGGCATTTAGTTCTGAACCTTTGCTTGTGGCCAGGTATTGCCTTTATATAGCACCTTCCCTCTAAACTGTGAAAGAAACTGCATCATCTCTTCAAATGTACAGTGATTCTTAGTAGTCCATGGCTCTTAGTGCCCATGGACTTAGCCATAGGACTGTACAGTGACAATGATCCTGCCTTAGTAGCAGCAGACTTAGCCCCAAGCCTGATACAGTGTACAGTCCACCTCCATCCAGTCTGTAAGGCTGTTGGTTCTTTGTCCTAAATCCAAGTGAGCTGTGGACTGGGGTGTAGCTCAGTGGTGTAGCATTTGCCTAGCATACACAAGGCCCTGGGTTTGATTCTCAGAACCACAAACAGATAAAAAAAATCAAAGTCAGTGAATTTACAATAAAATAGTCTAACTGGTAGTGGAAAAAGAGGCATAAAAGTGAGAGAGGAAAGTAGGATAAATGGAATATAAAAACAACCAGTTATGTTGAACCCCAAATTTAATAAATACAACATATGTAAGCAGGGAAAACAATTTTTCCATCCACATGGTAAGACTGGACTAGGGAGTAAAAAATCCTTTTGTATCCAAGTCTGTTGAGGGAATTCTAGGTAAGCACAGCATAATTACCCAATTTAATAACATTTATGCTTCATTTTCTAACTACTTTATAACTTAACTTTTACTTAATTAATTTTCACAAAACTTCTGCAAGGCATGCATGTCTTAAACACCCATTTGGTAAATGGAAAAATCAAGAGCAAGAGGTGGCTAACCTAAGAAATGAAAGAGAGGCTCACATGGACTCAGAATATGGACAGCAGCAAAGCATTTCTGCTCCCCAAAAGCATGCCAGACCAACTTTTCCCCACTAAATTATGTTCTTAACATTCTAGGTCTTGTGAAATGGCACTGAGGGTAGATTTTTGTACTGGTAAAACCAGCATACAACTGGCTTTCATTCAAATGGAAAAAAAGAAGTGCATTTCCAACAAGTAGACTCAAGTCTAGGAATTAAAATACTCAGGAAAGGTAGAGGTGTACAGTCAGGGCAACAAAACTCATCATCAGTTACTTCTATCCTCCAGCCTTGCTTGATCTCCTCTAGTCCCTTAAGTAAAGCTTGGTCAAAGCAATAGGTTGGGACCCTCTGGTTAATGGGGACTTTCTACCATCATTTTGTCTTCCTGGGTGCCTGGACAAACTAAGATCCTGACCCATCAGCTCCTTTTGGACTGATCCTGACTCTACATAGAGCTGGCTTATTTTGCCTCCTTGACTGTGTTATAATGCCCTGTGGCAGATAGAAGTTTGCCTTGAACTCCAGCCCACTCAGAGTCCTGACCCTTTGCTTGGTTTTAGTCAACTTCTCCCTTCTAAACCAGCATGGGATTCTCCACATTTCTAGTAATAGAGTTCCTTGTGCCTATTTGGAGCCTGATGTTTAGTACAGCCTCTATGCCATCTTGCTGCACCCAGAATCCTCATGTTCATTTTCCCTAATGCCTACTGTTAAGATTCTATGCCACCTGGAAGCCATCCTTTATGGTCTATGGACTTTAAGCATTCAGCGCTGATGAAGATCTGGCGTTCTTCTTTCCTGGATGTTTTGCCATTCCTTGCTACCAATGTACCACTGACGTCTCTAGTAATTTTCTCTTCCTCCCTCTGCCTGCTCTCCAGATCCTTTGGTTTTTACATCCTGTGAAACTTTCCCACCTAACTATCACCTCTAGGAAGCAAATCCCATTAAGGATTCCTATACTTTGAATTTGGTACCAATTACTCCATAATTAGGGATTTGTTAAACCGAATCTCAAAACCTGAGTGTATGGAGCTGACTGGAGGATTGGTCTTTTCACTTTACCCACCAACATGTGCAGGGGCAGCGCTAGAATTTTATTTAGGACAGATTAAAGGATAGTAATCCCATTGGAGGAGGAAGCCAGGGAGTTGTTATAAGGCAGCATTTACATAGCACATACTGTTTTTATTTAGCTTACACATTTGTGGAGGAAAACGAGTGCTTCATGAAGTCTTATAGATATCACAGAATTACATGTTTACCAATCACCCCTTATCTCATTGCTGTAGCAGCTTAGGTGTTTTTAGCCTCTAGGCTAAAACATAGAGAAATCCACGTGCTATAACAGATGGTAGATGCCTGGTCAGTACCCTGTAAACACAGTGATCCTCTCCCCAGCCCAGTTAATATTTGAGAGAAGAAAGTGTCATTTGGATACAATGGGAACTTCCCACTTTGGGAGAGGTGGTAACTTGGGCATCATGAATTTTGAAGCTACAAATCCCAGTGAGTCTAGGACCCACTCACCCAAGCGGACTTCTTCTGCAGGTGAGAACTCACAAGGCAATGGCTTTTCTATCTCAGATCCTAGCCATGCCAGACAGTCTCTCTGCCAGTATTACTGATGCATGGCCACCTTTCAGCTCATTGCCATCTTTCATCTTCTAGAATGTGATTTTTAAATGTGTTATGTATTTCATTTGTGCAATGCCCTGGATACCGGATTGGAACACAATTGCAGTAGATTATTCTATTTATTTTACATACTTGAAGATAGAGCCTCTTGAACTCAATATGCAAATATATGTGAACAATATGCAAATGTGGGATTTTTTTTCTGCCAAGACTGGCATTTTTCTTGTGATGGGACTGCAATTCCTATTCAAGAGGAAAGAACAACTTCCTTGCATCCTCCTGCATCTCCCCCTCCTTCCATCAAGGTCCAGACCAGCTTGTAACTTCACTGAGCTTCAAAACCCTGAGAGAATTACAAGCTCCACTGCATTATATTTAAACCTATAATGGTCATTCCAAGACATTACTTAGTGCCTTTCAATAGGTGTACTACAAATGCACTGAGGTTCACACTACTTCGGTGCCAATTTGGAATTTTATTTTTAACCTCATCGAATCTGACAGTCTTCTTAGTAATTCTAAATTTAAATGTTCTCACCTACTGTACAGACACAGCCATACAACCTTTCTAAAGGGATAAATGCAGTTTACAAAGCTTTTCAGAGTGAAATCCACAATGGCGCTGGTAAAAAAGGTGTCAGACTGACAACTGCAGAATTGAATCCTCTATTTAGCTTCCGAATAGTGTATTACATGTGTCTTGCAAATGCACCAGCACCACCACCACCACCACCGCTACCAGCAACAGAGCCCAAGAGGTGCTTAGATTCAAGTAAGCTACTGAAGAAACTAATAACATTCAACAATTATTTACCCACTAAATACAAAGCACTCTTCTAAGTGGTTAAAATATACACAGAAGACAAGACTCACCTTTTAGAAGTAGTCTAAAATAAACTGACAACTAACCTTCAGTTGGTACTTATTTTACACCAGTCAATACATTCAGTGACTCATTTGATCCTTACGCCAACCATGCTACCAAGTTCTTACAGTTAATAAATGCTACAGACTAGATTCAAACCCAAAGAAACCACTGTGACTCATGTACAAATAAGCATTGAAATGAATTGAATTGAAATTTCATAGGCTAAACACCACTGTCCCAAAGAACCAAGGTGAGATCCTTAAATTAATTCTCAGAGAAAGCTTTCATTCAGAGTTATAATGACAGAAGGGAAGGAAGAAATCAGAAGTTCCATCTCCCAGTGGCCCATTTCTAATTTGTATTTTATGCTTATATGTCAAATTCAATATAATGTCCTCACAGTTCTCTGGTCCTGCTCTCTTTATAAAGAATATTATTTTTAAAACTATTTTAAATTTTCATAATGAAATATTACACAGGATACACTTATCTTCCTTATGTTGAGAGTGGAATAAATGAGATTCCCTACGTGATCCAGAAGGCTGGGGAGGGCACAAGATTCCCAGGCACTGGGAGCTGAAGCGGTTTACAGAATGGAACTAAACCTCTCATTCTCTAGTGTCAAACAACTTAATTATCCCTCAGAACTGCAGAAGCAGTGCAAGCAAGGCAGAGTGCCACTCTGGATAAAGACATCTCTTCCTATAAATACAAAACATTCTCAAAAGGCTTGTGGTATACAGGAGGGCCCAAGCTTACAATAGGAGGAGCCCCAATGGCCAACAGTGGCGCACATAAATCAAAGAGTTCCCTTGAGCACTTTGGGGAGTGGAGGTAATCTACTTAGCACAACAGAAAGATAAAACATGTCTGGAATTCTAGAGAATAAATTCTAAACTCTAATTCATTTGAGTTCCTGAAAATACATTCTCTTTCCTAGAACTGGAAGATTCAAAGCTCAGGTTAGGAGAAAAACCTGGAGTCACAGCTGAGTTATGACCTGACCGGCCCCTCCCCAAATCTCCATCTCCCTAGAGAATCGTTCAGCTGTTTCTGGGCTTTGTTCAGTTTCAAATTGACTTGGTCAGCACTGATCAAACCCCTTTCTAAGTGCTCTTGAATAAATAAGTTTGATTGAATTGTTTTGTAAAACTTTTGAATTACATCTAAATAGTTGTATTTTAAAATAGCAAATACTGTTTCATCACTGTTATCAATAAAATATTTACCCGACCTGTGTGTCACATAATTCTAATCGTGAGACCAACAACTGAAGAAGCTTCTGCTACTGAAGCTTCTGCTGTGGAAGTAGAAAAAGTGGTAGAATAGGAAGGAGAGAGGAAAGTAGAAACCCTTAAAATCATATTCCCAAAAAAGTTTTCAGTAACAAAGAAATCCTTCAATTGCAATATCAGAAGAACAGGGCATGGTGACTCACGCCTGTAATCTCAGCATTTGGGAGGCTGAAGCAGGTGGATCATTGCAAGTTTGAGGCCACCCTGGGCTACAAAGTGAGCTCACCTGCCTGAACTGCATAAATGAGACCCTGTCTCTAAAAGACCCCCAGCAAAAAAAAAAAAAAAAAAAGAAAGAACAACACAAAAAACTGTGCTTCCAAATCAGAGAATCCATACAAAGAAAGATGGGAAGAAATATACCAAAATATTGGCAGATAAATAATCAAAATCCATTGCTTAGTCATTATTAACTAATGCCAAACTGCAAACCTTTAAGAAAATTGTATACCCTCCATCAGCTCCCACAAATCTGTGAAAGATATGCATGAGTATATTTCACCTTATTTAATAGATTACACCTGAAAAGCTAGCATATGAGGAGTGATTGCAATACACAATGCATGTTTAACTTTTTAAAATTTATTACAGTAAAAGTCATTGTAATACATTTTAATCCCTCTTAAAATATTCCCGGTCACTTCCAACAAACTTATCGCAGTGTTCTTGGCATTTTCTAAAGCATTTCTGGAAATCCCCTTTCATGGGCATCTTTATGAGATATGATGAACAATAGGGTGGACTCTGCTGATCATCGGCATGCGGTGGAAGATAGGGTCATACACATGGCCGCGTGGCCTCATGCACCTCACTGGATTGGGCACTGTGTGACTTCTGGCTCTTTCCCACAGTAAACTCACCATGAAAAGGAGATGTTTTGAATCCATTCAGGACAAGAAGCAACCAGGACATCACAATTAGAGACACTGACAAAAGAGGGCTCTAGAACTGTTTCAGAATTAGCAAGAATGGTGGGGTAAGTGTGTTCAAAATGAGGGGGATTAGTAGCAATATGTCCTTTACTGTACTAACATTTTAAAATTTAAACATTTACTATACTTTTGGAAAACTCAATTGTATAAGTTTATTCTACAGATATTTAAAGGATGTTTACTCAGATGCTCACTATGACAGCTAAATATTTAAAGCTACGATTTGAGGAACTAAACACTTAGAAAATACCATCCAAGAACAATCAAAAATCACAACAATATGACACCGTTCAACATCAGCTAAAGTTACAGACTAAACTAACATGCATTAGAATTTAATTTTACCTACCAAATCCTAAGAGGTTTTTTTTTCGTAGCTTTTAAAAGAAAATAGAAAAGAACACAATGGGACACAGAAGACTCATTTACTGCTTTGGAGAATGTAAATTGAAACAAAGGATTTTGGGAAACCCATTTGGCATTATGGAGCAAGAGGCTTAAAAATACTCATACCTTTGACCCTGTAATTCAGTTTCTGGGAATCAATCCTAAGGAAATAATGCAAAACACAGTCAGGAAAGCTTTATACACCAAAATGTTCACTGCAGCCTCATTTATAATAGTGAAAAACTGAAAGTAATTAAAGGCTGACAGTAAGAAGGTGGTTAAGTAAATTATGCTATAGCTCTATGACAGAATGCTAAATAGCCTAAAAATTATGTTTACGAAGAGTTTTTAATAACATAGAAATATCTTTATGCTTATGCTGTGATGTTAAATCAAAAAAGCAGCCCAAGAGATAGTATAGTTCCAACTGTTTAAAAATGCATAGAAAATGCTGAAAAAAATAGCAGAATGTTAACAGCTATTGTCTCTGTTGGCATTTGAGTGATTTTTTTCTTTCAGCCAAGGTTTTCAATTTTTTTCCCAAATATTACACAATAGACATATGTCACTACCTAATCAGAAAAAAGTTAGTTATGTATTATGCATACTTTAAGTATTTATATCAGTCATTGAATAGGAAAAAATAGAGAATGGACAAAGAATGAAACAGAAATGATGCAGAAAACAGATTAATGAAGATCAGCCTCTTCCTGCCCCCCTTGATAATACTGCTTAATTTGTAAGGCTGTGTTTTGATTTAGCAGTTGCAAGCACATGAAATATTTACCCCATTAATTGGATAAAGTTAAGTGCATAAATCTGTGTGGGGTCACATATTTCCTAATCCTGACTTGAAAGAATCACATAATGAATCATTTTGAAAAGAATCACTTCTGCAAAGTGAAAGGCATGATCGAATTTTGAGTTGTCAATTCTAAAGCGCTGTATCTTCCTTCCATTGTGTGCAGGTGGAGCCTCTTGTCCTGTGCATAGATATGAGTGTGTATGCATTGTGCAGATGCACGTCCAAGAATATTAGAGGTCTGGGCCAGAATTTAGTCCAGCCCCTTCCCTCCCCATGACAAGAAACTGAGACCCACATATTATGAATCTTCTTAAGATCCCTTGAGCAGCCTGTGGCAACTCCAGTTTGGTGTTTTCTCACTGATATATGCTACATCTTTACACCTGAGTGTGAGAACCGTAAGAAACTGGAAATCTGAGAAGTTGCAGTAATATCCAGCTTTTATTCTACCCAAGAAATACTGACTTTCATTTTAACCATTTTATATGCTCCTTCATTAAAGAGATTTGAAAAGTTATGTGGCTGAGCTCTTCCATATATATGTAACTATCTTGAGTGGTTGTTAGTATCTCAGTTAGCAGAAGTGATCAAAAGAAGGACCTAAGGAGCCCAGCATGGCAGAACATATCTGTAATCTCAGCACTCAGGAGGCTGATCCTCAAGTTAGGAGGCCAGCCTGGGCTACAAAGTGAGTTCAGGTCATAGTGAAACCCTGTTTCAAAAAAAAAAAAAAAAATCCCTTCTTTAAAAGTAGGATCTAAAGCAATATCTGCTTTACTGGTATTTTAAAATCAAAATAACTCCTCCCAAAACCTGCAAGGTCAACAACTTCAAAAGTTCTTGAGAAATGACCAAAAAGTGAGTTAAATTGAACTCTCTGGATTATAAACATTTTATTATTCTTGTAAAGCACTAAACGAATCACCCTCTATGATTACCATAGGTAAAGTTCTTTAGGGTAATTTTTTTATTTTGATGACTTCAGAAAAATTTTTTTAATGTAGATCTTTAGATCTTTCTTGTCTTGCCAGTTCCTCTAACTTTGAGATCAAAAGAGGTGTCTCAATTTAAGTGTCCTGTGTCTATAGTCAGGGATCTATTATACACAGCAAAGATGGACCAAGTCATGACTTAAACCATAATGGCTGAATATCTTTGCTCACATCTAGGAGGCTTTTACTATAGATGTATGTGTACTGAAATATCACTATTTTCTATTACATCTATAATCAATATACAAGTATTTTCTGGTTATGGAAACAGTGTTGGTAATAAAAAAAACATGAAGAATGCAAACAAAGGATGACAGTGTGACTTCATAGGAGAGGTGAGGTACAGTACAAGGCCCTACCAGTGAGGAGGCTCCTTTAATTAGCAATAAACGCTGAGCTGAGAACAGCAAGATAGTGCCAGGGGAAGTGAGTAATAGTGAGGAAGATCAGGACAGGAGTGCAGAGCTCACAAAGCTAAGGTGACAAGTCCATGGAGGATTGTAATTAAAGATCAAGACAGACATTGGAATGGAATTAAGAAGAGGATAGGGTGTCCCATAAAAAGAACAAAGGCCTGTAGTATCACCCCTGGCCACAGAGGCCATGCAAAGAATACAAACTTATGAAAATATGGACAATTTAGTAAAGTAATCTATAGTAGAGTTTGGCAAATTTGAAACACATCCCCAAATAAATACAATGTACAACTACATGGCAATGATTTCCTTAAGCCATACTTTAAAAACCCCTTCTATTACTTTACCTTAATCACATGGTGATATCATGGCTCTGTGGACAAGTGAAGTGCTTGGAAAATGTAAGACTACAAAATATATTGGGGAAACTAGAACCTTTGGGTCTTTAAAAACATAATTATGATTATCACTTTATGAGCAAGTTAACTTCATGTGCATAAACACACATACAAGATACTTCACTACAATGTGCAATGTATATACCATAATTGTCCCAATTGATGTGTTTTAGTTTATTTTTCTTCTTCTTTCTTTTTCTTTTCCTCATTGAAATAAAATGGACTTGGAAAAAAATAAATGTAAGCACTTCAAAGGAAAGAAGTACAGCTATTTCTACAAAAAAAAAAAAAAGACAGTTCACTATCTAGAAAGACCACAGACAATTAGCATGACATGCACTAACAGCATGACTTTGAATAACTAGTTTGAACACTCTGAACTACAGCCTCCCATGAACTGGAAATGGAAATGATCAGACCTACCTTGCAGAAATTGTGTAAGAATTAAATGAGACAATGTATGCAACATACACAGAAAGATGCCTGGAACATCTGCCCCGTAACAGATACTAGTTATGATTATGATGGTGAGAATGTTACTTAATTAAACTATGCAAAGTTCCTCTTCCTTCACCCTTTCAGTTGCCCTAAAATGGAAGAATTGTTCCTCTGCTTTCCCTTCTTTCCGCAAAAATGGACAAGAATTAAGGGAAAGCATTCATGTGTTAGAAAAATTTCTCACCAATTTTCTCAGCTTCTCACTTTAGTCAGCCTCAGTCGTGCCCCTCATGTGTAGGGAAACCATGGCCCCAGCATAGTGAAAGTCTCCTGCACAACTTACCTAAATGGATCACCTGACCTATGCTAGCGTACTCTAAAAATAAGACCTCCTTCCATTGCATTGGTAAAAGCAAAAACTTCCGATGAGCAGGCTTGGGGGAAAAACACTACTGTGTAAGAAAGAGCACAGAAGATGATCAGCTAAGAGACTCCCCAGTCTTTAATATTTGACGAGGGCACCAATTAATATGTTAACCTGATTTATCTGACACTTCACAAGAAAGACCTACTGAAGCCATTTACATTCTGTTTCAATCTATAGAAAACATGGGTTCACTCAGAATCCAGAATTCTTGGACGCCGGGAACTACATAACTACGTGATCTCAAGCAAGATACTCTTTGAGCTTTGGCTTCTCTGCCTGGAAAACATAGATGTTGTATTAGGTAATCCTAATTCCTAATTAGGTAATTAGGTAAAAGTCCATGAGTGGTCAAATACCTCCTGGGGAATCAAACTCACGACCTCATGCTCGCCAGGCAGGCGCTTAAACTAGCTAAATCCCCAGACCCAAAACTTCTTTTAAAATTACATAAATAAAACAGAAAGCTGACAAATAAATAGTATTTAGACAGACGATTAATAGGTGATAGGCATTAATGAAAGCATGTCTTGTTAGGAAAAATCACACACAAAAAAGGAATCTGACTCAACTATTTAATTTTACTGAGGAATTATGTCCTGGATCCAGATTATTTTAATAAGTTAGTCTTTTATATTGCCCATCCTCCTCCCACTTCCCACTACCATCTTTATGATTAAAAGAAAAATAAAAGGCTACCAAACCAGCAGCAACTAAAAAAAGAGAGGTAGAAAACAACAATGACTTTACATAGTGGTTGAGTGTGTTTTTCTCCTTTATTTTTTGAGGATTGATTTTGCAAACCTACAAACTTTAAATGGGCCTAACACTGGCACAGAGAAATTTTTCACATTAATCTTTACATCCAGCTCCTTATATTCTTGAGCAATAAAACTAGGAAAAATAATACTACTTACTGGAAACTTAATTATGTGCCAGTCACCGTACTATGCTTTTGTGCATATAAGTGGATACATAATCAAAAGATTGTCAGAGATAAGTTACTTGTCAAAGACCAGGCCACTAATAAATGGCAGAGTAAGGATCTGTACCCAGGCTTACCTAATTCTCAACATGGTGTTTTAATCACAGAGATTGAGCACACCCCTTGCTTGCCATTCTATACCCTCCATGTGGCCAGATCACCCTGCTTGATGGATGTAGGGAGAATGCAGAGACAGAGCACAAACGTGGTCCTTCCTAGGCTGTCCTTTACATTTTCTGGATATTCCCCCGGGCAAAAAATAACAACTATTATTCCTATCATTATTACTGCTGCTACTTCTACTACCATAACCATTTTCTGAGAATTATGTTCTATTAGATGCAGTACTTGGATTAAGTAAGAATTATTTTTCCCATTTTTTCAGAAGAGAAAATTTCAAATTCAGAAAAGCCAATAACCTGTTTTAGGTCACACTAGCTTAGAAAGTGGAGGCAAAGTTAGAATTCACTATTGACTCAACTCAGAATACGTTAAAGATTTGGGTGCTAAAATCAAGACCACATTAATCCAAATGACCTATGAGATTAACTTGTGCAGGGGCCCTACTCATTCAATGCAAAAGAAAATCTTTTTAAACTAACTTCCTTCAAATTGGCAAAAGAGTCCTAAAAAATAAAAAGAAAAGGCACTTTGTAATGTTCAATAGAAATAAGACACTGTGATCTGGCAAAAGGAAGTGGGTCACTAGTCGTGGGGCAACTAGGAGGTGTCTTACATAAACCAAATTCAATAGAAATGAAAATAAAAACAGGCGAGAATGTCCAGAGAGGTGTATGCTTTTACCCTAAGCATTTTTGCCAGGCATATAGCATAATGGTTCAAAGTGTCAATCACACTTTGAGGAAGCTATAAATATTAAAAATGATTATTTCATACGTCAAAATTATAAGTTAAACCAAATGATTCATCTGTAATTATGTCAAAAGTAAAAACTGCCAACTATCCACTTCCTGATAGATAGCCTAAACAAAAATGCCATGTTAAGATGTTGAAAAGTTTTCTTATTTTGTCTGATGCTAAAAGCTTTCTAAGGAGACGTAATGGTGGCTATGCTTTTCTTCAAAAATCCACAGACATAATTTGTGGAAGACACTTTAAGTAACAAGATTTTTTTGAATTGAAGAGTAACTTCATGACTGTCTTCAAGTCTTTGAAGGTCTCACCACATATGCTTGCTATGGTTACAGCTAAAAGGTCTCCCAAGCTTCTCATGTGCGTGGAAGGTGACTAGATCATAAAGACACTTTAATTCCACTGATTAATCCACAGCTGAATATACTATTAGGAAACAGGACCTGGTCAGAAGATGTGGTTCACTGGGCACATGACCCAAAGATTACATCCCCGTCTTCAGCTTCTGCTTCTCTCTCTGCTTCTTGGCCACCACGATGCAAAAACTTGACCCTCCACCACGACTTTCTTGTCTCGTAGCCAGCCAACTATAAACTGAAGCCTCTAAAAACTCAGGCTAAAGTAAACTTCTCCTTTAAGTAGTGGGTATTAGGTACATTGTCCCAATCATAAAAAAATGATTACAACAATCCGTAAACCAGGTACCAGCCTTGTCTTCCACCAACTCTGCAAAAGGATACCTATGTGCTCTTCCTAGGCCTTCAAAGGGCATGCCTTACCACTCCACACTGCTTTCAATAAAAGTCCAATCCCACTGAATACTATACTTACTTTCCTTTGTAAGTTTCACTAATGACATATTGCTATATAGTATATTCTGTTTCTTATTTTATAATGTCACATGAATAGAGTCCTACTGTTTGTCTTATTTCACCTCTTCTTTGCCTTTTGAAATTTGATAATGTTGCTGGAGGCAGCTACAGCTGTTACCTCAATTGATATATGCTTTTCCATTCCATGATTATACTTCAATTTCTTAATATATATTGAAAGGCAGATAAGACCTTTTAGTGGATTCCAGTTTGCTACCTCAATTCTTATTAAGAATCCTGGTATGATGATAAATGAGTTTCTCTAAGATTCAAATTTAGTAGATAATGCCAATATTGTCCCAAGGCGGGCCAGTCATATTTCCACAAGCAGTGAGAAGTTTTTTTTTATTCTTCATTATCACTAAACCTTGGTATTATCAATTCATAAAAGAAAAATTTAATCAATTAGTTGAGTACACAGTGGCAATGTAGAATGGTTTTAATTTGCATTTCTCTGCTTCCTAATGAGACTGATTATTTCTTCTTATATTTATTGGCCAACTGGATATCCTCTTCCCAAAGGGCCTATTTGACTATTTTACTACTGAATGTCGGTACTATTAGTAATCATACAAATTATTGTTACTTTATATGGATATAAACATGTGATGTTTGCATGATCTTTATAAACTCTAAAGTGATGTTATGTAACAGGCTAGCCACTTGCCAGACATGGCTTATAAGTACTTTGAACACAATTAGTGATGGGAAAGATCTGCTTTTTAAAGTTAAATTTATTAATCTCCATGGGGCCACTGTCTACCTTATTGAACAGAACATGGGTCTTTTGTCAGCTATGCATCATATAAATACATTTTCCCACTATGATTTGTCTTTCCATTATCTTGATAGTATGATTTGATAAAAGGTCTCAAGCTCAATCTCATTAAATGTATCAAATTTATCTTTTACAATTAGGAGTATTTTGTATAAAACATTTTCCCTGGTCCAATTTTATGAGATACTCTTTTAGATTCTATGAGTGCATTTGGAGACTATTTGTATTTGTTTTTGTATGTGTTTTGAAGTGAAGAACCTATTTCATTTTGGGTAAACAAACACCCACTTTTTACAGCACTAATGATTAATAAGTGTATATTTCCCTCAGCAAACTGTCTTGCACTTGTGTTATTTATCAGGCACCTACAAAATGCAGTCTGTTTCAGAAACCTTCTATCCCATTCCATTAAAGTATCCACTCACTAAACACTGTGGTTTTGAAATCAGCCTTGATCCCTCCCATTTTGGTCTTCCTCTTTAAGAGGGTCAAGACTCTCTTTAGTTACTCAGACTTACAAGTAAGTTATAGAATATATTTTCCAAATTATTTGGATTAAATTTAGTCCTACATTTTCTGGGGCAAGTTTATAACTTTAAAATACAGCCTTTCAATATAGTATTTCTATCCCTCTATTGTTAAAAATGCAAATTATTCTCTGTGATTTTTGATTTATTTCTTCATTGTTGTAATTATTGCCTTACTACCACATGATGCTAAATAAAAGTGAAAATTTAGTGCACCTCTGTCCTATCTTCTCCAGCAGTGGGAATTGAATCCAAGGCCTTCCCACTGAGCTATACACCCAGTGCCTTGGTATTCTTTATTTTGATAGGCACTAAATCACCTAGGCTAGCCTTGATTTTGCCATCCTCTGGCCTCAGCCTGCCAAAGTACTCGGTTATGCACATGTTATTCCATACCCTGCTTGCCTTATCCTTAATGCCTTCCACAAACCACAATTAATTATCATGTGTGAGTTTTGTAGCTAGTTTATAAAAATAAGAAATATCTCTGTGGTTTATTAAGAGCTTATCATCATAAGTGGACATTAAATTTCAAATATGTTTTGGGCATCTAATGAAATAAAGTAATTTCTCTTTTAATTTGTTAATGTGATGGATTATACTAATTTTTAAAAACTTTAAACCAATTTTGAATTCATGGGGAAATATTTGGTCATGATAGGTAAATGATTTCAAAGATTGTTACGTCTGACTTATTAGGACATTTTCTTAAGACTATTTACATATATATTTGTAAAGGAGACTGCACTGTAATTTATCTTTCTCATAGTGTTCTGCTGAATTTTGGTACTGAAATTATGTAAATCCCTTAAAGAACCAGAACTAAAGAAAGCAAAAATCTTAAGAGATTATCATCCCTTTTTTATTCTACAAAACAGTTTGCATAAGATCGAAATCTGTTTTTCCTTTAATGGCTGACAAAACTTGTGTAATAAGTCATTTAAATCTATTTTGCTTTTTTTTTTTTTTTTTTTTTTTTTGGCTTTTTGAGACAGGGTCTTGCTATGCATTTCAGGCCGGACTTAGGCTTACTTTGTAGCCCAGGCTGGTCTTGAACTTGCAATGATCCTCCTGTCTCAGCCTCCTGCATGCTGGAGTTATAGAAATTCACCAGCACACCCAGCTTATTTTGCTTTTTTTAAAAAAGAATTTTTTTTCCTGCTACCAATTGAATGCTTTAATCATCATAATCTTTTGGTTTTCTATTTATTGGTGAATCATATTTCCTAATAATTTTTCTATTTCAACAAAAGTTTAAATTCATCAGCATAAAATTTTATAATTTATCTTATTTCATGTAGCACTTAAAGTGATCTCTCTTTCATTGCTTACATTTGTGCTTCATATCAGATTTTGTCTGTCACAATTGTCAGAAGTTGGAAAACACTTATTTTTTCATCTTTATCTGTCTTAATTACTTTTCTCTGGTTGCTGAGACAAAATACCTGACCTGACACTCAAAGATAAAGAGAAAAAGGTTTATTTAGCTTACAGTTTGTGGAGGTTTCAGTCTATTAATGGCCAGCTCCAAGACAGGGTGGCATATGGCAGAGGTGCAACTTAGTTGTTCATGGTAGTGGAAGACAGCAAAAGCAACAACCGAGAAAGGAGAGACTAGCCTCTTTCTGTTCTTTGTATTGTTTCCAGTCTACCAGGATTAGGATGTTGCAAGCCAGTCATGGACTAATCCATCAATCATGTACCCCAGCACCCTTAATCCTAGCATTAAACCATGAATAATCACACACTCAAGATTCAGCTATCTTAAAAAAAAAAACACACACACACACACAGATCTACATGAGGCTTTGTGGGGACATCTCAACAAAAACCATATTATCCAAAAAAGATTTTAGATGTTTTAAATACTCTATGCTGTGAGTTTACCATCAATTAATTTCTCTCATTTATTTTGGCATTTTTATATTATTTCATTTCTAATTTCATGAAACAGGCCCTTAGTTTATTAATTTTCAGTATAAACCATGAAGAATATAAATTTTCTTCTAAAGACTATTTTATCTGCATCTTACATATAATAACCTGCATTATTTTAGTTATTGTTCAATTTAAAATACTTTCTAAGCATCTATTTTTCTTTAATATACAAGTTATTTAACCCAAATATATAAGACTTCCTAGTAATCCTTTTTTTATTGCTAACTTCAGTGTACTTCAATAAAAAAAATTTAACCTTAATTTCCATCCTTTGAAATTTACTGAGATGTAATTTAAATTCTAATAAGTGCTTAATTTCTTAAATGGTCAATGCATTCTTGAAAACCTTAGGAGTTTGTATGTTTTGTTTATATCTCTATGCTGTTTGTTAATATACATTATTTTTTCTATATCTAAATTGATACTGTATATGCCTCTTTTATCAGTGATGAGTATTTTTAAATGTTATATAATAATTAGGAGTGATTTACATTCTCCTATGCAACTGCTAGTTTTGAAATTACACATTTTCAAGTTTGCTACTTGTATTATATAATCTAAAATGTTTATACCTTCCAAGGAGAAAAAAGGTTGAAGGGAGAAGAGGGATTTGGGGGAAAAAGAATAATCAAGATCTGTTATGTACAAGTACAGATTTCCTATGATGAATGAGATCATTATGTATATTGAAAATGTACCAATAAAGTCAATTTTAAAAAATAAATGAAATGAGAGGCAAAATAAATTAAATGTTTATACCTTCCTAGTGATTTAAAACTTTAATAAGCAGACGCGATCATCCAATTTAAATTCTATTTTCTTTGACATTAATATAGTTACATCAACATAATCTTCATGAATGTTTACATGCTGTTTTTCCAGCATGTAAAATATCCATTATTTCATTATTTTTATATTTTTAGATATTTTACCAATAAACAGCATAACACTAATTTTTTAAAAAATCCAATCTGATAACTATTTTTTACTTAGAACATTTTCAACTACTGTAACTATTAGAATTATATTTATCCCTTTACGTTTGTGTTTTTCTGTTTGGGCCATCTCTCTTCACTTTCCTTTTTTTTTTAACCTTCTTTTGGGTGACTAAATATTTTTATCATTTTACTTCTGAACTTCTACTTCTAAGTTAGATTCATGGTTTCTGCTGTTTGCAGGATTATCCAAGAAATTAAAGCATTTGTACTTAACTTGTCAAAATTTAAAGTTTCATAAAGACTATCTTTTTCGCAGAAAATATAAGTGTCTTAGGGACACTTCAACTACATAAACCTCCTTGCCTAATGTTTTCACTAATATAGAATTCTAAGGCACCAGCTATTTTCTTTCCACGCAAAAAGTTTTTATCATCAGTCAGCTTTTATTTTTGTTACTGAAATTTGAGTTAGTCTACCTGCCATTTCTTTATAATAATCTTTCATGTTTATGTAACTTCTCTTAAGATATCTATTTAGTTGGTCTTCTGCTGTAATATCATGCTTTAATATTTAATTTAAATTTTTAGATATAAATTTAAAATCCTTAGAGTATTTTATACTTCCGAGTTCCTGGTGATATCTTTCAGCTTCTCTTTCATTTCACTGAACATGGGAACAACAGTTGTTTCATAGTTTGTGCCTGGTGATTCCACAGTCTGAAGAGTTTGCTAATCTGTCTCTGCCCTTGTCATTTCTTCTGGTTCTTGCTGGTTTTGTGCTCTGAGAATTTTCTGCTGGCTGACTGCTCATGGCTCGTAACCCTTGAAAATGAGAGGTAGCTCCCAGAAGTTTAGAAAGTGCCTTCCTCTAAAGAAATTCTCCATTTGCTGCCACCAGGTGCTTAAGTGAACTGCTAACACCACTGAGTGTGGTGGTGCATGCCTACAATCCCAGGGAGGCTGAGGCAGGAAGATTGCTACAAATTCAAGGCCAGCCTGGGCTACAAAATGAATTTATGGCCAGCCTGAACTGCATAGCAAAACCCTGACTCAAAAAGACAAAAATTAATTAACAAATTAAAAGAACTACTAAAACAAGTGCCTCCAACTAAATTCACTGTTCCAAAGTTCTTCTTCCTCCACTGATGTGAATACAGGCGGTAAATAGTTCAATGAGTGGGGAACCAGCTGTTGTAATTTACCAGGGACAGGTTTCCTTTCATTTCATTCTCAGGCCCCTTCTGCTCAATCTCAAGGCACTCTCCATAGAACTGCCTGGGGATGTGACCACAATTTACTTCTGGTTCGCAGATTCCAGCTGAGCACGAAGGGGAGGTTCTCTATGCTCCCCACCTAGGCCGAGTTCCCTGCTTTGTTTCTGCCCCCTTCAGCCAGGTCATCAAAACTGCAGCTCTGTTCCTAGTGTCAGCGCAGAGCTCCAGGTAAATGGAGCGCAGGCTGCTTTCCTCTCACTTGGATTTCAGCCGTGTAATTCTTCCTTGTCCTGAGAGCCATTAGCTGCTTTGAAGACAACACTTCTTTTATCCAGTATTTTAAGTCGTTTTTAGCAGAAAATTGGACTGCATTACCATACTACAATATTCCCAGAAATGACATGGCCTTTTTAAATTTAAATTAATATATTCCATTTTATACCTGGCCTTCTAACGAGAAAAACTTCACGAACCCACAGGGAGTTGTACCCATATGTCCCGCCTTGCAGTGTTGAAGCCTAACAGGGACTGGTGACTGAAGAGCATTCTTCCATGTCCTCCCATGCTACATTCAATCGATTACAAGAACAATTGTTTGAGTTTCAAAAACAATAGGGTTGTGGAAAGACAGTTATCCACTTGAAGAGATAGTGACAAATGGTCCAATCCTAGGAAATGTTAGTTCTCACATGGCCTTATGTATGTGGTATGTGTGTGCTTAAGAGGATGAAACAGAAAGGTTAATTTAGTGTGTTAAATTCAATGCATTTTGTGGTGTCCGTGGTGGTTTTATGACTTTTGTGAATAGGCTTGAGAACAACATGTTTGTTTCTGGACAATCAGAGCAAATTGTTCTGATAATGTCATTGTCAAAATGGGAATTCAGTGCAAGGAGTCTGCCCGGCAGCAAACAGGATTAATTTGTAACATGGTAATTTGTAATTTTAAATAATTCATTCTTCCCATGTACAATTCCAACACTACATGCATGATTCTCACTAAGCATAATATTTGCATTAGATCTATCGTTGTGCAAATATAGCATATCATGTTAGCTAGATATTTCTTTTGGTGTCATACACATCATTGGTAAGTCCAAAGGCATGGACACAGGCTGTATAAGATTCTTCTTAGCCTCCCATTTCTACCAAGGACTTATCTATAATACAGCCATTTATTCTAAATGGAAAATCATTTAGAATAAGAAGCTTTTTGCATAAACTAATCATGTGCAATGACCTCATAGACAACATGTTAAGTAAAAGCCTCCAGACACGACAGAACTACTGCCTGACTCCCTTTATGTTAAGCTCAAGGATAGGCAAAGTTTGTCCATGGTTGTTGGAAACTTGCACTGTGGTTCTATAAAACGAGGAATAACATCACTTGGAAAGAGGCATGAAAGGACTCTCTGACTTGATGAAAATGCCTTATATCTTTATTTGTTACAGAGACATATACAATATAAAAATTCACTGATTTGCACACCTGAGATTTGTACACCTTTCTGTGTCTTACACCTCATTTTCTTTTAAAATTTATAAACAAATATTCAAGACGCTTAAAATTATTATTTCAATTTTTTTTTTTGTCTTTTCCTTTTTATCGGTACGGGGGATCGAACTCATGACTGCCTGTTTGCAAGGCAGGTGCTTATGTCACTGAGCTAAATCTCCAGCCCCAATATTTCAATATGTCTTAAAATGTAGCATAAAATAATTCATCCTCTTGAAAACAGTGTATATGAGTTGCACTTGATATATTCCTATCCATGAAGGTCATTGTTGTAAATGCATACAATATTTAAAAATCTTGAGACGGTATTCCATCACTTTAAAAAAAAAATCCTAGAGCCAGTGACACAGCTCAGAGGCACAGTGCTTGCTTGGCAAATGCAAGGCACTGGGTTTGATTCCTGGTACCAGAAAAAAACAAATCCTAATTCAATTTTTCACCAAATCAGCATGGTATCCTGACCCATCCTAGCCAATGTTCCAAGGGTTTTGAACTCATAAGGTTCTACCCTGTATATCTTCCTTTGCCTTTATATTATAGGAATATTTTTATTATTTAAATAACCCTGGAAGCTAAATCGTTTGTCCTAGACTTTTACCAACCTTAATCATACAAATTCCAAAAAATTTTACACTGTAAGGGAAAAAAGCACCTTACAGATCTCGGTTATAATAGAAAATCCTGAAAACTGTTGTTAAACTTGCTTTTAAGCATGTACACTATCCTGAGCCAGTTGAGACGTCTAATTTAACTGCCAGCCTTATCACTGTAAAAATCATACTAAGAGCACTGACTGGCTTTATGCCAATAGATAATTATAATAATTCCTAAGATGGATATTAACATTATCTCCATGTTACAGGTAAGAAAACTAAAGATTAAAGCATTAAGAAAAGTGTATCTAAGATAACTGGCTAGTAACCAGCAGATGGTAGATTTTAACTCTAAAAGCTTGATCCCAAAGTGAAAATGTTTATCCATCACACTCTAAAGTCCTTCCTTGTAATGAATTGAACTCTGACACTCTTTACCTTGCACTAGTTCTGCTCCTCGGGGAGGCAAGAAGCAACTGTAATCCTTTCCCCTCTGGCAACATTTCAAATGCCTGAAGACAACTTCCTGTCCTGTCCTAACCTTGTTGTCTGAAATTTAACTCCATTTCTCTTACCAGTTTGTCTCTACAGCTTGTTTCAAGTCATCATCTCTTGTTTAAAACTTCACAAAACACACCCCAGTGTATTCAGTGATTGCTTGGAACTGACGAAAGTATATTTCAAAGTGGTCTGGTAAGTGCACTACACGGCCCACTGCTACACTGCTCCACAAGAAGAGAGCCACTTGAATGGAATCTAGAGCAGCCTAGAAGTACCAAAAGTGAGGGGAAACAACAGCCTTGGGATTCTGCATTCACAGCGTGCTTAGGACCACCAGCCACTGGCTCACACTCTGTCCTGGGGGCAGTCTCCAAAAGTGAGAGGTACCTATATTGCCATCTCCCCATATACTTTTCTCAAGCTCATCAGAGTCTTTGGTCAGAGGGTAACATTTTATAACACAAAAAGAACCAATGTGTAGCTCAAACTCCATGGCTCAGGCAGGCCATGTGAATTAGGGATTCACACAAAGTAGACTTAACACTTACTTGTATAGAAATCCATATGGGAACCCAAGACTGTCTCTGAGAACAACTAACATAGGTTAAACTAAACAATGCCTCCTTTGATAAAGACTACGTGAGTTCTTCCTGGGAAAGTAGAAACCATTGGAAATGGTTAATAAAAAGAGTATCTCCAGGTGAGGGCCAATAGAGATACGCCATGTATCTTAATGGCTTAGTGCTAAAGGTAGGGAGAGAGCAGGAAACAGTGGAGTTGTTAGGTCCAGTGAAACTTTCTGGTTAGGCTCACCCAATTCTGAGGAAAAGCTATCACCTGGATGTATCATAACAGACTAGATAGGGACCGCACGGTCTGGTGCTCAGCGCTAATGCTCTGTAAAAACACACTGCGTCCAGCAGTCTGACAGCTGACACTTCACTTGTCCTGAAATTGGGACACAGACTAGAAAGATTACAAAGAAGAAAAGGCCTTTAGGTATAGACAGATACCTTGAAGTGATAAATACAAATGTGACCAGGCTGCAAATAGGAGAGAGAGAAAAGTTTGCAGCAAATAACAACCAGACGGATGGTAATTATTCTGACTTACACAAATATGAAAAAAGAGAAGAGATCAGAATTCAAAAATGCCAACCACAGATGTAAAAAGCTCTAGTTTCTAGTGACAGATTGTCAGATATCACTAAGCCACAAATTTATATGCTGAGAAACAATGCCCAATTATAACCAACTAAAACCTTTACTTAGGAAACTTAAGAGCAGAAGCTATTTTTATATTACAGTTCAGGAATGGGTTTCATTACGTTCAAAAGTTCAGATAACTAAGCTTTTTCTTATAAAATTTAAACATAACCAAACTATTTCCAAACCTAGTTATTTCATTACTGACAAATGCTCCTGGGGCTGAGATCTTATTCCTACTAAATTCTTATTAAGTAACCCTGGTGTGCTGAATGCCGTACATTGTAAGTGGATAAATAGGTTGTGTGCCCTCCCCTGAAGAGCTTAGAGTCTTGTAAAACTGATAGGATCCACATAAACACCCCCAAATTTCTTCCAGAGAACATTTACAAGCATCATTTTTTATAACATTTTGGTGTTATTTGCAAGAGGAAAATTGAACTGGGCGTCTATGAACGGAGAGAAACATGGGCATGATTGTAACTGAGCTAGCAGTGGGAGCCTGTCCTCTCCCAGAGAACACATAGACTGTCTTTTCAACAGCTTAGCCCTTCTGCATTCCTGCTGTCTGCTACTGCTCTGACTCAAGCCTCTGTCTCTTCTGGCCAGGATTACTGCAAGGGCCTTTGAATAAACTCTGCCACCAGTCCCCACTACTCCGAGCATCTCTCCTGCACACCATTCCCAAGGAAATGATTCCTCACCATGTCACTCCTCTGTTTAAAGACTCCTCAGCAGACTCCCACAGTGCTTAGGATATGGTCCAAATTAATCCCTTAGCATGACATAAAGTGATCGTTGTGGTTGGCACCTTTCATAGATTTTTACTTTCATCTCATGGCATTCCTCAGGAGCCCATTTACAACAAACACACTGCCTTTTACTTGAAAGCCACCTAAATTTGCCACGCTTGTTCAAATCTCCATGTCGTGGCTCTCGTGCCGAAGGGCACCTGAGACACGCTTCCCTTTCCTGCTTAGCTAGCCATCAAATCCCAGTTTAAACAGCAATTTCACTTACAGTGCATTTTCCAAGACTCTGCATTTCCCTGGCCTGCCCCTCCTCCTGGCCCCTTTCTGCCCCAGTGTGAGACCCTCCATACATTTTTATTGTGGCATTTAACACTAGGCTGTGTCTTTTCTGTCTCCGCAAATAGACTACAAGCTCCTTTGAAGAGTGCATCACATTCACTTTTGTGTCTCTAACATTTAGTATAGAATTGTACAGCAAAAAATAAATAAGGGTTAATGAGTCCAGATGAATTAGATGATCTTCTCCAACAAAATAATAGATGAATGAATGGATCATCTAGGTAGTTCAGCTTGCAGGGGAGGGGGCCATAAGAAAGGACAGATGTCAGAGTCTGGACATCAACACCTTGTTAGAGGTTGTGAGGAGGAGCCGAAGTTCAGTAAGTGACAAGAGGCCAAGGAAAGCAGATGAGCTCAGAAGACGGAAACAGGAGCCAAGCCCCCAACCTCTGTGCACTTCGTGTCAATATTTATTATTCTTCGCACAATTCTCTTTGGCTACCTGCTCGCCCCAGGCAATACATCAAAAGCCTGGCTTTCCAGAGGGTCCTTTGTCTCCCATGGCTGTGAGAGAAGATGACCCCCCTACACTTTATCATGAATCTTAATCTAAATCTCAGACACTCCCCTCCACCCCAAACCACACACAGGCACCCTCAAAGTGACAGGATGGCATGAAGGATTTCCTCTGGAACACTGGCCATCAATCACTGGGAGCTGTCCTTGCAGGAGGTGGCTGAACCACAGACACACGCTGAAGGGGAGCCAAGTACCTGTTCACTTCAGGCTCTTTACTTCTGTGCCTTCTGTTTTTTTCCATCTCCTCACACTCTTTGTTCCATTAAAAAAAAAAAAAAAAAAAGCCTGTAGCTGGAAAACGGCAGGCTTGACTGCCCATGCCCTCAGTGCGGCGGAGCTCGACCACACCGGGCAGGCAGCGCGGGAGGCAGAGATGAAAGCAGTGCCCAACAGTAAGGCAAGGGAGTGCGTGCACAGGAGCCGGAATCAGCCAAGTCCACCGAACCCACCACCCACCACTCCTCTCAGCACTCACCCTTACTCAGGGAGGTGCTGCTACTCTGAAATGGCACTGGGCCATGGACGGCCCCTGAGCACTTTCCACCCGGGCAGCGCAGTGTGGGCTCATTAGGATGGAGCTGATGCCGCAGCTCCTCCATCACAGGCTGACATTCACTCTGGGTGCAATTTAACAACTGTATGCAGTGAATAACAACCAAGTGGGGTCTCTCACCACTCACAGAGAAACAGGAGAAAGAGAAGTGCGAAAGAGAGAGGAGGCAGGCAGAGGTTCAAGAAGGGGAAAGGAGGAAACGAGTGATACATCAAGTGAGAGGGAAAGTGAATTACTTTTCGTATGTTTAGTATTTAGAAGAAATGGTGCATAAACAATAGTAGGAATTAATATTCCTGTCAAAGCTACATATTTAACATGTCAGTCAGGAAAGCACCACTGAGGTTTCAGAGACTATACCAGGTTTGTAAAAGCAGCAGATCCACTGAACTTCCTGCACAGGGCTCTGCACTTGGGGACAAGGTGAAGACATCAAGATTGTCTGAATTTGAGCTTCCTGCCACAAGAATCAAGGTAAATGCGTTGTGGGAGGAGTAGGGTGTTAGGATTTGGAGATGATAAGTTCAAATTACCTTTTTCTGTTTGAATCAATTTCTAAGAGTCTCAGTTACTTAATCTGTAAAATGAGGACAAATTTAATATCCTTCACAATAAAAATACAAAAAAATTAATAACCACAAATTGGACTGGGAGAAATCAATATATATGGCATTGCCAAAGCACAATCTGAGCGTCAGCTTTTGGTACCTTCTAACATTGGGAAGTAAAGGGCAAAAGAGATGGAGAGGTCAGAATGCATATTTCAAAACCCTGGGGCCGCTCCAGTTAGAAGAGAAAGAGGGCAGGCTTTCTCTTCTTATTTAGGTAGAGCTGTAATCCATGCCTCAGTTGGTCTGATCACATCTAACCTGTGTCAGAACCGAACATGTGAGCTCTCTAAACAAATAAGCCCTCAGCTTTCCACCTGAGCCAGAAGTGAAGCAGAGAACCTTGGTTCATTGTAAGCAGGACACAAACAACATCCAGAGGCCACATGGCCTGGCTGGAGGATCCCACAAGCATTTTGTATTTTAACTGCTGTTGGAGCCACGGGCATCATTTCCTTTTCTTTTTCTGAAACACAAAGGTTTATAAAGAAATCAGCATTAAAACATGGTTTCAAAACCCAGAATCTTCTACCTAACACCTCTTATGTCTTTCCTGTAGCAACTCTACTTCTGTACAACACAAGGCACACATAAGAGGAAAGCGTTCTTCTATGGAGTCTCACACGAGACCTCCAGAAATGTATAAGCAATGTCCCCTTTGAGAAGCAGCTATCCCAACGAGAGGTTAGAGCTATGATATTGGGGTTGGGGAAAGATGTTATGGACTGCTGAAGCAGCTGCAAGTACTGGGTGAGTCACTTCATTCCTTCAGGCCTCTGGGTCCACATCTAAAAATTAAACAGTTGCAAATTCTGCTGGTCAGCAATAAGCCACTTGCAACTGGATGGAGTCTGGTCCTCACTGAGCCATTGCTATTGTTCATTGTGAACCCAAAACAATAGCCTAGACATATGCTCTAACTCTTTTCTATTCCATACTATACAACATTCAAACAGTTCAAGCATTTACATCCCCTACCTAGCTCCAAGGCCATCTGAGATAGATATTTCAGGGACCACTTCCTCATTGCATGAACTTAGGTGGTGTGCCAGTGAAGAGTCATCATCAACTTGAGTAGATTAAGAGAATCCTGGAGAAATGATTGGATCGAGGGGTGCTGCCTTCATCAGTAGATTAATCCACTGATGTCACAGATGAATGTGCTTTTAGCAGGTAGGACCCAGCTGGAGAAAGTGGGTCACAGTGCATTCCAATAAAGGCTGTATCTTTCTTTGATACAACTTTTGATCTATTCCTGGCCACCATGAAATGATCAGGTTTCCTTCACCGTACCCTCCTGCCATGATGTTCAGGCTTTGGAACCAGCCAGCTATCCATGGGCTGAACTCCTGAACCATGAGCCAAATTAAAGCTCTCCTCCTTTACTTTGTCAGTGTCAAGTACTTTGTCTCAGCAACGAGAAAGCTGACTTTTCTCTATCTTGATCTTCCAAATCTCAGCTTCTTCATCTATAAACTAGGGATAATAACAGTATCAATACTTCATAAGTTATTTATGAGTATTAAGTGACTTAACATAAAAACTGTTTAGCATAGAATAATTATTATTATTATATTTTCATATTTGATTCTAGACTCTGCAGATCCTCATCCTGTTTAATAAGCTTTCCATGGAAGAATAACCCACTTCTGCATCAGCTTTTGACAAAAGACCCTGACCAGGTGATTCAGCACCAACCAGGCTCCATACTCCAACAGCTTATAACTACTAGTCCTTTTTCCAACTTCATGTCCCCAACTTTAAAGCCAGAGGAAGACTGAATTTAAGAGTTAGGCACATCACCCTACTGACCCTATGCCTGTATGATCTGTTATAGGCCACTTTATTCCTCCTCTAAAACTCCACTTTCTAACCTGTAAAATACAGGCCACTGACGCAGAGGCTGAAACAAGGTAACAAAAGCAAAGGCAGCCAAAATAGTTTCTGACACATGTTCATTGCATGATATTTAGTTAGATTCCAATATGGATCTAAACCAGACCATTTCCTCCCTCTGCACTATGTTTCAAAGCTGCTATTTGTACCCATGAGCACCATCCAAGCCCTAGCCACAAGCAGACCAAAGCTATTTGCTGATCTCCCTCTCTATTTTAAGCTGTACCTCCTGGGACTGCTCCTGACCATTCTGGAAGAGTCAGGAATCTTGCAGTAGGAGCAACATGTAGGCTTCCAACAACTGGAACAGGGTTGTCCAACAAGACTTTCTGCAGCAACAAGAAATTTATAGCTGTAGCTGCAGCATCCAATGCAGCAGCCACATGTGGCCGAGGAACACTTGAAATGTGGCTCAGGGACTGGGAAACTGGATTTTATAATTCCTTTAATTTTAATGGCTTTAAATACAAATAGCCACATATGACCAATGGCTATGATAATGAATAGCACAGCCTCATAGTCATCGCCAGAGTGTCAACTGCAGTCAATCTCCCAAGCAAGACATCTGAACATTTGAATCACACGGCTGATGTCTCTGTTTGGACTTTGCTACTTCTATTAAGGCTGGCGTGGTGACGCAGGAAGATGATATCACTCCATGGCTATTTCCAGTCACTAGGCAACTAGAAAACTTGTTTTTGAAGTGCAGGTACACCCAACACTTTCTCTCCATTTGTTATAATAGGGAAATGCATGTTAATTGGAACTCTCCTTTTAACAGTCCCCTGCAGTGGGATTGCTCTGAAGGGTGCCTCTGCCAAGGGCCAGTAACTAAAAGCTGATGCACTGACTGAGGACAAAGGTGGGGACCTTCTGAAGATTAGGGGCATGGCATTTCCATTTTACTCAGTCAAAACCTCCATATGAATTATCAGATTTTAAAATATTTTATGTTAATCTTGCCAAGACTGGAATCCAAGAAGCAATAAAGAATATTAAGTTAGCTTGCATTTTAAATCAGAAAGTTTGTTAGATTTGAAGTCATAAACAAATTACTATCTTCGCCAAACTGACATTGGCCCCTGAGAGAAAAGATCCATCCTCTCTTTTTGAAAGGAAGGAGGTTTGTGTAGTTTCACAACCTTTATCCCAGGGTGTTAAGCTTGTTGCATAGATTGTCTTTACTCCATTGTTACAAACAAAAGCAAAATAAATCAAAATACCTTGGCCCAGGTCAGAGAAAGCTGGGGATGGAAGGGAAGATTCATCTGCTCATTTAATAAATATCTGCCAAATCATTACCATGTGCTAGAATAGCACAGAGACAATGGGACTTCAAGTTAAGGGAGAGACAAATTTATACCAATTACCACCATACAGAAGGCACATGGGATATATAAGGTGTATGGGAACCTTGTTGGACAATGGAGCAATACCTGCCACAGAGAAAAGTCAAGAAAATCTTTGCCAAGTGGCATCCTTAAAATTAGGATTTGAAGAAATGGAAATATTTCCATTTCCCTGACAAGGATTTCCAGAAAAGATCTCAGGAAGAGGGTAAAAGCAAGCAGGAGGAAATTAGTATTGTGTACTAGGAAGTAGTCCCAAACAATGGCCCCCTCTTCATTTCGGAGCCTCTCAGTGTTCCCCGTCTTTCTTGGCTCCCTTGGTTCTCTTCCAAATTCATGCAACCAGTCTAAGCACATCATAGTCCTCTGATCACACTTCTTTACAAGAAGTCTCCAGATCAGGCCCCACTAACAAAACCCCACGATTCTGCTCATCTAGACTCCCTGTTCTTTTTTTTTCTTTTTTTTTTTTTTTTTTTTGTCTTTTTCATTTTTATTGGTACCAGGGATCGAACTCACGACCACCTGCTTGCAAGGCAGGTGCTTATGCCGCTGAGCTAAATCCCCAGCCCCTTAGACTCCCTGTTCTTTTGGAAATCCCAAACAACCCACCACTAAAGTGAACCATGTTTGTCATTTCCTGAAAAAAAAAAAAAAAAAAACCATACACTGCTGCTGCAGGAAGCTGGCCATCTAAACAATGCTGGTCCCAAGATTGTGGAGGGAGTAGAGACTGGCAGAGTGGGATGGCTGGGTTGTCAGATACTGTAGTACTTAGAAAAGAGACAAGATCCTTAAAGACAATTTAATGAGAAAAAGGTTAAGACTAAAAAGGACCATCTAGTACAGCACACTAGAGTGACATGAAAGAAGAGAGAAGGGACAGCAGTGAACAAGGCAAATGTAGACTAGCTGGAATGCTGTGGCATGCTAGGAAAGCTTTAAGATTGATTTTCTAAGTTATGCTTAAGAAATAAAGTTTTAAGAAGGTATACTTACCCCAAAGTGCACACAAAAGTGAATATTCATGGAAAAATATATAACTGATATAACTGATAACAATACATTCAAAACCAGCTCATAATTTATACACAAAAGTGCTCATTTTTGCTTCTGACTATTCTATATGCTAGAAAAAAATATCAGATCTTTTTGTAATGTTTTTTACCCCCAAACTTTGACAAATTAGGTTATGCTGGTTGGACATTTGGACCCAGTGGGTGGGTTCTTCTCAAATAAATGTATCAGCCCGTGTTGGCCCAGGGAGAGCTTAAGACTATCACTCCCAGTGGTTAAGAGCCTGCCCAGCTCCCTGAAACACTGAAAGAGGCTCGGGAGGTTTCACTGGTCTAACTGGACCATGCCAGAGACCTTCTTTCAATGGGAGCTCAGGCCATGTGAGGTGAGTTCCAGCACAACCTGCTCTGGCTTGGAGAAAGCTTAAGATCACTGCTCCCAGCAGTTAGGTGCCCTCCCAGCTTCCTGAAATATTGGAAGAGGCTTGGGAGGTCCTGTGGGCCTGACTGAACACACTCAATAACCTTCATTCAGTCCCAGGAGTGAAAGGCACAGGAGGTGATTTTCAACATGCCCAGGGGAAGCTTTGTAACATTGCTCAAAACACAGAAATATAGGAAAATGACAAGACGAAAGACCAAAATGCGATCTTAAACCTCCAGCCCATCCCAAGAAAGCCTAGGAGCCATTTACACAGAAGAAAATATAGGCCATACACCTGAAATATCTGAAATGATAGCAACTGAAATAAAGAAGTAACTCCAGGAAGCTATAAAAGAACTTAAATTAGAAATAATCTCCCAGGTAAAAGAAGAAATGATAAAAGTAATGAAAGAAATGCTGAACACATCTAAAGAACACACAGTTAAAAAATTAGAGGAACAATGCAAAAAGATGGAATCCTGGAATGAATAGTTATAAGAAACAAACAGAATGCATGAAGCAGATTCAAAGAGATATACAGGAAATCAAAAATTCAATTGAAAGTTGGCAAAACTGCCTCAACAAAAGTGAAGATAGAGTTTCAAAACTTGAAGAAAGTTTGCAGCTGGTGAACATGAAAGAAAAGATCTTTTAAAAATAACAAGGAATCAGCAAATAACAACTCAACAGTTGCAAGATGATGCAAAGAAAAACAACATAAGATTGATAGGGATAAATGAAAAAGAAGGGGATAATACAAATGATACCAAGAGGCTATTTACAGAAGTAATAGCTGAAAATTTCCCAAACATGAGAATGGAAACTGACATGTGGATTAGTGAAGCATATGGAACTCCAAATAGCCATAACCAAATAAATGTATCATAGTGACCAGCCGGCAATATCAGTGTTAGAAATCAGATCCCAGAAACTGGAACCAAGTACAGCAACCCAATTGAAAAAAAGCACTGGATTCACCATCAGACATCCAGCACATCTGGTCTTCCAAACCAGCTCTTCTGTGAATTTAGCTGTGATAAAAACATGGAGACTGCTGCTGCTGAGTAGCATGCAGTGGAAAGGCAGAGCTATCAAAGCATTATTGGGGGTGCTCATCTACCTTAGTCACCAGATCTGCAACGGTGCAACTTCTGGGTCTTCCTCAGTCAAAATGACCATGAAGGGTAAATATTATGAATCAGTTCTGGACAGCAAGGCAGCTATGACAGCACAAGTAAAGACACTTATTAGAAAAATATCCCCAAAACTCGCGCAGAGAGTGGCAAGATCCATAGGATAAGTGTAGTCAAAGTGAGGGGAAGGATTCTGAAGGGGATTAATGACAATGTGCTTTTTACTGTAATAAAACTGGTGTTTATTTAAATACAAAACTTTTATTACAAATAACCTATACAGAAAGTAAACAAGGTACATGAAGGACTAAAACAAGCTGTTCTTTAGGAAATCTATCCTAATTACTCTAAAGAAACACTAAGACACAAAAATTACATCATTTGTCTCAGAATTTTCCTAAAATTCAAACTCTTAAAATAGTCCTTAGCCAGGTATGGTGGTACAAGCCTGTAATCCCAGCACTCAGGAGGCAAGAGGATCTCTAAGAGTTTGAGGCCAGCCCAGACTACATAGCAAGATCCTGTCTCAACAAAAAAAAAAATCCTTAATACACACTTTTGGAACAGCCCTAATATTTTGGAAACAATGTACTTACACGACATCAAAAAATCCCAGATGGACACCAATGGCATTTTTTTCTTACAGGTTTAATGACAACTCTAAAAGTATCCAAAAACATGTGAAGCAGTTTTTTAAAGAAACTCTATTGCCTTACACTAATTCCTTTAATGTACTAGTGAGAAATAGTGATATCCATTTACAAGAAGTGAAGAAGCAACAAAATAAGCCCAATAAAGCTCCTCACCAAGATCTTGCTTGCAGACTGGGAAGAGCTGGATAAGGGCTTCTTAAAGTGAGTCTATGGCTCCCCATTCTGAGAACTGAGGGGAACTCAATTATGAAAAATCAAAGCAGTCTCCTTAATGGTTCTCATCAGAATCATCTTGAGAATAAGAGCAGTCATGGTACAGGTGAGCAGGCGGGAGCATTTCATTCCCTTTACCTCTGCAGGAAGATCACATTCCCACGAAGGAGCAACCACAAATCCTTTTTGGTCAATTCCGATTTTCCTCCCTGTGTCTCCTCTGCAGAGCTTATCTCTGCGGAGGCCTCAGCTTTCAGAGGATAATTCAATCACAAGCCTGGCCTGATGGTTCTTCTCCTCGTGGAGATGGGATTAGATGTCCCAGAGCTGAGCAGGTGAAAGTGGGAAAGTAAAGTAAAAAAGAAATTCAACAGAACCAAATCTCCGTAATTCTGTTAGGCCTCTCACAGATACACTATTCCTAGGTACTTTTTAGCCGCTCAGGAAGAAAGTTAAAAGCAAAAGATTGAGGTAGGGCAAAAAGAAATGGGATAATATGGCCTTAACCCAGGACACAATGTGGGCCTTTGCTGGGCTTTGACACTATTCTCGCCTCTCAGGACTCTCTTGCACGCCAGGTCTATGAAGATGATGAATCTTGACTGGATTACACGAGTAAGAGCACCAGCATGAGATGCAAAAAAGAAAAGAGAAAGAGACATCACTGTGTCCCGGGTGTACCTGGGAGCCCAGACTTGAGGGTCAGCACACGGCAAAGCTGGGTTTTCCCAGTGACATTAGACACCCCCTGGGAATAGCTCACTCGCTTCACTGTAATTACTCACTTACATTCTTCCTGAAAGAAGCTCCTCTTGCCTTTACTCTCCCAGTCTTCCAGAGGTGTTGTAAACCCCAAATTCCCTGTTTAAACCATTTCCTATTCAAAATACCTCTGCCAATCCTAGTATATTAATGTGTCTCATATTTCTCATTTAGAATATGTGCGTTCCCCTAAGGGGACCAAAGAAATGTAAAACCATGACAGACCATGGTGCATATTTTTAAGGTGCAAAAGAAAATTTCATAACAAAATAATAAGAAAATGATAATAGTTAATACACTGTATATCCTTATCTTCCAAGTAGTTTCTCAGAAGGTAAGACACAGACATTAAAAATTCTCACTCATAAAAAAGGAACAGATAAGAGCACAAAACTTTCTTTTCAATGAACCAAGAAAAAGAAGTAATATAAGCATATTTTTTGAATCACTTTACTTCTAGGGATCTATTCTTATATTAAAATAGTCATTGAAATATTATGATGAAAAAGCATTTAAAATAAATTTATAGTATAAATTTAATAGAAAATAACTCTTGTAGAAGACTACTTTTCTCTGTACTCTTAATCTGTCAGAATACCAGAGAAGATAGCACTCCTATTCAGCCGTGTTCTGCACCGGCTGCTTCCACTGCACCTAATCCATAGTGAGCATTCCCAGTAGATCTTATTCACCGATGGACAAATTAGTGGATAGATCAATAGCTGGATAAGCACTGGCCACACATAAGCAGCAACATAGAAGCCAATGTATATTGAGTTATTTGCTTTTACATAAAGTATATAGACGCGGTCTTAACATATATGAAATATCTATTACTAAACATGTAAATGTAAGGTTGACCGAGTTGTTTTCCCTGTAAGCTTCTGGTTCAGTATTAGGAAACTGATCATTATAACTGCACTTATTTCAAAGGGTCGTTACAGTTTGGGGTGTAGATATAAGAGCTGCAGTACAGGTAAAGCCCTTACCAAAGTTCTCAGCACATAGGACCCTCCTCCATATCCATTGGCTATTATCATTGCCAGTGTTCACTGGATTTGAATAGCCTCAAATACACTTAGGTTATACAACTAGTCTGAGTCTAATTCAATCTTCCCTCAATAGTTCAGACAGCACTGAAGTACTTCAGCAGGTCACTGGCAATAGACATTCCATCTCCAGTTCATTAGCCAGAATGGCAAATATCAGGGTGCCCTGGTTGTGCCCGTGCAGGCACAATGGAAGTTGGCTAGGAAAAGCTAATGTTTTGGCACATGGCAGTCCTCCAGTCTGAATTGTTATTTGAGTTAAGATTATAAGATTCGTAGAGAGGAGCACCCAGTCAAAGAAATAATACATTGTGACTCTAAAACAGAAACTGATACAGCAGCTCATGAAATGCAAACTGGCAGGAGTGTGAAGCCCATCACAGAGGCAAATGACCAATTACCAATGATAATGTACACAGGCAGTGGAGCGCCTGGTGAGGAGCCTGTGGCACCCGTGGTAAGTCCAGTTTTATTTAACATCTTAGTTAATGATCTAGAAGAGAGATAAACAGAAGACTAAAGAGAGATGCCTAAGTGGACATCTGTTGGCTTCGCCTGCCAGGCGACTGATCTCCCGTCAGTGGTAACAGCACCCAAACTGTGCTTTGGGAAACAAGCCCTCCCCTAGTGGAGGAAGTCTAGGCAACACCATGGTGTGGGTGTCCCAAGGCCTTTGCAAAGGAAGGGCAACTGACCCGTACTGGGCCCAAAAGACACTGTCTTTCTGGATTTGAATCTGAAGCAGAGAATCACAAAAACTGTTCATCAAAAAGGCATTGAACAGTGGAGCACTACTTATCCCAGTAGCCACACACACACACACACACACACACACACACATACACACACACACATCCCTCTGGTATCTAGATCCTTAGACGTACCCTGGTGTTTTCCTCTGCTTTTCCTTGAAAAATATTTTCCTCCCTGAAGAATAATCAATGCTATTTTCCCTGGACTACCAAAAAAAAAAAAAACCATACAATAGAGATGCAGCTTCTACTAAATTAAGAGTATTTATTCTATTTATCTGACCCTTCAGCAATTCTCAAAATATTTTTCAAACATTCATGTGAGAAATACCACTGCAGATAAAGCAAGATATTTAAAAATCATAGTGTTCAGATTCAACTTGAAGAAAATTCACATTGACATTTTCCCAGGAAAAGAAACGTATCCTAATATTCACACTGCAGAACAAATCACCTAATCTTAGAGTAGAAGAGAATTTAGCAAGAGACTGCAATGAAATGAGGTGCTTTTAAATTTTACCATTTGCTGTTTTGGCCTTTTGAGTGTGTGTGTGTGTGTGTGTGTGTGTGTGTGTGTGTGTGTGTGTGTGTGTGTGTGTGTTAGCGTATTTCAGTTAGAGGCTCACTTAATTTTTTCCCTGGTTGACTTGTCAAATCCCTGGGCTCAAGTGGTTCTCCTGCCTCAGCCTCCCAAGTGACTAGGACTACAGACATACATGAGCATGAGCATTTTTAAATGTGATTAAAGCTCCACATTAATAAAGTGCAATGCATCTGACATTAGCAGGATACAGACGACCTCTATGGTACACTGCCTGAATTGAGGTACATACTTTCTTTGAGGAGAGACAGAATAAATTCAATAGAGTTTAGAGAAATGCAGAACAAATGAACCAAACCAAGTGGGGTAAAGGGACGATGTTCTAGGTATGTTAGTTTTTTATTGTGTTTTTGTTTTGGCTCCGTAACAGCCTTGCCTTCTTGGGTAGAAAGCAGATAAAGGAGCCTCTGTCTTACTTCAAGGGAAGAGCCACACCATGTTTCATGGCTATATTTGCTGATTAGAAAAAACTCCGTCATTCAGGTCCAAAAGGCTTGGTGAACACTAAAGGAGAAATGAGGGCACCCTTAGCCCAAGTGAGTGCCTTCTCTGTCGCTCAAACAGCACCCTAGCTGGACATGGTGGTGCATGCCTATAATCCAGTACTGGAAAGGCAGAGGCAAGAGGATCGCCACAAATTTGAGGCCAATCTGAGCAGTATACTGAGTTCAAGGCCAGCCTGGACTACATAGTGTGATCCTGTCAAAACAGAAAATATTTTACACTGTCTCCTTGACAACTCATCTATACTGCTTTGAGGTCAGGAAAAGAAAGCTCTCCAACTAAAAAAGCCACTCTCTCTGCAGGAAGGATATGGATGGAAGGAATTTTCCCTCTGCACTGGAGAGAATCAAAATCCATGTTCTAACCTTAACACTATTGTTCTCTTCCTCTAAAACCTATATATAATGCCTTTAGGAAACTAGTCAGTGCCATATCCTGGCTGGTGCTTTAAAAAGATAGAGGTATACAAAAAGGGCTTATGGCAGTAAATATATTACATACAGACAAGATGTGTAGCGTACGGTCAATCATGGTCCCAACAGAAAGAGACTGCAATTCCCAGTGGAGACCAAGCAGAGTTCAATGAAGGGATTATGGAGAAAAGCATAAGCAATTCCAGGGCACAACTGGCATGATATGGCAACCATAAGAGCTGTTACCACCCATGGCACCCGAAGAGGAAAGGTAAAAGATGCAAGCCTGCAGGAGCCAGGCCTCTGAGGAGGGTCACCCCAAAGGATGTATGGCCTTGGGGAGAGGCAGGCAGCCATTCCCAACCCACAGCACAGCAGGGATGGTCCTGGGGGAATGGCTATGAGATGTCTCCTTCCTGTCTGCCCACTGCTGCTGGCCTCCACTGGTTAATGCCAATCAGAAGAGCAGGGAACTCAGCCAGCACTGTGGTCTTCAGGGTTCAGCCTCATGTTGCTCAAAGCTGAGTGAAAGGAATGGGAAGGAGACCTGAAAGTCTGCATCCCCATAATCTATACCTATATCTCTCACTCTGTGACAGCTTTCCACATAGTCCTCCAAAGAATGATGCTCTTTTTAACTCTTCCATTTATGTGTCTGATCTCCTTATCTTCTCTAAATGTTGGGCTACATTTTCCTTAATTTCCAGTTATGCAGTCAAGATGTAGGGTGTAAACATGGCGTTTTCCAATTTTCCACCATCCACATTCAGACAATAGACATGTACCAAACCTTCCTTAAGACTATAATCACAATGGAAAATGAAGCCAATGACAGCAATGCTAATTACCTGCAAATGCCTCAGGAGACAAAGAAAATTTAACAACAAATGAAGGACAGAATTCAATCACCCTTTAAATGTGTACCAGCAACAAAAACCATCCTGACTTTAAAATGATGACTTTTTTAAAAGCAGGTTGAAGTAGCAGTCCTGCCCTTGACTGCTGCTGACCTCTGCGATGCCTGGACAGCTCTAGCACCTGCCAGGCTTTGGGGACAAACTAGATCCAAAGCCTCCTCTAGCAGCTTGACCCTGGACATGGGTTTCTGCAAAATCCTATTATATGGAGCATAACAGAGCAGGAAGAACAGGAAGAAGTTAAGGAGTAATTTAGGAACACAGTGTTGGAAGAAGCTCTAACAAAATGAGATCAGTTATGTCATGAAAGGGCTGAGAAAGAAAGTAGGACAGCTGTCACTTCTGAGATGTTCGCTGACAGAATCTTCAAAGCATGGCTTCGTCTTCTGATTTCCACCATTTTGAAAAGGAACATGTGTCTGGCTCGGCAGGCCAGACCCATCTTTCTTCCACTCTATCCTTGACCTGACAGCAGCACCAGATGTTTTATGGGAGAACTCGGTTCAGCCACCCTTTCTACCACATTAGCCCCACAATTGTGGGAGGGAAACACCCCACCCACCCAACACCTCAAACATGTATCTCCTGGAGCCCTAAAGCCACCCCACTCCAACAGTCAGCTTGCTCAGCCTGTAATTACTGACTGTTAAAATGCGAGCATTCTGAAATAACTTTTAAAGCTATTAATAGTGAGATTTTGATGAGCTAGTTCAAAGTCAGCACTAATGACTTGTTGATGATTTTAATGGTTCTTGCAGTGCATACTGTGAATGACCTATTGTTAAAATACAGAATGACTTGCTTTTACATTAATCCATTAACTCTTCTTTTCTCATAACTCTTTCAAGACTAAAATGTTTTTACCTTTCAATCTGAAGATTGATGGATAGAGAAAACTGAGTGAATACATTTGAGTGGCTAATAACCAGAGGAGGCAAAAGAGGCAAGAATTCTGATGTAAAGACCAAGTGTTGTTTTTATGAAGCTGTGGTATACAGAGGAAATAAATCCAATGGAGTATACTTCAATCAGGGACAAGGTCAGAAAGGTGCAGATTCAGAAGCCAGATGACTGGAAGGTGGAGGAGATGGGGGGAATGATCTTGCCTTTCCACTCCTGCTTCAGCAAGACACACTCAATCATGAAGTGCAATATCCAGTTCTGGTTTGTGGATGTCACCAAGTTCATCTTTCTAGTTTTATACCTTTCTTAATCTCTAAATAACAGACGTTTTGCTGTTACTAAACTGGTAAGCCACCATCCACACCTAAAAAAGTGTGCGTTCCCTTCTTACCTGGAAGCAGGAGCAGCTACTCTCCTGGTTAGTTTGATCCTTCTCCAGTTGAAAGCATGGGCTCCTAGCTCATACGGTGACCCTGCTGCTCCAGGCTGCTCCCCTATACCATCCTTCCCCATGGGAGGAAACTGCATAACGCCAGGAGAGGCTGTCCCACAGCTAACAGCAGATGAACCACACAAGTCTATGCAACTATCCAGTCTCAGAAGCCTTACCTCCTACTTGGCTCTGCCTGCACTTTTAAGCAAACCAATTGATAGAGAAGCCATTTAGGGAAGCATAAATTTATGGAAATTCATAAGGTAGGATACATGGCTGAAAGCTTTGGGTAAAAAACAGAAAGACAGAAAATAACATCACAGTAAGAGTAGAGACCACCAAGCATCTCAGGATAACACAGGATATTGAAAATATTTCCTGAGAGAAACCACAAAACTTGAAAAAGGCAAGATATGTTAGTGATATGAGATTTCAATTACTGCAACATGCTAGAATTTAATTCTTTTAAAATAAGGCATCTGATTTTTTTTTTCCTTTTGACAGCAGTATTCCCAGGAGGTTAGGAAACATTTGAGGAGAATTGCTATCTAGGTCTTAATTTTGCAGCCTAAGGAAGCCTTAGTAAAGAAATAGCATTGTTTTCTCTAATGTGATAGATAGTAAACATTTTACATTGTTAACCATATGGTCTGTGCCTCTGTCACAGCTATTCAACTTTGTCTCAAAGTGAAAAAGCAGTCATAGACAACATGTAAACAAACGAACATAGTTATGTAACAATAAAACTTTATTTATAAAACTAAAAAGTCAACCAGATATGTCTGCAGTTAATAACACCTGCCCTAGAAGGATACACAAAATGAATGATATTCACAAAATGAATGATATTCCAAATAAAATGATCACATCTTCCTGGAGTTTGTAGTAGCTGCAAAAGTGACTGCTGTAGAGAATCAGGTATAATTTAGTGAGACAACTTCTGAAAGAAAATAAAAAGTAAATTGGAATCTGTGAATTGGAATCTAAAATGGCAAAGTGATTCAAAGTACTCCTTTAAACGACTTCATTCTAGCTGTGTAATAGCTATCTTAACACAGAAGATATTTAAAGCAGACAATACAGATACCCAGAAAGTTTTGTGATAAAATCATATTATATAACCAAAAACACAGATGATAAGGATGCATTCATGATATATAAATATAGAGCAGTTATAAAAACATAAGGATAATCCTGTAAAACAAAGTGTCTAAAGCTTAAGGGGAAGTGGTAAAGGACTTGTTAAAAATATGTTCAAAAGAAAGTAACACAGGAAGTGATAGAAACAGCTTTGAATGATGATATAAAGTTCAAGGATGACAGAGAAGGCAGAGCTACTCAACTTTTATCTTCCTTTTCATCTCTTCCATCAAGGAGAATTGAAAAGGTTGAAGCAAACATAGTTAAGATAAAACTTAAATCCCATATGGGAAAAAGAATTGTAAAAAAAGAAATCACTGAAATACATCAGACAGAGTCCCAGGATGGTGATGATAATTCAGCAAGGAAGGGTGTTTACTGCATTCCTATGGCATGCATTGTGTTACATATTTCATATACATTCATTAATTTAATTCCAAATCAACACTGTATCTAGTGTGCTATCATTTATCCATTTATGAATATATAATCAAAGGATTAAAATACTTGTCCATATTTCCAGTTAATAAGTACAGAGCTAAGTCTTGAACTCAGATATATCATGCACAAAAGTCTTGCTTTTAACATGGTTAAATAACCCAAGAATGATTATCAATAATCACTAAGAAATCATTTTGAATCAAAAGATGCCTTCCACTGGGACCTGAATGTACTATAATTTTTATACAAACAAAAATGATGAAATATACAAAATACAACCAGTTCTAATTTGTGCAGATTCATAGAAACTCTCTAAAAAATGAAACTGAAAAAAAATGTAGTTGCTTTAAGAAGAACAGAAAGACGTGATTGCCAAGGATCAACATAGGTTGACTATCAGTCCATGTCTGCCCCAGCCTGCCCAACTGCCAGCAGTAGTGGGTGTCCTGATGACATAGCCAGCCTATCTCCAATCCTGCACCTGGTAGACCCCAATGTATCCTAAAGAAGAGCTTTCCATTATTGCTCCATGTTTGAAAACTATCATCTGCGTATCTAGTTATATACCTGGTATATCAAGGTGTACTAGTTAAACACCTGGTGTATCTTGGTGCCACCATGATACAAGTGAATGAAGCCCAGGTGTCCAATTGTCCAGTGAAACATCAAACATCAGTTTTTCTCCATATTCTTCCACCTATGAACAGTCTGCCTCTGTGACCTTCCAAGGTCATAGTTCCAAACCCTATATCAGTGGTTTGAATCTGGCTTCTGCTGTGATAAGCACTCATAAAGCTTAGGGTAAGCTACTTAACTTCTTTGATCAATTTCTTTGCCTGCCAAATAAAGCAACCTAGAAAACACTTGGTTAAGTGAGAAAATGAATCCTAATGCCACATGTGTTAACTGAATGTTAGCAAGTTATTATCGGGCTCATTCTTCAATACAATCTTATCGGTCTTTGTAGATAAGATTATCAGACTGGTGACTCAGGGAGATGTTGCACATACATGAAATCTTGGTTTCAATGGGACATTTGGCCGGGTTTCCCATGAGATCTTTGAGATTGTGACAAAGAATGGTGTGCAAAATAATGGTGCAACCAGGAAAGCTCAGAGCTACATTAGAGGAGTAAACCAGTGTCACTTGGAATAAGCCTTTGGTGAACTGGTCCAGGTGCAACCCAGGAATAGGAGCATCCACCACCCCCTGATCCACTATGAACAAGACCCTCTGACTTGGTGGGGCCTTCCCACTATTGACTTATGTTTACCAACAACCTTTGAATTGTCCACATTTGTATTTATGTATCAACAATTTATAATTTATACCCCACCTATTCCCACAGAACACAATGAAGTGGCTAACATGTTTATTAATGGCTTGGATAAAGACATTGCTTAGAAAAGGACTTGCTTATAAAATGGTAATATTAATCCCTGAGTGACAAGACTTGAACCGAAACAAACCAAAGCAAAGATAAACTACATAGTGACAACTACCAAAATCAGCACATAGGTATAAAAAATAAAAATTAACACCCCCCCCCAAAAAAAACCCTCTGCAATATGAAAATAGAAAAACAGTTTTTGAAATAGCATGTGTGGGGGCTGGGGATTTAGCTCAGCGGCATAAGCGCCTGCCTTGCAAGCAGGCAGTCATGAGTTCGATCCCTGGTACCGATAAAAACAAAAAAGACCAAAAAAAAAAAGAAAGAAAGAAATAGCATGTGTGTTAAAGACTTATATTTCTTAGATGATAATATCAACCAGAATTTTCATGTGCTTGTCAAAGAAACAAATGGAGTCTCCCCAAAGCTACAATAATAGGCATAGAATACTTGGTTTACATGAAACACACCACATGTGGAGTAACATGTTCAGTTCTTGGCATTAATAGAAACACATGAGGGCACTTACAGATAAGCCAACCAAGAAATAAGATGAAAAATAAGCTAAAAATGGAAAGCAGTCCATATTAGGAAGATTTGAAAGAAGCAGTGTATATAGTGTGTACACAGCTAGCTAGGATTGATTATGTACTCTCACTCCATCTCAGTCACCTTCTACTACTAAAACCAATTGTACAAAGGTCACCAAAACCGATCCAATGATCAGTTTTCCACCTCATTTTCCTCTATCATCTGCATCCAGACTATCCCTTTATAGGTTTCTTTGTTTTGTTTGAATTTCAATGACACTGTAGTCCCCTGATTTCTTCCTAATTCAAAGATGAGTCTTCTTTCTCCTCCTTTTCACAACTTGTGAAAGAGGAATGCTCCAGAGCTCACTACATGACGGAGCTACCTAACCTCACTCCATAAGTGATCGCACCAAAGTTCAGAGCTTTAAATATCAACTCTATGCTGATGGCTTTCAAATTTTCATCTCCTTAAATGTCAAGGACCAAATAGATTTCTAAATCAGAAATACCTAAAACTAGTTAAACCAAAAACACTTCATCTTTTCGGTACCAAACTGACATCTCCCCAAGTGTCCCCTATCCACTAGCAGTGCCACCACTTACCCACCTGCACCATTATCCTTCCACATGCCTTCATCCACCAGTGCAAGCAGCTGGGAATGGACATCCAGGAAGAATCCGACACTGCCTCCCCAACCTCAACCACTACTTCCATAATCTCCACCATTTATGACCTGGATTATAAAACATTCACCTAAATGTTCCTTGTGTCCTTACAGACTAGTCTCATTCTAGTTAGAGTAAAACACAAATAAGAACATATCCCCCAATGCTCTTTCTATCACACTTAGGCTAAAAATCCAAGCCTCCTTCCAGTGCCCAAAAAGTGTCATCTGATTTGTTGTTCTCTATGACTTTTGCTGATCACCTCTTTTAATATTCTTAATGCTAATTACATTTCAACCACCCAACATTTTTGTTACTATTCAAATATAACAATTTATTCCCAACTTAAGGCATATGCTCTGCTTGCATGTTCCCTCATGACCAATTATTTTTGATCTATCAGGTGTTTATACAAACACTATCTCCTCCAAGAAGTCTTCCATGATTAGATTATCCAAAAGAGTTCATAAACTCCTTTATTTTATTTAAGAAACTTATTTAAAGCTATGCCATGTTTTTCACATAATTAATATCTATGTCCTCCATTAGTTCTATGACAACGCAGCTCTTACCATCACATGTACCCAGTACCTATAACAATACCCCCCTTCAGTAGACAGTAATAAATATCTGTTTAATGAAGAGCTGACACTTCATTACAGGGGAGTCAAACTGTCCCCCAAACTCAAGGGCCAAATTCACCTAGCTGATAACTTTCTATCATCTTGCCCAAATGCTTCTTTATTTGTCTCCCTTCTTGTAGTATAAGAAGGAGTATAAGAAGTCTTTTTAGGAATTTAGTATCTGCAACATAACACACTGTACACTGCAGACTTTAGTTGTTTGTTGAAGAGAACTGTATTAAACGGAAAAGCTCCTTCAATACAGAGGGAGAAAACAGAACCAGTACTAATGAACATAAAAGTTGGAAGGAGGAATATTTGGGCTCCATCTAAGAAAGAGTATTTAAATGATCCCTACACTTTCATCAGACAGTTGCCATCCCTCAAAGTACTGAAGTGCTAGCAGAATGTGCATCTGTGAAAGGTGTATCCAAAGGATTCCTGCATCTCGAGTCAGACTGCTTGGGTCGAGTTGCACATCAATTTCCCTACTTACAAAATCTTGGTGGTCATGATGGTGATGGTGATGGTGATGATATCTATTTTGTTATACTGTGAGAATGAAAATAAATTACACATACAAAATAAATAGAAACATATCCTGGACAAGCTAAATATTTGGTAAGTGCTAGCAGTTGCTAAAGCTAAATGTTAGCAGGAGCTTCTGCTTTCTACCATGATGGAATGCCTAGTTTCAGTCCTCCCACTGCAAACAGCTATAAAACCGGACAGTTCTGGGAATTGAACAACAAGCAACATAAGGCTTTGAGTCCTAAGGACACTGAAATTCATGAAATAAACCTAAGATCACCCTGGCTCTTTGCCAAGAGACAACTTCCTGATTGGAAGAGTTAGATGGAGTCCAAGCTGGACACAGTGGTCACTTGCAGAGGAGGCAGAGGTCAGATTTCCTGGAAGCTCAAGAGGCTAGAAACGTCCAGATGGATATTCAGAGAGGTTTGCTGTGAGTCTCTTGCTAAGGTCTGGGTTGTACTCAGGGTTAAACTTAAAAGATTTTCTAGACAGCAGCCAGTACTTGGTTAGATCTTGTTAAAACCATGCAACAGGTTACCCTGAGCGTCACTCAAGCAGTGCATTTGTCTGTGCACCGATTATCCTGAGCATCGCTCCAGCAAGTGTCATTTCAAAAAAGTCGATTTTTGTATTGAATAAATTTGATAAAATTTTTATATTTCCTGTTATATTATCTTACAAAAATTAATGAAAAATGTTCAGTTTTTGGTCATCCTGTATTTAAATAATTGGACTGGCAAGTTCACTATTCTTAATATTGATCTAATATTAAGATCAATATTATTTCAGAAATGCTACAATTTCCAATTAACAATTTATGGTTAAGACCCATGGTAGTCTCACTCTAATAAGGACTAAATTCAGACTCCAAAAATAACCATAACAGACAGAACTTAGAGACTGAGTACCAAGGTAGAGTGGCTTGTGCCATGGTTTTCTATAAACATTAACAAAGCACAAAATTGAACCTGCACAAATTCAAGTTAATCACTCAGTATTTAAACTGTAACATAAATCAAGAACTAACACTTTCCCAAAGAAAACAACAGACTCCAGAGTCTCCACAGCATATTATTACACATATACCAGCATTCAACTGAAAAAAAAATTATGCACACACATAAAAAATGGGAAATAATACCCAAATTTTGTCTTAGCATATAAAAAAGTTAAAGTACCTATTAGCAGCCATAAATATATTAAAAGAAGTAAAGGAAAATACATCCAATTAATTACTGTAAAATACGGTCTTAATGTAAGAACAGAGAGAAAATCTTAGCTGAAAAACACATTATAAAAAAGCTGCAAATAAAAGTTCTAGAACAAAAATGTGAGATAATTAAAGAAAAATCACTATATGGAACTTAATGGGAAACTGGAGATTACAGAGTTGGTAAATTTGAAGATATTAAAAAAATATTGACCTACTCTTTCAATTTTTTTACCCTGGCTCCATGCCTACAGAGAATTTCCAAACTGCAATAAAAAGATCTAGTGTTCCAGTACAGCAGAGAAATAGAGGGGGAAGAGGCCTGAAGAAAAATTTAAAAGCTGCATATTGATATTGGTCACAGTATCAAATCAGTTAAATACATAAAAATTAAATTCTAAAAGAGGAAAAAAGTGCAATTGAAGCAGACCAAAAAACAAACACCGTGAAAAAATAACAGCCCAAGACTTCTCAGGTACAATGAATGTCACAGACATACAGGATCAAGAAGCTTAGCAAATGCCAAGAAGTATTTATATAAGGGAAATTACATCTATTTACATCATAAAATTCTACAGACCTCACTAACAAAACGTTTATAAAAGCAGCCAGCAAAAAGTACAGGGAAATGAAGGTAAAAATGATTGCTGGCCAAAAGACAATAGAACAGTATCTTTCAAGATGCTAGGAGAAAAAAGGACCAAAAGCTATCAGCCCAGAATTCTGTTACGAAATAAAATCCTTTAAGAATAAAAGCAAAAGAGGCACATTTTACAATAACTAAAATGTTAGTTAAGAATGGCCTTCAGCCTGATAGGAAATAATACCAGATGAAAACTCGTTTCTGCAAGAACGGAAAAGCACAAACATTGAAAAATAAACAAGTAATCATAAAAGACCACACTGTCATTCTTCTTAACATGTACATAGAACAACACTTTATTAAAGCAAAGATGATTGCAGAATAAGAAATTTATAGCATACACAGAGGTAAAAGATAAGGACAAAATAGACAATTACATGGAATTATAGTGCCACAAGGTTGTCACTCTCATGTAGAGGAAGGTTAGGAAACAGGCAGTGAGAACTGGGAACTCACGAACCGGGAACTAGGAATAAGAAAGAATGCAATCTCATACATGAAGTAGTAAAAAGAGATACACTACTGACCCCAAATAGACTACCATAATTAAGAACGCACTTTCTTAGCCCTAAAGTAACTACTAACAAAATGATTAGCAGAGTTACAAATAAATAGAAGAAATAAATTACTAAACAAAATTTTATTAATCTATAAGAAGAAAGAAATAACAGAAAAACATTCAGAATAACTCCAAACTGGAAAAAACTCATGGTGCCACAAGCAGGTTAACAAATATACAAATCATGGTATTTCATAAATGCAATATCCTATAGAAAGAAATTCTGATGTGTGCTATCATGTGGACAAATCTCACAGACCTTTTGATCATCCAAAGAAGAGCTAGATCTGAAATATTGTATGGCATAATTCTATTTATATGAAATTCAAGAACAATCAAAATTAATCTGTATGGATAAATATTTGACTAATAGTTGCTCAGAGTGGGGATTCAGAGGGTAAAAGTCACTGCACAAGGCTACATGGGAACTTTCTGAAGAGATGGAAATGTTCCAGGCCTGGCTTAGAGTGATTGTACATAGTTGCACTGCACATATTTGTCAAAAGCCATTGAGCTGTACACTTAAAATATATGATCTTTGTTTGATGTGCATTTTATTTCAATAAAGGTTAATTTCTTAAATATGGGCAATTAAATGTTTCCTCTTTTTTGCCATCAACATCAAAAATAACCAATTCATTACAAAAAAGAGACGCAAGAACTCAAGGACTCGAATAAATGAAGAACCAGGCTCAGAAAGCAAGCACCACATTTGCTCTCATATGTGGATGGGAAGGGGAAAGATGACGTAAAAGTAGAGGAGCTAACGGGTAACAGAGAGGGTTTCCAGGCAGGGGACGGGAAGAGGACTAGGAGAAAGGGGTGGGTAATAGAGAAAATGGATATATTCAAAGTATGTTATTCTCTAAAATACATTGTTTGCTTGTGTGAAAATGTCAAAAGGAAACCCATTATATTGTTCAATTAATACATGATAATTATGATAAATGGATTTTTAAAAATCCCATCTCAAAAGAATTTAACAGTTCCTACCCTTGTCTATTCTGAATGTGGTCTTCAAGTTACTATCCAACATTATTATTGTTGTCATTTGTCAACTTTATTAATCTTCCATGGGGCTTAATTATCCAAAAATCTGGTTTCTAAAATTCTAGTAGATCCAGGGAATTTCAAAACCACAAGATGCATTCTTAATCCAAGAAATATTCGCACACCAATGGAGTGTGCAGAATACAACAATAGGAAAGGTTGACTTTTTCTGGATGCAGCTTCAAGACAGGAACTTGTAGGCAACTACAGTGGCCAGAAACCCCCAAGGGTCCAGGCTCAAGGACTGTTCAGATTTTCACTGTGTGTTCACGAATCTGTGCAGAAATCTACATATTTTATTCCTAAATTTACCAGTCCCTGAGGCATGTGCAGTTTCACCAGTACAAATGAAACCAAAACTAAGTATGGTCCAGCAGGCTTACTTTTCAGATGTGTCACCTCAGCTCCCTGATGCCCTGGGACCCACTGCTGGGACAGCAATGCTACAAGAATCACTTCACACCGTTTTAATATTTACTGATGAACATAAGGAAATGCCTAATCTTTAAAGAATCTCACATGGCAGGGCCAGAAGGCATTCCCTCTCATTTCTTTCTTACCTTCCCATTTGCCTTCTAATTCATTCTTTTCCAGACAGAGAGAGAGAGAGAGAGAGAGAGAGAGAGAGAGAGAGAGAGAAAGAGAGAGAGAGACAAAGACAGAGACAGCGACAGAAACAGAGACAGAGACAGAGAGAGAGAGACAGAGTGATAGAAGGCTCAAAATTACCAAAATGATAAACTGGGAGAAGAGACTGATTTATATATGGTGGCACGGGGGGGTTTAAAGAGGAGATAATGGGGTGCAGTTGAGCAAGGGGAAGTGTAGGCTGAGTATCAAAAAACATTTGAAATCAACGGAGTGTGAAGCCAGCTCCCAGGAGAAGCCCAAGAAGCCCTAGGGCTGGAAACCATTGAACGCTCAATGGAAAATAAAGGGTTGTGGCCTGGTTAGGTGGAGAGTAGGAGCAGAGTTGATATTTACATTTTACTAAAATCCTAGAACTGCTTTGCTAAATGATCCCTTCTTCAAAGGATAAGGGCTCCTTTTCTATATTCATTCTCAGCTCCTGTCTCTAAGCCTCTGTCTCTCTATCTCTCTGTCTGTCTGTCTCTCCCTGTCCCCCCTCCCTACACACACACACACACACACACACACACACACACACATGCGCACCCACACACCTCACAACCATGCGTACCTCGCCACCCCTTCCAACACCAGCATGAAAGCAAAGTGACTCCTGTGCACCTTGCAGAGTTATCCAGGTTCAAGTCACCTTAATCCCTCTGCCCTAACTATGAGCCACTCATCTGCTTCCTGGCCTTTCCCACCCAGCTTGTCCACCTTCTTTCTGAGTTTCCCTTCATTCCTCAAATTTTCTTCCCCTAACCATTGTATTCAGGCTGGTGCTGCTCTGTGGGCAGTACTGGCAAAGGGAGCAGTCACACATCACAGTGGGCAGTGGGCAGAGGGCAGAAGCCAGGCCGGTAGGCAGAGAATCTGCACGCTGTGTGGTTTTTGGATAAAATGAAGCCAATTACCAAAAATGATCAAAAGAATATTGCTAGATATTGAGGATTAACAATTATTTCAATGTCTCTTCTTATTTTTAGTACTTTGGTACTATACTAGGCTCCTACATTTGGCCTAGTCAAAAGATACAAATATCTACAACTAGTATATAACTTCCCAACCCTTGGGGCCATGGCTAAAAAGCTCTCCAAAAAAAACCCGGTCACATACATGGTGAGGCTGGCCCAGATACCAACATTTCCTGCTACAATGGTGCACAAAGGGACAAGTAACACAGTGGAGTGCTCATTTGAAATCCCTCTATGGCATGAAATTGGGCACAACCTTTTGTTTCTAAGTCAAACACATAAAACTCTATAGGAGGGAGGAGGATGTAAACTCTGGGAGCACGATTTGCTAGTCTGGAAAAGTCAAGGATAGGACAGCCACCTTTGTAGCTGAAACGAACTGGCATAATCCACTCTTAAGCTTGACTCACTTGGACGCTGTCACCCAGGTATGCAGTATTCACAGCACCAGTCAGAAGAGTATCATGGCAGATTTCAGCCTGTTACTAACCTGTGAATAGACGAAAGCATCGTTTCTCATCTACATGTGTGCAGATCATAGTAGCCAACAATTTAAAACAACTAAACATGAGATCATGCCCTAATCAGGTGAGAATGAAATGAGGCCCTGCTGTGATGAATTCCCTGCTGGCTGGCACAGTGCCTCTGTTAAGGACTCTGGCGAAGCTGAAATCTTAGCATGTTACTGCCCTCTCCTGGGCAAGAGGTCAAAGCTGGCACAGACGCGCATGAGTCAGAAATGGATGGAGTTCGTGAGCTCTATGGCAGTCCATCTTTAATCCGTTCTCTTATAGATCTTTGAAAAGACCTGTCTCAGCCATCTTTCTGTGCAAATCTACCTCCCAGGCCACCACCACTTTACCTTATCCACTGGAGCCAAAGGCTTCCGACCTCACAGCCTTCATCAGCAGAGGGTCATGGGTGGTTGTAGAGAAGAGATTAGAATTATGCACTGGGATAGTTGGTATGATGGGAGGGGACAGACAGTAGACAGCTTAAGAATGTACTGCAGATCCACTCTTTAAATATCAACTCCTTCTTGCTGCATACCATCCTGCAATTGTTCATCTAAGTCTTGAAAATTTCTTCCAATCTCAGCCCACTGCATAAGGTACTACCTCAGCTCCTAAGAACTGACTGTTTGGGAATCCAACTTCTGTAACTCAGTCATGTAATTAAATCTATGGCATTTATAATCTTTAATGGCTAGAATATCTTACCACAAAAAATGAGAACTGAAATATTCTGGAAATAATTATTTAATGACTCTTAATTGCTGTACAAATAGAATTTTAAACAAAGAGACATATGAATCATAAGTAAAGCAAAAAGAGGACAATTAATTAACAATGTCCTGATAGGGCTAAATTAGGTCATAAACTATTTTTTTTATAAATTCTTAAGTAAGTTACTTGTTTCCAACTCTTCATTTCATGCAAAGTACAAAGATCAGGTCCAGCTTTGTATAAATTAAAAGGATCCAAATTAATGGGAAGTTATAATACGATATCTTTCAACAGAGATGGTAATCTCTTGAAAGGATTTTCATCCTCAATAAATATTTATCCAGGGCCTGCTGTGTACGCAGCACTAGACTTAGGATTGGAACACAATCTCATTATCATTGTCTCACTGGGAGGATAAATCACAGAGAACCCTGAAGGCTGCCATCAGAGTCACCTTGCATGGCTTGTGCTATGATCTCTTCCTCGATCTCTTTGGTCCCTATAGAAGCCCGTCTCTACCACAGTTCCCACAAGAAAGCTTCTCCTTCTCCTAAAGGCAGGTGGTGGAAGACCACCTGCCAGGTGGCAGGGAAGGGAGGGACCTGACTTCTCCCTGACAAGAACAGCAGTGGCCGCCATCCGCAGAGCACTAACACTGATATACTTGCCAATCAGTGCACCAGCACTTCCGGATTCTGATCTCATTCTCTCCTGAAAAACATCCTGTGTCTAGATCGCACTATTCCACTGTGTTCAGGATGAGGAGAGAGAACTATATGAAACGTAAATATTTTGCCCAAAGTTTTACAACCTAAAGAAGTAGAATCAAGATTCAAATGCAAGTCTCTCTTGGTTGCAGTCCATCCTACCAACAGCTGCTTCCTTCATGTTTGAAATGGAATCTGCCAACTAGACTGGCTCTGCAAATCACCTGGCAACCTACAAGAAGGCAATTTCTGATGATAATTTGATTGCATAAAGGATCATTAGGTCAGATTATGTGAGGAACCCCCCCCATTCAAATTTCTCCACTTATTCTCTGAATTTAGAAGACAATCTCAAGTTTTTTCCATAGCCTACAAAGTCTTCCATGAATAGACTGCCTCTGTGGCTTCCTCTGCCCCATTTCTGCGTGTCTCATTACCCTTTAAGCATGACCTCCCTGCTTATTCTCATACAAAAATGCACATGCCTGTCTCAGGACCTTTGCATGTGCTCTTCTCTTTGCCCAAGATATTCTTGCCCAGATATCTACATGATCTACCTCCTCACTTCCTTCATGCCTCTGTTCAATGCCACCTTACAAAAAGACCTTTCCTTACTCATTTATCTAAAATAAAATATCCCCTTGACAGTCTTCACTTTTATTCACAGACTCATTCTCTGCCAGCGACATATTCACATCTGTTCATTCATTCGCTGTCTTGTTACAACAAAATCATCATGAAGGCAGAGAACCAACCTCATCCTCGTAGTCAGATCCTTGAAACTCTAAAGGTCATGACACCTAGTAGACACTCTATAAATACCAGTTTAATTAATGAACAAGCACAAATTTCTTCATCAATATATTTGCCCACTTTAGCTCTCATATAGAATAAATCTAGAAAGGACAATCTCAAATGTATGCAAATAGACCTATTCACTGCCTACTCAAATTTTCTCCATTCAATCTAGGTCTTACGTCAAACTAAATGCTCTGCTGTGGATAGCAACCTTCCCCCTCTTATAAGCACCTTCAGTGAGTTCCTAAAACCCCTCTCTAACCGCATACTGCTGAGGAGAGGGGACAGTTTCAAGGCCACACTCTCCATCATGTAACCCAACATTTCATAACCTAGATAATCAGGTGACCAGAATGGATCGCTTCAGGCAGAATGCCTGCTCCCTCCCCAAATTAGCTTTCAAGCAGTAGAGCTACGTACATCTCCTGGAATGCTTCCCTACTTTCGTACATTCTGGGGTTTACCTTTTGTTTCTACACCCTGATTCTAGCATGGCTCCATGTACCCAGAAATACTTATTTTGATGCTTTCAAGAAAAGAGGTAATAACAGCTCCAACTATTAAGCACCTACTTGGCACTTAGCATCCAATGCCTTTGGTACCCCCAGCAGTTAACAAGGTGGGTTTCATACTTCCCACTGCTAAATGATAAAACAAAATCAGAAAAGTTAACTCCCTGGCCCAAAGCCTTTAAATTACTTATGGGCAGTGACATGAACTCAAATCTAACATGATCCCAAGAAAGAAATACTTCTTGTAGTTAAAAGATAGACTACTTAGTTCTCCTAACTGATCAAGCTTTTTTTTCCCATGAAGTTATCCAATACCAATGCCCAATACCATGACAGGCAACCTAGACGACTAAAGAGATGTGTGAGAGGAAAAACTGGGCATCAGCTCGGGGATCTATTTTCTTACACACTCACAGTTTTAATTTTCTCCAGGCTCTGCACTATTGGTTAAATTCACTTGTGTGGTGCCTGAAAACTGTTGAGTTATCAAAAATCACTTCACTCTGAGATGGCTGTATTATACAAATAAATTACTTTCTAATATGTGATTTTTTTATTTGTTCAGTCTTGGTTTGTTCTTGTGGTATTCAGAGTTGAACTGAGGGCCTTCCCACTGAGCTATATCCCCCTTTCTGTTTGTTTGTTTTGAGACAGAATCTCATTAGGTCAGTCAGCAACTTGCCCAGGCTGTGCATAACTCTGTGGTCCTCTTGCCTTAGCCTTGCAGGGTTCTGGGAGTGTTACATGCTTTTTAACTGTAACCGATTCTTTTTAACAATCAAGTTATTCAAGTTCCTAAGTCCCTGCACTGATAAGAAGTGGCAGAGTGTTAAACAAATTAGGCCAGCGCAAAAGCCAAAGCAACAAAACCAAACAAACTACAGACTCACAAAGCCAAATACAGCTAGGCACCTGCTACTCTTTTTTTTCCAGTTTTTTAATCCATTGGCTGTATCGTTGTTATGACATAAGAAGAGTGAGAAGCGGCAGGGTGGTAAGCATTTTTATGAGGTGTTACAATATTTTAACTAACCTACACTTCCCCTGAAGGCTGTTTTCAGTATCACCACAGATTCCCGTTACACTCCTGGGTGTTACTGCTTGAGTCGGGCCCTGCCTGTGTGCTCCTGGAGAAAACCTCTGTAGGAATTAGCTACAGTTGCTAAGACTGGCACCATTGTCTGTCTTACCTGTAGAACAAGGATAAGTACCTGAAAACGTGATGGAAGCAGCTTTTCTCTCTATACCACCGTGGCTTCTCCCTCCCTGAACTAGCCTTTTTGCATAGCGCAGGAGGAAGCCCTGGTACCTCCACAAGAGCTCCTATAGAAAGCAATGTGTAAGAGTTTGGAGGAACGAACTCCAGCTTCCAAGGCAGCAGTACAAAGAAGGAGGCCAGCTCAGGTCAGTCTCCAGCGCCGAAGAAGTAAGATGCCAACGATCAGGAAAAATTAGTTCTTCATCTGACGTTATTTCAGAATCATGGCGGGATGCTTTCACAGTTGGATGTAGGAGAGGTGATCAAAAATTTGGTGAATGTTTAAAGTTTTAAAAATTTATTACAGTAAAAGATACATGAAAAAACACATTCTGTTAATCCCCTCAAAAAGTGCTCCTTCCTTTAGACATATTTATCCCATTGTTCCTGTCACTTTCTGAAGCAGCACTAGAAGACTTTTCCTGAGTGTCTTCAGTTGCATTGTCGTGGTTGCTTGATGTCCTGAATGGATTCAAAATGTTGACCTTTCATGGATATTTTGACTTTGGGAAGAGCCAGAAATCACATGGTGCCAGACTGAGTGAATAAGGTGGAAGAGGATACATCATAAAGTTTTTACCAGAACATGTTTCCATTGGATGGCCCTCAGCAGTAGCATTAGCTATATATCTTTTAATCATTCCTCATGAAGATATGAAAGAGGACTTCCAGAACTGCCTCAAAAAGGGGCAAGAATGATGCGATAATTGTATTTAAGTGAATGGGGAAAAAAAAGATTAATGACAATGTCTTTTTGAATTTTTTAATTTGAAACACTCATCATATATTTTGATCACCCTTTATAAACCATCTACCACTTCACTGAAATCCAGGGAATCACTATACAGACACCAAACATGGCAGTCTAGGACACATGGCCACAAACACAGCACCAGGAGTAGGTAGAAAGCCAGGCCTAACTTGGGAGCTAGGACAACCCTCGGTGAGACACTCATGCTAAAGACCACGTGGATACCAACGGATGAAAAGAGGATCCAAGGAAACGAAGTTTGGGATCGGTATAAACATGGAAATCCTATGTGTGCAGGAAAAGGTGAACGATGGCTTCAAAAATTTGACTTAGTTACACGCTGAAAGAGTTTTTAAAAACTGTGGGCACCTGTGCTCATTTTTAGACTGATATCCAAATTTTTTTGCCATAATCTAACAGATTATAAACTACACAATTTCTGGTACATAATTAATATTGACATTTTAAGGTAAAATTGTTGCACTACATTTTTAAATTATTCCATGAAATGAAAGTACCATAATAACTTGATATCTACCACCATCAACACTTAAATATAAGACCAAGCTCTTTTGTTCATAAATTTGATATGGCTACTTCTTTCCTGACCTTGTGTTTCTCTCCCATTTGCCCCACAAAATTTTATCATAATGCAATATATGATGCTTGTCAAGCGTTTTTCTGATCACATTTATTGCACTTATTGTCAACTACTATGTGTATATAAATTGAAGACTATGACTATTTTGTATTTTCTATAATCATACAACTCTAAATGTCTAACTGTTCTAGTCTGGATTGAGAGACCATTATAATTATTATTTGTAAACATTTTATAAGAACAAATACATTTTAAATTTTGATAGGTAACTATTATACACATATGGTAAAAATTTATTAGCTATATTATATGTATTCTACCACAGTTTAAAAAATGAACATAAAAATATTAGAAATGTATCTTTTAACAAGTTGGTTATAGGGAGAGTTCATGGAGTTTGGATTAAAGAATATTGCCCCAACATAAGTATTTCTTATTATCCCTTAATATATAAGGTCCCCTAGAAATGTTTATATCACAGGGCAATGTATATAGTATAATTCTGATGAAGCCAGAGTGATGCTTTTCTTTTGTAAAGTGAGAAATGGAGAAGTGTGAAAGAGAAGGTTGCACTTTCTCTAGCAGACCAGAGTTAGGAAAGAAGACAATGGGAAAGTGAATACCAGGAAAGTGAGTATCTGAAGATTGCCCTTGGGGCTGGGGATTTAGCTCAGCGGCATAAGCACCTGCCTTGCAAGTGGGCAGTCCTGAGTTCAATCCCTGGTACCGATAAAAAGGAAAAAAAAAAGATTGCCCATGCGTCATCCTCCTTACAAAGCCCTCACAGTTCTCTCCAGTTCTTCTCGCTCTCAAAACTTCTGGAACATTGTACGTCTGTGGGTCTGGTCAATGAAGCTAGCAAACCCTGCATCTGTATATAGGTATCCCTCACTGTCGACACCTTCTTGCACAGGGAGAGGCTGAGGCTTGCTGTGTATCCATCCAGTGTGCTTGATGTGAGGAGAAAAGGGAAGAGAATCTCAAAGTGAAGGGCAGCTCAGATGCCCACCAAGACTTTGAAAAATCACTACCAAAAAAAATCTTGTGGTGAAGATTTTAAGGTAGCAGCTGTCTTCCAGATGAGGACACACCAGCGACTCACAGAACTGTGTGCCCTCTTCATGGTTAAGCAGGTTACCTCCATCAGAGAACTGAGCTGACAGTTAATGCCGAAGTTACCTCTTCAGATGGTTGAGTCACTGTCTGAATAAATTGATTTTCAGTTGACAAAAATAACATACTACTGGGGAAGGATCAGATGATATTTAAAACTAGCAAATACAATATAAAATGCCAAATTTAGGTTGAATGGAAACAAGAAAAGAATGTTCTGGGTCAAATATACCCACTTTGCCTCATAGACAAAACCCAAAGAAAGTCCCTGCCAGGGGGGATCCTTGGGGATAAAATGCTTTCTTTTCATAAGGATCAATCCAACCCTGCCCCATATGTTTAAATGCTAAATTCAAAAACTCACCAGGATGAAAGAACAGTAAACCTTTGTTAGTCCTCAGCGGGGGGACTAAAGATGCAGAAATGTATGCCTCACTGAGATACAGCACTGTAAATAGCAAAGGAGTCCTATTTTTTTTATATACAAAGTACAAGCTTATAGATTTAAATATATATATATATATATATATATACACACATATATATATCCGCTCAAATTCATTTTTGCCAGAGTCATCCGGTTTTGCTCTGATGCCAAAGAACTTAACACAGTTGGTGGTGGCAGAGCCAACACGGGTGACTTAACAAGGACGGCTCATTCAAAAGCCATATTTCTGACCCAGACCTGGATTCTGCAAGAGTGACAATACCTCTGGTTATTAAATTTCTGAAATTCCCCTAACTGTAGGTTACTTTGCTCCTATTAATGTGCCGAAGACGGTGTATCTTGATTTAATTTTGAGTAAAATCGCAAACGCTATGGTACTCAGACAGACGTTCCGAATGTAAGGAAGGCAGCTGGTAACTAATGGGAGTGCTGTGGACAGATGGGCTATTGACAGTCGTCAGCACTTTGGTACCTTTAAACTGATTGGCAATCACCCAGGAAATCCAGGGACCACACATTTGCTAGACTATGTGGACCATTTTTTCTTTAGAAGAACTAAGTCCTTACAAAAGGAGAGTTTGGTGAATTCACTTTTTAGAGCATACTCCCAGAACTCTACGACTTTCCCTGTGTCTCAAGTCAGAGGCTGGAGCAGGTCATTGGTTCCTGCAATGGGTGATGGGAGAAAAATCTGTTCAGTTGCTGCAGTTTGTAGGATCCTTGCTTCAACCCTGAAAGTCCTCTGGCACACAAATCTGGACTTTCCATCAGCCCAAGATCCCAGGATTTCTGGAGAAGACCCAGGGAAGCTAGGAGATGATAGTTTGTATTTCAGCACAGACAGTAAGCAAACCTCATGTAGATGAAAGAGTTATCAGTGGTATCTCTGAAGCGCCTATCTTCTATACAGAAACCTCAAAGAGGTCCCAATTCTTCTAACCCCTAAGCTCTCCCAGGTCCTCTGAGATTAACAGAGGAAACTTCTTTCCATTTCTGCCCCCTTTTTCCAGGGCCGCTGCAGGTTTCAGAGAGTCTCAATCTGAGCCCTGAACCAGGACAGTAGGGGCTGCTGAGTCCCTAACATGCATATACTACTTGAACATCAGCAGTCAGCTCAAAGCCTCTGACATGGGGTGCTTGTGTGAGGAGCTCTGTGGTCTTAAGCTTACATCTTACACTGCTATATGTATAGTACCTTAGCCTTTACACCAGCATGTCCAGCATCCCATAGTAGACACAGGATTAATGTGCCATCTTATTCATGAATATGTCCTGGTATTATACAGTAAGATCACAAACTCAAGTACTAAAAGCTGCATTCAGTGTAGTCCATATTGACAGATAATGTAACAAACTCAAGATGGCATAGTGTGAAGACAATCAACAGAATAGTACCCACCTTTGGATATATACCAGGCTATAGTGTGCTTGAGTACAGAAGTCTGAAAGAGCCAAACAAATCAAACTCATATCTATTATGAACTTTCTACACATAAGGGATATGATTCTCCTATGTATTATATTAATTGAGAAAAATTCAAGACAGAAACAAAGAACTTCAATTGGCACTTGAATTTCCTTTGACTATGATTTGATTATAGTGCCTATGGGGAAAGACTGAGAGATGGCTAAAAGAAAAAAAAATATCATCTTAAAGGGAAGGACTGATCAACTTGCTATTTCCACTGAGGCAAAGGAATAGTTTTTACTGAAGAGGAAAAGTATTACATCAATACATGGGAAACTAGACTGTCAAAATGGGATATAATAGTACAAGAAGTTATTAAAAAGATAAAAAGCATCTCTCCTTGTTAGAAATCATTAAATAATCAGCAGTTAAATTAATCCTTGCATATTTGCTGAGACTCCAGACCAAGTTCAACTCAAAGCAGGGAAGGAAGTTATTTAACTTCTTGAAGTTTGTTTTCCCCTCTGGAACATGGAAAAAGAGTGCTTCCTTCATTTACTTATTGTGATGACAACATAAGAACATGTATGTTAAGCATCAAGGTCAGTGTCAGCACGCGAGACTTGCTCAATAAATCATCGCTATTGCTATTGTTATGTTTGACTCCCCAGCTATCTAAGATTCTTGTCCAGTGAGCTAGTTTACTCAATTACAGTGAACAATGAAGACATAAACAAAACGAACTGCTGAGGTGTCCTCACACACCTTACACAGTAAATACCTTTGCTACCTGAGTCTACACTGAGCCACCAACTCATGCTTTAGGCATGGTTCCTCACAGTTCCCCTTCAAGTTTATAAGTGTTAGGCACAATATCACTTTGAGGGAAGCAGCTCAACCAAAGGCCAGATTTTTAATGTCGCTGCTGTTCATATCACAGATGTGCTTAGCACTCTTGGGATTGACAGATGTGGTCACATGAAAAACAGAAAAACGCTAAGCTTGACCAGAGAAGAGGGACAAAAATCTGCACTCCAGAAGCAGTGCTTCTGGATAGTTTCAAATGCTTCTCTTCTTCGTGAACATTCTGTGAAGAGAAAGGCTACAGGAGAGGAGTGACAGGAAAATACAGGACACTCAGCTGAATTTGAATTTTGATGATCATGAGCTCCATTAAACGTGCAAATGTTTGGAGCATACTTATGCTAAAAAAAAGTACTGTTACATTGAAATTATAATTTAACTTGGTATTTTCATTTGCCGAATCTATTAACCCTAGTCATTATGCAGGGGACCTCCTGAATGCAGACTGATGGAGGCTGGCAATGGATTAGAAATACTGAGAAAACCAGAGTGATCAAAGTGATCCTGAACAGTCTGTATGGTAGACAACCCAGAAAAGAAGAAGATAGGAGCTTTGGAGCTTGCATAAGAACACCCAATGTGAAAAACTGTTAGCCTAACTGAAAGGGGTGAAGAGGTCTCCTTGGGCAAATTAGCTTGTCTTGTTAACAGGATATTCAAGTCAAATAATCCAGTCTGTTTGTAGAAAGCTCACTGTATTCAAAAAGCAAGCACATGCAATTCATGGTTGATAGAGCTGCATAATTGCCTCCATTTGTCAAAACTCTAAGAAGACTTCATGGAAACCAAGTGTCCATACCACATGTTCCCAAGTACACTACACCATCACAGCACTCACCACCCAAAAGGTAAGTATCAATCTATCTGTCTGTCTGTCTCTCTCTAGACTGAGAGCTGCTCAAAAGCAGAGACAGAGTCTAATTTATCTGTGAAACCACTGCCCTGACAATATCTGGCTACCACACAATACAGCCAGTTAACCTGATGGCTTCTGAAAGGGAATTCATGGTAAGAAGATGTGAAATAGGCCGGGCGTGGTGGCACATGACTATAATCCTTGCACTTGAGAGGTTGAGACAAGAGGATCTAGGTGAATTTGAAAATAGCCTGTGCTACATAGCAAGTTCAAGACCAGCCTTGAGGGAAAGAAGGAGACTGTCTCAAGAGAAAGAAAGAAAAAACAAGATGTGAAATAGGCTTTATTGGGAATAGGTTGGAAAATAAAAGAAAGAAATGCATTTCTATTAATTCCTCTCAATAGATAAGACATGCTTATCTGTACAAGTTTTATACAAAAGCACACTTTATGCTAATAGCAGGTCTGTGTGTATATCTAGCTAATAAGAAAGAAAAACAAAGATTTTTGTTGAATTTTTGAGGCACAGTTAAAGGAAGAGATCCTATATGTACACAGTGACATAAAAAATAAAAGCCTTATATGTGTGCAAATATGCATAGGTCAGGTGCCCACATGAAATACACTAGAGCTTCCTCAAAAGGAGAGAAATATTCAGAGAATGGGGTGGTACCTCCACCTGATCTCTTCTTTAAAGTATTCAGATCTATGAGGCACTCAAACCCAGAATGAGCTTTCAAGGACAGTCTCTGATGCATTGACCTAACTATAACACAACATCCCTATCCACTCATCTGTACAGTGTCCTTTCACTGGACTACAGTGAGGCTCTCAAGAATGACACCACAGAAATAAAACTAAACAAGCCTGACTTTAGTTTAGGAACATCTTCTATCTTCCTGGGATCTCTGTGTCATGGAACTAACCTTCACCAATATCTGCCTAACCCTCCTAACTATGTTCTTTCCCTGAGTACATCTCCAATATGTCCTTCTCTTACACCTAGCACCACAACTTTCTTCCTCAGAGGTTACCAAAGTATTTATTGACTATTCAAAAGACCACGCAGGACTGGGGGTGTGGCTCAGGGGTAGAGCACTTGCTTAGCATGCACAAGGTCCTGGATTTGATGCTCAAAATTCAGAGGAAGAGGAGGAAGAAAGAAAGAGGAGAAGGAGGAGGAGGAGGGGGGAGGGAAAGAGAGGGAGAGAGGGAGAGAGGGAGAGAGGGAGAGAGGGAGAGAGAGAGAGAATGAGAGAGGCCATGCATATCATAGTCTGGTCTCAGGACCATGCATCTAATGCATGTAATAGTGTGCCCCCAGTTCCCTATAAACTAGGCCTGGGTGAGAAACGTTTTAGAATTTTGGTTTGCATTTAATTTTATTTCACCTATTTTTTAATTTTTAGTTTTGTGTATGCTTTCATAACAAATATAACCTGTTAGAGGGTATACACATATAATTAAATACTAAACAAATATCCTGGTCATTGAAGTTCCAGTTCTGAGGCCTGTATAACAAACTTCCTCACAACTTAGCAGTGTAAATTAAAGTCACTGTGCTTACATATTCTGAGGATTAGAACTTTGGATGAGACACAGTCGGGATTACTTGATTGAATTCCATGACATTTGGGGAGAAGCAAATATCTGTGACCTCCAGGACCAGATGCTGGAATCAACTGGAATATTTTATATCTGAGCACAGCTTGGACTACTGTCCAAAGGACCCATACAGGGCCTCCACCATGTCCCGACACGGCATGACAGCTGGCACATCTGGAAAGCAAGAGAACTCCAGAGAAACCACAGGGCCTTTTTGGACAGAGGCTCGGAAGTCACCTCACCTCACTTTCTCCATACTTAATTGGTCAAAGTAGTTATAAAGCTACCCAGATACAAAGGGAAGGAACTAGATTTTCCACCCAGTGATGAGGAGCTTCAGATCAACCTGCAGAGGAGAATGTGATGGGAAATACTGTTACCATCAGCTACACAAAATAATCTGCCCCAATTGCCTGTCTGCTCTGAGATATGCTCCCCATCCTTTCTTTTCACTGCTGGGTATAAAAGGAAGCAAAAGCCTTGCAAACTACATTTCCCAGGCTCTTTGACAAACAGATCCTGGCTAATTTTAAACAATGCATGTACTGCCAAGAGATGAAGATGCTGAAGAGAGGAGAAGCTAGAACATTCCTCTCCTTCTCTTTGCTTTAGTCATCTAACATCTTCCCAGTGGCTGGATCTCCTTTGTGATTTCAGGTCCTGGTTAGGTGACCATCACTTGTCCCGGGTTCTAGTGGACAACTTCTACCCTGCTTCTTCTGATCCAAAAGTTCCTACTGGCTCCCTGCTTTGCTGATACAGGGTTTCAGGTGGGGTCAGTCATGCCCCACTAACTTTTTAGTTTTCTGATCCCTTTTTAATGAATTCTCAACATTAAATCCTCCCTTTGAACAAGGTAGCATGGGCTTTATTTTCCTAAGTGTATAATAAATGCACATAGACCAAGGATAAATATCCCCAAGTGTTATACTGATCAAAAAGGGGCTGCAAGAAATATGAAGGCCATTGTTGTTGTTTAAAAGACCCCAGAATGGTAGTGAGGTTGCTTGAGTTCTGGCCCTGGACCAGATACTAAATTTATACTTTGATATTTTCTTAGCCCATATTTTCTTTGTGTCCTCAACCACACGTGGAGTTGTCCCTCTGGACACTAACATTCTATTATTGTATCTTTCAGATATCATCTGCCCATGCAATCCAGGTCTAATTCACTCTGGCCTTGTTTCTGAACATCTCACCTGGACCCTAAAAATAAAATTCAGCACAAACAGTTGAACATAATTTGCTAAATGATAGAACAAAGGATGCTGGCAAAGGCAGACAGTACCGGAGCCAGGCCCATGGCAGTGCTGGCCCCTGATGTCTCACCTGGGGTGGACACTGAGAGGCTGGGGCCAGCGCATCCGGTGAGCATGAGTGCTCCATTTGCCATGCTCAGAGCTGTTCTGCTTCCTCAGCGCCCGATAAAGCATGGAAATCACTGTAATGGGACAGCTGTCATTCTTACAAGTACATGTGGCCCTCTGCAGACTGAGCCCCATCCCAGTTGTAGGGAAACACTGGGCGACATTCACAACCATAGGAGAAAAGAAGTTTTTTTCTTCTTTGAAGAAAAAATATGACATAAATGTAGCATAGCTTATTGCAAAAGTGAAGATAAAATTGTGCAACTGAGCCTGCCATGGACACCATCAAGAGGGACAACTTCACTTTAGAGAAAGGTCTTCATGACAAAGCAGACAGAAAGAGGGACAAATTCATGTTGGGACACTTTGGTCTTTTCAGGTCTGTATACATGATCCTTTTCCCAAAGCACCTAAGCCTTTGTCTCCTTTCTACTCTAGGAAAAGGAAATTTGCCAGGTGAGTGGCACATACCTGTAATCCCAGCATTCTGCTGAGCCCCTGCTTCAAAAACACCAAAATAAGCAAACAAAAACTGATGAAATCGATGGTGAGTTTTGACAATAGATCTTTAAGGTAATCAAAGAGTAATTAAATATTATAACAAACTGTCAATAATTTGACCATTTATTTTTAGATCCAAACATTCTACTCAACTGAATATTATTTGAGATGATTGGGGTTATATGTTTAGGGTTAGCATTCCTTGGTAGTAGAGAGATTTTCAAACACTGTTGGAGCATTTGACCTGTAAATAAGCCTAAGAACCACTCAAAGACACAATTTGGGAAAATGGTATTTCAAAATTACCCCCTTGAAGTAACATTAAAGACACTGATAGATTAACATAAAGGAACAAAGTCTCACCACAGGCCTGCCTGCAGCTGGGTTAGGGTCTTCCCTAAGTCACCTTCCCTCTGTTTGAACTGAGTCAAACCTATAGGGCATTGAAATCTAAAACTTTACTTTGATGCTTTCAAAGAGTGAGAAACAAGCTGAACCAGTTCTAACTGAAGCAAAATGTACTTATTCCATTTAGCTAAATTTAGATTTATATCTGAATGATATCTAGATGAACAGGGCAGAATGCATCTTGCACACTGGAGCAGCTTTATGCACTAACTTCTGTCCATAGCCTGTGCATAGTACATGGTATCTTGAAACTATGAAACAGGTGTAAAAGGACAATGAAGATTTTAAGGTAAGCTGCCAGCAGTTTCAGTTGATGGAGAACGATTCCATTTGATATGCCTGCTGTATACAATGCACTTTTCTAGATTCCGTGCGTAATGTGTAGTTGACCAACACACAGATTGTCCCTCCAGGCACCCATAGTTATGTGGCACCATGAGATACATATATTAATAATTCAAAGCAAGACTTAATGGTGACAAGTGCCAGTGGGAATACACAGTGCTACCTAGGAATGCAGGAAGGGAACACGTGTCCCCTGCTTGAAGGGCATGGGAAGGCTTTTCATAGTGAGATTCTAATGCATCTCATAGAAGGGCTAGCACTTTGACAGAGCTGTGGTGGGGCTGCACCTGACCAACGAAAGAGCTTGCACACAGCCTAGGAGGCCTGTCAAGCATGCGTACTCAGTATACAAACAAGCTAGAGCAGAGGAGATAGGAGGTGGCAGCATAGAGGACAGGAAGCTGCAGAGGCTGGTGAGAGCCAAAGGGCAAAGCCTAGGTACTTCAGCAAAGGAAGCAGGACTTCACTGTGCACACAGTAATGAGCCATTAAAGGTTTCCAAGGAGGCAGGCATGATTAGATCTCTGATTTAAAAGACAACTTGTAGTAATTTGAGTTATGTTCTTCACATCCATATTCCTCAGAGAAAATTTTGCAAAATTCTCTTATCAGGGCAATAACTCTTTCTCTCTGTCACAGCTGCCCTGACTACTCCTACCCTCATTCTGTTTTTAAAATCTCCCTGAGAAAACAAGTGTCTCATTCTCCAAGTCACTGCCTCCAACTGTCTGTTCCTTATGGACTCCGGATGACCCTTGTGTTATCACATCTGTCTGCCCAGCAACGAGCTGCGACATCAGGAGCAATCCTGGAGCGTGTCCTGAGGACCGATCCGCAAGCCCCTGAGCCAAAGAATAAAACCTTTTGCCATAGACACACATGGCAATGAGCGCCAAAAGGATATATATTTAAATGGAAGAAGTGCCTCTATGTCCCTTAGACTGTTCATCTCAAGGTCATCTTATTCCAGAATTTCTCTGGCCTCAGACTCAAAGATCAAAATCATTACCTTTGTCCCATAAATAAAGGCTGAACTGTAAGAAAATTTTGTCCAAGTGTAATGGCCTCAATCTACCTACTGTGAGAATTCTGATACCTTACATACCGTAAGTTAAAGAATTCAGTATCCTTTTTCTTCTATGCAAAACATTAATTAGATTAAGATTCAGGTTGAATAGAGAATACGAACAAAAAAATAAAGGGAAAAGAAACCAGCTGGAAAAGGTCAGACCACATCACACCACACCATCAGCCTACCACTTTCATTAGCTATTTACTTGGGGTTCTGACACTTTCTGCCACAGCAGCAGGTCACTCATTTTGGAAGTCCGTCAGGGTGACCAGCCCCAGTTAATACCACAACTAGTACTTGTAAAGTAAAGGAGGTTATGTGAAGAAAGGGACCTAGGATAAGTAGAGTGCATAACACACGTGCATGTATGTATACACACATTGACACAAACATGAGAGGGAGAGAGAGAGGTTTCAACAAGGTAGTTCTGAGTTTCTCTCAGTGGAAATTAAAGACAGTGAACTCACAGACACCTCACTGACAACCTCCCACTGGGCCACGTAAGGTAAACTGCCACATCGCTATCTCAGAGCCTTGTCCACACCAATCTGAGCAGCAGTTGGGCTCCTTCAGGGCCGGCCTCCTACTCCTCCTCCCCACAGCCTTGTCTCCTTGGGAAAGGAAAAGATGCAGCCCGCCCCCAACAGGTGTGGGTGTTGGGCCCCACAGGGAGAGAGCTGGGAGCTGGCAGCATCTCCTCCACAGATACTTCCCACCTGCGGCAACCTTTCAAGACAGCAGTCAGCTCACTTATTTCTCTTTTATGTTGTTATAATATCATATTTTTTAAATTGACAGATAAAATTGGGTATATTTATTGTGTACAACACGATGTTTTGAAGTATACAGACATTGGAATGACTAACCCCAGCTAATGAACGTGTGTATTACCTCAGCTATACCATTTTTGTGATGAGAACGCTTAAAATATGCACATTTCCCATTTTTCAAGAACACAATATATTCTGAACTACAGTCATCATGTTTATAATAATTTTTTTAAATGCATTCTTCTTATTTAACTGAAAGAATAGCTCTTTTGACTAATATCGTCCAAATCCCTACCCCCAATCACCCAACATCCAAAAACCATAATTCTATCCTCCATTTCTACAGACTCAAGATGTTTAGATTCCACATATGAATGAAACCACACAGTATTCATCTTTCTGTGCCTGGCTTATTTCATCTAACATACACAATGGGGCACTATTCAGCCACTGTTTCAAATGGAGGTTGGGGTATAGCTCAGTCCTAGAGCACTTGCCAAGCATCCTCAAGATCCTGGGTTCAATCTCTAATACTACAATCAATCAGTCCTGCCATTTGCAACAACATACACACATACTCAAATTAATAAGGAAATCCTGTCATATGTAACAACATGGAAACTTTCTCATTTTTCTTGATGATGATCCAGGCTGTGTGGATGCTGGTCAACAATAAAATCCCACATTCTAAGTCTCCATGGTCCTCTGTCTAGTAACCTCTCATTGCGTAAAAAGGGGAGACGTGAAAACCCAGATTAGGCAAATTACTATCATTCAACAGCATTTCATAAGAACATGACTCTAGAACTGGTATGTCCAACCATTAGGCACATGTGACTATTTAAATTTAAAATTTCTAATTCATTTAAATTCTCTAGTCTCAGTAGAGAGACGTAGCTAGTGGCTGCTGCATTGGAGTGCAAAGATACAGAACATTCCCACCATGGAAATTCTGCTGGAGAAGGCTGGTCTCTGGGTTATTAGAAAGAGATCTACTTGCACCTTAGTTTGGGAATAAAATGTACTGATGGTGATAAAGTATAAACAACAGTAATTGTGATTAATTCAAGGCTCAGCTTTACTAATAAAAGCCTAACAATGGCAACTCAATTTGTTTAAAAAAGAAAAAAAAAAAAAGGACATGGAAGAAGACAGACATTCCCGAAAGCCTTCCCTTACACAGTGGGAAGAGGCTTTCCTGTCTTCAGCTGCACAATAGAAACATACCACCTGCCTCACAAAACAAACAATATATTTAAAATATTCTTAAAAGTGCTATTTGCAACAGAATGCTAACCCAAAGCTAGGTGTCACATTCATAGGCTAAAATATCCAGAGTGAACAGTATTTGAGGATTCCTTCCTCCTCCTCTATCTCTATGAAGGTCCCTATTCACAGGTGCCCAGGACATGGGATGGATGTGTTTTGTTTATACCACAGTCTTCTCCTGTTGCAAAATTTTGAGTGGTCTTCTTGTTGCCTAGTTATTCCTCCTTTATCTTCTTGCTTCTACTCCTCCTTTTCCTCTTCCTCCTCCTCTTCCTCCTCCATTAACATCATCACCACCATTTACTACCAACACAATCACAAGAAGAATTATTTTAAAGTCACCCAAAAAATATGCCCTTGGACTTCCTCCTTGGCTTTGAAGGGGTGGAAAAGACAGCTACAGAGGCATTGTTTATTGAAGTTCTGGTATACTGAGAGCGCTTTATTTGGGCCATGGGAATTAGTTTTAGAAAGAAGTGCTAGCAAAGAAGAAGAAGAGAAGGAATAAATCATACACATTTGGAGAAGCTTAAAAAATACTTAAGGATTCTTCAAATACATAAGCAAGTGTAAATTATGGTAGGCTGAGCTTAATAAATACTTGAATCCAAATGAGACTGTGTAACAGGGCAAAGACAGGGCAAAGACAATCTGGTGGGTTATTCTGAAAAGCTGTCTAGGGAAGTTCAAAACTGAGCAAGAGTTTGAGACAGATGATAGACATGGTGAGCAGGAAAGGAGAGAAGGCTTTCCAAAAAGGAAAATGGTAACTCTGGAAGGCCTAGAGATGGAGAAAACGGGGGTTAGGATAGGTGAGCACCCCGCCTTCATGGGAGTAGCGCAGAGGCAGACAGGCGGCTGCTGGGGTGAGGCGTGGAGAGGTAGGAGGAGGGTCAGGCATTAAAGGGCCTCATGGGGGATTTCCTTTGGCTAATAAGCAGTAATGGAGAGCCACTATGGATTCTCAAGCAGAGGAAAACAGTGTTTAATGAAGACAATTCCAGCAGCTGTGTGGAGGATGGGAAGCCAGCTAGAGGCCTGTGTTAAGCAGGAGTCATCGAAATGGAAATGAGGATCAGGGCGAAACATCCAGAGGAAAAACTGGGAAAAATTGCTGGAGACAGGAAGTGGGGGCTTTGAGGGAGGGAGACAGTGAAAACGGGAGCCAGGCAACAGTAGAAATGTTGAGGAAGGGTGGCCGTTTAAACAGAGACAGGAGCACCCGGTCTTTTTGTGCCTTAGACATTTTCCAGTATTGGGAGACCGTGGCAGGGGAGATGTTTCTATAAACCACTAGAGACACAGTCCCAGTGCTGGAAATGTAGATTCCAGAGCCCTCAGAATCAGTTTGCAATTGAAACCATGTGAGAAAATGATCCTTCAAAGGAGCAGAGGACTGAGGAAAGGCAGAAATGGGCACTGGCTTAAGACTGGAGAAAATGGTGGCTGTTTGGAGCCAAGAGACAGTGACATCTGCCAGCCTCAGCACTGTGGGCATCAAGGGCCAGCTGATTCTCCGAGGTAGGAGTTCATCCTGTGCATGGAAAGGTGTTCAGCAGCATCCCGGTCTCCACCTACTAAATGACATGAACCTTCCTCATCCCTACGCACAACTATCAGGAATATCTCCAGACACTGCCAAATGCTCTGTTCCCGCAAAATACCCCAAACTGAGAGCCAGGATAGAGATAATCATAACAATACACATTTGCTGAATATTGACAACATGCCAGGCACTGTTCTAAGTAGCTTATAACTATTCATTTATTTAATTCTCAAAACAGAATTTTGAAAGAGCTGCATGATTGTTATTCCTCATTATTCCCAAAGCAAGAAACCAAGATTCAAAGGTTATGTAATTTATCAATGTGCCCATCACTAGGAACTGGCAACACCAAGCAGTTTGGCGATAAGGCCCATGCTGTTTACCAGAAGGTACTGCTGCCTTCCTGTGGAAAACTGAAGCCTTACAAAGGCACTGTGAAGATGGGTCCCACAGAATCCTCAAGAACCTCGGAAAGAACAATAAGGGTTTGCTCTCAGAAGCATCAGTCTGAGCCACCTGGACAGCTAAACAAGGACCTCAGAAAGAGGGGGCGGGCTCGGGGAAGACAATGAATTTTGACTTGAATTAAGTAAGATTTTAGGGTGATCATCTTGAAAACACCTTGAAGAAGTGGTGAGAAGACAGGATTTTATAATGCCAGAAAAAGTAGTGGGGCAACAAAATCCCCAAAGCAGAGATGAGCTGGGTCTGGAACAACAGAGAAGCTTCCAGCAAACAGAAGAGAGTATGCATAGACATTTGCATCATAGAGTGTTGATTTTTCTCAGCAAGATACAATGAGACAAGATACAATGAGACAGGCATGTCTTCAGAATCAGGCAAGGATATATCACACTCACAATCCAAGGCTAGCAGAGGCAATAGGTTCCCAAAGGAAGGAATCTGAAGCAGGCCAGGTGAACTCACTGCTAGAGTTTCCTTTATCTGCTCTTGTAGGACTGCAAACAGGTGGATCAGTAATGGGAACCACTGGAATTAGCAACGGAGAAAACATGAAATTGTTGGGGAGGGAGAGGAGGGAAGGAACAAGGAGTTTTCACAGTCAGGAGATTTCCTGATGACAAGTCAAAGGTCAGTGGTCCCTGCAAAGGGGAGGAAGCAAAGTATGATGCCACAGGAGCCAGAACCCAGGTTTGAGTTGAGGGGCGAGAGAGGCACTGTAATTTAAGGAAAGATCACCAGAGACCTGGAGCAGTGCAATGGAGGCAAAGAACAAGGTGCTTTGCAGTGGTAAGTGGTTGACTGCAATGGAAAGGTGAATGCAACGTCTTCAAAGCATCTTTGGTGTGTACTGTGAAATATACATAACGGGGGGCTGGGGATTTAGCTCAGCGGCATAAGCGCCTGCCTTGCAAGCAGGCAGTCGTGAGTTCGATCCCTGGTACCGATAAAAAGGAAAAAGACAAAAAAAAAAAGAAATATACATAACGGGATAAAGAACAACACTGTCGACCTTTTTAACTAAATAACTAAATAAGCACTTGTTCTATTAAAATTAGACAAAGTTCTTTCCCTCTAGGCAATCCACTTACAATGAAAAATCTAAGAACAGCTATTTCCACAGCATGAGGAGCTGTGTGCATAAAATTACAGGGTTAAGAGCATTTATTTAATCAATCCACCATGTCGAGTAGAAACACGAGTCCAGTTGGGAGGGCAGATAAGTGTGGCCAGGGGTTTCAGGAAGTCGGGGGCTATCTTCCTTCTTAGAAGCGGATGGTGCTGCGGGCAGGACGGACTGGATGACGGATGTGTGCACACGCAAGACTGAAGAGCAGGATTGGGGAGCCAGCAGAGAGGGTCTGCAAGAGCCAGTCTCACCCTGGCTGTGTGTCAGAGCCACCTGGGCAACATTTCAAAGGTAGTGTGCCCAAGAAGGAAATCTGAATCATGCCCTTAGGGACATTCCATGAAGTTTTTCACATCCGTGCAAAAATGGCTTCCCAGCCATTTTCTCCTAATGTCTCTCTGTCTCTGTCTGTCTCTCTCTGTCTCTCTGTCTTTCTCATGCACGCACACTCACACACGTGCACTGAGCTGGCTCCTTCACGCAGCAAGCTGCAGGGAGCACGGCTTTGCTTGGCAGCAGTTTCGCCCTCCAGCTGCATCTGGGTTTGAGCCCAGGGCACCAAGGACCCAGACAGGAGCAGAGCCTTCACACCTTCCTCATTCCGGTCCCTAATTCCAGATACCAAAGGGCGATCAGGACTCGGGCTTTAAATACATACAGTCCCTTCTACACTGCTGTCGTGATAGAAGGGTTTCATCAAGAGCAGTATTTCCACCAACCTGCAGCTACCAAACTCAGATTCTAGCAAACTGTATTCAATTTTGCAGAGTTAACCCTGAGTGGTCTGTACTACTGGTAGACACCATGGTACAAATGAACTAAAGCCAGGAAAAAAAATTCAAAATTGATCTACATGTGCCATTTCAAGGTTTGACATTCTGTAAACTCACAAGGTTTCATTCCTTCCCAAAATGTCTGTTTGCCACCATTTACAGGCAGGAGTAAGACAAAGAGATATCCACAAAGCAATATCTGCACGGCAGAGGGCTGGATTATCACGGTGGCTACGACACCCAAGTGAGCCTGGGAGGGGTTGGCGTGCGGGCAGGCTGGCTGACCTCCACAGAGAGGTTGCAGAAACTCCCTGGAGTCCAGACTGAACTTCCCAGGGCGGCAGAGCAGCTGTCACTTTCTGACTGTCCCCTAGAAGTGTGCCAAAACTGCCTCTGATTCGTCATCAGCCAGACTGGGAGGGAGGATGGGGGTGGCGCTGTCCCTCCCTGGACAGTTGGACCTGCGCTCTGTTCCTGCTGCTCTTCTGCACCGACCTCGCCTCGCAGCCCACTCACCCTCTTCCTTCCCGCTTCCCTCGCATTTTGCCCTGACTCTTCCCCTTCCTTTTTCTCCCCATCTTGGTTTTAAACACACAAAGTGGAAGAAAAGACAAAGAACTTGATTGGAGTTATTATCTTGGGTAGAGCTCATTCCTGGCTTTCCTTTGGTAATTCTCTCTCTCTCTCTCTCTCTCTCTCTCTCTCTCTCTCTCTTCTATTTCTTTCTCTCTCTCTCTCTGTCTCTCTGTCTCTCTATCTCTCTGTTCCCTCTCTTTCTGTCTCTGTCTCTCTGTGTCTCTGCCCCTCATTCTGTCTCTGCCTCTCACTTTGCCTCTCTGTCTCCCTCTCTCTGCCCCTCCCTTGTCATTCTCTCTAATAACTCAAGGCTCCCAGCCCCCATGTCTCTGCACCATCACACCAAACATATCTAATTTCAGGGCTTACTGCAGGACACCCCAACTTTCTGAAATCACCCCCAAGCACTAGGTTTCATTCACTCCGCTCTGTCTGCCTCATAAGCAGAAGCCAGGACACCCAATCCCTGCATTTCTCCTCTGTGAGAGCCATAGCAGAGGATTCCTGAGGAACAGACTGGGACAAAAAGGAAAAGCCATGAAGATGGAAAAGGCCACCAAGGGCCATCGCTGCTTCCTTTTGCAACCCGACTGAGAAATCGCCAGCATTACTCACAAGACATGGACAGGACAGGCAACAGAGAGAGCTAAGTTCCCAGTGCTTTACATACTTGACCTCATCTAACCTTTGCCTAACCTGCATTTGACAGAAGAGACAAAGCTGAAGGCCAAAAATTACAGTGCCTCACCCAACGTCATTCGGCAAGCAGCGGATCCAGCATTCTGACCTCAGTGCCTTTGACGTCAAAGACCTGCTTCTGATTCTAAAGGGCTGGAGAGTGGTAAAGGACTTCAGCCTTCCCCTCCTGACTGAATTCCTTAAAATCCATGTTCACCCTCATATAAAAGCCACAGCAGCACCAGCCTAGACATCCTGGGGCTGTTGGGACCGAGCCACCCTGGGAAGCCACTGCCTGACCCTAGCAGGACAGAGATGCTTTTCCTGTTGTGAGAAAGGCAGCACCAAACTCAGAAAGGTTCTCTCCGCTGAATCTCAGAGTTTCAGGGAGGGGAGGGAGGTCTTTTCAGAAATCTCAACAATTCCTTACTCTGGGGTCTCAATGAAGAATGAATCTTGAGCAGTGACTAGAACTTATTCTTGGGCCCTTAGACAAGAATCACAAAATCTATTAGGGTACTCTGGGAGGTGGCCGAAGAGTAGGCAGAACAAATATAGCTAACAGCCCTTTACTTCCGTATTATGAGAATTCATTCCTTCCAAAGCCTTGTTCACCATGTTGGGGGCCAGATGCTCCCGCGTCACCCAGTTGATGCCACCTTCTATTCTGCCTTCTTTAGACATCTCTGTGTAAGTGTGGCTCCTGGTCTGCGGGCTCCTGGAGGCCAGGAATTGAGCCTGATCCCACTGCAGAGGCCCTACCTGGCTGCCCACCTTCACAGGCATTTTATAAATGAGTCCATGAGGTTGGTCAGTTTTGGAAGGACAAAGGAGTTGGGGGGTCTCAAGAAATATTGTCCCTACAAGGACCCAATTCGCCGTAGAAAAAAAACCAGTTCATCACGGTGCTCCCTGGACATAAAGTCCAGTACCAAGCTGCTTTACCTGATGTCCACAGATGGGCCTCATGGGTCCAAAGTCCCTTAATACTACAGTGTGGAATTTGAGGAGTCTGTACAAAAGCAGGTTTTCCTGAGAAAAAGACCCAGAGCCGATCCTGCTGACTGAGTGATGTGTGGATGGGTAGAAGTGGGAGGGCAGCAGAGACAGAGTGGGGGGGTGCTTAGGGTGGCAGAAGGGCCTGCAGAGGCTGTGACCCAGGCTGTCCCTAGGCAGCATAGCTGCAGAGCTGACCCAACGGCACAAATCAGTCCTCTCCGGCTTTCTTGTGTTCCAAACGGAGAAGCAAGCCCAGGACTTCACTGTCCCCACCCTTGATTATCAGAGGGTGGGCCCCAGCTTCCCCGTGATGAGAACCATCTCCTGTCTCCCGGGGGCCTTCGCTGGCAGCTACTCACGCCACTGTGGTCACTGCCTGTTTAACTCATCCCTTGTGGCTGTGTAGAAAAAGATAGACTGGGGAAGCCAGATCTAAAAGTGTCCTTACTTTTTCCTTAATTCCACAGATGATTTTCTGTTGTCTACCAAGCCTGTCCTTCTCACAGAGCCATAGATCTAATAGGGTTTCATCTTCTAAAAGCCATTGTGATGGTTACTATGTCCTGATCCCCTCAAGGTGTTGATAACTGTTTAATTCCATATTTTTCCAAACTGCCACTTACGTTTATGACTTTGTAACTGCCATCCACAATATCTTCGTTCAAAAAGGTTACAAGATAACCCTCAGATATCTCTCTAGTCCTCCATGGATTTCTCAAATAGCAGCCTTCGGCCTTGCAGTGACCACTTCATGGTTAAAGACCTTTTAGAATCTGTCATTAAGGCCTGAGGTTACTTTTATTATTATCTCCATAATTATTGTTTTAAGATCCTCCCTAACTTTAAATTCCTTTTGTATTTTTAAACTCATACTAGCATCCAGATCATACACATACAGTACACATACATGTACACACGTATGTGATTATACATCTGTAACCAGTTTCTTGCTCTGTAAACTGAAGATCACATATTTCTTAGCCTATGGCACTGGATTTTACCCTTTATCTTTATTTGGTTTCTAATCACCTTTCATGAATATGAAAAAATAATGTATTGTGGAGGATTTGGAAAGTAAAAAAATATATAAAGAAATAAAATAATAATAAATCTCTTGCTCCTAAACCCTTATATCTTTTGCATGATAAGTTAAAGTTACTTCTTCAGGTTTCACAACATTTACTGTTCTAAAAGCACCCACCTTCCCCTGACATGCTTTCCTGTGAAAGGCAGGCTTCTCTTAACAAGGGTGGATGCCTTTTCTGAGTTTTTGCCCAAAAGGTACCAAGCTGCTCTCCTTGCTCAAGAAAGAGGAAGGGTAGAAAGAGGTCAGGACCCCTGGGGTTCAGAGAAGCTGGGCGTGTGTTCTAGCTCCTCCTCCTCTTCCTTCGGGTTTTGTTTCTTGAGATATTGACGATTTGCACTCAAGACCTTCACGTTAACTTATGCCCACAGCATTTATTTTTATTTTGAAAGCGAATCTCACTAATTATCTAAGTCTATTGTGTTGGGCTTATACTTGTGATCCTCCTGCCTCTGCTTCCCAAAGTGCTGGGACTACCGACATGTGCCACCACCTCCAGCTCTGTCTCCTTAACTGTATAATTCTGGACAATCCTTAGAACAGTTTGTACCTTGATTTCCTCGACTGTAAAATGGAAATAATAATTTATGTTCAAAATTCTTTCTGATAGGTTCCTGGAGATACCAAATGTATAGGGGGGAAAATATATAAGAAATCTCTTGATGAACTACAAAGCATTATAGCAATTGTTATCACCATATACCATTTTGTTTATGTCTCTGTTAACATCTTCCATTGAAAACCTTCCTTTCTCAAATTTTGTATGTTTTCATTTTTCCTTACAGCTCTTTATTTTATCCTGTGTTTTGATCAGCTCATAGTGACTTTCCCAAGGTTCACTTTAACCTCGAAATCTTCAATTACTTGGTCCCTTATTTGTGGATATCCCCAGCATTTTTTGGTGCTAAAAACATATTCTCTATACATTCCAAAAATATGTCACCTCATGGCCAGAATTTCCTCTCTTGCCAGGCATGCTTTGATGAGACACTGAAAGATATCAACGCTAGTCTTCATTTGGAAGCCTCCAAATCAGTAACGACTGTCTGTGCCATACACGGGATTACTGAGCATCACTTTTCCGCCCCCCAAACCAGTTCTAGTTGGAGTCACTGCTGGGTGGGAGAAGGGCAGTCAGAGTAAGGAAGCCTTGCGGAATGCTTACTCTGCGCAAGGACTGTTCAAAGTGAAACATCTCACTTCATTCTCACAGCACCTCAAAGAGATCAGAAACTGTCAAGATCTCACATTAACAGAGACGGAATCTGGACTCAGAGCAGTGAAGACATTTTCTCAGTAACCCAGTGAGGCCAGCACACAATCACTGGCCATTTGAATCTCGAGTTCCTGCATTCAGCTTCTGTTTTCTGTGCCTGCCGCCATGGTATACTATAAGAAGAAAAGATGGAGGAGATAGTAGCTAGGAGAACTTAGAAGCCCAAAGGTGACAGTAATCAGCTAAAAACAAAAACAAAAAAAAAAAAACCTATGCTGGAAATACAACCCACTTTACCCTATGCATAACTCAACAATGATTACATTAGTATTATTTCTACGTATGCATTTCTGAAACTCTCCTGGGTGTCGCCCGTCGCTAATGAATATACCAAGAAAACAAGGTCCACACATGGTCATGCAAATCCAGGTCCCCACCAGCCTTCTGATACTACTGTGCACCCTCTTTTCACTCGCCACTCTCCTCATTATGCAGCACACATTATGTTCCCTCCAAGCCTCTGACTCTTATGTCACCCGTAAACATTTGCTACAAAGCCATACAGCAAAAGCTGAAGAGCAAGAGCTCCGTCCAAACTGCTGGGCTCAAATCCTGGCTCTGCCACTTATGCTAAGTCACTTTTTACCTTCTCTGAGTCTACATAACATTATCTGTAAAATGCAAGTAATAATTCTACACACCTCCTAGGATGGCTAACGGGTAGAATTCGGGGCTGCATGCTGGGCACTGAGTGCTGGGCTGTAACTGCTCACAACACATCAGCAGCTACTGGCCAAATGACCACAGTGTGCCAGCACTCAGCAAGGCACACACAGGGTCACAGGGCGAAAGCTGTGAAAGGGATGGAGATGCTCACAGTCCTCTACATCTGGGTGGGGGCCCAGAGCAGGGAGAGGATAGGGATCCCGGTGTGTGGGGACTAGAAGACTCAGAGCAGAATGGCAAAGGCTGACTACATGTGGCCCACAGGAGGAAAGAAAGGGCACTGCAGGTAGAGCAAAAGTACAACTGCCATCCGCAGTATCCTTTACCCTGGCCTCTGTGCCCATTTCTATCTCTCTTCTCCTTGGATCATGCAAAGATAAAAGATAAGCCCAGGAAAAAAACAGTTCTGTAGGTAAAGCTAGAAAGATTAGTCATGCTCTCCTTTCTGACAAATATTTACTTAGTTTTCTAGGTAGATAAATACCGTGAAAGAGAACATAGGACAGAGACACAGACCCAAGACTAAAAACCTCAGGTCACCATGCCTGGTGCTGCACGGTGCTCAGAATGCCCACTGCTCCGCCACTGCTGCCTGTCTTCCCATTAAATACGTTCCAGTCTCTGGTCCACTGGGAGCGGTGGTGCTGTGTGGAAGGCCTCAGAATATATTGAAAACCTGGAGCAGGCTAGAGTTATTAATAATAATATCCTATGTGTGTATATTAAATTTATGGTTTGAGGGGAATTTTCACATTTCTCATCTGATCCGCAACACAATTGCCTGCCCTAAAAGATGTCTCTTTACAGAAGAGGAAGCAGATTCTGCAAGGCTGTACAACTGCCAGAGGCACAGGCCAGGTGGGTCTGAGATGGGACCTGGTCTCCCGGCACCTAGGCTAGGGCCCCTGCTTTCATATATGTTGCTTCAAATGACTGAGAAGTCTTTTAAAATATGCACGGGGTAAAACTAAGGCACCAGGACCCTGTGAAGCACCAACAGACATCCTCTGTCTTAGTGGGAAAAATAAATCACCAGAAATAGAACTTCGGTGTAATGAATTAATTGTATATTAAACTACACTCTGAGTTAATGGCTGATGCAGATGTTTTTTCTGGATGCTGCTTTTGAACTGAAGGGACAACACAACGATGAAGCAGTGTCCCCGAAAGACATTCTCCAAGTCTATCCATTAGTCCACTCCAGGAGCAGCTAACCAAGGTGGCTGAGTAAGAAAGAGACACGAGAAAATGGACAATCTACAACATGTCTAGGATTCAGTGAACAGTGAGGAGTTTTGTTTCCTCATAGAAAACTGCAGTCTTCAAGTTCAAGAATAGAGTCCATCTACAGAATGGAAGAAGGAGGCTAAGAACTTGGTGCCCAAGCCTAGGGCTCCTGTGAAGCAAAGGAGATATTATCATTGTGGATGCCATGAATTTCTCACCTTTTGTCCTCATCAAATTAAACTCAGGTGCAGAAATCAGCTGTTTTGTAGGAATCCAGTTTTCCACTTTAAAACAGCTTTGCCTTTTGCTGAGAGCAAAAACCAGAAAGCAGGAATACAAAAAATCATTTTAGCTGAAGTTTCAAAGTCTGTGTTGCTAATGAGCTCCTCTACATACAACCTGAACCTTTATCTGTTATCACGTACGGGCAGCTTTCTATGATTTAAAGAGGCAAGAGTTGGATTTGAAAGGTGTAATTTGGAAACCCGGCCTGCTGCTTATAGCTGTGTAACCTTAAGCTCTGTAATCCTTGCTCTGACAAACAGAATAATATCAGCCTTGCACAGAGAATTAAATGAGATAACACATGTTAACATAACCTAGCATATAATGGGCATACCACTAGTATCTGCTGCCAGCTCTCAGATCCATTTCTACAGAAAGCTGCCCCAAGCAGAGACAAGGTAACTGTTATACTTGGAATAACAACAATAATTCTTAGCATCTTCCTTCCACCTTTTATCTTTGAAACAACCTATAAATTTTGGCTACCTAACCAGAGGACCTTCTCATGCCTCTTGCTAATCTCTGTCTTGGTTGTGTAAATGCAGCTTCATCAATAAAAGAGATTTCTGCAATGGTTCCTGAAAGATCATTCAATGAGTTCCAGTGCCAGTCTTGAATTTCATGTTGAAATCATGGCATCTTTGTCAATCGGTGCAGAATAAAAAGCAGAGGCTGGGGCGGTGAGTAATCATGATTCCATTTATCGGAGAAAGGTAGAATAAAGAGAGAGTGATGGGGGTGGGGTGATAGCTGAAAAAGTCCTCGAGGGATTTGTCCCCAAAGCCCTCATGAGAAGTGTGCTAGAAAAGAAAAGGAGAATTTGAACAAATGACTTGGAAGAGCTTATTTCTAGTTGGTGAGACTGAGCAAGACTTCCTTCTTAGTGACAATTAGTGATGACAGCCAGAGAGCTTTTTAAAGAAATTTCCACACTGAACACAACAAGGAAGGAAGCCTCACAATAAGGCGAGGCACCGGGAATGTGCATTTGCACTCCATCAGCCAGGATCTAAAGATAATGTCATCCATTCACCTCTAGCAAATCTCACTCAGAGTATCAAGAGGTGCTTGAGTGGCAAGAAAATGGAAACATAAAAGGTATGAAGGTAACAACCTTTACCTTCAGGGCACATTTGCACTCCCACCACCATTTTTATGAACTACCAGAATTGTCTGAGCGCTGACCACAACAGAGAGCACTTCCCTAAGCACCGAGGATGTAAACTGACATGAAGCATTGCTCTCATCCTCCTGAAAAAAAAAGACAAATTAATCAAGAAATAAAAGAGATTTCTTTTACATACAGGCTCTAAGAAAACCCATCTGTCCTCAAAAATCCAAAGGGCGATCACTGTCCTATCCAAGAAAGACCTCTCAAGACTGAGCACATGTATTTGGTCAGAGTGGAATTTTCATGCAATTCTTTTTCTCTTTGTGAGATGAAAGAAAAACCATGATACAGAGCTAAACAAAATCAGGTAAGGACTGAAATTTTCTCCATCCTCCCTGAGGCTCAGAAACAATCCTGGAGTCTCTAACAAGGTGACAACAGGAAGAGCCACAATGCGGAAAACACCCATCCTGGCCCCACAGAGCTCGAGTGTAGACCTGCTCTGCACACAACAACTCCCAGAGCAAAGGCTGCAGAAACTATGCGATGCTGATACTCTGCCTCTATCGGGCCAGCCTGTAGAGATTTGGAAATGCAGAACAATAAGTACATGTTGTGGTTTTCACCTAAATATTTAGTGCCTACTGAACACCGCTGAGAATCGAAACTACACTTTGAGTTCTTCTTGCTCATCTCCAATGGCCACTAACAAATGTCCAAAAAAGAACAATCATTGTCTTTTTAAAAGAACACAGATCCATAAATCTGTGAGGTTTTTTTTTTCTTGCCTCTGTACATTTGATTTCACATTTATTTTAGAACAAGGAAGAGAAGAAATCACAAAGGAAGGGTATGAGAAAACTGTTAAGCCAGCCAGCCTAATAATCAGTGATTAAAGTTACAGTTAGAGGAGAGCGGCATCTTCATGCCTCCTACCCTCTTCCTCCTCTTCATGCCTTTAATATTCCACTTCAGGCACTGAGAGGGAGGGTAACAGGGTAGTGAGTTCCAACCGGCACTAAGATAATTGCACCATTCACACCCTCACCAGTCAATCAGGCTCTGCTATCCAGCCCCATTTATTAATAGTTTTCCTACATTTACAGTGTTACAAAGGAGTGAAATGAGGCTTTCTCTCCCAAACAAGAAAGGGGGCATGCACTCTCAATAAAGACTAAGTAGAACTCAGGATATTTGCAGAACCTAGGGCCACTCACCCTATTTCATGACTACACCTGTTTCAAGGAAGAATGCACTCCTGACATCCCTAACATTCGGTATTGAGAGAGCCCAGGAGCCAGATAAGCACCCTGCTCTTAACTCAACCACCCATCCTTGTACACACTGTGTAGACTAAACCCCCTGTATTCCCATCTCTGTGTTTGGGCTCTGCCATAAGGATCTCCTGCTAGTCTCATAAGAGCATAACCGTGATAGGGTCTTCCTGTGCATTTCAAAATGCTAGGACACACTGTGTTTAGAGCTAATAGGTTCCATGTCAGTTTTTTCGCCCAGTGTTTCTCAAATCTGGCCACACTAGAATCTCTTGAGGAGTCTTATTTTAAATGACCATTGCATAGATCCTCCCCTGAAAGATTTTAATTTAACTGTTGAGGCCTGAGCATAAGGCCTTCTTGGTTTTTATTATTGCCATCTTGTTTTTTTAATTCCTTTGTTTAAATTCTGCAGATGATTCTGTAATTGAATGGGGGTAAGAAGCACCGCTTTAGACCATCATCGTTACAATAATGAGAAGAACGGAGGCTCAGGGTCAAAGGTTTCAAATGGTCACAAAGTAAGCAGGACAAGCACAAATACAAGCTTTGATTTCTAAGACCACACCACTTCTTCCAGGGCTAGGCAAATCACTGCTTGGTAACCAGAAAACAAAACACTTTTAAAGACCCATTACTTATAAAGGGTGCACTCTGGGCTCTGAAAATACAGGAGCCAGGGCTGCTTAAGGGACGTGCATTCCAGGGTGACCTGAGGGCCAGGTAGTCAGGAGAAAAGCGTGGAAATGAGAGTAGACATGGCAATGTGGTTTTATCATACGTATATAGCTTTACACAATGTGGGTAACCTTAGGACTATTTTCAGTTTTAAAATGGTGGCTTGGGAGGGGAGATAAAATAATCTCCAAGGTAACTGTTAACATTTACATTTATTATCCCGTCATACACACGTAGACACATGTCCATTACTGTACCTAAATTACACATTCAATGTAGTTAAGATTATTTGAGCTACTGATTTTAGTAAGTGAATCACTGCTAGCATATTATATTTATACATGAGTCTAGCATGTATGGGTGTGTGTAGTGTATGTATATGTTTAGGTACACACAGAACACACTGATCTCACCAACTGTGGTGGTACCTGTGTAACCAGACCGTGACCCTTGAGGTGCAGAGAATGCTTCAGAAAGTGTGGCCATTTCCTCACAGGACATTTAGCTATGGACAGAAGGATTCCAGAAGTCACCCGCCCATCTAGTTTCTTCCCTGATTTCTTCCCCCAACAATGTAGTGCTTTCAAACAACATTGTGTTTTGAAGTCACCCCTTTCAAAATAAATGAGATCTGATTTCCTAAGAATTTCTAAATGGTGGAAGCCATGAAAGGACTTATATAAAGATTAATGAGAACTTTAAATTTAACATTGCTTTCTGAAGAAAGAGAATCAGTCCTGGCAAAGCAATGAGCACAGATGTACGCAGGCCAATATCCCAGTTTGCCTTCCCTGATTTGAGTTATTAGGCTTGGAATTAACTATTAGAAAACTCCAACTGACCTCATCTAGGAGTTCTCTGTTTCTGGCTTTCTCTTACTTAGAACATTGCACACAAAGGGAAAATATGGCCTATGGTTTATCTCTCTTTCTAGTCTGTAATTTTGCAGGTTTATTCTGGTCCCTCCTTCTTTCCCCTCTTCTCTTGTCACTGTGCCTCGATGGCCCTGCCCCAAAGGTCATCTTAGAAGGTAAGTCCCTTAAAGGAGCCAGTGCTGAGCGTTTACTTACCCATGTGTCTTCAGACCCAGGATGCTCTCTGTAGTTGTAATGGAACTATAAAAAAATCTTCAGGCTGAGCTGAAATTCCATAAGGGACAGAGGAATGGTAAAGGGAGAGAGAGAAAGGTAGAATGATGGGGAGCAGAAAGCAATGCAAAGAAAATTCAGGGGCACATCTATTCAATCCCATCTTCCCTTAGGCACCAGTGTTACAGTTTAATCAAGCAACTGAAAGTGTCTCACCACCGCTCTATACCTAGGCATCCCCATAAGTTAAAACTTCTAATTTATCAAGCCACCCAACAAGGCAGCTGAAAAATATTTTGAGAATGAGCTGGGAATAACTGAGCGTCTCTTCATCCATCACTCCTCTTAGCCATCGCAGCAAGCAGCTAGTGGCTGAATGGCATGGCAACCCTCCACCTCCCTACTCAGAAACACACGGGACCAGACTGGTCCTTCATTCCAAGTAACTTGGCCTGGGCTAGGATCCAGCTCGCTCTTTGCACACAAATCAGCTAACAGCTGTCCCTTTCTTTGTAGTGGCCATCCATAAAGTTAGTTGCAAACCAGTGGTCGAAAGTGAAAACTGTATCATTTGTTCATTTGAAAGGGGATAATAAGCAGGGCAAGGATTTTTAACTGTAGAATCACCCAAGCAGAAATTAGAGCTTCCTTGCTCTCCTTTTATGAAGACCCTGACTTTACTCTCCGGCCTCATTATTTGGAATCTGAAATTCCTAATCAGAGAACCAGCACATTCCTGTGTTGCTTTTTCTTTGAGTGAGGAACACAGAAAAGAGAAAGAGACTTATCCTGCTACACCAACCTTCTTCTCCAAATGTTCTAGGTCATCCTAAAACGGCCTTTTTCTACTCTCTTCCAAAACTCCTATTTATTCTTCAAGACATAATTTAAATGTCAATCCCTCTGCGGAGGCATCTGCAAATCTCCCTAGCTTCTCTCCTCTTTGTATGTATCGTCTAAGGATATGCTGATTTCCCCATACATCTTCTCCCCTATTATTACCAGCTACTAGAAGACACAGAGCAGAGACTGTTTTTTGTAATCCAGTATTTGATGAATCCTGGTTCTTCACAAATATTTACTAAACAATTGAATAAAGTAAAATACATAAAAAAACAAGTTAAAAGAAGACTGTGAAAGATCAAAAGACATTAATAGACTAAGAAGCAAGAGAACATTGAAAAATAAGAAAGAAATTATGCAAAATGTCACAATATGAAAGCAACAGATAGACAAGAGGCAAAATATATATATGAGTGGAAGGAAAAAAGAGAGATGGGTAAATTTAAACATATAGGCTACCTTCTGATTTCTGTAAAGAACAAGGCAGAGGGACTAGAAGTTCTAAAAGTGGGAAAGATGCAGAACAGCTAGCGCTAACCATCGTATACTGCCAGAAGCAGAGATGGGACAGATCGCTGATGTGGTTCAGAAGCTCTGGCATTACCTGGTATCTTATTAGAAAAGCAGCACATTGGGCCACACCCTGACCTAGTGAATACACATATGCATTTTAAGAAGATCCCCAGATGATTCTTTACATAGCAAGGTGAGAAGCACTGGTGTAGATATCCAAAATCTATAGATAACAACCACATGTGTTCCGATCAACGGTGTATTACACAAAGCACTGGCAGTAAGGAGCCACACAGCGTTGGGCAATTCTCTTACTGTCCCTGGATCTCAGTTTTTTGTTCATTAGATGAGAAGGTGAGAGGAGATGTTTTCCAAAGCATCACAGAGCTTGAAACCTTGGCTCTCATCTAACGGTGTAATTTCACCCTTCCCTACACTCACCGGACCAGGCAACATCAGTGACTAATGAATACTGTGCTTCTTTCTCTGTTCGTTCACTTAATATTTTCCAAGTATCTATCACGTACCAGTCACTGTGCTAAGCACAAATAATTCTAAGATGAGTAAAATATCTCTCCCTGTCTTTGAGGAGCTCGTGAACTTTTCAGTGAAACAGGGCACACCAATAAAATTAGTGCATTGAGAAGTACCAACACATGCTGGAAGACTATAAAAGGCAGAACAATCTCCCCGGTTGGGTCAGCCATGGAGAATTTCCATAAATGGACAATATGCACAGGGCCCCTTTACTGCCAGCCTTGGCTGACAGTGCTAGAAAATGAAAAGGTAAAAAAGTAAGATGGTGGAAGAACGTCAAGAAAGCAACCAAAGGTCCAGAACACACCTCCGTGGTTCACAAAGCCCCACTAGTTCATCCACCCAGTGGATTTTGTGCAATGGTCACAGACATTCAATCAGCAGCCACAGGTGGCCCTGGAAACCCACTCCTCTGAGTTATGCGTGCTCCCTCTACTGACCACATTCTGTTCTTCCACATTCAGCCTCCTGCTGGAAGAGAATATCAATTTAACCACTCTCCCCAGAGACTTCTTCGTGTGGTTGAAAGAGGAGATGCACTTTAATAAATGGAAACAATTCATTAGACCATTAACTCACTTGATATATATTTATTTCCAGAGAAAGACTCTGCTAGTATCCAATCATGGGCACAGTAACCGAAACTGAAGATACAGTTTGTGGAAAGGAAGAAATTTCTAGAATTATCAATGGTGTGTAGAATGGTATTGAGGAGAAGGAAAAGCTTACATTTTCTGGCTTATCCACTCTTGACCCCGCCTCAATGACATGGTCTGCCACTGGTGATGAGTGGTCCCATCAGCCCTGCCTGCCTTACAGAAAAGAAGGTGATCATTCACATCAGCCATTTTCCAACCTGTGCAATGGTGAAGTCAAGTGTGGCTTCTTTCTCTTCCCTGTCTTCTGGATACCAGTTTGGGCTATAGTTTCTTCACATACAACTTGTCCTATCTCCTGCCTCCTTTATTTCATGGCATAAATATTAATTTGGGATCATCCTGTTAATACTGGTGAATATGTCCCTTCCATTTGATTTTTGAAGAAGAAAAGGGGAATTCGTCATAGGCATGGAGGAAAAGAATGTTTTACACCAGAATGACGCACCCCCAGGCTATATCCATTTGACCCTGTTTCTCCCTGTCAGACATCCCTCACTTCAACCAGTTTTAGTCCCTGGCCCTCCCTCTCGGCACAAGGCCAGGTGCAGATATGTGAATATCAAGACACACAGGGAAGGTTTCTGAAGTCGTCTTGGGAGGAGGTAAAGCAGAAAGACAAAATCAAAGTCCTTGCTGTGTATCGCTCCCCCATAAGAACTTGCCCTTTTCAATATGCCTTTTAAAAGAGTGCCAGGTGTGCAAAATGACGACTAGAGGAATTTTTCTCTTTCCCCTCTTTTCCTGTCATTTTCTTTCTTTCTTCTCTCCACCTGAAACTAAGCTTCACGGAAATCACATATATAAAATATCAAAACAAGTCTCTGCAGGCAGACAGGTTTCCTAAAGCTAAACCAATGGGAGAGTGAAATTAAATAATTTATTAACACACCCTGCACCTCTCCTGCACATCAACATCTGTGCCTACACTGCCACATCATTGTGTGTGCACAAATCCACCACATCTCGCCACACCTGGAACACAGAGACAGAAGATAACCACATGGTCCTGCTTCTCTTGAAAGTCACCCCTTTAGCATCTTTCACTCTGTTTTCTGAAGAATTCTTTACTTTCTATTTTGTAATTGCACACACAGAGGCTCCTCGATTGAAATTAGATTTGCTTTTTCCCTACCAGCAGCCACATTACTTTCCCATGCACCCCACACTGTAAGGGGGTGGCAAGAGGAGAGAAGACAAAATAGAACCTCGTCAGCTGTTAGGGAAACCTGTTAGGGAAAAAGAGGAAGAAAATAATGGTCTGAAGATGGCCCAGAATGCCACTGAGTCACAATCTTGTGGACACTGCTGACAAGGATGGGGAACAGCTACCTCCTCACCAGGGTCTACAAAACGGCTTTGAATGTCAAAATAGGTACGGACCACCTGTGGCAATACCCCCTCAGATCTCAAGGAAACTGTTCCAGTTGGGCCATCTTTCTTTATGGCTATCTCACCCTTGCCCGTCTTTCATCAGTGTCCTCTGATGTCTTTCAACAGCTCCTCCTTTGCTTAGTCTTTGGGTCAACTAATGATAGCCTGGAACTTGGGTTACTCCGATCGACATTCAAGACAAATGAGGGGAAGGAGATCCTGTCAAAAGGATTTCTTGTTGACCTCAGTGACAATGAGCCTTCTGAAGGCTCTATCTGGTGCAAAGCACTGTCACAGGCACCAGGCACAGGAAAGAGGCCATGTGCCCTGTGGATACTCATCTCCCTTTGTCCATCTGCATGTATGAAATCATTGCACAAGGAGCTGCTTCTCCCACCCATTCTTCTGTTCTATTTTGAAGTGAAATTAAGAGTTCATCCTCCCACTTGAAGAAGCAGAAGCAGATGGGGAACCAGCTCAGGTGTCTCTAAGGTGAGCACACACCCGATAACCTCAGTTATTTGTAGACATGGTGAGAACATGGTTCAAATCAGGATCCCCCACTCTCTTTCTCTGATTACACCATGATTACAGATTAGTGTTCCAGCAATAAAAGCTCCAAAGAATGAAACCTAAGGAGAGGGGCCTTGAATTTGGATGACATCCATCCATTCTGGACAATAAAGAGCTATCATCTACTGTCAGGTTGAGGGACAAGGACCTTCCAACATTTCCCTCACGGCCCTTTAGCATTTTGGGACTGTTTCAAAAAACTGTAATTTTTTTAAATGCCAGGGGCAAAAAGCATTCTGTGGGCAAAGGGAATACTTTTAGGAATATTATTGATGCTAATGATTTCGCTATATATTTTTGAAGACCTTTATCTCAATCTAATCCCTGCATTTATTTCCGTGCCTTCAGAGTTTGGGGATTTATGGTCAGTGGAACAAGAAGATGAGCAGTTCACTCATTACCATGGTGCTCCAGCCCATAGATGATCTGATTTTGTCAAGAGTTGCCTCAGATTGCCTGAGTGGCTAGCAGAAGAGTCATTTGCAAGTCTTGTCCATTTCTACAGCTCTTTTTCTTTGTAAGTACATTAAAATATGTGCTTAACCACACTTCACATAGTATAAAAATTACTGAGGAGGGAAAAATTAAAATATTAATTCTGATTTTGAGGGTACAAGACTAACACATGCAAACAGCACATCTCTTTGTTTAACACAAAGACTCACGTGTCGGATTCTGCACCCCTTCCACATGCAAAGCATTTTAGAACTCTGCAAGATAGCCATTTTGCAAGAGTGTGGAAGTAACAGTTTGCTTGGAGGATGTGTGGGTATAAATAGATGTGTAGACAGAAGGAGAAATTTACAGCTCAAAAATAATAGCACACAGGAAAAAAATACAAATGAAAAGCAGAATATTGGCAGGATTCTTTCCTTCCAAGCTTAAGGTTTAAGCCCTCCTAACCTGCAGCACCCTTCAATTCCAGGTGTTCTCAGACCAGCCCCATTCCCTGCACACACCTGCCCCCTCTGCAATAGGCCTCCCGGGATCTCCGGGCCCGTGTCAACCCTTCAGACAGCAAGTAGATTTCAGGGCAACAATCACAGTAATCTTGATCATTATTTTTATTTTTTTAAAGGACACAGGGATGCCTAGAAAGGTAAAGACAGAAAACAGAGAGAGAAGCACGAACATGGCAAGAGGGAAAATAATAATTCTAGATTCCATAAAAATCATAGCTTTAGCTCTAAGTGAATAAAATGCTATTTAACTAGAAAATCACACAGGTCTCCCGGCTGGCTGTGTCTGTATATAGACACCCCTTAATGCCCCCCAACATCTTCTGTGCCTGCATATACCCACCCCCACTGCTCCCCTGAAAACCCAAAACCTGTTTGATGGAGAAGGGAAAGAAATAACATGGGAGGTTTCCCTCATTGTAATAAGCCTTTTTCCCAAGACAGCATTATTTTGATATCTTGTTATCTTTTCTCCCAAAAAGATCCACTTGAGGCACTGGAAGAGACAAAACAAGAAATCTCTACCGCAGCTGAGGAAAAAAGAAAATAGAATTTGCCCTACCTTGGTTTGTAGAAGCCAAACCTCTAGACGGACAGATTAAGGGAGTGAGCATGTTGGGAATGTCCAGTCTCCTCTTCTCGCTTGCATATCCACATAAGAAAGATGAAGGATAAATGAACAGAAGGTAATTTAAAATCCAATTTAGCGTAAATTTTGTTTTAATCTTGTGTCTTGAAGAGATGCAAATTCAAACAAAAAAGGATTTAATTCAAAGGTAATTCAGGGTATGGAGAGCAGCTCACAATGCAGAATCCAGAGTAATTATTCCGTTTGCATGTGAGGTTAGTGGCTGGCACTGTATATATTATAAGGATTCTTCAGGCAATTATGGTTTTTGATTTTTGGAGCTTTAGTGGAGGAGGCTCAGTGTAGAGAAGCTGGGGGCCGGCTCCGTCCCTCCGTGGAGCATGGTCATTCCCAAAGCGTCCCCTTCCTAAGGGGAAAAAAGAAGCGGTCAGGGTTTGGTTCCAGTGTCCCCCGGAGGGTGAGAAAAATGCATTCCGAAAAAGATATCAATTCGTTATATGGGGAAGGGGGAGGAAACCCCGCATTTCCCACAGAGTGCACGAGAGGAATTGCAAACAGCTGGCACCAATCTATAAATAATTCAGAAAAGGTCTGGCTATACCATTCCTGGGACAGGCATGCATGAGAGGTGGGAAAACCAACCTGACAGGAAAAGGGGAAAGAAAAGGAGCTGGCAAAGGAGGCAAGTGGAAAGAAAGGGAGGGTAGGAAAGGAGACACCACACATTCACACACACGCACACGCACGCACACGCACACACGCGCAGAAACACAAGCCCCACTTAACTCGCCAGCAAGTGCGGCCCCCAGCCCCATCTGCATTGCTGCTGACATGTCTGTCTCGCTCTGCCCAGCTCCTCCAGCAGCAGCGCCTCCTCCCACCTTGGGCTCGTGCTGAATGGGTTCCGATTGTGCACGGGGTGCACACTGGGCATTTCTTGGAAGGGGCACACTGACACGCGCGCGCACACACGCCCCCGACGCGCACGCGCCCCCGCGCGCACTCACACTCACCTCCGCGCACACTCACCCCCGCGCACACTCACGCCGCCGCCGCCGCCGCCGCCGCCGCGCTGATGTGCAGCGCACTGGGCTTCACCTGCAACGTGTCGATTGGACGGATGGTCGCGGCGCGTGGCTCCCGCCCCAGCACCGCTGCCCAACCTCTCGGCGCGGCGAGGGGCTCAACCCCCTCCAAAAGACCAAAGCCAGCCTGCCCCCGCCCCCCAAAGCCTTAAGAACAAAAAGCCACGTCCAAATTAGCAAGTGCCGCGTTCTGATGGATTTAGAGCTTTACCTAACACCAGGTTGGTTAACGGGTCCACTGCTTCGACCCTTTATCTGCTTGACAACCCCAAACCCCAAAATCCAGAAGAGAGACTCCACAGCAAGGATTTACGCACCGGCTCTGAGCGTCTCCGCGGGTGCAGAGTCTCCGGAGAGCCGTGGCCGGTGGCGTGGGGGACTGAGGGTTTTCTTTCTCTGCAAGCAGGATTAATGATCCGTCTCGGGGGGTTTGAAGTTCACGACTCTTCTTTGCAAAGCAAAAGGAAAATGCATTTGGACGCCAGCACTTCTGGGTTGCGGTGATCGAGAATCACCCAGAGGAGCACTTTCGGTAGAGCGGAGCGGATTTCCTAGAGGTGAAGAAGCCGAAGGAAGTGATTTTTGCGAGGGGGTTGGGGGAGCCTTCCTTTCTCAAAAAAGGGGGGGCGTGGAGATGCAGGCGCCCAGATTCCAGTTGGTATTGCTCGGAGCCGGGGGAGGGGAAGCGGGCGGGGGCAGCGGGAGAGGAAGAGGAGGGGAGGAGGGGAGAGTAAGAAAAATGGGTATTAATCACCGCGACAGGGGCAGGGCGGGGACAGCACAGGTTGCCTGGTCTGGATTTGGGTCTCACACCCAGAAGTGTGCTACACACACACACACACACACACGCCCCTACCTCTCACACACGGGTGGTGGTGGGAGGAGAAACCCGCGAAGCCAGGGAAGCTGCTTCTGCTCCCAGTGTGTGCACGCGTGTGCCCTCTTTCTCCACACCCCCACCCCTTTCCACCCCCAAACCCCTTCACCCCCTCACTCCTATTGCTAGGACTCTGGCAGAGGCAGCTTCCCACGTCATGTGCCGGGGAAGTGGGGTAGAAAGGGGGGAAAGCCTTAACCCGTGCCCGTGGCGCCTCCTCCTGGCCGCAGTGGGGAACAGCAGGGAGGGAGGGCCTGGGGTGCCGGGAGCGAGGCAGAGCCCCCAGGTGGGCGGCCGCGCTGGGTGCGGACAGTGTCTCTGAGGTGGAGCTGCAGTGCCAAACTGAAGACCTTTGCTTCATTTTCCTTAAATCAGTGTGCTTCGTCCCTGCATTCTGTGTGCTGGGCACAGACGAAGAATGGGTTCTTGCCTTCAAGCAGCTTAAGATCTATTGTGAGCAAAGCAGGCTGACCAATAATAATAACACGGTAGAAAATAAGCTAAAATAAAGATAACTAAAGGTTCTATCATACAATATAAGCTATACTTGTGCTTTTTTCGACTAGTATGATGCTTTGAGGAGTTTGAATTTTTTTTAAAGTGGACTTTGTTATTTAAAGATCTTGACAAGATGCTGAGACACGGGACCCCCCCCCAATAGGGAACTAGATTTAATAGCGTTCACACACACACACCTTCTAAAGGACAAACAGCCACATGCTTCTTTCTCTTTTACTGTTTTATATTTTACCAGCGCTTATCATCACCCATAAGGTATTTATTTTTAATACTAATATTGTCATATGTGCATCATTTTTATTTTCATCCATTTTCTTCTCAAAGATCCAGAAGATGAAAGTACAGCATTTTCATAGTGGTTGTGTCATGGGCTTCTCATCAACAGTCTTGAGAAGCAGCTACACAAACACCCAGGAAACAATGGTGTGTAAAGTGGTGACACCTAGGAGCTTGGCGCTTTGTGGTCTGCGAAGGGCATCAGATACTGTGCTGTCCTTAGATCACACAGCACCCATAATGCATCTGAACACATCATTTTACATTTCTTAGTTATTGGTAGGCTTATTCTTGGAATCCAAGATTTTTAAGACAGACACAAACACTTATCATTATAAAAACAGTGTGTCCACAAGCAATTTATTCTTCTTCTATAAAAGCACCTCTGTTTTCCTAAGATATGCCCGGGCTGCTCCTTTACCCCTTGAAGAACTGGGTAAGCACTCTACTATTGCTGTGCCTCTCCATACACAGCGGCCAGCTCACACCCTTCTGTGTGTGGATTTCCAATCCAATCATCAGAACACAGATTTCAGGAGGAGAAGAATTAGGGATCCAAGGGGCTCTTCTGAAAGCCTCTTCTCTGGGTCTTCCAGAAATGGCCTTTACCTTCAAAATAAAATCCACATTTCCTGAAGCACTCTCTTGGGTTGATCTTTAACCCACATTTCTAAATTGTATTGTCTGTTTTTATATAGCCCACCTCTCCCAATTTCATTCACTGAAATTATGTAGTAGTCTTTTTTGTTTTCTGTTCTTTCTCTCTTTGTTCACTTTTGCAAGTGGAGGGGCAAAAATGAACTCTCACATTCCCGCTACTGAATCAAGTCCTGACTCCTCTCCGTACAGCTTTTAGTCAATCAAGACTGCATTGATTTCTTTAACAATTTCAAGGATTTTGAGTGAGGCACACCTCACTATGATATTTTCAACCTTCACTCTTTGCATAAAGAAATATATAAAAGAGTTTGCTTCAGCTGTCATCACTGTAACTGGCAGTACTTACGCGTGTTATCCAGGTATCAGACATACTAACCATACCCAATTGGACAATTGTTCTTTCATTGTGAAGAACTGGTCTAGCAAAAGAAAAAAGTAATGCTTCCTTAGCTCGTCGTGTTGAACCATGTAAACTATTGATAATTCAATTTTTGAGATTGCCAATCACATGAAATAAGCGTTACTGACCTATCACAAAAAGGCAATTTCATATCATTCAACTTGGAAATTATATTCTTACATACAAATTTCCTGTCTTCTCAAATCATTATTTATCTTCTTAGTGGAAGGGTTCGATAAATATTCATGTTTTCCTGATTATTGTTTGAAACCATTTTTGCCAAGCAGTTCTTCTGACTCTAGGATAGCTTATTCTAGGGACCATGAAGCTTGTGATGTGGAAAGTGACATTCTTCCTTCTTTATTTGTTCTTTGGGCCATTCAGTGAGACCAAGACCTCTCTACTTAGTTCTCCAACTCCCTGTCACTCACTCTTGCGCTTCTTACAAACCACCTTTGCATCCATGAGTTACAAACCTTTCCACAAAACTATTTCAAGGACCACCCAGATTCTCAAAATTCGAAACACCACCTCTTGATGTTACAAACAATACATTTCCTACCTCCACATCGGGCAGCACAGAAAGCAATGTTCTAACAAGGCAAGATGTTAGATTATAGTTCACAGCATTGTTTATTGAGGAAAAGCTCTTGCCTGAGGCTGCTAATGACACAGTTGGAAGTATTCTGCCAGCTCACTTGACCCAAAGAGAGGATCTCAGAAGATGCAAACATTTGCCCTTTGCCCAATCGACAGAGGCAAAATCCATGCCTGGCCCAGCAAAAATAAAAAATATTATCTGACAGCCTATTTCAGATCAAACACATAGCAAAGGTAGGCCTCAAGGTGGTACAATTTGGGATGTCTCATTAAGAAAAAGAATTTTTAAAATGGGTATGAAAGTAAATACTTAAAATGAGAAAATAAATCACAATAGTTTAAAAATTCATTACTACTTGCATAGGGAAAAATGTAAATACCAATTCTACTATTTAACTGCCTAACATTTCAATAATAATTTGCTTTTGAATGCTTTTAAACTATGTATCTTTGAGAACCTCTTTATATGTTGGTTTAAAGTATCATTTGCTAAGATGGTAATAAAAAGAATTTTTAAAAATCCAGTCTGTGCTTCAACGGGGCTCTTAAGGATGTTTTTGCCGTGTAGATGATTCAGAATAATGTCTCAGTTATGGGAGTCCATTGATAGTAATGCAATGTACATTTTTTTGGATTGTTGTTAAATTTGGGGAAATCCTTAGCAAATTTCTTTTATATATAAACTATAAAGTTACAGAAATTTCAAGTTTTCATGTACAGTGACTAACTTTAACTCCTGAATTGATAACACTCATTAAATAATTTCTATGTACTATCAATTTTATATTATCTTCATCAATATCAGTATTGTATATCAAATCAGTGAGACATTTAAATTTTTTTCTATGTATTCCTATGATTCACTCCTCTTCATTAGTTAAATTATCAAACAATTCAAGAGCTGTTTTATTACTTCCATTCAAAATTTCTCTTTTCTTTTTTAAAAAAAGTAGTTTTCCTATGATTTGGGGAAAAACTTTATAATTCACTCTTTGATATCAGATTAATTTCTATTGATGTCAGTGCCCATCTTTATCTCTTTTGTTTCATAGTACATTAATTTGCATCTGAGTTTTCTTTTGGTTTTTTAATAAATAAATATATATAGATAGTAAAAGAAAGACCTCTTCCACTATGTCCTAAGCAACCATCTGTAATTTCTCACTTGTTTTATTAAAATGTTTCAGAGTGTCTTTCTAGATTGCAGTGGCATGATCTTCATAAACTTTTTAAATAAACTTTTTCATCTCTGTGTTCAGATTTCTTTTTCTAACCTAAGAAAACTTTTAGAAACTTGGTGGATGGACTTACGTTGTGAGACTTGAGCAACTGTCTAAAGGGAAAAATTACACTTATCTTCTTTAAAGAAAATTCTAACATGCCACATGTGTTTAAATTACTGTATATGTGATCTGGAAGTCAAAAAGAACACTACAAAGTACCAGAGAGACCAACAACTTCAGGTAAGGAAATGACAGGTTTTTCTCCTAAGAATAAGAAAGAGACCCACAGAGCCCCAGTCCTGTGACAGTCTCTTTGGGTCACATCTGAAAGCCTTTCTTTCTCCAGGAAAGCTCACGATATTTTAACTCTATAAGAGAACAGACAACAAACTTCGTAGATGTATCTCACTAATCCCAAATTAAAATATTTCCAATTCTACATCCACTTTGATTCAAAACTTCTTCTCAAAAATGTTCACCACCACTCAGACAATATTCAGTGAAAGATACAATGCTCTCAAATGATTGCAATTAAAATATGGTACTTGTACAAATTTTGCTAAAACATTTGTACACATTATTAGCCCCTCTGGTGCCACCTTAGAAGGAGCCCCCAGTTAGGGGCTGTGACCCTGAAGCCACATTCTTCAAAGTCAATCTGCCTCAGCTCTTCATCTAATGTAAAGCAGGCTTTGGGCTTCTACAGAAAATATTCGAATGATTTTTATCTTTGAAAAACTAATTCATTAAAGACTCAGTTGACAACCTGCATATTAATGCCTTCTGCTAAACCCTATTCATCTTTTTTTGCTTGCAATTCTTGGAGTGTACAGGAAACATAGGCAGAGCATGCAATTTTAATACCTCTCACAAGCATACTAAGATCCTGCCTCCACCATCATTACTCTTCTAAAAGAATGTCTATTTTGTTCTTATCATAATGATATTAATTATTCAACTCAGGCGGTCTTTTTTCAAAGGGATAGTCCCTTGTCTGAAGACCGGCTTGTCCTCCAAGACGAACAATTACGTGTTATTGAGCATATTCGAGTATATGCGACTGCGCTTGTCACGTACTTTTGACAAGAACACTTCTAGACATTTACATTGTGTACTCAGGGAAACTCCTCCTCCTAAATGTATCCTTTTCTTTTTGAAAGAGTAGGGAGTACAGAAAGGAGGAATAAATAAGATTGTTTCAGAGAGTATGATGGGATCCAGACAGGAGGGGATACACAATGTGATGTGATAGTAAGTGTTCCCTGAACTAGAGAAAGGGAAAAATTTGCATGGTGTTATTTCCAGCATCACTCAACTTCTACAAGAACACACCCTGAATGGAAATAACCCCCTATTAGGCGCAGTTAGAGTTGGCACTGTCTTGGTGCTTTTACCCCCTCTCACTTAGCAAAGATACAACACTGTATCTGAACCAGCTGTGTGTGTGTGTGTGTGTGTGTGTGTGTGTGTGTTTAAAAAATTCCTTAGAATCTTAATTTTTATTTGAATGTCTTCATTTTTTCCCATTTTGGAAAAAAATGTCTTGAGTCTCACAACTCATATAAGGAAGGCATATTCTTTAAATACTTTATTACCAAATAATTCAAGTTCCTTAGGAACTATACATCATTTTTTATACTACAAATATAAATGAGAACCTCCATCTGTACCTAAAGGAATTTGAAACATCTTATTACCAAAGGCAGATGGATAATGATGCATTATTTGCCTCTTTTTCCTCCTTTCCTTTTGCTGGGTCACTCTATTCTGTGTATTTTTATTTATTTATTATTTTTTTTAAGAAAGGGTTTCACCATGTAGCTCAGTCTGGCCTCGATCTTGTAATCCTCCTGCCTCAATCTCCTGAGTGTTAAGATTACAGATATGAGTCACCATACCTGGCTCCTTGAAATATCTTAGGGTTCTTCTTTCCAAGCCATGTACCAGCGCCCCTAGCATTTTTCTCCCACTTAACACCTGCCTCCTTTCAGGTGGGTGCTCCTGTAACGGTCACTAGCACCACCGCTCCCCCAGGGGGGAGACTCCGCCACTTTTTCATCCCCCTTCAGTGAACGTGTTCATCCTCCAGAATATTGTTGGTGACAATGTCCTCTGCCCACTTCTGGAAAACACCTGTGACCCTTTGGCTTTTACCAGCCTGGAATCAGTTCAGAGAAATTCAGATGAAGCAATTCAGGGCTTTCCTGCCCCAGCTGTGGGAAAGAAGGTGCCACAAAGTGACACTGACAGGCAACCGAGAGAAGATGGAGCATGTTACATGCCTGTGTAGAGACAGAAGTCCTACAAAATGATGTGCAATTGTGCAAATTAGGCTGGATTGCGGTGGGACACACAGACACAAAGACATACACATACACACACTGTAATGCTCTTAGAGCATTCTGAGTCCCCATCTGAGGTGATGGTGGGGTTGTAGGGTTATTCCTCTCATGTCCACATGACTAACCCATGTCTGGAACTCTAAGAAGTGTGGGAGGTGAACCCCACAAGGGCAGGAGCCTGGGCGCATTCCCAGCACTTCACGCAGTGTCTAAATGAATAAATGAAAGTCTGATAAGAAGGCCTAAAGGAGGAGGTCAGTAAACATTTGAAGAAGGCTTCTCTGTGCCTCTGCAGTGGCCACACTGAGGTGACCCTACTTGAACCCACCAGCAGATTCCCCACCCACCCACAAGATGCAGTGCAAACTCTCACTGGGTGGACTGGACACTTTCCACTCTTCTTCTCTGTATCTCTTCATAAAATACATCCATTTGTTATTTTGTTTCTAAATAAAAGGTTTATTGTCCTTTTTTATGTTTTTCAAAATCATGTAAACGAAGAGTTTAAAGCATCAAGCAGCTCAGTAGCAGTCCCCAATCTCTTTGTCATTACCACTTTTCACTGTCCAAAGACTACTGTGTTGGGGGAGGGAGGGTGTTGCTGTTGCTGTTGTTAAAATATTCTCATACAGTCCAAAATGATATACATTTTTACTCCTTTTTTATCTCATCATTATCAATTGATATTAAAGATGCTAATGAGCCTTGATTTCAACAAAACAAAAAGGAGAAAACCCTCTAAAATACTACATATATGCACATTTCCTATCCTTATACACTCTAATACATATAAAACACAATTATGCATCAACACATACCTAGAGTTTGAAATCATCACATTAATGCCCTTTATCGTGTATTGAAGTTGGCTATCGTGTCTCTAATAAAGTAGCTTCTCCAACTTATTTTGTCTTTTTATGACACTGACAATTTTTGATAGTCTAGGCCAGCAGTCTTGTGGATTATTTCGCATCTTGATTTTATCTGATTTTTTCTCATGAATAGATTAAGGATAAACATTTTTGGCAAGGTGATACTGGGCGTTTCTCTGGCACATTATATGTGGTGTCACATAATGCTGCTTGGCGTATGATTGATGACACCAAATTTGACTATTGCTTTGGAGCTGTTTACCAGATTTCTAAATTGTCAAAAGTACAATTTACCTTTTTGAATTAACGAAAGTAACCCATTGGATGATAATTTGAGGCCAAACTTCAAGTTCCTATTTACTAATAACTCAGGCCAAAAAGGATTGAAAAGAACTCTTAAGCTATAGATAGTAAGTCTGATGTTGACAGCTGTATAATGCAACCATGTGCTAACAACACACTTATATCAATGAATATTCCTACCACCAGCTCCTGGTTTCTGAATGCCATTTCCATGAGCAAGAGCCAGAGATCCCTGGGGAAGTTCCAGAGTTTAGGGTCCCTGGAAAGTGGAGCCCTGACCACCTTCTTTTGCTCAAAAGTAGGGAAATATTCTTAGATTAGTAGGACATATCAAAAGGGTCCAGCTTAAAGTGTGTGCAACTGGTCAAAATGGTAACTATTTTAACATAAAAATGAATAGTGACTTTATTACAGATATGATACATTGACTTAGAAAAGAAATCTAGGAGCCCATAGGGTTAGTCAAATAGTACAAAACAAAGGGAAGAAAATCTCTTTCTTTTTTTGGTCATGACATAGGCTTTTTTTTTTTTCTTTTTCAAGTCCATTTTATTTCAAAGAGAAATATTTTTTAAATTTAAATAAAGAAAAAGTTCTACAAATATTCTAGTTACTAACAACTGAAGTAATGATAGAATTAGAAAATCACCATTTTATAAGCTTCCACATGACAACTAATCAGTAGTGAATGATAATACATGCTTTGTTGACGATAAGATCACATTAGGCAGTTGTTCTTTTTTTTTTTTTTGGTACCGGGCATCAAACTCATGACCTAGCGCTTGCCAGGCAGGCGCTTGTGCCACTGAGCTAAATCTCTGGCAAGGCAGTTATTCTTAACATAAAAAATTATGCCCTTCTCTACAACTTCACAATGCGTATTTTCTCATGTCCATTTATGTTTATTAAGACCTTTCATGGACCCCTCCAAATTTTCTTTGTAGAACTTCTTCTCTTTTCCATTGTTGGATTCCTGTGAGCACTGGTGCATAAAGTGACCATAGAGAAAAACCCTTTAAGCACTATTTAGGAGCAGTTTAAGAATTTCTTTGAACAAAAACATTTCCCAAAATTCTTTTTACAAAATGCTAAAACATATCTCTAAGTTATTTAATTAGTTTACTCCAAAATATCTCTCTGCCTTCCAAAAGTTGATAGTCTTTCAGTCCACTCAGTTAGCTGCTATAACTAAACAGTATAAACTGAGTGGTTTATAAACAATAGAAATTTCTTTCTGACAGCTCTAGAATCTGGGAAGCTCAAAGTCAGGGTGCCAGAAGATTCAGTGTCTCCTGAAAGCCCCTTTCTAATTCATAGATAAGCCTTTCTAGCTGTATCCTTACATGAGGGGTGAGGAAAGGGGGTCCCTCTGGAAACTTCTATAAGGGCACCGATCAAATTCATAAAACCTTTTCCCACAGGGCCTAATTACCTGCCAAAGTTCTCATCTCTTAATGCCACCATCTTGGGGAGTAGGATTACAACATAAATTTTGAGTGGCACACAAATATTCAGAGCGTAACTTAAAGAAACCAATATCTAAACAAAAAAGTAAGAAAATGCACAGAAATGTAATGCCTATAATAGAAGAGGAGATAAATTTTTAAGACTCTAGAAGATACATTCCTTCTAATTGGAGATTGGAAGATTGCTTTCTTTGTCCTAATTCCGTTCCTAAAGTCATCACTATTTTCATGCAATGCTGTAGTACTCTCCTGTTTGGAGACAGGCATATTTCCATACACCTTGACTTTGCGTTTGGCAATACAATTTGCTTTGGCCAACAGAATAAAGCAAAATTCACAAAGTGCCATTTTCACATGTAGTTCTAGAGAAACCCATGTGTTCTGCTTTGTCTTCCACAACTGTGTCATTACCACAAGAAGAGCAGATCTAGACTCTTCTGCTTGCCCTCTAGCATTACCAGGCCCACGATGAGGCAAGGAAGGTGGCTTTATTTAAAGCCAAGGCAGGAAGAAGATGGAGGATTCTTCTTTAAAGCCCGTCTTGCCAAGAATCTGGTTTGGGTGTGCTTTTTTGTTTTGCAGCACTAGAGATTGAACTCAGGACCTTCCCACTAAACTACATTCCTAGCTCTTGTTTTATTTTTTATTTTGAGACAAGGTCCCACTAAATTTCCCAGGCTGACTTTGAACATGTGATCCTCCTATCTTAGCTTCCCAGAGTGCTGGGATTACAGACTTTTGCCAACACACATAATTTAGGAGTGTGTGTGTGTGTGTGTGTGTATGTGTGTGTGTGTGTGTGTGTGTGTGTGTGTGTGTGTTACCGAGGCTTGAACCCAGATCCTTTTGTAAGTGGCTGATTAGTGTTTCCAGACTGGTGGGTTAGATGATACACAGCTGATCCCAATTACATAGTCATGAAATGCTTTCCAGTTCTGCAAATCGCAAGAACAAATATTACTTCCTCAGGCTATTCTTGTCACTGATGAGTTTTCCCACATGCAGCTTCTGATAACATTACACAATGGACAAGCTAGAGGGGGTAGCTGCCCCGAGGCCCTCTTGCTGACCATCAAACTCACAAAAATGAAAGAAAATGTCCTTAATGCTTGGTTTCCCTAGGATGAAAGAACTGTGCAGAGCAAAACTGAGTCACTCCAGCTGAGCTCAACCTACTTCACTAATATGAAATATATTCGGTACACTTATACTTATCAATACTAATTTTCTCCTGTCTCCTCAAGATCCAGGGTGTTCCTCCTCTGTTCCCTACCCCTGTCACTCCATTCTTGTTTAGGGAGAATCAAAAAGGTCAAATGGTATAATCCCTATGCTTTGTAAACCACAAAGCACTAAATAAATACTATTGTTCTGTCTAATCTTCAATTTACCCCCAGTTGTATGGTGGCCAGTCACTTAACAGTCATGCAGCACTTGGAAGAAATGCATTCTACTAGGCTCTGTGGCAAATCATTTAAGACCTATCTCTACCCTCAAAGAGTTATAGTTTAATTAAGAAACCAAGCTATGCTCAGGAGACATCAAAAAACAAAAGCAAAGCAGCAGAAAATATGTGACCTTGGCACTTCTGAGGGGAAATACTATCCCTGAGAACACTGGAGGAAAAAAAACTTGTAGGTTATTTCAGAAAGGTTTTATGAGAGTGTATTGGAGGTTAGAGAGAAGCAAACTCGTGTATGAAGTAGCTGGTGTAAGTGTGATGCAGGATGTGCTCGACTAAAAAACAGATGGTCAGTCAAAATGCTTTTAATTTCTGGAGTTGGGTGGGAGGACAATTAAATGCACAATATCTGAACGGTGACCCCAAGATGAGGGTGCCTCCTTGGGGATAGCTCTGTGTTAATTGATAATGAAGCCTTACATTAAAAAGGTAAATTTCTGGCAGTGGCAGTTCATAAGGACAAACAGTGATGGAGTAGACTGGAGACAGTGGCTTTGGAATCCCTACTGCCTCTGAGAAATCTTGTCAAGGCCTTGTTTACTAGTAAAACTAGTCACTGTGATGCAGTGTTGATTGCTGAAAAGCATCTTGCCTAAATAACCACAAGTTTCAGTTTAAGGAGGTTCTTATGCTTTAGGTCCAGAATGTTTCTCCAAAGCCCGGGGGCTCAGGGGCAGGGCTTTTGGAAAGTGATTGGATCATGAGGGGGTGCAATAACTAAATGGGATGTTAGGATCTGGGGCCAGGTTAGCAGAGGCGGGGTCCTGGGGTACGACCAGGAAGTACTGCTCTCCCGCTCTGGCTCCTCCCTTTGTTCTCGCTTCCTGGTCACTATGACTTTTGCAGCTTTTCTCTGCCCAGGGCCTTCCCCCATGCCCTTCACCGACTGACGCCAGCCGACTGTGCATGGTCTGAGACTGCTGACATGTGGCCCAAAATAAATGTCTTCAAATTGTGGGTGTCAAGTATCATGTGCCAGTGACAAGAAAGTGACTAAAACAAAGGTAAAACTTAATGAGGCTCCTCGATGCTTTGAAGTCATATTTGATGGCATGATAAATGTTAGAACTAAAAACAGTTCTCTAATAATGTCAACATCTAAAGGGAAAGAGAAGAGGGCAGAAAAATTAGCTAATGTGATTGCCGAAGGAACAATAGATTGGATTAATTAAGACCTTCTAGAGAAACAAGCTGTCATACTATAGATTTTTTTGAGTTTTAAAAAGTATACAAGTCTCTTAGACAAGTCTCTCGGAATTTGGTTAAGCAGAATATCCATTTTCATGTCTTACCTTTTCCATGGACCCTTAAAAAATGATTGACCACCACATTTTATTTGAAAGGAAATTAAATTTACAACTATTCATAAAGATTCAGAAATCTTCCTTGTTAGTATTTTAGCCTTCAACTTTAAAATATTATTTGTATCATTTACTTCCATCTTTACAGGTATTTATGTATATATTTAAATTTGCATGTCACTGTAATATGTGTGATTATATGAGTTGTGGTCTTTTAAATTTACTTTTTCTAGGAACACAGATATAGCTCAGTGGCCAAACAGCAGCCAGGCAAGCACAAGGCCATGAGTTCGATCTCTGGTACCAATAAATAAATCAATAAATCTACTTTTTTTGTATAATTATCTAGGTATCTACAGAGGTTATTTAAAAATGAAATTTGCTAACTAATCCTTCGTTTTGTTTCCAGTGTTTAAATATGATGAATAATTTGCTATGAACATAAGCACAAAATATATTTTTCTCTTAGAAGTATTTATGTGGGATATATTCCCCAAAGTGGGATTGTTGATCACCAAGTACTATCATATATATATCCAGTTTTCTCTAGTAATATGTTAAGAGTTTTCAGAATCTTTTCCTTCTTGGCTTTATTATTTTACTTATATTTGTTTAGATAAGATGGAGGAAAGAAGCTGGGTGTGGTGGCACCCGCCTGTCTTCCTGGCATTTGGGAGGATGACAGGAGGATCACAATGAGTTTGAGACCATGCTGGGCTATGTAGAGAGTTAAAGACCAGCCCGTACTACATACTGAGAGCCCTATCTCAGACAGACAGACAGACAAAAAAGGTGGAAAGAAGAATATTTTCTATAATCTTTCATGCATTTTTCTTAGCTATTGTAAACCACACTGACTTAGTATTCATTGTTACCTGTATGAAAATGGTTCTTTTCTTTTCTTTACCCAATTGTTTTGTGAAGAAAAAAACGTATATACCTATAATCATTCTTGTTGCATGGTATATTAAAATTATATCTATCACATTTATTTTATATACATTCTTCAGTATATTCTAATTTTGAGATTTTTCTATAAAACTATTTAATGTGTTTGTTACAGAGACTCCTACCATACTCCAAATTCCCAGTATCTTGGGAATTCACTTAAGTTAGCCTCAAACTAATGGTGAAATGTTGATCAATTCTGTCTTTCCATACCACAAGGCTTTAACCCTTACACTTCATGAATTGCCCAAAAGACCAGTATTATGGGTGACAAGCAAGGTTAACCTTGCTGTGCAACCAGGTTTATGCTGTAATAAAGTTAGCAAGTATGGATGATGGCCTCCCATAGAGCAGAGCTCCTGAAATTTGTGGTAGCACATGGCAGCTGAAGGTCACTCCACTATTCCAAGGATACATTAGTGGGCAGTACTTTTCAGAAGCATTCCAGAAGGCCCCTGACCAAGATCGCACTAGAAATAGAGATAAATAATCCACTTTGACTGAGCATTGTTAAAGAAAGGGCCACATTCTTCTTATGATCTTCCTCTTCTTTTTCTGATAGCCGTGGTCATCCAATCCCCTCCACAATTAAAGGAACAATAACTTTTCATCTTGAAAAAGTCCACATTATCTTTTGAAGTCTCATCCTTATTGTAGGAAAAACACTGCCTTAGGAAGCTCCCTGAAAGAATAGTAACACATTTATGCAATTTATTTCCTAATCGAACTAGTCTGCTGTCATGGCTTTAGATGTCACTGTACGATAATTTCCAATTTTTTTTTTGTTGTTGTTTCAGGAGTTTCTTACATACTTTTGAGATTAGTAAAAACAATACACGTCTTCCAGACTTGACCTCCACTTAGAAAACACCAAAGGGATCTTTACAGGAACATGCAACAATTATGTCTCCTCTCATTTAAAAATCCTTTTACTCTATCATCACTGCATTAATGTATATAGGATGCTTACTATTTGCAAAATCCTACCACAACAGACATTTGGATTGTTGATTCTACAATAAAGGATTTACTGTATCCGTCATACCCTCATGTGACTGGTGCTGGAGTTAATAACACGGATCTCACATGGCTAAGTGGAAATAGCAGTATAGTTTACGACTATGTGCCAAACTTCTCTGTGCTTTCATCTTGGAAATAGTTATGTTCTCTAATCCAATTTCTGTATTTTTTGGTGGGCAGCTTGCAAAATGTATATAAGCAGTAATGATTTTTATTAACTCCATAGGGCATTGTTTTTTCAGCCACACATTAGACTTTAATCATTTTAATCTTGTGGCCGTGAAATATGTTGTAGATGCTAATAGATGTATTAAATCTATCTCATGGCAGCACATGAATTATAGTGGTATCACATGTCTCAAAAATTATGCTATTTGCAATGACAAAAGAAAAATCAATAGCTCTTTAGATCACAGCTTAAGCTTGAAAGGAAAGGGAAAAAAGTTGGAAACAATTGGTGAACTGACTGTTTTGTGACTTCTTTATATTTTAATAAGTTCTTCAAAATGCATTAACAGTTATATAAATACAATTTTTCTTTCAAAATGCTATTAATTACTGAAGAGCAAAAATGCCCTTCTCCTCTATCAAACTTTGTTCCAACATCATTCCCAAGACTTGTGCTCTTTCCACAGTTTAATGGTTTTCCATTTCAGTATTTCACAGCTTAAATAAAACATACACAAATAGCTATCATATTCAGGGAACAGAATATGATAATACCTCTTTTTGCGCCTAACCTTTTAAATACTCGAAGGCATCTTTAGGATGACTTTTCCCTGAATGTGCATCCAAGAAACACACATGATGGAGGCTTATCTTAAATTTTGTTAGAATTTTCTTTTTCTTACCCTTTCATTTTTCCTTCCTTGTATTCGTATTTAAAAATCTGAAGTTGCTGAAAAACAAGGAAATGCAGGCGGAGATACTGACCGTGAAACTGATACATTCCCTGCAAAGAGTCTACAGAAAAAAACTTCCAAAAGTTTTTTTCCCTAAACTTCAGCTCTTGTTTTATTCTCCAGATGGAGATTTGAGGCTCAATTTTTTATAAAGATGTAATTATAATTTTATTCAGAACTGGAGATATAAAGCCTTCTACTACTGTTGCACTTTTTTTTTTTTTTTTTTTTTTTTAGTGAGACAAAGTACAAACAAAGAAAATCGTAAGAATGGGTAGAAGAGGACAAGGAGATGGATCTCTTGCAATAGAGAAAGGGTCCAAGGGAAAAAGCACGAGGGGTGAGCAGGAAGAGAAGGGGAAATAAACAGAATAAAGATATGCCATGTACAGAAATCTAATAGCTTCAATTAATGTGAAAATTATATGCCATAATATCAGCTAAGATTAATAATATCAGCAAGAAAAAACAATGGGGGGCTGGGGATTAGCTCAGCGGCATAAGCGCCTGCCTTGCAAGCAGGCAGTCATGAGTTCGATCCCTGGTACCTGGTACCGATAAAAAGGAAAAAGACAAAAAAAGAAAGAGAACAATGAGACAGGAGAATTGAAGGAGGAAGAATGGAGGGGAAGTTAGAGGGAATGCGGCTAAAAACAAATAAAACTGTGGTATGTACAGGTAACCACTCCCCAAGATGATTGTAAGCTGCATGAACTGCAAATGTGTACTAATAAAATACAAAATTAAACATTTAGAAAATTGCTGCATATCTGACATTTGTTTAATAATTTTAGCAACAATTTTTAAATAAAAATTTATAGAGAAAAATGAAACTAATTCTTCATTGCCAACCAAACTTTGAAAGCCAGTTGTAACTCAAACATAGTCAAGTCAATCGGAAATATTATTTTATAAATCAACCTACTACAATATTTCTTGTCTTCATTTCCATATTTATCAGTACATGTTGATCTGGTATTTTAAAAAAATTAACGAAAAACACAAAACTGACAAAATTAAAGCAGTTATTTAAAAAGCACAACTCTGGGCTTGTAAACTAAATCACAAGGTTTTACCATAGTGTTCAAAAAGGCCACAGATATCAAATTGTTACTCATGTTCAGTTATTAAGGCCATGCTTGAATAACCAACACTGAAGAACTTTTAATAAAAGAACAATATATGCAAAACTATTCCAAACCAGTTGATGAAAAATCTGGTTCTGAAACTGTCTTGGTTGGTGGTTTGGTAAATGCCATTTTCCGTACTTTTGCCACTTGGATGTTTTTGAAGAAAAAATTAAACAGAGCCATATGGGTCTCTTCCTACAAAGAAAAGTGTGATACTAGCAAAAGGTTTTCCTCTATTCTCTTGTGCCCAAGTCAGTATGACTTCAAAGAAGGCAAAAAAGAAGATTTTGTGTACATCAGCTTCAAGGTTTTTCTCCCCTTTCTGAGCTTCATTTACCTATGTAAGTGCTCTACCTTTTCACCTCCAAGAAAGTTCTGGATATAACAAAGCCATCAATCTCCAGAGAAACACTAGGATGAAAGAAAAGAATTCAGCTGCCCATGTTCATCATTTTATTTAACTCACTACAAGCAGTAGGTACTTGCTATACTCTTAGTGTTGTTAAGAAAAGTACAAAAGTAACATTTGGGTTATCAGTTCCAACTTTGAACTGGGAGCTTCAAATTCCTACCTAATGGTATAAGTGCCTTCTTAGTTCATTAACTCTATTAGGATTCCTGTTTGTGGGTCTCAATGCTGCTCTCAGAGATTCAGCCAGTTCCCAGTAAAAAGATGAATTGCTTTTAGCCAAAGGAATAGTTTTCTCACGTTGTGTGCTCTATCCTAACCTTCAGACTTCCATCCTATCTCAAAAACATATCCCCAGATTGCTTCCTCTCTATTCTTAGAAACCTGAATTAGTAACAATTCTTACATGAATTGTTACTCTCAGGTTAAAGACATAAAACTCAATGCTACCATTCCTAAAATTAATCTTTCCTAATACATATTTGATGTCCCTCTTTGACAGAGGAAATAAAGGTTTTTTAAAGATGCCTAATCCTGAAAGCTATAAAATAAGCTGGATTTTTTCCATCTGATTTCTTTTTCCATGCCTTGTTTATATAAATCAAGTCACATTAGTTTTGGGAAAGACAAAAGAGACACAGAGTAGGGTAAATCAGGCAAGATCTTTAAAGTAATTAATTGCTATAATATCTCCTTAAATCCTGTTCATTTTACTGAGTATTGTTATGACTTACGTCTAGATGCCCCCACAAGCCTCATGTAGTCATAGGTGGGCATTTTTCAGAGGTGGCTGAATCTAGAGTGTGTAATTGATTCATACAGCAGTGGTAGGATTAAGGGTGCTAAGATTAAGGACTGGTGATCACTAAATCATCCCACTGATTGCTTTGCCACCACCCTAATCATAGAAGCCTGGATATTATACAAGGACAAAAAGAAGCTTGACTTATCACTTACTTACTTTGCATTTGAATATTTCTGCCTGCCATGAACTGTTTCTCCCCTGCAATCCCTATCTCTCATGTCAACCTGCCTTGGAACCAGCTGATCACAGACTGAAATCTATACAAACTATCAGTTAAATAAACCCTTGTCCTTGTTAACTTTGGGTGTCAGATTTTTTGTCTTAGTCATGAGAGAAAAGTAACTAAGACAAATATACAAAAATTCTGAGCTACAGACACACATTTCACAAAAAAAACTAGGTTTTTTTCTTTTGCATGAAAGAGGAACACTTGCATTTAGTAACATAGCTTAAAAATCTGTAATAATTTTAAAATCTGGGGAATTGAATGGGTTGCTACCCTTGCTCCTGCATGTGTGAGGCATTCCTAAGCCTTTCAGTAGAACCTCGCTGAGAGGAAACTCAAGTGAGTAGCAGCCACAATAGCAGTGATGCTAGTTAAGAGTGGGCAGAACAAAAGTGGAAACAGGAGGGAGGTCATTTTCTTTTAAATCTCATTTTATAAGAGCAAAAGGGAGCCTCGTTAGTTTTATGGTACTACATGCTTTAATGTCTTTTCTAAATCACAAAAAAAGCTGGTAAAATATTCAAGTGGATTAGGAAGGTAGACTACTTTCATCATAAGGAGTCTGGGGATAGTCATCTTGTAGTCCTAGAATGTGTGCTAGTTTCCTTTGCTTACTGTTTGGGTCCACTTCCTCACATTCTCTGGAAAAAACACGAGTGCACCAATACTCACAGCTGTCTGTCAAACCTGTGTCCTTATACCGCTCTTCCATACATAGCCCTTCTCTTTGGGAAAGTATCATAACTACTGCTGGGGGATTACTTATTATGGCCATCTAGCATATCAGAAATTGGATTGATCTAAAAATATGAAAACACACAACTGTTTATGTTTCTCTTCCTCCTCCTCTGCTTCTCGGATATACCTTCATCTATTAATGGGCGGAGTACCTCAAATTGGATCTGGAATACAATGCACGTAGCCAATGTAATAGTACAGTGCTTTGTAGGTTACTTTGCCTTTGTTGTGTATCCACAGAGAAATATTCAAATGTATGAATTTTGACAAGTGGCAAAAAGATAACGGATCCTCCTTTCCTACGCGAGTATGTAACAATTGTACAGGGCTAAAGTTGAAATCTACTCATTTTGACAAAGATTTAAGGACACCTTCCTGTCATTTAGAATATCCCCCCTTTTAAGAAAGTTCAGCTGAAACTAAAATCTTTGGTGTAAAGTACTCCTGATATTAAAACTAGTAATATATATATATATATATATATATATATATATATATCACAAGCATATTTGTATAATAAAAATATTTACTTGAGCAGCAACTGAAATGCAATCTTACAGGATAATAGGTCCTTCAGTCTAGCTTGCTTATCAGTGAACACCACATTCTGCACACTGTTAAAGCCAGAGGCCACTTTTCTGTTTCAAAAAAAAAAAAGAAGAAGAAAAAGAAAATACCAAGAATTTTTAGATTTAGAATTTGCAGTTTTCTGCAATGCAAAGTAACTAGATCTTATTGTGCTGTTCAAAAAATTTTTAAGTGTTTTAAAATTCCTCAAAAGACATCTGACATAGAAAATGGTGTTATTATTGCTGCAATCATCTTAATATTTGGATAAATACAAGCACCTCCTGGAAAACCCTGGGGAAAATAATCCTCCTACACTATTGTACCTTTCAGTGCTATTTGCTGAGACAGGGAACCCCATTTTGGTGTGCCATGAATTTGACAGCATTGCTTAGCATGCAATGAGTTCACATTTGGAGCTAGAATGAAGACAAATGAAAAGAACTGTATATTTCTTTCACAGTGAATAGGCAAGAGATGGCTTAGTAACAGTGTTCAAGGGTATAAATGTTTAGTATAAGAAAGATGATGACAGCCTTAACTACATTCTACTCAATAAAGGGTGAAAAAAATGGACTTAAAACTACACCCCAAAATAAATGTGTTATGGATTCATACATCAATGATTAGATGCACAGATACATGTCAGGCTTACATATATTCACACATAAATGCACACAGGGACTTATAAAGTCTTTTATGTATGCTATTCTGCTTCTTTAATGACTTACTTTGGCGTGGTGATAGAAATCACCAACATTGAAATTTAGAAGTGAATTTATTAAACACCAGCACTACCATATTGCAGACTTTGTGACAAATAACATAAATGACCATCACAGATAAGAAGACAATAAATAACTTTTGTTATGGTATTAAATTCTATATTGCTTTTTAGAAGAAAACTCCTTTTGACTTTATGCAATACACAAACACACACACACACACTGTTTCTGCCATAACTGCATTCTGAATTATTAAACCTTCAAGACCTGTAGCAGAGTATTATAAAATATGTGTATATCTTTGTATGTGAGAATACACTAACATAAAGGACAGGCATAATAGCAAATAAAAGTTTAACAAATTATTATAGTCCCAAGGAAATGATTTGTTTTATATTGCAATCACTTTTTTAAGTAACCATGTAATTTCTTCCACTATCCAGGACGTGGCACTTTCTCTTAAATAATCTCATATATAATTTTTCCTCAGTTGTCTTTGAAGTTTCCTTCTTTCCTCCTTTTCTTTTAGATGAGCAGTCCTTAAGATAATTTTGTAAAGATAGCAAGTGCCCTCTTGTGTGAATGAAGAAATACAGTGGGTAAGGGAGAGCATTTAAAAAGATGGGAAAAAAAACAAAGGTAGAAGCACAGAATATGAATCGGTGTTCAGTGTTTAGGGAAGTGCAAATATTAGCTGAAGTGCTGAGCTTGTGCAGGAAGGAGGTGGTGAAGAGAGGACAAGATGCTGAGGAAGTAGATGGAGCATCAGAGCCGCAGGCTGAGCAGCCTTGTTCATCACCCTCCAAGGTGTGAAGCTTTTCCCCAAGGCAATGAGTAGCCAATGACGGGTTCTAAGCACAGAGATTGGGTTCCTCAGGTTAATTTTTAGAAAATTCATTCTGCCACCGGAGTGGAGGACCCACCAGAAGTAAATATAACCATACGCAGGAAGGACCACTTAAAGACTGGCTCCAAACAATAATGACAGAAATCAAAAAGGAGGTAGTTAGTCCAAAAGACACTGAGAGGAGAGAGTCCTTAAGACTTCCTACTAACTGAATAAGGTTGACTAAATGTTCTGATTTAAGAGACCGGATGTTTGAGGATGCCATGAATTGAGACAGGGTGCTCAAAACGGAGATTTGTTTTAGATTACTGGTTGTTTGGAGCTGGTAGGAGAGATATAGAAGAAGGAGAGACAGGGAGGGATAGCAAAAAGATATGAGGTTTCTTCTTGTAGTGATAAAATCATAAACTTGAACATAGTTAGAGATATATGCATCTGCATCTATACAAAATCCATTGAGTTGTGCTCTTTAAGGTGAGAAAAATTGTGTAGCATGTAAGTTAAATTTTCATGCCTGTATAAAAAAATGAAGTTAAATGAGTCAAAATGAAAGAAGAAAATATATCTATGAACAGCAGCTTCAGCTCCTATTGAAATGCTTTAGAATCATATAAATCATTTCCTCAAAATAAATAGCTAGATAGATAGATAAACATATTTTTATATTTCCTATGAGTTCTGATAAAACAATAACTAAAACAGATCTTGGTATCAGGAAGAAGCATGCTGCTATAGTAAGTATCTGAAGATGTGGTAGTGAGCAGAATTGGGTTATGGGCAGAGTCTCAAAAATATGCTTGATAGAAAATCCTAGTTTACCTAGCAGAGATAACTGGTGGAAATTTGAATCCTAAAGATATTTCAGTTAAGTTTTAAAAGGAAATGAGCAACATGTTATTGAAAACTGGGGGAAAGGTGATTTTTGTTAAAAAGCGACTGAAATTAACTGAACTGTGTTCTACAAATTTAGAAAAGTTGAACTTGCAAAACATAAACTTGAATATTTAGCTTGAGAACATGTTCAGGCAAAATGCTGAAAAGCACTGCCTTGTTTATCCTTGTTGCTTAAAAAAATATAAGAAAATCTGGACACGGTGATGCATGACTATGATCCCAGTCATCTGGAAAATAAAACTGGGGATCACAAATTCAAGCCCGTGTTGGACAACTCAATGGTCTAATAAGACACTGTCTAAAAAAATAATTTAAAGGGGGAGGGAGGGAGTTTAGTGTCAAGGTGGCCAATTCAATTCTGTGTACCACTGAAAGAAAGAAATGGGAGTGGGGAAGGGAAGGGAAGGAAGAAAAGAAGGAAGGGAATCTAGGAATCAAAAAGTTAAGCAAAGATAAACTAGCACTTGGTGATTTGGTTGGTTCTCAGCCTGCTCATACTGAAAAGGATGCTAAATTTGGAATTCCATTGTCTAGAAAGCCTCTTCTAAAGAGAAAGCTCAGGGTGTAGCTGGACCAAGTTTTGCTGAAGAAATCAAGTGTGTGGCTCTCATCAAACGTTTCAGTTAAACAGGAAAGTTCTTTAAAGAAATCTCTTACCTACAGTATATATTGAGCACTCATATGATATCTGAGAACATTGTATCAGCAGAAACTTTACCATGTTTAGACCAAAACACATTAAGACTGGACAAAATAAAAGAAAGCTATTGAACTCCTAAAACTCTACAAGCAGGAAATGAGTTTATAGAGCTATTTGGGTGCAAAAATGTTCCATTCAAAAAATAAAGAATGACTCAGAAGACCAAAACACTGTTGACCCGGAGTTTGAGGACAATGGAGCCCACTGCCAAGGGCACAAAGCACAGTAACACTGTCTCAGGGCACAAAAGGTGACTGAGCCAAAAGCACGGAGTGTAGAGCCACAAGCCACAGAATTATCCTCCTGCCTTGAAATCTGGTGGAATTGGCCCTGCCAGGATTCAAGCTTGTTTGGTACTGTTGACTTAATTTCTTCCAGATTTTCCCATTTGTAAGAGAAATGCCTATACTACACACATCCCACCACTGTATTTTGGAAGAAAACTTGGTTTCTAGGTCCACAGGTCAATACATGGAGAGAAATGTGGCCCTGAGACAGAACATACCTAGAGTTTAATTCACACCTGGTTTAAATAATAAAATGACTAAAAATTGATGCTTAATGAGTTAAGATTTGGGGGAAATGTCAAAAAAAAGGTGAATTTATTTTCCATAAGAAAAATGAATTTGCCAGTGTGCCTGCAAAGAGTGAATTGTAATGAATTGAATTGTGATCTCCCAAAAGATACTGTTGTAGTCAGGAGTTGTGCAGAGAAAAATTAAAATCAAGACATGGAATTTATAATATTCTTTATGATGGTCACCCAGAATTAACACAAGAAACTGCAGGAAATCTATTCACAACATCAAATACATAGAATATTTAGCCAAGGGCCTTAATCCCACAGCAATGTACTATATGAGTCCAGATGAAAACCTACAGCCCATGACAATGCCTCCCACGAGTCCAGCAGGGTGAAGGAGCTGTGCTGGTGGGATGAGGGTTCTATACTGGAGCCGAGAAGTCATACTCAAAACAAAGATCAAGGCTTTCCTGAAAAGCACCACAGCCATCCTCAGTGACACGGAGGCCCCAAGCTCCTCCGACAATAAGCACAGTTGAGTACCTGCCAGGAAGCCAGCGTGATGAGTTCATCCTGGAGATTAAGTGGCACACATCTTCCTCTCCAGAGCCAGGAAGCAATGCATGATGTGAGGACCAGAGCTTCTCCAGGAGAACCAATGGCTCAAACAGCAACACATAGGAGAACCACAATGCCTCAACGCCTCAATGCCTTTCTTCTCCTTTTCCACATCTCTATTTATGCTGGCAACTTTCCTCAGGTGAAACATCTACTCTCAGCACCATGGTGATTTAGTCCAGCTAGTGTTAAACTGGCCACCAGTTTTTAACCCATAACAGATACATTTACCAGAACCTGTACATTTAACCTTGCTTGGAAAAAGACTCTTTACTGATGTACCAAATTATCTCAAGACAAGATCATCCTGGATTAGGATGGGTTCCAAATTCAATAACAAACTCTTAGGGGGGAAGGAGAAACAGACACAGAGACTTAAGGGGAAAAACTGTGTGAAATAGAGACAGAGGCTTAAATTATACTGTCATGGGTCATAGATGCCAGAAGTCAGATTTCTCTTCTACATCTCACAGACAATGTGCCCTGCAAAAGTTTGATTTCAGACTGCTGCCTCCAGAACTGTGAGAATAACTTCTATTATTTTAAGCCACCAAATTTGTGGTAATTTGTTTCAGTATCCTTAAGAAACTAATAACCTGAGTAAAAATGGGTACTGTTACCAGTCTACACTCTTTCCAAGAGCCATCACTGCTCCTTAATATCTTACATCTAGACACCAAATCCAGTCCTGTCCCAGACTCACCTCTGCATCGTGGACTGTTTTTCTCAATTGTCCCCTTGTCCTTCCCTGCAATCAGCTGCACTTGGAACCACCCTACAGAACATGCATGATTTTACTGTATATATGTAAACCTCTGCAAGAAAACAGTGGTCAGATGCCTGCTGATTTCCCCTAAGAGACTCTTCTGCTCTTTATAAACTTGTGGATACAGCAAAAGAGGCCTGTTGGGAAGAATGCACTAGTTCCATGCTGGAGTATCCAAACTGAAATAAAAGGATGCAGCTTCTCCAAAGCCTGCAATTTCAGAAGAATTCCAAAATACATTGTTAAATCATTGTGAGGGTGTTTAATTCTAATCATACACCAATTTCTCTCTGACATGTTATTATTAATATTAACTATTTATTATTGTTATTAGCCAATGGTAACTGTAAACTTGAGGCATAGCTTTTTTCACATCACCTATTGCTATGTTTTGAAGCATGTGTGGATGGTTTGCCATGCTGGTGGAGTAGCCTGACAAAAATTACAATCTAGCTGTAATAATATGCATTATCATCATTTGCATATAAATTGATTAATTAATGGGATAAAATATACCAGGCACTCTATTACGTACATATACAGACACACACACACACACACACACACACACAGAACCATATTGACCAGCCTATATTAGAACAGGATAAAGGTTTCTATAGTTTAAAACAGTGATCGTCAACCTTTTTTGGCACCAGGAACTGGCTTCATGGAAGATGATTTTTCCATGAGTAGATGGTTTCAGGATCATTCAAGCACATTACATTTATTGTGTACTTTATTTATAATATTATTACATTATGCACTTTACTTCTATTATTATTATATTAGATTATCTTAAAGAGAACACAACCTAGATCCCTCACATTTGCAGTTCACAGTAGGGTTTATACTCCTGTAAGAATCTAATGCCACTGTTTATCTGAGAAGAGGTGGAGCTCAAGTAGTAATGTAAGCAACAAGGATTGGCCATGAATACAGATGAAGCTTCACTAATCCACCCTCCACTCACCTGCTATGCAGCCCAGTTCCTAACAAGCCACAGACTGGTACCAGTCCATGGCCCAGGGGTTGGTTTTAAACACCCAGTTTAAAAATACTATTGTATCCTATATCATAAATTCTTCTTGTTGTATTGGTATGTTACTTTTTCATGCATAAATAGCTTCCTTTAGAAGCAAAAAAATGAAGGCAATTATTACACTTGACACATAGTAACACAGGATCCATTTCATGGATCAGAATTATGGTTTATTTATCATAGTATTCAACAATGCTCCCAGGAGACACAGTATGGAAAACTGAATGTCTGGCTCCGACTTTAATCTCAGAATTTTGGTGTTTAGCCCAGCTTCATTTTAGAGCAATTTATGATTCTGTGACTCATAAACATAAACATTTATTTTTAACTAATATCTTAAATGCATCAGATAAGATGGATACTATAATAGCTGCTCTTCTGAATGTCATTCCATAATGAGAACAATTCCTGAATTGATAGCTGAAAATCAGATGCTTTATTTTTCTGATAACAGAGATTGTTCATCTTTCTCTTATGTGTGTTCCTGAGAAATAATACATGACTATGTATTGCAGGAAAGAATGTTTTAATTGATATAATTTTTGATACCCAGAATTTAAGCAATTTTATCTCTATTAAACTAAACCTAGAAAGAAGTTTTCCATGGACAGATCAAGGTACCATACTCTGAAGCATCTTCAGGGTTCAAGCTCTTTGTATATTTCTTTCTAGCTCTCCCAAAACATTGCTTTGATTATCAAGATTTATTCCTTGTTCCAATACACCTGATCAATTCCCATACCCCACTTGATGAATTGTCATTCCTCCATGAAGAAGGAAAGTGATAATGATCATAGTTTTAAGTAGCCTGCCTAGGTCTTGCAAACACTTCTACTTACATATGATTGGCCACACCAGTCTCCAAGAAAGCCTGAGAAATGGCATTTTATGCTGAGACCATTTCAAGGATTTGGTTAGCAAGCAACAAAAGGACAATAGATTTTAAAAGACAAACAACAATTGTGACAGACCTGAGTATCTACACATGCCACAGGTCAATATCTGAGCAAAATCGGGCTTAAACTTTCAGTATTTATGCAAAACATACCTCTAACTGTGATACTTACTTGTGTTCTAGTCGTCATCTTGAGTATTCACAACCCAAAGATGAAAAGAAATTACCCAAAGTAAAAGATGTTCATTTTTCAAGGTACTAAAAGGACTTTTGTTTTTAAGATCTCTCTGTGTAACGCAGACTGGAGTTGAATTCTCAATCTCCAACCTCGCCTTCCCAAGAAGCTAATATTTCAGGTGTGTGCCACACATGCAGATTGGGCCTTCATAATAATAATGGTAAAGTCCCAAAAGTAACAGAGATCAGTAATGAACATCACCCACTGCTGTGCTTTAAGGCATGGCTGAATGTTTTGTCATGCTGATGGAGTAGCCTGATAAAAAACAAAATCTGTTTCCACAGGGATCTGAAATCTTTAGTGGCAAGGAAGGAGACAAGTATGACAAGACTGACCTATGATCACACAAGATTCTAGGGGTTCTGAAAACAGCATGGTTGAAACCAAAATAATCATTCCCTCAACATTTTTCCTTTGGTCGCTCCTAAGGAGAAAGAAGGCTATGAGTGAAAAATTGAATAATCTCTTTCTAAACTTGGACATCCTGGAAAGCACTGTGTTAGGACACATCTACTACAAGGCAACTCTTACTGTAGGAAGGTATCTTCACCAATCACAGCAGCCACCTGAAGCACTATTGTGCCGCCTGTGTACAACTGACACAGCCAACATCCAATGGTGGAACAAGCTAGACAAACACAGAACTTCCTTGCAGCCACTCATCTTGCCAGGCCCAGTTGCTTGATTAAACAGACATGTGAAACTTTCACAATGGTAGAAGGCCATCTGAGAAGCAGCACAGTCTGCTGCACCTGAAAAAGTGAAAATGGCCCCAAACTGGAAAATCACTCTGCTCAGAAGAGATATCAAGGCAGAAAACTGCATAGTATATCCTCTGAGCTGCTGAAACTTGAGCCAGGGTGAGAGACTGATGGCAGGGTTTTATATGAATATAAACGCTTGCATGTTTAGTGGTTCATAGTTAGGATACTTTGGATTATATACATAATATTCCTGGCAAGAACTGTGCCTACATCAAAACTAAAAACAAAAAGAAAATATTATGAAATTGTGATGCAATTTTAGGTACTGTTGAGGAAGAAGAATATATTTTTTGCTGCATAGAAGATATCAAATCTACTCATAGGTCACTTAGGGATATATTTGGTGCACATCATACAATGTACTTGTACGAAGCTGAGTGATATAGGTCCAGCCATTGTCATGGCTCCTCAATCCCATCCAGAGACATGATGAACATGAGATATACAAGGCTGCTGCTGGTGTAACATGCCGCACTGTTTTATGGTAAATTTAATTTTTATGGGTAAAAGAAGCAAGCTCTAATGATTAAAAATGTAGAATTTTTTAGCTCCATTTTAGTATAATGGGATTGTTATCACAGATGCAATCTATCATGGGCTGAAAGATCTTTATGAAGTATATACCACATAGAGTTGCAAGATATCCTTACTTTATGTCATTCAAAAATTTTATCAAGCACCTACTATATACTATATGCCAATTGCTTTGGATACAGTGCTGAATCACAAAAATATGAATTAGGTGGAGATGAATACAACCTGAAGGTAATTTCAGATTTGGGATGTAGAAATTAACCATTCAAGTTTGTCCCAAGAGATTCATCAGCACATTACATTTACTCTTTTTAAAAGTATACTTAGTTACCACAGCAAATTGTATTATTTTTCCAAGTTTTTCACTCCCTTCTCATATAATTATACAGCAGATAGCCTTTTGTCATGTGGCATTTAGAACTGGCCATTTGAAATAACATTTTTATGCCTGGCCACGGGCACATAGTTGCAGGCTTTTATTTCTCCTGAGTACATACTAAGGAGGGGAAATGCTTGGTAGCATGCTAAATATACTCATAACTTCTCAAAAGACTACAACACTATTTTTCTAGAGCAGATATAAAATTTGACATTCCTCTTAGCATTGCATAAGAATTTCAGTTTGCCCGTATCTTTACCCAAATATGATATTATCAGACTTTTTAATCATATTTCTTCCAATGGTCTCTAGTGATATTTCACTGCAGTTTTATTTTCCTTTACCAAATGTTTTCATCTTTTTACGTTCATATGTTTTCATAAGGAATAATTTTTTGTGGTTAGATTTCTTGTGATACTGCTGCTTGGTTTTGGTGTTGCAGTATACTGACAAGTTGGGATGTATTCTCTTTTTTTTTTCTGGAAATGTATGTATAGGAGTGGTATTATTTCATCTCTAAATGACAAGATCTACTCTTGATGCTCTCTAGGCCTGGGCTTTTTACTGTAGGAAGTTTTTTTTTTTATTTAAAGAGAGAAAAAAACAGAAAAAGGGTAGAAATAATACAGAATTTCAAATAATAAACAGTAATAAATCACTAGTTGATAAGCTACATATTGTCATCTTAGAAATAGTTGTTCACGTTACAAAATTAAAGCATACAAAGTGACATTCAAATAATAACACTGCAAACAGTTTTGCTCAATGATTCAACAAAAACTTAATAATATGGTTATCAGTCCTACACACTTGTTTTTTTATCTTAAAGAGGATAAGATTAAACATGATAATATGGAACAGAACAATTCATAAGGAAACAATTTAAAGAAACACAGATTTCAAAGCAAGTCCACTGGAGATCTTCACTGTCTATCTTATTATCCCTAGTTTTCTTCCAAATAGGTGTCCCCATCTTCACACACATTGAATATATACTGAGCATTATAGAACTAATCAACTCATTACAGGATGATGAAGGCTTTTTAGGTCTTCAAGACCTGATTTTGGGGAAGTCAATAATGACCACCATAATGTCTCTCATTCTCTTCATAGTAGCTGTCTTTATCTTTACATATGCTGAAATTGAACGTAATAGGCTAGACTAATATCACTCTGAAGAGTGAATAATAGTATTGCTAGATTTTATATCATAATGCTACAGAATTAGCATTGGGTTTCTTAGTGTCTCTTCTTCTTCAGAGTATCTGTTCATTACATTGTGTATTATATAATCTGTTCCTGTAAATAGTTTAGAAATTCTTCCCATGTGTGAATCTCTACATGTATATCTATCCTTTCTGTATTTTAGGGAAAAACAGATCAAAACAAGACAAAACAAATTCCTAGAAAACCATGAAATGAAAAAGACATATAAGACCACAATATTAGGTGATCTAAAGTAATTACTATGCTTTCTCTTGTAATTTTCAATAGAATTGTCCACATCATCAGGCATTATATAGTTAAGCATAGCATTACATAACTATTTTTATAAAAACACATCTTTAAAGACATTGTAGGACTTGAAAGCAGTTAAAAAGCAAAACTGGAATGGGTATCTTTTACATCTTGTCATCTTCAGAGTAGTTGCCTCTACTCTTAGACTTGATACTATCAAGCATATCAAATTCGAATAAAATCAGTCAAGGAAAAATAGTGGTCTAACAAACCAGCTTCAAATAAGATCAGTCATAGTAAGACAATGTAAGTAATACAGGACTTCAGTGTAAGTTAATAGGAAATTAAGGATAGTTACCATGGTATAACCTATTTTTGGGTTAGCTGTTTGTGCCCTCAAATCTCATATGAGTAGACAGACTGGAACAAAATATAATCAAACTAAACAGAGCGATAAGACTACTGTGGCTTTTAAATCCTGATACACTTTTAACAATGTCTTCTGCCTTCCTTTTTTAGACAATTCCTCCCTTTTCCCTTTCTCAGGGTGCTTTGTATATTTTGGGTCCCCCTAGCTCCTTTAGTTTTTAGACTAGGGGGTCAACCTGTTATCTATCTGAGTGTTGCTGAACCTTTTTACCCCTGAGCATGATCTTGAGCTGTACTCCTTTACTTACTAAAGCCACAAGGTTTTCCTTTCTTCCAGCTGTGTAGTTCTACACTGCACAAAAGTGTCATAACTTTCCAACCTATCTGTGGCTGCTGAACGAGTTGTCCCTATTTCTCTCTGGTTTCCTGTCACATATAGAATTGTTTTCTCATCTTTGACTCACAGTTTATTAACCCTCTTTCAGTTTGAGTATATTTCCTGTTCAGAGCATCTCGATGGATCCTGCCTCCTAATCTACTCTGCCTGTGTTTCTTTTTTGTTAGTGTATCAAGGCTATCTATATTAAAGATTATAGCTTACCATCTCTGCCTCATCTCTGCTATTCTATTCTTCTGCTATTATTTGTCCACTTCATTCCCTCATTCCACTGTCTGCCCCATTCATTGAGGCCTCTCTACCACTGTTGCTGGAATCCTGGTAATTTTTCCTGTCTCTCTCTGGAATGTCCTTCAGTATTTTCAGTTGGGTTAGTGGCCATGAACTCCCACAGTTCCTCCTTATCTTGGAAATATCTTGTTTCTCCATTAATTTTGAGAGAGAGTTTTTCCAGAAACATCAGTCTTGGTTGGAGGTTATTTTCTTTCAGGGCTTGGACTATTTTCCCCCAGGCTCTTCTCAATTTGAGAGTTTGTCTTAATAAGCCTGTCATTATTTTGATGATTTTTTTCCTTTGTAGGTGATCTGCTTCTTTTCTCTGGCCACTTTTAATATTACATTCTTGTGGTGGATTTCTGGAATCTTGATTATTATATGTCTGTGTGTAGATTTGTTTTGGTCATAGGTGGCTGAAGTTCTGTATGTCTCATTTATCTGGATATCATTTCTTTTTCCTGTGTTTGGGAAGTTTTCCTTAATTGTATCTGTGAATAGTCTTTGTAGTTCCTTTGTGGTTACTCCTGTTTCTGCGCTCACGTTTTTTATTCTTAAGTTATAAATCCTCTTGTCGTTTTCTAGCCTTTGAATTGTTTCTTCCTGGTTCCTTGTTATTTTTTTTTGTCTTTTTCTTTTTTATTGGCACTGGGGATCAAACTCACGACTGCCTGCTTGCAAGGCAGGCACTTATGCCACTGAGCTAAATCCCCAGCCCTGTTCCTTGTTATTTTTAAGAGATCTTTTCTTTCATGGTCACACATTATAAATTTCTCTTCAAGTTTCAAAAGGCTAACTTTAGTTTCTGTCAAGGCATTTTGCCAGCTTTCAGTGGAGTTTTTAGTTTCCTGGTAATCTCTTTGGATCTGTCTCATGTATTCTAGATTTTGTTTATATTCTTCATCAAAGGTTTCTCTTCCTTTTCTGAGTTCCTCCATTCTTCCATCTGTGTTCTCTTGGGAGGGGCTTATCATTTCTTTAATTAATCTTTTTATATCTTGCCTCACTTGGATCAGAAGTACAGTTTTAAATTCGTCCATGAGGTCACGAAGGTATTTCTTTATGTCCGCTGATGCTGTGTCTACTATTGCATGATTACTGCACTGATTCTCTTCTGTATTTACCTCTCCTGGGCTTATTTTCCCAGGGTCAACTGAGCAGGAGGTTTTTTTTACTTCTATCTCTTGTCATGTTTTTGGTTTCTTTCAGACAGGCGTGTCCTGGGGGTCTCTGGCCCTCTCTGTATTGCTTAGGGTCTTTCCAAAGCATGCTGACTGGGGTTTTGCTGCCCTCCCCAATTTGCTGTTATCTGAGGAGCACACAGGGACAAAGGGATGGTGCAGGCTAGCCTCCAGCCTCTGAGCCATTAGACCCACAATTTCAGCAACTTAGGCTGTACCTTGTGGACGTCACAGAGTCATGACCTTTTTGTCCCCGGCTACTGGGTCCCAACCAGAGGTGTAGCTCAGCCTCAGCAGAGCCCACTAATCCTCTTCACACCAGGGGCAGTTGACTAACACCTCCATGGCACCAGGCTCTGCTCAACTTCAAGATGTCCTCCAGCCAGCAACAGCAGCTGTGGGATCCAATCCCAGCATTCACCAGGAATCAATGCAGTTCTCCATCTTGGCTGCAGTCCACACTGCATGGCATCCTCCTGCCAAGGGCTCGGGACTCAACAATTCCCATTATCAGCAGCTGTGGCTTCAGCTCGACCTTGAATCACCTGACTTCACGGTGCTCCCAGTACAACGTGGACCGGTCTCAGTGAGCGCATAGGACTCCAGCCCTCCACTCGCATTTTTCCTTCATCCCCAGAAGTAGATTCTAGCTCAAAGTGGGTTTTCCTTATCTAGATCAGCATCCTGCCTCTTCAGAAAACTGCACAGTGCCCAGCTTTGGCATCCAGGCACATGGTCCTCTCCGTGGCCTCCTCCTGTGCAGCCAAGAGGTTCTGTAGGAAGGTTTTTAATTGTAAATTCTGATCTATTCAGATTTATATTTCTGCTTGAGATGGTGTTGGCAATTTGCATCCTTCCAGATTATTAATTGTTTCACCTAAATTATCTATTTGTTGGCATAAAGTTGGTCATAATATTCCTCTATCTCCTTTTAATTTCTGTATGTTTTGTCTTTTATTCCTCATTTTATTAATCTACCTGTCTCCTTTTGTTAATCTTTCTCTTCTTCTTCTTCTTCTTCTTCTTCTTCTTCCTCTTCTTCTTCTGCTCCCTTCTTCTTTTTCTTCTTCATAAATACATGAAAGTTTATCAATCTTGTTTCTCTTTCAAAAGACTCAACTTTTAGTTTTTGCGAACTTTATCTATGGTTTATCTGAATTTTATTTTTATCTGAATTCTATTTCATTTGTTTCTTCTATTGTCTTTATTATTTTCTTCTTTCTGATTATTTGTGGCTTGATTTATAGTTGTCTAGCTGCTTGAAGTAGAAACTAGATCAGTTCTTTCTGATTTCTCTCCTTTCTCATTTAAACATTTAAAATTATAAATTCTAGCCAAGCATGAAGGTGTATACCTGTAATTCTAGCACTCAAGAGGTTGAAGCAGGAGTATTCCCCTTGAGGGGATAAGTTCAAGGTCAGCCTAGACTAGATAGTGAGACCCTGTCACAAAATATCAGCCAATGAATAAAACGTTGTACATTCCCCTCTAAGCACTGATTTTACTATCACATCGATTTTGATGATTTCCTGGTAATCTCTTTGGATCTGTCACATGTATTCTAGATTTTGTTTATATTCTTCATCAAAGGTTTCTCAGCCCCACCATTTTGATGAGTTGGGTTTTAATTTTCATTCAATTGAATATATTTTATACCTTGCCTGGAGATTTTGTTTTTCACTCATTGTTTTTCAAAAAGCATGTTGCTGAAATTCCAAACATTTGGGCAACCCTAAATTACTTTTTATTATTGGTTTCTTTCTTTCCTTTCTTCCTTCCCTTTTTCAGTTAAAAAACATACTTTAAGGCTTGGTATATGGCTCATAATATAGAGACAATGCTGCCTCCTGTACACCTGAAAGTAATGAGTATTCTGAATGGATCATTCTATATGTTCTGTATGTCCTGTTAGTTAGTAGTGTAGATCATGCCGGCATTATCCTTATTGATGTTCTGTCTAGTTCTTCTATCAATTGCTAAGAGAACAATATAAGAATCAACCGGTGCCATATTAAATTATCTATCTTTTAATTCTATAAGAATTCCAAGATTTTGCTGTTGGGTGTTAGGCATTTATAATTGATACTTATCCTAATGTACTAAAAGTTTTAACATTATCACTTTTTTCTTTTTTTCTGTAGTATTTTTTGACATAAAGTCAATTTTTGTTATGAAAACTTTTTTTTCTTTTTTTTTAAATTTTATTTAAGGAGAAAAAGGAAAAAAGCAGGGAAAGGGTAAAAGTTATACAGGTTTACAGAAAAAAATAAACAGTAGGAAATCACTAGTTAATGGATTACATATTGTCATCTTAGAAATAATTGTTCAAGTTACAAAATTAAAGCTTATAAAGTGGATATTCCAACATTGAGACTGCAAACAGTTCTGTTCAATGATCCAACAAAACTCATTAATATCATTATCTATCTTATACACTTAACTATACATGCAGTTATATCGCTTAGAGCACTTTCTTTTCCTCTCTTTTGTACAACGACAATTACACATTTTGGGTTTTGTTGCTCCCACAGTTCTTATTACTTTTTTGGAAGAGAGTAAAACCCAATGTGACATAACAGAACAGAGTCAGTCAAATCAAAAGGGTGGACATAATAGATAATGTAAAAGCATAATACAAGGTGATCAACAATGGTTACCATGATGCCTCCCGCTATCTCTAATAGAATTGCCTATAATATCAGTTATAATAAAATTGAACAAAACAGTAAAGAACAAAACCAAAACATTGGAGACATTATAGGTCTTCAAAAGTAGATAATAGTCAACCAGAATGGGCGTCATAATGAATCCCACTATCTTCACAGCTGTTGCCTAAACTTTCAAACCTGGTACTATCAAGCAAAACAGAATAGAGGAACATCAGTCAAAACAAGATGGTGAGAGCAATACAGGGCTTTAAATCAAGATAATGGAAAGTCAAAGTGGGTCACTATAATATATCCTGCTTTTTTATTTATTTTTCCCTTAATTAAAAGGATAAAAATAAAAAAGTAAATAATAAAATGGAGATTGAGATAAAAGAGGGCATAACAGCAAAACAGCGCAGATCAAAACAAAGATTTAAGCAAAATAGTGTTTCACCACAAGATAATCCTGACATAAAAGTAGTTACCATATTGTCTCTTTCCTTGAAATCTTTGAGTATAACTTCGTATACTGTAGCATCAAATATATCAAAACAATATAAAATCATTTAAGAAAATGACAGTATTACAGGGTATTTAGAATCAACTAACAAAAAATGAACAATGGTTTCTGTATAATCTCCTTGTCTATAAAAGTTTTTGTTTATACTATCATATATAATAAAATCCAATAAGATACAACCTGTTTAGACCAATGGAGACAGAAGAACAAAAGCTTGATGAGACTTCAAAACAAGATGATACTAAATCAGTATTACCTCTTAAGACGTGATTTTCTCCAAAATAGCTGTTCCTATCATCCAATCTTCTCTGCCTCATTTCTGTTGAGCTCTTTTTCTGTCATTAGTTGTCAGTTTGTCTTCTTCATTTTGTTTTCTGCTCCATTCATTGTGGCCTCTCTGCCGCTATTTCTGGATTCTTCATATTTTTCTTTTTTAGAATATCCTGCAGTATTCTCTGTAGAGTTGAATTGGTGGTTGCATATTCCCCTATTTCCTCTTTATCCTGGAAGCACCTTGTTTTTCCATCAATTTCTAGGGATAGTTGTGCAGGATATATCAATCTTGGCTGGAGATTATTATCTTTCAAAGCTTGAATTATTTCCCCCCACACTCTTCATGATTTGATGGTTTGTGCCGAGAAGTCTGCTGTAATTCTGATAGGTGTCCCCTTATAAGTGATCTGTTTCTTGTCTCTGACAGCTTTTAATATTCTGTTCTTGTATTGGATTTCTAGAATTTTAATTATTATATGCCTGGGTGTTGCTCTGTTTGGGTTGTAGGTAGCTGGGGTCCTGTATGCTTCATACAACTGAGTATCTTTACCTTTTGCTAAATTAGGAAAATTCTCCTGGATTATTTCTGTGAGTAGCTTTTGTAGTTCATTTGTTTGTGTCCCTACTTCTTCTTTTATGTTCTTAATTCTTAAGTTATAGACTCTCTTATCATCTTCTTGTCTTTGTATTATTGCTGTTTGTTTCTTTGTTATTTTTAAGGAGTTTTTCATTTCATGCTCCCATATTACAAATCTGGCCTCCAGTTCAGATAATCTGTCCTTAGTTTCTTTCAAGCTGTTATGCCAGTTTTCAATAAAGTTTTTAGTTTCCTGGTAAACTCTTTGAACCTGCTTTACGTATTCTATGTTTTCTCTATCTTCTCCATCAAACAATTCTCCCCTTTTTTTCTGTTCTTCCATTCCACCATCTGTTTTTTCTTGGGAGGTGCTTAGCATTTCTTTAACTATTCTACTTATATCTTGCTTTACTTGGTTAAATACTTCACTTTTGAACTCATGTATGAGTTCCCAGAGATATCACTTTATGTCTATTAGTGCCATGCTTGATATTGCATGCTTTCTGTCCTCATTCTCCTTTGCATTTACCTTTCCTGGATCAGTGTTCTCAGGATTGGGGACTGAGGACCCTTTCTTGTTGCTCCCTTTTCCCATATTTTTTGTTCCTTCCATACAAGCGTATGTAGGAGACCCAGTTTCTTTCTTTGTCGGTTACAGTTTGTTTGAATTGTGCCGGCTAGGTGTTCCCACCCACTGTAGTGTACTAGAGAGACATGGATCTGGGCAGCCTATGCTGGGCCTGCCCTTCCAGGTCAGTCAAACTACTGAAGGCTTCACTGCCAGGTTCAGGGACCTGTTTTGGGCTAGCCTTCTGGGTCTTAGTCTGCATTACCCAGATCAAGTGCTCCCCACCAATCCCACTTGAGAGGGGAATATGGGACTGAAGTCACTGCAGTGTCCTGTTCCAGCTAGTCTGCCCGGTTCCAGAATGTCCTCTGTTGGAGCCTCCTTATCTATGGAAAGGTCCCCATTCCTCTCACTCACCATAGGTCGATGCAGGGCTCTCTGCCAGCTCTGCTCTCAATTCAATTCACCAATTCCTGCTCTTAGAGCATTCACAGCTCTATCCCTGCTGTGCTGATTCCGATGCAGCAGTGGTGGCAGGAAATTCAAGCCGCAGTTTCCAGAGGCACGGGTTCCAGCTTTGGCACTGAGACTTTAGCTGTTCCAGTTGTAGCACTGGGATTGCATTTCCGGTAGGATTCTCTCAGCTTAGTTCATTCCTGGGTCAGCAGGGTGTATCTCTCCCTGCGTAGGACTCCCCACACCACACCATTCCTGGATTCTATGCTGGCTGTCTCAGAGAGCCTCCATAGCTGTTGTTATCTATCTATGTTCTCCCAGAAGCCCCCAAAATAGGAAAACTCTTCAGTCTGTCATCTGCTGATGGGCATATAGTTGTTTCTGTAATTTAGCTATTATAAATGGTCCTGATATGAACATGGATATACATGTATCACTGTAATATGATGTCTTTAAATCTAGGAAAATACACCCAGAAGAGATATAGCTAAATCAGATGACATTTTTATTTTGAGATTTTTTAGTAATCTCCATACTGGCTGTGTTGATTTACATTCCTACCAATACAGTATAAAATTTCCTTTCTCCACACAAATTTGCCAGCATCTGTTGCCTTTTCAGTTCCTGATGATAGCCATTCTTTATGGAGCAAGATGGACTCTCAGTACTGTTTTGATTTGCATGATTCTGATAACCAAAGATGCTGAACCATGTTTCATGTACTTATTGTCCAGTTATACTTCTTTTTGATAAGTGGCAACTCATTTCAGTTACCATTTTGTCTACTGGATATTTTATTTTTGTTTCTAATTTTTTTTAGTTATTTCTGTATTCTGGATATTAGTCTTCTATCCAAGGTACAAACTGAAAAATAATTTTCCCCATCCTGTAGTTGGTCTCTTCACTCTGCTACTTATTTCTTCCACTTGGTTTCTTTTCCAAATATATATATATATATATATATATATATATATATATATATTTGATATAACCCCATTTGTTTGTTCTTGGTATTATTTCATATGTAATTGGAATTCTATTCAGAAATACCTTGCCTACATCTATGTCTTAAAGAGTTTTACCTATTTTATCTTTCAGCAAGTTCAGTATTTCTGTTTTTAATCTAGATCTTTTATCCAGTTTGATTAGATTTTTAAGAACTCACACATTTTGACCATGTTTTTATTATAACAGATCTCAAAGTGGGTATTTTCATGTTTATACTACTTATGTTAATTGATCTTTCTGCATAATAAAAGTTAAAGTATTTTAGAAAATTCATAGCCATTCTTCTTTTATTGATTATTTTTGCTTCTTTCTTTTTTGAGACAGGATCTCTCTGTGTAGATCAGGCTGGACTTATACTTACTATGTAATTCAGGCTAGCCTCAAACTCCTGGAAATATTCTTTCCACAGCCTCCTAAGTGCTGGGATTACACATATGTACTGCCACATATGGCTTGTAAATGTTAATTCTTAAACATTTACCCTCTATCCTTATATCAACTGGCCCTGGATATCTCATTACAGGACTGTTGATAGCTTTAACATTGTCCTATAAGACTTTGAGTCTCTTCATTTTCCCATAATCTTATTTTCTCTTCGTACTTTGGGTTGACTTATACTGACCCATCTCAAGCACACTGATTGCTTTTCTTGACTTCTCAAATTTTCTCTTAAGCCCATCTATTAAAATTTCTATTTCAATTATTGTGTTTTCCAAGTCTATAACTTCCTTTTGGCTTTTTTGTTAATAGTTTCTATTTTCTATTTATATGTCCTATTCATTTAATCACTGTCACCATGTTTTCTTTCACTCCTTTGAACATGGTTTCTTTTAACTCTTCAAATATATTTAGAATAGATGATTTGGTGTATTGATTAGCTGAATTCAAAAATGTTTGCCCATTCAGATTCAGTTTCCATTGAGAGTTTTGTTTATATATATATATATATATATATACACACAAGAATATTTGTTTTCATATTATCTCTTTATATATATATATATGTCACATATATCACCTTCCCTGTTTGTTTTCACATTTCATATGAAATTATATTTCATGTTTCATTTCATATTATGTTGAAAACTGAATGTTATATAGAATATTTTAGCAATCTGGAAATTTCTCTATTTATTGATTTAGTTTTTGAAGGCTCTTCTTGTAACTTGAATGAATTTAAACTGCAGACTCTGTCTCCTCTATTGGGTATAGATGCTGATGTTTTTGCTCAGGTATAAAATTGTGCCTTTTAAATTATTTTTCAACCTACATTATTAGAGTTCACTCATGTGTCACTAATACCTCAGCAATAATTAGCCCATGATTTACGCAGAGGTTTACTTAAATATTTCAAGTCCAAAAGCACTTCCATGCTTTGACAACCTGCTCATATATTAGGAAATATAGTCAAAGTCCAGTAAGTTCACAAGCATGCCTTGGCATTTAGTTTCTGCTAGACTCTTTTTTGATTCCCCATGTTATGGATATTTCATAATTTCTCAGTTGGCCAGAAACATGTGAAAATTTTCTTTATCCCTTTTCTTTATCCCTTTTTATCTCTTTTCTAAGATCTCTTTGTTATCAGTGGCCCACCACTTTCGTCAGCTAGAAATGAAATCCAAGCTTACAAACCCTGGACTTTTGCATTTGTTTTTAACTGAGTCTGCCATTTTTATATAAAGAACTTACGGGTTTTCCTGCCAAATTGAGTCTTCCTTCTGAGAAAGAAAATCTGCCTATATTCATATCCAGTGATACCTTTGTAAAATCATAGTTTTATCAGCTAGTCTGGGTAAGGGAGCAGCCTCAAGTAAAAAAGATACTCATTCCCGTAATTCTTACACAAACTACTTACACGTTTTTCAAGAGTAAATATTTGTCAGTTATTATCCTCTTTGGTCAATTTTCATACCCCTAAAATGGTTATTACTGAAAAATTTGTCCAGTTTTATATTTGAGTGTTTTTGCAGAAAGGATTCACTTAACCTCTTCACAATATTATAGATAGAATTGTCTCTGTGTGTGGCTTTGTAGTACCACTCCCTAGACTAGCAAGCATATGTTTTCTTTGTCCTATTGGTATTGCACTTGGCCACATGGCTAACTTTAACCATTGATATATTAACAAGAGACTTTTAATTTAAATGTAATCTCATGGCTTGGCTAGGCTCTTGTACTCCTTTGATGGACCATTAGAAGAACATACCTTAGATAAACACAGATCCTAAAATAAAGCAATATGAACCAGACTTCTATCCAATATTCTGCAAAACAAGCCCAGCTGAGCTCAGCAAAGTTCAATCAAACCTCAGCTGCAACCCTACTCCTACAATTACAGGAAAAGGAAAAGTAATATTTATTATTATAAGCAAGAGGGATTTGGGCATTGTTGGTTACATGGTAATATTGGTCTATGCAGACATTTAATAATAAATGATGGTCCATATAATCAGATCTGCATTTAAAAAAAGTAGTAGCATGACCTGCTTTGTATAACCTTTTCAATAAATCTAGGCTTAAGGGTAATGTCTTGGTTATAAACCTCATCAAATACATTGAGGGAAAAGAAGCAGGTGGCATGGATTTATCATGAAAGTCTTTGTCAAGAAGGCAGTGGACTGAGATGAATCTTAAAAGCCATTTGTTTCTGAAAAATTATTGACATTTAAATAGAAAGTACACCAAAATTTTAATTGTATTTTATGAGGCTGATAAAACAAGTTTAAATCTGAGAATCCCTCTATTACTCTAGCACTACACAATGAAACTCCATTAGCAAGAAGACATTCTAAATTCCTATTTTGCGGCAAGACTTGTATCTTTAGACAGACCACATGAATCTTCTTGAGAGGTGCAATTCAGTAAATTTAAAACAGAATACACACAACATTTCAAAGCAGGAAAAAACATTTTAGAGTTCTTCACTTAAATGATAGAATTTTTCAGTCAGTAGCAGTCTATAATGGGATGTGATATGAGCTTTCACAGACATCTCTGGTTGGGGAGCAATACCACCTCACATTTAAGACTGTTAACCTGAGTATCAGATCTCTCACCAGCATCGTAAGGAGTATTGTCAGTATTGGAACGAGGTAGTCCTTCTATTGATGTACACTTGGAATGTGTGTATGCAGAGAATGGAAGACAGCAGGACACTCAAGGAGCTATTGTATAAGTCAGAAAAATCATAAGTGAGGAGAACAGGATAAACGCTGTAAGAACGAATCAGAGCCCAGCATCAAGCAATACAACAGAGCCGTGACTGCTGTGAGACAGCAGCAGTACACAGAGCCCTGGCTACAACTGTAAAATAAAACGTGAAAGAAGACTTTAGGTGAACAATGATGCCAGAAAAGGATATACCTGTTAACTCAGAATCAAATTTCCTGTGTGCATAGTTCACACTGTATTTGTCCATTTCACCACACTTGAGCGTAGCAACTGTGGCTTGTACCCACAGTATCGTACTACAAAACAGAAACCAAAAGAGTAATTCCAGTGGTAGCCTATTAATCATATATAGGTAGATACATTAATTATACATATATAATATATATGTTTAAGTCTATAACCATATGTATAATATAATAAATATTATATATATATGCTACGTGATTTTTCAGCAATTGTATTTATAAATTCTAACATCACTTGAAATACCACACACTGCAGGCAATAGATTAGTAAGAAGACTTCTGGCAGCCATAGATACCTCATCCATAACCACTAATCCAGAAGCCAGAAAGATCTCTGCCTTGAAAGGAAACTAGCTACAATACAGCCCACAAACTTTATCTAAAGAAGAAGCAAAGCCTAGCTTGGGCCCTGTGACCTACAATTTTGTAAAAGCTTACAGACTTCATAAACTGCTTGTCTGATTTCTCTAGAAAATATACATGTTTTCTTAATTTATAAGAGGCATCCACATTGTACAGGAAAGAGCATAAAGTTATCCCTATGAAGCAATTATACGCAGTGAGGAAACACAGTCAAATTATCACAATTATAATCAGGTATAAGCCTGAGGTCATTTTATGTGAGAGCAACAGTCTTGTAAGACTCACTACCACATAAGGTAGCAATAAAACATAATATAAAAATACAGCTTTATAATTATGACACTAGCTTATCAAAAAGTACTATATGTAGCCGCTTTCTCTGATTAAGAGGATGAAGAAACACAGTACATTTAAAGTGGCTACTACCAAAATACACAGTGAACATTTTAGTGTTTAAATATATCTGGAAAATATAAACATGTAAAATACTTCATTGCATAATGCCTGTAGATCGTCACTGTCTCATTAAAATATAAATGCAAGACACAAATAGAAAGAACATATGTACTCTTAAGCTTTCTAAAGTAGCCATGTTTGAGAAGAGAGTTTAAAAGAGTAAAATTAATTTAACTAATAAATATCAGTTAACCCAATGTAGACAAAATACTATGTTCACTGTAATCCACATAAAATTATGAATGAGATTCTTTATATTATTTTATTGATAATAACTGTATGATATCTGGTATGTGTCTTAAATTACAGCACATCTCACTCTGTACTTGACATGTTCCAAGTACTCAATAGATGCATTTGACTAATGGCTACCATACTGAACAGCACAACTATCAAAAAGCAAAGCTTTACTGAAAATTGAAATTAATGGAACACACAATCATAACATTCCAATCCAATATTCAGAACCATTTTCTAATGTGGAAGATAGTCATGATAAGTAAAATAATACAGACACAGAAAGACAAATATTGCATTTTCTAATGGTTCTGAATACAAGCATCAAGCCACATAAGTTTCCAGAATGTCTTCCAGAGGCTCTGCAGGCAAGGATAAAAACTTTTAACACATGTATTTTAAAAAAGCCATTACCAAGGAAAAGAAAGTTAGTATTAACTCCCGATGAGGAGAAAAGAACAATTCTAAACTATTAGAATTTTAGACTTATGAAGAAACTTCCTCTGTAGAATTTTCTTGAGTTCAGAAATTAAATGCCATTTTTGATACTGTAATTTTTTCATAATTGGGGAGGCAGAAGGAGAATTGTGAACACTTAAAACCATTTATATACTTATATCTGAGTTTTGTAAGAGATGAAGTTCAATCTTCAAAGCTCTAAATCTCAAATAATTGAATTATCAAAGATTTGAGTTTGGAACTATGTCTAGATCACAGAAAGAACCTACTAAATAAATCTCTTTTTAAAAAGTTGAAAGTACAGCTTTTTCCTAGGTTTTGTACCAAATTTTTCCTGATTTAGGGTCATTCAATTATTTATATGATTTTTAAATGTTGTGGAAACTTGGTATTAATATTTACCTTTTTTATAATTTGGGGCTATGAGACTAAAATCGCATGTAGATTTCTTTATGTGTGTACATTTTCTAAACAGATTAAATGAGAAAATTTATTAATGGAACATTAAAATTAAACTGTCTAAGCATGAAAACCAGGAACAGTAAAGAAACTATTTCTTAGAGAAGTATGCCTTCACTTTGATCTAATTCCAACCTTGTGTCATTACATTATTTCCTGTACATCTTTGTCTTGCTGAGGACTGTGCCTTGTAAAATTCCCTGTTCAACTTCCTGTCTTACAACAATTTTGTTTTTTTTAAAGTGAGAGACTTTTTATCTCATTGGATGAAAACCAGGACAAAATTTAGCAAAGCATTAAACAAAAAGGAACTGTAAGCTTACACCAATACAGATTGATGGAAATTCTCGTCTCCTAAGCAATAGATAAAGAACAACCTAAGATCTTAATACATGCAATGGTAATTCAAACTCATTGGAAGAATCAGAATGGCTATTATCAAAACAACAACAAGAAAAATAACAAATGCTGGTGAAGATACAGAGGAAAAGGAGCTCTTCTACACTGCTGGTAGGAATGTAAATTTGTACAACCATATGGAGAACAGTATGGAGATCCCTCAGAAGTAAAAATAGACCTACCATATGATCCAGCTATCCAATTTCTGGGTAATACATTCAAAGGAAATAAAATTAGTATATAAAAGAGATACTAGAATTCCCATGTTTATCACAGCACTGTTCACAATAGCCAGGATATGGAATAATCCAGATGTCCATTAGCAGAAAAATGGACAAAGTGGATTTGGTAGATAGATAGATGAATAGATAGATATAAGAAACTATTATTTGGCTTTTAAAAGAAAATTAAATTCTATTATTTGTAGCAGAATGTGGAAGATAGTCATGATAAGTAAAATAATACAGACACAGAAAGACAAATATTGCATATTCTCTCTCATCTGTGAAAGCTAAAAAGTTTTTCGCAATAGAAGAGAACATAAGAGTAATCACTTGAAGTTAATGAAGGTAGGGGGAACTGAGGAAAGAGGAAAGTTGGATAATGGATATCAAAATAAAGTTAGATGGTGGAATACATTTTACTATATATTGTATGAGGTGCTAGAAGAAAAAAAGATTAAAATCTCCAAGCATAAAATGATGAGGCAGAAATGCTAATTACCCTGATTTGATCATTGCATATTGCATACATATATTGAAATATCATACTGTTGTCATAAATGTATACTATTGTTATATTTAATTTAAAAAGAAAAAATAAATTTTAAAACAGAAATATTGGAAGATGAAAAAGATTGAGAAGGTAGAATTGGGAAGTATAGTATTTTGGAGAAGAAAATTACTGCTTTTATTAAAAAAAGGACACAGAATATGGGAGATAAACAAGAGGGAAACTTACAGGGCTATTATGAAGTGTTATTTACCATGAATTTGTTCTTTGTTTTTGTACCAGGAATCAAACCCAGGACCTGGTGCTTGCCAGGCAGGTGCTTTTCCACTGAGATATATATCCCTGGCCTACTTCTTTTAGATGTATTAATTCTAATGAATTATGGAACATCATTATATATTTCTATGATCACAATTTTTATTTTCTAAAGATTAAATGATGCTGTATCTTTTCTTCTTTTCCCTGACTCTCAATCCAATTCTTTATTACCTTCATCTGAAATTTCTCAAACCTTTCTCTTCTGCATTGTTGAGGATTTTAGCACAAGTTTTAGTATATATAAGAATCTAAATACAGCTAAGAGCAATAAGAGAAACATTCAAGACTTTAAACTTCAACTTGATCTTGTGAAAAAAAAGTCTTTTTGTGTTATAGATTGATTTTTAAAGCAAAACTACATACCATCCTGGCCTGTTTTTGGAGGTTTTTAAATACATATTCTCTCAAAGCTTTGTAAGACACATGATCAGTAGTATGAGTATACTTCATAGCAAAAATGAATACTAGATTGATACTGTTACTTATCAGTTAGCTGATAAGGAAAAAGTTAAAGTGTTAAAAGTTAAAGGTCCTAAGGGCAAAACTAAGTTAAAAGTTAAAGGTCCTAAGGGCAAAACAATGGGGTTTCTTTTTATTTTTTTTCTTGATCCAGCCATTTCCCAAAGTAGGCTAGGAAATTCCTGTATCAGGACACCAGTTCAAGATTTCAGAGTACAGAACTCATTATAATTTTCCACTCATTGTTTTGATAGTCCTTAAAACTCTGACTAGCTTTCCTTTTGTAGATGATGGTGAGTAGAGAGGATTTGATAAGTGGAAGGAAGATGACAGGAAGGAAGGACTCACAGGAAGAGGCACATGAGAAAAAAATCAACATCAAAAGGCTGTTGTGTTAATTCACAGTGAAAAATGTAACGCCCCATGTATGAAAAATATCTCATTGGTCTGATCAAAAGTTTTTAATTTGTGATGCAACCACATGGAAATCCAAAAGTGGTTTTGTGAGCACATAGTCAAAACAACAGAATATCAGTAAATCAAATCTTTAATGCATTATTTCCCAAAATGTGTTATGTTCTGTGAGATGTTTGACTAGATCTTTCAACAACAACAAAGGGTCCAGTAATCACGTGGATGTGAGAAAAGGTGGATTAAAGCTAAGTCAGTAGCTTTCATCTGATATTTCCCTTGACCTGCAGAGGTACACAGTAAATCCCCAAGGGTTCAGGTAGGCAGGTTTCCTAAAATATTGTATATGACTCCTGTCTTTGTAGAATACATTCTAGTATCTCATGAAACAGTAGTGTTCTACAGATAAATCTTCATGGTCACCAAATCCTTTAGCCAAATATATAATCTTAACCATGGGAATGGACTTGTCAATGGTTGTAGCATACTTGAAATGTAAGGATATGGCCCTGCATAATATAATCTAGGGATAGATACACTTACCGTGAGAACTCAAATGAAGTCCAGTATCTGTTATGGTTTGTATCTAGATGAACCCTCTAAGCCTCATGTGCTCATAGATAGTGCTTTTTGGAGCTTGCTGGATCTAGGCTGTGTGATACTGAGACAAAAGGTGTGTGGTAAGTAAATTAGTCCGCTGACTGAAATTAGTGTAGTCAGGGATGGCTGCATACATTTACTGAACACAGTAGCCCCACCTTGGTGTTAGTGGAGCTCCCAAAAGGCTTAAAGTGTGGAAGGGATAAAGGGGAAAGACAAGCTTGCTTTGGGTTCCTGCTTGCTGCTGTTTCCTCCTGCCTGCCCTGTCATGGACTGTTTCTCCTCTGTGGTGCCCCACTGCCCTGCCACCCTGGGCAGGAGCCAGCTGACTAAGGACTGAAACCTCTACAAAACTGTAAACCAAAATAAATCTTTCTTCCTTTAACTTGTCTGTATTGTGTATTTTGTCTCAACAATGAGAAAAGTAACTAGGAGTAGCTGAGTCTCCCTCTCCCTTTTAAGTGCTGAAACAAATATTATTAATATGAACCTATGTCATTCTCCTTTTTTCTTTCATTTGACTTAATTTTACCAGTAATTAAGACATTAAATCTTGCTTATAAGAAATTACATCATTTTCAGGTGATTTTGCGTATATTTGTTATAAGTCATGTATTGATTTTAAAATATGGCTGTACATAATTCAATATTTTCAACTTTTGCAGTCCTGCCTAATACCTAAATACTTGTTGAAAATAGGTAACTAAAAGAAATGTAATTGTGGTAAGCAGAATAATGTTCCACATTCACCAGAAAAATATCTGTATCCTAATTCCCAGAACCTATGGATCTGTTACATGGGAGAAGCTATAAGTAAATCAGGGTCTTAAAATGCAAAGAAAATATCCTAGATTATCTGATTGGGATCAGTGTAATCACACAGGGGTCTGGTGGGCATAAACGGAAGACTCAAGAGTCTGTCAAAAGTGTGATTGTGACCACAGAGGTCAGATGGATGCAGCTGGTAGCTGACAGGGAATCCTGCATCAAGGAGCATGAAAGTATCTAAAGGCCAAGAAAGTAAAGGAAAGGAATTCCTCCCTGGTTCCTTCAGTGAGAATGCTTTTCTATTGACACCTTGATCTGAAATCCAGGAAACCCATCTCAGACTTCTGACATTTAGAACTGTAAGATAACAAACCTATGTTGTTTTAATGTACTGATTTATAATTTCTTAAAGCAACAATAGGAAATAAATATGAAAACCAAAACTTTTGGAGATACCGTCTCCTTTTCCACCTAGCCTTTTGTACCCACATCCAACAGATCACCCTTTAGCAGCAATCCTAAATAATACTCTGAGCCACAGTGTCTGTTTTTAAAAACCTATTTGAAGATTTATATGATTCCCCCTTTATATGCTAGGAAACTTTAAGAATCTTAAGAGTCTTACATTAAATGAACTATTGAGTGTCTCAGTAGTTAACAAGAAGAGGGAAAATCCTAACTACAGATGACAACTAATTGAGTTTCTAGAACCCTGGAGTAGAATGAATTCAGGAGGACTGACCTATACTAAACAAATTCATGAGAGACTTGACATAAATCATAATGTTGATTTATTAATTCACATTTAGGACATTTCTTTCCCATGATTAAAGAACTCATGTCTGCAAGCCAGGAAACCTTCTTAGTATCAGATCATCTTGTAGATTTAATTAAATTCGCCTAAATCTACTTAATGAGTATGAATCAGAGCAATGGTGATAGAATAGTTGTGAGGAATAATGTACTGTTGCTTTAAGGCACTAACTCAAAATTTCTTAAAGGAACAATAGGAAGTGAATACAAAAATAAAAACTTTTAGGGATTTAGCTCAACAACACAAGTGCCTGCCTGGCAGACACGAGGTTGTGAGTTCTATCCCCGGTATCCTAAATAAAAAATAAATACATAAATGATAAAAACATTTGGAAATATCTGCTCTTCCTCTACCTGGTCTACATCCAACCTATTATTCCTTAGGATCAAACCTTTCTAATACTCTGAGCCACAATACCTGACAGGCAAATCTACTAAGTGACTGTCAATTATGAAGATTCCAACTTTTCCCAATTTTCAATTTTCCGTGCCTATAGATTTTTTTCTTAAATGATAGACGAAATCCAAGTATTAATAGACAATGGATGAAATGAATAAACAAAATGCAATATGCATACCTAGTGGAATACGTACACCCTTAAATAGAGAAAACTCTGAGAACCAATGCAACATATATAAAATGTGAGACTATTATACGACATGAAATCAAACAAAAATTCAATACTGGGTCATTCCATTTATTGAATGTATCTACGAAGTCAAATTCACAGAGATAGAGAGTAGAGGAGTGGCTGCCATGGACCAGTGGAAAATAAAAGAGGAGGTATTTGTCAGTGGGTAGAGAGTTTTAGTTTTGCAAGATGACAAGAGTTATAGAGACTATGCAATAATGTGAATGTATGTAATACCACTGAACTGTACATTTAAAAGTAACAGAAGAAATATATACACAGATAGATAGATAGACAGACAGACAGATAGACAGACAGATAGATAGACTTCATCTATACATACCACAGTTAAAAATTTTAAAGCAGGAAAAAAACAAATTGTGATAACATCTTCTCTTCTTGAGACCCTTCTTTTCACCTTGCTATATATAAAATACATGTTGCCACACAGATGTCCTTTAGATCTCTTGATTATCTCTCAAGGTGTGTAAGTTTTAAGGATGGCTGAACTCATCTGTTATGCGTGCAGGTTTTGAGAATTACTGTCACAAGTCAACATTATTTTTCAGTTCCCATGTGACACACTTCATTGCCCTTTTCTTTGTGCTGACAACACCATCAAGCTTATGCAAACCTATCAATGAAAAATTAAGAGTTTTAAGATTAACTACACAATAAACTGTAGGCAGAGACTGAATTATAATATAAAAAATCCAGGCGTATTCAATCAAATTTGGGGTATTTACATTCAAAGGAGGAACAGGGACTCTAAAAGGCTTATATCAAGAAAGTCTATGACCTTCCTAAATATCCTGGCCTTGCAAATAGGTAAGCAATATGTAGTGGGCCAGATGAGCCCAGAAGTGCTGGTTACGGAGTTAAAGCAGTCTGGCAGATGCTTCTAGCTGAACCTAGAAACGTGTAGTCACAGAGGAAGGACCCAGCAGATTCAGGGGCTCAGGCAATGAAGAGGAACCCTGCCTTCGAGGAGAACGAGAACGAAATGGTACAATAAGACAGTAGGAAGCACCATCAAACAACCACGGCTGCTCTGATCCAAGCACAATGGCCCTTTACCCCCTGTCCTGGCATCAGGGTGGCTGCACAGAGTGTAGCAATCTCTGAACTTCAAGGGTTGCTTCTAACTAGAAAGACAGAGTTGATCTGAAGATGAATGCTGTTCCTGGATGATGCCTGGGCAGAGTTCAGTTTGCCCCACTTTCTTGTCCTAGGAAGCAACCTGCCATAAAAATCCTTTAGAACAGTGATTTTTTTTTCTGTAATGGTTAGCAAAAGAATCTTTTTTCAAGTAAATTTTTTGAGGAATGTCAATATATAAAAATAGTTGAAAGCCTATCAGCCCTGAACAGCTCAGAACTTAACCACATGGTCTCGCTACTGTGCTCCACCCCCTTGGGAGCCTCTGCAAACCCTTGGTGGAGCTATTGCGATTGATGGGTCACAGTGTGAAAGCCACTGCTTCAGAATGCCAGGCAATCTGCCTGTGAAAGCCTGAAAGCATAATTTATGAAAAATAAAAGCCAAGTGCAGAAACTTGAAAAAATCTACCGAAGTTGGATCAGCTGGTCTCTGGAAAACCCTAAATGTCAAAGGCACCTATCACATCACCATTGTGCTGCTGGAAATACCCTTTTTGGAAAATCACCCAAGAGACTATATAATGCCATGAAATATGACAGTCGAACTCCTAAACCCAGAATTTGAATCACAACTCTGATACTTGCTAGCTCAGTGACCCTGAACAAACATCTTAAATTTTCTGAGCAGAGTCTTTCTCAACAGCAAGAGAAGCTTAATAGGTTTTTTGCATATTTTGCATGGTAATAAGGAACAGATGAAAAATATGTAAAAGTCATATATAAATTGTAAAGCTCTGTACGTTTGCAAGTTGTTGACATTATAAAAATCTGCTGAGCAGTTAGCCACCTCATTCATTCATTCACTCTGCAAATTATTGAACAACACTCACCCAGCTACTGTAAGACCATCAGTCATTCGGGTCTGGATGGGATGTCTCTGTAGCCCACTGAACAAGGTAACAGTAAAAAGTAGCAGCCTGCTACCATAAACAGTATGGGATCCATACCCCCCAAAGTGGCTCCTCCCCACTTCCTGTCTGATCACCTTGACATGTCATTGCACTTTTCCCATGGAAGAGTCTATATCTCTCATTACTGCTACACTTGCTACCATTCCCTACATCTTTGGCTCTGAGGATACCTAACCTCTGGATTTATGAAGAAAATTCTAGAACCAGCTGATCCAGGTATTGCATGACAGACCAAACTTTTACCACTATCTAGATTCTGACTTAAATGTCCAGTGGAACTTTGTGCAGTGATGGAAACAGGCTATATTTGGATTCCATTCACTATACCATGGAGTTACATCCAGAAAAATTCATTCTAGGTATCATATATTCAACACATGAAAATGCATTTGATACATGCTAGTTTAGCAATACACTATTAGATAGAGCATTAGTTGTTGTTTCATTGTGATCATGTGGCTAACTGGAAGGTGCAGGTTGGCCAGCAAGAGAATATTTTATGGCACATCACTAGTCACAAAAAAGAGATCTAACTCCAAATTTTGAGGTATGGTTCTACTAAGGATTGTGGGCTTTAGCTCCACTCTACAAATCAAACAACAGGAAGTTGAGGGCTGTCTGTATACACTGTTTAGTAGGTGGTCACTAGCTTTATGTGGATATTTAGCCCTTGAAATGTCCCTGGTACTGAAGAATTAATGTAATTTCTTTATTTACATTAAGATTTAAAAAGCCACCATTAGTTACTGGAGGGCAGAATAATCCTAGAGGAATGGAACAGAGGTCCAATCTGATCTTGTCAAGGAATTGGAAAAACATAGTTATTATATCTGCATTATTTTCTAACATAAATTCATTGCAAAATAAACCAACAATGGTATAACCATGTCTACATGATCCTGATAAGAGCAAATTGAGGTCCTTGTCCCTAGCTCAGTCTCCAATAGTTCTACTAATTGTTGAAAGTTGTAAGCAGGAGCTTATATCAGACGAGAAGACTGTATGCACATCCGTGAGATGTAGCATTGTGATCAAAGAAAACTTAGCATAAATTAATGACAACTTTTAATGATGTGCATAATAGCTACCATGTATGTAGTAATTAGTTAAAAAGGGTAATCATTCTCATAAATTACTAAAATTAGCAGAATTGTTACTGTTTATTATTTGATATTAACAAATTACACCAATATTACTATCTTCCCAGAATTCTTTGTAAGTTTATACACTGCCCATCCTACAACATTAAAATATTGGAATTCTTGCTCCAAAGTAACTGCCACAAGCTGTTCTGTCTCAATATTCTTTCCCCACCCAACCCAACCTAACCCAACCTAACCCAACTCAGCCCAACCCAATCCAAGGCTGAGGTATTTGCTGCTCCTTGCCACAGAGCTCAGTCTCCAAGTTTCTGCCCAGTGGAGATCAGTGGCAGAAACTCTGAAACAAGTTGTGGATGGACAGTGCTACTTGACCACCATTCTTCAAACAGAATGGTAGGGAGAGACAAAGAAGAAAGGTTAGGGAGGAAATTGAATGTTTGGCCAAAAGCAGCCATTGGAGAAGCCAGAGGATGTGTTTAAGATAGATTCAGCAATTGGGCACAGAGCATCTTGGAGGGGAAAGGAGATTGAGACCATGCAAAAGAAGAGAGTGCAGCAGGTTACGAGAGGAGCCCCACTCTTGCAGAATGGGGCCGTGGTCTGAAGTCCCACCCAAAGGAAGTGGTCCCTTCTGAGCACGGGTGCTGTGCCATGTGGTCCTTGGAAAAGTGCTTCTGGTGGCTCTAACTCTGACACAGTTTTCACACTGGAGAACAAAACTAACTCACCTCACTGCAATCTTTGATCTACTGGAAGATAAGAGGAAGAACACAGGCAATATAGGTACCTGGAAATAGACAGGATGGACTGCAGGGGAAGGCCAGAAGCCCCGAGGGAAGAGACCCACCATAGTTATCTTTTGCTGGGGAAAGTGCAGAAAGCCTTCTACATGTGCAGGAAACAGTACTCTCCACAGCACATGCTGCACTCAATACATCTCAGGTCCCACAAGGGCTGTCTCTACAGGCAAACTGACATTGGCCAGGTAAACACTTAGAGGCTCACTAAGTGGTGCAACTTCCTCACCAAAATTTCCATAAATGGGATCCAGTCATCCTCCTTAAGGTATGTTTTTTTCTAAGACAGAAGATGTCAAGTTCTACTTTGTTATTCCAAGACCTTAGAAAATAAGGGGAGCTAGGGAGGTTTGGAAGGGAATGTACTAACCACCGTCCTTTCCTCGGCAAGGAACTTCCCTATGTTCACAGTTTGCAGTGTGATTCTGAAGTGAAATACCAGTAACAACAACAAACCTCTTCACTGAGGGATCTGAATAAGCTGCACTAAATGTCTCTACTCTCCTTCATGTGTGTCTTTCACACACACACACACACACACACACACACTACAAGCATCATAGCAGTCTCTCCCATCAAGGCTGAGGCGGCTTCTCTGAATCCCAGACTTGATAATTACATCATCCTTTTCTGGAACTCTCCTCAATTGCCTTCCTTACCGCAATGCCTTGATACAGAAGATGAGTTACTAAACGCTTGAATAGCTCTTCTCCTTCATGCATGGCTTTCTTAAACTTTTGGCTACAAATGACAAAATACAACTTTAACTTGGCTTAAAATAGAAAGCCAAGCAACTCAGCCCTTCTGAGTTAGAGAGGGGCTGGAACTAGAAGAAACCAGGAACCCACTCATGGTCCTCCCTCAGCATCTGAGCATCTTTGATCTTCCCATCCCCCAATGCATGGCCACTGTACCACACTCAACATCGTTCTCATTCACAGATCCGGTTCAGAGAGAAACTGGCATTTTTCTCAACTTACCTTACTTGGGAGGAGGAATTAGCCTGCCTACCTCAAGTTAGAATCAAGCTTTGGTCGAATTCCAAGTACTCACAGAACAAAGGTGAACATTGAGGGAAAGGGTCCCTGGGAGGGCAGCAGGATGACTGTTTTCAGGGAGAGAGACATGTGCAGGACGGACACTTGGAATTATGTTTACTGCCATGAAACATTTCAGTGCTGTCTACGACTTTCTTTGACCTTGGGGAAAAGTAACCATCATCAAAAGTGAGGGAAACACAGAAATAGGGGCTAGGGTGGCCTCTAACTTCAGCATAGTCTTACCTAAGATTGTCTCAATTACCCCATCTAACAGAGACAAATAAAAACTGGGCACAAAGGAATCTGGCTCTGCCTGATCACGTGCATGTAGGGAGACAGAGGAACAATCTCTTTTTAGTAAGGTGCTACTGTTCATTCCCCTGAAGCCACGAAGTCCCTGGGAAAAGAAATGCCACTGGTACCGAAGTTGCTTGAATGGAGAGCATCCTGTGCTCCCTTCCTTTTAAGGAATCTGAGGAAACCTAGTTAGGAGGAAAAGGCTCAGAGGCAGTGGGGGAGGCGCCCTTTAGCTATGATTTGGAGGAAAGATAACTTCATGTTCTACCAGCACATCAAATGTTAAAAGTTCCTTTCCTAGTGATTCAGATACTAAGTAACTAAAATATCTACTGCAATTAGTATTATAGTTATCTTTATTAGACTACAACAAAGAAAGTTAAGGACCAAAGACCAGAAGATTAGGCTCACCTTTGATAGCTCCTGACAGAAAGCAATTCTGAGCTGCATCTTCAATGGTGTAGTCCTTATGACTAAGAAGAAGACACCAGTACGGAAACCTTTCTGTGGGAAAACTTTAAATAAAAAAGAGCCTTATCTCCTAGGAAACCAATTCACTCCTCCTCATTCTCTGTTCAAAAAGATGGCCAGCTCTCTCTTTTCCTATCCCCAACCCCATTACCATTTCCTTCCTGAGAATTCTCACAGTCTAACAAAGGAAGCAAGCATTCTAGGTGAGTGTAATTTTTTTTAATCCAAATAGTATCTAGCCAGGGTCCAAAACTACTTCCAAATTGATAATCATTTGAAAAGCTATTTGGGACACAGAAATACTGAGAGCTGCTGAATAATCATTTAGATATGACAAGGAACACAGACTGTGAGCAGAGAGACAGCTGGAACCTACCTTATTAACACTGTTTTCCATAGGGTAGAATATAGCAGATGCATCTCTATTACAATGAGTCTGGTTTCTTATGTCTTTTACAAGCAGTTTTTACTGATAGCATGACCTTGAGGCACAGTGTTTTATGGAAGCTTTCATCTACTCACTGGTTGCTTGTGAACTGAGTACTTCCTACAGGCCAAAAGCTAGGCAGGGCAATAGGGGTTAAAGGTAAAGAAGAAACAGTTAAGGACCTCAGCAGCACAGAAAGGCACAGAAATAAATGTTGCATCTACTTCATAAAGAGGTAAACCCAAGGCACAATGACATCCTGAGAGAGAGCCAGCAGCACTGCAGACAATCAAGGAAACTTAAACAAGAGGAAATCTTTGCTTTGGGATCTGACGAATAGGTAGAAGTTTTTCAAGGCTATTGGTAGAGGCAGAGGAGGACTTCCGTTCCTGGGAAAAAGGCTCTGCAGCAGTCCAGGGACCTGAAACCACAGTCATGGTCACTGCAAGGGAGTCATTCAGTAAGGTCAGCACCACGGCAGAAAGGACAGTGGAGAGAGGTGACTGGAGCAGGAAGGCATTGGCTCATGTAGGACACAGTTTATCTGTGTTGAGCAGTTTGGGTTTTATGCTGTAAGTGCGAGATTATCTGTGGTCCTCAGAGCCATTCCCACCATTCTGCAATGGCATGTGTTGCAAATCTAGAAACACATTGCTCGGATGCTTTGTTAGCTTTATTCTAATTTAAAAATCTATCAATTTGAAGTCTTGCCATGTTCAGAAGATAGAAAGAACTCAAAGGTCACAATTTTTCCTCCAGCAGGGGCAAGCAGACATGTGAGCATCGGTAGATATTAGGCTTTTCTCATCCTGCTGTATATGGAGCATCCACTTTAGTGGCACAGACAACTGTAAACATCAGCAGTAGTGGTTTTCTAAAGTCCTTATCCTGGGTGATAAAGGCTGCTTCCTTTGTTTCTCAGAAAGCTACTATCACATTTCAGGCACCTGGAAATTTCAGAGCCACCATCAGCCTTTTGTGACCTATAATCGTCCAGCTTTTCTTATATTTTATAAGCACCAGTTAACAATATTAAATGCATCTCTGTTAAAATGTTTTATGTGATTTTTGTTTTTCTTATTCAGTCTCTGACTGGGACATTTTAGAAGATTGGTCGTGGTAGCTTTGTGAAGAAAGAATTAAATGGGGAAGGACAGGTAGATCAATAGATGGATCATTTCAATAAATATTACAAAAGAGATGTGATGAAGCTCAAATTTAGGACAATGGCAATAGAGATAGAAAAGGAGATGATAAAAATATATAGGACATGCGATCATTTACGGGAGGGTAAGATGAAAGGTGCTCAGGAGATCCTCAAGCTTGGTCTGGGTGTTTGTGCCCATGGTGGGAAGAGAGGGCACAGAACAGGGAAGAGGAGGAGGAGACTTGGCAGGCATCACAGATGATGAGTTCACTGTAGGATGTGTTAATTTGCTGATCTAGATATTAAGCAGGCAGTTGGCTAAATAAATCTGAAAGTGGGGGATTTAGACTGAAGATATTTATTTTGTGGATTGGGAACACAGATGTGGTCCTTAACCCATGAGAGTGGGTAGAATTCACAAAAGAAAGCATGTGGAATGAAAAAAAAAGTAATGAGCTCTAAAAAATAAGTTAAGAACAAAGATTATAAGAGAAGATAATCTTGCAAAAGATACCAAGAAGGGGTAATCAGAAGGGTAGAAGAATTCAGACAGAATAGGAAATGTTGGGTAAAGAGAGGACGGTGGTATATACTATAATTGAGGCAGGATATCAATTTAACCACAAGGAGGATAGCAATTGACTACTGATATTCTTCAAATGTTATTATTTGTTGTTTTTATACATGGGTGTCTTCTTTGTACGTGTGAAAGCCTGACTTTCAGCTTTCCTTTCTCATCAGATTTTATCTTGTCCTCTGAATTTCTCCTTCATTCCAAAAGAAATTTTGTTTTTTCACTGCTTTATGCCCCCATTTCACTGACTGTGTTCCCAGGTTTGGGCCAAAGTGTATTTTTTTACAAATTCATGTGGCTACTCGGTGGCTTCCTTTCCTGAGCCAGATAATCTGATCAATGTCTGGGCTCCCACACTAGAGCAATTTTGGCTTTAGGCCACTAAAAGACCTGCGGATTCAAAAATTGATAAAATAGTTCACTAGTGCTGTGTTAAATCAGTTTATTGGTCATTACTGAACTATTTTTAAAAATAGAATATGAGAATAAAGTGAAATAGAAAATGCAAGAAAAGGTAAACATTATCAGGAAAGTTTTTTCAAGGATAGATCAGAATAAGAATGTTCAAGTTTTATGCATGGTTATGTCTGATGAATCACAATGTAAATAGTAAAACAAGATCTTCTATGTGCAACCTGAGAAAGGACTACCAAGGGGGATTGAATTGTGTCTTGGTTTTTATTTTCCCCATAATAGACAAGATCCCAGATACAGATAGCTTGTCTGCAATACGCTCCTAAGAAAGAGAAGCGAGGTTATGCTGCTACAGGCAATAAGTTAGATAGAAATGTTACAGGCAGTCAGACAGGCCAGGTCCTCAAAGGAGCCAGTCCAGAAGGCTCTCAGATACCTTTCAACTGTGGGGGACACAGATATCTCCCACTGTGGGCCAGGCCTCAAGACAAAAGATCAAGCAAATACACCCATATCCTTAGCATATTCTAAATAGTTATCTATCACCCTGAGAAAGCCAGGAGTCACCATCCCAACCTGCTACAGGAAGAGTCATTGCTCTTTAAGCATGCCCCCTTGCTATGAGTTGCGTCTCCATTCATTGCTGATTTAATCAATTTCACATGAGCAATTAATCTCATTGGTTTGCCATAGTTCTGTCCCACTTCATGCCCACCTTGTGAGTTCCCATTTTTTCCCCACCCTAGACCTGCCTCAATTTGTGGTTTCACTTTATAAAAGTTTCTAGAAAAGACAGTCTTTGGCAACCCACTTGGGACACCTTTTGTCTCTCAGACAGAAGCTTTCTTTCTCTCAGTAAATATATTCTGTTTTTAACCTCCATTGTTCCTAAAATTCATTCTTTGATTTGAGAGAACACGAACTCGTATTGGACATCTAGCAGGTTGGGAGTTTCATGCCTCTGCATCAGTGAGCAAAAATAGCGTGAAGAGGCAAAACCAAGGTAGAGTGAGTTAAAGTATTGACTACCCCTGTACACACTGGGTCTCAATCTTGCTGGTAAATCTGCAAGGAACAAAATAGTATGTGCCTCGAAATTGTCCACTAGAGCAGAAGCTGGCAAATATTTTCTGTAGAAGGTCAAATGTGAACTATTTTCCACTTCTCGGTCCGAGCACTCTTTGTGCTAATCATTCAACTCTACCTTTGGAACATGAAAGCAGCTATAGACAATAAATAAATGATTGGGCATGACTGAGTTTCAGTAAAACTTTATTTCTAAGATGGGAGGGGCTGAATTTGGCCCTCCAGCTTGAGTTTTTGCCTGGGAGGGAGGTTGGGGCACTGTGGTTTCCATAAAAACTCCTAGGCCCAGTTTTGGATGTTCATAGACACTGTGAAAGTACACGTGGATACCCAGTGTGTGTCTGAGTAGGATCCTGGGTGTCTAGGGCACAGCAAAATGAGGTTGAATCAGGTGAGACAAGGAGATGCGGTCAGGGAGTCACAGATATCTACACAAAGGAGCAACAGAGGTTATGAAATTCAGGGGAATAGATTCACATCCTTGTTTATTTACTGAAATGACCATACAAATCGGTCCTAACCCCCCACACTTTCTGCCAATCCCACCTTTACTCTAGAAACACGAAAGGTACCTTTATTTGTTATGAATCATTCCCTAATGAAATTAGTTGTTGCATTTTAGAGAATTTTCTTCTTTCATTTCTTCAAAGTTAGCCATGTATTCAGTTCTCATACCAAGCTTGGCACACACTCTCCCGTTTCAAACAATTTCCTCCTAAAACTGTCCACACAGAGGAATCTCACCTAATTATTTTTACATAGTCTAAAAGACACAGTCTCTGTTATGCTTTTAAGCTCATTTTCTTTTCTCCATGCTGTCCTTTTTCTCCCCAAATGGATACATGCAATTACTCTCCTCTGGGGTCTTTTAATTTCACACATTTTTGTACAGTTAGACAAACCATAGACTGCACCACATTCACAGGCAAATCATCTAAAAGCATTTAGATGAAAGAAAATTTTTGAAAAAAGAAACATCTTTTGTCGCAACATAAGCCTGAAATTATTCCTTGTCTTAAACCACATAACTAGAGGAGAGGAGGAAAACAAGATTTCATGATTTGAGCTATTTTCAGTGACTCCTCATTTGTATAGCATCTTTATAGTTCACACAACTCTTTACATGGTAGTCACGTGACTTACATATTTCCTGATTTGGTCTACAAGGATTCTAAGGCTTAAATGTTAAATGTTTTAAGAAATAAGAGAAAATCGGAAATAAGAAAGGATGTGTAGTCTCATCCTTCTGTATCTCAACTCACTCTGGTTCTGAAAAGCCTTATTTCAGACTGTCCTGTGAATTACAGAAATTTTAAGGCACTTTTTTGAGGGGGCTACTATCTTCTCACAGAGTTTTTGTACTACATCTTTTCCAGTTTTATTGGTGGCTGGGTGATTGTTCTAAATGCTTGAGTTTTTTTTTCTTAATGCAGGTAGATTTAGACATGATGTACTGTTTATATACATATAGAAAGGATAGTCTTTGTTGTCAAGGCTGAACTGGCCTGTGACTTGCTTTGAATAGCAGAATGCGCAGATGTGACAGTGAACCTTCTAAATCGTCCTCTGAGTGCTTTTTGGAACATGGTTATGTCAGATGCCATGTGAGGAAATCTGGGTTGTCCTGGTTGAGGATGGAGGACCTGTGGATAGCAGCCCTTCTCTACCCAACATCTAATGAGCAGGTAAGTGGACTATTCAATTAGGTCATTAGGTGACTGAGCCATGCGAGTGACTCTAAGTGACACTGGTAGAACTTCCCAGCTAAGATGGTCCCAAATTGCTGACTCACAGAATGATTAAAAAAAAAAAAGTAGCAGTAATTATGTTAAGCATGATGTTTTAGGGTGATTTGTTATGCATCAATACACCAGTGATAAGGGGTTGCATGATTCAGCATTTTGTGGGAATAGTAAAGATTTCCTAAAATCAGAAGCCATTTTTACATCTTGGGAATAAAGTATCTTCCTTTAGCTTTGAGGAATTTTATTTCAGTTACCCAGATTTATCACAACACAGTAGGGACTCAGTAGTATAAATTTGTGTTAACTTATCAAATTGTTCCAAATGTCACAGAGCTGATATGCAGTAGCCATCTTTCTGTTATTTTACTCTGTCCTAATGGCCACAACTAATTAGCCTATGAACAGACATACTTAGCACCACTTAGATAATTGCAATCTGTCTATAATGAGTATGAAATATGAATGGGGACCCCAATCTTTGAGAACTCACTCTATGTAACAGTGCACTGGAAAGAAAGCTATCACTACTCTGATATCCCCAGAGCTACCCTGCCCTACCCTTCTTGGAAAGTAAACTTCAACTCTTCCTTGAATTATGTAGAGTATTCTAATATTCTCCCCCATAAAACCTCTTTCCTGCATAAGTTACCTTGAGTTGGTTTTGTTCCTAACTGCTTAAAAAACCTAAATTTAGAGTATACATCCTTTCCTCTCATGGCTGGATGGAAGCCCAAGGCTGACCCCCCAAAGATTCCTCAAGAGACAGTGATCCCTACACTTCTACTAGGCAGGGACCAGAAGGATGGAGTTGTTCGGGATGATAATCTTGTTTTACAGTGATATCAGAGAAGCTGATGTATCAAAGTGTTTTTTTTTTCATTTACTCCCCAGATTAGTGCTAACATCAGATAGAATTTAAGTCTCTGTCAATACTGGTTTAACTGATGCAAGCTCTTCCTATTCCTCCTGCTGTATGCGCTTATCACATGGATATCAAATCCACACTGCCAGTATCAGCTTGGTTGCAGCAGGAGGAGGAAGAACTGATGAAGATGAAGAGACCTGTAATAGATTTCTCAGGAAATTAGGTACTCTGTGGTCTGTGGCCTTATGTGAAAGGCCTTTTCACATGCTTACAAAGACAGATGTGGCTATTATATAACCTTGTCTGCTACAATACTTTAAAAAAAAAACTATACTCCTCTACAAATGACTATAATATCCTAATTTGTACAAGAGATAAAGGAGTTGGAATCTTGCATAATTATCACAATTCAGGCTCCAGAAAAAAGACAACAAGTAAAAAAAATCACTTTCTATTATGTTTATGCACAGAAAGGTGGATACTGCTGAACCAGCCCCTGAAGGCATCTTGTTTTCAGTAAGAGCTCACACAAACACATGGTGAAATTCCACCTGTTCCGTTCAGCACAAGTCTGGGAACTGATTTGGTTTGTAAGTGAAAAGGAGAAATGATCTTAGTTAATGTCCAGTAAAGAAATTACAGAACTTTAAAATGTCATGGTCATTACAGTGAGTGAATCTCAGATAAAACTTAATGTCCTGTGCCACGTGTCAGTGTGCTTGAGTCTTGCTGATACTTTAACAAAGTACAAAGCTTTAGAAGTTGGTGTCTTTTAATTAATCATTTCTGGCTGTGAGCAGAGATAGACAGTAAATATTTATCTTTGAATAAGAACAAAATGCCTGGTTCTTATCACATTAGAAATTCTTCCATTTTAAAGAAATCAAAGTCAAGTTTGCAACGATCTATACTCCTACCAACAGTGGAAAGTGATTCCTTTTTCCCCACGACCCCACCAGCATTTGTTATAGGGTCATTTTTTGATGATAGCCAATATTTCTGGAGTGAGATGGAACCTCAGTGTTGTTTTAATTTGCATTTTTCAAACAACCAATGATACTGAACTTTTAATGTATTTATTTGCCATTTGTATTTCTTCATCTGAGAAGTGTGTATTCATCTCAGATGTACATTTTTGGATTGGGTATTTGAATGTAGGGGTCCTGATTTTTTTAATTGCTTAATTGGTCTACATAGAAGTCTTTTGTCTGAGGGACAGTTAGTTGGCTAAATCTTTTAAACACATGGGTTTTATTTGCACTCTGTTGGTGATCTCTTTTGAGGTGAAAAACCTTTTAATAAGATGAGATCCCAGTTGTTGATTCTTTGCAGTATTTCCCATGCAGTTTGGTTTTTGTTCATGAACTTTTTGTTTACTCCTTTGTCTTCTACATATTTTCTCTTCTAGTAGATTTAATATTTCTATTTCTATCTTTGATTCATTTTGACTTTAGTTTAGTGATAGGAATGGATCTAGTTTTAGTCTTTGGCATGTGGAAAACCAGTTTTTCCAGCACCATTTTTTAAAGAGGCTATGCTTGTTCCAGAGAATATGTTTGGCCCCTTTGTCAAAGATAAGGTGGCTGAGAATGTTTGTAGTTGCATCTGCACCTTTTATTCTGTTCCACTAATCCTCAGGTCTGTCTTATAGTCTAGACTCCTCAGAAAACTAGGATTAGAGATTTATTTGACTCAGCTAGTCCCCCTTCTGTGTATTTTTCCAGAAGAGTTGAAAAACAGCAATATACATACACTAATGTTTATAGCAACACAATTTGTAATAGCTAAATCTTGGAAACAACAGAGGAATGCCCAACAACTGAGGAATGGATAAAAAGATGTATTTTTATACAGTGCAGTACTACTCAGCCATAAAGAAAAATAAGCTTGAGGCTTTTATAGGTAAATAGATGCAACTAGAGACCATATTCATAAGTGGAAGAAATCAGACTCACATGTAGAAACAGCATATTGTCTCCCTAGTCTAAGAAACTGAAACATTAAGTAAGATCCAAAAGGTACAATAAATAACGTGAAAGGAAAAGGGAAAGAAACTGCTCAAAAGGAAAGATCAATGGGAATGGGGCAAGGAGAAAAGGAAGAGAAAATACATACATATATACATATACCCACACAAGAGAGCTAAAATAATTATACTACTCATTCTAATAGTTCATTGAAGGGAACAGTTAGTAGTTGAATTTTTCGATCAATTTTGCATGCCTACATCTGGTAATCTGAGCAACTATTTTGAAGACAGAAATGTGCAATATAACAATCATTGTTGATTTCCTATCATCTTGTTTTGAAGTTCTACATCACTTTTATTGTTTTTTAATTCCCTTTAAAATAAAAAGTCAAGTTCTCCTCAATTATTCCCCTAAAGAAACAATTTAGATTATCAAACTGTAAAAATATGAAAATGGAGACAGTCTCTTAATTCTACTTTACAAATCTTGAAGCTTAAATTTCTTATAATTGCATAGAAATATGCCTGGTTTTTATTTTTAGTAATCCTAAAGAGAACACATCTGATATGTAATATCACTAAACAAGTTAAATTACATGAACCAAACAAAACCCTCTGCATAGTCAGCAGGGTGACACACACCTATAGTCCAGAACTCTGAGAAGCTGAGGCAGGAGGGTCCATTTAGAGCCCAGTGTGGACAACTTACTGGGACAAAATAAAAAATAAAAAAGAGGTAAGGATGCCACTCAACACAAAGGCTCTCGGTTCAATCACCAGTCCTAGAAAGAAAACAAAAGGTCTAGAATAATCATTATCCTCAGACAGCTACACTAATGAAAGTTGGAACCCTCCCTTTAAAAAGAACAGGTACGTACTGATATTAGAACTCTGTGCAAATAGTGTATAAATTTCTATGCTTAAGTTTGATGGGTAAAGTATATATAGATGCCAAAAATATTCCAAGAAAGGATTGAGTTTGGGCAACAGCAACTGGCATTCCTTCCACAACCTATAAAGCACTTTTCTTTCCCTCATCCATTCATGTACAATACGAATTCATTCAAAAGCACTTACTATGACTACAGTCCAGTACACTAGGTACTGTCCTAAGCATTGGGGATGAAGAGAATTAAAACGTAGCTTTGTCCTCAAGAAGCTTACATTTTGATTTTAGAAAATTTCCACTCTTTTATCTGCCCCCGCCCACTCAATCAGAAAACTTGATGTGAATGTCTTTTTTTCTGTCTCCTCCTGGCCTCCATTATGATCAAGGTCTTGACTTCACAGCTTTGCTTTTGCACATCTCTGCACAAAAATCTTTAGAAACTCCTCATCTTCCCCAGGAAAAAAGGCAAATTCCACAATTTAATCAGAATTTCAAATGATTTGTACCATTTATTGAGGGCTTACTATGTGCCAGGCACTGTACAAAGCATTTTATATGTGTTACCCGATTTATACCTCATGACAAATTCTCAAAGGTAAGAACTATTCTCATCACATTATAAGTAAAAAATCAAAGCGAAGAAGTGATCAGTAACTTTCCCCAGTTCACAGATGGAGGTAAACGGCTAACACTGAAGCATCTCCTCCTAGTCACTACCCTGAGATGCTTTCTTCTCTCCACCTTGTACTGCCTGCCTTTGGGCAGCCTTCACTCCCTCTGGGATCCCAGTGTATTTGTCCTTCACTTCCCCCAGGTCTTTCAATTTTCCTCAAACTCAAAGCCCAGCTGAAGTTGTTCCCTCTCCTCTGTGGACCCTTCCTCTTCCACTCTGAGGTGTAGGGGCTCCTCCTTCTCTGCGTTTCTGTAGCATTTATTTTCTCCACCACTCACTTGGCACTGGGAGATGTTCTATACCATATTTTTCATAGAAATACAAGCCACAGATCTCACAGTAAAAGTCTCTTGAGAGCTTTCTTTTAGTAATTCTCATAGATACTTTTTAAATATTTGTTGGGTTCTTTGTTTGTTTATTTGTTTTTGGTACCTCCATGCTACAGACACTTAATAAATGGATGTAATATGAGTGAATGAAGCATTTAAACACAAAACAATGAGGGCAGTCCATCATTATTGAGGCAGTTATGATGCACATAACATTCTCTTGCCATGACTAGTAAAAAAAGTTGGTATCTGAGGTGCTGTATCTTTCTTTCTCATAATACCATTGAAACTACGAATTTGCAAGGAGTTACAGAAGTTCCCCAAATTTCACAAGTATTCATACAAAGAAAAATTATGAAACTCCCTGTTCTATTCATCAGTCTGAATAACACCAAAGTGTTACTTTAGCCCCAAGTCTTATAATCTGGAATAAAAATGGCAGACATTCTAAGCATTTGACCTCAACACAGTCTGGTTGTAACTAAGAAGTTAGGTATAATAAAACCTAAAATGTGTAGATTTTGTTATAAAAAAGAGGGGGAAAAAAGTGCTCTAAAGTATACAACTGCAAGTGTGTTTAGGGGTGTTAAATAGATGCCCATATTAATGTTTTTGGTTGGATCATTGAACACAACTCTTTGCAGTCTCACTGTTTGAATGTCCACTTTGTATGCTTTGATACTGTGACTTGAGCAACTGTCTCTAGGATGATAATTGTAATCTACTAACTGGTGATTTCTTACTGTTTTTTTTGTAGTTCTGTATTAATTGTACCCTTACACTGCTTTGTTTTGTTTTGTTTTTTCTCTTTTTCCTTTTAAATAAAATTTTTTTAAAAAAGAAGTTAGGTATATTAAGAACTTCTACTCAGTAAAAATGCAAGGAATATTTTTCATTACAGCTCTAATCTAAGTCATTTGAATTCCTCCAGGACCACAGAGCTCTACAGCATGTTAACTGTCCCTCCAAACTGACCCCATGTCAGTACATGATGCAAAAGGATGACTAACCTACATGTCCTCTGTAAGAGTTGATGGAAGGTGATTGACAATTGGATGATAATCTCTAGTCATCTCTCTAACTAGCAGGAAAGCCTTGCAAGAAACAAAATGCTATCAAATGCCTGACATTATCCTTATCTTTGAGAATTAGAGACAGAGAATTTTCCACACCTTCATTCCTTTGCTAAGACTAACGTAGCATAACTTTTTAAAAAAATTTTTTATTTTAAAGAGATGAAGACAAAAGAGGACATAACAAAGCAGATCAGACCAGAACAATGTAAGCAACATAGTATTTCACCACAAGACAACCAGTAATTAGCAGCAAATGCCATAATGTCTCTTTCTTTTGAAATAGTTGAGCATAACTTCATATATAATAGTATCAAACATAACAAAATAGTATAAAACCATTCAAGAGAATCAAAGTATTACAGGGTATTCAGAAACAAATAACAAAGAATGAACAATGGCTATTATATTATCTCATTTTCCATAGAAAATTTGTTTGTACTATCACTCATAATAAAATGCAATAAGATACAATATGATAGAACCAATGGAAAAAAAAGAACAAAAGCATGGGAGGACTGAAAAACAAGATGATATTAAATCATCACTGGCTATTATAATGTCTTGTTTTCTTCAAAATAGCTGTTCATACTATCACAGATAATAAAATCAAACAAACCAGGATAAAATCATTCCAACTGGCTGCCCCAGCCAGTGTCAGGAGGAGGGAGCTGCCTTGTGAAGATCTGCTTGGGCCTTGCTGGCAACCATCTCTGGTTCCAGGGAGTGCCACCGCCACTGCTGCTATCTAGAAGAAGGAGCTGTACTGTGGAGAAGGTATGGGGCCTATCTAGGCCATGCAGGTGACCTTCTTTCAGCCCGGGGAGCTTTGCCACTGAGGAGCTGGATGCCTGGACAACATCGGATCCCCAGGAGACTTTGAGTTCCTTGCTCTGGGTGGTTGGGGACCTGCCTGGCTTGTGACCACACTAGATTTGGCTTGGTGGGATTCAGGCCTGCATGGACCTTGTCTGGTGGCTTCCTTTCAGTCTGGGGAGCTTTGCTTCTGGGGGGGGGGGCTGCACAGCTTGAGGAGGTTTTAGCCCTGCCTGAGCCTCCCCTGGTAACCTTCTTTTAATCTGGGGGCCTCAGTGCCCAAGGAGGGAGCGACACTAGCAGAGTGGTCCAAGGAGCTGAGAACATAGAAGACAATTTCCAACATGCACAGGGAAATCTTTGGAACAACACTTGAAACATAGAAATATAGGAAAATGACTAAATGAAAGATCAAAATGCAATCTCAAGCATCCAGCCCATCCCAAGAAAACCTAGGACCCATTTACATAGAAGAATATATATGCCATATGCCTGAAATACCTGAAATAATAGTAATTGAAATAAAGAAGCAACTCCAGGAAGCTTTAAAGGAATTCAAACTAGAAATAACCTCCCAGGTAAATAATAAAAATAATCACAGGGATGCTGAACACATCTAAAGAAACACAGTTAAAAAATTAGAGTAACTTATCATGGTATCTAGGAAGAAAAAAAAAATTAAAGTAACAAAACAAAAACATAGAGTCCCTGGATGAACAATATAAGAAACAAACAGAATACATAAAGCAGATTCAAAGAGATATACAGGAAATCAAAAATTCCATTGAAAGTTGTAAAAACTGCCTGAATAAATGTGAAGACAGAATTTCAGGTCTTGAACACAAGATTGCAAATAGTGAACAGGAAAGGAAAACTCTCTTACAAATAACAAGGAATCAGGAACTAACAATCCAACAGCTGCAAGATGATGCAAAGGAAAACAACATAAGATTTATAGGGATAAATGAAAAAGAAGGGGATAACACAAATGATATCAAGAGGCTTTTTACAGAAGTAATAGCTGAAAATTTCCCAAACATGAGAATAGAAACTGACATTAGGTTAGTGAAGCACATAGAACTCCAAATAGCGATACCCAAAACAAAACTATACCCAGACATATAATAATCACCATCCCAAAATCCAACAAACATGAGAATATTAAAAGCTGTTAGAAAAGACAGATCAACTATAAAGGAAAGCCTATCAAAATTACAGGAGACTTCTCAATACAAACAATGAAGTCAAGAAGAGCATGGAGTGAAGTATTTCAGATCCTAAAGAAAAATGATTTCCAACATAGACTGATGTACCTTGAAAAACTGTACTGCAAAATGGATGAGAAATAAGATACTTCTATGACAAAGAACAACTAAAGAACTTTAGGATCACCAAGCCAACACTGCAAAGAATACCAAAAGACAGTTTAGATACACATAGGAAAAAAACACCAAACAAGCTGACAATTAAAGAGAATGGAAAGATAAAGATGCAACAGCAGAAAGATAACATGTCAACAATAAACCAATATAACAGTTACAACCATTAATGTAAATGGCCTCAACTCACTAATTAAAAGAAACACACTGACAAAATGGATCAAGAAACAACATCCAACCTGTCTACAAGACACTCATCTAACCCAAAAGGAAACTCACAGACTGAAAGTCAAAGGATGGAAAACAATACCACATGCAACAGGAATCCCCCAAAAAGTGGAGCTAGCTGTTCTGTTTGCAGACAATGTGAACTTAAAACCAAGAGTGATCCTAACACATAAAGAAGGTCACTATATACTGGTTAGGGGAAAACTTCAAGAGTAAGAGATAACAATCTTAAATATATCTGCACCAAATTCCAGAGCACACAGTTACACAAAGCAAGTATTAATAGAAATGAAAAACCAAATTAGCAATAACACAATAATAACAGGAGACCTTAACACACCGTTGATATCAAGGGACAGATCAACCAGACAGAAAATCAGCAAAGAAATAGCAGAACTGAATCACACCTGTGAACAAATGGACTTGATAGATGTATACAGAGTGTTCCATCCAACAACATCAGAATATACATTCTTCTGAGTAGTACATGGGACATTCTCTAAAACAGACCACATACTAACTCACAGAACATATTTAAATAAATGCAGAAGAGTTGAAATTATCCAATGAATGTTATCAGATCATAGCACCATGAAACTAGAAATCAATGACAAAAGTAACTGGAAAACCCCCTCAAATACATGGCAATTAAATAATACACTCTTGAGGAATCATTGGGTAACAGGGAAATTAAACAATACCTACAAGCAAATAAAAATACAAATACAACTTACCGGAATCTGTGGGATGCAATGAAGACAGTCCTCAGAGGAAAATTCATTGCATTGAGTTCTCACATCAGGAAAACAGAACGAATACAAACAAACAACTTGATGCTACACCTCAAACATCTAGAAAAAGAAGAGCAAGTCAAGTCCAAAGTCAAAAGAAGAGAGGAAATTATAAAAATCAGAGCAGAAATTAATGCAGTATAGACTGAATCAAAGAGTTGGTTCTTTGAAACAATAAATAAAATTGATAAGCGCCTAGTTAACCTAATTTAAAAAAGGAAAGAAAAAGCTCAAATTCATGCAATAAGGAACGAAAAAGGTGAATTCACTTCAGACCCTGAGGAAATACAGAAAATCATCAACACCTATTTCAAAAACCTCTACTCCCATAGGTCGATACACAAAAGAAATGGACAGATTCCTAGAAACACGTGAAGTACCAAAACTGGGTCAAGAAGATATAAAACTGCTGAATAACCCAATTTCTATCAATGAAATTGAAAATGTAATTAAGTCCTTAGTACAAAGAAGAGCCCAGGCCCAGATGGATTCACTGTGGAATTTTACAAGAAACACAAAGAAGACCTAATGCCGACACTTCTCAAACTCTTCAATGAAATCGAAAGAGAAGCAATTCTTCCTAAGTCATTCTGGAAGCAAACATACTCTAGTACCAAAACCTGAAAAAGACCCAACTAAAAAAGAGAACTACAGGCCAATCTCCCTAATGAACACAGATGCAAAAATACGCAATAAAATATTGGCAAACAGCATGCAGCAAATATCAAGAAGATTATACACCATGACCAAGTGGAATTCATCCCAAGTACGCAGGGATGGTTCAACATATGTAAATCAATAAATGTGATCCACCATATCAATAAAGCCAAAAGTAAGAATCACATGATCATTTCTATAGATGCAGAAAAAGCTTTTGATAAGGTCCAACACTCATTCATGATAAGAACCTTACAGAAAATTGGAATACAAGGTCTTTTCCTCAATATGTTAAAGGTCATCTATGACAAATCAACAGCCAGCATCACATTAAATGGCCAAAAACTGAAGGCCTTTACCTTAAAATTAGGTACACGACAAGGATGTCCCTTATACCACTTATTCAATATAGTACTGGAAATACTAGCTAGAGCAATTAGACAAGAGAGAAATAAAAGGAATAAAGATAGGAAAAGAAGAAGCTAAATAATCATTATTTGCAGATGACATGATACTCTACATAGAAGACCCCAAAACTCCATTGAAAGACTCCTAGATATAATAAATAAATTCAGCAATGTGGCTCGATACAAACCAATGCTCAAAAAATCAGTAACATTTCTATACACTAACAACAAAATTATGGAGAGAGAAATAAGAGAAGCCAAACCCTTCACATTAGCATCCAAAAAATGAAATACTTAGGAATTAATCTCACGAAAAAAGTAAAAGATCAATGCAGGGAAAACTATAATACCCTGAAAAAGAACTTGAAGAAAATCTCAGAAAATGGAAACACATCTCTTGTTCATGGATAGGAAGAATAAATATTGTGAAAATGGCCATTCTCCCAAAATTGCTATACAGATTCAATGCAATCCCAATGAAAATACCATCAACATACCTCATAGGTCTAGAGAAATCCCTCCTAAAATTCATCTGGAACCAGAAAAGACCTAAAATAGCAAAGGCACTTCTAAGCAGCAAAGGCAAGGCAGGAGGCATCACAATCCCTGACTTGAAGTCATACTACAAAGTTAGCCTAATAAAATCAACATGGTACTGGAATAAACATAGATCTAAAAATCAATGGAATAGACTAGAAGATATAACCACAACTACCAACACACTCAACCACCTTATCTTTGATAAAGGGCCAAACATGTTCACTGGAAAAATGATAGTATCTTTAATAAATGGTGCTGGAAAAACTGGCTCTCCATATGCCAAAAATTAAAACTAGACCCATACCTATCACCATATACTAAACTAAAATCTAAATGGATCAAAGATCTAAATATTAAAACAGAAACACTAAATCTGTTGGAAGACAAAGTGGGTACACATCTTGAAGACATAGGGGTAGGTAGATAATTCATGAACAGGAATCAAACCACATGGGAAATACTTCCTAGAATCAATAACTGAGATCATGTCTTATTAAAAAGTTTCTGCATGTCAAAAGAAATCTCCAGCACAGTGAAAGAAAACCCACAAACTGGGAAAAAATCTTAGTGAACTGTCCCTCAGACAAAGGTCTTCTGTCTAATACATATAAAGAGTTTTAAAAAAATTAGATCCCCAGGAACTTAGGACCCTTGGGAAACCAAGCAAACAGCTCGCCTCCCTGGTAAGTGGCTGTGGTGTGGCAGAACCACAAGTGTCTCCTGAGATCTGCGCCATATTGGAATTTAGGACCCTGGGTAACCAAGCAACCAGCCTGCATCTCTGCTAAGCAATAGTGAACCTATTGGTGCGTGGCCTAGAGTCAAACATCCCACTTTCCCCATCCCCTTCCCCATCCCCCTGTTGGCAAATGGGATCCAGAAATCTGAGCATCTCCTCGAAGACTGACCATAGCAAATAAGGGGGATTTCCTTCTACCTTCTCTTTGAAGGCAAATATTTTTATTACTGTTTTGCTTTATTCTGATTAATGGTACTGCTCTAATCAACATTCTGTTTTGATAAATTCTATAATGTCCTGTATTTCATTTTATTTTGATATATGTGGTTGAAAGAACAACTATTGTAAAGATAATGAAATATACTGTGATACCTATTACTATTATCCCGGTAACCTGCTGTGAAGTTCTGAACCAATTTCACTACACAGTCTCAGTTGGATTTATTCTGTCTTGTTCTGTCATATTTTACTACTTTCAAAATAAAAAGAAAGAAAGAAAAAAATAAGATCCCTGAAATTCAAAGACCCAATCCAAAAATGGGCATCTAAGATGAATACACAGTTCTCAGATGAAGAAATACAAATGGCAAATAAATACATGAAAAAATGTTCATCATTGTTAGTCATTAGAGAAATGCAAAACCCACACTGAAATTCCATCTCACTCCAGAAAGAATGGCCAGGATCAAGAAAACTACCAACAATAAATGCTGGAGAGGCTTCAGGGAAAAAGGAACTCTCCTGCACTGTTGGTGGGAGTGTAGATTGGTGCAACCACTGTGGAAGTCAGTCTGGAGATTCCTCAAAAAGCTGGAATTGGAGGTCCCATTCGACCCAGCTTTTCCACTTCTGGGTATATTCCCAGAAGAACTGAAAACACCATACCACAGTGATATATGTGCACCAATGTTTACAGCAGCACAATTTGTAATAGCCAGATCTTGGAAACAAGCTAAGTGTTCATCAACTGAGGAATGGATAAAAAAAGCTGTGGTATTTTTATACAATGGAGTACTACTCAGCTATAAAGAATGATCACATTGAGATATTTACTAATAAATGGGCACAACTTGAGATCATGCTCATAAGTGAAATAATTCAAACTCACTTGTATAAATACCATATAATCTCCTTAGTGTAAGAAATAGTAAGAGTACATAAGAGTTTATGGTAATCATGACTCCCCATTACATTGTTTTGAAACCTTATAATGATTGCATTGGTTACTTGTTTGTCCTTGTTTGTTTGATTTTACTAACTGTGATTGTATGAACAGCTAATTTGAGGGAAACAAGTCATTATAATAGCCAGTACCGGTATAATATCATCTTACTATGAAGTCCTACCATGCTTTTGTTCTTGTGTTTCCATTGGCTCTATCATGTTGTACCTTATTGGACTGTATTATGTGTGAAAGCATTCCATAGAAAACTAATAAGTTTTCTATGGAAAATGAGATAATATAGTAGCCATTGTTTGTTTTCTGTTATTTGGTCACGAATGCCCTGTGATACTCTCATTCTCTTGAATGTTTTTATACTATTTTGTTATGTTTGATACTATTGTATATGAAGTTATACTCAACTATTTCAAAGAAAGAGACATTGTGGTAGCTACTGTTAATTACAGGTTGTCTTCTAGTGAAATTCTGTGTTGCTTACATTGTACTGTTACTTTATTATGTTCTGTTTTGTCTTAATCTTTAAAATAAGAAAAATTTTTTTAAAAAATCATTCCAACTACTGAATGCAAACATTATAAGGCTTCAAAGCAATGTAATGGGGACTCATAATTACCATACTCAGTGTAATAAATTTTCCTCTGAGGACAGCTTTCACTGCATCCCACAGATTCTGGTCAGTTGTATTTGTATTTTTGTTTGCTTGTAGGTATTGTTTAATTTCTTCAATTTCCCCTCTGACCCACTGATTGCTCAAGAATGTATTATTCAATTTCCATGTGTTTGTGCTTTTTGCAGTGTCTTTTATCATTAATTTCTAATTTCATGGTGCTATGATCTGATAACAAGCATGGTATAATTTCAATTCTTTTGCATTTATTTAAATATGTTCTGTGGTCTAGTACATGGTCTAATTTAGAAAGTGTCCTGTGCTCTGCTGAGAAGAATGTATACTCTGATATTGTTGGATAGAGCACTCTGTATATGTCTACCAAGTCCATTTGTTCACAGGTGTGATTCAGTTCTGTTATTTCTTTGCTGATTTTCTGTCTGGTTGATCTGTCCCTTGATGTCAATGGTGTGTTAAGGTCTCCTGTTATTATTGTGTTATTGCTAATTTGGTTTTTCATTTCTATTAATAATTGCTTTGTATAACTGGGTGCTCTGGAATTTGGTCCAGATATATTTAAGGTAGTTATCTCTTCCTCTTGAAGTTTTCCCCTAACCAGTATGTAGTGACCTTCTTTATGTCTTAGGATCATTCTTGGTTTGAAGTTCACATTGTCTGCAAACAGAATACCTATTCCCAATTTTTTTTTTTTTGGCTCCTATTGCATGAAGCATTGTTTTCCATCTTTTGACTTTTAGTCTGTGAGTTTCCTTTTGGGTTGGATGGGTTTCTTGTAGACAACATATAGTTAGATGTTATTTCTTGACCCATTCTGACAGTCTGTTTCATTTAATTGGTGAATTGAGACCATTTACATTAATGGTTATAACTATTATATATTGGTTTATTGTTGACATGCTATCTTCCTGCTGATGCATCTTTATCTTTCCATCTGCTTTATTGTCTGCCTTGATTAGTGGTTTTTTCCTATGTGTATTTAGACTGTCTTTCAAAATTCTTTGCAGGGTTGGCTTGGTGATCATGAAGTTCTTTAGCTGTTCTTTGTCATGGAAGTATCTTATTTCTCATCCATTTTGAAGCACAGTTTTTCAGGGTACATCAGTCTGGGTTGGAAATTATTTTTCTTTAGAATCTGAAATACTTCTCTCCATGCTCTTCTTGACTTCATTGTTTGTGTTGAGAAGTCTGCTGTGATTCTGATAGGCTTTCCTTTATAGGTGATCTGTCTTTTCTCTCTAACAGCTTTTAATATTCTGTTCTTATGTTGCATTTCTGGGATGGTGATTATTTTATATCTGGAAGTATTTTTATTTTGGTTGTGTCTAATTGGAGTTCTATATGCTTCACTAATCCTAATGTCAGTTTCCATTCTCATATTTGGGAAATTTTCAGCTATTACTTCTGTAAACAGTCTCTTGATATCATTTTGTTATCCCTTCTTTTTCATTTATCTCAATCAGTCTTACATTGTTTTTCTTTAAGTCATCTTGCAGCTGTTATTTCCTGATTCCTTGTTATTTTTAAAAGATCTTTCCTATTCACAAGCTGCAATCTTGTCTTCGACATTTGAAATTCTATCTTTACTTTCATTGAGGCAGTTTTGACAACTTTCAATGGAATTTTTGATTTCCTGTATATCTCTTTGAATCTGCTTTATGTATTCTGTTTGTTTCTTATATTGTTCATCCAGGGATTCTTTTTGTTTTGTTCCTCTAATTTTTTAACTGTGTCTTCTTTAGATATGTTCAGCATCTCTTTTATTACTTTTATTGTTTCTTCTTTTACCTGGCAGATTATTTCTAATTTACTTCCTTTAAGCTTCCCAGAGTTGCTTCATTATTTCAGTTGTTATTATTTCAGGTATTTCAGGTGTATGGCATATATTTTCTTCTATGTACACGGCTCCTATGTACATGGCTTCTATGTACATGGCTTTCTTAGGATGGGCTGGAAGTTTGAGACAAAAGTCTTTTGTTTTGTCATTTTTCTATATTTCCATGTTTCAGTGTTGTTCCAAGGCTTCCCCTGGGTGTGTTGGAAATCATCTCCTATGTCCTTGGTCCCTGGGACTGAATGGAGGTTGCTGAACGTGGTCCAGTCAGGCCCACAGGACGTCCCATGCCACCTCCAGTGTTCCAGGAAGCTAGGCGGGCACATAACCACTGGATGATGGTCCAAAGCTCTCTCTGTGCAAGGACCAATGGGATGGAATTCACTTCAAGTGCTCTCAACTCCCCTGATTGAAGAAGGTGGCTGGGTGTAACCTAGTTGGACCACAAAACCTCCCAAGCCTAGTCTAGTGTGGCTGGAAGCTGGGAAGGTCCTTGACCACTGGGTGCAATGATCTTAAACTCTCTTGGGTCTCAGGATGGTGAGCAGCAAGTGGCATATAACTTGACAATGGAAGATTCTAGACAGAGCCTAAGATGGCTTATAGCAAGCACTATGTCTTCTGAGGAAGAGAAGAAACAGAGAAGCTTAAGCATGTTGGATACACATTCTTCAGAAAAGAACAGACAATATATTACACTTGGTACTAGCCCTTTCAATTTCTGAAGTAGTTTCATATGTTTTGTGTTACTTCAGCTTCTCCAGCCAGGACGACGGCCTGGGAAGCTGTAATATCCCCCATTTCACCCACATGCTTAACACAGCCCAGAGTCAGACTGGCCCTCTCACAGGAAGTGCTTGCTAGTGCCATGGTAAGAGCTTCTCAGCCTCTCCATTTCCTCTAGTCACAGACCCAGTCACAGCACAAGGTTCTTTCACAAGACTGAAAGTGTTATAACATAAAAGTACTTGCTTTGGTTTGGCTGACTTTTTCATGTTTTTGCTTTGTCTTTTTTTAATTTATTTACTTTTTGCCTCCACTCTTGTTTCCCTTTGTTCACTTTATATCCCTTTCCTCCCACCTCAGTTGCCTCCACCGCCCTCCCCACAATACTGTCTCCTGGCTTGTTCAGACACTACTTTTCTCATAGCTTTGGCTGCAAATCTGCTGGCTTCACAGCCAACATTTGGAGATCACAGATTACACAGCTGCGTCCACAGACTGCTGATTGCTTTGTCCTAGGATTGGATGGATGAATTGCTTGCTTGTTTCCTTCCTTCTCTTCCTTTCCTTCCTTCCCTTTCTTTCCATGCCTTCCTTTGCTTTCTTTCTCTTTCTTTCTTTCTCTCTTTCTTTCTTTCTCTCTTTCTTTCTTTCTTTCTTTCTTTCTTTCTTTCTGTTTTTCCTCATTTCTTTCTTTCTATCTTCCTCCCTCTCTCCCAACCTTCCTTTCTTCCTTTCTTTCTTCCTTCCTTCCTTCACTTTAATAGAAAAAAGGTTTTAGGGAAAGGGAAAGAACTAATTCTAGAACTAACAGCCATTAGAATGAACCCTAAAGTGGTTTGTTCTGTTACACACAAATACTTCAGAGTAAAGTGCTTCCAGTGTTACAGCATTTTCATCTACCCAGTCAGTCAACATGCGGAATCTAATCATCAAAAAGATTATAAATGGTGCTCTCGGGTTACACTTCAGAGTTTACTGCCAAGTTGTGAGTGAGAGACATCAGAGAGAGGGTGAGACACGGAGGAAGCTGTCAGTCTGGCCTCTCTGCCCAGCACTAAATTCATACATGTACACAAAGCACATATGAGCAGGAAGGAGCAAAGAAGAGGAAATCTGAAGAACACATTATCATTCTCCTCAGAGCAAGAAAACTTCGGTACCTACCCAGGTGGAGATTCTATGAATGTTTGTCTTATGTTTCCCACGTCTCTCAGCTCTCATACAAACCTATATTCCACTGAGACTCCCAAGGAAAAACACTGAATCCATCAGTAACAGAGGTTTTACTTCAGTTGAGCATTGGCTGTGAAATTCAACTCATTGCTTTCAGGCTAATAAGAAAAAAGATTTGCCTTTAGGAGTCAAGTAAATAAACATGCCTGAAACACACAGTGGGGGCAGATAACAGAGAGAAAAATGAGAATCGGTGCTATTTTTAGTGCTAGCTTTCTGATTATAATTATGCTTGAAGAGCAACTAGCATGAACAATATAAATACAAAGTTAATTTCAGATTCTAAGCTTGCTGCACAATTCTGCAATTATTTAAAATGCAATGTGATCTGCAGTCATTTTTCAACTGTGTGACAAGAAAGAGCATGCCGGGGAGCTTGTTCATAAAGGAGTTGAGGGGAGTTGATCACAGAAAGATGTTTTACTTTAAAAAAAAAAAAAAAAAAAAAAAACTTCTTTTTTGTGCCCTGTTATTCTTTTTGTGCTAACACTGACTGGTGACTTATAATATTCCAGGTACAATGTTAATCACTCTAGTGAGAATTATGTCATTTAATTATAACAGCTTTGTGAAGTAGATATAATTGCTTCTGCCTTACAGAAACCATGGAGCTTATAAAGATGGAGCTAGAGTTTGAACCCAGTCTCTCTGAAACTAGAGTCAAATCACTGTGCTATTCTGCCCAAAGAAAGGATAAGTCACCTTTCCACTTTTTGTGCTTGCTTGAAAAAAAAAGATCCATACCCTACTAACCTTCACTAACCTACACATACATCACCAAGAACAGGGCCCAGGTTACTCAGAGAAGCAGAGTTGTCTCATATGGGCCAGAATGAGCAGGGTCACAGTCTTTGTACCATTCCTAGAGCAGTTCCCTGGGAGCACCCCCTGACTCAATGAGTTCTGGCCAGAGCATCATAGTACAGATATTCTCATCCCTTTTGCCAATTAGAATACTGAGAAGTAGGCACTCTGGTTTAACTCTTACCCTATTTTTACCATCACCCAAAAGCATGATGGTTTTGAGGGTCATGCTCACGGCTTTTCAAAACTCTCCTTCCTTACCCTGCTCGTAAGTTGCAAGGTGACCAGATTCAAGTTCGCTAAATATGTGTCTGAACACAAATGGGCTTCATTCATATAAACTACACCAAAGGCTGAACCTACAGAATCTGTGAAGAGAGGAAGGGGTTCACTGCACATTATGCAGTGCTTTATTATTGTCTAAGATGTACCCATATGTGGCAGTTTCTCTGGATGTAACCCCATTGTTAATCATCGTAAAATTCCACAATAAAACAAGTCAAAAATCAAGTCAAACTGCATGCATAAGACTGAATGGCATTCTAAAGAAAGAGATGTCTAAGAAGCTAAGCTAAGAAGGCATGGTTGTGGACAAACTGCTAGTTACTGGGATGTGGCTTTTCCAATGAAGTACAGCGATACTGTTTTTGAGAAGAAAAAATCATAACCTAAAACTATTGGGGCAATAGTTTTGCCTTTCAGGAAAACACTTACACCACTAACTTGGCTAGAATATTTTGTATGAGTTTAGGAAACTTTGAGATCCAAGTGACAAAAAAGCCAATCCAAACTAGTTTGAGTAAAAAGGGAATGTGTCTAGAGCTTGCTTCTGGCACAGATGAACTCAAGGACACAAATTCTGCCACTAGAGCCTGTTCTCTCTCTCTACCAGGTTCTTTCTCCCTATGTTTCTGTCATGGCCAGTGTCTACTTGGCAGCAGAAATGACTGTCAGAAGCTCCTGTCCTAATTCTCTCTGAAGTTCAGGAGGAGTAAGAACCAGTGTTCTGGGCTCCATTGTGATTGACCTAAATCATTTTAGGTGCTAATCCTTGATCATATGCCTGTGGCCAAGGGAACTGAGTACACTTTTTGGCCAAACTGAACCACATGCCCATCCACAGAGGCACAAAGTTCAAGACAGGATAGGTCCTGATGAAAATTTAAAAAATTTCTTCTAAAAGAAAGGAAAAGACGCCTGTCGATGTCCGCTCCCGGCCGGCAGGAAGGACACACGACAAAGTCTGGTAGTGGACAACCTTTTCTTTTTATTTTCCTTCTCCGTACAGCCTGCCCTGGGATCGCTCCCAGCCGAAGCCTCCTCTGGTCCGCTCCCCGCGGCTCCTTTTGTGCTTCAGTCTGCCCCAAAGCCTCTACCGGTCCGCTCTCCGCGGCTCCTTCTGGGCTTCTACTTCCGGGCTTCTACCTGGCTTCTTCTTCCGCCCAGGGGTGGCACCGGTATATATACGGATACAGTGTCCAATCATGTTAAAGTAAGCAAGGCAAGCTGATTGGCTAACATCATCAGTTGCCAGGCAGACTATATTGTTGAGCGGGTTGTTTACGCGGTAAGCAGGAAACTAACATATTCGATGGGAGGGGTAATCTACCTCAGGCTTTGCTCTTTACCACAGGCCGCACGTCCGCCGCGCAAGGCGAGCTATCACAGACGCGGCTCCCAACATCTCCCCCTATTTTATTTTTTATGAATGTGCGCATCGTAGCCCTTCCTGGACTGGGTGCAGAGGCTTATGCCCTATGTGTAGGCCCACCGTAGGTCCTTGGCTTAGACCCTGGTTGGCCATGCCATGGTCTGCCAAGGCCCTGAGGCCCTCGTCCTTTTTCTAGGGCCAGGCACAAACTGGACGGAACCTGGATGCACACAAGCTTGCACTCATTTCCTCTCCGTAAAGAAATCCCCTCGGAGAGAAATTTAGACCTGGGCAGCATCTAACAGTCCAGCGGCTTACGTGCAGGATGGGGTAGGGCCTGGCTTAGGTCGAGTCGTGCTGGGGAGGCACGCTCTTACCCGTCATTGACTCACCTACCCTGCTGTGTATTGTCGCCTTATGGAGGAGAATGAGGGATGCCCGCCATATCTAGACTCGGTCGTGGGCCAATTGAGCAAGCCATGCATATGCCTGAGGATCTTCTTGTCCATTTCGGGCTACCGCTATTTCTATTCATCTTATTGGTTGGTCTGTGATGGATCTCCAGTAGGGCAGGTCTGATCTTCAGTCGAGGGCTTTGTTGCCCGTGTCAGTCTCTCCGGTATCCACAGTGGTTCTCGTCCCGGTTCCTGTGGGAAAACACAAACCGCGCCTCGGTTCCAGCTGACCACTGGATCCGGGCCCATCCATTGTCCTGTCAGGACATCTTTCCACTTCACCCACCCTTTATGGTTGGGGGAAGGGTTGCAGTGCTCCACAGCTGGGGAGCGATTATCATTATTTAAATTTAAAAAATTGTGTGTGAATAGTGCCATGGATAATCGTGCCTTTGGGGCCAGGCCTTGGCCTACTCCCCCTTTTTGTTTTTTATTTTTTATTTTTTATTTTTATCTTTTTCGTTTTTTTTTTTTTTTTTTTTTTTTTTTTTTTTGGTACCAGGGATCGAACTGGCGATTGCCTGCTTACAAGGCAGGCGCTTATGCCGCTGAGCTAAATCCCCAGCCCCCATTTCCTCGACCGGCGTTTTTCTCAGCCTGCTCGGCAGAGAACTCTGTGTACCAGGCTCGTCAATCCAGGTAACTGCCCGAGGGCAGACACGCCTTTGCCAGCTGAATCCAGTCCGCGGGGGTGAGGGGCCCAGAAGACAGATTCTCCAGCATGGCAATGGTGTAAGGCGCAGTCGGCCCAAAGGTTGTAACTGCATTTTTAAGTTCTCTAATCTGCTTTATCTCAAAAGGCTCCCATACATTGCGTCCCTGGCCCATAGCTACTTGTACAGGAAATATCCCGTAGGGGCCACTATCTATCCCAGGTGGATGTACCTCATGAGACAAGCGTCCCCCCTGCCAAAGCCGCCTGTAAAAATACCGACCCGCCGGCGGCGGAGCATAAGACAGCGGCCGTGATTGGGCGGAAAATGGGGGCCCGTGCATCACTTCCTGTTCTGGCGAAAGGGGAGAGAGCTCCCAGGCGGCCGCCTCGTGGCGAGGAATCGCCTCCGGAAACGGCCCCCAAGGTGGGGCGGAAGGCTTCGCCTCCCTCTCGCGCCGGGGAGCGCTCAGGAGCTCTCTACTCCTCCGCAGACCAGGTTGAGCAGAGCGCAATTCGCGGGGCAACGCTGGAAAAGAACCCTGCGACTCCTTATTGAGCGACTTAGGCTCCTGACAGCTGGTCTCTTTGGCCTCCTTGCCATTCAACTTTCCCTCGTCCTCGGAGTCAGACGACTCCGAGGCTAGAGCCCCGTCCTCCTCCTTAGCATCCTTGTTTCCCTTGACGGACCCCTCTCGGGAGCTCCCTGACTGGGCCTGCTCAGATACCCTGCGTACTTTTGTAAGCTCTTGAGAGCTTTCTCCACAACCACCCTCGCTCTTAGTGTTGCTACCTAACATGTTTCCCATCTTTTAATATGTTACTCACCGCGTGAGGCCCAAGGAATCCGCCACTTACGCATGAGCCTGAGGGGAGTCTAAAAGCCCTGTAGGTGCGCGCCACCCAGAGCCCAGGCTTATCCCCAACTCACCTGTCTCGCAGCTCTGTACTGGAGCGTTGTCCACTTCCACGTCTCGGGGGTGATCAGTCCCCGTACGGGCCACCAAATGTCGATGTCCGCTCCCGGCCGGCAGGAAGGACACACGACAAAGTCTGGTAGTGGACAACCTTTTCTTTTTATTTTCCTTCTCCGTACAGCCTGCCCTGGGATCGCTCCCAGCCGAAGCCTCCTCTGGTCCGCTCCCCGCGGCTCCTTTTGTGCTTCAGTCTGCCCCAAAGCCTCTACCGGTCCGCTCTCCGCGGCTCCTTCTGGGCTTCTACTTCCGGGCTTCTACCTGGCTTCTTCTTCCGCCCAGGGGTGGCACCGGTATATATACGGGTACAGTGTCCAATCATGTTAAAGTAAGCAAGGCAAGCTGATTGGCTAACATCATCAGTTGCCAGGCAGACTATATTGTTGAGCGGGTTGTTTACGCGGTAAGCAGGAAACTAACATATTCGATGGGAGGGGTAATCTACCTCAGGCTTTGCTCTTTACCACAGGCCGCACGTCCGCCGCGCAAGGCGAGCTATCACAGACGCGGCTCCCAACAGACGCCTGTACAAGATGCTTTTTCCTCACTGGGACAAATAGCTGATATCCGTAAGTTAAAGGAGGAAACAGTTACTTTGGTTCATAGTTTTAGTAGGTTCAGTCCATGGTTAACTGGCTCCAAAGCAGAAACAAAATAGTAGAAGGACCTGGCAAAGTTAAGCTGCTCAACTAATGTTGGTCAGGAACCACAGAGCAAAGGGAGGAGCCAGGCACAGTAATATACCCTTCTAGGTCACACCTGCAGTGACCTATCTCTTCCAACCAAGCTCCACACCCAATAGTATATTTAACTATGAACTCACTAATGATTAAGACACTGATTAGTGACCACATGATTTAATCACCTTTAAAGATCCTCCATCTCTGAATACATGAGACTTTTGGGAGATATTTTTAAGATAAGGTCTTGCTTTATAGTTCAAGCTAAACTTGAGCTCATTATGTAGCCTAGTGACCTCAAAAAAATTGTGATCCTCCTGCCTCAACCTCCCAAGTTGTGAGATTACAGGCATGTACCACCTTTCCTCAGTCTTTGGGGGAATGTTTTGGGCCTAAACCATAATATTTTATCTCTAGCCCCTGAAAGATTTATGCCTGTCTCATTACATAAAATGTGTTTAATTCATCTCTAAGAATCACCAAAGTTTTAACAGTATTTTATTGTTAAAATCTTCTAGTCTAAAGTCTTTTCTAAGACTCAAGGCAATCTCTTATCTGTAAACCCCTGTAAAAAATAAAAATAAAGTGAAATCCTTTCAACATGCTTTGGTACAAGGTAAACATTTTCATTGCAAAAAGTAAGAATCAGGAGGATAGAAAAAAATGGATCAAAGGAAAACCAAAATTCCACAGGGCAAACATCAAGCCCTATAACTTCATGCTACCACATGGGGTAGATTGTGGGAATGTGAGAACTCTAAAGAGCTTAGGAAGAGTCATCGCTACAGCCTTACATGTTGCAGCCCACATGGCCTTCCTCTTTGCTAGCTCTGCTCACTGCCTGAGGATTTTCTCAGGAGTTACTTCACATTCTTGGCATCTCAAAATTTCTAGGATCTCCCATGCACTTTTGGCTTTACCCTCGAGCCCTACACAATGCCATCTCAGAAGATCCTTGCTTGGCCTCCTAGATCTTCCTTTGAGATTTGGGTGAAAGACTCCATGACCTCATAACTCTTGTATTCAGCATTCCTGAAAAACCAAAACCATGTGAATGATACTTAAGTTTACTACTAGCTCAAACAGTACCAGAATCCCTTGGGTCATAGATGCAGTGGCCTCTGAGTGCCTAGGTGAACCTGGGATATATTTCCCTGAATCTGGGATGTATTTCCTTAACCTCCCCTGAGTGAAGAGGATGCCCAGGCACTCTTTTTAAAGCAAAGATTTAAAGGAGTGTACCTTTTTACAATGTCAAATCTATAATGGGTGTGGTCAGGCCAATTACTGAGATGTCCTCAAGGCATCTTTCCTACTGTCTTAATGTAAAATATTTGACCTTTTAAAAATGACTGTAACATTTTGAGAAATCATACTCTCCTTGACCCCAACATAACAGCATCTTGTTTTGGGCCAATCTATTAAAAAATTTAAATCATTTAGCCCTGCTTTTCACTGCTGATTCTCACTGTTGCAGCCACCAGTTCCACAGGTTGAACACTGGACTGTATGAAAAAAAAATATTTTGCTAATGGATTTGTCATCTTTAAACTCAACCTCATTCAATCTTAGAAGATGGGCAAAACATAAGACAGTATTTTACTAGAATGCAACATACTTGATCTCTAGTCCAGTTTCCAATAGAATCCTCATTTCCAACTACAGTGGTACCTCAGTTCATGAAATCTTTTGTTTGTAAACAATTTGGTTCACAAACAAAAGCATTTGAAAATTTTTTTATTTTATTTGCAAACTTCATTAGATGACAAACGACCATGGCCATCTTCCCCACGCAAACTAAACATGGCCATTTTACAAAATCATAAAACAAATTAAATTCATGAAATAGGTACAGGTTTATGAGCTGAGCCTTTTCTTCCCACATTCCTATCAACATTTTGGTTTTCTAAGCTTCACCAAGAATCTTCCATCAAGTTTACCTATAGCACCCTAGGGCTTCTCTAGGCTATATTTCTAAACTCTTCCAAATGTCTCCTACAAACCAACTCCAAAGGTTTCTGAATGACATGGTCAGCTACAATAACAGCAATGGCCTCACTTATAGTATTAATTTTCTGTACAGGTCTTATTTTTATTACTGGAACAAAATACCTGATACCCACAGGGTATCAGGAGGATAGGGTTACTTTTGGCTCATGGTTTTAGTAGGTATAATCTATGGTCACCTGGTTCTAAGTCAGAAACAGTATGTTGGAAGTAATTGGCAAAAGAATAGTAGCTAGGAAACAGAGAATGAAGGAAGGAGCCAGAGACAAGAAAATATCCTTCTCAGTCACAATCCCAGTGACCCACGGCTTCTGACCAAGCCCCACTTCCTACAGCATATTGAGATGCAACCTCATCAACGCTCTAATCCACTGACAAGTATAGCACTCCCATGGTCCAATTACCTTCTAAAAGCTCCCCCTGTGACCATGGGAGACTTTAGTGGGGAGCATTTTAGTTCTAAATCACAACAAAGCCTAGAAACAGTAGACGTTTTCTATTGCATTTTTTTATAAACCAAAGTACTTGCATGCATTTCCTAAAATCACCAATGCTGACACACAAAATGTTTAACTATGAGTAGACTTTTAATTGCACTTTTCCCCTCATAATGTATGACCTAAATCTTGGCACATAGTTTAAAGACTTAGGTGCCCACTGGTATAAGAATGCTTTCCAAAACTATCTAAGCCTAACATTAAAATCAAAAACTTAGACCAAATTTCTTGCATCTCTGTCTCTAAATTATGAAATAGCTCCTAAATTATGAAAATGGCTCCTAATTATGAAATGTTATATTGATAAATTTATATAAGTATTCTGTACAATTTCTATGTATTTGCAGTTTCTCACGTAAAGAGCTTGCCTGCAAGTCGTGTCTCTGTTGTTCCCCCTCTCCAACCTTACCTATGTCTTAGAAAGATTGAGTTGTGTATGCTACATCAGTGGGCTCCCTTGAGCTCCAATGCCTGGTTGGGCTCATCCAGTGGGGAAACAGCATAAGGTCAGGAGGGAGAGGAGTCTAGAGAGCAAGCTGAATCCCTCAGTCGAAGGCCACAATGCCTACAAAATGCCTTCTTTCTACACAACTGTCTCCCTGAGAGCTCTAGTAACTGCTCCCTCTTCTTGCTTCCCACAGCCTGTGGCTACTAAGAGAGCCCCTAACAGTTCTGCCATCCATTTGGCTCCCTACACCTTCCCACGTCCTTGTAAACAGTCCTTTATTAAAACTCTCCTCCAATTTTCCTAATTTAAGGGAGTCTACTTCCTACTGAAATTCTGATTAACACAACATGGAAAATTTGAATAGGAAAACAGAAAAGGGACCCAAAAAAGGTGGCCAGAGACTATCAAATTCATTATACAATTAAGGACAAAATGTTATAAATGAATCCAACCAATCTACTGTTTGGATTGATTTATATCTGTACATGAATGAACTCCTTAAAACTCCCACATCAGAGTTGGAAACCAAGACTAATATCACTGCACTAAAAATTTTCCACTTAAGAGAAAGTTTTAGCACATATGTATTCACAAATACCTTAGCTATAGTTTTGGTAAACAGAGAAGACCAGAGAAACAAGGTAGTAACTCAGGAGGATGCTGGAAAAAGTAAAAGATTTTCTACTTGAACTTTTCCTGTTTTCCTGCTTCTTAGACAAGTATCAGTCAACTCCCCCTACTGACTCGGGAACCAACTCTCTGCATTGAAGTGTTTGTTCCCTTTGCAAAGGTTCAGGCACAATTATGATCGGTAGAAGACAGGCAGTCAGGGAAAGAAAACCCTGTAGGGGGACAGAAGCAGTGGGGTGATACGGGAGAACGAGAACACGGGAGATGGGAGCAGGTGTGAGAGGCTGCCACTGGAGGCCTGGATGGCGGATGACTAACAAGGCAGCAAAGGCATGAAAAGATTGAATCGCTTGATATTATGCAAGAAAATTAATGGGTGGGGGACTAGTAAAGACTTCCTAGTTGCTCAGTAACCGGAGAACAATAGCCTGGAAGCTCTTTAGCCTACATTCCATTGGAAACAAGGGCTACTGGCCAATGTGCTCCAGTGAGCATACTCTAAGGAGGCGGACTTAACCATATGAGCTTGCTCTTTGTCAAACCAAAGACATTTTCTGTTAATAAACAGAAAGAGTAGGGCTGTCGCCGTAGGAAATCTAGCGGATCTGAGGAATAACAAAAATGGGATGAAGAGAAAAATCACAGGTTAGCTTTAGAATTCCCATGCTTTTAATTTGTGTCAATTTTCTTATCAGCAGCTCATTTTCTCTCTGCCTGAGCCAGAGGACTTGTTCATATACTGACACAGGTCACCCTTTCCCTGATCTGCAAATCCCTGCTGGTGTTTGTTGATTTGTTTGTTTTTAAGTGCTTTTCAAGATGTTACTAAGAAGGAGTGAGGGAACACATTTACTTCATAGTCTTGGCTTTTGGCCATTCTAAAATCTACGATATTTTGTCTGCCCCCATCCAAGACTGCTGCTTTCAATAGCCCAATTGATTCTTCATTTTAATGAAAAGTGTTATCCTTTTCTCATTCAGTTCAGATAACTATTGCCCAGGAAATCATTATAATTCAATTCAATTTAAAAATGAGATTCCACCTGCAACCATATGTTAAACTTGCATTTGTATAAGAAGGTTGGTATTTTCATTTTATATTAAATGCAAAGGTGCATGATGATAGATTTTCAATGGTGATAGTCAAAAGGATTTATCTCTTTTTAAATATGATTAATTACTATTCACATGTGTCTGAAAGGAAGTTATTTGACCCTTAGAAAAACATTTTTCATAAAACAGAATCTACCATTAAGCAGGCTTCTATCAAGTGAATTTGTTTTTTTAAGAGAATGAAACAAAACAAGGCAGATCAGAACAAAACGATGCAAGCCACACAGGATTTCAAAACAAGATAACAGGAAATCAACTGGCTACCACAGTGTCTTCTGTTCTCCCCTAAATAGTTGTCCATATGTTCACACACAGTGAATTCACACAAAACAAAACAGTATAAAACCGATCAAAACAAAAGAATGAAAGGATTATCGACCTTCAAAAATAGACAATAGGAAAATCAACACTGCTACCATAATGTCTCTTGTACTTTTCAAAATAACTGTCGATACCTTCACATATATTGAAATCAAATAACATAAAACAGACTAACACCAATAAAAAACAAAGAATAAAAGCATTATTGGACTTCAAAACAAGATGACAGAAAACCAGCAATGGCTACCATAATGTTTCATTTTCTTAAAAGCAGCAGCTCATACCATCACATGTAATAAAATCAATTCTTGTAAATTCTTTAGGAAAAGTTCTAGGCATGTATAAGTCTATACATATACATCTATCCTTTCTGTATTAGAGGCAAAAACAAAACACAAAAGAGACAAATAAATAACAATAACAAAGAAGCCCAAACAATAACAATATAGGCTTTCAGAACAAGGTGGTTCAAACATAACTAAGGTTATTATTTTGCAGTTATCTTCAAAAGAGTTACTCAGATTACCAGATAGAAACATGAAAAATTTATCTAATTCTGTACTGTTTTGTTCCAAGAACTAATAAAATTAGTAGTATAATCATTTTATCTGGCTTAAGTATATATATACAAATTTATGTCTTTTTTTCTTTTCCCTTCCTTTTTTTCCCCTTTCCCCCATCTGAATTATTTTTTCCTCTTTGAGCAGTTTCTTACCCCTTCACAATATTTATTGAAGATTTTGTATCTTATTTACTCTCAGTTTCTTTCACAAGGGACATAATAGAGTGTTTAAACATGTGAGTTTGATTTATTTCACTTATGAGTATGATCTAGTCACATCCATTTACCTATAAAAGCCTTAATGTGATCTTTATGTATAGTTCTCCATTGTACAAAAATACCACATCGTTTTTATCCATTCCTCAGTTGATAGGCATTTAGCTTGTTTCCAAGATTTGGCTATTACTAATTGTGCTGCTATAAATATGGATGCACATATATCACTGTGGTATGATGTTTTCAGATCTTCTAGGAATATGCCCAGAAGTGGAATAGCTGGTTCAAATTCCAATCCCAGCTTTTGGAGGAGACTCCAGTCTGATTTCCACAGTGGCTTACGAGTCTACATTCCCACCAGCAGTGCAGAACAGTACCTCTTTCCCCACAGTGTCACCAGCATTTGTTGTTGTTAGTTTTCTTGATCCTGGTCATTCTTTCTGAAATGAGATGGAATCTGAGTGTGGTTTTAATTTGCATTTATCTAATGACCAATGATGCTGAACATTTTTTCATGTACTTATTTGCCATTTGTATTTCTTCTGCTGAGAAGTGTGTATTCATTTCAGATGCCCATTTTTAGATTTGGGTCTTTGAGTTCAGGGTTCTGATTTTTTAAAAATTCTTTATATGTTCTAAATAGAAGTCCTTTGTTTGAGGGATAGTTGACTAACATTTTTTCAGAATTCATGAGTTTTCATTTACTCTGTTGGAGACTTCTTTTGACACAAAAACGTTTTAATAAGACAAGATCCCAGTTTTTGATTCTGAGAAGTATTTCCCATGCAGTTTGGATTTTTGTTCATGAGTTCTCTACCTACCCATATATTTCCAAATTTCTATGTACTTTGTCTCCAGCAGATTTAGTGTTTCTGTTTTAATACTTAGATCTTTGATCCATTTTGACATCAATGTAGTGCATAGTTATAGGCTTGGGTCTAGTTTTAGTTTTTGGCATATGGACAGCCAGGTTTTCCGGCATCACTTCTTAAAGAGGATATCTTTCTTCCAGTGAATGTGTTTGGCCCCTTGATCAAAGATACAGTGGCTGTGTGTTTGTAGTTATGGCGTAACTTCTAATCTATTCCACTGACCTATGTCTGTTTTTATTCCAATACCACACTGATATTATCATGGTAGCTTTGTAGTACAACTTCAAGTCAGAGATTGTGATGCCTCCTTCCTTGTCTTTGTTGCCCAGAATTGCCTTTGCTATTCTAGATCTCTTATGGTTCCAGATAAATTTTAGGAATGATTTCTTCACATCTTTGAGATATGTTAATGGTATTTTAATTGGAATTGCATTAAAGCTGTATAACAACTTTGGGATAATGGCCATTTTCACAATGTCTGTTCTTTTTATCTATGAACAGGAAATGTCTTTCCACTTTCTGAGATGGAATTCAATTTCTTTGTTCAGAGTGTTGTAAATTTCACTGAATAGATCTTTTACTTCCTTTGTTATATTGATTCTTAAGTATTTCATTTTTTGGATGCTAATAAGAAGTATATTGTTTCCCTAATTTTATCTCAGTGAGTTTGTTTTTGGTGTACAGGAATGCTACTGATTTTTGAGTGTAGACTTTGTATTCAGCTAAATTACTGATTTGGTTATTATACCTAGAAGTCTTTCAATGGAGTTTTGGGGATCTTCTATGTAGAATATCATTTAACCTACAAATAATGATATTTAACTTCTTCTTTTCCTATCCTTTTATGTGTCTCTCTTGTGTAATTGCTCTGGATAATGTTTCTAGCACTATATTGAATAAGAGTGGTGATAATGTACATACTTGTCTTGTTCCTGATTTTAAAGTGAAATATTTCAGTTTTTGACCATTTAATATGATTCTGGCTGTTGGTTTGTCATAGATGGCTTTTATCAGATTGTGGCAAAGCCCATCTATTCCAATTATCTTTTCTGCATCTAGTGAAATGATCATGTGACTCTTATCTTTGGTTCTATCGATATGGTGTATTACACTATTGATTTGTATATATTGAACCATCCCTTTATTCCTGGGATGAATTCCATTTGGTCGTAGTGTATAATCTTTTTTGATGACTTGCTATATTCTACTTTCCAGTATTTTATTGATGATTTTTGCATCAATGTTCATTAGGTAGATTGGTCTGTAATATTCTTTTTTGGTTGGGTCTCTCTCTGGTTTTGGTATTAGAGTAATACTTGCTTCCAGGAATGAGTTAGGGAGACATGCTTCCCTCTCTGTTTCCTTGAAGAGTTTGAGGATTGTAGGAATTAAATATTCCTTGAATTTCTTGTAGAATTCCACAGTGAAGCCACTGGGACCTGGGCTTTTCTTTGTTGGTAAGGTTCTAATTATATTTTCAATTTCATTCATTGAAATTGGGTTATTCAGAAGTTTTACATCTTCTTGATGTAGCTTTGGTAATTCATATGTGTTTAGGAATCTGTCCCTTTTTTCTGTGTTATCGAACCTATGAGAGTAAAAGTTTTTGAAGTAGGTATTGATGATCTTCTGTATTTCCACAGGGTCTGTAGTGATTTCACTGTTTTCATTTTTATTGCATGAATTTGAATTTTTTCTTTCCTTTTTTAAATAGGATTGGCTAGTGGCTCATCAATTTTATTTATTCTTTCAAAGAACCAACTCTTTGATTTGTTAATTCTTTGTATTGTTCTTAGTATCTATTTCTGCTTTGATTTCTGCTCTGATCTCTCTAATTTTCTCCCTTCTTTTGGCCTTGGGCTTGACTTGCTCTTCTTTTTCTAGATGTTTGAGGTATAGCATCGGATTATTTATTTGTGTTCATTCTGTTTTGTCGATGTGGGAATTCACTGCAATAAGTTTTCCTTTGAGAACTGCTTTCATTGCATCCCAACAGGTTCCAGTAAGTTGTATTTGTATTTTGATTTGCTTATAGATATTGTTTAATTTCTTTAATTTCCTCTATGACCCATTGATTGTTCAGGAGTGTATTATTTAATTTCTGTGTGTTTATGGAGTTTTTGCAGTTTCTTTTTTCATTAATTTCTAGTTTCATGGAGCTATGATCAGATAATATGCATGGAACAATTTCAATTCTTTTGCATTTACTTAAGCAAATTCTATGGGTAAGTATATGGTCTGTTTTAGAGACTGTCCCATGTGAAGCTGATGTTGTTGGATAGAACACTCTGTACATATCTATCAAGTCCATTTGTTCACATGTGTGATTCAGTTCTTTTATTTCTTTGCTGATTTTTGTCTAGTTAATCTCTCATTAATACCTCAAAGGGGTATTAAGGTCTCTCATTATAATTGTGTTATTGCTTATTTTGAATTTTTATTTCTATTAACATTTGTTTTACATAGCTGGATGCTCTCATATATATTTACATAGCTGGGTGCTCTCATATAATTATATATAATATAATATTGTATATATATATATATATATATATATATATATATGATTGTTATCTCTTCCTCTTGAAGTTTTCCCCTAATTAGTATGTGGTTACCTTCTTTATCTCCTCTTTCTTGGATTGATGTTCACATTGTCTGCAAACAATACAGCTATCCTTGATTTTTTTTGTGGGGGTGGGGAGGCAGCTCCTCTTTCATGAAGTATTGTTTTTTATCCTTTGACTTTCAGTCTATGAATTTCCTTTTGGGTCAGATGAATTTCTTGTATGCAGCATATGGTTGGATGTTGTTTCTTGATGCATTCTGCCAGTCTATTTCTTTTAATTAGTGAATTGAGGTCATTTACATTAATGTTTATAACTGGTATGTATTGGCTTATTTTTGTCATGTTATCTTTCTGCTGCTGGTTCTTTACCTTTCTTCTTTGTTTAATTGTTTGCCTTTCTTAGTGCTTTTTTTCTGTTGCTATTCTTGCAGTTGTAGTTATGTTTATGTCTATCTAGAATATTTTTCAGTATTCTTTGCAGGATTGGCTTGGTAATCATGAAGTTCTTCAGTTATTCTGTTTTAGGAAGTATCTTATTTCTCCATCAAGTTTGGCAAGGTACATCAATCTGGTTGGAAGTCATTTTCCTTTAGGATCTGAAATACTTCACTCCATGCTCTTCTTGACTTCATTTTTTGTGTTGAGAAGTCTGCTGTGATCCTGATAGACTTTCCTTTATAGGTAATTTGTCTCTTTTCTCTAATAGCTTTTAATATTCTATTCTTATGTTGAATATCTGAGGTGTTGATTATTATATGTCTAGGTCTAGACAAAATAATTTGGCTATGGCTAATTGGAGTTTGATATGCTTCACTTATCTGTATGTCAGTTTCCATTCCTATGTTTGGGAATTTTTCAGTTATTACTTCTATAAATAATCTTTTTATATCATTTGTGTTGTCACTTTTTCATTTACACCTGTCAACCTTATATTGTTTTTCTTTGCATCATCTTGCAACTGTTGAATTGTTATTTCCTGATTCCTTGTTATTTTTAAAAGCAGCTTGTTCACTAGCTGCTATCTTTTCTTCAAGGTCTGAAAGTCTGTCTTCAGATTCATTCAGACAGTTTTGCCAGATTTCAATTGAATTTTTGATTTCTTGGATCTCTTTGAATCTGTTTTACACATTCTATTTCTTTCTTATATTGTTCATTCAAGATTTCTGTCTTTTTTGCAAAGATCCTCAATTTTTTAAACTATGTCTTCTTTAGATGTGCCCAGCATTTCTTTTATTATATTTATCATTTCTTATTTTACCTGAGAGATTGTTTCTGATCTGAGTTCCTTTACAGCTTCATAGAGTTGTTTCTTTACTTCAGTTGCTATCATTCTAGAAGTTTCAGTTGCATGGCTTACACTTCCTTCTCTGTCCATGTCTCTTAGGTTTGTTTGAGATAGGCTGGAGGTTTGAGACTGCACTTTTCTCTTTCATTTTGTCATTTTCCTGTATTCCACTGGGGAAGCCAAATGCAAGGTCTCAGTTTTTTCCTGGGTTGAGTTTTTTTTTTTTTAATTTTATTTAAGGAGAAAAGAAAAAAAAAGGCAGAGAAAGGGTACAAGTTATACAGATTTACAGAAAAAAAATAAACAGTAGGAAATCACTAGTTAATGGATTACATATTGTCATCTTAGAAATAATTGTTCAAGTCACAAAATTAAAGCTTGTAAAGTGGACATTCCAACAATGATACTGCAAACAGTTCTGTTCAATGATCCAATAAAACTCTGTGTTATCATTTTCTATCTTATACACTTAAATATACATGCAGTTATATAGTTTAGAGCACTTTCTTTTCCTCTCTTTTGTACAATGACTATTACACATTTAGGGTTTCATTGCTCCCACGGTTCTTATTACTTTTTTGGAAGAGAGTAAAACCAAATGTGACATAACAGAACAGAATCGGTCAAGTCAAAAGGGTGGACATAATAGATAATGTAAAAACATAATACAAGGTGATCAACAATGGTTACCATAATGCCTCCCGCTATCTCTAATAGAATTGCCACCTGGGTTGAGTTTTTCTGTCCTTAGTGCAGGGAGTTTCCCCACTTGAGTAGGAGTCATTAGCCAAGCTTTATCAATCCCTAGTGGCACTCAAAGGCTCCTCAATTAGGGGTAATGTGCTGGGAAGACCTTCAGCATATCCCACATGGCATTCCAAAGCTCCTCAGCTTTAGGTTACTAGGCAAGGACCTACCAGGTTCTGAGTGGTGTACCAAGGCTGAACAGCTGGATGAGGTATGCTGTGCAGGCTTTCAACTCATGCCACATGGTGCACCAAAGCTCCCCAGCTGCTTGGTATTGCTGGGCAGAGCCCTAACAGGTTCTAAGAGAGGTACTGAGATTACATGGCTAGGTGGAGCTTGCTGGCAGGCCTTCCTGCTCACACCACTTGGCACAGGAGCTTCCCCGGCCACTTGGGGTCACTGGGAAGGTCCCAACGGAGACCTGGAGTGACCCACTGATGCTCCCCAGCTGTTTGGGGTTGGTAGGTGGGACCCTACCAGGTTCCAAGCAAGTGCTGAGACTGCTAAGTAGAGCTTGCTGCGCAGGCCTTCTGCTCACGCAGCTCTGGCACTCAGGCATGCAGGAGGTTCCCTGCCACTCGGGGTCACTGGATGGGGCCCAACCAGGACCTAGAGCAACCGATTGACACTCCCTGGCTATTTGGAGATGCTGGGTAGGACCCTCCAGGCTCCAAGTAATTTCCCAAGGTTGCATGACTAAGTGGAGTTTGCTTTTCAGACTTTTCCACTAATGCTGTGAATTTGATTTTGACACAAAGAAATAGAGTAACAGAGATGAGAAGGAAAACAAAGTATTTTCAGTGGATATTTGAAATGATACTGAAACACAAAAAGTTCTTAGAGAGCATTTGACATTAATTTGACTCCTAACACCTTTTCTGCACCCTTGCCCCACACCCAGGCACTGTCTTCCAGACTTCAACCAATGAGCACATTGTAATCCCCAGGCAATGGTGATTTGATTAGGAGTAGTGAATAGTTTGCTGGAACTTCTATAGAGAAAAAAGTCAATCTCATCTTTAGGAGTTATTTAAAGAAATTTTATAACTGAAATGTGTGGTTTGAAGATGTAAGATCTAGTTATCTTGGAAATTTTACTACGTAAAAGGGAGATTCAGAATGTTCACAATCACTTGGATGACATCATTTGAGCAGTTAGGACAAGTTAAGTGCTACCTCTGGATTTTTCAGTCATGCTTGCATATCTTTATGCCTCAGCTAATTGAAGTTGTGTTCTGTCACTTGCAACCCTTAGAGCCCTGGATATACTGGGGCAAAATCAGATGACTACCATTCTGGGAGTCAGTAGAAAATACGTCAATGCCTACATTGCTTAGTGTTTTAGATCAGAGGCTCCTGGGCCTGATTGGGTCACTTGAAAACTTGGTTAAAAAAAATTGTGTGTGAGTGTGTATATATATATATATATATATATATATATATATATGTGTATGTATATATATGTATGTATGTATGTATATATATATATGTTAAACTTGAAAATCAATGACTTTAGGAAATTACTTTAATAAAAGCATAAGTGATTTGAGAGAGGGATCTAAGATAAACATAATAAATATAAAAAATAAGATAAACAAAATGAGACATATCTAAGAAAAAAAGGAATGTTAGAGCTGAAGGCAAATGAACACAGATTTACTTCTCTTATTCAACTCTTATTTACTTAGAGTCATCTAGAAACAAAATACTGTGATAGAACTTAGTAGAACTGATTACAAGGCAGTATGGTACAAAATCTATCCACTTAAGGAATTTTTTTAATCTGATAGGATGCTAAATATATTGCTTATAAGTCCTTTTCAACTGAAAGGCAAATGCTGAGAAATACTTTCTATACTGTTTAGCAGCTTACTAAGCAAATTCACACTCATTATATCATTTGAGACTCACAACAACCCTTCGAGATAGGCAGTTGCACTTCCCTGTTTGGCAAAAAGAAACCGACATTAAAAGTGTGCAAAGATAAATGCAAATGAATGTCACCATAGCATTACTTATAAGAGGAGAAAACTGAAAACTGCTTACATATCTATCAATAGTCAAGTGGCTAAATACATTTTGTTCCTTCATGAAAGGAAATCAGAGGCAGCTGTTAAAATAATGAGGTGAAGTTTCTGTTCTGGGGAAAAAAAGAGTAATCACTTTCCATCCTGTTTACCACTGAATTAGGATTTTGTCAGATTTATCCAACAAAAATACAAGTTACCTGTTAAATTTTACTTTGAAGTAAACAATGAATTTTTTAGTCTAATTGTGTCTTGTGCAATATTTAAGACAGACTTATATCAAAAAAAGTATGTAGGGTGACTTGTATTTTACCTGGTAACCCTAAACTAAATATAACTAAAGCTATCAACAAAACGCATGGAGAAGTTACATGAATACTGAAAAGTAAATGGAATCCTAGAGATTGAGGAAAGAGGACTAGAATTAGGAACAACCTGATAAATTTCTTGGATATTTTTGTCTGCTTTGTTCTTCTTTTCTTATTTCTAAGCCTGACTGAAAACAATCCAAACCCTAGAGCAGCAAATGCAGACCAAAGAGCAAACATTTCAAGAGATGTCCTGCCTTTCTGCTCTGAGGAGTGAGAAATGGAGTCTTATGTAGGACAGAGAAAACAGGGGAGATGACCTAGTTCATTTGTTTATTTTTCCCCTTGTTTTCTACCTTCCTACTCTTTTTCTTTCCTTCCCTTATTTTTCCTCATTTCTAATCATGACACAAAGCAAGCCACATTACCAAAGCTGCAAAGCAGCAGGTATATACCTACAGAGAAAGAGATAGATAGATGATAGATAAACAGATATATACACATAGATATATGCATATATCAATATACATAGATATACAGATACATATTTGTGATTCAGAAGAACTGTGCTGTATCAGTTAGGTATAGAGGCAGATCCAGATACAGGAATTGTTTGGTCACATGGAGAGACCAAATCCTCTGCTTCCTAGTCAAACAGTCAAAGAATAACAAAGAAGCACTCTTTGATACCAGAGTGTGTTGGGAGACCGAAGAGAGGAAGTTGTTAAAAATATCATCTGTAACATGATGAAATTGTGGAGCTACTCTTGAGGTCTATATGTGTTGAAATGATCCTTTAATAATATTCTAAAGTTTAAGAACTAAACAATGGAGCAGAATACCACCCAGTTTTCCAAAAGCTTTGAAAATTGAGATGAGTTTTAGGAACAGTCCACAGTAAATAGCAAAAGTCAAAAAGAAGTTACGTAATCACAATATACAACGGCTCAGGGTAAACATTCCCCTTCCAAAAGGAAGGAATATAGAAAAAAAGTAGATATGAGGCAATACCAAAGCTCAGCAAGGCAAGCATTAAGTCCTGTCATTCTGTGCTCAGTCTCTGGGGTGCATGATGGTGTGGTGTGAGCTTCAGGGGCATGACCGCTCCCTTAGCTCGCTCTGCTCGCTGTCTGCAGATTTTCTCAGCAGACATTCCACATTTCTGGCATATCCAACTTCTTGGGACCTCCACTGAATTTCCAGTTTCATTCCCCCAACTTCATGCACCCACCGCTCAGGGGCTCATGGCCAGGTCTCCCAGGCCTTCCTTTGAAATTTGGACAAAAGCCTCTGTGAGCCTCAACCCAGCATTCTGCATGTCTGAACCACCATCTACAGACAGGTGGTTCAGAAGCTTACCATTGCAACAAGCAGTAACATGTCCCCATTTGGCCATAGTTTCAGCAACTTCTGAGAGTCTGGAGACTGAGTACAGGGAAATGAACCCCAGGGAACAAATTCCCCAGGAGGCATTTCTTAATCAAGAGTCCCAGGGGTGTGCTTCTCAAATGAAAGGTTTATATTTTTACACCCTTGATCCTGTGGGGTGGGAGTTTTCCTGGGATACCTTCAATGAATCTTTTTTCTTATCTAGTTCAAAACACTTTATTTCTTTTTAGTGGCACTAATCTCTTAACAGCTACACCTCCTCTGTTCTCATGCAGTTCTTTTAAGGTCTAAATTTAATTTTTTCAACTTCTTTTGTTCTGCTTTTTGCTCTCACCTTTCATTGCATATCTGGCTAATAGCAGCTGGAATACACATGCCACAGCCTGAACATTGGGGTGCTTGAAATTTCCTCTTTCAGATCAATAGTCTGTCACCCTTAATTTCGGCATCCAGTAAAGTCTCAGGATATGTGCACAAGGCAGAGAAATTTTTGCCAGAATGTAATATGCATGACCTCAGTTCTCACTACAGTCATCATTCCCAATTAAAAGGACATGAGCCTAGCTATGACTTTTCATGTTCTTATCAGCTATAACTCGTCTTCTGCACTCTTATCAGAATCATCTCTCAGTCTGTTTTTATGGCATTCTATATTTCCCTAACCCACATCCCCAAACTTTTCCGAATTCTTTCCACAAACCAGTTCCAAGAGTTTCTGAACCACATGGTCAAATATATTCACAGCAATGGCTCTCTTTCTCAATACTGACTTTCTGTGTTGGTCAGCTTTCTCACTGCTGGGACAAACTACTTGATACCCACAACTTCAATGAGACAGATTTAATTTGACTTACATTTTCAGAGTTCAATCCCTGGTCAGCTGGCTCCAAGAGAGAAAGATCATGGCCAAATGGTGTGGTAAAGCAAAGATGCTCAGTTTATGACAGCCAGGAAAGGGAGCAGGGTAGAAAGTGGGTCAGAGAAGAGACCAAAGACCAGAAATAGACCCCATGGTCACACCTTAATGACTCACCTAGACACAGACATAAGCACATTTTACTTGTCCCCTAGGCAGTTTCCAAGCCAATCAAGTTGGCAGTGAGGTAGGAAATACTTTTATTTAATTTAATTTGTGCATGTGCTGCTTAGTACTAATTGTCAAGTTAACTGGGTTATCAGACTCATGGGGAGGTGATAGAATTTTGTGGGCACAAATCTCATCAATGGTTTCTTTGTTGAATAGGTATTAAGAGCTTATTAGGTATTAGACCTGGCTGGAAGAAGTGGGTCATGGGGGATGAGACCTTAGGGAATGAATATTATTTCTGGCCCCTTTCTCCAGCTCTTTAAAACGTATTGTGGTTCCTGGTCACCAGGAGTTCAGCAGCTTTTCTCTGTCACACTTTCTTCCAAACTATTTCTGTCTTGGAGCTATCCAGCAATAGACTGAAGCAACTGAAAAATGAACCAAGGTAAACTTTTCTTCTTCAAGTTGTGAATGTCAGGTATCGTATACCAGGAAACAGGAAGCTGCCCAGTACATAGTGTCCTATTAATATGTATAATTCTTATGTTTTCATGTACCAGTTAATAAAATAATTTGTAAAGGATGAGATAATCAATAATAGAAAACAACCCAACTTTAAAGGGTCGGCAAGTATACTAGGTTTATACCCATATTTCATTTTTATATAGCTATTGGAAGTTGTCTTTTATTTCATTTTTCAAATGCTCATTACTAGAATAATAAAATAGTATTTTTTTATGCTCATGTTGTGCTCTAGTTTTATTAAATTCATAGAGTAGTTCTCAATCAGCCCATATAATTTTCTATATAGACATATCATATTGTGTAAATGAATCCAGTCTCCAAATCTTATACACTATATGATTCCATTCATACAACAATCTGAAAAAGGCCAAGGTTGTGGATATTGAGAAGTTTACACTCTAAAAAGGAATTTCTCAAACAAATTTTTGGTATCACATAAATATTCTAGATTTTGAATATATATTGGTTCATAATTATATATATATATCATACTATTAAAAATTCACAAAAGCTATATAGCATAAATTCATTATCATAAGGGAAACATGTATATAACCTGTGTGCTTGTAGATATGTAGTAATATAAAAATATCTTAAAGGAAGCTCATAACAAAAGTGAAATTTGGCAAGAGTGAAATTTTGAAGTACATTGTTTTAAAGCAAATTTTTATTTTACTTGTTACAATAAGTTTTTATGAAATTTGTTAGATCATTTAAATGAGTTGTATGATAAGAAAAACTAAGCTCGGACAACACTGCCTTGTCTAACATCATAAAGGGACAAAAGATACAGATTCAAAAAGAATTCTAACATACCTAATGGTTTTCAGTAACCAAAGGCAATGAACTGCAAAAGTCAGACAAAGGAGAGACACTTGCTTCTGAAGGCAGCTAGCATGAGCCTAGAGAACCAGCCAGTCTGCCACTATTGGATGCTTGACTCCCTCAGGTAATCAGCATGGGCAGGGAGAAACAGTCAGATACACCGCATGCACCTGCAGGCCACCACTGGAGATGCTTGCTTCTCATGGGCAGCTAGCAAGAGCCGGGAGAATCAGACAAACCTGTGCACCCACCACCATCAAGGGAGACCTGAGGCAGCCATGCAGGCTGCGAGAAGAAACAGCTGGGCCACCATGCACCCATGGCCATCAGGGACGCCTCAGTGTAAAAACTGTTAGAGAAAAGAAACAGATCACCTATAAAAGAAAAGCAGTCAAAATCACGGCAGACTTCTCAACACAAACCATCAAGTCAAGAAGAACTTGGAATGAAGTATTTTAAATGCTGAAACAAAACAACTTCCAACCCAGATTGATGTACCCTGCAAAATGATCCTTCAAATTTGATGGAAAAGTAAGAAACTTCCATGATAAAGATCAACTGAAGGAATTCATGACCATCAAACTAATGCTACAAAGAGCACTGAAGGATATTCTAGAGATAAAGATGACCAGTTTCAGGAACAGTGGCAGAGGGGGATTGACAAACAGGACAGGCAATTGAATGAAGGGGGACACAGGGAGCCAACAGCAGGAGGACAGCATGGCAGAGATAAGCCAGTACATGCCAGTTGTAACCATTAATGTAGATGGCCTCAATTCAGCAATAAAAAGAAACATAGCGAGAGTGGATCAAGAAACAAGATCCATCAATATGCTGTGTGTATGAAACACATTTAATTTGAAAGGAAATTCACAGACTGAAAGTCAAAGGAGAGAAAACAATTGTTTCATGTCATTGGAATCCAAGAAAACCAGGAATACCTTGCTCATCAGCCACAGAATGGACAAGAAAGATGTGGTACTTTTATATAATGGAAAGCTACTCAGCTATTAAGAAGGATAATCTTGAGGCTCTTGTATGTAGATGGATGCAATTTGAGATTAAGCTCTTGGGTTAAATGGCTCAGACTCATATGAGTGAGCATGATGTTATCTCCCTAGCATAAAAAACTGAAGGAGTTAGTGGGATCCAAAATGTACAATATTATGAAAGTGATAGAAGAGGAAACGTGTAAAAGGAAGGTGGTAACTACTGCTAATTTCCTGTTATCCTGATTTGAATTCCTGCATTGTTTTCATAGTTCTGTTTTGATTGGTTTTATTGTGTCTTGTTTTGTTTGATTTTACTATTTCTGATGGTAATTTTAAAGATAACAAAATATACTGTAGTAGCTATTATTGATTTCCTATTATCTAGACTTGAAGTTCTGTGATGCCTTCATTGTTTTTATTCTGCTTTGTATTGTTTGATTTTATTACGTCTGATAGTATGGATATCTATTTTGAAGAAAACAAGGAACATTATGGTAGCCATTGTTGATTCCCTATTATCTTGTTAAGTCCTGTATCATTTTCATTGTTCTGTTCTGATTAGCTTTATTTTGTTAGATTTTATTCACTTTAAAATTAAAAAACAAGAAAGGAAAAAGCCAAACAGGGAAGACTGGAAGGCTGGCAAAGACTATAGGGAGTCATGCTTTAAAGGACAGGAAAAATATCATAGGTAGAAAAGACGGTAGAGAATTTTTGAAGAAAACATTCTATGCATGAGCAAGAAAAAAAATAAAGCATTAGAAAGGTCCTAAATCAGATCAATTATACAGGTAAACATGCAGCCTTATTATACAAGATGATACCACTATGCTAAAAGGTATGAGAAGGTTGAGAAGACTATGTGAGTCAGCAACTGGGAATGCATTAATGGCCTTGAGAGGAATTTCAGGGGAAGTATAAGGGAAAGAAGCTACTCAAGAGTTTCAAGAATGAATGAATAATATGTAAATAAGACAAGAGAATGTGTTTGGAATGAGAAAGAAATTTACAGCCAAGTAATTCAAAAGGAAAACAGTATTCATGAAATAAATTTGTTAGGAAGGTAATGTTTATAACAATGGGTAATTATTGTATTTCAAGTGAAATGAAATATGGGCAAGTGGGAAAAGGGAAGAAAAGTATTAAAGAGGCAGCTCTGGTGAAGCAAAAGTCAGTAAGCAAATGAGAATAAAGAGGGAGTTACTACACATCACCAAGAAAACCCAGTCTGGGAACCAGTACCATGCATGGGCTGCTGCAGGACTGGAACAGACAGACCCCAGCCTCTCCTTGTGAGTCGGCACCATTCACAGATTTGGGAAAAGAGAACAAAGCCCCATCATCAAGCAAACTGAGTCTTGGAACCAGTGCCATGTGCAGGCTGCCGCAGGACTGGAATAGACAAACCCCAGCCCCTTGCAGTGCATGGGCTGGCAAACAAGAAGTACCAGTCTACACACACACACACACACACACACACACACACACACTGCTGTGACAGGTTTATCAGAGAAACACAGGATGTGATGATAGCTATGGAAGTGAAATGCAATTGGATGTCTATGGTGTTCTGATGTTTCACTAACATTGCAGGTCTATGGCCAGTGGTCTGATTATGGGTTCAGAGGATAGTGGTACACTGTGTGGCATCTAGGGGAGGATCTCCTTCTGAGGGTTGTAGCCATTGTTGATTCCCTAATAGTCTTGTTTTGGAAGTCCTATAGTGTTTCAATTGTTTGTTGGGTTGGATTCTTTTCTCTTTTGTTTTGTGTAAGTCAAATCCAAAGACAGGAGCAGCTATTTCATAGATACCAAGATATATTATAGTAGCAATTTTGGATTTACTATTGGCTTGTTTTGAAATCCTTTATTACATTCATTGTTTTGTTTTTATTGTTTTTATTCTGTTCTGTTTGATTTTCACTATATCCAAAATTATCCACGGCTATTTTGAAGACATCAAAAGGCATTATGGTAACTATTATTGATTTCATGTTTTAAGTCCTGTATCACTAACACTGTTTGTTTTGATTGATTTTATTCTGTTTTATCCTCTTTAAAATCAAAAAATATTAAGAGGGAGTTACTAGCCTTGGCAAAGAAAGGATACACCCCTGCCTTTAACACTGTATTCAAAGACTATTAGGAATTTTTGAAGTTGACAAAGAGAAAATGTAGTAGATGATATGTCCTCAGGTGACTGCAACACTATCTACCACATGTTTTTCTTGCAATTTTGTTTACGCAATGGTAGAAGCTAAATCTTTTTTCTCTTGAATTTGAGTGAGATTTGTGAGTATTTCAACCAATACAGTACTACACCAGGTATGAGAGCAAAGAAAGAAGCTAGCCTATGAAAGGAAATGCACACAGCTGCCCTGCCTGGAGGAGGGAGCTGAGCTGAGCCATGGGAAACTCCTTGGGCCTTGCCGCTCTCACCCAGGAGACTACCAACACTACTGCCACCACCTGGAGGAGGAAGCAGCCTTGTGGAAGAGGTTTGAGGACTACCTAGGCCCTAGGGGTGATCTTTCAGCCTCAAGAGCTTTGCCACTCAAGGAGGTGGATGGTTACACAGCATCCAATCCCCGGGAGAGTTTGAGATCCTTGCTCTAGGTGTTGGGGGCCAGCTCAGCTTGCAGCCACACTAGATTGGACTTAGCAGGATTGGGGCTGCATGAACCATGCCTGGTGGCCTTCTTTCCGTCTGGGGAGCTTTGCTGCCAGAGGCGGGAGCTGTGCAGCTTGAGGCTTTAGGCCTACCTGAAATGCACCTGGCAACCTTCTTTTAATCTGGGGGCCTCACTGCCCAAAGAGCGAGCTACACCAGGAGCCCAGGACATAGGAGACAATTTCTAACACACCCAGGGGAAGCTTTGGAGCAACACTTGACACATGAAAATATAGGAAAATGACAAAACAAAAGACCAAAATGCAATCTCAAACATCCAGCCCATCCCAAGAAAGCCTAGGAGCCATGTACATAGAAGAAAATACATGCCATATGCCTGAAATATCTGAAATAATAGTAACTGAAATAAAGAAGCAACTCCAGGAAGCTTTAAAGGAATTCAAACAAGAAATAATCTTCCAGGTAAAAGAAGCAATGATAAAAGCAATAACAGAGATGCTGAACATATCTAAAGAAGACACAGTTAAAAAATCAGAGGAACAAAACAAAAAGATAGAGTCCCTGGATGAACAATATAAGAAACAAACAGAATATATAAAGCAGATTCAGACAAACACACAGGAAATCAAAAATTACATTGAAAGTTGTCAAAACTGCCTCAATGAAAGTGAAAATAGAATTTTAGATCTCAAAGACAAGATTGCAGCTAGTGAACAGGAAAGGAAAAATCTCTTAAAAATAACAAGGAATCAGGAAATAACACTCCAACAGCTGCAAGATGACTCAAAGACAAACAACTTAAGATTGATAGGGATAAATGAGAAAGAAGGGGACAACACAATTGACATCAAAAGACTATTTACAGAAGTAATAGCTGAAAATTTCCCAAACATGAGAACAGAAATTGATTAGGATTAGTGAAGCATACAGAACTCCAAATAGCCAAAACCAAAACAAAATTACACCCAGATATATAATTATCACCATCCCAAAAATCCAACATAAAATAGGATACTAAAAGCTGTTAGAGAGAAGAGACAGATCACCTATAAAGGAAAGCCTATCAGAATCACAACAGACTTCTCAACACAAACAATGAAGTCAAGAAGAGCATGGAGTGAAGTATTTCAGATACTAAAGCAAAATGATTTACAACCTAGATGGATGTACACTGAAAAACTGTCCTTCAAAATGGATGGAGAAATATGATACTTCTATGACAAAGAACAGCTAAAGAACTTCATGATCACCAAGCCAACCCTGCGAAGAATACTGAAAGACTGTTTAGATGCACATAGGAAAAAAAGCAATAAACAAGGCAGACAACTAAACAGAATGGAAAGATAAAGATACAACAGCAGAAAGATAACATGTCAACAATAAAGCAATATATAACAGTTACAACCATTAATGTAAATGGTCTCAATTCACCAATTAAAAGAAACAGGACTGGCAGAATGGATCAAGAAACAACATCCAACCATACGCTGTCTACAAGAAACCCATCTAACCCAAAAGGAAACTCAAAGACTGAGAGTCAAAGGATGGAAAACAATATTTCATGCAACAGGAACCCAAAAAAAGTGGGGGCAACTATCCTGTTTGCAGATAATGTGAACTTCAAACCAAGAATGATCTTAAGAGATAAAGAAGATCATTACATATACTGATTAGGGGAAAACTTCAAGAGGAAGAGATAACAATCTTAAATATATCTGCACCAAATTCCAGAGCTCCCAGTTATATAAAACAAGTATTAATAGAAATGAAAAATCATATTAACAATACCACAATTATAACCGGAGACCTTAACACACCATTGACACCAACAGACAGATCAACCAGACAGAAAATCAGCACAGAGGGGCCTGGGGATTTAGCTCAGCGGCATAAGCACCTGCCTTGCAAGCAGGCAGTCGTGAGTTTGATCCCTGGTACCGATAAAAATGAAAAAGACAAAAAAAAAATCAGCAAAGAAATAATAGAACTGAATCACACTTGTGAACAAATGGACTTGATACACATATAGAGTGTTCCATCCAACAACATCAGAATATACATTCTTCTCAACAGTAGATGGGACGTTCTCTAAAATAGATCATATACTAGCCCACAGAACATACTTAAATAAATGCAAAATAGTTGAAATTATCTCACGCATTTTATCAGGTCATAGCACCATGAAACTAGAACTTAATGATAAAAGAAACTGCAAAACACCCACAAACACATGGAAATTGAATAACACACTCGAGCAATCAGTGAGTCACAGGGGAGATTAAAGAAGAAATTAAACAACACCTACAAGCAAATAAAAGTACAAATACAACTTACTGAAATCTGTGAGATGTAATGAAAGCAGTCCTCAGAGGAAAATTTATTGCACTGAGCTCCCACATCAGGAAAACAGAATGAATACAAATAAACAACCTGATGCTACACCTCAAATATCTAGAAAAACAAAAGCAAGTGAAGTTCAAATCCAAAAGAAGGGAGGAAATAATAAAAATCACAGCAGAAATTAATGCAATAGAGACTAAGGAAACAATCCAAAGAATCAATGAATCAAAGAGTTGGTTCTTTGAAAGAATAAATAAAATTGATAAGCTCCTAGCCAACCGAATTTTAAAAAGGAAAGAAAAAGCTCAAATTCATTCAATAAGGAATGAAGAAGGTGAATTTACTACAGACCCTGTGGAAATACAAAAGATCATCAACACCTATTTCAAAAATCTCTACTCTCATAGGTTCGATAACACAGAAGAAATGGACAGATTCCTAGAAACATATGAAGTACCAAAGCTGGGTCAAGAAGATGTAAAACTGCTGAATAACCCAATTTCTATCAATGAAATTGAAAATGTAATTAAGTCCTTACCTACAAAGAAGAGCCCAGGGCCAGACGGATTCACTGCAGAATTCTACAAGAAACACAAAGACTTAATGCCAGCACTCCTCAAACTCTTCAATGAAATCAAAAGGGAAGCAATTCTTCCGACTTAGGAATGACTTAATTCCTGGAAGCAAATATAACTCTAGTACCAAAACCTGAGAAAGACGTAACTAAAAAAGAGAACTAAAGGCCAATGTCCCTAATAAGCACAAGTGTAAAAATCCTCAATAAAATATTGGCAAACAGCATGCAGCAAATCATCAAGAAGATTATACACTATGACCAAGTGGGATTCATCCCAGGCATGCAGGGATGGTTCAACATACATAAGTCAATAAATGTAATATACCATATCAATAAAGCCAAAAGTAAGAATCACATAACCATCTCTATAGATGCAGAAAAAGTTCTTGATAAGGTTCAACACTCATTCATGCTAAGAACCTTACAGAAAATTGGAATAGATGGTCTTTACCTCAATATGATAAAGGCCATCTGTGATGAACCAGCCAGCATCATTAAATGGCCAAAAACTAAAGGCATTTACCTTAAAATCAGGTACAAGACAAGGATGTCCCTTATCACTGTTCCTATTCAATTTATTACTGGAAATATTAGCCAGAGTAATTGGACAAGAGAGAGAAATAAAAGGGGTAAAGAAAGCAAAGAGGAAGTTAAATTATCATTGTTTGCAGATGACATGATATTCTACATAGAAGACCCCAAAACTCCATTGAAAGACTCCTAGATATAATAAAGAAATTCAGCAATGTGGCTCGATACAAAACCAATGCTCAAAAAATCAGTAGCATTTCTACGCACTAACAACAAAATTACAGAGAGAGAAATAAGAGAAGCCACACCCTTCACACTACCATTCAACAAATAAAATATTTAGGAATTAATCTCATGAAAGAAGTAAAAGATCTATACAATGAACATTATAATACCCTGAGAAAAGAAATTGAAGAGGATCTCAGAAAATGGAAAGACATCCCTTGTTCACGGATAGGAAGAATAAATATTGTGAAAATCGCCATTGTCCCAAAAATGTTATGCAGATTCAATGCAATCCCAATGAAAATACCATCAACATACCTCATAGACCAAGAGAAATCACTCCTAAAATTCATCTGGAACCAGAAAAGACCTATAATAGCCAAGGCAATTCTAAGCAGCAAAGGAAAGGCAGGAGGCATCACAATCCCTGACTTGAAATTATACTACAAAGCTACTGTAATAAAATCAATATGGTACTGGAATAAAAATAGATCTGAAAATCAATGGAATAGACTAGAAGATACAACCACAACTACCAACACACTTAACCACCTTATCTTTGATAAAGGGGCCAAACATGTTCACTGGAAACATGACTGTCTCCTTACTAAATGGTGCTGGAAAAACTGGCTCTCCATATGCCAAAAATTAAAACTAGACCCATTCCTATCACCATATACTAAACTAAAATCTAAATGGATCAAAATCTGAATATTAAAACAGAAACACTAAATCTGTTGGAAGACAAAGTAGGTAAACATCTTGAAGACATAGGGGTAGGTAGAGAATTCATGAATAGGAATCAAACCGTATGGGAACTACTTCCCAGTATCAATAACTGGGATCACATCTTATTAAAAAGTTTCTGCATGTCAAGAGAAATCTCCAGCATAGTGAAAGAAAACCCACAAACTGGGAAAAAAATCTTAGTGAACTGTCCCTCAGACAAAGGACTTCTTCAAAACATATAAAAAATTTAAAAATCAGATCCCCGAAACTCAAGGACCCAATCCAAAAATGGGCATCTGAGATGAATACACAGTTCTCAGATGAAGAAATACAAATGGCAAATAAATACATGAAAAAATATTCATCATCATTAGTCATTAGAGAAATACAAATTAAAACCACACTGAGATTCCATCTCACTCCAGAAAGAATGGCCAGGATCAAGAAAACTACCAACAACAAATGATGAAGAGGCTGTGGGGAAAAAGGAACTTTCCTGCACTGTTGGTGGGAGTGTACACTGGTGCAACCACTATGGAGGTCAGTCTGGAGAGTCCTCAAAAAGCTGGGATTGGACGTCCCATTCGACTCAGCTATTCCGCTTCTGGGCATATTCCCAGAAGAACCGAAAACATCATACCACAGTGATATATGTGCACCCATGTTTATAGCAGCACAATTTGTAATAGCCACATCTTGGAAATAACCCAAGTGTCCATCAGTTGAGGAATGGATAAAAAAGATGTGATATGTTTATACAATTGGAGTACTACTCAGCTATAAAGAATGATCACACTGAGGTATTTATAAATAAATGGATGCAACTTGAGACCATACTCATAAGCAAAATAAATCAAAATCACATGTATAAATACTGATAGTCTCCCTAGTGTAAGAAATAGTAAGAGTACATAAGAGTTTATGTAATCATGATTCCCCATTACATTGTTTTGAATCCTTATAATGATCACAGTTGTAAGGTGTTTGTTCTGGTTTTTTGATTTTATTATCTGTGATGGTATGAAAAGCTAATTTGAGGGAAACAAGTCATTATAATAGCCAGTACTGATATAATATCATCTTTCTCTGAAGTCCTACCATACTCTTGCTCTTCTGTTTCCATTGGATCTATCATGTTGTACCTTATTAGATGGTATTACATGTGAAAGTATAAACAAATTTCCTATGGAAAATGAGATAATATAGTAGCCATTGTTTGTTTTCTGCTATTAGGTTCTGGAAGCCCTGTAATACTCTCATTCTCTTGAATGTTTTTATACTATTTTGTTATGTTTGATACTATTGTGTATGAAATTATGCTCAACTATTTCAAAGAAAGAGATATCATGGTAGTTACTGCTAATTATAGGTTGTCTTCTGGTGAAATACTGTGTTGCTTACATTGTTCTGTTCTGATCTGCTCTGTTATGTCCTGCTTTGTCTTAATCTCTTTAAAATAAAAAAAGAAATGAAATGCAGTTTCTTCTTTGGTCACTGCAGCACTCACATTCAATGCCTTGAATCACCAATATTCAACAAGTTCAAGGGCCAAGAAAGCTAATCTACATGGAACAGTTACCTGTAGGCTGTTATGGCTTATGTCTTGATGTCACCCAAAGCCTCATGTGGTCATAGGTGAAAGCTCACCTTTCATAGGAGAAAGCTACCTTCAGAGGCAGCCAGATCTAGAGTGTGTGATTGATTGATGGTACAATATTGGGATTAAGGGTGTTTGGTTACCAAATCAATCCACTGATTGGTTTAGCACCTTAATCCTGATCGTCTGGATAAGCTAAGAGGGAAAGAAAGACACTATTAAGGCCTTGTGGACTTCATAAACTGTCTTCTGTGATGTTTCTCTGCCATGCACCACTCTGCCTTGGCCAGCCGACTATGAACTGAAACCTCTGCAATCTGTGAGCTTAAATAAATGTTTTCCCCTTTAACTTTGGATGTCTGGGTATTTCATCTCAGCAATGAGAGAAAACTAATTAAGACATAGGCCCTCAGTCCACAGTACTGCTGTTGTTTCCTCTATCCACACACCAGGCTTGTGAATTAGTGATCCTTGTAATGATTCCAGCTTCCAAGTCTTTCCAGCTAAAAAACATGTATATCATGGAATAGGTAAATCACACTCACTGTGCCTTTCCCAAATTCCTGACTCACAGAAAATGAGCTGGCTGCTGTTTTATACTGCTAACTTTGAAATCATTTGCTATGAGAAGTAACCAGAACAAACTACCTTAGTTTATTGGGAAACTACTGCTCTATATTTAATAGGTTCTGAGGCAGGCTTGGAGAAACAGTAGTAAAATATGACTGCTGGTTTCAAGAAGTTTGCAATCAGAAATCAAAATTAGGCATGTCATATAACCCTACTTGACCATGCAAACCACCCAACAAGTCACAGAGTTGGTAGAACGGTTAGAATTTTCTTAAAAGATTTGCTGCTGAGAATCAGGAAGGTCAGGATGGACAAGGGTTTTAATGAATAAACTATTACTGTTAATGTTCTCAGAAGACAACAAGACGTCACTAAAAAGATTGTTGATAGCAGGGAAGACTCAGCTGGATTAAACAGCACACATTTGGAAACAGTCATATTGGCTCAGTTGGATCATATCCTCTAGCAATGTTTACCAGTTTGGAGGACAAGTTTGGAAATTTAACAGTGGGAAAGATCTGAGTTTTATCTAGCATGGCAATTACTTGCACATTCTTAATTCATTTAGCAAACATTAAACACCTACTGTAAGCCAGAACTGTGCATAATGGAGTGAAAGAGGATGGTGTATAACTGGATCTAGAAGTGTATTAAAATATTAGGACTTTGAGAAATTTTTTAGAAGTTTTTCACAGTGGAAGGGAAATTGAGCAGCCATTAATAACTGTTCAAATGGTACAAGTATCTCAGTTAAAAGAAAGTAAGATTCAGAGAAGCCAAGGCTCTTTACAGTCCTGAGATTCTACAACTGGGTGAAAACTGAAATGAGATGACAGAGAAGATAACAATGCCAAGGAAATCGTAACTGAGTAATATTTGAAGTTTGGTCAAATTAATTTTAATTTCCTCTGCTTATGACTGACTTTCTTTCAAGCCACTTAACATCTGGTTAGTTTGATTATAGTAGCTAGCTGTGATTTCAAGAATGCACAGTCATTTCTCAAAACCTTATTTCAAAGTTAGCCTGGCCATCTGGGAAACTGAGGCAAAAGGATCCCAAATTCAAATTCAGTAACTTAGTGAGACTCCATCTTAAGATAAAAATGGATGAGGATAAAGCTCAATGTGAAAACCCTAGGTTCAATTCCCAATACTGCTAAAAAGAAAAAAAAAATGTTTTAAAAAATTTTAAAGGCTTGGCTGGATTTCTTTGTAAGGAAGCGTATGTTTAGCCTAGCTGAAAGCTGATGTTTCACATGTCTAGGGTTAAAAAATCTGGTGCTCTAAAAACTGAGGAGAACTATCTTGACATTATGCTTCTTGTCAGTTTTTAAAAATAATCTCAGTGCTTCTGGGATGTTTATCTCTGAATCTTCTTGGTGCAAAATAGTGACCTTTGTTCCACATTATGTCATATCAACTATAGACAAATGATGTTTTATAACCATAAGTCTGTGGGCTGTACAGGGGCAGGCCACACAGCCTGTCCACATTTCTCGACAATAATAATTGGACTTTAGTACTTATTCAGAATCTTTGGTATCCTTGGGAGATTAAGTCTACAACCTCCCATTGAAAGTAAAATCCAAGGAGGCCTAAGTCTCATATAAAATGATGTAGTATTTGCACATAACCTGTGTACCTTCTCCCATAGGCTTTAAATAATTTCTGTGTTATTTATAATACCTAATGCAATGTAAGTAGTGTAGAGCTAATAGCTACTATACTGTATTGTTTAGGGAATGACAAGAAAAATGTCTGCACATGTTTAGTATAGGTTCACTTCTATTAGGAAATCATTTGGTTTTCAACAAAAGCATTTGGCAAAATTTAGCTTCTGTTTGCAAACTCCACGCCAGGTGAGAAATGCAACCACAGCACTCTACCCTACACAAACACAAACTCCGCCATTGTCTACAAAATCATAAAACAAGTTTGCAAACTGAAGTGTCACTGTATTTTATATCTATGAATTTGATCTAATTTGATCTATTATATCTATGAAGTTGAATTTATGGTGTGGAATCCATGAATTAGAGAGTGAACTATGTTTGATTTTAGTGGAGTCAGGCAACTTTGACAATTAAGTCTGATCACATAACTAGGATGGTCTTAGGTGACCAACTTATTATACATAACCTGTACCAGGAGCAGTCTTTGGGCCGCCTGCTGTGAAGGTGTTTTCCACAAACTGTTGATGGTTTGAGCCTGGAAACAAAGCATGTCTTATCTGACCCAGCAGGGGAAAGAAAAAGAGAGGGATTGGCATGAAATCTCCAGACACTTCAAATACATACAGACTCTCTAATACTGTTCCTGAATCCTTTACTTGTCACACAAGTATTCCACAAGTTAAATTATTTGAGTCCTGTGAGCTGTTTCAGCAAGCAGTGATGAAACACTTAACATAATTGATTTAATTAATGCACCGAGAGTGGAGAGTAGGAAGGATAGAACTCTGAGGATTCTTATTTATTTATTCAGTCTTTATTGAGTATTTACTGATTTCAAAAATCTCACTAAGCAACTGACAGACAAAAATAACTGAGATATGACCCTTGATCATTAGATTTTCACGTTGTAAGGAAAAATATATAGACATGCAAACAAAAGATCACAACCTATTACAATAACTGCCAAAAGAGGGGTTCACAAAAGCAATGCAAATTCATTTCAAGAAAGTATTTTTAGGACTCCACATTTAAGCTTAGTCACAAGTGATTGTATAAGTTGTCAAGAAGAAATAAAAAGGGGTAAAATCAAAAGAAATACATTCAAAGAACTAGAAGTGCGATATTGTTTATATACATTTCCATAATTAAAGAGCTATTTAAGTAAATTATAATAACAATTGTGTAACATTCTCTAAATACTAACAAAAATTTTTGCTACATCTTGTATATATATATATATATATATATATATATATATATTTCTAGCCTCAGAGAAAGGCCATGTTTAAAAAATATTTTGGGGCCATATTTCTTGAACACGGTCATTGAGAAAGAGGAAACAGGTGAATAAACATTGGTGGCAATTTTCTCAAACATTAAAAACTTGTGGCCACAAATATAAAACTTATGAATATCAAATAGAATAAACATAAAGAAATTCACATACAAGCACACAGCAATTAATTTCATGAAGAAGAAAAAAAGAAAAACTTTCAGAGACAACAAACACTACCATCACAGGAGCAACCCTGGGACTGACACCTGACTTCCTAATAGAGGTAACAGATTCTAAGATGCAATAGATTTGTGTCCTCAAAGTGTTGAGAGAAATAATCAGCAGTCAAAAATTCTAAGGCAAAAATAATCCCTCCAACATTCAATTGCAACCACTATGGAAATCTATATGGCAAGTCTTCTCAAAAACCAAAACTAGAAATTTTATTTAATCCAATTATTCCCTTTGTATGCATCTTCCTGACAGTGTTAAAGATATCATATTACAGGAATACATATGTACCCGTATTTATGGCAGCACAATTCATAATTGCTAAATCTTGGTAGCAGCCTATATGTTCAGCAACAAAAACAAAAGAAAAATGTGGTATTTATACACAATCGAGTATGGCTTTGCCATAAACAAGGATAAACTCCAATCATCTGTAGGAAAAGGAATACACTTTCAGACCATAACATTAAGTGGAGTAAATCAAACAGGTTTATCTTACATTAGAAGCCCATTATAAAAATAAAGTGCAAAGTATAAGACAGACAATAGGAAAAAAAGAAAGAGAAAAATATTACTTAATTCAGTATGGGCAATGTGTCAAACAATGTACCCTTGATTTAGTATAATTATCATGCTTTTTCTGGGCTTTTTGGCTCTTAGTCTAGCAGTTAATCTATTTTTATGATAATTAATGTGATAAGGACTTATAAAATAAATAAAGAAATCTGATGCTGGCTGAAAAAATTTTTTATAAAGGATGGGAAGAGAAGACAATAAAACAAATTGACATGCGTTACATACATGTGCCAATTCCCCACAATGAATGTAATAGTTATGTACTGCAAACATGCACTAATAAAAGTAAAACTTTGCAAAAAGAAAATTTTTGAGTCATTCATGAACTGAGGGGAGAGAGAACAAGGCCACACCAGCAAACAAGCCCAGTCGGGGAACCAGTGCCATGCACAGGGCCACCACCAAACTGGGAACAATTAGACTCCAGCCCCTTCTCGCATGCAGGTCGGCAAACAAGAAGTACCAACCTCACCCCACCCCACCCCATAAGTAGCCAGCTTATCCAGAGAAACACAGGCTGTGATGATAGCTATCAAGATGAAAAGCAATTGGATGCCTGTAGTGCTTTGGTGTTTCACTGACATTGCAGGTCTATGGCCAGTGGTCTGACTACAGGTTTAGAGGATAGCAGCATGCAGTGTGGCATGTAGGAGGGATCTCCTTCTGAAGGTTGCAGCCATTGTTGATTCCCTCTGATCTTGTTTTGAAATCCTATTTCATTTCCATTGTTTTGTTGGGTTGGATTTTAGTCTTTTGTTTGATTATGTCAAATCCAATGGCAGGAGCAGCTTTTTCAAAGATAGGAAGATATATTATGGTAGCAATTTTGGATTTACTATAGGCTTATTTTGAAATCCTTTATCACATTCATTATGTTGTTTTTATTGTTTCTATTCAATGTAATCCCTCTAAAAAATCCTATCTGGCTTTTTTTTGCGCAGATTAAAAGCTGATCCTAAAAAATTCATATGTAAATGCAAGAGCCCCAGAAGAACCAAATACTTTTCTGAAACAAGGAAAAGAGTTGGAGGACACTTATTTTTCAATTTCAAACTTACTACAAAGCTCCAATAACAATATGGTAACAGCCTAAGGAGAAACACAAAAATTAATGAAATCCTACTAAGAGTCTAGAAATTATGAACTGATGTTCAGGATATCAGGAATCGTGTATCTGATAAAGGGTATGTATATAGAATATTTAAAAACTCTTACAACTCATAATGAAAACACAAAATAATGCAATTAAAGATGGGAAAGGATCTTGTTTTCCAAGGAACACATTAAGGAGCCAATAAGCACATGAAAAGAAGCTTAATGTCCTTGATGATTAGGGAAATCAAATAAAAACACAGTGAAATGTGACTTCACACCCACTGGCATGGCTAAAATAAAAAAGATAATAACAAGTTTGTGGAGAAATTGGAATTATCAAACAATGCTAGTAGGAGTGTGAAATGATGCCTCTACTGTAGAAATCACTTCAAATGCTAAACCTAGACTTATCAGAATTGCCAGCAATTCTGGTCCTTAGTGTATACACAAGAAAATATATATCACCTATGTATCAGCTGACAAATGAAAACACAAAACATGTATATAGTATAATTTTGCAACTACTAATACATGTTACAACATGGATGAATCTAAAACATATGTTAACTAAGAGACTCTAGTTACAAAAGGACACATTTTATATGATTCTATCCATATAAAATGTCCAGAATAACTAATATTTTAGGGACAAAAGATAAGATGATAGTTGCTTAGAAATGAAATAGAGTGAAGTGGAGTGTTCCTACTTTCTCAAAGGTAGTCTCTTCTAAGGTAATAAAAATACTATTCTGAAATTATAGTGGTGATAATTGTATTACTCTGTGAATATACCAAACAATACTGGCCTGTGCATTTTACAGTTTTATGGCATGTAAATTTTATGGTATGTTAATGCTATCTCAATAAAGTAGTTATTAAAAAAGAAAGACTAATTAAGACAAAAATAAAATTATGTGCCAATAATGCTAATAAAAACAGGAACACTATAACATATTCTGGAGATATAAAAATATAATAAAATTAGATGTTATAAAAACTTTATGGCAATAAATTTTAAAATTTTGATGAAATGCACCAAGACCTAGGAGAAAAAAATCTTACCAAAAGTGGTAATAAGAAAATACGAACAATTTTATTATGCTTTAAACTTTTGATTTCTATAATTTAAAACCTTTCCACAAAAAACACTCTTCCAAATGAACTTAACTTAATATATAAGACAAAAAATGTTGCAAGTTTACACACACTTTTCCCAGAAAATAAAAGAAAAAATACTTTTCAACTCACTTCAAGCCCGCATAACCCTGATATCAAAATATAATAAACATATTGTAAGAAAGAAAAATCACAAGTCAATGCTATGTATAAACATAAATACATAGATCTGCAAAGAACACGTCAGGTAAATCAGCATTGTATAAAAGTGATAATAACAAATAGTACTTTTTCAGAAATGCAAAACTCAATATTTCTTATTGATAAACCATTTTTAAAATAGTAGAATAATAAGAAAAATAAAATGACACTCACTCAATAAAAATATATCAATGTACCTATTTTAACAAATGCCAATAACAAATAAACTCTTGGTGACTGGTAATAAAATAGAATTTCCTTGCGATAAAGTGTATCTTAAAATTTTTTACAGCAAATATTTTAGTTAATGGTAAAATGCAAATGCTGTCCCTCTGAAGAGACAATAATGTCTGCTCTCATCATTTTTAATAAACACTGCATTTAGATTGCACAAAATGCAATGAAGTGAAATAAATAAAACATGAAGTTGGAGCAAGAAAAATAAACTACTATTTGTAGGCAATCTGATGCATACCAGAAAACCCAAGTAATTTACAGATACATTATTGAATCAGTAAGTGATATAGCAAAGTTACTGAATACAGGTTCAAGAAAGAAAAAGCAAATGTACTTACATTCCAGTGTAATGGTTAATTGTATGTATCAATTTGACTGGGCCACAGCATGCCCTGATATTTAGTTAAAATTTTTTGGATGTGGCTGCAAGGAGGTTTCTGAATGAGATCAGCATTGTATCATGGACTGAGAAGAGCAGATTGTACTCTAATGTGAGTGGCCGTCACCCAATCTGTTAAAAAACAAAGTTTAAATGAAAGAATTCTCTGTATGTTTCATTGTCTTTGACATGGATGATTGATATTCTGCAGTCTTCAGATGCAGATTCAGACTGAAAAATAAAGTATTAGCTTTCCTAGGTCTTCTGCTGGCCAACTACAAATCTTAGGATCTTCTCAGCTTTCGTAATCATGTGAAGCAATTGTACATAATAAGTTCCCCACTTGTCCATGAGAGCTGGCGGGCCCAGCATGCACTAATTACCTGGTGACTGCAGAGAACAAAGCAATGGTCTGAACAGGCAAGGGGGCTTTTCACATAGCTCCTCCTCAGGTTCATTCCGGCAATAAAACCAAGCTCCCAGCTTTTCACTGGAAGGAGCTATTTAAGTAGCATTCCAATTTTTCTGGCTGAGACCAAAGGATATGGCTTCATATTTGCCTGATTCTGGGAGCTGATGGAGACTGGCATTTACTGGTTCCATGAAAATTACAGAGAGACAAAGATCACTTTGAAAAAGTGTGTAGTTTGAACACTCATGAAGGTACTTGTCACAGCTGCTTTCCTGGCTCAGTATGGAGTAAGGTAGCAATTGAGTCCAAACTCCAGGTTTCTCCGTGAGCAATGAAGAAATCAATCTACCTGTCACCACCACCACCATGCATGAGTTTTCTGACTGCTACTTAAGGAATTAGCTTCTGTCTCTCCTATTTTTGGACGCTAATGGGAACTGGAGCACTCTGGATGTCTGAGAGTTCTAAGAACAAAAAGACCAATTTGAAATCACAAGCATTTGAGAGGCTCCCAGAATCTGGCCAGCATGATTAAGGGTGTTCTTCTCCCGTATGACCACGTTGTACACTGGCAGAGGTGACTGTGTTTTCTAATGCATAAACACAGAAATCAATGCAAAATTAAGAAAATATGTTTCAAATGAAAGTAATAGTAGATCTCCAGAACTTGACTCTAATGAAACAAAGATGTGATTTATTTAACAGAAAATTCTCATCAAACAGTAGCACTAGTTTCATAGTTTATATCCAAAGATCAGTATCAAAGTCAGAGGACCACTGTCTGAACAAAGTAAGAATTTCACCAGATATAGATATTTCAAAATGAGAAATAAGAATCATGGAACTGAAGAATACAATAACTGAAGTGAAAAATTAAATAGAAGGGGGCTCAGCAGCAGATTAAATTGAACAGAAAAATGGTCAGCAAACATGAAGTCAAGTAGTGAGAAAGGCAAAAAAGTAACAAGAATGAAAGAGTCAAGATAATTCAAAGGACTAGCTGAGTATAGTAATGCACACCTATCATTTCACCATTTGGGAGGTTGACTCAGGAGGATCACATCAAGTTTGAGGCCAGCCCAGGATACACAATGAGTTCAAGGCCAGCCTGAACCATATACCAAGACCCTGTCTCAAAAAAAAGAAAATGGGAAAAAAAAAAGCTTTTACAGGAAAAAGTATTGAAATATTGAAAGGAGGGGAGGAGAATGAGGAAAAAAAGCATCAATACATGTTGTGTACAGGTGCAAATTCTCTACAATAAATATGATTATTTTGTATGATAAACAGGTACTTATTTTTAAAAAATAAAGAAAAAAGCAATGACTGAAAACTTCCCAAATCTAGGGGAAAAAAATGGATACCAGATCCAGGAGCCCAAAAGATACTAAATAAGTTGAACTCAAAGAAACACGCACCAGGACACTTTATAATCAAGTTGTTACAATAAAAAATGAAACGTTTTGAATGTGGCAAGAGATGACTGATTACCACATGCAAAGAAGTATTCTTGAGGCAACAAACAGATTTGTCAGCACAAACCTTGCAAGCCACACAGAAGTGGAACAAAACAGTCAATATGCTGAAGGAAAAAATCTACCACCCAAGAATATTGTACCCAGCGAAACTGTATTTCAAAAATGAAGGACAACATCAGGTTGTCTTGTGGTGAAATATTGTGCTGTTTACATTGTTCTGTTCTGACCTGCTTTGTTATGTCCTCTTTTGTCTTAATCTCTTTAAAATAAAAAAAAAAATTTAAATAAAGGACAGTATAAGATTTCCTCAAAAAGACAAAAATGGAGGCTGTCATAACCACTATCTGCCGATAAGAAATACTAACGAAAGTTCTCCAAATTGAAACAAAAGATGTTAAGTAGCAATACAATAAGTTAAGAAAATAGGGCCTTATTGGTATAGGTACACATTTAGACAAATAGAGTATTATATATTCTAATGGTGGAAAGTCTCTTAATTCTAATATGAAAGTTAAAAGACAAAAGCACTAAAAATAACTGTAACAAAAAACAGGTTAGTGAGTAAATAATGCAAATAGATGTAAAATATGAAATCTATAATATAAAAAGTGGGAAAGCAGTACTTTTACTGCAGTTTTGTATGCAAGGTCTTACCAGTTGAAAATGGTTAGTTATAACTATACCACATTCTATAGAAGCCCCGTGGGAGACACAAAGAGCACACTTAGAGACGCTACACAAAAGGAAACAAGGGGCCAGGGACATAGCTCAGGGGCACAGTGCCTGCTTGGTAAGCACGAGGTTGTGAGTTCAATCCCCAGTATGGAGGAGAAAATGTGAAAGGAATCAAAGCCATCCATACAAAGAAACATAAAATAAGACAGCAAGAAAGCAAAACAGTGACCAAAAACCAAAGGGACAAACACAAAATAGTTAACCAAATGGAAGTAGCAAATCCTTCCCTCCAATAATTACTTTAAATGTAGCTGCTATGATAAAGGGTTTGACATTATCTCCAAAATTAAGCATAACATATTATCCAACCATCTCTAAAGGGAGCAATAAAGTCCTATTTCCTAAGGATTTAATGTGAGCCATTTTAGAACAATGAACAAGGATTTAAGGTAACAGACCATAGAGTAGAAAGCAAATCCATTGGTTCAAATTGCATGTAGACTCATAGGAACAAGATTTAAAAGCAGCCTAGGTTTTATTTTACCTGTTTCTTTGCTTCATATTAATTATTTAAAAAATGAAAAAGAAAACACTAACTTTTATGACCAGTAGGATGATGTAATATAGTATAACTAAATGTATTCATGTTATTATAACCATTAGCACATATGCATTGCATAACAATGGCATTCACTGTGGTATTTCCGCACATGCCTACCTCACCACTGATCATGCCCATCCATACTTCTACCCACCAACCTCTCCACTCTCCTCCCTGCACCCTCCAGTCTCTAGATAACCCTTTCAGATTTTCTTCCTCCTCTCCGCTATCTTTTCTCCTTTCTAGCGACCCCTATTTCATTCTGTACGTATACAAGGTGGACTGATTAGTGTTCATACATGTGTGGAAATACGTGGCATTTGTCTTCTGTTTGGATTTTTTCACTTAATATGCTCTTCTATAGGTACAGCCATGTTGTTGCAAATGAAAGGTCATCATTCTTTTTATGGATGAGAAGAATTCTATGTATAAAAATACCACATTTTCTCTATCCATTCATCTGCTAAAGGATATTCTGACTACTGTGAGTAGTGCTTCAGGAAATTGGGGTGCACTTGTGCTCTGTATCCACTCTGGGAAATGTTCCTGACAAGCCCTACAGCTCTAGTCCTGGTAGCTCCAGAACTCATCCCACACAGCCTAGCAGTCCCTTCCCCACCCAACAACCTCTTGATGGAGGATAGAAAGGAATGGCTCTGGCCCTATATCACTGATTTATCCAGAACTGTAAAAAAAAAAAAAAAAATCCCAGCCCCGAGTCCTGCAGCTCCAGCCCCTGCAGGTACCTGTACTCCCCTCCCAGCACAATCTAGAGAGGTCTTCTACCCCTTCCCCAGGCTCTGGATGATGGAGATTCGCAGCAAAGTTCCATTTTCACCCACATCTGTGCATCAGGAGCTGAGAGAGGTCTTGGTCCACCCCTGCAGCTCTACAGACACAGCCACTTGGGGCCACCACCTCTACTAAAACCTGCACATGACTGGTGGGACCTGAGGAAGGGCTGCTTCCCAGCCTGAAACCTTGGGACTGCGGCCACTGGTGCAGAAAGCCTGTACATCACTCAAACTTGTCCCATCCCTGTTCCTCAGTTCCCAGACTCCATAAAATCGGAAGACTGGAGAGTCCCACTAGACAAGCACACATTAATAGGAGGACAGAAGAAACAAGAATGGAGACTAGATCTCCAAAGAAAAACAGTAATTCTCCAGAAATAGATGTCAGTGCAAAGCAAATCTATGAGATAGGTGAAAAGGAATTTAAAACAATGAGTTTAAGAAAACTCAGTGAGACACAAGAAAATACAGATAAACAATACCAAAAAATGTAAAAATCAATGCAAAATGTGAATGAGATATTCAACAGAGACACAGAAAGCATAAAAAAGAACCCAACAGAAATCTTGGAACTCAAAACTTCAATCCATGAAATAAATATTAAATAAAGACTAAATCAGACAGCAAAACTACCACAATTTCTATTTAGCATCTTGGAGATATTGGGGAAGGACTGTCAAGAAATCTTTAAATGGAATTTGGGTGACAATGGAAATAACTCACTCTTTTTTAGACGATTTAACTTGAAACATCTGATTATAAACTGACTTTCTGTGTAACATTACATCCATGTTTCACTGAAAAATAAATTTGACAGCAATAATACTTAACTTTCCCCCTCTCCCCCACCACTTTATTAGTGTGCTTCACAGGCACATCCATGAAGGAGCAGGAAGGGCAGTTACTCTGACAAGTCCCAGATGGGGTTTGCAATGCTAGTAAAACCCAACTTAAATTTAGACACTGCTTTTAGCTTTAAAATTACACAGACAAGACTACATTAAAGAACCTGTTATAAAAGGCTGATAAAATGTGCTCCTCTGTAAGCTCTACAGCTAAATGTTTTCAATGTTCCTACCACAGTTTTACTAAAATTAAAATAAAATTTCAAAAAGCTACCCTTGACTATTTTTCCTAAATGGATTTGATGCAAATTACTGGACAAAAAGTATTCACTTATGTAACATGCTTGTTCTTTATGCAGTCTCTTACGTATCTGGGCAATTAATGAAGTTTAAATTTCTCTAATGATTAGTCTTGAGCCCTGCCTGTGCAGTAAAAAAGACTGTGACATCTGTGTCCTTAATTGGAGCCTTAAAATATGAGTAAGAATTCCCACACGATCATTTGCTTGGCTGCAGTGAATTATTTTGAGACAGTATAAGTAAAGTAAGGGATTGTAAATGTATTAAATTGGAAAAAATTTAATTTATAAACATTATGTCTTAGGAGTCAGAGTAATGTAATAATATCGAATGCTCTGTGATGATAAGAATTTACTAACTGCTTTTAAATCATCCTTCACACGTGCTCCAAGTATGACATATGCATCAACATTACACGTGGCTATATCCTCCATTTGACTAAAATGAGGAATACTTTGCTTTTACCAGTAAAAGCCAAAAATAAAAGAGAAGCTCTTTACTCTGTATACACAAAAGCATAGTCAATGTTTGGCACTTACTGAGCTGGTGCTATACCCAGCATCATACATATTCTAATCATCAAATTTGATCCTTTAAATACTTTGCAACTCATTTTTTAGTCAGGGAATTTGAATCCCTGGATTCATCTTTTCTCTTCATTATTTTGCTCAAGAATATAAACATTATTATATTCCTTAGTTCTCAAAAAATATTCATAAGCATCGTGAGAGTCGCTGGGCTCCTTGCCTCTGCTAAGTGGTTGATTAGGAGTATTCAATAAAGGTATTTTGCATATCTTTATGAAAAGCTCACATTATGGACTTTCTCCTTTTTACACTGAAAACAAAATCATTAGCATCTTTAAATCTAATCAGATTAGAAAGCCAACTTGAAAATCAAAAATCACCCATATAATATGGTTTCTCTAGAACAACACTTGATTTCAAAACCTGTGTTAGGGTTCTCCAGGGAATCAAAGCAACACAGATACTTATGTATATATGAATTAAATGCATGTGTGTATATGTATCCATATACACATCAGAAAGAGATTTATTATGAGGAATGGGTTCATATGATTATGAAGACTGAGATGTACTACCATTTATTGTTTGTAAGCTGGGTATCCAACAAGGTAAGTGATAAAATTCCAGTCTAAGTCCAACTCTGAGAACCAGGAGAGCCGAGAGGCAGTGTATACCCCAGAAGAAAGAAAAAAGACAGATGTTCTAGCAAAAGGAATGAACTCCTCATCCCTCCACCATTTCTTTTTTAGGGTCTCACTATGTAGTTCAGGTTGACCTTTACCCTTAAGTAGTCCTGCCTCAGCCTCCCAAGTGCTGAGATTATAGACATGTGTCACCATCCCCAGCTCATCACTTTGTTCTTAGTTAAGCCCGGAACAGACTGGATGATCCAGAATAGTTGCAGAAAATTCACTTTACTGAATCGAATAGTAATCTAATCTAGAAAACCCTCTCAGACACACCCAGAAATAGTGTTTAATATGTAACTCTATGAGACCAGTAAAGCTGACACATAAAATAGCCATCAGAAGCATTATTAGCCCATGTGCAGAGGGACTTGGGGAGATGAAGTAAGCTAGGTAAGGGCACAAACGTCATATGAGTTCCAACAAGTTTCCATGCCCTGTTCTTCCTAGCACACTGCACAAGATTTCTTAAAGAGACCCAGGAAAATGATCCCCGTCCCTACAACAGTAAAACCCAGTCAAGATCCTGATTGGTTTGGTTCAGTTTGATTTGGTTTGGCTCCGTTCAGTTCAGCTCGGTTTTGTTTTTTGTTTTGTTTTGCTTTGCTTTGTTTCAATGACAGAGAGAGATGAGGATGACGAGAGGAGTTCAGCAGATAAACACTCCTAACGATCCTCTTCCTCTGTGCCTCACTGCGTTGCCGGATGACAGCGGTGCTCAAGCTTTGCCATGTGACTTGCTTCTACCTAGTGAGATGTGAGCAAATGTGACACACGCAGGGAGCTGAAAACGTTCTCTTGCTCTTGCACGTCTGCTGTTGCTTTGAGAACAGGACTGAGTTAGCCAGCTGGAGTACGTGGCCTAGACATGATCTGGTGGCGCCGGTGCCCCAGTGAAGTCAGATGAGCAGACCTGTGAGTGAAACTGCCCTGACAAGCAGCCTCTGACTGGTAAACTCATGAAGGAAGTGAGTGACTAATGTTTTGAGCCGCTGATTTTTAGGGATAGCAGTAGCAGAACTAGTATAGTACTAGTTTGTTATTATGGCAGCAGGTACAGACATACTCTCGCAAAGAGAGGGAACTGTGGTTTATGCCAGAGTGAGGGTTCAGTTGGTCTGTATGTGAAGGCTGCAGTAGCTGTCTTCTGTAACAAAACGCCAGGCACTGATTGGCTTAGACATTTCTGTCTCACTGCCCTGACGCTTACAAAGTCTGAGATCAAGAAGCTGATAGTAGGTTCTGGGGAGGCCCTGCCACCTGGTTTTCAGGAAGCTGCCTTCTTGCTACAGACTCCCGTGGTGGGAAGTGAAAGAGAACAGTATCGCCAGTCTCCTCTATTAGAGGCACTAATCCCGTCATGAGGACCCACAACCAAAACTCATCTAACCCTACTCAGCTTGCAAAATACCATTACTTTAGAGATCAGGGCTTCATCATAAGGAAGGGAGAGGAGGCAGAAACAGTCCATAACAAAAGCCTTCAGAGCACAAAGTGGGGTCCCAGCCAACTTGGGGAACACTCAGAAGTTTTAGATGAATGCAAATCAAAATAATAAAACTTATATGAAACAAATCCACATAACTATTCCATTTTTTCACTCCCTTTATACTTGATTGAATTAAAACAAAACTGGAGGTATAAGGGTAAGTATTCACTATTGTCACTAAAATTTAGCTCTTTGGATTAGATTCTTATTTCATCCTTTAAAAAAATGAAAAGGTATTATCTCTACCCCAAAATTGTATTTAATTCTTAAAAAAAAATAATTAAATATGGAATTATCAGTGGGTTCTCAAAGGTAAGACAGAGGAACATTTTCTGTTTGGCTGACAGCTGCTTCCTCTGATGACAACCAACAGCATGCAATACATACTTTTCCTTTTCTGGCCCAATAATAGTAAGAATAATTGCAACGAATATGAAGGGCCTTTTGAAGAAAAGGAAGCATGTTTTGATTAATGGTGACTAGAAGTCTGTCGCAGCTCACGCATGTGGGATGCAGGGCATAAAGATCAGTGAGCTATTGTTCTAAAGCAAGAGAATGCACAGTCTACGGGAGAAGACAGACATGAAAGCCCCAACTATAGCACAAGGCCAAATGCAACAAGTATTTCATCTAGTTATAAACTGTGGAGCATTTAGATCACCCAACTACATTACACAGATATTAGGAGGAGCTAAGAGAAATCTTTCAAATTTTTTTGCATAAATGACAACCTAATTTTCCATTGCATTGTGTATTCTGTATTCTCTATAAAAGTAAGATGTAATGCATTAATAATAACTGTATTATGATTTTCATACCTTGATCTCTCAATAATGAAATCGCATGTATTTGTGGGCAAGGAATAATTTCCTTTCCGTTTTTCAGGAGAGGGATAGGCAATCTAAATTCCTTTGTCCCCTAGATTGTACATGCCTAAGGGAGAAAACTTTGGCTTTTATTCTGTATTTCCAATTTCCAACTGTGCCTAATGTGAATAGTATTTAAATTTCTAATGAGATTAATATTATACAGTGACAGGTCCTAATTTATAAATTAGCTGTTTTAAAGGTCCTGTTTAAAGTCTGTGGTTAAAAACTGAACACACTTTGCCAAAGAAGCATGACTCTAATTGATGCTAAGTTTCTTAGGTTAGACTTTCCCACTCTACCTCCAAAGAAAAGTGCCACTAATGTAAGTGTAGCATAGCCTGGTTGGGGACAAAACACACCATGTACCCCACCCACGCGAGCACTGACACCTCTCTGCTAGCGTGTGGGTCACCTGGCTTCCTGCCACTCTTCCCTCCCAGGACACTCTAACTAAGCCGCAGGTGTGAGAAAGAAACACCCAACTAAATTGGATCAGCAGAGTTCTGAGCATGGCTGAAGGCATTTACTCCTGAAGACAGAAGACCCGCTGGCAGGACTGTCACCTGGATGGTATAAAAGGGAAATAAAACTCCTCTTCAGAGGAGCTCAAGTCTTCACCTTCACCTTGGACGCTCCTCCTTGCTTCCAGCACAGACTTCTCAGCTTCTCTGGCAGGCTTCGGCTGCTGATACGGACTCACGCAGGAGGCTGTGGTAAGCTCCAGGCCTCGGGATCCTTCAGATCTGCAGCGCACACAGCTCTTCCCCACTTTCCACTCCTGACTCTGCGGGCAGCCTCTGTAAGTCAGCCTCATAAATTATTACATACTTGCGTATTGTGCATTAAGCCTGTTTTCCTTGTGAACACTGACTGTTACATTTAGTTATTTACCTAACAAATATTCTTGAGCGCATAGTATGTGGCCGTATCGTATGTTTGGGGATAGAACGGTAAATGAAAGACATGGTTTCTGACCTCCAGAGCTCACATTTTAGTGGAGAACATTGTTGTTGTTCTTGTTTTTCCTTCTTCTTCTTCTTCTTCTTCTTCTTCTTCTTCTTCTTCTTCTTCTTCTTCTTCTTCTTCTTCTTCTTCTCCTTCTTTCTTCTTCTTCTTCTTTTCTTCTTCTTCTTGTTCTTCTTCTTGTTCTTCTTCTTCTTCTTCTTCTTCTTCTTCTTCTTCTTCTTCTTCTTTTTCTTTCTTCTTCTTCTTCTTCTTCTTCTTCTTCTTCTTCTTCTTCTTCTTCTTCTTCTTCTTCTTCTTCTTCTTCTTCTTCTTTTTCCCCTTAAGTGAATAGCAAAACTTCAGGTTGTTATAAGAGCTACACAGTAGCGTAGCAGAGTGCTGGGCCTGAGATTTGAAGCAAGGACTTAGCTGTGGTGTTCAGGAAAGGGCCCTCTGAGGAGGTGGCATTCAAGCTGAGTCCCCTTCAAAGCTATCTCCCAACTGAGTGTCATCTGGAAGGGGTTCAAGTGAGGCCTAAGTGGTGCACTAGAAAATATCCCCTCATTCCACTCAAACTCGCCCCTACGGGGACGTCTAGGACATGCTCTGTGACTTTTCCAATCGCACCAAATTAAAATAACTCGGTCACTCAGAACATTTTAAGTCACACTCTATGCCCATCTCAGCAATCAAAATGACCACTGCTACCACTGATTACATGCTTGCTTTGTGCCATGTGCTGCCCTGGAGGTTACAGGTGCTAACATGAGCGAGAAATTATCCCTTTACCCAAACTCTAATTGATAAACAAGTAATAAGTAGTTGCAACTAATTAAGCCACACCTACATTCTTGGCCAAGTCATTTCACATTTCTCTTCTTGTGGAAATGTATAAAGAAAATCTTTGTAAAAACCGCAGAATAAGCACTTAATAAATAATTTTTTAAAGAAACTATCCTGTGTAATTGTCCAAATTCTATCCTTCAGACATTATAGTAGCCCTGTTCATTTCCTATTATCTTGTTTGGAAGTCCTGTGATGCTCTTATTCTTTTGTCTTGATTGGTTTTAATCTGTTTTGTTTGGTTTGATTTTATTATGTGTGAAGGTATGGATTCTATTTTGAAAAAAACAAGAGATATTATCGTAGCCACTGTTGATTTCCTGTTTAGAAGGAAATCTTGTTTAGAAGTCCTGTATTGCTTTCAATCCTTTGCTTTGATTGGTTTTGTTCTATTTTGTTTTGTTTTGTTTGATTTTATTCTGTGTGATGGTATTGACAGCTACTTTGAAGAAAATGAGAGACATTATGGTAGCCATTGTTGATTTCCCGTTGTCTTGTGTTTAAGTCCTGTATCACTTGAATTGTTCTGTTCTGATTTGCTTTATTCTGTTTTATTTTGTTTTATTTTATTATTTTTAAAATAAAAAAATCTATTCTTCAGACATATGTGGAAGTGGAAAGACAGGGACAATGCCCATCATTCATCCATCACCGAGCTGCAAATGAATTTAACCAATACAGCCACCCTGGGGGTACAGCTAGGTCTTGGCCCAGTGGCCAGGTGAAAGTGTGAGTAGAAAGTAAGGGACAGAGGAAGGAAAAGGCTGAGATTGTGCTCAGTGAATACTCCACGTGTCCTTTCCTCTTTATTTCCAGACTTCCTACGAGGATTAAAGATGGATTTGCGCCATATGACAAAATTTCTAATAAACGGTAGAAAGGATGTGTCACCCCTGGGTCAAGGAAATTAAGAGACCATATGACTCTTCCTTCTCCATCTGCCCTCCATAGTATGAAGGAGGCAACTTCACCTCCATAGACTTCACATAACATGGAGCCATCACTGTCACAAGTCACTGGGATGGAGGGGCTCATCTATTGTCAGGACCAGACTAACTAGCTGCATATCTTCTTAGACAAGTCACTAATCTTTGCCCTTTGCTGGTGTTTCCACACTGGATGTCTTACTTTCTGCTACAGTTTACTGTTCCCTCCATATGATCCACTCAGACACTATGAAACCAAACTCTTTATGGCTGTATAATACTCCATTTCATATGCACACCACATGTTCTTTATCCACTCATCTGTTGCTGAGCACCTAGCCTGTTTTCATAGCCTAGCTATTGTGAAATGTAACACAATGAATATGGGTATGCACCTATCACTATGGTATGCTAACTTTAATTCTTTCAGAAATATACTGAAGAGTACGACAGTTTTTAGTTTCTGAGGACCCCCTTATGATGCTTTCCATAGTGGCTCTATTTTGATTCCTACCAACAATGTAATAAGGTTCCTTTTTCCCTTCTTTCTTTGCCATATGAAAAGAATGAAGTTTATGTCATTTATAGGAAAATACATAGAAAAGGAAACCACCATGTTAAGCAAATACCACACATTTTCTCTTATATGTAGAATCTAAAAGAAAAAGAAATGGAAAATGAAATTTGAGAACCCAGGAAGAGAGATGATGAGAGCAAGAAAGGGGGCTATTAGAGAAGAGGAAGGGGTAGGGCCAAGAAAGGAGATGATAGGGATAAATACAATCCGCGTATCTCACACTCATGCACCAGTACGCTAAACAAACTCACCACTCTGTAAGAATAATTTGCAGTAAAATAAACACATCAAGCAGTTCTCTCTCAGCAAAGCCAAGGTCTGGCACCTGTGCAATCTGAAGGAAACACCCTCATCCTTTCCTCCTGACAAACTGCTGCACACACCACCAGACTCCTTGTGCCACCAGCCCGGTCAGAAACTCTTGTCACAGTCGCTGGCCTTTGTTTTTCCCCAGCAGGACAGTGCTGTAGCCCCTAACCACCCTCCAGTGCAGAGGTAGCACCTCACTCCTCCTCACCGGGAAGTGGGGCTAGTTAGGGTGCACAACACTGGCCCAAAGCTCTGTATGGTGGCTCAGCATCCCCTCTTAGAACACAGAGATGCATTTGACCTACTGTTTTCAGGGCCTATTACTGACTTAGTTTTTCAGACCTGAACTAAAACAGATTTCCACAATTCACTTATTTCCCTTCATGGCTGTACTAGTTTGATTTTCCGTCAATAGTGTGTGAGGGTCTTTTCCCCCCACATGAGCACACATATTTGCTGGTTTTGTCTCTTTGTGAGTAGTCACTCTTCTGGGGTAAGGTGGAATCTCACTGTGGCTTTGATTTGCTGTTCCTTTGAGGTTGAACATTGGGTTGGTTTTTTTTCATGTACTCTTTGGCTATTACTATGTCTTCTTTTGAGAAATGTCTATTCAAGCTTTTCACCCATTTTTGATCAAATTATTTGTGGGGTCTTTTGTCTCACTTTGCTGTTTGTTTGTTTTGCTATTGAGGTGGCTGAGTTCCTTAGATTGTCTAAATCTCATCCCCTATTAGATACATAGTTGGCAAATTTTTCTCTCATCTTTTAGACTGTTTCTTCCCTCTCCTGATAGTCTCTTTCACTACACAGAAGATGTCTTGTTTGATGCAGTCCCATTTGTCTATTTTTCCTCTCTTTTTGAAGTCTCAGCCCAAGGTATATATAAAATATTTATGTGCCAGTCAAAAAATAAAATCGGGCCGAGGTGGGTGGCTCAGTGACAGAGCACATGCTTAGCATACACGAGGCCCAGGTTCATTCCCCAGAACTAAAGGGTACATAAATGGGTAAACAAATACACAAATAAAATTCTGTTTTAAGTGAAATGAGTCCCAGTTAATACGATGATATACTCGGGTGGTCTACAATGCTCATCCCTAGTCTGGCACTAGGACAAGGCAAAAGAGGAGAGCAGAGCTTCTAGGAAAAGAGCAGCATGACATTCATGTATTCGTTCACTAACATTTATTGAGAAAGATGCTGAATAAAGCCGACAAGGTGCCACCGTTTTCATGTTCCTTGTCAGGAAGTATGAGAGACAATTCAAAGATAAACAAGCAAATTATCAAAAGAGATTCGGAGAGAGATGGGTGATATAAAAAAGCAAAAATGAAGTTACACACTAGAGAATGTCATGAGGATGTATTAGGCAGATTTGTGTCACTATAACAAAATACCTGAGATCATTACCTGGAAAAGAGAAAAGGTTTGTTTTGGCTCAGAGTTTCCAGTCTATGATCAAACAAAGACATTGGTGTTAGCCTTCTGGCTGAGGAGCAGGATGGCTGTGGCTGGGAGTATGTGACAGAGTAAATCACTCACCTTATAGCCAGGAACAAAAGAGGAACAGCAAGAGACTGGGGCCACAATCACTTTGGAGGTACACTCCCCAATAAGCTAAGGACCTCCCCCAAAGTTTTTCCTCCTAAAGTTTCCACCACTCCCAATAACACCACCCGGGGACCTATGTGGGCCTTAAAGGACATTCAAGAGCTAAACTATGATAAGTTGTCACTAAGTACATCCATCAAGGTTCTCCAGAGAAACAAACCATGGAGGTGCGTAATGTTATCCAACACACACGTATCACAAAAATGTGCACATATATGTGTACATGTGTGCAAATCTATATTTACGTATATATAAATATATGCACACATACATAAATACACAAAGAAATTTATTTTTAAGGAACTGACTGATGTGATTATAGGGCAAGCAAGTTCAAAATCCACAAAGCAGGGAATGCTCAGGTAAAAGCGATCACTGAAGTCTTGAGGCAGAACTTTTTCTTCCTCGGGGTAACTTCAGTTTTGTTCTTAAAGTCTTTCACAAAGTCCTGAAAGTCTTTGATTAGATGAGCTCCTCTCCTCTCACATTATAGAGGGGAAAAACATAAACATCAAAGGAAAATGTTTAGTTAAAGTCAAATGTTGTAATCATTAATTACATCTACAAAATACCTTTACAATAGTAACAACTGATATTCATGTTTGATTGAATAACTAAGTACTATGTCCTGGCCAAGTAGACACATAAATGGGCCATCAGCTGAGGAAGTACAAATTAAACTGAGACCCCAATGACAAGGCGGAGCCAGCCGTGTGGGGCCGGAGCATTCCAGGCAGAAGGATGAGCCGTTGTGAAGCACTAAGCTGGCGCGATCTTAGCACATCAAGGAGCAAATACGACTTCCACAGGAATAACAGGCACTGGCCCAGGAGACAGAGACAAAGAAGAGACGCAGGCAGAGCCTATTTCATGTAGTATGTTACTTAAAATTATGTTTTATTCTAAATCCATGGGAAAAAATGTGACCTCTAGCTTTTATTTTAAAGACCATCATGATTGTAAAATGTGGTATTGATTATAGGCACCCAAGAATAAAGGAACCAAAAGATGACTTAGCCATAAAAATTGTTCATGCCAAAGAAAACACTGCATTTGGCTCTGGTAACAGTGGTCAATTTGGGAAAGAAGATGAACTTGGATATTCTTTGAGGTGGAGTCACGAACTTGCTAATGGTTAGGATATGTAGGGTGGGAATAGGAATTTGTATATATGAGAACGGAACTCAAGAAAGACATCAGGGCAAATGCTCCAAATGCACAAGTCATCAGCCATAGATGTAAAATTAGTAAATACAAAGGGACTAAATAAGGTTTGATCAAGTTGAATGTGGTGGCACACACCTGTAATCCCAGCATTTGGGAGGCTGAGGCAGAAGGATCTCCTTGAGTTTAAGGTCAACCTGGGCTACAAACAGTCCCAGCTGTTCTGAGTTACAAAACAAGACTCCATCTCAAATTTTAAAAGAAGAAAAGAAATCAGATATAAAGAGGACAGTCAAGAGTCTAAAACCAAGCTTGTGACCTCTCCAGGTTTCAGAGCTAAATTTGAGGAACAGTGAATTCCTATGTCAAAAAAAAGGCAAATAACCAAGTACAGAAATTCTAAATGAAGAAGAAAAGCAGGGGGATTTGAGCCACAGCTGAAGCCACCATCCTTAGGTCCAACTACTGTATTTGTTCATATAGGTTACTCATTAATCCAAGCTGGAGACAGCTACAATTACATGCTCTTCTCAACATTTTCTTTAAAAATCTCTATGGGTTCTGTTCTTAAGGAACAAATTTTCATCTAAATACGAATTCAAGAAACATTTTTACAATTACAGTTATATGGAACAACAATCCCATGGGTGAAGGGGTCCTGCCTGCCTGGGAAACAAGGAAAACACTATTATCATCCTGAATTTTCTGGCTCTAAAAATGCCCAAATATTAAGGACCTATGATGTTCCATCTTGATAAGGGGCCAAGGAAAAGAGGATGCTGAGGAAGGATGGGTGGAGAATGAAAGAGGTTTCACAAAGACATGCTCAACATCTGTGGTCATTCAAGAAATTAGAACAACACTGAGATTCCATCTCACTCCAGAAAGAATTGCTGCCATCAAGAAATCAACTGATACCAAATGTTGGCAGGACTGTGGGGGAAAAGGAACACTGCTCCACTGCTGTTGGGAGTGTAGACTGGTGCAACCATTGTGGAAATCATTGTGGAGATTCCTCAAAGAACTAGGATTAGTAGTCCCACTTAATCTAGTTATTCCCTTTCTGGATATTTTCCCAGAAAAACTGAAAATGTCATGCCACAGTAATATATGGGCATCCATGTTTATAGCATCACAATTTGTAATAGCTAAATTTTGGAAACAACCAAAAGGCCCATCAACCACAGAGTGTATAAAAAAGATGTGGTATTTTATATAATGGTATATTACTCAGCTACAAAAAAGGATAATCTTGAGGCTTTTTCAGATTAATGGAGGCAACATAAGACCATACACATAAGTGAAATAAATCAAACTCACATTTATAAATATCATATTGTCTCCCCAGTATAAAAAAATAAAAATCTGAAAGAGCAATAAGATCCAAAATATACAAAAGGTATATAACAATGAAAGGCAAAGAAAGTGCTCAAAAGAACAAAACTACTGGGATAGGGGAAAGGAAAAAAGGAAGAAGGGAAAGATTATATGTTTGTTGGTAAATGCATAAATTTATATATGTATATGTACACTAGATAGATAACTATACTACTAATCTCTCTTAGTTCATCAAAAGGAACAGTTTGTGCTGTTGTTGTTTGACTGATCACTTTTCTATCCAGATTTTGTAACCTGAACAACTAGTTCTGAGACAATAATATGTAATCTATTAACTAGTGTTAATTCCATACTTTTTTTTCTTCCTTGGAATTCTATATCATTTCTATCTTTTTTTTTCTGTTTTGCTTTTTAAAATAAAAAACATTTAGTGAAACCAAAAGTATGGGCAGAGCTCTCTTCTTGGCCTGGGGACCAGGCCCATCTTCCTGTTGAGATCAGTGAGTCAGGAGGGGACAGGGAATTCCGTCCCAGCCTGGCTGACCTCTATCCCTCACTTGGAACAACACTTGAAGCTCGAAAATATAGGAAAATGACAAAATGAAAGGCCAAAATGCAATCTCAAACATCCAGCCCATCCCAAGAAAGCCTAGGAGCCATGTGCATGGAAGAAAATATATGCTACATACCTGAAATACCTGAAATAGTAGTAACTGAAATAAAGAACCAACTCTGGGAAGCCTTCAAGGAATTCAAAGTAGATATAATCTCTCAGGTAAAAGAAGAAATGATAAAAGAAATAAAGGAGATGCTGAACATATCTAAAGAAGACACAGTTTAAAAATTGGAGGAACTAAACGAAAAGATAGAATCCCTGGATGAACAATATAAGAAACAAACAGAATATATAAAGCAGATGCAAAGAGATATACAGGAAATCAAAAACTCCATCGAAAGTTGTAAAAACCACCTCAATGAATGTGAAGATAGAATTTCAGACCTCGAAGAAAAGATTGCAGCCAGTGAACAGGAAAGGAAAGATCTTTTAAAAATAACAAGAAATCAAGAAATAACAATTCAGCACCTGCAAGATGATGCAAAAAGGAACAACATGAAAGATAACATGTCAACAATAAACCAATATATAACAGTTATTAACAGTAATGTAAATGGTCTCAATGCACCAATTAAAAGAAACAGACTGGCAGAATGGATCAAGAAACAAAATCCAATCATATGTTGTCTACAAGAAACCCATCTAACCCAAAAGGATACCCACAGAATAAAAGTTAAAGGATGGAAAACAATACTGCATGCAATAGGAACCCCCCCCCCCAAAAAAAAGCAGAAGTGGCTATTATGTTTGCAGACAATGTGAACTTCAAGCCAATAATGATCAGAAGGGATAAAGAAGGTCACTACATACTGGTTAGGGGAAAACTCCAAGAGGAAGAGATAACTATCTTAAATATATATGCACCAAACTCCAGAGCACCCAGTTCTATAAAACAAGTACTAACAGAAATGAAAAACCAAGTTAACAGTAACACAATTCTAACAGGAGATCTTAACACACCATTGACACCAAAGGACAGATCAACCAGACAAAAAATCAGCAAAGAACTAAAAGAACTAAAAGAACTGAATCGCACCTGTGAACAAATGGACTTAATAGACATATACAGAGTATTCCACCCAACAACAACAGAATACACATTCTTCTCATCAGTGCATGGCTCATTCTCTAACATAGACCATATATTAATTCACAAAACATATCTAAATAAATGCAAAAGGGTTGAAATTACCCCTTGCATACTATCGGACCATAGCGCTATGAAATTAGAAATTAATGATAAAAGATACTACAAAATTCCTTCAAACACATGGAAACTGAATAACACATTCTTGAGGAATCAGTGGGTCACAGAGGAAATTAAAGAAGAAATTAAACACTACCTACAAGAAAATGAAAACACAAATACAACTTACCAGAATCTGCGGGATGCAATGAAAGCTGTCCTCAGAGAAAAATTTATTGCACTGAGTTCACACATCAGGAAAACAGAACGAATATAAATAAATAACCTCATGTTACACCTTAACCATCTAGAAAAAGAAGAGCAAGTCAAACCCAAAGCCAAAAGAAGAGAAGAAATTATAAAAATCTGAGCAGAAATCAATGCAATGGAGACTAAAAGGAAAAAAAACCAACAAATCAATGAATCAAAGAGTTGGTTCTTTGAAAGAATAAATAACATTGACAAGCCCCTAGCCAACCTTATTTTAAAAAGGGAAGAAAGAGCTCAAATTCATGCAATAAGAAATGAAAGAGGAGAAATCACTACATACCCTATAGAAATACAGAAAATCATCAACACCTATTTCAAAAACCTCTACTCTCAAAGGTTTGATAACACAGAGGAAATGGACAGATTCCTAGAAGCATACGAAGTACCAAAGGTAGGTCAAGAAGATGTAAAACTACTGAATAACCCAATTTCTATTAATGAAATTGAAAACATAATTAAATCCTTACCTACAAAGAAGAACCCAGGCCCAGATGGATTCACTGCAGAATTCTACAAGAAATACAAAGAAGACCTAATGCCAACGCTCCTCAAACTCTTCAATGAAATTGAAAGGGAAGCAATCCTTCCTAAATCGTTCCTAGAAACAAATATTACTCTAGTACCAAAACCTGAAAAGGACCCAACTGAAAAAGAGAACTACAGACCCATCTCCCTAATGAACATAGATGCTAAAATCCTCAATAAAATATTGGCAAATAGGATGCAGCAAATCATCAAGAATATCATACACCATGATCAAGTGGGATTCACCCCAGGCATGCAGGGATGGTTCAGTATACGTAAATCAATAAATGTAATACGCCATATCAATAGACCCAAAAGTAAGAACCACATGATCATTTCTATAGATGCAGAAGAAGCTTTTGATAAGGTCCAACATTCATTAATGATAAGGACCTTGCAGAAAATTGGAATAGAGGTCTTTACCTCAATATAATAAAGGCTATCTATGACAAACCAACAGCCAATATCATACTAAATGGCCAAAAATTGAAGGCCTTTACTTTAAAATCAGGCACAAGACAAGGATGTCCCTTATCACCACTCCTATTTAATATAGTACTGGAAATACTAGCCAGAGCAATTAGACAAGAGAGAGAAATAAAAGGCATAAAGATAAGAAAAGAAGAAATTAAGCTATCATTATTTGCAGATGACATGATACTCTATATAGAAGATCCCCAAAACTCCATTGAAAGACTGCTAGATATAATAAATAAATTCAGTAATGTAGCTGGATATAAAATACATACTCAAAAATCAATAGCATTCCTATACACTAACAACAAAGTCACAGAGAAAGAAATAAGAGAAGCCACACCCTTCATACTAGCAACCCAAAAAATGAAATATCTAGGAATTACTCTCATGAAAAAAGTGAAAGACCTGTACAGGGAAAATTATAATACACTGAAAAATGAAATTGAAGATGATCTCAGAAAATGGAAAAACATCCCTTGCTCATGGATAGGAAGAATAAATATTGTGAAAATGGTCATTCTCCCAAAACTATTATACAGATTCAATGCAATCCCAATAAAAATACTATCAACCTACCTCATAGAACTCGAGAAATCACTCCTAAAATTCATCTGGGACAAGAAGAGACCTAGAATATCAGACAGTTCTCAGCAGCAAAGGCAAGGCAGGAGGTATCACAATCCCTGACTTGAAGTTATACTACAAGGCAACTATAGTAAAATCAACATGGTACTGGAACCAAAATAGAGCCCAAGATCAGTGGAATAGATTAGAAGATACAGTCACAACTACAAACACATTCAACCACCTTACCTTTGATAAAGGGGCCAAACATGTTCGCTGGGAGAACAACAGTCTCTTTAATAAATGGTGTTGGAAAAACTGGCTATCCATTTGCCGAAAACTAAAACTAGACCCATGCCTATCACCATGTACTAAAATAAAATCTAAATGGATCAAAGATCTAAATATTAAAACAGAAACACTAAATCTATTGGAAGACAAATTGGGTAAAAACCTTGAAGACATAGGAGTAGGTAGAGAATTCATGAACAGGACTCAAATCTCTCAGGAAATACTTCCCAGAGTCAATAACTGGGATCACCTCTTATTAAAATGTTTCTGCACGTCAAAAGAAATCTCCAGCATAGTGAAAAGAAAACCCACAAACTGGGAAAAAATCTTAGTGAACTGCCCCTGAGACAAAGGACTTCTGTCTAAAACATATGAAGAATTAAAAAAAATCAGACCCCCAAAATTCAAAGACCCAATCCAAAAATGGGCATCTGAGATGAATAAACAATTCTCAGATGAAGAAATACAAATGGCAAATAAATATATGAAAAAATATTCAGCATCATTAGTCATTAGAGAAACGCAAATTAAAACCTCACTGAGATTTCATCTCACTCCTGAAAGAATGGCCAGGATCAAGAAAACCACCAACAAATGCTGGAGAGGCTGTGGGGGAAAAGGAACTCTCCTGCACTGTTGGTGGGAGTGTAGACTAGTGCAACCCTTGTGGAGGTCAGTCTGGAGATTTCTCAGAAAATTGGGACTGGAAGCCCCATTTGACCCAGCTATACCACTTCTAGGTATGTTCCCAGAAGAACCGAAAGCATCATACCACAGTGATATATATGCACCCATGTTTATAGCTGCACAATTTGTAATAGCCAGATCTTGGAAACAATCTAAGTGTCCATCAACTGAAGAATGGATAAAAAAGTTGTGGTATTTTTATACAATGGAGTACTGCTCAGCTATAAAGAATGATCACATTGAGACATTTATAAATAAATGGACGCAGCTTAAGACCATACTCATAAGTGAAATAAATCAAACTCACATGTATAAATACCAAATAGTTACCCTAGTGTAAGAAATGATAAGAATACATAAAAGTATGTGGTAATCATGATTCCCAATCATATTGGTTTGAAGCCATATAATGTTTTCACTCATTAATTGCAATGGTTTTAACCTGGGTTGTTCGATTTTAGTATCTATAATAGTACAAATAGCTATTTTAAAGAAAACAACACAACATAAAAACTAGTGCTGATTTAATAACATCTTGTTTTGAAGTCCCATCAAGCTGTGGTACATCTGTTTCCACTGGTTTTAACGTGATGTATCTTACTATATTTCACTATATGTTATAGTATAAACAAAATTTGTTATAGGCAAAGAGATAATATAGAAACCATTGTTCGTTTTCTATTAGCTGGTTCTAAATACCCTGTAATTCTTGCATTCTCTTGAAAGGCTTCACACTGTCTTGATATGCTTGATGTTACAGCATACGAAGTTACACTCAAATAATTCAAGGAAAGAGGCACTACGGTGACTACTATTATGTTAGATTATCAGGTGGTGAGACACAATGACGCTTGAATTGTTCGGTTCTGACCTGCGTTGTTCTGTTACAATGTCCTCTCTTATCTCAATCTACCCCCATTTATTTAAATTAATCTGTTTTCTCTCATTTTTTTAATTAAGGGAAAACTAAATTTAAAAATAGCGGGACATATTATAGTAACTTTCTTGGTTTTCCTATTAACCTGATTTGAATCCCAGTACTGCTCTCCCCATCTTGTTCTGTCTGATTACTCTATATTCTATTTTTTTTTGATAGTATCAAGTTTGAGGGTATAGGCAACTACTTTGAAGGCAATAAGATATACTATGATGCCCATTATGGTTTGACTATTATCCTTTTTTTGAAGTCCTGTAAGTTCTCCAGTGTAGGTTTTATTGGTCTTGTTCAGTACTGTTTTGATCAATTCTATTATACCTGATGATATAGGCAACTCAGTTTAAAAATAGCAAGAGGCACAGTGGTAACTACTTTTGATCACCTGGTATTCTGTTTTTGCATCATGTACTATGCCCAGCCTTCTGTTCTGACTCTGTTTTGCTTAGTCACGTTTGGTTTTATTCTCTTCAAAAAAACAGTAATTAGAACCATGGGAGTAATAAAACCCAAAAAGTCTAATTGTTATTATAAAAAAGAGAGGAAAGGAAGGTGGACTAAAGGATATAACCACAGATATGTTCGAGTGTATAGGATGGAAAACCATATTACTGAGCTTTTGTTGGATCATTGAACAGAACTGTCTACAATGTCACTGTATGAATGTCCACTTTATATGCTTTAATTTTATAATTTGGACAACTGTTTCTGGGAAGATAATATGTAACCTATTAACTGGAGATTTCTTACTGTATACTTTTTTTCTTGAAATTCTCTATTACTTGTACCCTTTTACTGTTTTGTTTTTTCATGTCCTTTCTTTTTTTCTCTTTAAATAAAAAAAATATTAACTAAGAGTACAGATTTATTGTAAAAGTGATCTCTAGTATATGGCATCTTTTTCTCTTCTCTTTCATTCATAAAACTATTAAAATGCAAAAAGTACTGTGTTTTCTGTAATATTAATAGTTGATATATTTTATTGTTTTGTAAATTTTGGATATTGATCATACTTTTGATTAGAAATTAAGGTATACTAAATACTCTCGACTGCATATATTTTTCTTAAAAATATAACTAAACTTACAGGAAATAATTCTAACACATATACATCTCATTCTTTTTCAGCTTCCTATTTTATAGCACATCATTATATAGAACATTATTCAGATATACTAAACAATACAATTTCCTAGATGTTGTTTCTAATAATCATGTATTTAAAAAATTATCTCACTTTGTAATGAAAGCCTGATTAGCCATAATGTGTGGAGAGAGGGACAGTGTGATAGGCAGGACCATAGCATCCTGATGTTTTGTCTCTATAGTCCAGTCCTTGTGACAAAAACACAGTGTCATGCACCATAATGGAAGAACAGAAAATGACTCTGTCAACAGTTATCATGTGCAAAACTTACAAATATTATGTAAAGAAGTGTTTTACCACTGAGAAGGAGAAATGATAAACGTACTGGCCAAGAGAGAAATCTGAGAAGAGAAAGCTTTTTTAAGAGCAGGTACCTAGGTGGTAGTAATATAAATAACTTTGTTTTGAAAGCCGATATTGGTATTGTTTGGGGGGTTTTGCTATTGTTATTTGTTTGTTTCTGTTGTTTTTTGTTTTTCTTGTATTTTGCTTTGTTTTGTTTTGTTTCTCCCTCTAATACAGAAAGGACAGATGTGTAGGCTTATACATACCTAGAACTTCTAAAGATATACAAGAATTGATTTTATCATGTGTAATGGTATAAACAGCTACTTTTCAGAAAATGAGACATTATGGTAGTCATTGCTGATTTTCTTCGCCTTGTCCTTGTGTTGAAGTCCAATAATGTTTTTATTCTTTTTTTATTGGTTTTAGTCTGTTTTCTGTTATTTCAATATATGTGAAGGTATGGTCAGCTGTTTTGAAGAGAACAAGAGATATTATGGTAGCTATTGTTGATTTTCGTATTGTCTGGTTTTGAAGGCTTGCAATGCTTTCTTTCTTTTGCTTTGATCAGTTTTATACTATTTTGTTTTGTTTGAATTCAATGTGTGTGAATATATGGACGACTAATTCAGTGAGAAAAGGAAACATTGTGGTAGCCATGGTTGACTGGCTGTTGTCTTGAAATCCTGTCTTGCTTGCATTGTTTTGTTCAATCTACTTTGTTCTGTTCTCTGTTTTATTCTCTTTAAAAAAAAAAAAGAGCAGCTACATAATTCTAGTAGGCCTTTCCCAAGATGCTTTTCACTCCTAGCTCTCGCAAACTGCTGACCTATCATTTGACCACACTGTTTGGTGTTTGGATCTTAGTTGGTGAATTAAAATCTCCAGTTTTTAACCAAAAAAAAAAAGAAAAGAAAAGAAAAGAAACCAAAAGTATGAGAAAAGTGGAATGAGGGAGTGGCTGGGTTAGAAGAAGAATCCAAAAGGATTCCTGAGAATGTGTGAGAATGAAACTAAAGTTAACAGCAAAAACCAAAAGAAGTATAGTTTTTTGGTCACAACATCATGTCATTATTTTCAAATGTTCCTTCTATTTAAATGAACAGTAAACTTACTATCATTACACTGATCAAAATGGAGATTAGTTGGTCTACTGAATTGCAAGTTACATATATTTCATCATTCAGACTTCTTAAGAAGCTAAGTTAGGCGTACAATATCAGAAGTAGGAAAGTGTTATGCCTGTATTTGTTGAAAGGGCAAATTCAGATGATACAGAAAGTAAATGTAAAGAAAGGAATAGGAGATCAGGGATTTAATCTGTCTCGGGGACAAACATAGCTGGCAGAATAGATCAGTCCCTTAGCCTTTCTTAACCCTAGTTTTTCCACCTATCACGGTGCTGAGACTTGTGCTACTGAGCGGATGAAGAATGCATACTTTTCCCCACCCCTCCATCTAAGTACAACTAAAACCCTTATGCAATATGTAAAAGCTACATAAGAAGACACTGAAAAGTGGTAAGCAGAACACAGAGCAGTGAAGAACTTCGGGACCTGAAGCTGACAAGCCCAGAACCCTTGAACATCGATGACGCTGACAAAGTAAGATCCAACAAAAGCCTGCTCTCTGGCTGAAAGGCCAGGAAGGGGCACGCAAGAAAAACACGGGGCTTTAAGATAGTACTGTCCGTCTGCTGCAGACACCAAAGTCTCCTAGGCATGTCAGGTATATCTATGACACCTACAGTGCTGCCATCCCTGGGCCAGAGTGATGCAATCTAATATCCTTACCAGAATGGATTCCAGAGAAGGCCAAGCGAGACCTGGCCCTTTCGTCTCTGCTAGGAGTAGAAAATCATTCTCCGTGTCAGCAAGAGCCTGAAGAACTCCTCCACCTGGCAGTAACAACAATTTCTCTCTTTTACCACTACAGAGTATGAGATGAAGTTGTCCAGAACACAATGTTTAAGCAAGATTCAGAGTCCTATAATACCCCAAATATCCAGATTCCAATTGAAAATGGCTTATACCAAAAACCAGGAAGGTTCCCAATGATAAAAAGTGACCATCAATCTCTAGATGCCAAGAAATGACAGAATGATAAAGTTAACCGGCAGGTTTTGAAGTAACCATCACACAAGTATTTTAATGAGCACGTACAAGTATGTTTCAAAGAAATTTTAAAATAATAATAAGAGAAATAGAAAATTTCAGCAAAGAAACAGAAAACAAATGGGAGAACCGAATTGATTATTTGCACAGGGAGGGCTTTTGTGTAGACTGGTCTTGAACCCATTATGTAGACCAGGCTATCCTCACACTCACAGGAATCCTCCTTCCGCAGCCTCTCAAGTGCTGGAATTAGAAGCATATGACATCACATCCAGGCAAATTGACATTTTAGAAATAAAATAACCAAAGTTTTAAAATTCAACAGATTGTCTCATAAGTAGAGTTGGAGGGAACAGAAGAAGAACTAAATCAGGGGGCTTGCATATAGAACAATAGGAATATCCAGTGTGAACAACAGACAGAAAACACATGAAAAAAAAAACAGTCTCCCAGACATTTGAGGTGATAACAAAGATCTTTATGAGAACAAAAAGCCCAACCTCTCTGTCCCTGGAGTCTCAGGAGGAGAGGGGAAGAAGGTGAGACTGAAAGAGCACACACACAGGAGTTTGACTGAAATCTCCTCATATTTGACAAAAAAACATAAACTTACAAATTAATAAAGCTAAATAAAATTCACTCAAAGAAATCCACACAAGGATATCTTATACTCAAATTTGTAAAAACTAAAGAAAAAGCTTAAAGCTGCTTTAAAAAAATAATACTCATCTGTGGCCCCTCCAGGGGGAGAACCACCAGTGGCTCCTGAGATCTGCGCCATGTTGGAACTTAGGACTGTGGGAAGCCAAGCCAACACCTCCCCTCCCTGGTAAGCAATAGTGAACCTACTGGTGCACGGCCTAGACTCAAACATCCCACTTCCTCTACCCTTTTTCTCCTCTCCCTCTGTTAGCAAATGGAAAGCAGAAATCTGAGCATCTCTTGGGAAGTTGACCATAGCAAATAAGGGGGATTTCCCTCTACCATCTCTTTGAAGGCAAATATTTTTTTTACTATTTTGCTTTATTCTGATTAATGGTACGGCTCTATTCAATATTCTGTTTTGATAAGTTGTATAATGTTCTGTGCTTCATTTTAGTTTGATATATGTGATTGAAAAAACAACTATTGTAAAGATAATGAAATATACTGTGATACCTATTACTGTTAAAAAAAAAATACTCTACAAAGAGAGTAAATGTTTTCAAAGGACAATGGATTTCTCATCAAAACTAGAGAGGTCATGATGGACATGTTGGCACATGCTTGTAATCCCAGCACTCAGGAGGCTGAGGAAGGAGCATGGCTGTGAGTTCAAATCCATCCTATGGTACAAAGTGAGTTTAAGGTCAGCCTGAACCCCATAGCAAGACCTTGTCTCAGAAAGACAAAAAAGAAAAAACAGTAGAGGAGGGGAAAAGTGACATAACATTTCTCAAGTGTCAAAAGAATACTTTGTTGCCAAGCACGGTAGTGTACTCCTGTAATCCCAGCACTCAGTAGGCTGAGGCAGGAGAATCATTGTGAGTTCAAGACCAGCCTGGACTACAAAATAAGCCCAAGGCCAGCCTGAACTACATAGGAAGAGCCTGTCTCAAAAAGACAAAAAAAAAAGAAAAAAGAAAGAAAAGAATAGTTTGTAAATCCAGAATCCACATTCAGCAGAAATATCTTTCAAAAAAGAACAAGAAATCAAAACATCCTCAGATGAGGGAAGCACTCTCATAGAACAACATAAAAAGGAGTTCTCTAAACACAAAAGTGATTATTAGAAATACATATAACCCAGGATACAAGAAAAAAGATTGCTGTAAAAAAAAAGAGGGTAAACACTATATAGACCTTTCCTTATGCATTTTATAAACTATGTTTGATGGTTGAAGTAAACACTATCACATTCCTTGATGTAGTTAGAAGTGCATATGGAGGAAATACTTAAATCTAAATGGATAGGGATAAAAGAATATGTAGGAAAAATAATTTCTATAGCCATTCAATTTGATAATATAATGACACCACTAGACTGATAAGTTATATATGTACAAAAATATTACAAAGAAGTCAAGCTGAAATTAATGTCAGATATTTTAAGTAACCCATAGAAAAGCAGAAAAAAGAAAACAAAAGGAAAAAGATACCAGGGAAACAAATAGAAAACAAAACAGAAAGTAAAATGAACTGAAAGAGTATATATGATCCAAAATCTACAATAAATATTGTGCAAGGGTAAGAAACTGCTCAAAGGGGAAGAGAACTGGGATAGCGGAAAGGAGGGAAGAGGGCTGAAAAAGACGTAAATGTGTGTGTGTGTGTGTGTGTGTGTGTGTGTGTGTGTGTGTGTGTGTGTATGGTAGCTAAAATGATTGTACCACTAATTGTATTAGTTCTTAGAAAAGAACAGTTAATACTCATATGATTAGATCAATTTTACATGCATACAGCTAGTAATCTAAGCAACTCTTTTGAAGGTAATGATATGCAATATAACAGACACTGATAAATTCCTATCTTGTTTTGTAACCCTATACTGTTATTATTTTGGGTCTGTTATTATTGTTGTTTATGTGTCTTTTTTTCCTCTTAAATAAAATAAAATGGGTAAGTTATTTCTTGACATATCAACAATCATATTATGGATAACAAGGCAAAGAGGAAATATTAAATAATGATGAAATAGTCAATATACTGTAAGACGTAGTAATGCTAATTATATATGTGCCAAACAACAGAATTGGAAAATTTGTAAAGTAAAAACTGAAAGAGAAAGAGACAAAGCAACAATAAAACTGAGGACTTCAATACCTTCCAGTAATGGTAGGACAATTACAGAAAATAGGATACAAAGCTCAACAACACCCTCAATCAACAGAACAATCAACATATTACAACATTTCATCAAAAAAAGTTATTAGCTTCAGAAGCCTATAAAACACACACATAAAACAAACTCTTGCCAATAGAACACACCTCAACAAATTTTAAACAATTGAAATAAGAGTATGCTTTCCAGCTATAATGAAAATACACTAGAAATTAAAAAAAAAAGATAAAAGGCAAATTTCCAAACACTCAGAAATCCAAGCAACACATGTTTAAATAATAAATCAAAGAAGAAATCTCAAAGTAAACTTTAAAATGCATTCAGCTAATCTCATTCATATGTGAAATCTTAAAAAGGTGACCTCATAGAAACTGTGAATAGGGTAGTGATTACCAGAGACCAGAGAAGACAGGAGACAGCGGGTAGAGAGAGTTTGTTTGATGAGTTTAATGCTATAGTGAGATAGCAGGAATAAGTCTGACGTTCTATGGCACAGCAGGGAAATATAATTAATAGCAATGCGGCATATGCCTAAAAATAATTAGAAGAGAGGATGTAGAATATACACAGCATAAAAAAATAATAAATATTTGAGGTGATAGGTTTGTTAGTTGTGCTGGGTTGATTGCTACCCAATATATAGATGAATAAAAACATCACATTGTATCTTGTAACTATATAAAAATATGAATTAAAAATTTTTAATTTAAATCTCAAATATGTTGAATTGAAGGAAAAGAAAATGACGCATACAAAACTCATGGGACCAGCTGAAGCAACACTTAAGAGGAAAATTGATAACACTTAAATGCATATATTAGAAAATAGAAAGTCTCAAATCAGTAATCTAAGAGTTTACCTTAAGAATCTGCGAAGTGCTGGGCATGATGAAGCATGCCTGTAACCCCAGCATTCAGAGCACTGAGGCAGACGAATCATCATGAGTTCAAAGCCAGCCTAGGATATGTGGTGAGTTCAAGGCCAGCCTGAATGACACTCATAGCAAAACTCTATCCCTACAGAAAAATTCTAGGAAGTAAAGAGTAGTATAAACTCACAGCAAGTAGAAGGAAGGAAATGTTAAGCGTAAGAATGAAATTTGAAATAAAAAAAGTGATATGTACAGGAAAGAAAGTAGTAAATCATCATTATTTACAGATGGCATCATCTTCTACATAGAAGAATCAAAATATTCTACCAAAAACTTCTAGAATAACCAAATTCAGTAACACAATAGGATACAAAATCAACAGCGTCAAATCAACTGTGCACAAATAAACTCAGAAAAAAAAATTAGGAAAAAATACTATTCACAGTAGCAAAAAGAAAAATTAAGTACTTAGGAATTCACCTTTTAAAGGAAGTGAAAGACTTCTACAGTTGAAACCACAGGACTCTATAAAAGGAGATTGAAGAGGTTGTCAGAAAATTGGAAAATAATCCTATTCCTGGGTAGACAAAACCAATATGGTCAAAATACTCATACTCAGAAAATCAATGTATAGATTTAATGCAATTCAAATCAAAATACCAGTAGCACACCTCACAGAGCTAGAGAAAACAATTCTAAGCTTCGTATGAAACTAAAAAATACATAGAGAATAAACAGTGCAGAAATAACTTCAGGCACACTTAGCTACCTGATCTTTAACAAAGGGACCAAAAACATAATGTTAGAGAAAAGATAGCCTCTTAGGCAAAAAGTGCTGAGAAAACTGGTTATTGACATGCAGAAGATTGACTCTAGGTGCTTATCTCTCACTGTGGTAGTCAGGGGTTTGCCAGGGCAACAATTGTATACAGGATACATAATTTACAGAATTATTTTATAATAGTCACACAAAGAGTCTAACACAAAGAATGCAGGAAACCTGTCCACACACTAAAGACCCTAAACAATCCAGCTGAGGGCCCAGATCCCATGGCAATGCCCTGCATGAGTCCAGATGAAAACCTAGAGTCCATGACAATGTCTCACGCAAGTCTGTTTTGTGGATGTGCACTGGAAAGGCCCAAAGATCAGTGGTGGAATCCAGAAAGTCTGTGCCAATGGGATGAAGAATATGTGCCAGTAGGTTTGGTGTTCTGCACTGGAGCCAGGAAGTCATGTTCAAAGTACAAATCAGGGCTCCCCTGAAAAGTACCACAGTCATCCTCAGCAACAACAAGGTCCCAAGGTCCTTCAACAATGAGAACAGCTGAGTTCATATCAGAAAGCTGGTGTAACAAACTCCTCCAGGAGAACAACAACCATCAGCAGAACCAGTAACACTGCTTCCTCCTCTCTAGTTCTGCTTTTTATATTGCAACAGTCCTCAAGTAGGCCATCCATGCTCAGAGCCATACTAATTCAGTTCAACTGGTGTTACAAGTTGATCTCGGCCAGAAGATATGATAGATAAAATGCTTCATGACATAAGCATAAGCAATGACTTTCTGAATAGAACCTCAGCTGCACAAGAAATAATACTATGAATCGATAAGTGGAATCACAACAAATTAAAAAGTTTCCCTCTTCTGGGAAGATGGCAGAGTGACAAGCAGCCCATAAAGAGCCTCTCTGAGATTTGTTTCCAGACTCTGGAATATAGCAACTTGAGGAAGAGAGGAAGGAGAGAGGTAAGTCCTCTGGATTCGAGAAGGAACTGAAGCAAGAATTGAAGCCCACAGGGAGAGTGAAGAGAGAAATTTCAGTGGAGAAGAAGGAGGTAGTGGGTGTTGTCTTTTCCCTGAGTCTAGACTCACTGAGTGGGAGAAGCAGTTCAAACCTGCAAACACAGAGTGACTGCTGACAACCAGGGACCTCCTTGGAGACATGCAGCAGTGCAGCAGAGCAGTGGACATGTCTGCCCTGGCTGGTGACTGGCATGGGTTTGGCTTTCCCACAGGAAAGAGCAATTGGCTGGGACCCATCTTGGAGAGGGGCTGACTGGACTCAGAACTCAGAACAGTTGAAGTTGGTGTTCCAGCAGCTCTCAGCTGAGTTCAAGCCCACATAAGGTACACTGACTGCTGCAGGCTGAACAGGTGTGGCTCCAGCCTCGCAACCGGAAGCCAGCCTGAACTGCAGGGAGAATAAAGGTGCAGGCTCACTGAGATTAGCTGCAACCCCGCCATAAAGCTAAAGTTGACCTGCTGAATGATCTGGATTCTGTCACATGTTGTCTACCAGTGACAGCAGAGACACACCCTGAAGTAGATCTCTCTCTCTCTCTCTCTCTCTCTCTCTCTCTCTCTCTCTCTCTCTCTTTGCTTGTTTTTTTTTCTCTCTTCATTGTTTGATCTTGTTTTGATGTGAGTGTGAGTGTGGTTTCCAATTTTTTTGTGGTTATTTGTCTATTCTGTTCTTCCTTTTATTTCTTCATTCTGTGTTTCTTTCCTGTCTTCTACACATTTTCCGAAGTTTGAGTGATCCTGCTTTGTCCTCCAGGCTTGCTTCTAATCTCTTCCTTTATTTATCTATTTTTTCTTTTTTATTTAAAGAAAGAAAGAAAAAAATTAAAAGAACCAAGTGGAAAAAAGAGGAAAAAAAGTAGAATACATAATTGAAAAAAATTAACCTCATAAAATCACTAGTTCATACATTACATATTGTTATCTTAAAAATAAGGGGCTGGAGATTTAACTCAGCAGCATAAGCGCCTGCCTTGCAAGCAGGCAGTCGTGAGTTCAATCCCTGGTACTGATAAAAAAGAAAAAAAAATAGTTGTCAAAATTACAAAATCAAAGCATGAAAGGTGGCTAGACACTAAAACATTGACAGTGCAAATTCTTCTGTTCAGTGATCTAACAGAAATATAATAATATGGTCATCTATCTTACACACTATACATACCATTATATCCTTTAGAACACTTGCCTTCCCTTTCACTTTTACAATATCTATTATACTTTTTGGATCCCATTATCATTTTTTACACTAGAGAGACATTGTGACATTAACTAATGTGAGTCATTTTTTTCACTAATGAGGATATTCTCAAGTTGCCTCCATTTACCCATAAAGGCCTCAAGATCATCCTATTTATAGCTGCATAGTATTCCATTGTATTAAAATGCCACATTTTTTTCATCCACTCTGCAGTTGGTGGACATTTTGGTTGTTCCCAAGATTTAGCTATCACAAACTGTGCTGCTATGAATATGGGTGCAAATATATCACTGTGAGATGACCGTTTCAATTTTCTGGAAAAATATCCAGGAGGGGAATAACTGCATTGAATGAAACTTCCAATCCTACCTTTTTGAGGAATATCCATACTGATTTCCACAGTGGTTGCACCAGTCTGCAAACCCACCAACAGTGGAGAAGTGTTCCTTTTTCCCTGCATCCTTGCCAACATTTGTTATCAGTTGTTTTCTTGATGGCAGCCATTATTTCCAGGGTGAAATGAAATTTCAATGTTGTTTTAATTTGCATTTCTCAAATGACCAGTGATGGTGGACATGTCTTCATGTATTTGTTTGCCAGTTGTATATTTTCATCTTAGAATTGTGTGTTCATCTACAGTGCCCATTTTTGGAGAAGGCCTTTGAATGTGGGGGGCTTGATGTTTTTCAGTTCTTTATATGTTGTGGATAAAAATGCTTCATCTGAGGGATTGTTGGCTAATATTCCCATTCTGTGGGTTTTTTTTTCACATTGTTGGTGATTTTCTTTTGAAGTGCAAAAATTTTTCAGTAATATGAGATCCCAGTTGTTGATTCTTTGAAGTAATTCCTGTGAGGTTTGCGTTTTATTCATGAATTGTCTCCTTACCGTTATGTCTTCAAGATTTTTATCTACATTGTCCTCCAGTAGATTTAGTGTTTATGTTTCAATATTTAGATCCTTGATCCATTTTGACTTTAGTTTAGTGTGTGGTGATAGGCATGGGTCTATTTTCAGTCTTCGGCATGCCGAAAACCAATTTTTCCAACACCATTTATTAAAGAGGAGCTCCTTTTTCCAGTGAACATGTTTAGCTACTTTGTAAAGTATAAGATGGCTGAATGTCCTTGTAGTTGTGTTTACATCTTCTGAACTGTTCCATTGCTCCCCAGGTCTATTTCTTTGCCAGTATCATGCTGATTTTATTACTGTGGCTTTGTAGTATAGTTTCAAGTCAGGAATTAAGATTCCTCGTGTCTTGCCTTTGTTGCCCAAAATTGTCTTTGCTATTCTAGGTTTCTTCTGTTTCCACATGAATTTTAGGAATATTTTCTCAAGATCTGTAAGGTATATGTTAATGGTATTTTGATTGGGATTGCACTAAATCTGTAAAACTGTTTTGGGAATATGGCCATTTTCACAATGTTGGTTCTTTCTAACCAAGAGCAAGGAATATCCTTCCATTTCAATCTACTTTTTTAGAGTAGTGTAATTTTCAGCATAAAGGTCTTTTTCATTCTCGGTTAGGCTGATTCCTAGGTATTTCATTTTTTTAGATTCTATTGGGAAAGTTGATATTTCCATAATTTCTCTCTCATGGAGTTTTTCATTTGTGTACAGGAATCCTATTGATTTTTGAGTGTTGACTTTGTATCCAGGTGCACTGCTGAATTTATTTATTACCTCTAGCAGTCTTTTAATGGAGTTTTTGGGTTCTTCTATGTAGAGTATCATGTCATCTATAAATAATGATAACTTAACTTCCTCTTTTCCTATTTTTATTCCTTTTTTCTCCCTCTTGTCTGATTGCTCTGGCAATAGTTCCAGAACTATACTGAATAGGTGTGGTGATGGTGGACATCTTTGTCTTGATCCTGATTTTAGAGTGAAGGCTTTCAGTTTTTGTCCATTTAGTATAATGTTGGCTGTTGTTTTGTCACAGATGGCCTTTGTGAGGTTGAGGTACATATTGTCTATTCTGAGTTTCTGTAGGGTTTTTATCATGAAAAGGTGTTGGACTTTCTCAGAAGCTTTTTCTGAGTCTACTGAGATGATCATGTGATTTTTATTTTTGGCTCTGCTGATATGGAGTATTACATTTATTGATTTGCATATGTTGAACTATCCCTGCATTTATGGGATCAATCCCACTTGGGCATGGTGTATAATCTTCTTGAAAACTTGCAGCATTCTATTTGTCAATGTTTTACTAAGAATGTTTGCATCAATGTTCATTAGTGAGATTAGTCTATAATTCTCCTTTTTGGTTGGGTCTTTCTCTGGTTTTGGTACCAGAGTGATACTTTTGTCTAAGAATAAGTTAGAGAAAACTGCTTCACTTTCAATTTCGTTGAAGAGTTTAAGGAGTATTGGCAGTAAGTGTTCTCTAAATTTCTTACAGAATTCAGCTATGAATCCATCAGGACCTGGGCTTTTCTTTGTTGATAAGTTTTTAACCACATTTTCAATTTCAGTAGCTGATATTGGGTTATTCAAAATTGCTGTATCTTCTTGATTGAGCTTTGGTAGTCCATTTCCTCTGTGTTTTCCATTCTATGTGAGTAAAAATTTTCAAAGTAGATGTTCATGGTCTTTGAATTTCCATGAGATCTGTAGTAATTTCCTTCATTTCAGTCCTTATTGCGTGGATTTGAGTTTTTTCTTTCTTTTTCTTGATAAGGTTGGCCAGGAGTTTGTCAATTTTGTTTATTCTCTCAAAAAAAACATCTCTTTGATTTATTAATTCTTTGTATTGTTTGTTTAGTTTCAGTTGCATTAATTTCTGCTCTAATCTTTACAATTTTCTCTCTTCTATGAGCTTTGAGTTTGACATGCTCTTCCTTTTCTAGAAGCTTGAGATGTAGCATAGGCTATTATTTGTGTTTGTTTCATCTTCTTTATGTGACTATTTATTGCTATATATTTTCCTCTTAGGACTGCTTTCAGTGTGTCCCATAGGTTGAGGTATGTTGTATCTGCATTTTCATTGTATTGTAGGTATTGTTTTACTTCTTCTTTAATTTCATCTGTAACCCACTGGTTATTCAGAAGGTTTTTATTTAATTTCCATGTATTTATGCAGGTTTTTCAGGGTGTTTTACCTTTGATTTCCAATTTTAGTGCACTATGATCATATATTATGCATGGGATAATTTCACTACCTTTGCATTTAGTTAAGAATGCTTTATGGGTTAGTATACGGTCTAATATGGAGAATATCCCATGTGCAGCTGAGAAGAATGTACATCCTGATGTGGTTGGGTGGGACACTCTGTAAACATCCACTAAGTCCATTCACTCACAGGTATGATTCAGTTCTATTATTTCTTTGCTGCCTTTTTGTCTACTTGATCTATCTCTTTGTGACAGTGAGGTGTTAAGGTCTCCTATTACAATTGTGTTCTTTTGTATTTGGTTTTTCATGTCCATTATATAGTTGGGTGCTCCTGTATTTGGTGCATGTGTAATTGTTAATTCTTCCTCTTGTAGCTTTCCACTTACAAGTATGTAGTGGACTTCTTTATCTCTTTTAAGCCTTTTAGGTTTGAAGTTCACTTTGCCTAAAAACAGAATAGCTACCCCTGCTTTTTTCTGGGTTGCATGGAATACTGTTGCATGGAATACCATTTTCCACCCTTTGACTTTCAATCTATCAGTTTCTTTTTGAGTCAGATGTGTTTCTTGTACACAGCATAGTGTAGGATCCTGTTTCTTTCTTTTGATAGGTGAATTGAACCCATTTACATTTATGGATATCACTGATATGTACTGGCTTGACTTTGCCATGCTATGTTCCTATTATTGGTTTCCTGCTTTTCTCCCTTGTCTAATTTCTTGTCCAGCCCAGTGCTTTCTCTCTGTTGTTGTTCTGGAGATCATGGTCATTTTTATCTCTGTGTAGCATGTCTTTCAGTAGTGTTTCCAGAGTTAGTTTGGTGAACATGAATTCCTTTAGTCATTCTCTAAGTCATTTTTTGTCATGGAAGTATCTTGTTTCTCCATCAAATTTGAAAGACAGTTTTTCTAGATACATCAGTCTGGGTTGAAAGTTGGCATTTTTCAGGGTTTGAAATACTTCACTCCAAGCTCATATTTTTTTTTTTTTAATTTAAGGGAAAAAAACAGAAAACAGGTACAAGTAATACAAAATTTTTAAAATAAACAGTAAGAAATCACTAGTTAATAGATTACATATTCTCATCTTAGAAGTAGTTGTTTTAAAGTGGACTTTTAAGCAGTGAGAGTGCAAACAGTTTTGTTCAATGATCCAAAAAACACTCAGTAATATGGTTATCTATCTTATACACTTAAACATATATGCAGTTATAACCTTTAGAGCACTTTCTTTTCTTTTGTTTTGTACAATGACAATTACACATTTTGGGTTTTATTACTCCCACAGTTCTTATTACTTTTTTTGAAGAGAGTAAAACCAAATGTGACATATCAGAACAGAGTCAGTCAAATCAAAAGGATGGACATAATAGATAATGTAAAAACAAAATATAAGGTGATCAACAATGGTTACCATACTGCCTCTTGCTATTTTAAGAAGAATTGGTCATTATAATAAAATTGAACTAAACAGTAAAGAATAAAACCAAAGCATTGGCGACATTACAGGATTTTAAAAGAAAGTAATAGTCAACCAGAACGGGCGTCATAATGATTCTTATTGTCTTCACAGTTATGCTTATACTTTCGAACTTGGTACTATCAAGCAAAGCAGAATAGAGGAAAATCAGTCAAAACAAGATGGTGAGGACTATACAGGATTTCAAATCAAGTTAATAGGAAATCAAAGTAGGTTACTATAATGTATCCTGCTATTTTTTATTTATTTTTCCCTTAATTAAAAAAAGAAAAAGAAAAAAGTAAATAATTTTTAAAAAGGGGGATTGAGATAAAAGAGGGCATAACAACAGAACAGCACAGGTCAAATCATAACCATTTAAGCAAAAGAGTGTTTCACCACAAGATGTCCTGACATAAAAATAGTTACCAGAGTGTCTCTTTCCTTGAAATCTTTGAGTACAACTTCTTATACTGTAGCACCAAACATATCAAGACACTATAAAACCATTCAAAAGAATGACATTATTACAAGGTATTTAGAACCAATTGGCAGAAAATGAACAATGGTTTCTATATAAACTCCTTGTCTATAAAAGTTTTTGCTTCTATTATCATATATAATAAAACCCAATAAGATACAACCTTTTAAGACCAATGGGGACAGAAGAATACACATTTGATGGGACTTCAAAACAAGATGATACTAAATCAGCACTAGCTATTATGATGTCTTGTTTTCTCCAAAATTGCTGTTCCTACCATCCGATCTTCTCTGCCTCATTTCTGTTGAGCTCTTTTCTGTCGTTTGTTGTCAGTTTGTCTTCTTCATTTCGTTTTCTGCTGCATTCATTGTGGCCTCTCTGCCACTATTTCTGGAATCTTGGTATTTTCCTTTTTTAGACTATCCTGCAGTATTCTCTGTAGAGTTGAATTAGTGGTTGCAAATTCCCCTAGTTCCTCTTTATTCTGGAAGAACTTTACTTTTCCATCAATTTCTATGGACAGTTATGCAGGATATATCAATCTTGGCTGGAGGTTATTATCTTTCAAAGCTTGAATTATTTCTCCCCACACTCTTCGTGATTTGATGGTTTGTGCTGAGAAGTCTGCTGCAATTCTGATGGGTGTTCCCTTGTAAGTGATCTGTTTCTTGTCTCTGACGGCTTTTAACATTCTGTTTTTATATTGGATTTATGGAATTTTGATTATTATATGCCTGGGTGTAGCTCTGTTTGGATTGTAGGTGGCTGGAGTCCTTTATGCCTCATATATCTGAGTATCTTTACCATTTGCCAAATTAGGGAAATTCTCTTGGATTATTTCTGTGAATAGCTTTTGTAGTCCATTTGTTTGTGTCCCCACTTCTTCTCTTATGTTCTTAATTCTTAAGTTATAGATTCTCTTACCATCTTCTAGTTTTTGTATTGTTGCTGTTTATTTTTTTTTGTTATTTTTAAGAAGTTTTTCATTTCATGCCCCCATATTACAAATCTGCCCTCCAGTTCAGATAATCTGTCCTTAGTTTCTTTCAAGCTGTTATGCCAGTTTTTGATAGAGTTTTTAGTTTCCTGGTAAACTCTTTGAACCTGCTTTACATATTCTATGTTTTCTCTATCTTCTCCATCAAACAATTCTCCCCTTTTTTTCTGTTCTTCCATTCCACCATCTGTTTTTTTCTTGGGTGGTGCTTAGCATTTCTCTAACTATTCTGCTTATGTCTTGCTTCAGGTCATTGATAACTTCATTCCTGAACTCGTCTATGAGGCTCTGGAGATAGCACTTTATGTCTATTGGTGCCGTGTCTGCTATTGCATGTTTCTCAGGATTGGGGGCCGAGGACCCTTTCTTGTTGCTCCCTCTTCCCATATTCTTTGTTCCTTATATTTAAGCGTGTATAGGAGGCCCAGCTTCCTTCCCTTTCGGCCACAGTCTGAATTGCACTGGCTAGGTGTTCCCGCCCACCACAGCAGCACCAGGGAGACACAGACCTGGGCAGCCTCTGCTGGGCCCGCCCCTCCAGGTCAACCTACTGAAGGCTTCACCACTAGGGTGCACCTCCAGGCACTGGGACCTGAGTTGGGCTAGCCTATTGGGTCTCAGCCAGTGGCGTCTCACAGGCCAGGCACTCCCCACCAACCCCACCTGACAGGGGAATATGTGACTGAAGTCACTGCAGCTTCTTGTTCTGGGAAGTCTGCCCAGTCTGAGTATGTCCTCCACTGAAGCCTCCTTCTCAATGGAAGGGTCCTAATTCGCTCACTCACCATGGGTTGATGCAGGGCACCTGGCCAGTCACGCTCCCAACTCCTTTCAATGCTTCCCACTCTCCAAGCTTTCACACCTCTCTCCCCGCTGTGCCAACCAGGATGCAACAGCAGCTGTAGGTAATTCAAATCGCAGTTTCCAGAGGTGCGGGTCCGGCTTCCATGCTGAGACCTTATCTGTGCCTGCTGTCTCACCAGGATTGCGTTTCCAGATGGTTTCTCATAATTTAGTTTGTTCCTGGGTCAGCAAAGAATATCCCCCCTTGCCTGGGACTTACTGCCTGGGACCATTCTTAGATTTCAAGTGCGGTTTCTCAGAGAGCCTCCGAGCCTGCTGATATCTATCCGCCATGTTTTCCAGACTCCCTCCAAGCTCATCTTAACTTGAGGGTTTGTGCTGAAAAGCCTGCCATGATTCTAATAAGCTTTCCTTGATAGATGAGCTGCTTTTCTCTAACAGCTTTTAGTATTCTGTTTTCATGTTGTACATCTGGAATCTTAATTATATATGGGGGCATAGATATATGTTGGTTGTGACTGTTTGGCATTCTGTATGCCTCTCTTGTTTGTATATCATATTTTTGATTTATGTGTGGGAAATTTTCTGCTATTACTTCTGCTAGATATGCCTGCAAAAATAGTTTACCTAAGTCATTTGCAATGACTCCTGCATCTTCACTGTTGTCTATTAGTCTTATATTGTTTCTCTTGGCATCACCTTGAAGTTGCTGGATTGTCATTTCATGCTGCTTTGTTGTTTTTATAAGTTCTACCCTTTCATGATCGCTATCTGCAATCCTGTCTTCAAAGTCTGAAATTCTATCCTCAGCTTCATTTAAACAGTTTTGCCAGCTTTCAATAGAGCTTTTTGTTTCTTAGTCATCTCTTTGAATTTGTTTTATGGATTCTGCTTGTTTTCTGCATTGTTCATTCAAAGTGTCAATCAATTTCCCATCTCCTGTATTTTTTTTATTTATTTCTTCTATGTTTAGCAACTTATTTTCTAACATTTTATTTCTGTCTTTACATAAGACATTATTTCTAAATTGATTTACTCTATAGCCTCATGGATTTATTTCTTTATTTGCTATCTTTTCAGAGATTTACAATGTGTTACTTTTAAAGTCCTCTATTTCAATGTTGCCTGTACTTGCTCCTGATGGACTAGATATTTGAGATTGCATTTTGCCTTTTCATTTTGTCATTTTCATCTTTTGGGTAAATATTCAGTCTTTCAATCCCAACAGTCTCAAATGTCCATAGTGTGAGCTTTAGGGTCCTACTGTGGGGTTGATATTTGTCCAATTGCTGGGTACCACAATGAAGAGGAAACCAGTCACCTGAATTTCTCCTGCAGGGCCTGTTGGGTGAGTCCTATATTCTTTCTGGGTTAACTAGCCTAGAAGTGTTGATGTAGGTCATCTCTTAGTTCCTGCTGTTGCTATGTCCTCAGGTTGTTGCAGGTCACCAGATCTCCCTGTCTTTAGCATTTGTGTCAGTTGAAGCCTTCCTGTGTCACTGGGGGTCTCATAACCTCTTTTAATTTTCTCCAAGTTGGGAGGAAGCCTTATTGGCACACTCCTCAACCTGTCTGATGTTCTCTGTGTGGAGGAATGGATTACCCACTCTCTTGCCAGGTTCACCAAGGTCTTACAGTTGCAGGGAATTTCACTCCTACTCCTATTTACCCACTGCAGATCTCTATTTTAGGGGTAAACTCACCACACTGACTAGAGCCTGCTGAGGTCTTCTGTTTGGGTGAGGGGTTCTTGAGTCTCCCATCCAGCTACACAATAATCCACTGTAGTTCAAGGTTCTGGGAGAAGGGGTTGGATCCCGAGATTAACCGCAGCACTAGGTCCAGGAGGTGGGTGGGTTCCCCAAGGAACGACCCCATGGAGGCAATCAGGGACATGCCAGGCATGCTGAGGGGCAGACCCACAGAGGCAGTGTGAGGAGACCCAGGCATGCCTGGCTGAGGGGCAGGCCGGGGGCAGCAGTCTAAGGTGGCTCAGTTGTGCTGGGGGTATCCTAGGTGTTCCAGGTTGAAGGGCAGGCCTGCAGCAGCAGTCTGAGGCATCCCAGGTGTGCTGGGAGTGTCCCAGTTGTTCCTGGCTGAGGGGTGGGCCCATGGCATCAGTCTGAGGCAGCTCAGTTGTGCCAGGGGTGTCCCACATGTTCCAAGCTAAAAGCCAGGCCCGCGGCAGCAGTCTGAGGCAACCCAGGCATGCTGGGGCTATTTCTCTATTTCTTCCCTATCTCCTTTGTCTCCCCTGGAAGTAAAATTGGCATATTGAGGGTTTATTTACTGCATACAATTTTATGATTCATTTTAGATTTTGTTATATAATCATGAATATAATTCTTATGATTAAAAATGCCAAATTAATGGTTACCTCAATTTGTCATTTCTTAGATTGTGTTTGTTGCTATTGTTAATGCTGATTATAGCTGATTTTAGCCAAGGTGACATAGCTGTTCTAATCAGCTATTCTTCCTTGTATACCAAAACTGAGATTGCTGAAGGGTCATGGAAAACATTGTGGGTCAAACAACCAGGCACTGGGCCAAGCATGCAGCAACTTCTCTTTCCTAATAAATTGAAGAGGTGGGATCTTAAAACAGACTAGAACACAAAAAGCTAGATATGCCTACAAGACACCTCTGAGAAGCAGGCATTTCCTAAGGTTTCTAAATACTAGTAGCAAAGCTACTTACTGTTGGCAACTTATAAACATCAACTAAGGAATTAAACTTAAAGACAAGATACCTAAATTAAGATTCAAAGCCAGACATTCAGTTCATCAAAGGAAAAACCCAGGGAGCAATGAAGTAGAACAATCTTGAAAGCCACTACCTGGAAAATCTGAGGTGGCAACAACAAAGCAGATAGACAAGATGCTAGAAAAAATCAAATCAGAAATACTTTCTCAGATAACTACAAAGATGGCGACCACAATGAAAAACATGCACAGTGACTCTAGAGCTGATGCAAATTTTAAAAAAGAGAAGCTTAGGAAAATGATGGTAACCATGAATACTCAATACAGGAAATAAATGGAATCCATAAAACAAATTAAAGTAGTAATCCAGGAGATTAAAAATTCCTTTGGAATTTCTGCAGCAGAATAAACCAATGTGAGGACACGATCTCAGATATTGAGGACAGCCTTGTGGTAAGCAATCATGAAAAGACAAGTTTCTTAAAAATAGCAAAGGCCCATCAGAAGTCAATCTAGCAGCTGCTACATGATGCAAAGAAGAAAAACAAAAGAGTGACTGGAGTCAATGAAAAAGCAGGAGATAGCATAAATAATATTAAAAACCTGTTCAGAGATGTCATGGCAGAAAACTTTCTAAGCAGGAAGAAAGAATTTGACATACAGATAAGTGAGGCAGGTAGCAACCCATTAGCTATGATCCAAAAAAAAAAAAATCTGCAACAAGGCATATAATCACCAAGATTCCAGTAATTCAATAAAAGAACAGAATATTAAAAGCAATCAGAGAAAAGAAACAAATCAGCTATAAAGGAAAGCCCATCAGAATCACAGCTGACTTCTCAAAACAAACTCTCAGGTTAAGGAAATCTTGAAGTGAAGTATTTCACATCCTAGAAGAAAACAACCTCCAACCCATATTGATGTACCCAACAAACTATCTTTCAAAATTGATGGAAAAAGAAGATATTTCTACAACAAAGATCTCCCGAGGAAATTCATGAACAGAAAACCAGCACTTCAAAATGCTCTGAAAAACATCCTAGAAAATATAACAAGGGTTACAACCCCATGAATCCCCAACAGAATGAACTCATCAGGCAAGGCAAAAATGTGCCAAGACACACTCTAAGGCACAATAATACACATGAAAATGAGAACTACACTAACATATCTGTTTTCATTTATATTAGCAAGATCAAAAAGTTTAATAACAATGGATTCTAAGATCTCATATATGGCCAATAGATCTATAAATTCTTACATTCTTTATGATTGATAGTACTTTAACCATGTTTACTAAAATTAAAAAGAATCTGAACAGAGAGAAGAGACAATCTACAGAATAGGAAAAAAAATGCCATCTCTTTCTCAAACAGAGGGCTCATATCTAGAATATATAAAGAATATAAAAAAATGAAAGCCCCAAAATTAAAACACCAGTCACAAAACTGGCAACAAAAATAAACAGATATTTTTGAGAAAAAAGTTCAAATGGCCAATAAATAGATGTGTAATATTCAATATATTTAGCCATTAGAAAACTGCAAATTAAAACTACACTGAGATTCTTTTTTACTCCTAATAGAATGGCTATCATCAAACAATCAAATAATAATATGCTGGAGAGGCTACTAATTCTGGACAATAAAAAAGGAATCCTTATTAGATGTCAGTAGGAATCCAAACAGGTACAACCATTATGGAAATCAGTATAGAAATTCCTCAAAAAACTAGAAATCCCATTCAACATAGCTCCTCCCCTTCCAGTTAGCTTCCAGAAAGAGTAAAAGATATCTTATTACAGTGATACATGTATACCCATGTTTGTGGCAGCACAATGCACAATAGCCAAATCTTGGAAGCGACTCTATGTCCACCAATGGATGAATATATAAAGAACATGTGGTATTTATACACAGTGTTATTCTGCCATAAGGAAGGATAAACTTGAGTCATTTATAGGAAAATGAATGCATCCTGAGACATAATGTGAAGTGAAATGAATCTGACACACAAGCATGAATACTGCATGCTGTTTCTTATGTGAGGAACCCAAAATATAACTAAAACACAAAATAAAAGATAGATAATAAGAAAGAGAAATAAATCATTTTCAAATGGGAAGGGAACCAAGAGATGGAGGAGATGGAGAGGATGGAGAAGGAAAGGTGATTAAAAAAAAGAATTAAGATGTGTTATATGCATGTACCAACTCTTCATCTCCCAAGTAATATAAACATTATGTACAAAGAAAAATCAAAAATTAAAAAATAAGAAAGAAGTACAGAAATTTGGTTTGAGGATGTAGCTTAGTGGTAGAGCACTTGCCTGGCATGTACAAGGACCTAGGTTCAATCCCTCATACTGCAAAACAAGAAAACACTGAAGTCACTGAATTTGAAAACAGAAAATAGAAGAAATCAATTAAAATACTTGATATTTAGAGATGGCAATAAGATAAAATTAATAGACATCTAACTAGTCTGACAAAAAAAGAAAAAGGAGAAGTCAAATTAGGCATACCAGGAATTTTTTAAAATGTGCTATTATAGTAAACTGCATAGACATCAAAAGTATAATAAGGAAATTCTACAAACAAGATTAAACACAAATTTGACAACATAGATGAAATGGGCCAATTCCCAACTCCCTCCAAAAAAATATCCACAAACTACCAAAACTCACTCAAAGTAAGTATTAAAATAATGTGATTAGACTTATAACTACTAAGAAAATTGAATACATAATTTGAAAAACTCCTTTGCACCAAATCTTCAGGCTTACTTGATTTTTTTCAAGAATTCTATCAATCATGAAGAGAATAGTTAACAGCAATTTTATATCATCTCTTCCACAAAACACAAAAAGATGAAAGATTTCTTAATTCATCTTGAAAATCATTTTATGAAGCTATCATTAACCTAATAGCAAAACTAAAAATCATAGCTTTATAAAGCAAATTAAAGATCAATGTCTCATAAATATAAACCTAAGTATCCATGACCAAATGTTACCAAGAAGCATATAAAAGAAATATACCATTACCATGTGGGGAAGGAATTATGCATCATTATCAAGCGGAGTTTATTCTAGGGCTGCAAGATGGGCTCAATACTTGAAAGTCAATAAATACAATTCATTAATCAGGTTACAGAAGAAAATTTATGTAACGTATATTTATATTTATGTAACATATATCAATGTGGAAACATTTCACAAATTTGACACTCATCCATGATATTTTTAAAAATTCACAGAAATGGGGAGTAGAGATCTTGTTCAACTTGAGAAAGAATTTTTACCAAAAAATCTTCAATTAACATTGCATTTAAATAGCGAGATAACCATTGTTAATTTCCTATTATCTTATTCTGAATTCCTGTATCATTTTCATAGTTTTATTAGATTTGGTTTTATTCTGTCTTGTTATGCTTGATTTTATTATGCCTGATGGTACAGGCAGCTATTTTGAAAATAACAAGATACATTATGGTAGCCACTGTTAGTTTCCTATTATCTGGTTTGGAAATCCTGTAATGCACTCATTGTTTTGTTTGGATTGGTTTTATTGTTTTGTATTGCTTGATTTTATTGTGTCTGATGGTATAGACTGCTATTTTGAAGAAAACAAAAGACATTATATTAGCCATTGTTGATTTGCTATTATCTTATTTTCAAGTCCTGTTATTTCTTCAAATGTTCTGTTCTATTGGCTTTACTCTGTTTTTCTTTGTTTGGTTTTATTTTCTTCAAAATAAAAGATACAGACTATATATATATACAAGATAGATAACTATACCACTAATCTCTGTTAGTTCATCAAATAGAATAGTGTGTTCTTTAATTGTTTGAGTATTTGATCATTTTTTATGCCTATATCTTATAATCTGAAAAACAACTCTGAAGATAATATGCAATATAGTACCCAGTAAAAATAAATAAATAGTGAAGCTAAATGCTTTAAGCTTAAGATCAAGGACAAGATACTTCTACTTATGCTGCTTTTAGTTAACATAATGCTTGAATTTATAATCTATAGAGTAAGGCCAATAATAAAACAAATAGCAATAAAAAGCATATGAATCAGAAAAAAAGAAATATAACTACCCATAGTGACAGATGACATAATTGTGTGCATAGGAATTTATAAAACAACCACCTAGAACTAGTTAGTAAGTTCACTAAGGTAACGGTATAAAACAAATATACAAAGTGAAATTATATTTACATATATCAACAATGAATACATGGACATCAAAATAAAAATAAAATACCATTTATAATCACTTCCAAAAGAAAAGAAACACTTAGAGGATATGTGTGTTGAAACTTGAAATAATTCTAATAAAATAAAGATCTAAATAAATGAGAGGCATTCTTTGTTCCCAGTTTGAAAGAATGAACATGGTAAACATATTAGCTCATGTCCAAATTAATATTCAAGTTTAATACTGTTTCTATCAAATGTTGCAGGCTTTTTGTAGGTGTAGGTAAGATTATTATAAATGTACAGTACATAGAAAGACAGAGAAGCTGAAGTAGTTAAAACAGTTTTGGAAAGGAAGAAAAAAGGGAAAAGTCAGCAAATCTGATTTCATATTTATTATATAGATATAGTCATCAAAATGAGGTGATGTAGGCAAAGAAATAGGTGCATAAATCAGAAGAGCATAATAGATCCACACAAATACACCCCGCAGATTTTAACAAAAGTGAAAATGCAATCCTAAGGGTGGAAGGGTGGCTTTTTCAACAATAGCACGGAAGCCACTTTCTATTTAGACATTGAAAGGCAAAAAATAAATAAATAAGAATAAAAATAATATACATATGTATAAAATAAACTTCAACCAAACCTGATTCCTCATATAAGAATAAATCCAAATGGATAACAGAATTAAATGCAAAACATGTAACTTTAAGAAAAATTTTAGGTAAAACCATACATGCTGGAAATCCAGCCCTCTGTAAAGCTAAGGCAGGAGAACTGAAAGTTTCAGCTCAGCCTGGGCAACTTAAGAAGAACTTGTCTCAAAAAAGCAAAAAAAGAAACAAAAAATAAAGCAAACACAGCCAGTCAACCCTTCAGGTTTTCCTTCAGTCTTAATTCACCTCCGACTATATCTCTGTATCCCTGAGACTCTTCCCACTTCTCCCCCACCTCTCACATTGAATTCAGGAAGTTATCAAGGGCACAAGTCTTGTCCTCTTCCTCAGTCGATCAAGCATTGCTTTGTATCCACCTCTGTGTCTCCCAAAGTACTTGTCTAAGTGACCAGGCAGTACTGTTCTGAGTGATTCTTCTCCCAAGGTGAACCTGTTATTTCTCCCACTAGCATTCTGGCTTCCCTTGGGGAACTGACTATCCACAACTTCAATCATGTCATTTTGGTGACTACCCATCATGGACTGTCCCCTCCCTGACCTGAGACACAACTCATTCTCCTGCCAAAGTGACTGGTCCAAAGTTGGCATAAGATTTAAATGAGGCCAATCAAAGCCTTTCTCTAGAGTTGTCCAGGTTAGAGTTGAAAGACAGGATTATCTCTTGGGTCAAAGAAGCTGAAACAGATGTAACTGAGAATCCCCATTACCAATCTGAGAAAGCCACTCAGAGAAAAAAAGTTTAGAAGCAGAAAGAGGTGTGAAGCTAGTAGTTGAATCTCTGAGATCCCTTGGATAGCCCCAGTTCTGAACTTTCTATTTACCCTTTTGCTTAGGTGAATTCAGGCTGGATTTCTGTCACTGTAACTGAAAAATTAATGAATATACTCCCATTCAGCTTCTCATTCATACCTCTTTCCCTTAATGAGCAGTAAAAGTTCAAGATCATCATGCATCATTTTATCCGTGTAGATCCGCTGGGCACATCTTTACATTGTGATTTAAGCCTGGTTAGGTATCCAGGCACCCACTGAGCTCTTCATGAATGGACCAGAGAGTAGATTGGTTTAAATGAGGAGTTGGGAAAGATGAGAAGTGTGGAGAGATGCTGTGTGAAGACATGAGGCAGCCAGTTAGGAGGAGGAGGAGGACTGTGGAGAGAAAAAGAGATAAAAAGACAGTCCAAGGTGGCCCCTAAAACATAGATGGCACTTTCAAGATGTTGTCTAGGGGTGATCCTTCGTGGCCCACCAAAGGCCTGTAATAGAAAGGAAGGAAGTGACAAACACGGAAACTGGAAACTAAATTAACATTTATTCAGTGCCTAATGCATGGCAGAAACTGTACTGGCTGCTTTTTGTATGTTATCTCTTAAAACCACACAGCAAACTCGAAAGTATTAAGTAATTGTTAGCCCAAGGGGGTGGTGGGTTCATAATTCAAACACAAGTCTATTTGCCTCCAAAAGGAGCTCTGTTTGCACAGTAATGTGGCCCATATCTGATCCAGGATCTGCAGGTAAGGAGAGGGTGCAGCTTTTTGAACGGACAGCCTCAGAACCAGGTCAGCTTTAGAGTGACTTCCGTAGGCTCGGCCTCTACACGCAGCTGCTTCTCTTCTCTCTACAGGAGGAAAGAAAGTCCCGAAAGTTCCTGGTGGGTCAGTGGGGCCTGGATCATTTGAGAACTTGATCAGAAAGGGAGAAAATATTCTTATAAAGCTACCTTGTCAAAAATTGAGGATGCATTGCTAAAAAAGTACTTATATAAGAAGATATGGGTGTGGTCATATTCAGTTCTGTTGGTCCCCAGCAAAGCCAACTGGCCGTAGGCTGTTTACAGTGGAGGAGGAAACGGAGAGGAACAGCAATTTCAGGAAGACTAGTTAACTCCGGAAGTAGGGAATCTAGTTCCATATTATATAATCTAAAAATGCCCCCACACCTACCCCCACCCCCACACACAAGAGAAAGAAAAGGGGGAAAAAACTCCGAGAAATCACAGTCAAGGCAAATGCAGCGAAATGGCTCATTGGTTACTGTGGCAACAGACTCTTCCCTGCTCCGGCTGCTTATCCCACGATCCCTCTGTCACCCTATTTTTAGACTGGAGACAACGAATGAAAACGGCTTTAAAACATTTTTTTTTTCCTTTTCTGTGTGATTAAGACATGCATAACCTTTTGAAAAAGACACAGAAGCCAGAGCTGGAGTGCAGCGGCCAGTTCCCTAGGAAGCAAGGAAGAGACCCTCACTGCTTTGAGACCTGGCCGCTGAGTGAGGAGGGTACTGGATTTCTTATAAGTGCCCACAAACAAGGAGGAAACCTTGAGAGACTAAACCAGGCCCAGGGAGTGTGGCCTCACATGCAAAATAAGATAGAGAACCAAGGTCATTAAAAGTAGATAAAATAACAGGCATTAGAAGCAGTGTTTTGAATTCTGTGATAAAAATGACTACGTAACCCATCTCTTTGCACTTCAGTTTTTCTCATCCGTAAAATAAAGGGATAATGGTCTTGCAAAACTTCAGTGACCTTCAAGAGTCTTTAAAGCTCTACAATCTCTGGCCAAATTACTTTAAATGTGTGTTTTACCAACCTTACAAAGCAGACAAATGGTGAGAATCTACTAGAGGTTTCTGGAAAAACAGTCCCAAATCTTGTTATAATTTTTTTTCAGTTGTGGTATTTGAGAATGTTATTATAAACAATATCTTCTTTTTAAAAGAAAGATGTTTTTATGGAATGGATTTTTTTTTTAATTTTCCTCTGCTGGATTTTGAATGTTTCCAACACAAAGAAGTGATGTATGTCTGCAGTGATAGATCTGCCAATTACCCTGATCGGATCATTACACATTTCATAAATGTATTGAAATGTCACACTGTACTTTTAAAAATATGCACAATTGCTATGTGTCAATTAAAATAATTATATTTTTAAATTTTGTTCTTTGCTGATGAAGATGAGAAATTGTTAATGTGTTTCCTCACATAAAACATTGAATGAACGCAACGTGCACTTAGGATGTTTTCAAGAGAAAGGTGGCCTTCTGAAATTCAATGGAAAGAAAATTGTCAAGTGAAATGCAAAGCAATAGGCTTGCTAGATAGCAGAAAATAGAACAGAGTTGGAGGTAGCGAAGAGTTGGAAAATGCTCACTGTGGGAGGCAAAAAATCTAAACCAGATAAAAGCCACATGTTTTATTTAGTATACAGAGTACCACATGAAGAAGGGGCTATGTGTCCAGAGGGCCAGGGAGGCTCAGTTCTAAGGAGGCTCCCCACCCTGTCCCTAGTCACAGGATTGAATGAAAGGACCCAGGGGGAGCAGTTTCCCCTGTAGGCAGTTAATGTGAAGATTGGGGTACATTTTTGATCAGCTGAGGTGCCACAATGGTTCTCAAAGTGCAGCATGAAAGAGCATTTGTGAAGTGCTTGTTTAAAATGCAAATCCTTATCCACCGTACTGGTTGTGAAAATCTGATCTCTGTACTCATCACTCGACTAATATCTATTTGCTGTTCGGTTTAAACTTGGATGTCCATTCCACAAGAAATCTTTTTAATCACCTCTACCTCAGGTTATTTAGATTTCTTTTCACGTGATACCATCACATCTAGTACTTTCTCTTTTATAATTTCTATTATATGAGGTATGATGAAAATATATGGTGAGCAGGAAATGATGGTGCCCTCCTGTAATCCCAGCACTCAGGAGGCTGACACAGGAGGATCTTTGCGAGTTCAAGACCCACCCTGGGTACAAAGTGAGCCCTTGGCCAGCCTGACATGCATAGTGAGACCCTGTCTCAAAAAGACCAAAAAAAAAAAAAAAAATGTGGTGGATATTTAACATTTAAATTATTTATTACAGTAAAAGATACATTGCCACTAATTCCCCTCAAAATAGTCTCTCTCCAAACACACGTTTCCTATTGTTCTTTTTTATTATTTAAAAGGAAAAAGAGAAAAAAAAACAGAACAAAACAAAACAGTGTAAGGGTACAAGTAATACAGAACTATAAAAAACAAAAAAAAAAAAAAAAAAAGTAAGAAATCACCAGTTAATAGATTACACACTATCATCTTAGAGACAGTGGTTCAGGTCACAGGATCAAAGCATCCAAAGTGAACATTCAAACAGTGAGACTGCAAACAGTTGTTTCCTATTGTTCTTGCCACTTTATGAAGTCATTCCGGAAATCTTCTTTCCTGAGTGTCTTTACTTGTGCCATCTGGCTGCCTTAATGTCTTGAATTGACTCAAAACTTTCGTGGTCATTTTGACTTTGGAGAAGAGCCGGAAGTCTCATGGTGCCAAATCTAGTGAATAAGATAGATGTGAACATATCATAATGTTTTTTATTTAACAGAAATTGCCTTAAACATTTTGAATCAATTCAGGACATTGAGGAAGCCATGAAAAAACTCTCACAAAAGAGGACTTCCAGATCAGCTTCAGAAAGTGATGTGTATTTGAAATGAGTGGGAGTATATTGAGGAGGGTTTTAAGTAATGTGTCTTTTGCTGAAACAAATTTTTTTTAATTTTAAGGAGAAAAAAACAGAAAAAGGGTACAAGTTATACAGAATTTGAGAAAAAATAAACTAGTTAATAGATTACATATTGTCATCTTAGAAATAGCTGTTCAAGTTACAAAATTAAAGCATATAAAGTGGACTTTCAAACAGTGAAACTGCAAACAGTTCTGTTCAATGATCCAACAAAACTCAGTAATATGGTTATCTATCTTATACACTTAAATATACATGCAGTTATATCCTTTAGAGCACTTTCTTTTCCTCTCTTTTGTACAATGACAATTACACATTTTAGGTTTTATTACTCCCACAGTTCTTATTCCTTTTTTTTTTTGAAGAAAGTAAAACCAAATGTGACATAACAGAACAGAGTTAAATCAAAACAGAGGCCAAATCAAATCAGAACAGAGGGCAAATCAAAAGGATGGACAAAATACATAATGTAAAAACAAAATACAAGGTGATCAACAATGGTTACCATAATGCCTCTTGCTATCTTAAAAAGAATTGCCTATATCATCAGTTATAATAAAATTGAACAAAACAGTAAAGAATAAAACCAAAACATTGAAGACATTACAGGACTTCAAAAGAAGATAATAGTCAACCAGAATGGGTGTCATAATGAGTCTGATTGTCTTCACAGTTGTTGCCTATACTCTCGAATTTGGTACTATCAAGCAAAGCAGAATAGGGGAAAATCAGTCAAAACAAGATGGTGAGAGCAATACAGGGTTTCAAAACAAGTTAATAGGAAATCAAAGTGGGTTACTATAATATATCCTGCTATTTTTTGTTTATTTTTCCCTTAATTAAAAAGATAAAAAATAAAAAAGTAAATAATTTTAAAAAGGAGATTGAGATAAAAGAGGGCATAAAAACAAAACACAGCGCAGGTCAAAACATAACCATTTAAGCAAAATAGTGTTTCACCACAAGATAATCCTGACATAAAAGTAGTTACTGTAGTGTCTCTTTCCTTGAAATCTTTGAATATAACTTCGTATACTGTAGCACCAAACATAGCAAGACGATGTAAAACCATTCAAGAGAATGACAGTATTACAGGAAGTCCCATCAAGCTTTTGTTCTTCTGTCTCCATCAGTCTTAACAGGTTGTATCTTATTGGATTTTATTATATGTGATAATATAAACAAAAACTTTTACAGACAAGGAGATTATACAAAAACCATTGTTCATTTTCTGTTAGTTGATTCTAAATACCCTGAAACAAATTTTTTAAATAGTCCTTGTATTTTTTTAAATCATGTCCTATACATGCAACCATTTGTTTGATACCTTCTAAACTGAACTCTACAGATTATAAGTCCATATAAGACATAAGTCACATCTGATTTTTTATCACTCCATTCCTAATAACTAACATACAATGTAGCACTTAAAAGTATCTGTTGAGTGAAAAAATACTATAAAATACACTATACTGAGTTGAATAGTGTCCCCAGAATTCACACCCACTAAGAGCCTTAGAATATTACCTTATTTGGAAATAGTCTTCCCAATCAGTTAAGATGAAGTCATGCTGGGTTAGAGTGAGTTCTAAATTCAATGATTGGTGCCATTATAAGAAAACTGTGTGAGGTGGGTATGGTGCTGAACGATTGTAGTCCAAGGGCTTGGGAATCTGATGCAGAAAGATCACCATGAGTTTGAGGCCAGCCTAGACTCAAAAGTGAGTTCAAGACCACTGTGAATGACATAGCAAGACCCTAACTCAAACATCTATCAGCCTATCTATCTATTTATCTATCTATCTATCTAAAAGAAAAGGAACTTGTGTGAAGACACACCTGGAAGACCATGTAAGTGAAAGAGACAGAAGCTGGGGTGGTTTGTCTATAAACTAAGGAACTCCAAGAAAATTGGTTCTATAACTATAAAGAGCCAAACTTAACCAATATTTTGATTTTCGTTCTTCTGACTTCCAAAGTTGTAAGAATATAAAATCCTGTTGTATTAAGTTAGTGTCTTAATTATTTTTCTTGTTGCTGAGACAAAACACCTGACACCTAACATTAAAGGAGGAAAGGTTTATTTAGCACAGTTTGTTGAGGTTTTAGTCCATAATTGGCCAGCTCCAAGGCAGAGTGACGTCACAGAGGAGAAATAGTTCATGGTGGGCAGAAAGCAACCAAAAGGCTTTAGCAGTTTCTTTCTGCCCCTTTTATACTCTATTTAGGCTACCAAGATTAAAGCAATGCCAGAACAATAAGTGTACTGATTTAATAACCACATATTCTTATTCCCAGTATCATACACTCTAGATTCAGCCACCTCTGAGGAAGAACCACCTATAACTGCATGGGACATTAGACACAAGCCATAACATCCAGTTTTAGTAATTTTTCACAGCAGCCCCAGGAAATGAATACAATGACCTAACTGTTCAGGATCACTCTTCTTTCTTCTTACTACTCATTTTGGTATTTTTCTCATACTCTTTCTATAATCCAGTCATGACACTAAAAATTCTCATATTTTCTGTCTTAATCATGCAGTTAAAATTAATATAAATCCAAACTGATCATAACAATAAAAGCGATCCATTTCTCATGACCTGGAAAATACAGAAGTTAAGTAGTTTACATTGATGACAAGCAAAGAATCAATTTCTTTCCAATCTCTCTGCTTTGCCTTCCAGAATGCAACCTTTACCCCAAGTTGGCTCCCTCCCATATCCACAAGATGCCTACTCATAACTCTCTTTGCTATAAGTTTGTTATCTATTGTAGTCATTATTTATTTCTGAACAATAAATACCAAATCTAGACCCTTAAAACAACAGCAATCACCTGTTCTCTGTTGCAGTTGATGTAGATGTAAAATTCTGACTGGTTTGCTTATGGAATTCTGGTTGGGCTTTTTCTCAGGAGGTACAATCAAGGGTCAGTTGAAGTTTCAGCTACTAAAGGCTTTCTGGTCCTGAAGATTCTCTTTCTGATGTGACTCATCTGCAGATAGATACTGGAAAGTTGATTCCTGTCACTGTGGGCTTCTCAGTAGGGCCTCAGAAGTCTTTATAACTTGATGTTTGACTTTCATTAGAGCTGGAAACCCAGCAAGATCACAGAATCATCTATCATTAAATTCACAGTATTATGCCGCTCACACAAATCTGTCTTGAGTCAACACAGAAGACTGAACAAGCCATGGATATCAAGACCATCTAAGGTACTGGCTGCTTCATCTGGGTTCTAAAGAAGTAATTTCATGTTGGCTTCCTATAATTCTCTCAGATGTACAAGGAAGTGGTGCTCTCAGACGTCTCCAAAGATTGAAGCAAATATTGGAAAAATGGAAAGACATCCTTTGTTCTTGGGTAGGAAGAACCAATGTAATGAAAATGACCATGATCTAAAACTGTTACACAGATTTAACGCAATTCCAATAGCCTATCTCACAGAATTAGAGAAAGTTTTCCTAAAATTTATCTGGAACCAGGAGAGACCTAGAATAGCAAAGGCAATCCAGGAACAGCTAGGGTCATCACAATCCTTGACTTAAAATTATAATATAAAGTTGCTGTGATAAAAAAAAATCATGATAAAAAAACAGAATTGTACTGGCAAAACAAAAAAAGAGCAGAAAATCAATGGAACATATTAGAAGAGTGGAAACAACTCCAGACATCCCAAGCCACCTTATCTTTAACAAATGTGCCAAACACATTCACTGGTAAAGATAGCCTCTTTACTAAATGGTGCTGGAAAAACTGGCTCTGTACATGCCAAAGATTACAACTGGAACCATATCTTTCACCATAGACTAAATTAAATTCAGAATGGATCCAAGATCTAAATATTAAAACAGAAACATTAAATCTACTGGAAGAGGCCCAGGGGTATATCTCAGCAACATAAGCACTGCCTGACAAGCACAACGCCTTGAGTTTGATTCTCAGTACCCCAAAAAAGAAAAATACTGAAAGACAGAATAAGTAAAACTCTAGAAGACACTGATGTAAGCAAAGACTTTATAAATAAAACCCTGATCACACAGGAACTATCACAAAGAATCAACAACTAGGATCTTGTGTTATTTAAAAGCTTTTATACAGCAAAAGAAACCACTAACAGGGCCAGAGGGTTTAGCTCAGCAGCATCAGTGCCTGCTTGGCAAGCACAAGGTCATGAGTTCAATCCCTGGTACCAACACACACACACACACACACACACACACACACACACACACACACACAAGAAACCACCAACAGAGTGAATAGACAACCCACAATGTGGGAAAAAAAAATGTTTGCCAGCTGTTCCTCAGACAAAGGATTACTATCAAGAACATATAAAGAATTCAAGAATAATCAGATTTCCCAAATTTAAAGACTCAATCCAAAAATGCACATATGAGATGAATATACACTTCTCAGAAAAAGAAATACAAACAACAAATAACAATTTTTTTTGTTCCAGAGCTCAAACTCATGACCTCAGGCTTGCTAGGCAAGTGCTTACACCACTGAGCTGAATCCATAGCCCACAAATAGCAAATAAATGCATAAAATGATGGTTATTATCAAGAAATCAAACAACAAATGCTGAAGGGGCTATGGAGGAAAAAGGAACCCTTCTCCACTGTTGGTAGGAATAGAGACTGGTGCAACTACTCTAGAAATCAGTATGGAGATTCCTCAAAAAACTAGGATTGGAGATCCCATTTAACCCAGCTATTCTCCTTCTGGGGATCTTCCCAGAAGAATTAAAAACATCATACCACAGTGACATATGTGTATACATGTTTATAGCAGCACAATTTGTAATAGCCAGAACCTGGAAACAACCTAAATACCCATCAACTGAAGAACAGATTACAAAGGTATATTTTTCCACAGTGGATTACTACTCATCCATAAAGAAGGATAAACTTGGGGCTGGGGATTTAGCTCAGTGGCATAAGCATCTGCATTGCAAGCAGGCGGTCGTGAGTTCAATTCCCGGTACCGATAAAAATGAAAAAGACAAAAAAAGAAGGATAAAGTTGAGATTTTATTTTTTTGGTACCAGGAATTGAACTCAGAACCTTGCACTCACCAAGTAGATATTTTGCCACTGAGCTGCATCCCTGGCCCAAAACTTTTTATAGACAATCAATGCAACTTAAGACCACACTGATATGCAAAATAAATCAGACCCACATGTGTAAACATCATATTGTCTCCCTAGTGTGAGATGCTAAAATTTTATACTACCAGCCAGCATAGGGCTGGAGAAGCAGCCAGCCAAACCCCCATCACCATTGGGGGAACCTTCCTGCCAGTAGCCAGCATTGGCCCAGAGAAGCAGCCAGCCACACTCCTGCATACCTGCAGCTATCAGGGAAGCTTTAGGAGACTGTGTAGACCCAGAGACCTCTTCCCTGTACCCTACTTCCTCTCCAGAACCCTAGGTTTGGAGAAACCCAGGTACTTGGCCTATTCCCCTGCACCACAGATGGGGAGCCAATGCAGGAAGTGCCTGAGACCCCACCACCAATCATTTGGAGGAACTCAGGAAAATGTCAAGATGAAGGAGTAAAATGCAGTCTTAGACCTCCAGCCCACACACAAATCCAGAAGACACGGACATAGAACAAACTGATAGTCACACACCCAAAATTTCTGAAATGATAGCAACTGAAGTAAAGAAACAACTTCTTGAGGCTTTAAATCAGATCAGAAATAGTATCTCAAGTTAAAGAAAAAATCACAAATATAATGAAAATTGCTGAGCATATCTAAAGAAGAGGTAGATTTAATAAAAGAAGAGCATAGGAAGATGATGGACACCTTGAATGAAAAACATAGAAAAGAATTAGGATACATGAAACATTCAAAGAGATATCCAGGAATTTAAAAACTCCATTGAAACCTCGCAAAATCATTAGAACAGAGTTGAAGATAGGCTTTCAGATCTTGAAGACAGATTGCAGCTAATGATCATGAAAGGAAAGATCTCTTAAAAATAAGGAACCAGGAAATTGTAACTCAACAGCTATGACACAATGCAAAGAAAAATAATTGAAACTGATAGGTGTCAGCATAAAATCAAGAGTCAACATAAATGAAAAAAGACTACTTATAAAAGTAATAGCAGAAAATTTCCCAAGCATGGGAAAAGGTCCTGACATACAGATAAGTGAGGCTTATAGAACTCCAACTAGCTATAACCAACATAAATCTACACTCAGATGTATAATAACCAAGATCCCAAAAATTCAGCACAAAAACAAAATATTAAAAGCTGTTAAAGAGACAGATCATCTATAAAGGAAATCCCATCAGAATCATGATAGACTTCACAACACAAACCATCAAGTCAACAAGAGCTTGGAATGAAGTATTTCAAATCCTGAAAGAAAACAACTTCCACCCCACATTGATGTACCCTGAAAAACTATCTTTCAAAATTAATGGAGAAATAAGATACTCCCATGACAGAAAAAACAACAGAAGAAATTCAAGACCACCAAACCGATCCTACAAAGAATACTGAAAGATATTCTAGAAAGAGATAAAAAGATCACAATTCTAAGAAAACAGAAAGAAACCACCAAGCAGGGCAAGCAATTAAACAGAAGGGAAAAATAAGGAACCAACAGCAGGAAAATAGCATGACAAAGACAAGCCAATACATATCAGTTATAACTATTAATGTAAATGGCCTCAATTCACCAATAAAAACAAACACAGGCAGAGTGGATCAAGAAACAAAATCCATCAATATGCTATATACAAGAAACACATTTAACTCTAAAGGACATTGATAGACTGAAAGTCAAAAGAGAGAAAACAATATCCCATGTAACAGGAACTTAGAAAAAAGGAAGGGTAGCTTGCCCATCAACTGCAGAATGGATAAGAAAGACATGGTATTTTCCGTGCCCTGACTCTCTCTGTCCCCATGGGGGCCAGCCTCCCAGTGAGTCCAAAATAGGCCTGGAGAAGAAGCTACATCCCAAGGCTCTACTACCATAGGAGGTGGGGGAGGATCAGTGAACTGCCACCCTACACCTCTCCACCACTCCAGGAACCCCCAATCAGAAGAGCCCCGGCACCTAACCCAATCTACACCGAGGGACTAGCAGTCAATGGGGAAATACTTGGGATGTGGTAACAGGTTCAGAGAAACACAGGAAAATGTCAAAACAAAGGTGCAAAATATAATCTCACTTAAAAGTATGGCCTCAAAATGGATCCATTCACCTAAAATGTCTCAAGTTTATCCTTCTTTATGGCAGAGTAGTACTCTGTCATATATAAAGACCACATTTTATTTATTCATTAATCCATTTATGAGCACCTGAGCTGTTACCAAGAGTGAGTTACTACAAATTTTGTGCTGCTGTAAACAAGGGTGTGCATTTATTGCTGTGGTGTCATACCTGTAACTCTTTTGGGAAGATACCAAGAACCTGTCTTGCTTATAAACTGACAGTTACAACTACAGGTTTCATTTGACTCAAACTTTGTTTTCTGTTGAGGGGTGGAAAGACTTTATTTTGTTTTTCTAAGAATATTTCATTGATGGGGCTATGTATCGCAACCTGAATTTTAATAAATTCAAAGCAAATATATTTACTCTTTTTAAGTTGTCTTATTATCAATGTTCATGAAATTTTATACTACATATTTATATGGAAAGAAGGACTTTTTAAAGTTGTGCTTGTAAACTCTAATATGCATCAGAATCAACTGGGAAGATATATTTAAACAGATTACTGGGCTCCACACTTAGAGCTTTTGATTTAGCAGATATGAGATAGAGTCCAAGAATCTGCATTAGTAACAATTCTCAGGTGACCATAAGGCAGATGTGACTGGATCCATACTTTGTGAACCTTTGTTTCAGAACACAGTGATTTAGAGAGAAGCTCTGATATTAGAACACCTCAGATGGAATTCTAGTTTTGGCAGATGCCAAATGAAGAGCCTTGGGCTCTAAATCAATTTCCTCATCAGTAAAATAGGATCAATAATAATACAACCAGGTATGGCGATAAATACCTGTAACCCCAGCACTCAGGAAGCTGAAGCAGGAGGATCACCTCAAGGCCACCCTGAGCTACAAAAGTTAAAGGCTAACCTGAGCTGCATACTGATTCCCTGTCTCAAAACATCAGAAAAGAAAGACACAAAGTAATAATAATATAATATACCATAGATACAGCAGTGAAATGACAAAATAAGGTAGCACATATACACCTTAACATTGTCTGATAAATTGTCAATGTTCAATAAATCATGGTGATAGTGATATTAATAACTGTAATTATCATTATTAATATTGTTATTACTTTGCAGTTAGGGTGTAAGCAATGATTGCATCTGCACCAATACTGAAGAACCATCTAGAACATCCGCAGATAGGAGCCTAGTATAGTTGGAGACAGGATTCTCAATAAACATGTGGTTGTGAATTATTTCAAAAGGGAAAGTAGGACAATGCGGAAGAGTTCTGGTGTCTGGTTAGAGTTAAATGTATTATTCCAAAAGTAGCGGTGAAGAATCCAGCCTTCCCATGACAAGCATCAGATCTACCAAATGGGCAGCTAAGTGACCTCTCCCAGGATCACAGAAACTCAGACAGGTGAGAGAAATTAAAAATAAAAGGAGTGGGCCAAGCGTTTAGCTCAATGGCATAAGCACCTGCCTGGCAAGTGCAAGGTCATGAGTTTGATCCCCAGTACCAAAAGATAAGTAAATAAATAAGGAACAGCAATTAGTACGTCAAAGTTAGTGTTGAGAATATTTTAAACATATTTAAACCATATAAATGTATATAATTACTATATGCCATATATATTATAGCATATATAATTTATATATATGCTATTTAAAAATAAAAACATGTTTAAGGCACCTGCATACACAGTAGGTTACTTTACAGGAAAGGAAACCAAGTCTATCAGGTCAGAACTTCTGATAAAGAAGAAAATTTTGTAGCCAGCAAGAATTAAGTCAATCCCCTTCCCCTTGGGGAGAAAATATAATAGCCTGTGACTAAGTATAAAATTATTCAGTATCAGATGAGTGGACTTGTGTATAGGGCTCACCATGTGGTAGGAATGCCCAGAACCCTTCCCACACTGCCTCCCCAAGGACACTTACACTTGCTGTGTGCCTTCTGAGTCCCAAGCAATTTGCTAGGTACTTTATTGATATTACATTTTTGCAGGTATCTTTTTCCATTTACTCTGGTGAATTGGAGCAAGCCATCCCCAAGTTAGGAAGGTAGGGTCTTAGGGGATCATAAAGCATGAATTCACCGCCTCCCTAAAGGACATCAGTATTATTTCCAACAATACAAGATGCCTGGAATTTATAGTCCCACCAGTAACTAATTTTGAAGTATCTTTTGTCAGTCCCTAACAGAAACCCAGTTCTGATCATTAATGTGTAAGACAGACTTTAAAATTTTTTAATTTTTGATTCTTTTAGAATTCAAAGCTATATCATTTCTTCTCACTAGAAAGTTACATACCTGAATATTACTCCAGTTTTGTAGAGAAGTAGTCTCACAAGTTATGATTTAACACTAAGCCTTCATTTTTATATCAAAAATTTATATAATTAATACATATGAGAAAACATCTTGACCAACATCCCAAAGATTCACAGCATAGATATTTTGTAGAGGTCAGCTCCAAGAAGATTCTATACAATATCTTTATTATATTATGTCTGAGAGCTACATAATCCAACCTGCTTTCCTTTTTATACTAACTATTAAGTCTTACAGTTAGGAGTAGACATTTTCCTCAACCTGAATTTTCTGGAATAATTATTCATTGCCCTTCATTGTCAAATTTTTTCTTTGTATTTTTATTTCACTGGTTTTCAAGAATTGTGGTACATTATCATAAATCATGTTTTCAAAATAGAAAAGGTAAAAGTAAATACTGTAAAGGAATAAACAATCTGCCAAATTTTTGTTTTTAACTCATTTATTTTAATAGCATTTTGCCAAAGTACCCATAAAGCTTTTTAGTTTAAGATGTAATCCTCAAATTAGTTTTAGACTTACAAAATATAAATTGAGCTGCCAAGAGTTGGTTAGCATGCCTTAAATTATGAATTTTCCTGACTGTGCTTTTATTGGGGGTTTAATCAGAGACCATTGTAAGAGTTTCTAATCTGGGTTCTAAGCATTTGACATTATTATACAGCTGAATGAAAGAGAACAGAGGGTTACAAAGTAGAAAATACATTTATTTTTAAATTGAATAACATTATAAATGTAATAACACTGAATGCTAAGAAGCATTAGGCAGCACTGCTGGTTCCTGCTTCATGAAATCTAAACAAAACAGGAGAAATGGGTAAAGTTCTTGATGGCCACCAAGTAGGTTAAGATCTTGATGTCCATCCCACGGCAATTCGTAGCAATGGGAGGCTGACCTCCAAGGTACAAGTGAAACCATGTTGAAAGCTGTGTGACTGGCTGTGTCACTGGGTTTGCCCAGGAAGCATCAGTGGCTCGGTCACTGGCCACGCTCTGCACAGTAAAATGTGTCATCTGGGAAGCCCTGGAATGAGTCTGGAACTACTGATATGGGCCACGGGGGTCCCCATGGAAAACAACAGGGACTTCTCACCTACCCCTTGAGTGAGGCTCATACCCAAGACAGAGTCATGAACAACCTGGTGTGCTTTAAGAACACACAAATCCTCAGAGATACACAATCTGAGAGCCCTGTGCATCCCTGCTCTATGGGTGGCCTCTATGAGAGTGAAGACTTATGAACATAACAAAGGACAACAAACACAAACAAAAGGAAAGCTGTCAACATCCAATCCTCTTTCCCGGCATCATCTTGAGTCTTTAATTCCATTCAAGGATTTATAGTACAAAAAAAAAAAAATACATTCTCCTAAATAACTTCAATAATTTTAACCTTTCTTTTTTTTTTTTTTTTTTTTTTTTTTTTGGTCTTTTTGAAACAAGGTCTCACTATGTGGTTCAGGCTGGCCTGGGGCTCACTTTATAGCCCAGCTCAAATTCTAGCCCAGGCTGGTCTTGAACTTTCGACAATCCACCTGCCTCAGTCTCCCAAGTGCTGAGATTATAGGAGTGTACCACCATGCCTAGGCTTAACCTTTAATTTAAAAAGTAAATGTTCATCTCCCACTATGTAGGCTGCAGTGCATGACAAACCAGGAAAACAAAATTTATAAACCTGCAGCTAACTCAAGAATAGTTGAGCAGTCCTTTACCCCGAGGGAGGCTGCCCGCACAGCTCCCTCTGCTGAGCAGCCTCTTCCATCTTTCTATCGTTGCTAGTGCTGCCTGTGACAGTGTCTCTCCAGGCTGCTTTGGTGACTAAAGCAAAGTAGCCAGTGGCAGTTTCACGGCTAATTTTCCAGCACTGGATACGAGCTTGAGAAATGCATGTGAGAGAAAGAGAAGGCCGAAAAGCTAAACCAAGTGCTTCGTTCTCTGCAGGGCATCACCTGCTGCTCACAGCACGGGGTTCGGGGTTCGTGGGGAGCTCGTTTATTTGCTCCTCTCGCCTCCCCTTTCATCACACCACCTCTACTCCAAATATGGGGTTTGTTCTAACAGGAGTTTACCCGCTCTTCCAGCTCCTGAAACGGTAAACTCGCTAAAGTGTCTGCTGATGAGAGAGAGGTTACATTTTTTTCTTGGAGATATCTGGGTTTTCAAAGAAGCCTCTTGTAAACTAAAAAATTTCCAAGCCCCCAAATGAGCAAAGTTTGGATTTACTTGAAAAAGGGTTTATCTCTCACCTTTGATAGAGAGATTTTCCAGGCACACCTCAAATTACATTGTCCAGAGTACAAAGGTTTTCAAATAGCTCTGCTCAGGTCAGGCATTAGGATACAGAATATTCAAGGGATAGAAAAAGATAAACTTAGGGGAAAAAATTCCTATGTCTTGTGAGAAATACAAGAAGACTTTATGTAAGAATTATCACTATTAGGAAGAGAAGGCTTCAGCTAACATTTGAAATGATATTAAGAGTTGGTTGATTCGATTTGACAAATATCCAAGGAAATTCTCTTAGGACCTTTACCATGAGATACCAGAGTATACAAAAAATAAGTAAGACATCATGCCTGCCCTAGAGGTGCCCAGTCTAGTAGGAGAATTAGACACATAAGAAACAATTCAATGTGGCCCGTGCTTTGACAGATTTCATTCAATGTACAATCAGCAAAGACTAAAGAGTGCAAAAACACTTTAAATATCTGTAAATATGGAAAAGACCTCTTTACTCCAAAAATGTTGAGATTTTCTATTAAAAAAATTAATCAGTGTATGTTTGCAGTACATAATGAATGCATTCATTGTGCATAACTGGCATATGTATGTTACACATCTTAATTCTTCTTACGTCCCATTTCTCTGTTCCTCTCTCATTTTCCCAGCATCACTTGGTCACCTTACCATTTGCAAGAGATCCATCTTTTTTCTATAAAGCATTTTAATTAGGCTCATACTAGAAGAAGGGAAGAAATAGAGAAATGAAGCAAAAATGAGGTGTGTAGTTTGAATACATTCTGCTTCAAAAGACTGTCGCTTTGCCTTTTAAACTAGAAGCCATTTCAGACAGATGCAGAATTATTAAGTGTATCACAGGAATAAAAATAAACAGAGCATGGAAGATGATTGTGCACGTTAATATTAGAACTTAATTTCAATGAAACCTTGGTCATTTAATACATTTAGGGTAAGGGCCAGGGAACCAGAAGGTGCATGGGAAGAGAAAATTAGTATATAGAAGGAAAATCAGATGAAAGCATTACTGAATATTTCAACAGAAGGGGAACTAAGGCAGCTGCACAAAAGGCAGAGCTGCAGAAGTAGATGATTTATTAACACAGCTACTAAATTTTGTGTCAAGGATAATTCTGAGGTACAAAGACTGAAATTTAGAAAGAGTAAAGTAGAAAGCATAGAGAATGAGGAGTTTAGAGACTAGATCCTGGTTATGGATGCGCTGCTAACAAATAAAGAGACCTCTATGGACCTCATCTGTGAGATGAGGCATGCTTGAGGCTCTTTGAGTTTCCTTCCACCTCATTAAAAAAATGGTACAGCTGAAGCATGGGTAAAATATCCATTCATTCCTTTTTTTTTTATTTTTTAACCAATACCAGGGATTGAACTCACTACCACGAGCTTGCAAGGCAGGTACTTATGCCGCTGAGCTAAATCCCCAGCCCCCATTCATTCATTTCTTTTCAAGATATTGAACACATACATCACATGTATCGGGCGCATAGGACTATGACAGAGAAGATGGAGCTGACATTCTAGCAGGTAAAGCAGTCAAATGAGATGGGAAAGGGTAGGGATAGTGTCAGGCTGCTTTTAACTTGGCTTTGAGCACTACAGTAGTCCAAGATGGTCCCCAGTGATTTCTGTCTTGAGTCTCACATCTTTCTGTGATTTGTTCCCATTCTGTACCAGGGTTGGTCTGCTTGACAAATAGCATAAAGTAGAATTGATGACAAATCACTTCCAAGATTATTAAGTTATAAAATACTGCAGCTTCTGTCTTGGATAACTCCTTCCATCCATCTATTAGGACCCACATCAGTATTTCAGTGGTTTCTCCTGCTTCTGCTCCTGCTCCTTCTCCTCCTGCTCCTGCTCCTGCTCTGCTCCTCCTCCTTCTCCTGCTCCTGCTCCTGCTCTGAGGGAAGCAGCTGCCATGTGTAAGATTCCCTATGGTAAAGAGCTGAGGCCTGCAGCCATCAACCACTGGGAAATGAGGCCTCCCACAAATCATACGAATGAGCTTAAAAACTCAGATTTTCCTGCCCCAGTGGAACCTTAAGATGACTGCAGCCTTGACTCGACAGCTTGATTGCAACCTTGGGAAAGTGCCCAGCCAGATGGCTTTCCCATTCTCAACTTTCAGGAACTATATGAAATCATAAGGATTTATGTTTTTAGTTGTTAAATTCAGAGTAATCTGTTACACAGCATTAAGTAACTATTCCAAGTATCCCCACGTGTGAACTTCTTTGTTTAAGATGTCAGGAGTTCATATACATAGAAGTTAGACTTGAGGCTGATGGAAGTTAAGATACCGTTGACAATAGAGCTGGGAATGGAACCAACATCTTTGGACTTAATGTTCAACGCTCTTTTCACTCTACTCCACTGATTCCCCAATTATGGAGTAATTTCATAGATAAAGAGATAAAGTCCAAATAGATTAAGTAATTTTATCAAGATTCTACAGCAAACAAGTTGCTGAGCCTTTGCACTAACCTATCGAACATGACTCTTTGTAATAATCTTTTCTCTACTCCCAGGCTTCACTGACCTTGAGATAATTAGCTGAGTAGAGATTAAAAGAAACCGGTCCTTAAAAGCTAAGCTGGGGTGCTTGCCTGAGGCCTTCCCATTCCAGGTGAGCTGTGTATTAGTAGTTTGAACTTGGCAACTTAGTCATCTGTTTACTCAACAAGATGTCTTTGTTTTTTGACATCTATTGAAGTAAAATATGAAGATTACATGAAACACAAAGTGCTTGGGTTTAGAACCTCATTAGAAACAAAAAATGAATATGATGAATAGTTATAATGAAATCAGGGTATGTCTACCAAATGAACGAACAAGGGGGGAAATCTATACAACAAACATTCAAAAAGGATCATAGACTCTAAAACTGAAAGAATGAAGGAAGTTCACTGTTCTCTAATAAAATCATATCCCACCTCAGGCAATGGAATTTAGACCTAGAAATTCCTATTCATTCCTAAAAGTTGCTTTCTCCTCCAGTAAAATCCCATTCATTACCACTACAGACCCAGGAGACACTGCTTTTTCGTTTCTTGTTTTAGGCCTGATGTGGTTGTTAGGCAAAGGAATTTGGAATCTATCGCCATCATTGGTGAAAGTTTTTGAGCTAAGATTATATCAGAGATAACAACTGAGGTGTCAGAGGCAGGAGAGTTCAGGTCATGTCAACACCCACTGGTTTGTCTAGGTCAGTTGAGCAGGACTGCCACCTTGTGACTGGCACGGGCAGCAGGCCCTTCTGGTGTGGGAGGCAGAGATTGGCAAGGGGTGTGTATGAGTCGGTGGCCCCACCGCCCTGAAAGTGCCCAAGCCTATTTGATAACAGAAATGAAGCAGAGTAAGGTCTGCTAGGACTTGGACAGGAATACACGGTACTTGATTTAAAAAAGAAATAATGGAAGCTTTGCAGTGCTTGACTGACGGGTAACAGTGTTCTCATCCTATGTAAGTCTTCTTTATGTTACTGTGACAAAATACCTAAGACAGCCATCTTTTAAAGAAAACAAGTTTATTTGGTCCACAGTATTGGTGGATGGAAGTCTAAACAGCTCTGATGAGTCTACCTGCATCAGGAGTACACGTGTAAGTATCTCTCTATATATCCTCCCTCCCTCTCCTTATAAAACTACCAGAATTCAATTATGGGGCTCCTGTTGCCTGACCTAATCTAATTCTCACAAGCCCCACCACTGCACATCAAAGCTGCATTAAGTTTCAACTCTCTTAACAGCACTATCATATGACTTTGGGGCCCCCAACATGGTTCAGGAAGAGAAATCACATTCAAGCTACAGCACTGACTTATACAGACTCTATTTTAGCTTGGTGAAGAGATGGTGGAGGTAAGTGTCAACATCTTAAGAAGAACAATGTACCCTTAGGTTTTCAATATTTCTAGCTATCTGGCTTTGTTTTTATGAAGTCACAATAAAAATATAAGAAACTATATATTTTACCATCCAAGAACATATTTACATTCAGAGAAGATTTTGAGATGATGATCACCAAAAGTAAAAAGAGAAAACTGTAAGGAGCAATGCAAAAAAATATTTCAGCTATGCATGTTCCAGTCAGTAAATAGTTGAGAGCCTGCCTCTACCCCTGGAGGCCCCAGAGACACCTTGACCTTACTATGTCCCAAAAGACATTGCTTGGTTTCTCCTTCGAACCTGTCCTTCCCAATATAGTCAGTGATTAGCACATAACACCCCCATTTGCCCACCTAAGTCCAAAGATGAAGAGCCATCTCTGACTTTCCTTTTCTCCTTTCCCCAATCAATTGCCACACTATCTGTCCTCCTCTTGAATATCTCACCAATCTGTGTCTTGCCTTTCATGTTTATTACGCCAAACTATCGCTAGATCAACGATGGTCCTTGAAACTGACAAATGTCTCTCAAGGAAAATGTTGCGTGACTGTATCAGTCAATGTCCTGGCAAGAAGCCGGATGTACAGTCCACAGGGCTTACTGAACACACTAAGATGGCAGGACTCGCTATGCAGACATGAGCAGGCTAAGGGAACCAGCAAGAAAGGGGTATGCAAGAAAAATGTCATTGCCATGCCTCGACTTGGAGGGTCTGTGGAGAACTGTAGCTGTGGAACCCAGAGTGAGCGACAGACACAGAAAAGGCACTGCCCATTCCCAGCACAAAATATTCAGTGTGTTAATCAGCTTGATTGATACAATGTATACATATTTCAAAACAATATGTTTTATATAAAAATTAGATACAATTTTCATTAACTTAAACCTTCATTAATATGCAAATTTTTAAAAAGGGACCTCCCATCAAGAACATGATCTCAAGTAGAGCTACCAGCAAAGCGAGGGCAGTGAGAAGGGTGTGGCTTTTCTGTTCCCTCTTCTCACCCTTCTGATCTGCTGGTGTCAACAACTGGTTTCCTACCAAGAAACAGGAGGCGAGAGAGTTGGGTTGGGATGCTTCCCAAAGATGGGCTTCCTATGGCAAGGAGAGGCAAAGGGAGAATACCCACAACTGAGACATTTCACAGTGCTCATTTGCACATTAAAATACTGTTAAGAGACCTCTGGCAAAGAAATACCTTCAGATTTGTTACTCAGTGTTTTCCTGATCTTCCTGAATTTAATCTTTCCCAGCTGCATTGACTTCCTAATTGCAACCAGCTAGGACTTTCTAAAGCGTAAATCTTAGTAACCTACTTCCTTGTTGATAAATCTGGTTGATGATTGCCCGTTGCCATAGAAGGACCCCACTCCCCAGCACTCATACCGTAACCTGCTCCAGCACACACGCTCACACATCATACCATCACAGACTCCTGCCTGTGTCATCTTCCTCTCTACAGTTTACACTCCACGCTCACGGATCTCCTTGAGTTCCCTATTTCATGATACCATATTGCCCTTCTATCTACAATGCCCCAGTGATCCCAAGGCCTGCTTAATCTGACCAAGTGGATCCTCTTCATAGAAATCTTTTCTGATTAACCAGACTAGGTAACACCTATTTTTGTGCCACTACCACACTTTAAGGCTATAGTCATTTATCATACAATATTAACTTTTTGAATAACATGTATAATATTTGTCTCAACAATTAGGCTGAAGAATTTCTTGACATTAGGGATCATGAGTAATACAATTCTCTATTCCCAGTACCTGGCTCAATACCCAACACACAACAGATACATAGTGAGTTTGTGTAAGTTTCAATCTCTCTTCCATGTAAGAACCACTGAGGTGGTGAGCAGTCAGAGGTGGGACCCTTCTATGGATATGAGCAGAAAAATAACAAAAATATCTGCTATTTGGGTTCTTTTTTGTGTGGTTCTGTTATTCCCACTTACTGATACTACAGCAACTGAACAGAAAAGACAATAAGGATTGAAGTAGAAGTCTCAACTCATAGGGAATTTGTTTCTTGAACAACTGCTAAATATCTAATACCAGTACCTATGTTGGGGACTACCTTCAAATAGATCTGAACGCAAGTGTCCTGCAGAGCCATTGTGTTTTCATAGGTTCCAACCATTGGCTTTCTCTGAGTTTCTTGAATTAGACTGAACTAGACAATGTGAAATAAACATCACTTGGTCCCAGACAAATTTATACCATGAAACAAATTATCCCAGGAGGTCAGAAATGGGTCCAAATTCTCCCTGATGCTCTTCTAGAAGCACAACTAGCCTGCACAGCCATGACCCCCAGATGTCTTCAGAATGGGTGAGAGTTGTTGTTTTGGCCAGATACATTTCCATAGAGCTCATAGCTTGGTGTGAAACAGGAAAAGCACTGGACTGGGACCAGAAAAGTGGGGGGATGTCCCAAATCCTATTCAATCCCTCACTGGTCATGTGACCTTGGCCAAGTCACTTTATGCCTCTAACTTTGCATCTCCATCTGCAAAATGGGAGTAAAACCTGCCTCCCAAGGTTATTGCCAGGATTAAAACACATAGCCTGGAGAAGAGATTGGTAGAGACCTAATAGATTTTTGTTTTCCTTTCTACCCCTTAATTATCTCTTCCGTTGAGAGGATGGCTTTCTAATTTTACAAGGAGACAGGTGATGAGGTTGGGTACAGTGAGGTACACTACCTTGTCTGTTTTAAAAAAGAAAAAAAGCTTAATTTCAAAGCTTCCTTATGGCAATCCTGTGACAGAAATAAAATCCGGCAGTTGTTGCTACGCAACACCAGTAGTTTGCTGAGGGACTGGATATATCTTTGCTGTTACTTATCTTTAGTTGAATTTTGAGCGATATTTTTCTGACTACCAGATATTATCCTGTTCTCATTATGTAAAGAAATGGGAGGAAGTCCTGCCCCAAGGTTCACTGCCTTACTGCTGGTCCCCAGCCACCTCAGTACTGTGTTTTTAGGGTCCTCTTTTCATCTTTCATTCTTTTTCCTTAATGTTTTTCTCTTCCATTTTCTTCACTTTAATAATAATTATTTTAAGAAGAAAATATTATTTCTTTTAACCCTTTTCTTGATGGTAGCCTTTTCTGATTAGAGAAAGAATTTCTTTCCCTTTAAACATGAAGATTTATCTAAAAATTGTTTTTGTCACTAGTCAGCCAAAAAATGTCTCCGCTTTTCACTTAACAAAACATATAACAAAGCCAGTTCAATGTCTTTTGCAAAATACTTAACTTTATATTTTTGGATTATTCTTATCCTCACCAGGGTTCGACACTTTCCCAAAAATGCAAAGGAACCTGCTGAAGGGTTGGGGATATGACTCAGCCATAGATGCTTGCTTAGCATGCTTGAGGCCCTGTGTTTAATCCACAGCACTGCAAACAAAAGAAAGTCTACAATAAACTCCTAAATGCATCAGGTCCCTGAATTTTCCCCTTTGTCCATGTCCCTTTTTTGACCCACAGCTCTTACTGTTCTGTGCTTTGCAGTCCTCGTGACAGGTTCGTCTCCTTTCCGCCAAGTGTGTGATTGAATTCATCCACCTCTTTTGATTTCTATAGTTTCCCGTCTGATCTCATTGGCAGCAACATGTTGACGTTCTGGGAGGCATGGAGAGAAGGTAAAGAATTCAAAGTACTGTGCGCTCAGGTTTGAGGAGAAGCTCCAAGATTAAATAACATGATTGGGTGGGAAGACACATTCTGAAAAAGGTGAGTTTTGGACCAGCAGGATTTATTCTGGGCTTGGGCAATGGGTGAACAACAGGACACTCTGGTGTGGCAGGGAGAGCCAGGGTATACATTCCATTCGGTCCTGCCCAGCCCTTTACGCCATCTCCTGCCAGTGTTTCTGATCTTCTGAAATGTATTTGCTTTGCATTTTCCTCACTCCACTTTCCCAGGATCAAGAGAAAGGACAAGAACTAAGATGAACACAAAATATTTACTCTAACTCTCAGATAGTCCAAAACCTGAAATCCAGAGACTAGGAGAGACTGTCTAAAGTCACATAGCATGTTATTTATCCTAGCCCAGAGGAACCCGGTATTTCTGGCCCTGGATTTCCAGCTCAGCAGTGGATTGGCTAACAGAAAGGTCAGATGAAACTGTAAAGCAAAGTCTGTTTCATTGTCTAATTTGTATCTATTGTATGATTAAAGGATGGCAAAATATTTTCCAACAGAGAAAGCAGAAGACCCAAAGCAATAATGAACCTAGTTTCAGGTTATGAGAATCATGGGAAAGTTTAAAACTCATCTGGCAGCAGACATTATAAACAGGTCCCTCTTCCCCTGATCAGGGTACCTTGCCCTATGAGCTTCCACAGACATTCCTATAGCTACACACATTGAGCACCTGCTGTTTTCACATATGGCACTGGGCACTGGGGTGTGGAGATGTGGAGGACATGATTCTCCCTAGCTCTTGTTTCTGGATGGCTGGCTGGCTGGCTGGACAAAATCTCACACAGAACAGAAGATAGAATCATGTGGACTGGGCTACACACACACACACACACACACAGAGAAGGGTGATGATTAATCCTCCCATGAGGAAGAAGAGGTTGGAGCTGCTCTTGCTGAAGAGGCAGCTTTTGAGCATGGTCTTGAAGCATAAATTTGGACAAAGCAAGCAGCAGACAGGAGAGAGCTGGCTTGCAGCACAGCCACAGCAGCAAGAACAGAAAGCCCCAGCCTGCAGGTGAGCAGTGTCCTGGAGTGGGAGCCTGTGGCAAAGGGATGTGGGGGCTTAGGACAGGACAAACGGCTGGGAGCAGGCAGGCGTAAGGCCTGGGCCACCGATGACAGGGTTTTGATTAATAAAAATTCATTCGAATATTTACAGTCCACTTGGAGAAGAAAAAGATTTGTAGCTATGGCATTTGGCCTTTTCTCCTCCAAGCCACAGGGAGTAAAAAGGTTTTAATAATAGAAACATCGTGACTGACTCTGTGCGTTAGAAAGACTTTCCGATTTTCATGACTGACCCTTCAAATGCTAGGTGAAACAAGTGAATATTCCATCTTTAGTGACTGAGAAGACTATAAAAGCTGAGCTGTATTTACAAAACAGGGAATATCTCAAGAAGACTTAGCTTCTTCTGTCTGCTGAATTCTAAGTGACAGTGGTTTTGAGTTAGAATAACCCAAAGATGAAGCATGCATCCTCTTTTACTACACAGGAGCCCTTTGAAACTCTAGTAAGCTCTAGGTAAGAGTCTAACACCGTTACACCTTACAGAGTAACATTTACAATACACAGAGTGACCCCTTACCCAGTCATCCAAGTAATAGCAATCATCAACGTTTGTATATTTACAAAGGACTTTTATGCTAGTCTTTGTCTTGATTCCCACAACAACTGGACAGACCAATGCTGTTTTTCTCTCCATATTACAGATGAGGAAACTGAGGCTCTGAAAAGTAAAGTAACTTGTCTAAGAAAGTAGTCATGAAGTTGGGAATTGCATCTGGCTTCTTTGATTCTATATTCTGAGGTTCCACTGCATTCTGCTGGTAATCAAGTGACAAGTGTCACAGCCAAATTACCTGCACTAGACCATCGCCTGCATTCTACATCAAAATCTTTCACCAGTTTACTGATGATCTTGGCTATGTATGTGTCCATCCAGTAGAAACAGTAACACCTGATCACCAACGGTCAGAATGTTGTAAGAATATATCGTCTTGCAGTGCACAGCACTAGATGAGCATCATGCTCATTTATATTTATGCAATATTATTGCCTGACCCCACAAAAGCCCAGAAACCATCCATATATTAAAGTTAATGAAAAACATTTGCACCTTGAATCTATCACTATCACTGGGAGAGAGAAAAATGTAAGTAGGTCTTATCTTTAACGTGTTCCTCTTCCAGATTACAAAATGTTTATGTCATGCATCTGCAACCAGTCACAGAAACACATAAACCAGGTGTGTTTAAAAATATAGTTTAAGCCGGAGGTTTAGCTCAATGGCTTAAGTCCCTTCCCAGCAAGCACAAGGTCATGAGTTCAATCCCCGGTACAACAACAACAACAAAACAAAAGATACAATTTGAAACCACAAATGAAATAGCACAGTTACTCTACCTTGCAGAATCTGAAAGGACTCATCTGTAAAATAATGGTGCTTCACCTGACGGTCCCTTTCTATTCTAAAGTAAAGTATTCTGTGCATACATGAAGTGGATTCATGTAAACTCTGTGGAAGATCTATTTGAACCTCTAAGGGCCATCACTGAGAACAAGGTTTTTAGAGCTGATTTCTTGCTCTGAGCCTCACATTGCTACTCCCCATTCTCAGGGGGAAGAAGGCTTAGAGGAGCCGTAAGAGGAAGACCAGAGGCTTGAGGTGGCCTCTTGGATCACACAGCAGCCTGGAGAGAACCCTCTTCTTTCCTCCCCTTGTGGCAGCTGCAAAAGAGGAAAAGGGCTGCAAAATAAAAGTATGGAAAAGGGACTTGAATAGACATTTCTCAAAAGAAGGGACACAACTTATGGCCACTGAGCATGTGAGAAGGTGCCCCACACAGTAGTCATCACAAAAATGCAAATAAAAAACACAGTGAAATTAACTTCATACCTACTAGGACCAGTATAGCTTTTTAAAAAAAAGAGTGGGAAGTAACAAGTATTGGCAAAGACGTGGAGAAACTGGAGCCCTCAGACACGGCTGGCGGGACTATACAGTGGTACAGATACTGTGAAAAATAATTTGGCAGTTCTTCAAAAAAATCATTACAAGATTACCATATGACCCAGCAACTTCACTCCTGGGTATATACATACCCCAAAGAACTGAAAACAAAGACACAAATAGATCCATGTATGCCAGTGTTCATCACAGTATTATTTACAACAGCCAAAAGGTGTGGATAAGCAAAATTTAGGATAAATATTACTCAATCTTGAAAACGAAAAAAATCTTCTCATATATATGCCAGCATGGGTGTTATGGTTTAGATTTAGAATTTCTGCCAAAAGTCTCACGTTAGGGACTTTGGAAAATCAACTTTGGAAGGGTGATTGGGTCACCGAGCCACAATGCTCATCATTGGAATAATTCACTAAAAAAAAAAAAAAAGAGTTCATAGCTGAGTGTGCTATCCAGAGGTGGCCAGAAGAGGCATGGGGCTGTGACTGGGACAGGCACATTGCCCTCCCCTGCTCCTCTCTCTCTCTCTGCTCCCAGCCATCCTGACATGAGCAGCTGTTCACCCACCAGGCCCCACGCTTGTGCTGGTTCTGCCTTGGAGCCAGCAGACCATGGCTTGCAACCACGAGCCAAAATAAACCTCACTTCCTTCAAACTGTGGGTTTGGGCATTTTGTCCCAGCAATCAGAAAGTGACTAAGACAGTGGGTGAGCTTTGAAAACATTAAGTAAATTAAGCCCCTCTCAAAAGGTTTCAGTCCACCTATATGAAACATCTAGACAGATCAAGTCATAAAAATACAAATGAGATTTGAGGCTACCAGTTACTGTTTAATATGTAGGATGTTTATGTTTGGATAGCAAAAACAAAGTTTTAGAAAAAATATTAGTTTTCCAAATGGGAAATGATAATTATAAATGTGATGAGGGCTACTGAATTGTAAACTCAGAAATATTTCATTTGGCAGATTTTATTTATATATATTTTTCCACAGTAAGAAAGAGAGGAGGGTTTTGCCCTTGTTGTATGTTTATGAAGTCTAAGGTCACAGCAGAAAGGACGCCAAGAAGCAGGACAAAGAGACACGTTGAGATGGGGGAGGGCATGAATGGCACACTTGAGCCCCTCTTCCTAAGGTATTCTGAAAAGAGATTCCCCACAAGCTTAGTAGGAGGCCAGGGAGGGAGATGGTCTCAAAGGTTATGAAGGACCACAGTAACCACGGAGCCTTTGGGACAGAGCTTCATCAAAGGAATTCCCACCACTCCCACTGGCCTTTCAAACAGCTACCAAGAGCAGTAAGAATGACCAGAAGAAAGTGGGGAGATGCCACTGTGTTTCTCTCAGCCTCATCTCTGACTCAGTCTGGGGAGGAAAGCAGGAGAGAGAAGAATGGGAAACAACCAGACGTGGCAGTTACCATTGCCCCCTAGACCTGTGGAACCACTAATCCAATCTGAACTCAGGGGAGAGCGGAGACAAGAGAATCGTAAGTTTGGGCATAGTCTAGGAGACTTCTGTATATAGCATTTTAACTTCATTTGTGTTGACCCCTGATTCTTCAGTGATACTTAGCACTCTTAAATTATGTTTCTTTGCATTATCTTGCAGCTATTGAACCCAATTCCTTGTCATTTTTAAAGAGATCTTTCTTTTCATGATTGCTAGCTGCAATCCTATCTTCAAGGTCTGAAAGTCTATCTTCAGTCTGTCTCAAAATAAAAAATAAATAAATAAATAAAAATAAGTAAGTCTTAGAATGTTGTTCAATGCAAAGACCCTGGCTTCAATCCTCAGTACCACAAACCAGTACATACATACACACACAAGCAAGCTTGAGGGAGTGAATTTCCCTCTTCTATCTCTTCAGTTATGTGAGGACACAACATTTGTTCCCCTTTGGGGGACACAGTAACAAGCTATTGTCTTGGAAGCAGAGAGGAAACCTTCACCAGACACCAAGTCTACTAACACCTAGATTTCTGGCCTTTGCAGTGGTGAAAAATAAATTTCTGCTCTTCGGAGTTAACCAGTCTCAAGCATTTTCTATAGTACCAAAAACTAGTATATTATTTTCAAATGAATAAGACTAGAACTCAAACTATTGAGAAGACAATGTGGAATACAGTTCATATAAAGAATCAGAACAAAAATATCAGGGAAGCTGGTTCTTGAGAAGACATGGGAGTTTGGCAGAGAAGAGATGGTAGAAGGCTGTTTTCTGTGGGCAGCCAGCGCAGGCAGAGAGAACCAGCAGATCTACCTCCACCTGTTAGCTGCCACCATCAGAAGACTTACTTTCTACAGGCAGCTGGCAGAAGCACACAGCTGAGTAAGCCCCCTGCACCTGCAGGCCACCATTGGAGGCCTCTGCTTCCTTAGGGCAGCCATCATCCACTGGGAGAATCAAACAAACACACTCCTGTGTGCCTGACAGCATCATGGGAGTCCCAGCATAGACACTCAGGCTGAGAGAAGCAGCCCCCCACCCAACACCATGCACCTGTGGCCATCAGAGAAGCCTCATTGTAGCTGCACAGGTCTGGAGAAGCCTGCCATACACCCTGCTACCTCCCTGTAAATCTGGAGTCATAGGAAACCAAGTGCCTGTCCCATTCCCCTACACTATGGAGGGGCAACCAGTGTGGGAAGTGCCTGGGGCCCCACAACCTGCTTGTTGGGAGGAGGCCAGAGAATATCAAGACGAAGGAGCAAAAGGCAAACTCAGACCTCCAGCCCACACAGAACAAGTCTGGGAGACACAGTCATGGAAAAAAATGGAAGTCACATGCCTGAAATCTCCAAGAGGATAGCAACTGAAGTAAAGAAACATCTTCATGAGACTGTAAAGGTAATCAGATCAGAAATAATGTCTCAGATAAAAGAAGAAATCACAAACATAATGAAAGAATTGCTGAGCATATCTAAAGAAGACACAGATAAAAAAGAGGAGTGTTAGAAAATGATGGAAACCTTGAATGAATATAGAAAGAAATTACAATGTAGGAAACAGATTCAAAGATATACCCAGGAAGATAAAAGTCCATCAAAGTCTGGAAAAATTGCTTGAAAGAGACTGAAGATAGACTTTCAGACCTTGAAGATAGGATTGCAGCTAGCAATCATGAAAAGAAAGATCTCTTTAAAAATAACAAGGAATCGGGTTCAATAGCTGCAAGATAATGCAAAGAAACATAATTTAAGAGTGCTAAGTATCACTGAAGAATCAGGGGTCAACACAAATGAAATTAAAATGCTATATACAGAAGTAATAGCAGAAAACTTTCCAAACATGTGAAAAGAACCTGGCATACAGATAAGTGAGGCATATACAACTCCAACTAGCCATAATCAAAGTAAATCTATACCCAAACATATAATAATCAAGATCCAGAAATTCAGCACAAGAACAGAATATTAAAAACTGTTAGAGAAAAGAAAGAGATCATGAATAAAGGAAAAGCAGTCAGAATCATGACAGATTTGTCAACACAAACCATCAAGTCAAGAAGACTTGTGTTTCAAATCCAAAACAACTTCCAACCCAGATAGATGTACCCTAAAAAACTATCTTTCAAAATTGTTGGAAAAATAAGAAACTTCCATGATAAAGAACAACTGAAGGAATTAATGATCACCAAACCAACCCTACAGAAAGAACTGAAAGGTATTCTAGAAAAAGATAAAAATGACCATGATTCCAGGAACAGCAGCAGAGGAGGACTTCCAAACAAGACAGGCAATTGAATGAAGGGGAAAGTGGAGGGCCAACAACAGGAGGATATCAGGGCAGAGACAAACCAATGTATGCTCATTGTTAACCATTAACGTAGATGGCCTCAATTCAGCAACAAAATGAAACACGAGAGTGGATTATGAATCAAGATCCATCAATATACAAGATACACATTTAACCTGAAAGGAAATTCATAGACTGAAAATCAAAGGATAAAAAACAATTGTTCCATGTAACAGGAGACCAGAAAAAAAAGCAAGAGTAACTTGCCCATAAACCACAGAATGGGTAAGAAAGATACGGTATTTTCATACAATGGGAAGCTACTCAGCTATAAAGTAGAATAATCTTAAGGCTCTTGTAAGTAAACAGATGCAACTGGAAACCATGTTTATGGGTGAAACAGCTTAAACTCACTGGGGTGAACCCTAACATACAAAATAGAAGGAGTTAATGGGATCCAAAAAACACAACAGATATTATAAAAGTGATAGGGAGGAAACACCTAGAAGGGGGAGGTAGGAACTACTGATAATTTCTTATTGTCTTGAACTATTGTATCATTTTCACAATTTTGTTAGGTTTGGCTTTGTTCTGTCTTGTTTTGTTAGATTTTACTGGGTCTGATAGTACAGGCAGCTATTTTGAACATAATGGGATGTACTATGGTAATCATGGTTGGTTTCCTATTATCTTGTTTTGAAGCCCTATAATATTTTCATTTGTTTAATTGGTTTTATTCTATTATTTTTGTTTGATTTTATTATATGTGATGGTATGAACAGCTATTCTGAAGAAAATGAAATGTTATGCTAGCCATTGCTGATTTTCTATCATCTTGTTTTGAAGTCCTATAATGCTTTTATTCTTATATTTTAATTGGTTTTGTTCTGTTGTGTTTTATTTAACTTTATTATGTGTGATGGTATAGACAACTGTTTTGAATGAAGGGGGACATTATAGTAACCACTGTTCACTTCCTGGTTTTGAAGCCCTTTAATGTGTTCACTTTTTTGATTGGTTTTGTACTACTTTGTTACATTTGATATTATTGTGTGTGGAGGTATGGACAACTATTTTGAAGAAAACAAGAGACCTTATGATAGACACTGCTGATATACTGTTGTCTTGCTTTGAAGTCCTCTGTTGCTTGCATTGTTCTGTTCTGATTTGCTTTGTTCTGTTTTGCTTCATTTTGTTTTGTTTTATTCTCTTTAAAAGAAAAAAAGATGGTTGAAGTTGAAAAACAAATCATTCATATTTATAGCATAATGGGTTGAGTCCATTTAATAAACAAGATGAACACAGGGGGAAGATATGTGCAGTGTCCCCAGTGGCCACTCTTCCAATTCTTTTCCAAGACTCACAGTGCTCAGCAATGCAAATGTCTACCCAGAATGAAGAACGCATTTTCTGTCTCCCATTGCAGCTAGGCTTGAACCCGGGCCTAGATTCCAGGCAACCGGCTCTATGTGAAAATAAGTGGTAGTTTTGGCGACTTTCCTTAAGGCTGCTGATGCCCTTTGCTTCCTCCATCCACTTTCTTGTCAGTCACTTCTCCACGCTGCTTCTTCAGATGCACCCTTGACGACAGGGACGATTGCTAAGGCCACGGATCATGATGAGATGATGCATGGCTTCAAGGGGATAGAAGAACAACCTAGAGTCTGGATTCCAGAAGACTTTTCAGAGGAGAAAAGTCACTCCAGCCTTAGACAGCCCACTGCCTACCTTTGATTTGCAAAGGGGAAAACTCTAGGGGGTTTTCGTTTGGTTTTTTGGTACCAAGAATCAAATTCAGGACCTTATGCTTGCCAGGCAGACACTGTGCCACTGAGCTATATCCCTGGCCCAATCCTGTATTTTTAAAGCCAATGTTACCTCAACTCATAACTGAATTTCATTTTATAGAAAACATATACACATTATATAATCAAAATTTTAAGCTCAAATGTAGCAAAAAAGAAACTATATGTTACCAGTTCATCTCAACTTCATTAAAATAACACAAATATGAAAACCAACATTTATGGAAGGAAATCTTAGGCAAGAAATTTTACCAAGACCTCTATATGCATGATTCACTCTGTTTTCTCAACAACAGCCCTGTAAGGAGGCACCATTGTGAACATCTTAGAGAAGCTGAGGCTTACAGAAGTAGCTTGTCCTTGGGCTGGGGATTTAGCTCAGGGGCATAAATGCCTGCCTTGCAAGCGCTCAGTCATGAGTTCGATCCCCAGTAACAAAACAAAAAAAAAAAGAAAGTAACTTGTCCAATGTCAAACAGGAAGAGCTTGTGTTTGACAAACCTCCTCTGTCTTTCTCCAAACTATATCCTTAACCACTACACATCACACCTCTTAAAAGTCCTTCTTACAAAAATCTTTTTGTAAGATAGACTGGGTTACAATGTAGTTGCTCAAGTGTTTTAGAATGCATAGAGGATGGATTTGTTTGATTTGGGATGTAGATGATATCTGGCAATGAACAAGACAACAGAATATTATAAAATTTGCTGTCACAGTTACTATAACTCATGCTACAGGTCTACAATGATGTCTTTAACAAAATATAACTAATTCTCAATTTGCTTATAAATCAAGTAGTCATATACTGTAACATGAACTCAGGAATATGTTGGAAAACAACCACTGAAAGATATGTAACATTGAGAAATGCTGTGATAAAATCCCATTATTCGGGCCAAGAAAGAAAAGATAAGTTGCTGTTTGTGAAAAATCTAATAAAGCAGATTTTCTGAGCTTGTTTGAGTTGCTATTGTGGAGAGTGGAATTGCTCTGAGAATATAGTTATGACGGGTTTTCACATTTGATAAAGAAGCTGAAGCAAATAAAACCTGAACATTAAAATAGTACAGTTATCTTTGCTGGCCAGTTAGTATTTAGTATACAAATCAAACAGTTTTTTGAGAGTGGAAATTCTAATTACCTAGCATTACTTCAGAAAATAGTATTAGGGAGTAAAATTCAGAGAGATAAAAATTGTTTATATTGAGTCCATCCCATAGTAGAAGGCTTATAACATTGTAGATGTGTATTAAATATTGGATAAGTGAAAGAACTGATAAGTGGAGGTGGGCCAGTGGTAGGTAAGAGTGGATGGATAAATGAATAATTTAGATGAATAGGTCAGGCAGAAGCCATGCTGGGTCTGAGAGGAGCACATCACAGTCAAGAAGTCGATTTGTAAACCATGCAAGCCATGCAGGGCCACAAAGAGAGAAACCAGATCGACCCTCCCATGAATCAACTGGAGCACGGGCTGAGAATCAAGAAATCCGCCCCACTCCACAATCAACCAGCTGGTTTGGAGGACAGACACAGTTGAGAGCAACCAACGTACAAAAACAACTGAATGCTTGTATTGTTTGATTGACTTTGAGGCCTGGGCCTTTAGTCTGAGCATCTATTAGGATGGTAACATTATGTAATGTAGCAAATACGGGGATTTCCTCTTGTCTGGTTTTTGAAATCCAATATTCTTCTGTTTTGTTTTGTTCTGATTTATTGTTTTGCTTTATTCTGTTTTGATTGGTTTTATTCTGTTTTGTTTTATTTGGTTTTACTACCTCTGATGGAATGGACAACTATTGTGCTGATAAGATATACTATGGCAGCCGTTGTTAATTTCCTATTATCCTGCTGTATAAGTTCTGTACTGCTCTTACTGCTTTGTTTTGATTGGCTTTATTCTGTTTTGTTTCCTTGGGTTTTATTATCTTTAAAATAAAATAAATATTTAAAGCTCAAAAAAATGAATAAGTGCTTCTACTTTCAAACAATTTCTACAGGTTTATCTCAAAACATCCTAAGAGTAAGTAAAGTACTTTTATGTTTTTAAAAAATTGAAGCTCAAAGATTTTGAGAAACTTTCCTAGATAGACTTACTATGGGGATCCTTATCCCCTAAACCTAAGAAAAACTTATTACTTACTGAATGGAGAAGAAAGAAGAAATATCTGTATTAAGATATATTCCTTGAATAAATCACAGTATTTCAATGTTCCATGCCCTTAGCTGGTTGTATTTTCCAAATATTATCACAGTAATATTTTCTTATAATGGAAGTCAATACTTTCCCCCACAGACATTTGGAATCTATGTTCTCAACCCTTCAATCTAGACTATAGGAGACTATGGTAGGACAATAATACATTTGTCACCCATGTTTATAGTGGCACAGTTTGTAATTGCTAAATCTTGGAGACAGCCTGAATGTCCATCAATCAATGAATGGATAAAGATGTGATTATTTTATATGATAGAGTTCTACTCAGCCTTAAAGAAGGATAATCTTGAAACATTTCTAGGTAAATAGATGCACCTTAAGAACACACTCTTAAGTGAAATAAATCAGACACACATATGTAAATACCATATAGTTTCTTAGGTGTTAAAAAAATGCAAATAAGGAACAAAATATATAATAGATATTGTGAAATAGTAAGAAAATGTTCAAATGGAAAGGGAAACTAGGAAGGAAGGGAAGAGAAAAAATGACAAGAGAAGGAAAAAATGGAAACAAAGCTTTTGTAACTAGGGATGGAAAGGGAGTTTGAAGGGAAGGTAGGGGCTGGGGAAAAAAGAATCAAGATATATCATTACTGGTACAAATTCCCTATGACGAATGTGATCATTATGTATACCTAAAATATATCAATCAAATTAATTACTTTAAAGACTATGGTAGAAGTGATCTGTTAACTTCTTAGGCTACATCATAAGAGGTAGTGTAGCTACTCCTTGAAGACTGTAAACACAATAGAGTATTGCTGCTGTCCAAAACAATATCCAGCTGTAAAAATATCTCTCCTATTTTCATGTTGCAAATATTCATTCTCTCTTTGTCAATTTGGAAAACTTCTCTTGATTCTTCAATAACATTTTTTCTGGATTATCTACTCTTATTCCCTCATTGCGCAATTAACTTAATGTTCTTTCTTTGGGCAGTTCCTAGGCATCTTAAAAATGTACGATTTCACCAGAAACATTGTACTCTACATTTGATACAGACCAAAAACCCAGTAAGTGTTTTCCTACAGAATTAAAATGAAATTCACGGTAAACAAAAATACACAGTTGGCATTGTACTTACCAGTCATGCAGTGTTGAATGACCTCACCGTTACCACTGCCATTCATTCTGTTGCAAATTCTCACGACATGTGCATTCACCTCATGGTTCTACGCATCAGCCTGCACGTGCTCTCTCTTCCATCCAATGAAGAGATTTCTCACGAGGAACTGCTCTTTCCTCACTACTGTTTCAGCTCTGTCAGAATGTATCTGTTTCCTCCCAGTCTCCTCCAGTTTTCTCATTTACAGCATTTGCAAAATGAGTTCTCTTGGGGCTAAGTTGTAGAATATTTGACTGGTCCAACATTTTTCTCCAAGAGCCCAGATATCAGTCTCAACGTCCTCTTTATCATTTCCCCCACCTGATATGATGAGCCAAATACAGTTCCCAGTAGCTGTCACGGAGTGCCAAAATTCCATTCCTGAAGGAGCTAACCAGCCTCTCCTCCAAGTGCCTTCAAATCAGGAGCCTCGCCATCTCTGCACTTATGTATATGAGGATGTAGGGTGTAATGTAGGAAAAGCAACAGAATTGCAAGTGGTAAGCATAGGTTCTGACTCCAGTTTTCTCACTAAATATCTATGAGACCTTGAACAAGTCATTTCATCTATGTCTCCAATTATCTAAAAAAAAATGAAGAAATCCGTGCATAAAATCTCTAGAGACTCAAAACTAGCTAGGAACGAGAGACTCAAAAATAACATTTGAAGATGGGTGTGTGGCGTACACCTAAAATTCCAGCACCTTGGGATGCTGAGAGAGAAGGCTAGAAAGTTCCAGCCCACCCTACACAACTTGACAATTCAGCATGCACTTGCCTCAAAATAAAACTAATAATAATAATAATGGGGTAGGAGAGAGCGTGGAGGTTGGAGAAGCAGCTCAGTGCAAAAGTTCTGAGTTCAAACATCAGTACAGATAAATAAGTAAATATCTGCTACTTCTATACGTTACCTGCAAGGTACTTTTATTCACTAGGTGACTTCTTAGGTACTTTTATAGACAACAAATCTCAATCTTACCTTAAAATCATAACATTAAATGACATGGTTGGAAGCTATCCTGTGTTGATTTTTAAGACATTTATATTTAAAATGTTGTATAGCTATCTAAAATTATAAAACATTTATCAACTTATCAATTTCAGTGATCTGAAAGATAGTAGATTACTGAGATTTTAAAAAAAAAAAAGGCTGCAAACTGAATTAACTGACCAGGCTAAAAAGAAAAAAAATTCCTGTCAAGTCCATCAGAGACTTTATTACATAACTATTTTATTATGTATCATTCAACTTACCTAAGCCACAGAACCCAGCTCTTTTAACAAGCACATCTGTGTGTTTCTGTGAAGATATTTTACAGTGAGATTAGCACTTAAATCAATAGATATTGAGAGAAACATTATCCTCAATGATACGGGCAAGCCCCATCTGATTAGCTGGGGCCTTTAAGTAAAAGACTGAGTTTCCTCAAAGAGAGAATTCTCCCGCACAGTGCCAGCTCTTCCCTTAGTCTCCACCCTCTTAGCTTTGGATTGGCCATCTCTACAATCACATGAGGCAATTATAGACAAATAGACAGATGAGAGAGACAGACAAACACACACAGAAACACACAGAGACAGACACACACAGAGAGAATGAATAGACAGATAGGAATCAACACAGTGAGACCAGCAGAGACAGAGACAAGACCCAGAGAGTCTTTTGGTTCTATTTCTCTAGAACCCTGACTTCTATAGGTGTCTTTCCTCGACCTAGAGAGGAAAGTCACCCCCATCCCATTCTACCCAAGATCTGTCCTTCCTGACTTCTGATTCAGGAAAATCTCTACATAGCCACGGGATCCGTCTACCTCAATACTGAATGCACATGAAAGAGCTCAACGAACTCTAAAGCACCGTGCATCTGCTTGTTAATATAATAACAGTTATCAGCATCGTCTTTCAGTTGTGCTGCTTGAAACTCTAGATACAGGCTGACTAGGTTACACTGAACATTATGTAATGTGGAAGGCTGTGGGCTTTAAGGGAAGGCGGACCACGTAGGGCAGACTGCTAGCGTGCTCTGCTTCCACAACCCACAGCCCAGCCACACATCGGATTATTAAAACCACTCCTGGGAAAGAACAGAATTCATTGATTATGCATTCATCCCACATAGCTCATGGCTCTAGCAATGCTCCACACCTCCAGAGACCGCTCATCTTCCTCTTCATCTACATTATCCAGAAAAGAAATAAAGCCAGCTGTCAGAGGGAGTCAGCTTTTTAGCACTTTTCTAATCAAAACCAGTCTTTCCTGACTTTGCCTGACTTCCTAGAATAAATCTGCTCCTGGTCTCCAAAAATCCTGGTGGCTTTTTGGTGTACTGGCTCCACCTAGTGACGTCTGAAGAGAATGCACCACACTGTCAGAGACGCAGGTTGTTTGAACTGACAGCCAAAAAAATCAGATAATGTGCACATCCACAACAGTTAGACCTAGATCTGACTCTCAGAGACATACAGAGAACATTGCATTTAGCTCATTTCAAGAACCTAGCATAAAGTCAAGAGCATAAAGTTTGAGTTCAAATATCTCTATTCCAATTCTTCCTGTGTGGTTTTGGACAAATCATTTACCTTCAGGCTTTAAGGCACTTACTTGTAAAAACTGAGTCAATTGTGAATACCTAAATTAAATTTTCTAATAATTAATATATAGAGAGTGCTTAATAAACTAGTTAGGGCATAGTAAAAAAATCATAGTTGGGGCTGGAGATTTAGTTCAGTGGCACAAGTGCCTGCTTCGCAAGTACGAGGTCATGAGTTCAATTCCCAGTACAAAAAAAAAATCATAGTTATTTCTATGATAACTACTTAGAGGGCCTCTATAGAACATCCATTCTCTCGGTTGAATGTTGCTCGTCACTAACAGATACAAATAAAACAGATACCAATAAAAGATTATAATAAAATATTTAAAATTTATATTAACATGATTTGGATTTGAGAGTTACAGACTTTTCCCTACCAGAATTATGCACTTTTACAATATGACTGCCTAAAATAAGCATCCAAATGATTCAAGAAAGGTGCTCAATTTTTTATTAAATTTTATTTATTTTTTGCATCTGCTCCTTTCTTTTGGTACTTAAAGGAAGTCTATAGTTCATCCTTATATCTACAATCTTAGGAATTTCCAATTATCTCCCAATGTCCATTCTCCTAAGTATATTTTTCAACAACATAATTTTGGATTTTTTGGTCTTTTTGAGACAAGATCACTTTAATGCAGTTCAGGTTGACTTTGAGCTCACTTTGTAACCTAGCCTTGTCTTGAACTCAGAATGATCCTCCTGCCTCAGCCTCCCGAGTGCTAGAATTATAGACCTGCACTACGCCCACCATGGATCTGTTTTGAAAGAAAAAAAAAACTCTTAGAGAACATGGAGTATCTGTTAAAGCACACCAACTTATGGTTGACCGTAGCGTACTTTTATTCAGGGTTATAACCAACTCTTACTTTCCAAATCTCTCTATTTTAACACCAAAGTATCGCAAGAGGATCCAGCCTTTTCTCAGCCCTAGTCTTCCTTTGCTTTAATTCCTAAGTGATGTGTCTTATATCTAATACCCCACCTTTCTAGACTTTATTTTGGCTACATTTTCTTTCCTTTTATAGTGCAGAGAAGAAAAAACTGTACTAAGATCTGTAGAACTGTTCATCTAAATTGAATCAGTTTAACACGAGACTACCTGCAAGTCATAGCTAACGTCTCATCTTTACATCTGAAAAATGGGGATATTTCCTCCATCTCACAGTACAGAGTGATAGTAAATATACCAAATCAGGTAAGTATAAGATCTTGGTACAGAAAAAGACAATATACAAATATAAAATTAGAGCTTCCATTATAAAGATCCATTCCCAAGCTGGTAGGAAACCTTCATACACCAAGAATTATGTTTCACTCTCTGTTGATTAATGCATGTTTTCATTTGGATTTTAAGTCCTTTAAAGTAATTCCAGACCTCTTAGAGGGTCACGATCACACATTTAGAACCACTGTCCAACTCCACAAAGAGATTAAGCAGAAACATCCTCAACGTATTGAGGTGTTTTCTTCTTCTTTCCAGAATTCTCTAAATCAGCTACCTTCTTCTATTCTGCCTCCTTGTATCCCTCCTCCTCTGCTGGTGTCTGGGATCATAGCCTATCTGTCATTACTTCTATAATAAATTCTAACAGTTATTCATAGTTAAACCTGTTTAGGTATACACCTCAATAAAAGAAAACAAATATATGTCACATGTAGGAATGGAAAGATTTGAGCCCAAAGTACTGGCAGAAGTACAAAAATACTCCCTTCCCCAGTCCTTGAGTTATTAATCATCTTGAGGTTGCTGTACTCAGACATCTGTTGGATAAAAGAACAGATTAGAGGGAGGCAAGGAAATCTGCCAAGACCTGAGGCAGATGCTTCCTCTTAGATTTGGACCTGTTAGCAATCCTACATGTTCTGACTCTTTTCCCCAGATCTGAGTCTTAACACCACATTCCTCTAATGTATTAGAGCAACTCCAGGAAAGGTACAACTTGAGCATAAGGAGTGCCAGGCATTGTTGGCCTTCTTCACAGGTTCACTCAGAAGCATTCATTGAGAGCCTACTTAATTAGCTGTAAGTTATTAGGGAGAAAGAGTTAGAGATAAAAGACACAGCTCCTGCCCTCAAAGCATCCACTGGACACACAGAGACTCTGTGTAGAGTATGCTGGTCTAAATTCAGTGGAAAAGCAACCAAGCCATGCTGGAACATGTGGGGTCAGCACCGAAACCAGGAGTGAGCAGGAATCCAAGGTGCTTTTCCAGGAAAGATGATGTCTAAAGGAATATTTGGAGTAGACACGCAGACTCATCAGGTAACTTACTGCAGGCTAACCAGCAAGATTCTGAGACTCAGAGACCGTGAGCATAAGATGTGTTGTGGCTTCTGTCTAGATGTCCCCCAAAGCATTGTGGGGTCATAGGTGGAGCTTTTTCAGAGTCAGCTAGATCTAGAATGGATGATGCTGGGATTGATTCAGGGACAATCTTAGACTCAGGCACTAGGGTTAAGAGTGTGAGTGCTAGTTGCTCTAACCAGCCTGAATAAAATATAAGGGACACAAGGGACATGGTTGTCCCTTGCTTGATTGTTTTGCTTCTACTCACCATGAAACTGTTTCTCTTCTGCAATGCCCCTCGGCCACGCCACCCGGCCTTGAGCCAGCTGATTAAGGACTGAAACCTCTACAAACTGTAAACTCAATAAATTTTCCCCCCTTTAAGTTTGGGTGTTATGAATCTCATCTCATCAATGAGAGAAAAGTAACTAAGACAAGGTTAAATTAAAAGTAACTAAGACAAGGACTTAAATTGGGAGCACAACATGCGGGTATTTCCCAAAAAATCCAGTTTGATCACTAAGAAGCTCATTTTCCTCTAAGACCTTGTTTTTCTTTTCTTTTTGTTTTTGAGCCACGGTCTCGCTAAGTTGTCTGGGCTGGCCTCAAACTCCTAGGTTCAGGCAGTCTTCTGCCTCCACCACTCAGGGAGCTGAGACCAGAGAGGCACAGCACCACACCTGGCCCTCCTTGAGCCTCTTAACATTAGGATGTCACCGTTGTCTCACGCTTTTCCCTCAGTCTTCCTGCCAATCCTCAGCCTCTGTTCATCCAACCCCTCGTGCACATTTTGCAGAGTGGTCTGTTCAAAACACAGTCATTCAGGAGCTAGGAATACAGCTCAGCAGTGCAGCACCTCCCTGGACAGCACAGGGTCCTGAGTTCAATCCCCACTACACACCAACAACTAAATAAAATAAAATAAGTGCCAAATAAGAATCATCATGCTATTTCCTCTGCTCTGAGTTCTAAGAAAGAAATTTATGCCTAAAATGAATCCTTAGAGGTAAAAGAAAGGCAGCCCCAGACTGTCAGGGCAGAATCATTTCCTGAATTCTAAGTGGGCAATCATATACTTGACAAAGTCTGAAGTTATTTTTGTTACTGTGGCAGAATATTGCAGCCAATTTCTTGATACTCGTACCCTCCAATTTCTCTTTTATGAAGACTGTACAGTCTTGGGAACGCATAAATGGACATATGCTATGTAGCAATAGTTTCTGCATACATCCAGACATTTATCTACTGTATAAAAATCATATGCCCAGAGCAAACTTAACAAGGCCTTATCTTCTTTTTATGTAGCCCCATCTGAATATTTTTACATCAGTAAAAACTACCTATTGTGCTCTGTTGCAAAAAAAAAAAAAAAACCTCTAAAGGAGCCCAAATACATGCTTATATTTCCCTTTTTCTGTAAAACACGTCCCGAAAGATTCCACCTTTGCTAACTCATATCTAAACAGTGTCAAGGCACTAGTAAAAAGAGTGGCTATTATTATAGACTGACCTTGAAACACAGGGTTCAAGGCTTTCCAAAGAGTAGAATGAAATGGAAACAGCAGTGTCATAGGTCCTAATAAAATTCATGCCCCATGGACTCTTCTTCATGGAAACCAGTAGGACTGAACAACAGAGAATCAAAGGGCCTTCTCTAATAGTGCATGGGGCCTGCATATCATCCTAGCATCAGGGCACCACCTTGAAGCAAAAGAATGTCTTAGGAATGGTGGAATGAAATCCTATTATCTTAGCAGAGCAGGAGGTCAAATTTGGATCAACATTAAAGGAAAAGTTGGATTAAAGTATATAAATATGCTAAAGATAAAAACAAATTAAAAGTTCATTAATAGTAAAATAAAACAAAGAGCTATGGAAGATTCGATTGCTGGTGTGAATTCTAACACATCCATGACCTGATCACCACCTTAAGGTAGGGAAGGTAAAAAAAACTTTTTTCTATAAGTTTTGCCATGTAAATTGATTTCGCCAATAAGATGTTAGCAGAAGTCATTTGAGCAGACTTACATTGCTTCTGGCATCAACATGTGAATAGCAAAGCCTGTTATCTACCGCCCCTCTGCAAGGATAATACTGTCTGAGTAATCAGCAGACCTGAACTCTAAAGCAGTGACACCCCAGTCTACTTGTAGGTAGATGGTAGAAAAATAAATGCTTTTATGTGCTGCTAATATTTTTTATTATTACCCAGCAAAAGTTGACTAATATGTAGATTTTCCACATACAGTGGTACATCAGCTCACGAACTCAGTTCTTTCCATAATTCTGGTGTTAAATCAAACTGGTCAAGAACCGAATCAAATTTCCTCATAAGAACAGCATTGAACCTAACCAGTGAATTTTATTCGGTTCTTGTCCAACTCAATTTGCAACCAGAATCAAGGAAAGAATCAAGTTCGTGAAATGAGATACCACTGTAGTGGATTTTCTAGCTATCAAACAAGACAGATCTTGATAAATTTATATAGAAAGATCTTAGGATATATTATCAAATAAAAATACCAAAGTAAGAAGCAGTATGTAAAGTATGTTTTCATTTATGGGGAAGAAAAATAACATGTTTCTGTGTTTGTTTGAACAATTTCAGATTGTCTCTAGAAGGATATATAAAAAGCTGTTGGATGTGGTAGTACACGTACTTGAGAGGTTGAGACAGGAGGATCACTGTGAGTTCAAGTTTAACCTGGGCTGCACAGTACCCTCAAGGCCAGCATATACTGCACAGCAACACCCTGTCGTACCCCCCAAAAAAAACAAACCAGTAAAATAACACTGTTAACTGAGATTGTTACCAGAGACCTGGCTGCCTGAGGACCACTGTGAGGGACTGGTCACTGTACCTCAGGGTTTACTAACATAGAGCTGACATGGTACACATTAGCTGAACCTCTATCCCGGATAGACATGTTCTGGGAATCGTTCAGGTGCTCTTCTCTGTACAAGTACAGGTCATACTCTGAAGTGGGAATTTCAAGATCTAAAGAGAGATGGATATAACCAAATGGATGAGAATCAAAATGGGAAAATGAAAAGAAAAAGTCTCTAAAAATGAGTTAGCCATACGTATATTTTTAACAAGCCTCCTCGCTAGGAACAGTGAGAGAAATTTAAAGGGAAGAGCTAAGTTGTCTTCCCCTTTCTGTGTTATAAAACTTAGGTTATTATGTTCAGGGATAAATAATGAAACAAGAAACAGATTTATAAACAGATTGGCTTTATTTTCTGCATCTTACCCTCTCCTATACCATTCCTAAAACCAAAAATCATTCCTAAACTTATTATTATAATCCACAATACAGAGATAATAGATTCAATGATTTAGAATAAATGTGTTTAGGGGAAAAGATTAGAATAAAAATACCAGACTACAGAAGATTTTTTTTACGTGAGAAAAATATATATTTTTTTTCCAAATCTCAGAGTCCAAGAAACATTGTAAGGATAAGTGCATGTTGCCATGGAAACTAGATGTCATCATTAGCATCATCAACAGTTACTAAATGCCTGTTAGTATTGTTCTGAGTTACTTCCTGCTTACACTAGAAAAGAAAGATATGATATTTGCTATGAAAGAATGTCTAATTTAAAGGACTTTTAGAATGTTCAGGTATGGTGGTGCATGCTTGTGATCCCAGCATTTGGGAGGCTGAGGCAGGGAGAGTGCTACAAGGTAGAGGCTAGCCTGACCTAGATAGAGAGCTCAAGGTAGAGGCTGGCCTGACCTATTTTAGAGAGCTCAAGGCCAACCTGTACTACACAGCAAGACCTTGTCTCAAAGAAAGAAAAAAGGAGACAGAGAGAGAGAGAGAGAGAGAGGAAATAGAACATACATAGTAAGAAAAGAATACATCTTTTACCATTCATCACTGCTGGATGCCAGAGAGACAGAGATTAGTAAGAATAGATTCCTATCCACAAAGAATTTAGTCTGTTTGAGGGACCAGCTCATAAGAGGACAGTTATTAGACAATGTGGACATGCAGCAACGGTGATGTGTACAGAGTGTTATGCACAATCCCCAAAGCAATCAAATGCTGACGTTAGGAAAATCACATGCTTACTCCAGGAAAAGCAATCTGTTTATACATCTATTTTTTGCTTCATTATTTATCCCTGAACATAATAGCTTAAGTTTATAATGCAGAGGGGAGCCTTATGTCCTCCTTCTCAAATCCCTTGCTGCTTCTAGTTTTAACCTTCATCAGTGAAAGTCCTGTCAAATGCAAACAGAACTCTGATAAAAAGTGCAAAGAACGGAACTGCAGGTTCTACAAGCTGTTAAGTCAAAGAATACATGAATAATTTAGACTCCACCAACTGTCAGAGAGCCTGTCTGTGTTTCAAAACTCTGTGACCAAAGAGCCAGTGATAGGCGAGGCACCGGTGGTAGGTGATATGCTGCCCAGGAGAGTGACTAATCTTTTATTTCTTGTTGCCGACTGCCTGTCTGGATCTGCAGTACTCTTGCATGGCCCTCGGGGCCCCACTTGTTGCCAGAGTTTCACTTGTTGCTTCTTGTTGGGCTTCTGTGGTGTGACCAACTGCCTCACCTCCTACTTCCCATCTGCACCAACCACCGAGGCCCAGGCTTTTCTTATCAGCAAAGCCTTTTTCTTTTCCTGCAGCAAAATACTGCCTCAAGTCTCTGCTAGGAGAAAACTGGAATGTTAATATTCTAGTATAAAAATAGGAGGAGTAAAAGCAAGTCACTAGTCACATACAGTAGCCAAGCATGAGGAGTGTGACATTCTAAGCAATTCCAGAAGGTCCTGGAGTTCTTAAAGGAGATTTGATCCTAAGTGGATCAGGGCCCTCTGGAGCAGTAATGCTTGTCTCCCTCCTAAACACCAAGACAGTGAACTTTACAGAGCTGCCAACAGTCACTCTCAGTTTCATGAACAGAAAGAATGGGTGAAGGAAGGCATCTGGTTCACAGATTGCCCAGAGTGGGTTTAGGGACAAAACAATTACTGGGCTGGCTAAGGGACAGCTTGCATGTCAGCCTGTGCAGCCAGTGTCACACTCAATAAATGCTGAACAAGTCACTTCCTTAATCCAGCTTCTCAGTATTTTCCACTTTTGCTAAGGTTGGTAAAGTGATCCAGTCTCCTTCCTGTGAAGGACCACCTGAGCAATTCTCCATAAAGAAAGAGCAATTATCTTCATTTTGGCTAAACCTGGCCCCATAACCATAAATATGTCTTAGTGTTTGATACATATATCAGATATATATATGGCTAGGCTATTTCTTTATCCCTTGATTGACTTTAAGCAATGTAAATAGGGCTGGCTGAGGTGCTGATGTGCGATCTTGGAAGCTAGGTGACAGTCACTGTTTCCTCTGCCCATGATTCTCAAAACACATGATTGAACTGGATGGGATGAAGAGCCACTGCTCCGCACTGTCCGCTGGGATACTGGGATGGGGCCTTGAGATAAGAGGCAATGACTTCCCAGAGCAGAAAAGTTTACACTTCAGAACTGAAGCACCAACCTCAAAACATTAGATGCTCCTTTCAATTGTGTTATGCAGATTACTTTTTCTTCCCTCTGTGTGCTGCAGAGATGATCTCCGGCCACCTATCTAGCCCTGCTTATAGCACTTCCCAATTTTCTCATAGTCACTCATCCTCAAACCACTCCCTTCTTCATGAATTAATCAAATCCAGGTGTGAGGCTGGATCCGGGCTCTTGTTCATCCTGGCTGGACATAGGACCCCCTCGGCTCCCCATAACCTTAAATATGTCTTAGTGTCTTGATTATCCCCACTGCACCATAAGTGGTAGATTGGAATTAGCTGAGTGGAATTCCATTAACTTTTCTATAGGATTAAAAATATAAACTCCGTGGCCTGAGATGAGGACTGAGAAGGGCCCTCTGTACCTTTCTAAATAGCTATCCCTGCCCTCGTGACCCATCTCACCTGATCCACTGTCCTTCCTCTTTCTGATGGACCACCTGTCCTTACTGCCTCATTCAAGTAACCTTCCCTACTTCATCTAATGCACCTGGATGTGCAGGTGCATTAGATACCTTCCATTAGAACCTTCCATTTCCATGGTATGAGGTTTGGACAGGAAACTGAGCGATGTCTGGTACTTTGCCTGAGTTGAGAGATGGCTCTGATGTCCTGCCTGGCAAGGTTACAATGACTGACATACAAAAGGAAGAGCCTTGGACAGGACAGAGCTAAAGCAAAAGAGGATTCCAGTGATCTGCAGATGGTCCTACCAAATAGTCAGCTGCATACTAATAGGTACATGTATATCAGCAAACTACCCTCAGCCAGGAAAAGTACCCTAAGAAAGAACTAGAGAATTAAAGGTTCACTTCACTTTATGAACAGGCTATGAAAGAAAAATCATGCTAATAGGAACGATACAAAAGAACAAAATACTACAAAGGGACTTGGGGGGTGATGAATATGTTCCCCTTTGTCATAGTGATACCCTCACAGGTGTATATTTATGTCAAGACTTAGTAAATTACATGCTTTGAATGTGGGTATTTTACTTGATATTAATTATGTCTCACTAAAGTTGTATTTTAAAAGGATGATTGATTCTACTAAGAATAATAACTTATGGATTTGTAGTGTATGTAGAAGTAAATATAGATAACAGTAGCAGAAAACAAAGGAAGAATTGGGAGTAAATTATTAGTTAGAGTATTTTCATATTGCTGTGGTTTGAATGTGTGCCCCAAAAAGTGTACGATGAGAATTTAATCCTCAACACTACAGTGTCAGAAAATGTATCCTAAAGGAATGTGTTTAGGTCAGGAGGGCCACACCTTCATGAATGTATTAATGCTGATTATAAAAGGATTTGATTTGATTGGCTTTTGTCCTTTTGAGATACGGTCTAACTAAGGAGTTCAGGCTGGCCTTGATCTCACTATATAACCCCGGCTGGTCATGAATAGAAAGGATCCTCCTGCCTCAGCCTCCCCAAGTGCTGGGATTACAGATGTGCACCACCATACTCAGTTTATAAAAGGACTTGAGAATACACTTTCGGTCTCTTGCTACCTCTCACCCCCTCTAACTCCTTAGCCCACTGCTGGAGAACCTGTGGCACACGAGCTGAAGTGGGCACGCAAGCCAGGTCTCCCTAGCTGAGGTCTAACAAATGATCAGCCCGCATCCAACATCGAAGATCACATTAATTATCCAAAAGCACACCAAATGCAAACTTTCACCTTTCAGTAAAAAGCTGTTAGCACCACTGAAAACTCTGTTATTATGGTTTTTCTTTTAAGACAAAAGATGTTAATATATGAATGTTTTTTTCTAAACTAACACCTCGGCATTTAGTTTTAACTGTACTATTGCCACTTCTCAGTAAAGGTTTGCACCTGCGCTTGGAGTACTCCCCTCCCGAAGGTTCACCATCACCGCCGGCCCTCTACTGTGGCATCTCTTCCGGTGCTTGTAAGGACTTGAAAGCCTCCAGAGTTTGAATTTGGCATTCCAGAAACGTGAAAAATTTCTTCTCTTTATAAATGACTCAGGGCTGGAGGGTTAGCTCAGTGGCACAAGAGTCTACCTGAGAAGTGCCAGGTGAGGAATCTGATCCCCAGTACCAAAAATAAATAAGTAAATAAATAAATGATTCAACATTTGATATTCTCTTACAAAAATAAAAAAGAAAGAAAGAAAGAAAAAGTAAAGCCTAAGCTACATACATGGGCTGTAAAAATATATTGTGTATGCCCTAGGAAAATCAAAAATCATTTCTTTTTTGGTTTTTTGAGGTGGGGTTTCACTATGCAGGGTCTCACTCTGCAGTTAAGTTTAAAATTCATTATGTACCCCAGGCCGGCCTTCGACTCACAGCAATCCTCCTGCCTCACACTCCGGTGTGCTGGAATTACAGCCAAATGCCACCATGCCCGGCCCTCAGTAAACATTTTTAAAATGCTATAAACTGTATGAAAAGTGGGGTAAGGAAAATGTGGGAGCGGGAAAGAGGAGGAGGGAAGGGGATTTTAAAAAAAAGAACAGGCTGTAATATGTAAATGTAACCACTCCCCAAAATGATTGTAAATTGCATGAATAAACTAATTGCAAAGTAAATTGCAAGCATATACTAATTTAAAAAGTGCTATAAGCCTAAATAAATTGAAATGAGATAAAATGAAGTCAGAAAAAAATAATACAAAATAGGTCAGGAAAATTTGAAAAGGAAAAAAAATAGAAATGAATGGGAAGATAGGATATTTAAACCTAACCATATAGATAATTACATTAAATATAAATGATATGAATAATTTAAAAGTGAAGATTGCCAGGTTGAAATTTTAAAAAGAGTCAATTATATACTACAATAGGAAAATGACTTTAAATATAAAGACACAGGTTTAAAATAAAAAGGAGGAAAAAATTATAACAGGCAAATGTTAATCAAAAGAAGAAAGTTGAAGAGCCCCTATTAATTTAAAATTAAGTAGATTTTAGAACAAGAAGCATTATCATGGATAAAGAAGAGTATTCCTAAAAAAGAAAAAACAAGAAGAAGAGTATTTCTAAAGCTAAAGACCCAGTTTGTTAAGAAATTATAACAATCCTAAATATACATTAGCAAATTACAGGGCCTGAAAATACATAAAGCAAGTCTATATTTATAGGACAATTAGAGAAACCAACAAACATAAGATATTTAAATATTCCTCTCACAGTAACTGCTCAGTGGAAGAAAAGACCTAAACAATTCTATCAACCATTTTGACTTAACTGACTTGCATACAACACAACAATGGCAGAAAACATTTCTTTCAAGTATAAATGGACTATATTTTTATTACAAAACAAATTTCAAGAAATTTAGAGGAATTAAAGCATATAAATTATGTTTAATTTTGGGCCACACCTGAATAATAAATAAGCAACAGAATACTATCTGGAAAATAATCAAATATTTGAAAATTGAAAAACATAATGCTAGCCTGGCATGATGGCAGATCCCTGTAATCCAAGCACTCGGAAGGCTGAGGCAGGAGGATCCCTGAGAGTTTGAGGCCAGCCTCCCTGGACTACACAGCAAGATTCTATCCAAAAAAAAAAAACCTTCTAAATGATCCAAGGATCAAAGAATAAACCATAAAAGAAACTGGAAAATATTTTTGAAGTACACAAAAGTGAAAACAGTATTTCAGCCATAGGATGCAGCTAAACAGTTCTTAAATGTACCTTCTGTACATAGTTATTGGGAATAGTGGTACATACCTATAATCCCAAAATTTGGGAAACTGAGGCAGGAAGATCTCTGTGAGTTTGAGGCCAGCCTGGACTACATAGTGAGTTCAAGGTCAGCTTGAGCTACACAGCAAAACCCTGTCTAAAAAGAGAGAAAGAGAAATATAAATAGCAACTACAGGTTCATATATTTTGTTCGTTTATTTGTCCGCTTGTTTTTGGTACCAGGAAATGAACTTAGGACCTTGTGCTTTCCAGGAAGGCACTTGTGCCCCTGAGCTGTATCCCCAACCCTACAATTTTTTTGGAGGCAGAAGCTGATACCAGGAATCAAACTCAGGACCTTACTCTTTCCAGGAAGGCACTTGTGCCACAGAGCTATGTCCCCAGCCCCCATATATTTTAAAAGAAATTAGAAAAAAGTAAATTAAACCTGGAGTAAGGAGGAGTAAATAATACATAAAAGTATAAAAGTCAAAGGAATGGAAAACAGAAAAGCTACACAGAAAACTAATAAAACCAAAAGCTGTTTCTTTCGGGTTTAATAAAATTGTTAGGCCTCTAGCCAGACATAAGAAAAGAAAATAATTATATGAATCCCAAATATTGGGAATGAAAGATCTTATAGATATTAGATACACAATAAGAAAACATTACAAATAACTTTATGCCAATAAATTAAATAACTTACATGAAATGTATGAATTCCTTTAAAAACTAAAACTGCTATCGCTCTTTCAAGAAGTTAATAACCAAACATCCTTCTGCCTATTATTAAATCTGTAACTGCAAACCTTCCCACAGGAAAATATTTAGGTCCAGATGGTTACAGGAGTAAAGACTTTGAAACATTTAAACGAGAATAATGCCAATTCTACACCAGCTCTTACAGAAAGTAGATGAAGGAACACTTCTGTGCTGTCCCTTAAATGTCTCTTTGTGTTTCTTAGACTTGCCAAGCCACGGGGACATTGTAAGCTGACAGGGACGGGTGTGGAAAAAACCCTGGTAACTGTACAAAGTAGCGTCACCTGTAGAACTGCCTTTCGGCTCATATGCTGTCCGCTGTTTCTTCAAATCCTGACTGTGCAAATGGAACAAAGTGAGGCAGTGATGTCACTGCCGTGTCATTTATGAAATCTGTTCCCTCCGATAACCAGATGTGGAAGAAAACGCTGTGGAGTACTATCTTCCAGGCAGCTACCACTGGATAGGATGAGTACTTTCAGCAAAATAACTGTCCGGACCGTCTCCACTGGACCCACTAAGCAGTGCTGTAATTAAATGTGCACTCCTTGTGGGCTCCCAGAGTGATGCTATTGTAGGATGCACGTCCCTCATGATTTTGCTGAGCAGTGCTGTTTGGAGTACACACCCTTATGAGATTTTGCCAATTGGCTACATTAAAGAATATGTGTCCTTAGTGGACCTTCTGAGTAGTGCTGTTAGACAGCTAAATGCTTGGCAGATCTTTCCCCGTGTTGACTAATCACAGGCTCTCCATCAGTATCTACAGTAGTCTTAGTAAACTTTATATCTCACGTGCTGTCTTTGGGTATTTGCTTTGGTCTCTTGGCACCTAGCTCCCTGCCCCAGTATACCTGGGCTATAGTCAAGACAATTTCCCAAATGACTTTATCAGGCCACCATAAAGGGGCCTGATACGGAAATGCAGATCAGGATATCACCAACAAAAAAAGTACCTAATATTATTCTTCATAAATACTGAGGCAAAAATCCTTAAAAACACATCAACAAAATAAATGTGGCAGCATATAGAAAGAATCACCAAGTAGGCTGGGGATTTAGCTCAGCAGTGTAAATGCCTGCCTGGCAAGCACGAGGTCATGGGTTTGATCCTCAGTCCTGGAATCTAAGGTTAGCTGCACATTTGAAAATCAATCCATGGCCAGTCATGGTGGCACAGGCCTGTAATCCTCACACTCAGAAAGCTGAGGCAGGAGGATTGCCATGAGCTTGAGGCCAACCTGAATTTATCATGAGACTTTGTCTCAAATTTTAAAAAAGGGGGGGGGAGGAAGGAAGGAAGGAAGGAAGGAAGGAAGGAAGGAAGAAAGAAAGAAAGAAAGAAAGAAAGAAAGAAAGAAAGAAAGAAAGAAAGAAAAGAAAGAAAGAAAAGAAAGGAAGGAAGGAAGGAAGAAAACAGAAAGCCAGGCTTGGTGGTGCCTGCCTACAATTCCAGCACTGGGGAGGCTGAGACAACAGGATAGTTGCAAGTTCGAGACCAGCCTGGACTACAAAGTGAGCTCAAGGCCAGCCTGAAATGACAAAAAGAAAGAAATTCTATGTACAAAGTAAAATTATATGACTGTCTTTTCTTTATTTTAAAGATAGTAAAATCAAAAAAAAAAAAAAAAAAAAACCCCAGAATAAAGCCAATCAAAACAAAGTGGTGAATTTTGAAGTTTACAGAACTTCAAAGCAGGACAATAAGAAATCAACAATGGCTATCACAGTATACCTTGTTATCTTCACAATAGTTGTTCATGCCACCAGACATAACAAAATCAAACCAAACGAAACAGAAAAAAAACAACCAAAACAGAATATTAAATAAAGCAAAACAATAAATTGGAACAAAACAGTAAGAATAATATTGGACTTCAAAAGCAAGACAGAAGAAAGTCCCCCATATTTGCTATGCTGCATATTGATATCCTCCTAATAGATGCTCCTCCTAATAGATGGCCCCAACCCTGCAGACTCAACCAAAGCATACAGGCATTCAGTTGCCTTTTGTATCTCAGTTTCTGTCAACTTTGCCTGTCCTCCAAAGCAGCCAGTTGTCCATGCCCAGGGTTGGAGGGGGAGGTTCTTGATTCTCAGTCTGCCCGCGGATAGGCTCACAGGAGGCGCTATCTGGCTGCTTTCTTCCAGGGCCCCATGTGACCTACTCAGCTTACCCGAAGAGCTAATTGGCTTCTTCTCTATATGACTATCTAAATAGCCGCAAAAAATTTTTTGACAAAATTCATTATCAATTTATAATGTTAAAAATCCAAAACTTTCAACACACTAATAATAGGTTTACTTACCGTGTTTTCAAAAAACGACATTAAAGAAAAACAGGGCTGACATACTTAAAGATAAAGGATTGAATTTTTCTAAGGTCAGAAAGGACATTCCTTCTTCCCGTCTTTAATGCTGTACTTGAGATTCTAGCTAGAACAATAAGGCAAGAAAAAGAAGCAAGATGTATACAGTTTTGAAGAGAAGAGAGGAAACTGTCTCTATTTGCAGGCAACATGGCTATCTGAGAAATATTATGGAATCTTTCAAATAAAGTTATCTGAAATAGAAGTGAGATTAGAAGGTATCAAAACAGAAGATATATACCTTCTACCACATACATACAGATTATTCTAAACACACACAAAAGCTCCATGGTTTTATGTGTTTAAAGTGGTATAACTTCTAGAACTAAAAAATATGTAATTTTTTTAAGAATTTGTAAAGAGAAGAAAGTATAATAGATTAGATGAGGCTGGGGGAAAAGAGGGATCTTTGAGCAGTGGGAGAACAGGGAATTTAATCTGGAGAGGGACTTGGCTGAGATCATGCTGACTGAAATGTGAAAAGTAAAATAGAAACCATCAAATTTGATCTGAAATAAACTCACAGGAGACCCTTGCAAATCATTGCGGGGGAGGGATGACAGTTTGGACTCAGACAATGGAAAAAGAGAAAAACAAATTATAGACAAGATACATTTGGGAGGTGCAATTCATATAATTGGCTATTGACAGACATGGAAGAGAAAGACCAGGGTGAGACTAAGGCTGCTTCCAGGTTTCTGTCTGTACCAGTGAAAGACGGCCCCGCAGTGTAGCAGCTGTGCTGTCTCTGACTCACAAAATACCCCAGAGAAACAGCAGGTGTCATTGTTAGCCATAAAGTGGCAGCCTGCCTGGGTCAGTATACCCTGGAATGTGCTGTTCACTGGGTCCTCCCTTGCAGCCACAGACCTGAGCACCAGCGTGACGTCCATTGCCAGTGTTCATTTCTCTTGATCACTTGCCCAGATATCTCCTGAACCAGAAAAATTATCCTCAAATTAGGATATTGACACAATACAGACAGTGAGGGCCTCTGAGTCACGACCAGTTTCCTCTCTCTGATCTTCTCCCAGGATTCCATTCGTTCTCTTTTCGTGTTTTCAAGCCCAGAATGGTGTTTTTTCCCCCTTTCTTTGTCCTCCTCCTCAGTCGTCACAGGGAATCCCCACTGTCTATCAGCTTCTTTTATAAAATTTGAACATGTCAAACTGAAATTAGCCCCCTTTCCTGAGGAATCTAGGCCTTCCAAATACCAAAAGCCAAAGGCAAGCGTAGTGTCTCTAACCATGGAAGGGCCCACAAGGAACTCGTAATGCCTTTCTACTTACTCAACAAAGATTTTAAAACACCCTCTTTTAAAAAAACACCCTCTACAGGCCAGTGTCTTTGCTCAAAACTAGAGATACAACTATAAATAAAAATAAAAGATTCCTGAGCTCATGAAGGGTCTAATTCTACAGTCAGCACTGTGTTAGTCAGCTTTCTCAGTGCTGAGACACAATAGCTTATACCACAACTTTAAGGAGGGCAGGTTGCTTTTGGCTCTCAGTTTCAGAGGATTCAGTCCATAGTCAGCTGACTCCAAGGAAGGAACGTCATGGTGGAAGGGCATGGCAGAGCAAAGCTCCTCAGATGCTGGTTACAGGGAAACAGAGAGGGGACCAGTGCCAGAGAGGAAGAAGCAAAGAACCAGACATAGACCCTAGGGTCACACCTCCATGACCCACCCAGGCACACCCAGAGGTGTGCTTCACCAACCCCCTAAGAGGACACACAGTCAATAACGTTTACACCTTAACTGTGATAAGGACAGTTAGAAAATAAACAAGCTAACTTCCATAGGGATAGTTAGAATATTATCAAGCCATATAGATAGGTAGGTAGATAGATAGATAGATAAATAGATAGATAGATAAAATTTTGGATAAAATAAACCATGAAAGAAGTTCACTATGAGAGGATACTCTTCAAGGAAAGCATTTCTGAGGAAGTGACGTTTAGGCTGAGGCTTGGAAGGTTGTAATGAATCTGCCTTGCGTTCACTATTCTACCAGTAATCTAATAGAGATAATAATGCTGTGTAAGTTCTGTTATTAGGGTCCCGTGGGGGTGAATGGTGATTATATGGGGGTAGAAGTGATGCTGTTGCCATAACTTACACATAAAGCTGCACAAGGAAAAATAACATTTGAAAATTACAAACTTCAAATGCAATTTTATCTTTCACCTTTTTGGAAACATGACTTTCTGTCTAATAAACCTCAAGGATCCTGGGGGAGATAAAAGTATGGATTGAGTTGGGAAGAAGAAATGAAAAAGCGGGGCTTCTCATTCAGGAGAATGTCATAGCATTACAACAGGCTGGAAAATGGCCAGAGTTGGGAGAGAAAAGATTCTCTAAAGTTTTAGCTCCCGTTAAATGTCAAGCCTTAGACCCAGCGGACTGTATCAGTTAGGTGGGAAGAAAGTTCAAGAAACATTTGCCTCTTCCTAGCCTGAGGGATTGTGGAACAGGAAAGAAAGGGACAAAGAGATCCCAGTAGCATGGCAGCCCTCTTCGTATGATACAGTTTTCTGCAAAAGAGCTGAATAGGCTGAGCGGGGAGCACTGGGCACTGAAGGGTCCTTGTTCCATTCCATATCTGGGAATAGAGAACTCTGCGTAACAGCCCCATCAGTATATGAAGAGACAGAATCACTTAGAGCACAGCCTCTCAAAATACCAATGGACCAGTTGTTTCTTTTTATCACTTTTTCCAAAGTTTACATTGTCTGCAGTCTTGCTACACTTTAATGAAATACACTAAAAATAAGTCACTAGGAAAAGGAAATGAAAAATGAGACGGGAAATACAAGTCCAAGTTTTTTATTAGATTCAACAGACATAAAAGTACTCTCAAATTGCTTTAAAAGTTTCTATGTAACGCAACCAGACCCTGTTGCAAGATGAAACTTCAAGGCTTCAAGTTCAATTTCTAAAGTACATGGATGTTTCACTGGATGCCGATGGCTGCTTTCTAGTGTCCAGGTATTTTGATAGACTAAGCAGGTAAGATGTGTTGTGTTATCATCTGAGGATTTCTGTATGAAAATGCTGGGTGGGATCTCAGAACAGACTCAAGCAAAATGAAAAGGGACAAGAAGGGCAGGTAACCGCCCAAGGACAGTAGAATTGCATTTTATGCTGGGAAGCCTCACACTCCTGCAACCGCCCTAATCACCATGTTAGGAGTAGACACCTTCAGGGCCCCCCACTGGCGTGCCAACAACCATCTTGCAAATAATTCCTTGTGCACATGTACAGAGCCAGCAGCAAAGATTTGCTTTTTAATATTTCATTCCTGGTAGTGTATGGTCTTCCTTTATGGAAGTGGGCAGGAATAAATAAGAAAAACCTATCATAGAATAGGGAAATGTTCCAGCACGCCTGGGCTTACAGCAGACCTGGCCCAAGGCAACTGTATTTTATACTTACTACTGTGATTTTTGAGGAAAGAAAAATAAAGGAAGGGGATGAAGGCACTGCCATCAAGAAGCCCTGCATAAAGTAGACCACTGTTTACCCCCATGCAAGCCGCCTTTCTTTCTCAGTCACAGATAGCAGGACTTATTTCACGGGTGGCAGCACTTATTTCACAGCTGCCACCTCTTGGAACTTCCCTGCCGGTTGAACTGGTCTATGGAGGAGGACACAGCTGCCCTGGCTGTCCCCTTTCCTTTTACTCACAAACCCAAGCAGATCTGTTGTGAGTATAAACAGTGACAAAGATAAACAGTTCTAAGGGCTGGGGTCTTGCTCAGCTGTTGATGATTAATGGACTCTTGTCATCAGTTAGAATAGGGTTTACCCGAGCTTTGTCTCACCTCTAACTTTCCTCTGATAGGCCCTCCCTTCCACCTGTAAAAGGCAATTATATCCAAAAGTCAATCAATATAGTTCAACAGTGTCCCTGTTGTTCCAAATGAACTTTTAACTACCTGAGGACTTATAGATTAGGCAATTACCATTCAAATAAGCCAGTAAGAGGTCAAGAATTTAGTTTCTGTGGACTTAATCACTGCCTAAACATGGCAACTGTCCAAGGATCCAGAGCAAGGATAATCTAAAATCTAGAAGAAACACACTTACTTTATTTTGTTTGTTTGTGTCCTTTTTTATAGTTCTGGGATCAAATATGGGGCTTCCCACATGGTTGGCAAGCACTCTACCCCTGACCTATACCCAGAACCCAACATCCCCCACCTTCCTGCTTTAAACTCCTCGTGTAGAGGCCTCTGGGACCAGAGGTACAAATAAGTATTAGAATGGAGCATCACACCAAGCAATTTACTCACCCTCCAAATCCTGTCCTGTGTGATTAGCTGCCACTAAACCATCCTGCCTTGCTCGCTTGGACAGATCAGGCTCAGCGGGTAATTGACTGGCTCAATCAAAAGTCATCAGTGTTTAAAGGAGAGGAAAAAAAGAAATGACAGAAACTTCACAAGTACAAATTATTCAGTGCAAAGCATCAGAAAACATGTAAAGAAAAATGTCCTGAGATGCCTTCAGCTCAACCATCATAACTATGAAACTTTGGACAATTTACTTTGTTTCTCTAACCTGTTTCTTTACCAGAAATATGAGGAAAACAGGATAAATTGGACCATTTTATGTGCAGTGTCAAGTCTGTGGGACTCGCTACTCAACAAAGGGTCCAGCAGCATGAATAGTATTTCCTCTCCTCTCACACTACCAGCCTCCTACATGGCTCCCATCATCCAGTCCCCAGGAGGAAACAGCTCCATCCCTATGTCCCACCTGACCAGACCTAGCTGTTGGCTTCCCAAACAGCTGGTCAGAGTGTCCAAGTCAGGGAAACTTAAAAATAATTGGATGTGTTGGAGCACAATTATAATGTAAGAACACATTTATAAAATAGCAAACTTACAGATATTTCATGATCAATTAGAAGTCGCTGACCAAGTTTTTGTTCTGCTATTTCTACTGAATTCAATTGGCCTGGACAGTGTTATGAAGCCCAGCTACATACTTCTAATAAGCACTGAGTCAGAGTAATTGTCTGTACTTCAAGCACACTGGGCTAATTCAAAGGCCCCTTCCCAGAATGTTGCTATCTTATGGTAATAGCTTTAACTATGCTCACTCTGTAAGGGCCTCCTCCTCTTGTTCCTGGAGTGTTTCTATATTATGATAATTCCTTTGTTTCAACAAGTCTGTTCAAGACTAGCCTGCATGTCAATATATGACTCAATCAGTATAACCAATTATGTAAGATTTTGTCACTTGCTTTGTACTTCCCACTGCTAAACTCTATATAAACTAAGCTCTTCTGTTAATTCAATGCTGTTGCCTTTGAGGAATTATCCTGCACTGAGTGAAGACCCAACAGTCTGCTGATGTAAAGATTAATCACTGCCTTCTTATCTCTTTGGTGCTTATCTCTTTGGTACGAAGAGTCTTCCTTTCAGTGGGGTATGGCTTGGGAATTTTCCTGCAACAGATGAGAAGCAGGAAAGAAGAAACAACTTGACAAATGTCTTACTCTCCCTCCCAAACTTCCTGAATTGTCAAATGGTCTGTTCTGAGGCATGGTGTAGATCTCCACTGCCTCCCAGGAGCTATCACATATGATGATCCACTGGCTGTATCTCTGTGAAACAGCGACTCACCTGGTCATACACAACCTTTGTATTGACCTAGTCTCTCTTCCTGCTTCGTGGCCCTTTGTTCCGCATGAACACTGGCCATCCCAGATCCCTGTTGCATTGCTATTTGTCTCTTGTTCTTTCTTTTTGCTGTATGTCATAGCACCTCGTATGAAATTGGGGACTCCCTGCAGGGGTCCCCAACAGTGAGGAGTGAAGTCAGAGAACCCTCAGTCCTGGAGGGGCTTGCACAACACACTCTTGACTACAGATTTTTTCTCAAGTCTACAAGAACTGCTGAGAAACAATACTCTTTGTAAAGGGCTGCTTTATAAAAGTGATTACACAGTCACTGGTGTGGCCAGGCTAGAGAAAAAAAAAAAAAAAGAAAGGAATTAGGGAAAACAATCAAGAGGCTATTGTATCCATACAGGAAATGACTGATGAGAGCTGATCTAAGGCAGTATTTACAGCAATGTAAACAAACAGCAGACTGGAAGTCAAATCATTTTTCATCCATGTGGAACTCCAAGTAAGAATAAAGCGTCTAAGAAGTGTCAGCCTAAATAATAGAGACAGATTCTCCAAATAATGATACTTATTTGGGACAAATAAAGCATTACAATGGGAATACACATGCCATAGTGAACGATGTACATATTCAAAGAGGTCGAGTTAAGGAGAAGTTTTCAAAGGCAAAAATGAAAAAGATTACACAAGACATTTTCAAATAATAATCCTTGGCTACAATGACTAACAACAAGGGTGGTGCCAGTTCAATGTTGAACAGTTACTGGCCAGATGTCCTCATGGAAGTGTTTCCTTTGGAAGGCTGAGGTGGCCTTTGGGGACTTCTAGCAGTATATTTTGTGATACTTATCATCAAACAGTTGTGCATGAGAACACTTCCTTTAAAACTTCCCAGCTTCGCTTTTGTTAGAGTTAACACAAGGGACTCTATTTTCTAACAACTTCCACAGAACGTGGACTGGTGGGATCAGCTTGGGCTGAGTCACACCCTGCTTGGGACCCAATAGCCAGGGACAAAACTGTCCCGACCTTTTGACGTCTGCCACAGCACAGCCTAAGTTGCTGAAGGCACTTGCCAGTTGACTGGTTCACAGAAGAGCGGTTAGCCCACAGTCCCTGCATGCACCTCAGATAACAGCAAACTGGAGAGGGCAGCAAAACCTCAGCCAGCACACTTCAGAAAAACCGTAAGCAGTACAGAGAGGCCCTGAGACCTCCACTACACACCTGTCTGAAAGAAACCAGAAACATGACAAGAGAAAAAAATAAGAAAAAACCTCCAGCCAATGACCCTGGGAAAATAAGTCCAGGAGAAGTAAATACAGAAGAGATCCAGTGCAGCAATCATGCAATATTGACCACAGCATCATCAGACATAAAGAAATACCTTCGTGAGCTCGTAGACGAACTTAAAACTGAAATTCTAGTCCAAATGAAGCAAGATATAAAAAGATTGATATAAGAAATACTAAGACACTCTCCAGAAGATACAGATGGAAGAATGGAGGAACCCAGAAAAGGAAGAGAAGCCTTTGGTGAAGAATATAAACAAAATCTAGAATATTTGAAACAGATCCAAAGAGATTACCAGGAAATTAAAAACTCCATTGAAAGTTGGCAAAATGTCTTGACAGAAACTAAAATTAGCCTTTCAAAACTTTAAGAGAGATTTACAATGTGTGATCATGAAAGAAAAGACCTATTAAAAATAACAAGGAACCAGGAAATAACAATTTAAAGGCTAGGAGACGACAAGAGGATCTATAACTTAAGAATAAAAAACATGAGCAAAAAAGCGGGAGTAACCACAAATGAATTACAAAGACTATTCACAGAAATAATTAAGGAAAACTTCCTGAGCATAGGAAAAAGAAATGATATCCAGATAAATGAGGCATACAGAACTCCAACCAACTACAACCAAAACAGATCTACACCCACACATATAATAATCAAGATCCCAGAAATCAGGGCTGGGGATTTAGCTCAGCGGCATAAGTGCCTGCCTTATAAGCAAGCAGTTGTGAGTTTGATCCCTTGTACCGATAAAAACAAAAAAGACAAAAAAAAAAAAAAAAAAAAAAAAAGATCCCAGAAATCCACCACAAGAACAGAATATTAAAATCAATCAGAGAAAAGAAGCAGATCACCTACAAAGGAAAAATCATCAAAATAACAACAGACTTATCAACACAAACTATCAAATTGAGAAGAGCCTGGGGGGAAATAGTACAAACCCTGAAAGAAAATAACCTCCAACCCAGACTGATGCACTCTGAAAAACTCTCAAAATTAATGGATAAACAAGATGTTTCTGAGACAAGGAGGAACTGTGGGAGTTTATAGCCACCAATCCAACCCTACAAAAAATACTGAAGGACATTCTAGAGAGACAGAGAGAAAAATACCAGGATTCCAGCAACAGTGGCAGAGAGGCCTCAATGAATGGGGCAGACAATAGAATGAAAGAGAAAAGTGGACAAATAATAGCAGAAAAGTAGAATAGTAGAGATGAGGCAGAGAAGGTGGGCTATAATTTCTAATATAGATAGCCTTATATACTAACAAGAAGAAACACAGGTAGAGTAGATTAGGAGGCAGGATCCATCCAGATGCTATGAATAGGAAATATACTCAACCTGAAAGAGGGTTAATAAGCTGAAAGTCAAAGATGAGAAAATGATGCTCTGTGTGACAGGGAACCAGAGAGAAACAGGGACAACTTGTCCAGCAGCTGCAGATAGGTTGGAAAGTCATGACACTTTTGTACAGTGGAGAACTACTCAGCTAGAAGGAAGAAAAACCTTGTGGCTTTAGTAAGTAAAGGAGTATACAGCTCAAGATCATGCTCAGGGGAAAAAAGGTTCAGCAACACTCAGATAGATAATGGGTTGACGCCCTAATCTAAAAACTAAAGGAGCTAGTGGGACCCAAAATATACAAAGCATCCTGAAAAAGGGAAAGGTAAGGAAATGCCTAAAAAAAGAAGGCAGAGGACATTGTTAATAGTATGTCAGGAGTTAAAAGCCACATTAGTCTTATCGCTCTGTTTAGTTTGATTTTATTTTGTTCCAGTCTGTCTACTCCTACTAGATTTGAGGGCGCAGACAGCTATCTCAAAAATAGCAGGCTATACCCCGGTAACTATCCTTAATTTCCTATTAACTTAAACTGAAGCCCTGTATTATATACATTGTCTTACTATAATTGATCTTATTTGAAGCTGGTTTGTTAGACTGCTATTTTTCCTTGACTAATTTTATTCAAATTTGGTATGCTCGATAGTATCAAGTCTAAGAGTAGAGGCAACTTCTCTGAAGATGATAAGATGTAGTAAGATACCCATTTTGGTTTAATTATTAACTGCTTTTGAAGTCCTACAATGTCTCCAAAGTTGTGTTTTTATTAAAATAGCTATGTAATGCCATGTTAAATTTTATTATGTCTGATGATGTAGACAATTCTATTGAAAATAACAAGAGAAAGCATAGTAACTACTGTAGATAACCTAATATTGTGGGTTTATATGTCTTTTTCATTTCATGTTTTTCTAGGAATTTGTTTTATTGTCTTGTTTTGATCTGTTTTTCCCTATAATACAGAAAGAATAGATATACATGTAGAGATTCACACATGGGGAGAATTTCTAAACAGTTTATGGGAACAGATTATATAATGCACAACGTAATGAACAGATACTCTGAAGAAGAAGAGACACTAAGGTACCCATTGCTAATTCTGTAGCATTATGATATAAAATCTAGCAATACTATTTTTCACTGTTCAGAGTGATATTAGTCTAGTCTCTTAAGTTCAATTTCAGCATACGTAAAGATACTTTGAAGCGAATGAGAGACATTATGGCAGTCGTTATTGACTACGCCAATGTCAGGTCTTGAAGACCTAAAAATTCTTCATCATTCTGTTATGATTAGATTTATTTTATAATGTTCAGTACGTATTCAATGTGTGTGAAGATGGAGACAACTATTTGGAAGAAAACTAGAGACAATAAGATAGACAGTGAGGACCTCCAGTGGACTTGCTTTGAAATCCGTGTTTCTTAAAATTGTTTCCTTATAATCTGTTTTGTTATGCTTAATCTTACCCTCTTTAAAAGAAAAAAAAAAAAAGAATGAAGGAGGAAGTTTAAAAATATCCCCAACCGAGAAATAAATGGTGCCCCCCCCAAAATAAAACTATATACAAATAGTAAAGACAACCAAAAGCACTCATCTACAGGGTGGAAGAGAAACCAAGGAAGATGAACATTGGAGGTTAAGGAATGAGAGATTTAAGTGGATATGAGTGGTCAATAGACATGAAGTAGAAGAACGGCTAAAAAGTGGACATTGTCTGCATTATAGGAAGCTATTGATGATCGCAGTGAAAGAAGTCTTGTAGGGTGGAAAAATGGGAAAGTGTCACCAATTTGTTGAGAAGTGAGAAATTGTCATTCATTGGTGTTGGGGATACAAAATGGTACAGACACTCTAGAAAACAATTTACCTTTTACGCACAAAACTAAGTTTACTCTTAACATATGTTCTTAGACTTGGGCTTTAGCTCAGCGACTTTAATGTCTGCCTGACAAGCTCTAGGTTGTGAGTTGGATCTCCGGTACCAAAAAACAATAATAATAATAATAATATGCTCTAGCATCAAGCTTCTTGATATCGCCCCCAAATGACTGAAAATTCACAACTGTACAAAGACCTGAAAATCAACTTGTGCAGTAGCTTTATCCATAATTTTCAAATCTTGGAAGCAATAAGAGGTCCTTCAGTAGGTGAGTGGATAAACTGCAGTATATTCAGACACTTGAACATTATTCAATGCTAAAAAGAAATCATCTAAGGGGCTAGCTCAGCGGCATAAGCACCTGCCTTGCAAGCAGGCGGTCTTGAGTTCGATCCCCGGTACCAATAAAAATGAAAAAAAGACAAAAATAAAAAAGAAATCATCTATTTGGCTATGAAAAGACACAGAGGAATCTTAAATATATATTACTAAGTGAAACAAGCCAGTCTCGAAAGGGTGCACACTGGGCCAAGGAAGTAGCTCAGCAACAGAGTGCCTGCCTGGCAAGTGCAAGGTTGTAAGTTTGATTCCTATACCAAAAAAGGGGGATGGGGCTACATACTGTATGATTCCAATGATATGAAGCTCTGGACAAGGAAAAACCTATGTGTTACGGTTTGTATCTAGATGTCTCCTCAAAGCCTCATGCAGTCACAGGACTTTTTTGATTGATTCTAGTACAATGCTGGGATTAAGGGTGCTGTTGGGCGATTGCCAGTCAGTCCACTAATTGGATTGGCAACACCCTAATCGCGGTAGACTGGATACAATATAAGGGACAGAAAGAGGCTTGTCTCGCTCTCTTGTTGCTTATCCTGTCTTTTACCGCCAAGAGCAGTTGCCCCTTTGCCATGTGTCACCCTGCCTTGGAGCAAACTGTGGGTTGAAACCTCTACAAACTGTGAGCTATATAAAGCTTTCATCCTTTAATCCTGGGTATTCGGTATGTGAAAAGTAACTAAAACACAGTGGATATTAGAAGAATTGTAACTGCCAGAGGATAATGAGGGATAAATAAGAACACAGAAAAATACTCTGTATGATACTATAATGATGAAAACACATCATTATGCATTTGTCAAAAGCCACAGAATGTACAGCACCAAGAATAAGCAATGGACTTTGGATGACAATGATGAACAAATGTAGGTCCATTAACCATGCCACTTTGGCACAGAATTTTAATAGCAGGGAAAGCTGTATATGTGGGGAAGCAGAGGGTATATTACTTGAAAAATCTCTGTGCCTGTGCATGATCTTGCTGTGAATCTAAAGTGTACTTTTAAAAAACAGACTTTTTGCTGAGTGTGGCGGTTCACATCTGTAATACCAGAAAGTTAGAAAGCTGAAACAGGAAGACTGCAAGTTGAGGCCAGCCTCGGTAGCTTAGTTACCTAGCAGAATCTGGTCTCAAAATAAAATTTAAGAAAAGGACTGGGGGGAGGGGGGCTGGGGATTTAGCTCAGCAGCTTAAGCACCTGCCTTGCTAAGCACACAGTTGTGAGTTCAATTCCCAGTACCAAAAAAAAAAAAAAGAAAGAAAGAAAGAAAAGAAAAAGAAAGAAAAGGAATGGGGGTGTAGCTCAGAGGTGGAGCACTTTCCCAGCATGTACAAGATCCTGGATTCAATTCTCAGCACCACCAAGTTATATATATTTTGTGAGAGATTATAAGTCACAACAAATATAGAATTATAAGAAATTTGAATGTGAAAAATTGGAAACCTCTCAACTGATCTATACAGCACTTGTACATGCACAAAAACTCTAAAAGAAAATAAATGAGGACCCTGGAGGAGGGGGATAGGAAGGAGACATTTACTATATATCTCTTTTTTTCAGTGTTGAGGATTGAACTACAGACCAAGCTCAAACTCGTGATCCTCCTGCTTCAGCCTCCCAGAGTACTAGGAGCACAGGCACATGCCACAACACTCACTCAGCACAAATCTTTTGGCTCCTAATCCACATGAATTTATTGTTTATTTTAAAAATTAAATAGAGCATATACCATGAGCAGGTACTATTTCTTCGTGTGTTGTGACATCTAGATTGGCAAACTCTCATTTCCCAGGAACCAAAATAAAACAAAACCTCATAGACCATAAATTATGATCTGTAAGTCCCACACAGCTTTGAAGTCTGATAAGACAGACCTCATAAATGCCAAAGGTGGGGAAGGCACAGGAGGAACAATTAACATAACGTGCTGGTATCCTGGGAACCTGGAGGGTAGATCAAATGCGAAATGAACACAAAACATTCTCAGTTACGACTCACTGAACGAATTAGAAAGTAAAAAAGTATGGTTGTTAATTCAAGTAGCCAAGATTAGTTGAATCTTTTTTAAAAATGTAAATCAATTTCACCATGATAAAAATCTGGAATTATTTAACTGACCAATCCATATTGACAAGAAATTAAAACTAACCACTGGAACTTGGTTATAAAACTAATGACTAAATCAATGAATAATTGTTCTCAAGTCCCTGGATTCTGCTACATTTCCATGACCTGTAGTTTCCTGATTTTTTTATTTAGGCTTCCACTGTGGAAAATTTGCTTATTAATATTGCTATTATAATAAAGCAATGAAATTACAAAGCCTAGCACAATCAAATTCACCACACAAAGAAATAAAAATAAATAAGAACAATTCCGGCTTTCCCCAAAAATAGTTTTAATAAAAGAGATGAGCAATACAATACCCTCAAGAACATACAAATAGACATTCTGTTTAGAAGTCATTTCTAAGGAAAATTAAAATTAAATATTAACCTCAGATAAATCAATCTGCAATTCTTGTTACCAAGTACTGATAATTATTGGAGTTCTTCATCAAAAAAAGCAGTCTGAATAAATAATGTTAGATATGCAGTCGTATTAATTCTATTTTAGGCTGACCAGATTTGTTCATGTATTTTCTCTTCCTTTTCACTTCCCTCAGTCCTCTGAGAAAAAGAAAAGGCTTTTATTTTATTTTATTTTTTTGGTCTTTTTCCTTTTTATCGGTACCAGGGATTGAATTCACGACTGCCTGCTTGCAAGGCAGGCGCTTATGCCGCTGAGCTAAATCCCCAGCCCCAAAGAAAAGGCTTTTAGTTCTTGTTTTGTGTTGCTTTGCTCTAATATTCCTCTAATTAATTGTGGTACCACTGAAACTTAACAAAATGAAAGATTAGAATTGCAATTTACTTTTGTGTCTTTCATTTTGGGGGGGTCTGATTATTTTGAGTTCTTCACACATTCTAGATATAAGTACAAATGGCCAATAAATACCTGAAGAAATTTCAATATTGGTGACCATTAAAGAAACGCAAATTGGGGCTGGGGGTTTAGCTCAGCGGCATAAGCGCCTGCCTTGAAAGCAGGCAGTCGTGAGTTCGATCCCTGGTACCGATAAAAAGGAAAAAGACAAAAAAAAAAAAAAAAAAAAAAGAAACGCAAATTAAAACAACCTTGAGATTTCTTCTTAATCCAGAAAGAATGGTTATCATCAAGAAATCAAACAACAACAAATGCTGGAGAGGCTGTGGGGTAAAGGAACCCTTCTGCATACTGTTAGTGGGAATGTAAACTAGTGCATTCATTATGGAAAGCAGAATGGAGAGTCCCAAAAATCTAAAACTAGCAATTCCATTTCACCTAGCTATTCTCTTTCTGGGTATCTTCCTGAAAGAGTTAGAGACATCATATCACAGTGACACATGCATACCCATGTTTACAGCAGCACAACTCATAACAGCTAAATCTTAGAAGTGCCTATATCAACAGAGGAATGATTTTTCAAATGTAGTATTTACATACAATAGAGTACTATTCTGCCATAAGGAAAGATAAACTTGAGTTGTTTGTAGGAAAATGGATGCATCTTGAGACTGTAATGTTAAGTGAAATACATCAGACACACAAGCTTAAATATTGCATGGTTTCTTTTATATATAAAGTTATAGATTAAAACCAAATTATAAATATAAAACCCAAATTATAAATAAACCCAAAATGTATAGCCCAAATTACAAATAAAAACTGAAAAAAAGGATAGGCAACAAGAAGTAGGGAGATAGATCGTTCTTAAATGAGAAGAGGATCAAGAAATGGAGAAGAATCAAGAAGGGAGAGGCGGGGAAGGGAATCAAAAAAGGAACCAAGGATGTGTTAGATACATGCACCACCTCCACACGAGGAATGAAAACCTTATGTACTGCAAACATGGACTAATAAAAATAATAATAAAAAAGATGTATAGGAACAGGGAGATAGATTTTGTGGGATTGAGAGGGTTCTGGGGGAGGGGAAATGGGAAGGACAGTGCATAGAAGGCAGAGTAGAGAGGACCAAGTTGTGCTGTGTTTGTACTAAGATGATTGCAATTTAATAATATCGCAAATATATATTAATAATAAACAAATAATCTTGTTGAAATGGAAAAAAATTGCAATCTAAATGTGAAGTTATTAGTGTAATTATATTATTTTACTCAGACTTTTATCCAGTTATGTGTGTATGTGTGTGTGCGTGTGTGTGTGTGTGTGTGTGCACATGTGTTGTGTTTATTTGTTTTTGAAACCGACCATCTCACTGTGTAGTCCAGGCTGGCCTGGAACTTTCTGACTCCAAAGTCACAGTCTTCCTTGCCTCAGCCTCCAGAATGCCAATTGTTCATTGTTTAACAGAGATCATGTAGGGCTAGGGATTTAGCTCAGTGGCATAAGTACCTGCCTGGCAAGTTCAAGGTCATGGGTTCGATCCCTGGTACAAAAAGAGAGAAAGAGAGAGAAAGATCATATTACAAAAATTCTGTTAAATATAAGATGGATTAGTTCTATATAATATCTGGTTATATGGTGAGTGAGAAAATTGAAACATACAATCCTCTTGATTCTACTTGGTATAAATCTATTTGATCTCTCTCCTAAGAAATGAAAATTGAACCTCAACCACCCTAACTGTCTAACTCATCAGTCTTTTATCTGCACAGGGAACAGCTCAGATGTTATCAACATGGTCACGCAGGGAATTAAGGACCCACCTGGCCCCATGGTCTCCCATGCTGGAAACAACGGGTATCCTCTCTGGGATCTTCTGCCCCTAAGGAAGCTGCCAAGAAGGCTGGGTCTCCACTACTCCAAGGGTCCAGGCTTCTCTCCTCTCCGATCCTGCCCTGCAGTTTGGGAGAAGCCCTGAACTTATCCTCAAACTCCATCTCCCCTGGCCCACTTTGCTCTGCGGTTCCTAATTATACTTTGTAGGAGATCTTTCCTTGTCTGTTCCTTTCTCGAGCATATTTGAAGAAGGTAGTGGAGAATTTGCTCTTCCTAGCAGATGGGCACATTTCCCAGCCTGCTTCTTCTTACGGAAATCTAGGGGACAAAAGATTTTTTATATCCTAAGCAGTTCCTGTCTTTCGATACAAGCTTTTGGCACTTTCGGCAATAAATCTCACTCCAAAAGTGTGTTCATGTTTTTATGACTCCAGTAAACGGCATGGCCAAAAGTCACACAAACAATTCTTTTCAGGACATGAATTTCTTCCCAACTTAATTACACATCCTTTGATCTATCAAGCTTTGACAGGACCTTGCCCCTAGAACTTTTCCAGGGCCACTTTTGTTTAGTGAGATGGATTTAGTCTTTGTCCTAAGGCTGAGTTAACCTTTCCAGATCAAATAATTTCTCCTTCTAGCTTTTACTACTTGAAAGGGAGAAAGAATAGTGTCTTTCAATATAGTTCCTGGATTCTCTTCCTTTTCAGCTGATTGGGAGCAGGCTTTTTTTTTTCCCTAAGTTCATTTCCCTCTTCGGTGCCTTAGCAAAAGCTATTAACTCAGTCAATCCATGCTATTAAAACAGAGAGTTGGATCCTTTTGCTTAAAAGTCATGTTTTTATTATTTAAGAGACCAAGGCAAAGCAGCAGGTTGTAAATCAATCGACAGGTTTAAAACATGTTCCAAGATGGGTGTGGTGGTGCAGACCTGTAATCCCAACACTCCGGGAGGCTGAAGCCAGAGGCCTGCAAGTTTGAACACAGCCTGAGCCAGTTAGTGACTTAACCAGAATGCTGTCTTGAAATAAAAAACAAAAGAAGGACAGAGGATATATCTCAATGCAAAGGCCTTGGGTTCAATCCTCAGTAGTAAAAAAGGAAAAAATAAAAAAGACCTATTACATTAAGAAAAATATTGAAGACATAGTAAGCTAAATATATATATATTTTTTACAGTGTAACATATGCTACAGTAAATATAGGAAGAAAAAGTGCATTTGTATTTGTACATATATATGTATATATATAAATAATATACACATATGTATATATAAATAATATATACATATATACATATATAAATAAGATACAACTATATACGTATATACTCCTTCATGTCTTTTGAATTCTGTACCACATACATATATTACATATTAAAAATAAGCTTTAGGACTGGGGATTTAGCTCGTGGCATAAGCACTTGCCTTGCAAGCAGGCAGTCATGAGTGCGATCCCCAGTACCAATAAAAAAAAAAAGAAGCTTTAAAAATTGAAACATATGGCTGGGGATTTAGCTCAGCGGCATAAGCACCTGCCTTGCAAGCAGGCAGTCATGAGTTCGATCCCCAGTACCAATAAAAAGGAAAAAGACCAAAATAAAAAAAATTGAAACATATGCATAAGAGTAAAGTGAAACTTTCTTTTGGGTTCTGTCCAAAAATTATATAAGCTGGTACCACAAGTGAGTACACTGCTAAAGATACACCGAAGTTAGGTATAACACATTTGCACCTCTACACTCGTGTGTTTTGGTAGTTTGCATTATTGGTTTTATTGCTTTGTGAATTGTTAAAATTATTTGATTTTTTGTTTTTTGGGTTTGGGTTAGTTTTAGGGGGAGGGGTTGGTTGTTTTTGTTTTGGGTTTTCTTTTTGGTTTGTTGGTTTGATTTTGTTGTTGTTTGTTTTTCAAGATAGGAAAATGCAACAAAACAAGACAGAACAAAGTCAATTAAGACAATACAGTGAAACTGGTACAGAACTTCAGAGCAGGATACCGGGATAACAATAATAGCTACCATAGTCTATCTTGTTATCTTCAAAATAGTGGTCCATTCAATCAGGAATAGCAAAATAAACCAAAAACAGAACACTACAAAACCAATCAAAGCAGAATATTGAATAAAGCACAACAATTAATCAGAACAAAGCAAAACAGTGAAAACAATATTTGCCTTCAAAGGCAAAACAGAAGGAAATCCCTCATATTTGCTTATATTGCATACTGTCATCCTCCCAAGAGTCACTCAGACCACTGCCCCAAGTCAGCATAATCAAGCAAACAATACAAGCATTTAGTTACTTTATGTGCCTTAGTTGCTATCAACTCTTGCTGTCCTCAAAACCATTCAGTTGCTAAGATGGGGGGAGACATGGGGCACTTGATTCGCAGATCGCACCGGTAGGCTCATGGGAGACTCTGACTTGTTCTATCCCTGACACACCTGAGGCCCACGTTGCTTACCAGGAAGGCTGTCTTGTTGCTTTCTTGGTTGGTCCAAGTTCTAGCATGGCTGATTCTTGGGAGATGCTGACTTGTTCTTTCCCTGGTGTGCCCACAGCTTGCACCACTTACCAGAAAGGCTGCTTATTGGTCCCCCAAGACCCGGCATCCTGTTTTGGGGTTTTTTTTTTTTTTTTGAGATAAAATTTACTATGTCGTTCAGACTGCCTTTGAACTCACTATTAGCCCAGACTGGCCTTGAATTTGAGGCAAGCCTCCTGCCTCAGCCTCCCAAGTGCTGGGATGTTAGGCATGTGCCACCACACTTGGTTTCCAATAGCACTTTAAGATTGAAATTCAAACTAGCTATGGTGGCACATACCTGTAATCCTAGTACTCTGGAAAGTTGAGGCAGGAAGATTCTGTTTGAGTCCCACCTAGGCAACTTAGCAAGATCCTTTCTCCAAAGAAAAAGTAGAAAGGGCTGAGGATGTAGCTCAGCAGTAGAATATTTCTCCGTTCAATCTCTAGTGATAGAACTGGGGAGGGAGAAGAAAAGGAAGAGGAAGAGAGAAAAGGGAATGGAGCGGGGAGAGAAAGGAGGAAAGGGAGGAAAAGGAAAGGGAAGGGAAGAGCTGAGCTAAGCAAAGCAGAGGAACTGAATTGAGTCGAACTAAACTGATTTGAATTGAATTGCATTGCATTGCATTGAAATATTTGCAATAACCCCTCCGCCAAAAGTTTCTTTGGAATACATTGCATAAATCATGGCAACTTCAGACCAAAAGTTAAGAGAGCAATTAAGGAATGCTTAGAAATAAGACTAGGATTTGGAAAGACATATTCAGGTCACACAGTGAGGTCCCTGAAGAGCAAATTCTAAGACGCAGATTGAGAGCACAGTGTTTTGGGGGAATAGTCTCTACAGCAATACCTATCAGAATGTAAGGAAACACAACTGAGCAGCGGAGAAGTTGATACTGCCCTAACAAAGGCTTCAGCAAATCTTAAAGGGAGCTCTGGATATGCTTCAGGGTTGCTTCAAAATTCAGGTGAGAGGACAGTCTTTGTATCCTACAACAACCAGACATTGTTTTTTAGCTACTCCTGGAGAAAAGGCAAAGTAGTTCTATTTAACCAAAGCCAAGGCCTGAAAAACTCAGCTGAGAACTACTGACTAATTCTTAACAGCTGGCTGCAAAAAAGGGGTTCAGTTCTGGATGATAGAATTGGATTCCCGGTCAGGGAACCATATGATAGAATTCTGGTGTGGCTGAAAAGATAAGAAGTATGAAATATAAATGACCTTTATTTTAAGAATGCAGGGAGAGAGCCCCTGACCCTCCAGGGTCTGGCATTCTCTCCGGGGGCTGGCATTCTCTCTGTCAGACACATGGAGTGGGGGCATACATGTAGCTTAGGTTTGGGGTGGTACCTGAGGGGCATTAGTGATGCACAGGTAACCCATTGGTATTCATTTCACGCCACAGGTGAATTCCTAAGGGCGAGGAAGATAGAGCCCCTTGGTTCCACCTCCAAGACCTTTCACCAGCTACACTGTCCCAAATGGGGCAAAATCCTTTCAATCCCATCTTTTGATTATTAGGAAAAAGAGCAGAGTTTTTCTTTTTTTACTGCCTCCTGCTGGAAGGTGGCACTGTAGGGGTTTAGGAATGTTGACAGGATGAAGGTTGATGGCCATGTAGAAGCTGGTGCCAGGTGTTTTAGCCAGGACAACTTTATCATTGGTGAATGCTTGTATGTTAGACTGGAAAAACAAAGAGACAAGATGTTATGAAGAGGCATGGCACTGTTATATTTAAGGATCTAGTGAGGTAGAAGGAAAGGTACCTTTGATTTGCATATGTCATTTTATCAGGACCACATTGAGGTAGAATCATTGCCATGGTAAGGTAGAATTCTGAAAAATAAGTATGGGGTTAGGAGAGGTGATTACTCCCCAATCTGAAAGGGTAAAAGTTAAGAAGGTAGGTAGGTAAGACTTGTCTCTGGTATGTATGATGTGGAAGTCTTTAGGAAATACTGTTGAGAGTCCTGCTGTAAAAAGGATAAGAAGTTAGGAACCAAATTATATAACAAAACATGACAGCCTGAGAGTTGTGGCTGTGAGGCCTTGGTGTGGTGGAGATGAGTGAGCAAAAGTATGGTTAAATCTAGGGCTGGAAGGCCATCCCTTAGCCTGAGTGATGTAAAACCAGGATGCCAGTCTAGCAACTTTGACCGCTGTTAAGGTTGCCAAGAAGACCAGGTATGGGCTGCTTTAACTTAGTTGTAGTCCTTGGGATGATTTGCTGTAACAGGACTTTAGTAAGTATATCAGCAGTCTCCCTGGTTGTGGGGAAGGCTTTTATGTAGTCTGAAAAAGTATAAACAAAGTGAGAAGACAAAATTTGTCTGGCAGTCTTGACCAGGGTTGTGTCTGAGAAATCGGTGAATAGGAAAGGAAGGGGGTGATATATATCCCTGAGGAGAGGTTTACTAGTGATAACAGGTGTAAGCTGTGGAGACCTCAGAGTGTCTGGGTCAATCTGTATAAAAACAGGCAAATAAAAAGCATTTTTAAAATTTAGGACTGTAAAGTGAGTGGTGGAGGAAAGATTTGGCACCACTGGGTGGATTGGGAAGAAGCAGTCTAGGACCTGTATGAAATAAGACCCTCATTGTAAATAGCATAGGTTGGCCATCAGTACCCCTTTTAGAGACTGAGGACTTATATTGGCCTGAAAACCCAGGAAGAACTCTATATATATGGCCTCTATGTCCACAAGTTAGAGAATGTCTTACCTGAGACATTCTCTTTACCTTTAGTGGGACTTGGGACCCTGAGATGGATACTTTAAAGGGGGCTGTGGGCCCTGAGCCCGTCAGTCTTCAGCAGCAAGTTTAAGTAGATCTGTCAGCAATGAATCTGGCAGTGTTGGCATTTCCTGTGAGGGCTAGAAGTTAGGATGGCTTACCCACTCTCTGGTGGCTAGGACAGTCCAGTAGCCCTGGGGTAAGTTCTCAAAGGAATGTCAGGATGGGGCACTCTCTTGCCCAATGATCATGTATTTGAGGCACGGTCCATGGTGTGGCCCAGGCAGCTCCACCTTGTGTCGGTTTACCTGTCTCAGAACTCCAAGTGTCACTGCTAGCTCTGTTGTTGAAAACACCAAAAGCCATATTAAGAAGGTCTTTGTGAGGTTTGAGGGTCAAGTTTTTGCCTGTTGTCTTGGGATTTGGTCTACAGTAAAAGGTATCTGCAATGGTTTCCCATAAGGAGGACAAGGTCCAGGGAATTTTAGGAACTGACATGTCATTTATGTCATATATAAGTATCTCTTTATGTTATTAAAATGTCTAATGCCATCTCATCTTTGGAGGATGGCCTGTTTTACTAATTTTTACCTTTTTATTTAGGAAAGAGATCAGCTACAGTGTCATTTAATATCAGTTGAATATAGTTAATTATGGCTTAGTGGAGGGCCGAGCCAGGGCACACAGACAGGCTGGGAAAGCTTTAAGTCTGGCTTTTGTTGCAGTGTTGGTGTTGTTGTTTTGCATGCATCTATAACCCTTGTTTTAGAAAAAAGCTAGTGGTTCCCAGCAAAAGGAATTTATAATTACCTCTTAATTTTCATTGTTCAACATCTAGAAGATTGGTAACAGTATAGTAAATATAGGCAGTAAGCTTAATATCAACCATGAGCATTTTTAGAAGCTTGTTAACAGTACAGTACAATATAAGCAGTAAACTTAACATAAAACATTAAATGGCTATTAACCATGAGCATTTTAACATTTGAACACCGAAGAAATTTGTGAAATATCTCTATCTGGATCTGAAAGAAAACATTTGCCATGGCTGGAACACAAGAAAAAGGCAACAGAAACAACTCAAATTTTATATTTGAAAGTATGAATATACCATCAGATCAGCAACAATGATTTGTGTGCTGTGACCTGTTGTGTCTGTCTCTGCGCTGCCAGCCAGAGCCTCGCCTGCAGTCAGAGCCGCGGGCTTGGGGTCGGGCCTGGGACCACTCCAGTGCGCAGTGCGTAGGGTGGGGGGTGGAACACTGGGGTGGGGGGGCAGAGTGCGCCCAGGGTGGGGGCAGCACATGCAGAGTGAAGGCAGAGTGAGCACCAGGGCACAGTGCGTGGGGCGGAGCCAGACCTGCTCTGGAGACGCAGACAGGGTGGGGGTGGAGCACGGAACTGGGGCATGGCATGGAGCTGGGCCTGCTCACAGGGTGTGCGGTGGGGAGCCAGACAGGTGCGGAGCTGGGGCGTGGCATGAGAGCTCAGAGCAGCCCGCAAGAACCTCCCAACACTGTTTGGGCGCACCTCCCCCATTGATGGGAAAGCGGTGCATGGCAGGGGGAGGGGAAGCAGGGAGGAAAGAAGGGGACACATTCTTAAAATAAAGGGCCAAAGATAGAGAGTTTTTGTAAACTTGTCAGTGTGCTAAGCTATAAATACATATGGTTTTTTGGGGGGTAGACAGGAAGTGGTCCCCAAGATAAAATCTGGTATGGGGCCTGGCCCACGGAGTTACAGTCAGGTGAGGCAACAGACCATGGCCTAATCAGCTTAGATTGTCACCTTTACCTCCTAGGCCCAATGGTAATCATAATTTAGTTCCAAAGCTAGTGATAATTGGCTGTCACCAACAACATAAGTGGATTTCCTGTGAATTTCAGTAATGGCTCTGCCCAGGAGACCTTAAAAGCTCTAAAGGACATGAGAGTTTTCCAGTGTGGGGCCCAGCCCATGGAGAAAGACTCTGCCTTGGGCTGTCTAAGGATGTGAGAGCATCCCCCCAGTCCAGGAAATGGGGAGAAAACCCACATGGGGCCTGGCCCAGCAACCGAATATCTCTGGAGGTTGCTCACCTGTGGTAAATGAATTAGACTGATGTTGTTTGCAAACCAGCAGCGACAAGTTTAGCAGCTCCTGAGTGTTGAGAAGTTAGGAATTAATTTAGTATGCAGTTAGGTCCCAAACCGCAGAGGACTCACCAGCAGTCTCTCTTCTGCCATATCCGAGTCACGGCACCATCTGATAGAATTGGATTCCTGGTCAGGGAAGCATATGATAGAATTCTGGCATAGCTGTAAAAATAAGAAGTATGAAATATAAATGACCTTTATTTTAAGAATGCAGGGAGAGAGCCCCTGACCCTCTGGGGTCTGGCATTGTCTGCAGGGGCTGGCATTCTCTCTGTCAGACACGTGGAGTGGGGGCATACATGTAGCTTCGGTTTGGGGTGGTGCCTGAGGGGCATTAGTGATGCACAGGTAACCCATTGGTATTCATTTCGTGCCACAGGGGCGGGAAAGATAGAGCCCCTTGGTTCCACCTCCAAAGCTTTTCACCAGCTAGTGTCCCAAATGGGGCAAAATCCTTTACTGGAGCCTGGAGAGGGATGAGATTTGAGTGGTGCATTTCAAAACTCACAGTCCATTTTTGAGTCTACTGAATCCACATGGTTCCTTTGAGTTCTGGGAGCAGCTGCCTCTAGGATTTTATCAGGCCATTTACAGGGATGATGGGGAAGAGGGATTAGAGGAACTTACAACAATAAGGCTAGCAAAAAGGTTCCATGCAGCTGGTCTAAAGGCCTTAAAGAATACTCCCCTCACCCTCCTCTTTACCCCTTCTAGATTCCCTTTACCTCTTCTGGCCTAGGTAGGGTGACCCAGACCCTCACCTGTGAGGAGCCTAAGACCCTGATCATCAGCCCCTTCTCAGGCTGTACCTGTTGTACTTGTTCATTTAGCATCAAAGTTGGGCAAGGGAGTTATGTCAAGAAACCAAGTGGGTCTTACAAGTACCAGATATCTTCTTTGCTGACAAATGATCAGAGTTATTGCTCCAGGATGGTAAAGTTTCTTCTTGTCTGTTGGGATTTTGGCATATTGAACCAAAAGTAACCAGATGGCAGCCACAGCTTCCCCCTGGGGGAAATTCCCTCTTTGGGATCAGTATCTCTAATTCTGAGATTTGCAGAGTTAGTAATCATTACTTCCCCAGTGAGTTATGTGGACTACATCAGTTGACTTACTCCTTCTTCCATCCATGGGCTCTCAGACCCAATTCTACTGCAAAGATTTCTCCATTTCAGATATTTGAAAGGACTTACCAGGCTTGATTAAGGCTTCTATTTATAGGCAAATGATTCATTGCTGTAAGAGATGGAGAGAACAGAACGGGCCAAGCATTGGAGGTTAGAGATATAACTCAGGCACAACTCCCCAGGGCCCTTATTTGCACACAACTGCACTTTGCATCTAGGTCAAACCACCAAGATTTGTGCCAGCAAATCTTAGTTTTGGGAAAGTTTAATGAATAAGTACCCAGTGGAGTTCTTAGGACACCTCAGTCATCCTGGTCAAACCAGTTAGGCAGGTTGGCGACAGTACAGAAACTGCCCCTAGCAGTAAAGAGGGTTTCAGACTTCAAATAGCTTGTCATAAATCCCTCTGCTGTTACCTTTGATAAGAGTCAAAAACCAGACATCTGGGCACCCACACAGACAAAGATAAAGCTCTTCTAATCCAGCTATAATCAACTTTATCTACCATACCTACTTATGGGAGATACAACACATATAGCACTTGTTGATTTAAAATATATACTAATTCTGGGGAATGGTGCCCCTTCCTCTCAGAGTATTCCCTTTAAGCTGGTAATGCAACAGTTTTTGCCACAGCTGTTCCATCTGAGCTGTTCCATCATCAATTAATCAGCTCCTCTGGGTAAAAAGGTGTATGGCAGATCCAGTGGATATAAAGGGTATGTGGGAACTGCTATGTCTCTAATGCCTCGAAGTGAGTCCTTGATTCCAGTGAGATGAAATGTCATCCAGGCTCCCATGTCAGTGGATCAAACATTGTAGAAGCCCTCAGATGATGATCCTATGTGTGGCCCTGCAAACAGGAAACTTAAACCCATACCCAGAACATGTGATAATTCCAGTCAAGATAAGTTTCTGAAAAGGCCTCAGCTTGGTCTATTTGGGCTACCGTAACAAAATGCCATAAACAATGGGAGTGTGTTCCTACTGCCCTGGAGACTGGAAACTCAAGATCAAGATGCTAGAAGATTCAATGTCTGGGGAGGGCCTGCTTCCTCGCTTTTTATCCCTGTGTACACTCAAAACAGAATGAGCAGATAAGCTTTCTGGGGTCTTCCGGTTTTTTGTCTTTTTGCAACAGAGTTTTGATTTGCAGTTCAGTCTGGCCTTGAACTCACAGCAATCCTCCTACCTCCTACCTGAGCACTGAGATTGGGACCTCTTTTATAAAAGTACTAATCCCGTTCTTGAGATCTCTACCTTTATGACCTAATAACCTCCTGAAGTCCCTATCTTCTAATACTATCACTTTGTCTTAGTTACCTTTCTCACTCCTGAGGCAAAATACCATTTGGTTCACAGTCTGTAGATGTTTTAGTTCATAGTTGGATGGCTCCAAGGCAGAGTAGCATGGCAGAGGGTCATCCTAGAGGAAGAACAGTTCACAATAGGTAGAAGGCAGCAAGGAAGCAAGCAGCAAGCGACAAAGAACTTTTCTGTCCCTTGTATCCTATCCAAGCTTCCCCCCTTTAGGACATGACATCCTCAATCCCAGCATCACATACCCTAGATCCAGCTATCTTTGAAAAGCCCCACCTATGACCAAAGGAAAATCCAAATACAAACCATAACACAGCTTGAAGATTAGGATTTCAACATGAATTTCTGGGTGGCAGGGGGGTATTGTCAGGACACCAACATTCAACCCATATGTGGTATTAGGGTTGAATATTGATCTGATTGGCTTTGGAATCTGCCCTGATGTGATTGATGGAGCACACTTCTGGGTGTGTATGGGTTGTGAAAGTATGACCTTGAGGTCTATGTCACCCCTTCCTCTTTGGCACCGGTCACCTGCTCTGCTTCCTAAACACCACAAACTAAGCAACTTTGTTCTACCATGTCCTTCAGCCATGATTTTCTGCCTTGGAGCCAGTCAACCATCGACTGAATCCCCTTAAAATATGATCCAAATTTAAAAAAAAAATAAGCCAAGTAAAACCCTTCTTCATTTAAATTGTGGGTGTTAGGGAGTGTGTCCAATAACAGGAAAGCTGACTAGTACACCATAGCAGTATCCAATAGCATTAATGTGACAGCATGTGGCATATTGGTGACCTTCAGGGATGTGCTATACCAGAGCTCAGGGTTGTTATGAGCAGCATCCAGCAGCAATAATATCTGTATCAGCAGAGGTTAAGTAGCAGCTCGTTCTGCTGTATCCCTGCCAAGATGGCTACTCCCACGTGGAGCCAGTGAACAAGTTCTAGAGTGGCAGATGACAGAGACTGCCTGACATCCACCAGTTCAGTCATTATCTACTTGTTTATTTAGTAGAACATTGCATGCTTACTTGAAAGGGGAGAATTCATCTTTATAAAGAAGGAGGGTATTACTTTTCCAGAAGACTCTGAAGACTCAAGGTGTTCCAATGTGTTGACCCACATAATGCCACTCTCCGCTTTACTCTTTCCTACTGAGGGCTCCAAATCATGGCAGGAAAACCTGTAACTACTATTCTTATCATTCTGTAGGATATTCAAGTCTATTTTAATGTTTCCAAGGAAGATCTCAGACTCTCACATTTAGTCTTTAATTAATTTGCAATTAATGATCCTTGTCATTGTCTTTCCTTAGAATTTTAGTGGTTCTCAACAAGTCATCAAATTCCATAGTCCTTACATTTAATATTTCTTCTCTTCTAAAACGATGGATACATTGCACTCATCAGTATATTCTTCCCATGGGGTTGCTATCTAAGCCCACCACTAGTGAGAGTTCTATATATCACATTATCGCATGTCATGTGCCTCTCTGTTCTCCCTCCCTATCACCATTAATGGGGCTTTCATTGACATATATCTTGTGATCTATTTCCAAAATTCTGCCTTGAACCCTACATTTCTTTCCTTTTTTAAGTTTTGTTTTTCTTTTTAGAGACAGGGTCCCCCTGTGAGGCCAGGCTGGCCTCAAACTCACAGCGCTCCTCCTACCTCAGCCTCGAAATGCTGGAATTACAGGCCTGCACCGCCACACCTAGCAAGGACTCGGCATTCTTAGAATCAACTGTTGCAGGCTAGCTTCCCTCTGAGCAAGAACAACTCCAGGCTGGAGCTTTGGAATTGGAATGATCCTGCAGAATCACTCCAAATCAGAATTAACAGATAGGACCAGGTCTTTTTGCCTCTGTACTTACAAGTGTTAGGATATGAATTGCCTCCTGAATGGAGGTATGACTTTGGGTTAGGCAACTGTCTTTAGCCAAGGGCAATGCTAAAAAAGAGATGCAGGTGATAGCTGTTAACTGCCAAGATTCCCAGCAGCCGGAAGAATTCTTGGACAGGAAGTGGTTTCTGAGGTGTGGAGCACAGCCTTCCACCACACAGGCTCCAACAGAAACAAAGATGGATCCAAAGTTAACTCCATATCCTGGCCTCTCTTTCACCCTTAGCTCAGCTCAGCCTTCCTTGACATGATTATATGTAACAAGCACCAGGAATATAATGATCAATAAGATTTCTATATTCAAAATGCCTGATATCTTCTCCATTTCCACATCACCTGTATAGGCATTTTCTTGCTATCTTTGCGTCTACTCCCACAACCCTTTCCAAGTGTTCAGCTGCCACGTATCTCTCATTCTCTTGGCCGCAGCAGCACTAATCTGATATTCTCTCCCGGGATTTTGGAACTGCACATATGGACCTAAGTCAGTCCTTTAAATTTTATTTTAATAGAATCTTCACATAAAGCCAACACTGCAGCAGACTTAACTTGTGCTCTGAGAAACAGAGAAAACAAGCGAAAGAATGGAGTAACTTTGCAGAAAGGAGGAGCAAGGAAAGGAAAACATGAATATGAATATCCTGTGTCAAGAGGATTCTGGTGCAAGCAAGGCAGGTCTCAGATGCTGTCTCTGCTCTGATTCTCTTGGCTTCAGGCTCGTCCTGAGGCTCATTTCCTCTTGTAGTTTAAAGGTGACTGCCAATGGCAACAACAGTATATTTATACTGAGAATATTTATGTATAAAAGTAGGCCTTTCCCTGACATCCCATACCATTAGATTTAGAAATGTTTCCTTTCTTTCCTGGGTGAAAATTACCATAATCCCCGAATCTGTGTATATGGGAAGACTTCTCCACATTCTTTCCAGGTATTGGCTAAAGATTAATTTTTTCAGATTACATTTGAATGTACATAGTCTGAAGAGTCTTGTTCTTTTCTGAGCATTGTTGGCAATAAAATGCATCCTTTTCATATTTACAAGTGCGTGTACAGAAAGGGAGCTCCGCTGCAGACGTGAATATCTGAGATCACCTTATATTATGCCAGGTGCACGGTATGTCCTTGAGGGACTGACAGAATTGAGTTTGGAAAGGAATGGAAGAATCAGTAAGTGGCTGTAAATTGGGTCACTAGACATGCCTTCATTCTTAAGGAGCAAAGTTGCTCTGCAGTTTCCCAGTGACCTCAATACAGCCTCTTGAAAAGCTATTTGGCTTCTCATGCAGCAGCCCCTGATTTCTATTCCAGAAACTCCTTTCTTTCCATAGCCTTTGTCTAAGAATTCCATCTATTCCATTTACTTCCACCTCAGTGAAGCCAAAGCCCCGACTGGCTTCTTGCCCAGAGCAGATTTTGCTATTTGGAAACTAATGGGGAACAATAGGAAAAGGGAGAAACTAGGATTGAAACTTTCTTCCCACTGCTGACTCATCTGCCCCTACCCACGTCCACATCACATGTCCTGCATAACAGTTATATACTCCACAGTACCTGATGCCTGACCCTGGGATACCAAGAGAATCTCTAGGTCTGGTTGCCCTCTAAGTCTAAATAACTACTCTTATGGTCTTTTCTTTATCCAGAGAGTCACATATGTAACTCCCCTACTGGGTGTGGTGACACATACCTGTATTCCCAGCACTCCGGGAGGGGCAGGAGGATCACATAGTCAAGCCCCATCTGGGCAATTTATTAATTTAGCAAGACCCTTCACACAGAAGTGAACAAGTAAAAGATGCATATTAGTGGAAAAAGCAAACAAATGGGCCATCTGGGAGCCTCAAAAGAAATTTAAAAATTAAAAGTCATCCCCAGACACTGTACCGGGAGCTGAACTAAAATAGGCTTTAGGATTGACTGTCTTATCCATCAGATACCAGATTTTAACATTATAAATTATGATAATTCCATCTTCTTTGCCTTCTGGTTGACTCAGAAATGAACAGATAACTACTTGCTGGCCAATGAAACGTGAGAAAAAAGTTCATCTTACTATTAACTTGGACATGAAGTCAACCTATAAAATAGATGAGCATAAAAATGAGAGTTGACAACCTTGTTAACACAATTAAAACACTAGGGCCAGGTGTGGTAACACATGCCTATCCCAGCACTTGGGAGGTTGAAGCAGGAGGATCGATATGGGTTCAAGGGCAACCTGGTCTAAAATTTCTTGATTTAAAACCTCTGAAGGTATCCTTATGGATATATCTTCCCTTCGCATAATCCCTGGAACTCACCATACTCAGTAGTGTTACAATCATAAGATCGACCCCAGTGAACTAGAATTAAAGAATGCTTCCTATCTTGTCCCCAAAGATAAAGCACAGGATCCCAATACGTGTCCCCAAACTACATCAGAAAAGTGAAAGTGTTTTACCTAGAATCTAGGTTCATCTATATTAGCAGTAGTATAAGATTATATGTCAAGTATACTATTAACAAAACAAATGTTTAAAAAATATGATTATACGGAATGGTTTCCACAGGAAATGGCCTTCCAGTTTGAAAAACCTGACCTGCATAATACTACTAATACTCTCTAGAGACTGTTTGTGTGTTTTATTTTTCACTGAAATCTTCAAACAAAATGTTCCTGAAAGCTCATGCATTCAGAGGCACGGCTTTTGGAATGACTGGATTATGAAAGTGTCACTTCTTGGCCTTTAGGCTAAGATCAAGTGTGGATCATGGATGTGTGACACTGGATTAGCCACTGATTGGTTTAGCATAGTTCTGGGTAGAGACAACAGATTCACTGAGAAGGGAAGCTCCACCCATGTGTGGATAGCACTAACCTATCTTTATAGCCTGAAAGAATAACAAGGAAAAGAAGAAAGGCTCGCTCCCTCTTGCCTGCCTGCCATGAACTGTTTCTCCTCTATATTGCCCCTCTGCCATGCCACCCTACCCTGGAATCAACTGACTGTGAACTAAAACCTCTACAAACTGTGAACCAAAATTACCTCTCCTCCTTTAACTGGGGAGGGTCAGTTATTTTGTCTCAGCAATGAGAAAATAACTAAGACAGAGGGAAATTCATAGTAATGTGTATTTTACTGTAATATTTTTAAAATTTAAACATTCTTCAAATACTTTCTTAATTAATTTAAACACTTTTTTATTGTATCCCACACGCAAAATTTATTCTCTGTCATCCCTCCATCTCATGAATCAGTCTTATCTCTGAAGCTAAATTCTAAAATAAAGAATCTGCTGAAATAATCTTTAAGTAGACAGAATCTTAAAAAGGCTTCCTCCAGTCCAAACACTCCTAGGTTCTATTTTCCTAAGTCTGTAGCAATAACCTTGTACTATAGAGATCATGGCACCAATCACTGCCACTAAGTATATATTACAATGAAGGAAACCAGGATTATGAAGTTAAAGAGAAACCTGGGTATAATATTCAGAGTTGGTCACTCGTTGATTCAAACCATACGTATTATGTTCTGTGAATCAGCAATCTTTATACCCATCTCATATTTTAGTGTACTAAATGAAAATATTCCGTGGTTAAATATGGGATTGCACTATGTTCCCTTTTCTCCTCTTTTGCCAATTATGCTCACTCCTCAGGAAGACATTCCCCAAAGACTGTCGTCCTCACCATTTCCTCATTTATTTAAGTGCATTTGCATATGGCCTCTTTATGGCAGTTATTCAATGCTAGTAATACAAGTTAATTATAAACCAGGTGCAGTGGCACATGTATGCAATCCCAGCTACTCCAGAGGCTGCTGGAGGAGGTTAATTTAATTGATCCCATCACAAGTTCTAGCCTGGCCTGGGCAACTTAGTGAGATCTTTTCTCAAAAAAAAAAAAAGAAGAAGAAAAAAAAAAACAATTAAGCCAAGTGTGGTGATGTACACACCTGTAATTCCAGCACTCTGGAAGATTGAGCCAGGAAGATCACAAGTTCAAGCTCAGCCTGTACAACTCAGCAACTAAATAAGATCCTGTCTCAAAAGAAAAAGGGCTAGAAATGTAGCTCAGTGGTACAGGGTTTGCCCCAAGTGTGAGGCCCTGGGTTCAATCCCAGTACTGAAATACATAAATAAATAAATAGTCCTGACCTTAAGCAGCTTACAGTTTGATGGGGTAGGAGTTGAGAGGAATGAGGTGCAGGTGCCAATCAGGGTCTAGGTAATTTGGACATAGCATGGGTAATGTGAGAGAGAAGTGAGCTCAGATAGGGGTTGAGAAGAGGGACGATGGAGAATACACATGCTGAAAGGCCCTAGAGAGCATTTAATTCATCCCATCTTTTGCACATGGAAAACCTGATGCAAGATAATGTAAAGTGATAACTCAAAGTCACACATCTACACATTAGCAGTCTAACTGAAATCCAGCTCAGTGTTCCCTTATTTCGCACATATTCTCTGTATCAAGAGCCCTGTCATTGGCAGATGGTCAAAGCTGCCCCTGAATGTATCTTCTGCAACACTTTCATTCCAAATATGAATGAGTCAAAACATTCCAATAAGAAAAAAATTTCCAATATGTGTGCCTGAAGAAAGTACAAGTTAGAAGCTTTTATACTTTTGGCTTTAAATTTCCTGTACTGACCAGCAATAAAATCATTGGGACTCCATGAATGAACTATGATTCCCAAGCCTAAAATTTTAAAGTTTCTAAAAGAAGCAGCTTAAAGAAGTTTAAGAAAAATAAATATTCATGATTTTTTATCTTCTTTCTCCAAATAACTCGAAATAGTAGGAATGCCAAGATATACCTCCAGGTCCACAGTGGCAGTAATCGGTAAGTATTCACCACATCAAACAGTGGGAAAAAAATAAATAAATAAAATAGTGGGAAAACATCTTCTTATTTGATATGCTATTGAACATACCATTTCTGAATTGTCTAGCCAGTTTAATATTATGCTATTATTAACACAAGTTTGGGAAGCACTTATAAGTAAGTCCTGTATTAGTCAGCTTTGTTATAATGAATAGCTGTGGCTGAGGTAGTTAATTTATGCGCCATAGTCTTGGGGACTTCAGTTCAAAATTCAATGACCCTAATTGCATTAGTCCTCTGATGAGGCAGGACATCATGGTGGGAACACATAGCAGAAAAAACTTCTAGCTTTATAAACCAATAAACAGAAGAGAGAAAGAAGAAGAGATCAGGTCCCACAATCCTCTGGAAGCCTAATTTCCAGAGAATTAAGGACTTTCTCCAGGTCCTACATCTTAAAACATCTACCACCTACCAATAGCCATCTTCCTGGAAACCAAGCCTTTAACATGTGGACCTTTGAGACCTTCTCAACCAAACCCCAGTATCCCAGTTCATGTCCATCTCACGATGCCAAATGCATTCAGTCCATCTCCAAGAATCTCAAAGTCTTGACTCTTCTAGAATTGTTCAACAATCTAACTCCAGGACCTGGCTAAAGAAATACACTCATGATCACTCTAACTTCCCTAAAAGACACAGAGAATGAGATACATGCAAACCAGGGATTCAGAGAAGTTAAAGCAAAATAATATAAGGCAAAAGGGTCATGCACCTGGGTCTTGGAAACAAATGTGCTTCATTGCATTCAAGCAGTGAGACCCTGGGGAGAGAGAAACCTTCCCCAACACAGAAAAAAAGTAAGTTGCTCAGTCCTCCCACCTACAACAGTAGTGCGGTCATTCAAAGTGGTACCCACAATTGGCAATAGGCTCCCACAGATGTGGGAGGGAGAGGGTCCTTCCTACCTAGGGACTGAAAAGAACAAGGTAACCCATATTTGCAGCAAGTACACAGAATGGAAAGTGGAAAAGGGGAGATCTGTGAGGGAAGACATGGAGACTGATCAGAAGGTGACTCAGGAGAGCCAGAACAAATGATGCACTGTTGTATTGCTTTCCCAGCTCCAGAAAAGCGCAACCTAGCATGAAGTCCTTCTCACTGAGTTGGCAAAGTGGACCCTCTGCAGAGCCTGGGGTCTGTGCCAGGTCCTTCTAGCTCTTGAGTCAAAGACAGATGACTACAGACAGGCAGAGAGATGGAGAATGATGCCGGAACAAGAAGTCTTCTTGGAAAATCTACAGAAGGAAAATACAGAGATAGCCAGGATATTTATCAGGCAGTTGAAAGGAACAAAAGTGTAAGGTTGCTGGTGGAAGATGACAGAGAACCAGGAGTCAAGCAAACTACACCACATTTCCTTCCTCCCACATAAACTGAGGCAATAGGATCTTGAGATGCTCACAGGCGCCTGCAGGTGGCCATGCTGGAGCATAACTTACATGCAGAAAACAGATCTGGATGAGACAACAGCTCTCACCAAATCAGTTAGGAAACTGAATGGTGAAAAAGAAGAAAGTGCTTGGGTGCTTGCAGTCACACTGTGTCCAGGGGAGCTGTGTGGACATTCTGGGTTAATGATAAAAGAACTGGGAGACGGTTTCTTTTTCTTTCTTTTTCCCCTCTTGTTTGTTCTGAAATACCTTGGGTTTTGGTGGTTGTTGTTTTCTTCTCTTCAGTTTTTTGGCATTGCTTCATTATTTCACTTTATTTATTAAGGTTTTCTCCTATGCTCAGTTCTCTTTTAGTTCCTTTTTTTAAAAAAAAAATTGTCCCCTCTGTATTCTTTTATTTTCCTCCCTTTTGGCATTTTCCTTCTTCTCTTCCTTAATTTTCTCCCCTCCTTCCTTTCTCTCTCCTCTTCTTCACCTCTCACATGGTATATATGTAATAGGGACCTGTATGTCTGCATTACAAAATACGAATTAGCCAATGCTACATATTTTTTAATTTATTTTTTAAAAAAGCGAAACAGAAAAAAGGATAGAAATGTGTTGTGCATAGAACAATTAGAACCAGGACACAGAATTGTAATATTATTTTATGATGGTCAACCAGAGTTAACCAAAGAAAGTGCAGGAAATCTATTCACAACACTAAAGACAGAATATTCAGCCAAGGGCTCGAATCCCACAGCAATGTCCTACATTCCAAGTCCAAATGGAGACCTAGAGCCCATGACAACGCCTCTCACAAGTCCAACTGGAGGTCTAGAGCCCATGAGAAGAACTCAAGTCAGTCTGTTTTATGGATCCTTGCTGGGAAGGCCCAAAAGTCAGCAGAAGCAAGAAGCAAGAAGGTCTATCCAGAGGGGTGAAGGAGCTGTGCTGGTAGGTTAAGGGTTCTACACTGGAGCCGAGAAGTTACACTCATAATAAAGAACCAGGGCTGTCCGAAAAGCATCACAGCCATCTTTAGCGACATGGAGGTCCCAAGCTCCTCCAATGATAAGAACAGTTGATACATGCCAGGAAGCCAGCATGATGAGTTTGTCCTGGAGATTAAATGGCACATGTCTTCCCCTCCAGAGTCAGGAAGTGATGCTCAATGTAAGGACTAGAGCTCCCCTAAAGTGAACCACAGCACTGTTGCCAACAAGGTCCCGAGCTCCTCCAATGACAATGGTTGAACTTATACTGGGGAAGCTAGTCATAACGAGGTCTTCCAGGAGAGCCTGTGGCTCAAACACCAACCCACAATACCACTCGTCTTCTTCACGACTCTATTTATGCTGGCAACTTCCTCAGGTGGAACATCTATGTTCAGCACCATGCTGGTTTAATTCAGCTGGCATTAAGTTGACCATTAGTTTTTAATCTATAACAAAATGACACAGAATTTCAAAAGAAAAATTAAGAAATCATCACTAGTTGATATATTACATACTGTTACCTTAGAAGTAGTTAAGTTACCAAATCAAAGCGTAAAAAATGAACAATCAAACAGTGACAGCACAAACTATTCTGTTTGATGAACTGTCAAAAAGTAGTTTGGTTATCTATCTTGTACAATGAAACATACATACAGTTATATATGTATAAGTACAAGTTGTTCTTTCCTTTCAAGCACTTCCTTTCCCTTTCATTATTATAATATCTACTATATATTTTGGTGTATAGTACTCTTTCAATTTTTTATTATTATTTATTTTTTACATTAGAGAAACAATATGATATTTACAAATGTCCAATTTACCTCACTGATGAGGAAAGTTGCCTCCATTTACCTATAACAGCCCAAAATCATCATTTTTATAGCTGAGTAATATTCCATTGTATTAAAATATCATAACTTTTTCATCCATTCTGCAGTTGACGGGTATTTTGATTGTTTCCAAGATTTAGCTATTACAAACTCTGTTGCTATAAACATGGGTGCACATATATCACTGTGATATGACTTCTTAATTTTTCTGGGAAATACTCAAGAGGGGAATAGCTGGATTGAATGGAACTTCCAATCCTAGTTTTTTAAGTAATCTCCGTACTGATTTCCGCAGTGGCTGTATCAGTCTATACTACATCCACAGTGGAGAAGTGTTCCCTTTTCCCCACAACCTTGCCAACATTTGTTATCAGCTGTTTTCTTTTTTTATTTTAAAAGGGATAAAATTAAACACAACAAAACAGAACAAAATAGGACATAAGACATCAATGTAAGAGATATAAATTTCAAAGCTAGACAACCTGAGATCTTCACTATTTATCATATTGTCTCTTGTTTTCTTCCAAATAGTTGTCCATGTCTCCACATACAGAGAGTTCATACAAAACAATATAGTATAAAACTGATCCGAAGGGCTGGGGATTTAGCTCAGCGGCATAAGTGCCTGCCTTGCAAGCAGGCAGTCATGAGTTCGATCCCTGGTACCGATAAAAAAAAAAAAAAAACGAAAAAGACCAAAAAAAAATGGGTAAAACTGATCCAAACAGAATGAAGAAGGAGTTTTAGGTCTTCAAAACCAGACAATAGGGAAGTCACTAATGGCTGTTGTAGAGTCTCTCATTCTCTTTAAAATAGCTATCTATACTTTCATGTATATTGAAGTTCAACAAAACAAAACAGGCTAAAATAATACCATTAATAAGAACAAAGCAAAAACAGTGATAAAAGTATTTGCCTTCAAAAAGATGGTAGAAGGAAATCCCCCCTAGTTGCTACATTGCCTATGGTCAGCTTCTCAAAGGATGTCCAGATCACTGGCTCCCCCTTGCTAATAGGGCGGGGGGGGGAGGTTGGAGGGAGCGGTGTGATGTTTGATTCTCAGCCCGCACACCAGCAGGCTCACAGCTGCTCACCCGGGGGGAGGGGTTGCTTGGTTTCCCGCACTCTAGGTTCCAGCATGGCATGGCTGCCAGTAAACACTGGTGGCTCCCACCCTGGGCCACCACAGCCTGCCACACTCACAGCCACTCACGGTGTGGGGAGCATTGCTTCAAGCTGCTTCTTTCTAATGAATTGTCCATTTCACTGCTCAAGTTCTGAAATGGCCAACAGACCATAGAAAGACATCTCTTTAGGCTCCTGCTTGAAACCAACAGCATCAGGAACTGCCAGCCTTGGTTCAGGGCCATATCAGTTGTTTTCTTGATGGCAGCCATTCTTTCTGGAGTGATATGAAATCTCAATGCTGTTTTAATTTGTATTTCTTGAATGACCTGTGATGATGAACATTTCTTCATATATTTGTTTGTTATTTGTATATCTTCATCTGAGAACTGTGTTTTTATCTCCAATGCCCATTTTTGGAGAGGGTCTTTGAATTTTGGAGACTTGATTTTTTCAATTCTTTGTATGTTCAAATATAAGTCCTTTGTCTAAGGGACTGCTGGCTAAAATCCTTTCTCATTTTGTGGGTTTTCTCTTCACTCTGTCAGTCATTTCACTTGAAATACAAAAACTTTTTAATAAGACAAGATCCCTGCTGCTGATTCTTTGAAGTACTTCCCATGCAGTTTGCATTTTGTTCATGAACTCTTTGTCTACCCCTATGTCTCCAAGATTTCTACCTACCTTGTCTTCCAGTAGATTTAGTGTTTCTGTTTTAATATTTAGATCTGTGATCCATTTTGACTTTAGTTTAGTGAATGGTGATAGACATGGGTCTAGTTTCAGTCTTCAGCCTGTGGAAAGCCAGTGTTTCCAACACCAGTTATTAAAGAGGCTATCCTTTTTCCAGTGAACATGTTTAGCTCATTTGTCAAATATAAGGTGGCTGAGCATCTTCTAATCTGTTCCAGTGATCCTCAGGTCTATTTCTTTTCCAGTACCATGCTGATTTTATCACAGTAGCTTTGTAGTATAGTTTCAAGTCAGGAATTGAGATGCCTCCTGCCTTGCCATTGTTGCTCAGAACTGCCTTTGTTATTCTAAGCTTCTTCTGTTCCAAATGAATTTTGGGAATGTTTTCTCTAGATCTGTAAGGTAAGTCACTGGTATTTTGATTGGGATTGCATTACATCTGTATAACAGGTTTGAGAGTATGGCCATTTTCACAATGTTAGTTCTTTCTAACAAAGAGCAAGAAATATCCTTTCAATTTCTAATATCCTCTTCAATCTCCTTTTTAAGAGTAGTATAATTTTCACTGTACAGGACTTTTACATTCTTGATTAGGCTGATTCCTAAGTATTTCATTTTTTTGGATGCTATCATGAAAGGTGTTATTTCCCTAATATCTCTACCAGTGAGTTTGTTGCTTGTGTACAGGAATCCTATTGATTTTTGAGTGCTGCTTTTATATTCAGCTATACAGCTGAATTTGTTTATTAACTCTAGTAGTCTTTTAATGGAGTTTTTGGGGGTCTTCTATGTAGAATATCATGTCATCTGCAAATAATGATAACTTAACTTATTCCTTTCCTGACCTTGTTCCTTTTATTTCACTCTCTTGCCTGATTGCTCTGGCTAATGTTTCCAGGACTATATTGAATAGGAATGGTGATAGTGGACATTGTTGTCTTGTTCATGATTTTAGTGTGAAAGCTTTCAGTTTTTGTCCATTTAGTATAGTGTTGGCTGTTGGTTTGCCATAGATGGCCTTTATGAGATTGAGGTACATATCATCTATTCTGAGTTTCTGTAGGGTTTTTATCATGAACAAGTTTGGACTATATCCAAAGATTTTTTTTGTGTCTATTAAGATGATCATATGATTTCTGTCTTTGGCTCTATTGATATGGTGTATCACATTTATTGATTTGCATATGTTAAACCATCTCTGAATTCCTGGAATAAATCTCAGTTGATCATGATGTATAATCTTCTTGATGATTTGCTGCATTCTGTTTGCCAATATTTTATTGAGAATCTTTGCATCAATGTTCATTAGTGAGACTGGCCTATAGTTCTCTTTTCTGGTTGGGTCTTTCTCTGGTTTGATATCAGGGTAATACTTGCCTCCAGGAATGAGTTAGGGAGGATAGCTTCCCTTTCAATTTCATTGAAGATTTTGAGGAATGTTGGCATTAAATCTCCTCTAAATTTCTTTTAGAACTCAGCTGTGAATCCATCAGGACCTGGATTTTTCATTGTTGGTAAATTTTTAATCTCATCAATTTCAGTAGCTTATATTGGATTATTCAAAATTGTTATATCTTCTTGATTGGCTTTGATAGTTGATGTTTCTAGAAATCTGTCCATTTCCTCTGTATTTTTCACCCTATGTGAGTAAAGATTTTCAAAGTAGGCATTCATAATCTTCTCAGCTTCCATGAAATCTGTAGTCATGTCTCCCTTTTTAGTTTTTATTGCATGAATTTGAGTTTTTTCTTTCTTTATCTTGATAAGGTTAGTGAGAGGTTTATCGATTCTGTTTATTCTCTCAAAAAAACCAGCTCTTTGATTAATTCTGTTTTTGTTTGTTTTGTTTTTGGTTTGGTTTTTTATTATGTTTTGTTTTGGGTATGTTGCTTTGTTTTTGTTTTGTTTTTTGATACTATGGGTCGAAATCATGACTTTGCACTTGTCAAACAGGCGCTTATGTTGCTGAGCTAAATCCCCAGCCTGATTCATTAATTCTTTGTATTGTTTTTTTTAGTCTCAATTGCATTAATTTCTATTCTGATCTTTATAATTTCCTCTCTTATATGAGCTTTGGGTTTGACTTGCTCTTCTTTTTCTAGAAGCTTGAGATGTAGCATTAGGTTGCTTTTTGTGCTCGTTCTGTTTCTTTGATGTGATAATTTATTCTGATGTGTGTCCCTCTTAGGACTGCTTTCATTGCATCCCACATGTTTCGGTATGTTGTACCTGCATTTTCATTGAATTGTAGGTATTGCTTAATTTCTTCTTTAACTTCACCTGTAACCCATTGATTGTTCAGGAGGTAGTTATTTATGCAGATTTTATAACTAATTTCCAATTTCAGTGCACTATGGTCATATAATATGCATGTAATAATTTCAATCCCTTTACATTTACTCAAGAATGTTCTATGGGCTAATATATGGTCTATTTTGGAGAATGTCCCATGTGCAGCTGAAAAAAAATGTGTATTCTGACGTGGTTGGGTGGAACACTCCATAAACATCTACTAAGTACATTTGCTCACAGGTTTGATTCAATTCTATTATTTCTTTGCCAACTTTTTGTCTAGTTGTTCTATGTGACAATGGTGTATTCAGGTCCCTTACTACAAATGTGTTGTTGCTTGTTTAGTTTTTCATATCTATTAGTATTTGTCTTATATAGCTGGGTGCTCCTCTATTTAGTGCATATATGTTTATGATTGTTAGCACTTCTTGAATTATTCCCCTGACAAGTATGTAGTGATCTTCTTTATCTCTTTTGACCATTTTTGGTTTGAGGTTCACATTGTCTGCAATTAAAATAGTTACCCCTGCTTTTTTCTGGATTTCTCTAACATGGAATATTGTTTTCAATCCTTTGACTTTTAATGTATGAGTTTCCTTTTGAGTCAGATATGCTTCTTATATACAGCATATTGCTGGATCCTGTTTCTTGATCCATTTTGTCAATCTGTTTCTTTTAATAGGTGAATTCAGCCCATTTACACTGATGGATACAACTGATATGTACTGGCTCAACTTTGTCAAGTTATTTTCCTGCTGTTGGTTTTCTGCTTTTCCCCCTTGTTTAATTGCTTGCCCTGTCTGGTGGTTTCTTTCTATTGTTGAGGAAATTGTAGTCATTTTTATCTCCATCTAGTATGCCCTTCAGTACTCTTTTTAGGGTTGGTTTGGTAAACATGAATTTCTTCAGTTGTTCTTTGTCATGGAAATATCTTTTTTCTCCATTAAATTTCAAAGAAAGTTTTGCAGAGTACATCGATCTGGATTGAAAGTTGTTTTCTTTCAGGGCTTGAAATACTTCACTCCCTGCTTGTCCTAACTTGAAGCTTTGTGCTGAAGTCTGCTGTAATTCTAATGTGGTTTTTTTGTTTTTTTTTTTTGTTGTTTTGTTTTGTTTTGTTTTGTTTTGTTTTGTTTTGTTTGGTACTGGAGATCAAACTCATGACCTTGTGCATATCAAGCAAGCACTTGAACCGCTGAGCTAAATCCCCAGCCCCAGTGCACTGTTCGCACTTTTCTTAATAGGTAAGTTGTGTCTTTTGTCTAACAGCTTTTAGCATTCTGTTTTTATGCTGTATGTCTGGGATCTTAATTATTATATGTCTGGGTATAGATTTATTTTGGTTATCACTGTTGGCATTCTATATGCCTCACTTGTCTGTATGTCAAATTCTTTCCCCATTTTGGGGAAATTTTCTGCTGTTATTTCTGTGAATGGTTTACCAATGTCATTTGCATTGACTCCTGCATCTTCATTGATGACTATTTGTTTTGTATTGTTTCTCTTTGCATCATCTTGAAGCTTTTGGATTGTCATTTTATGCTGCCTTGTTATTTTTAAAAATTCTATCCTTTCATTATAACTAGCTACAATCCTGTCCTCAAGGTCTGAAATTCTATCCTCTGCTTCATTCAAATGATTTTGCCAGCTTTCAATAGAAATTTTTATTTCTTAGATATATCTTCGAATTTGTTTCATGCATTCTACTTCCTTTCTATATGGTTCATTCAAGATTTCCATCATTTTCCCAAGCTCTTGTACTTTTTTTAACTATATCTTCTCTAGCTATGCTGAACAACTCCTTTATTAAGGTTGTCATTTCTGTCTTTACGTAACAGATTATTTCTAATCTGATTTCCTCTATAGTCTCATGGATCTGTTTCTTTATTTCACTTGGTATCTTTTCAGAAATTTCAGGTGTATGGCTTTTAATGTCCTCTATTTCAGTGTCTCCTATATGTGTTCCTGATGGACTAGATGTTTGTCATTTTCACCTTTTGGACTAACATTTGGTCTTTCATTCTCAATAGTGCATATCTTAGGGTCCTACTGTGTGGTTGATGTTTGTCCAGTTGCTGGGTACCACAATGAAGAGGAGGGCCAGTCATCTGAATTCTTCCTGCAAGGCCTGCTGGGTGAGTTCTATATTCTTCCTAGGCTGACTAGCCTAGGAGTATTGATGTAAGTTAACAATTAGTTCCAGCTGTTACTGTTGTTTTCAGGTTGCTCCAGGCCACCAGATCTACCCAACTATAGTGTTTTCCTCAGCTGGAACTCTACTGTGTCACTGGGTGTCTAACAAGCCCTGTTGATTTCCTCCAGGTAGGAGGAGGCCTTATTGGCACACTCCTCAACTCACCTGATGTTCTCTGTATGAAGGAAGGATTCATCCACACTCTTGCTAGGCTCACCAAGATCCTGAAACTGGAGAGGACTTTGCTACTGTTCCTGTTTACCCACTGGAGTCCTCTATTTTAGGGGCAAACTCACTACACTGATGCAAGCCCACTGAGGTCCTCTATTTGGATAAAGGTTTACTGAGTCTCTCATCAGCCCAGCAAGGTAGTGCTACATGTTAAAAAATACTGTTCAAGGACATGTCAGGACAATCCACAGTACTGGTGGACCTGGACTTAGAGGAAGCAAACAAAACAAACTATAAAGATATTAAAAGGTTCCATCAATCTCACAGATTCCTTCAATCTCCTGATTCATCCTACCTCCTTTTGCCTGTATAAATATTCTCCCAAACCTCCTCAATGCTAGTACTTTACCCCCAGATACTTTACCCTTTTACTTTTCTTGTATCCCTCTTTTCACTTTCTATACAAACCACAAATACAGGAGCAGTATAATATATTTCATAAGGAGTAATGGTAAGAGGTGAAATTATCAAAACAAGTTTCAATGTTTATGGTTGGCTGTATAGTTGGCTCTGTTGATGCTCTAATATGACCAATATTCTCTTTCTTGACAACATGATGACTGCATCCAACCCAATAAAATTAAATAGGTTGAAATGACAAACAGTACCTCTTGACAAATAAAGCCAAATTCACTTCACAGATGACTTCCCTGGGATGGCAGAGTGATGAGCAGTAAAGAAAGAGACTCTCCAAGATTTGATGTCCAGATGCTGGAATAGACAACATGAGAAAGAGAAGAAAGAGGGATGTGAGTTCCTGGAGCACTAGAAGAGTGCAAAGTGAGAATTAGAACCCATAGGGAGAGGAAAGAGAGAAAGTTCAATGAAGAAGAAGGAGTTGGCTGGCAGTGCCTTTGTCCTGAGCCTGGATTCACTGCACTGGGTGGGGTGTCTCAAACCTACATGCCCACAGTGACTACTGACAACCCCAGAAACCTCTGCAGAGAAACACACCAGGGAAACAGAGCAAGTAAATGAAAAGTGAAAAATAAAGGCTTCAACAACAGAAAAAAATGCAATGACAAAAAATAATGAAAATCCTTTCAGTATTAACTTTCAAAGTGAATGGCCTCAACTCCTCAATTAAAAGACATAGATTGTCACACTAGATCAAACATTCTGAATGTAATGATTTCTTGCATTCAGTTCCAAAAAGAAGTTCATAGACAAAAAACAAAGGATGAAAGACAATATTCCATGCATCAAGACCCCAAAAGCAAGTAGGAGTAACAATTTTATTCTCAAAGTAAGCTTGAAGCTACAGCTGACCAGAATAGGCAATGGAGGTCATTATTCACTAGTTAAGAGAACAATTCAGCTGAAAGACAGAAAAATTTTAAATATGTATGTACTGGATATCTTTGTGCACAACTTCATAAATCAAACACTGCTGAACAAAAAAGATCAAATAAACACAAACACAATTATATTGGAGGCCCACAATATCCTAATTTCACAAATACATAAACTAAACAAAAAGTTAAAGAAATATCAAAACTAAACCACACCTTTGCACGAAAGTACTGAGTACATATGCACAGTGTTCTAGCCTACTACAATAGAATACATATTCTTCTAAGCAGCACACAAAGCTCCTTCCAAAATAGATGACATACTACACTATAAAGTCTTTTTGAATAAATGTAAAGAATCAAAACCATCCATTTATACTCTCAGATCATAATATACTGAAGCTAGAAAAAAATCACAAAGCAGAGTATAGGAACAAGTGCAATGCACAGGCCACTGCTGGACTTGAACAGACAGATCACAGCCTCTCCCCATGAGTCAGTGCCACTCACAAACTGGGGATAAAGAGAACAAAGCCACACTAGCAAGCAAGCCCTGTCTGGGAACTAACACCATTCACAAGCTTCTACCAGACTGAAATAAACAGACTCCAACTCTCCCAGTGAGTCAGTGCCACTCACAGACCAGAAGTAGAGAAAACAACACCACACCAGCAAGCAAGCCCAGTGTTCAAACCAGTGCCACATGTGGGCTGCCCCTGGACTGGAAACAGACAGGGCCCAGCCTCTCTGCATGAGTCAGTGCCATTCATGGACCAGGGGTAGAGAGAACAAGGCCATACCAGGAGACAAGCCAGTCTGGGAACCAGCACCATGCAAGGGCCACCACCAGACTGGAAACAGCCACACCCCAGGCCCTTCTGGCATGGGGGCTAGCACACAGGAAGTACCATCCTCCCCACCTCAAGTGAAGGCTTATCCAGAGAAACACAGGCAATGATTAGAGCTATAGAGGTGAAATGCAATAGGATGCTTGTGGTGCTTTGATGTTTCACTAACATTGCAGGTCTATGGCCAGTGCTCTGACCATGGGTTCAGAGGATACTTGTACACAGCGTGGCATCTAGGGGGAATATCTTTCTGAAGGTTGTAGCCATTGTTGATTCCTAATGGTCTTGTTTTTTGAAGTCCTACATTGTTTCCATTGTTTTTTGGGGTTGGGTTTTATTCTCTTTTGTTTTGTTTGATTATGTCAAATCTGATAGTGGAAGCAAAGATAGCAAGATATATTATGGTAGCAATTTTGGATTTACTATAGGCTTGTTTTGAAGTCCCTTATTGCATTCATTGTGTTTTTTTTTTTTTACTGTTTCTATACTGTTCTGTTCTGTTTGGTTTTTACTATGTGAGAAGTTATCTGAAACTATTTTGAAGGCATCAAAAGGCATTATGGCAACTATTGCTGCTTTTTCAATGTTTTGAAGACCTGTGTCTTTTACACTGGTTTGTTTTGATTGGTTTTATTCTATTCTATTCTCTTTAAAGTATAGCAATTTAAAAAAAAAATAATTATCACTAAAAGGCTCACAGGGGAAGATTTGGGCCATTGCTCCCAGTCGGTAAGACCCCACCTAGTGTCCCAAATCACTGGATGATGCATGGGAGGTCCCCAAGGGCCTTCCTGGCCCATGTTCAGGGACCGCCATCCTGTCCCAGAAGCCGAAGGTGCACAAGGTGATTCCCAGCACATAGGGAAGCTTTGGAACATCACTCAAAACCTAGAAATATAGGAAAATGGCAAAACAAAAGAGCAAAATACAATCTCAAACCTCTAGCCCATCCCAAACAAGCCTAGGAGACATGGACATAGAAGAAAATGTAAGCTACACACCTGAAATACCTGAAATGATAACAACTGAAATAAAGAAACAACTTTAGGAAGCTATAAAAGAACTCAGATCAAAAATAATCTCCCAGATAAAAGAAGAAATGATAAATGTAATGAAAGAAATGTCAAACACATCTAAAGAAGACATAGTTAAAAAATTGGAGGAACAGTACAAAAAGATGGAACCCCTGAATGAACAATATAAGAAACAAACAGAATGCATACAGCAGATTCAAAGAGATATACAGAAAATAAAAAATTCCATCAAAAGTAAAACTGCTTCAACAAAAGTGAAGATAGAATTTCATATCACGTGAGCTGAGGGTTTAGCTCAGCAGCATAAGCGCCTGCTTGGCAAACACGATGTCATCAGTTCAATCACCAACAAAAAAAAAAAAAAAAAAAAAAAAAAGAATTTCAGACCTCAAAGGCAAGATTGCAGCTAGTGAACAGGAAAGGAAAGATCTTTTAAAAATAACAAGGATTTAGGAAATAGCAATTCAATAGCTTCAAGGTGATGCAAAGAAAACAACATAAGATAAATGAAAAAGAAAGTGACAACACAAATGATATCAAGAGGCTATATGCAGAAGTACTATCTGAAAATTTCCCAAACATGAGAATGAAAACTGACATATACAGATCAGTGAAGCACATAGAACTCCAAATAGCTATAACTAAAATAAAACTATACCCAGACATATAATAACCAACATCCCAGAAATCCAACATAAGAATAGAATATTAAAAGCTGTTAGAGAGAAGAGACAGATCACCTATAGGGGAAGTCTATCAGAATCACAGCAGACTTTTCAACACAAACAGTGAAAGTCAAGAAAAGAATGGAGTGAATTATTTCAGATCATAAAGGAAAATGACTTCCAACCCAGACTGATGTACCCTGCAAAACTGTACTTCAAAATGGATGGAGAAATAAGATACTTCCATGACAAGGAACAGCTAAGGAACTTCATGACCACCAAACCAACCATGCAGAGAATACTGAAAGACATTCTAGATAGACATAAGAAATATCATTAAGCAAGGCAGATAATTAAACAGAGTGTAAAGGTAAAAAAGCAACAGCAGAAAGATAACATGTCAAAAATAAACCAAAATATATCACTTGTAACTATTAATTTAAATGGCCTCAATTCATCAATTAAAAGAAATAGCCTGACAGAATGGATTAAGAAACAACATCCAACCATATGCTGTAAGCCAGAAACCCAAAAGGAAACTCATAGGCTGAAAGTTAAAGGATAGAAAACAATACTTCATGCAATGCCCCAAAAAAGCAGGGGTAGCTATTCTGTTAGCAGACAATGTGAACTTCAAAATAAGAATGATCCAAAGAGATAAAGAAGGTCAATACATATGGTTAGGGGAAAACTTCAAGAGGAAGAGATAACCATCTTAAATATACATGCACTAAATTTGCAAACACCCAGTTATACAAAGTAAATATTAATAGAAATGAAAAATCAAATAATCAATGACACAATTATAACAGGTGAACTTAACATGTCACTGACACAAAGGGACAGATCAACTAGACAGAAAATTAGCAAAGAAATAACAGAACTGAATCACACCTGTGAACAAATGGACCTGGTGGACATATGCAGAATGTTCCACCCAACAACATCAGAATATACATTCTTCTCAGCAGCACATGGGACATTCTCCAAAATAGACCATATACTAGCCCACAGAACATCCTTAAGTACATGCAAAAGAACTGAAATTATCCCGTGCATGTTATAAGAATATAGCACCATGAAATTAAAAATTAATAACAAAAGAAACTGCAAAAATGCCATATAAACACATGGAAATTTAATAATACACTCCTGAGCAATCAGTGGGTCACAAAAGAAATTAAAGAAGAAATTAAACAATATCTACAAGCAATACAAATACAAATTTATCAGAACCTGTGGGGTGCAATGAAAGCAGTCCTCAGAGGAAAATTTATTGTGGTGAATTCTCACATCAGGAAAACAAAATGAACACAAATAAACAACCTGATGCTACACCTCAAACATCTAGAAAAAGAATAGCAAGTCAAGCCCAAAGCCAAAAGAAGGGAGGAAATGATAAAGATTAGAGCAGAAATCAATGCAATAGAGACTAAGAAAATAATACAAAGAATCAATGAATCAAGGAGTTGGTTCTTTCAAAGAAATGGATAAAACTGATAAGCCCCAGTCCATCTTATTTTAAAAAGAAAAAGAAACTCAAATTCATGCAATAAGGAATGAAAAGGGTGAAATCACTACAGACCCTATGGAAATACAAAAGATCAATACCTATTTCAAAAACCTCTATGCTCATAGGCCCAATAACACAGAAATAATAGACAGGTTCCTAGAAACATATGAATTACCAGAGCTGGATCAAGAAGATGTAAAACTGCTGAATAACTCAATTTCAACTAACAAAATTGAAAATGTAATTAATCCCTTACCACCAAAGAAAAGCCCATGTCCTGATGGCTTCACTGTGGAATTCTACAAGAAATTCAAGGAATATTTAATTCCAACAATCCTCAAAATCTTCAATGAAATTGAAAGGGAAGAAATTCTCCCTAACTCATTCCTGGAAGCAAATATTACTCTAATATCAAAATCTAAGAAAGACCCAAATAAAAAAGGCCAACCTCCCTAATGAACAAAGATTCAAAAATTCCCAATAAAATATTGGCAAACAGAATGTGGCAAATCATCAAAAAGATTATACACCACAACCAAGTAGGATTCATCCCAGGAACACAGGGATGGCTCATCATACACAAATCAATAAATGTAATCTACCATATCAGTAGAGCCAAAAAAAAGAATCACATGATCCTTTCTGTAGATGCAGAAAGAGCTTTTGATAAGATCGAACACTTATTTATTTATTTATGATAGGAACTTTACAGAAAATTTCCTCAATATGATAAAAGCCATGTATGACAAACCAACAACCAGTATCATATTTAACAGCCAAAACCTGAAAGCCTTCACCGTAAAATCAGGAACAAGACAAAGATGTATATTATCACCACTCTTATTCATTATAGTGCTGGAAAGACTAGCCAGAGCAATTAGACAAGAGAGAAAAAGAAAAGGAATAAGGATAGGAAAAGAGGAGGTTAAATTATCATTATTTGCACATGACATGATACTCTACATAGAAGACCCCCAAAATTCCATTGAAATACTCCTAGGTATAATAATAAATAAGTTTAGTAATGTACCTGGATTCAAAGTCAGTACTCAAAAATCAATAGCATTCCTGTACACTAACAACCAAATCAAGAGAGAAATAAGAGAAGCCACACCCTTCACAATAGCATCCAAAAAATGAAATACTTAGGGATCAAGCTAACAAAAGAAGTAAAAGATCTATTTGTGGAAAATTATAATACCATGAAAAAGCAAATTAAAGAGGATCTCAGAAAATTGAAAGACATCCCTTGTTCATGGTTAAGAAGAACAAATACTGTGAAAATGGTCATTCTCCCAAAATTGTTATACATATTTCATGCAATCCCAATCAAAATACCACTAGCATACCTCACAGATCTAGAGAAATCACCTCTAAAATTCATCTGGAACCAGAAGAGACCTAGAATAGCAAAGGCAATTCTAAACAACAAAGGCAAGACAACAGGCATAACCCCTGACTTGAAGTTATACTACAAAGCTACTGTAATAAAATCAGCATGGTACTGGAAATAAAAACAGATCTGAAGAACAATAGAATACATTAGAAAATACAACTACAACTACAAACACACTCAGCCACCTTAAATTTGATAAACGGACCAAACACATTTACTGGAAGAAAGATAGTCTCTTTAATAAATCGTGCTGGAAAAATTGGCTCTCCATATGCCAAAAACTAGAACTAAACCCATGCTTATCACCATGTACTAAAATCTAAGTGGATCAAAGATCTAAATATTAAAACAGAAACACTAAGTCTGTTGGAAGACAAAGTAGGTAGAAATCTTGAACACATAGGGGCAGGTAGAGAATTCATGAACAAAAATCAAACCAAATGGGAAATACTTCCCAGAATAATAACTGGGATCACATCTTTTAAAGAGTTTTTGCATGTTGAAAGAAATATCCAGCAAAGCAAGAAGAAAATCCACAAATTGGGAAAAAATCTTAGTGAACCATTCCTTAGACAAAGGACTTCTGTCTAGAACATGTAAAGAATTAAAAAAAAATCAGACTCCCTAAATTCAAAGACCCAAGATAAAGAAAACTACCAATAACAAATGCTGGAAAGGCTTCAGGAAAAAAGGAACTCTCCTGCACTATTGGTGGGAGTGCAGATTGGTGCAACCACTGTGGAGGTCAGTCTGGAGGTTCCTCAAAAAAGTGGAATTGGAAGTCCCATTTGACTCAGCTATTTCACTTCTAGGCATATTCCCAGAAGAACTGAAAACATCATATCACAGTGATATATACGCAACCATGCTTATAGCAGCACAATTTGTAATAGCCAGATCTTGGAAACAACCTAAATGCCCATCAGCTGAGGAATGGATAAAAAAGATGTGGTATTTTTATTCCATGGAGCACTACTCAGCTATAAAGAATGATCACATTGAGACATTTATAAATAAATGGATGCAATTTGAGACCATACTCATAAGTGATATAAACCAAACTGACATGTGTAAATACTGCATTGTCTCCCTAGTGTAAGAAATGGTAAGAGTACATAAGAAAAAATCCTCAATAAATTTGGTGAAAGGATAAGAATCTGCTCAAAAGGAAAAAAATAATATCTTAGGGAAAAGGAGAAAAAAGAAAAAGGAAGGGAACAGAAAAATATCTAAAATTGTGTAATCACACTTAGGATAGCTAAGATGATTGTGCTACAAATTCTATAAGTTCTTGGAACAAAACAGCTAACATTTATAGGATTGGAACAATTTTACATGATACTGTCTATTGATCTGAAGAACTCTTGAAGAACATTATGTAAAATAACAACCCTAGTTATGCTCCTTCCATCTTGTTTTGAAGGCCTATATCATCGTTTTGTATTCTTTTTCTTTTTTGTTTTGTGTTTTTCTAGTAATTTGTTTTGTTTTCATTTGTTTTTCCCTCTAACACAGAAAGGATAGGTATACACATAGAGACTTATACATGCATAGAAATTCTCTGAAACAGTTTATGAGAATCAATTATACAATGCATGATGAAATGAACAGCTACTTTGAAGAAAAAGAGATATTATGTTATCCATTGCTGATTCCAAATTGTCATGCTGTGAAATCCAGTAATGCCATTATTCTTTGTTCAGAGTGATTTTAGTCTGTTTTGTATTGTTTAATTTCAACATACATGAAGGTATACATAGTTATTTTAAAGAGGATGAGAAACACTATGGCAGCCATTGTTGATTTCCCTATCATCTGGTTTTGAAGGCCTTTAATGCCTTCATCACTCTGTTCTGATCAGTTTTATACTATTTTCTTTTGTATGAATTCATTGTGTGTGAAGATATGGACAACTATTTAGAAGAAAACAAGAGACATTATGATAGCCAGTGATGATCTCCTGTTGTCTTGTTTTGAAATCTGTGTCATTTACATTGTTTTCTTTTAATCAGCTTGGTTCTGTTTTGTTATATTTAATTTTATCCTCTTTAAAATAAAAATAATGATTTTATTATATAACCAAATTTAAGAGCCACAGCTGGCTCCCCTCCCTAGTAAGTGGCTGTGGTGTGGCAGACTGTGGGGCTTCCAGGGGGAGAACCACCAGTGTCTCCTGAGACCTGCACCATGTTGGAACTTATGACCCTGGGAAACCAAGCAACCAGCCTGCCTCCCTGCTAAACAATAGTGAACCTAGTGATGCATGGCCTAGAGTCAAACATCCTACTTTCCCTACCCTTTTTCCCCCGCCCGCCTCATTAGCAAATGGGAACCAGAAATCTGAGCATCACTTGGGAGGCTGACCATAGAAAATAAGGGGGATTTCCTTCTACCATCTCTTTGAAGGCAAATATTGTTATTACTGTTTTGCCTTATTCAGATTAATGGTACTGCTCTATTCAATATTCTGTTTTGATAAGTTCTATAATGTTCTGTATTTCATTTTATGTTGATATATGTGATTAAAAGAACAACTATTGTAAAGATAATGAAATATACTGTGATACCTATTACTGTTATCCCAGTAACCTGCTGTGAAGTTCTGTACCAATTTCACTACATGGTCTCAGTTGGCTTTAAAAATAAAAAAATAAAATAAAATAAAAATCACAAAACTTACAAACATCTGCACATTAAATAACACACTCCTGAACATTCAATGAGTCACAGAAGAAATAAAGAGGAAATTAAACAATTTCTAATCAAACAACAATAATAATAATAACATACCAGAACCTATGGAATACAAGGAAACAAGCTTTTTTTAATGAAAGCACTCTTAATTATTCCTGTGAATGCTTATATTAGGAAAAACAGAATAAGTTAAAAAATAATAACTTAATGATTCATCTCAAGATCCTAGAAAGCTGGGGATATAGCTCATCAGCACAGCACCTGCCTGGCAAGTTCTGAGTTTGAGCCCAGTATCAGAAAGAAAAGAAATATTCTAGAAAAACAAGAATAGTCCAAATTCACTTCAAGGATAAAATCATAGAGCACATATCATAAATTAATGAAATTGAAACCAAAAATTATGCAAAGAATCAATAAATTGAAGAGCTGCTTCTTTGAAAGAATAAAGAAAATAGAAAAATCCTTACCCAAACTTACCAAAAAAAGGAAGATAAAGATCCATATCAATACAATTAAAAGTGAAAAAGAATAAATCACAACAGATACCACTACAATCCAGAATATCATTAGTAACTACTATGAAAAAAATATACTCCAACATATTGGAGAATCTAGAAGAAATGGACAGATTCCTAGACAGATATCAATTACCAATTGAGCCATGAAGGTATAAAAGCCACAAATAACCCAATAATAATCAATAAAATTGAGTCAATTAAAATAAAACTACAAACTGTGAAAAGCCCAGAGCTGATATATTTGCCATTGAGTTCTACAAGAAGTTGATGTAGAATATAATGCCAATACCTCACAAACTCTTCAGTGAAACTAAAAGAGAAGGAATATTTACAAACTCATTAGTAGAAATTAGCATTGCCTTGCTTAAAAATCCAGACAAAGATTCAATTTAAAAAGAAAAGTAGAATATAATCTCCTTAGTGAACATAGTACAAAAATCCTGAACTGGCAAACATAATGCAGCAAATCATCAAAAAGACCAAATATCATGAACAAATAGGCTTCATCTCAGTGATACAAGAGTGGTTCAATGTACACAAATCAATAAATGTAATATACCACATAAATAGAAGCAATAACTAAAATCACATGATTATCTCAATAAATGCAAAAATAGCCTTGGACAAAATCTGATATACATTCATAACAACAAAAAAAGCAAAATAGGTATAGAAAATTATCTGAACCTGATAAAAGCCAAACCTACTATCAATATGATATTAAATGAAAAAAGATGAAAATTTTCTCTCTAAAATGAGTAACAAGCTAGGTGTGTTGGCACATGCCTGTAATACCAGCATTTGTGAGGCAGGGTGATTGCCACAAGTTTGAGGCCAGTCTGGGTTACATGGTAAGACTCTGTCTCAAACAAAAAACAAAAGCAAAAGGAAAATAGAGCTGGGGATTTAGCTCAGTGGCATAAGTATCTACTTGGCAAGCACAATATCATAAGTTTGATCCCTAGTACCAAAAAAAAAAAAAAAAAAAAAAAGGAAAATAAAAGGCAAGAATGTCTACTATAATCAATCCTGTTCAATAATAGTACTCAAACCATTGTACAGAGCAATAAGGCAAGGGAAAGAAAAAAAAGACATGTATAGGAAAGAAAGAATTAAAATTATCATTATATGCATGCCTTAGTTACTTTTCCCTCTGCTGAGACAAAATACCCAACACCCAAAAGTGGAAAGGTGCATTTAGCTTACAGTTTTTAGAAGTCTCAGTCTACAACTGACTGGTCCAAGGCAGAGTGGCATGGCAGATAGGCACTGCAGAAGAAAAACAGTTTGTGGCAGGCAGAAGATAGTAGAGTAACGGGATGATTACAGGTCATTCTAACCCTTTTATCTTATCTAGACTATCCCAAAACAGTTAAATACATTTTATTACAAAAAATTTTATTATAAACATGCATGTCCATGTTTATAACAACACAACTTATAATAGCTAAACCTTGGAAACAGTTTATATGTCCATCAACAGATTAATAAAGAAAATTATGGTATTTCTATAGCCCTGAATCAAGGCCAGCCAGCTTTCTGACACTGTTGGTTTCAAGCAGGAGCCTAAAGAGATGTCTTTCTATGGTATGTTGGCCATTTCAAAACTTGGGCAGTGAAATGGTCAATTAATTAGAAAGAAACAGCTTAAAGCAACCCCTCATCCCCTGGTGAGCAGCTGTGAGCATGGCAGGATGCGGTGGCCCAGGACTGGAGCCACCAGTGTTTACTGGGACTCATGCCATGCCAGGACCTAGAGCACCGAGAAACCAAGCAATCCCTCCTTTCCCTGGTGAGTGGCTGTGAGCATGGCAGCCTGCAATGGCCCTGAACGGGAGCCACTGGCGTTTACTGGGACCTGCACCAAGCTGGGACCTGAGCACTAGGAAATCAAGCAACCCCTCCCCTCATGGTGAGCAGCTGTGAATGTGGCAGGCTGCAGTGCCCAGGACAGGAACCACCAGCATTTACTGGGACCCGTGCCAAGCTGGGACCTGGAACATTGAGAAACCAAGCAACCTCTGCCCACCTTGGTGAGTGGCTGTTAGCGTGGCAGGCTCTGGCAGCCCAGGAAGAGAGCCACCAGTTTCTACTGGGACTTGCGCCATGCCAGGACCTGGAGCTCTGGGAAATCAAGCAACCCCTCCCCACTCCTGGTGAGCTGCTGTGAATGTGGAAGGCTCTGGCAGCCCAGGATGGGAGCCACTAGTGTTTACTGGAACCCACACCATACTGGGACCTGGAGTACTGGGAAACCAAGCAACCCCTTCCCCCCTTACCTGTTTTGTTTTGTTGAACTTCAATATATGTGAAACTATGAATAGCTATTTTGAAGAGAATGAGAGACTCTACAACAGCCATTAGTGACTTCCCTATTGTCTGGTTTTGAAGACCTAAAACTCCTTTCTCATTCAGTTCAGATCAGTTTGATACTATGTTGTTTTGTATGAACTCTCTGTATGTGAAGACATGGACAACTATTTGGAAGAAAACAAGAGAATGGCAGGTGGTCGTCTAGCTTTGAAATTTATATCTCTTACATTACTTTCTTATGTCCTATTTTGTTCTGTTTTGTTGCATTTAATTTTACCCCCTTTAAAATAAAAATTAAAAAATTTAATTAGGATATTTCTACACAATGGGGTACTACTGTGGCATAAGGAAGGATAAATTTGAACCATTTATAGGAAAATGAATGCACCTTAAGATCATAATATTAAGTGAAATAAATCAGGCATATTAAATGTCTCATGGTTTCTATAATATGAGAAACCCAAATATAAATACATTGAAAACAGGGAGCTACTGTAGGTTCTTTGCAAATGGCAGAGAACCAAGAGATGAGGGAATAGGGAGAATGGGAAGAGGAAGGAACTTGGAAAGAATTAAGACATTTTATGCACATGTACCGACTGCCCATGTTGAATGTCATCAGTAAGCACTGCAAGCATGTGCTAATAAAAATAAGGATTAAAAAATGAATATATAAGTTGAAAATCTCTTCCAAAGCTCAAGGCAAATTATTTGGTGACACCTTGTAAGAATTCTTTCAATTTCAAGTTGCTGCCAGACACGGTAGCACAAAACTGTAATTCTATCACTCAGGAGGCTGAGGAAGGAGGATCACCAGGAGTTTGAGGCCAGCCTGAGCTGCATAATGAATTCAGGGGTAGCCTGAACTAAGTGAAACTCTTTCTTTAAAAAAAAATACAATAAGATAAAAAAATTTAAAAGAAAAAAAATTTTGGAGAAGCTGGGAAGATGGCAGATCAATAAGTAAAGAGTGTCTCTGGGAGAAACAGCTCAAAAGCTGGAATTTGACATCATAGAGAAGACTGGATGATAGGAGATGAATCCTCACAGCCCAGGGAGAAATTAAAGTGGGGAAAATATTTTAAAAAAGAAAAGGAAAGGCATAGATGGAAGGCTGTAGCCAGACACACTCTCACCAGAGCCAATCCCACTGCAAGAGAGGTACCACTAGAATCTGAAGGATGTGTGGTCACTGTGAAGTTGGGGATTGGCAAGCCCAAGGGCCCCAACAGGAGGACACAGTCTCAGAGGGAAGCAGTGGAGTGGAGAACGGAGCTGGTGAGATTTGCACTGGCCCATGGTGAATGTGCAAAACTTAGTCCTCTCACAGGAGTGGGTGATTGGCTGGGTGACATTTTGGAGGCAGGCAACCCTAGGTCCAAAACTGCAGTGGCTTCAATTAGACACTCCTTGCACAGAGCAGATTGGTGAGAATTGCTGGGACTGAGCACTGTCTTGTGCAAGATCCAATAGCCAAGGACAAAGTTTTCCCTGAAGCTATCCCAAACCACTGGTTCCATCCCCGAAGCACACACTAACATGGTAAAAATTTACAGTTGTTGATTAGCTCAAAAGGGAGGGGCCAGCCTGCACCACTCCTGCTTATACCTCAGTGGTCAACAGCAGACTGGAGAGGGCAACAACTCCTAACCAGCACACTTCAGAGAAATTATAACCAATACAGGAAGTGCCTGGGATCTCTACTATACACTTGTCTGGAAGAAACCAGAAACATGACAAGAGAAACAAACAAAAGGAAATCTCAAGCCTCCAACCCAAACAATACTGGCCTGGGAGAGGTAAACACAGAAGAGATTGGGGGCAGCACACCCACAGTATCGAAAGCAACATCATCTGACATCAAGAAATATCTTTGTGACATTATAGAAGAACTCAAAACAGAAATACTAATACAAGTAAAGGAAGATATAAGAAGATTAATAAAAGAAATGCTAAGCACATCTCAAGAAGACACAGATGGAAGAATGGAGAAGCAAATAAAAAGGAGGGAAAACTTTGATGAAGAATATTTTTAAAATCTGGAATACATGAAATAGATTCAAAGAGAATACCAGGAAATTAAAAACTCCATTGAAACCTAACAAAACTGCTTGAAAGAAACTAAAGATAGACTATCAAAACTTGAAGACAGGTTTGCAACATGTGATCATGAAAGGCATGAAAGGAAAGATCTCTTTAAAAAAAAAAAAAGGAACCAGGAAGTAACAATACAAAGGATAGAAGATGACAAGAGGATCTATAACTTAAGAATAAAGAACATGAGTAAAATAGCAGGGGTAAACACAAATGAAATACAAAGGCTATTCCCAGAAATAATTAAGGAAAACTTCCCAAGCATAAGAAAAGGACATGATATTCAGATATATGAGGCATACAGAACTCCAGCCAGCTACAACCAAAATAGATCTATACTCAGACACATAATAATAAAGATCCCAGAAATCCAACACAATAACAAAATATTAAAAGCTGTCAGAGAAAAGAAACAGATCACCTATAAAGGGAAATCCATCTGAATCATGACAGACTTCTTGACACAAACCATTAAATCAAGAAGAGCTTGGAGCATAGTACTCCAGCCCTGAAAGAAAATAATCTCCAACTCAGATTGATGTACCCTGCAAAACTGTCTCTCAAAATTAATGGAGAAACAAGATGCTCCCATGACAAAGAGGAACTGGGGGAAATCGTGACCACCAATCCAAACCTACAAAAAATACTGAAGGACGTTTTAGAGATACAAAAAAAAAAAAAAAACGTGGTTTTAGGAACAGCGACAGAGAGGCCTCACTGAATGGGGCAGACAGTGGAATGAAGGGGAAAAGTAGACAACCAACAGCAGAAAAATAGCATGGCAGAGATGAGACAGAACAGGTTGGCTATAATCACTAACATAGATGGCCTCGATACACTAATAAAAAGAAACAGAGTTGATCAGGAGATAGGGTCCATCAATATGCTTTATATAAGAAATGTAATTAACCTGAAAGAGGGTTTATGGACTGAAAGTCAAAGATGGAGAAAATAATGCTTTATGTGACAGAGAACCTGAAAAAAATGGGGGTAACTCACCCAGCAGCTGCAGATGGGTTGGAAAGACATAACACTTTTATACAGTAGAGAACTACTCAGCCATAAGGAAGGAAAACCTTGAGGCTCTTGTAGGAAAAAGAATACAACTTGAATCAAGCTCAAGGGTAAAAAGGCTCAGAACCACTTAGGTAAATAGCAGGTTGCCTCCCTAATCTAAAACTAAAGTAGTGGGATACAAAAAGTACAATGTACCCTGGGAAAGTGAAAGGGGAGGAACTGTCTAAAAAGGAAAGGCAGAGGACATTGATAATAGTGTATCAGGATTTGAAACTCACATTGTTCTCATCATTCTGTTTAGTTTGGATATATTCTATTCCAGTTTGTCTACTGGTACTAGATTTGAGGGCACAGAGAGCTGTTCCAAAAATATCAGGATGTACTATGGTAACCATCTTTAATTTCCTATTAACTTAATCTGAAGCCCTGTTTTTTTTTTTTTTTTTTTTTTTGTCTTTTTCCTTTTCATCAGTACCAGGGATCGAACTCACGACTGCCTGCTTGCAAGGCAGGCGCTTATGCTGCTGAGCTAAATCCCCAGCCCCTGCCCTGTATTTCTTACATTGTCTCATTATGACTGAATTTATTTGAATCTGCTTTGTGAGATCACTGTCTTGTCTTGACTGATTTTATTCAAATCTGTGATATTTGACATTGTCAAGTATGAGAGTATAGGCAACTACTATGAATATAATAAGATTCTCTAGGACATCCATTCTAGTTTAACTATTACCCGCTTTTGAAGTCCTATAATGTCTCCAATGCTTTGGTTTTATTGATTTTGTTCTGTACTACTATGTTCAGTTTTACTGTGCCTGATGATACGGGCAATTCTATTGAAGATAACAAGAGACATCATAGTAACCATTGTAGATCACCTTGTATTGTGGTTTTAAATCATGTACTATGTCCATCCTTTTGTTTTGAATGATCCCATTTTGTTTTCTTTCTCATTTGGTTTTATTCTTTTAAAAATAAAAAAATCATATAAATTATATATATATATATATATATATATATATATATATATATATCTGACATAAACAAATCTGATTTCTATACTAAAAAAAGAATAAAAATTTTTAAGAGGCCCCACAGCATCTGCTCCATGAATCTGTATTTGAATCAGTTACTGATGACCAGAAGCATGATTTTGGGTTACTCAAGCAAACACTTCCAAACCTAGCATCAGTTGATGCTCACACTGTAGAATAGAACTGCCTATCTTTCAATCTTACAGTGGATTCATTCTTGCCACAGGATCATCTGACAAGACTGTCACTTTGTGGAATCCAAGAAATTTGAAACATAAATTTGTATTCCTTTCAATCATATAAAGATGAAATATTCCAGGGTCAGTGATCACCTCACAATCAAACTATTCTGGCTTCAGTGACACTGACTGCAGACTGAATGTCTGGGATTTAAGTGAAATTATTGAAGAGCAATCTCCAGAAGATATAGAAGATGGCCCACCTGCGTTCTTTATCCGTGGTGGTCACAGTGTCAAAATATCTGGTTTTTCCTGAAATCCCAATGCACCTTTGGTGACTTGTGCTGTATCGGAAACAATGTCATGCAAGTGGCCAGGAATTTAGTTTAGTGGCATAAGCATCTGCCTGCCAAATGTGATATTCTGAGTTTGATCCTGGTACAAAAAAAAATCATGCAAGTATGGCAGATGGCAGAGAACATTTATAATGATGAAGACCCTGAAAGAAGAATGAATCCAGAAGGACAAGGATATTAGGGGCTGGGGATTTAGCTCAGTGGCGTAAGCACCTGCCTTGCAAGCAGGCAGTTGTGAGTTCCATCCCCGGAACCAGAAAAAAGAAAAGGAAAAAAAAAAAAAAAGATCTACAAGGACAAGGATATTAGGTATGTCTCCACTTGTGATTTTAGACTCTCCTTTTTTTCCTTTCAACCCTGATACTGATTTAACACTTGTTTTGAGAATTACAGACTTTGTTCAGCTATTCTACGAAATACCTATCCATAATGAGTATCACCAAAAATACTATTAGCAAAAAATTGAGTGTTTTCTAAATATTAATTAGGTACTTAAAGCCACAGACTTGTATTTAAGTTTTCTTTAGGAATTTTCTAGTAACAAATCCAGGTCTAAAGTAGCTACAAAAAGAGAAATATAATGTGTGGTTATGTTTCATGTTAAGATATACTCCCAAGTTTTTCAGACTTGTTTCAATAAAGGATAGAGTGAGTAAGGAATGGAGCCAAGTGAGGTTAGGTGCCTAAGCCATGAAGCAAAAGTAATGCAAGTTGTCATGTTTATTCAGGAATTAGGAGAGAATCAAATCATAGATTCATACCTGATTTTTAAGGGTGCACGTTTTCCTCGTTAGCCTAGTCCCGTCTTGGGTTCTTCAGTTAAGTCAAAGCTACATGTTCTTCTTTCCCCGTATATTTTTGTTTGTTAGTGTATTTCTTGAACTGTTTTCATATTAGTGCTTTCCTTTCTGTCAAATGTTTTTTTTTATCTTGGGACCAACAAGTTGTAAAAAGATGTGTTTTTACCTGACAGTTATACCCCAGGTAGACTCTCAACTTGAGAAGGGTGATTTGAAGCTTGCATTTGTTTGCAAAATTAAATTAATCCTTGATAAGACTTGTTTTTTTTTTTTTTTGGAGAAGTTAGTTCTCGACCACTACTTTGATACTGTGAGGGTACAATTATATGATTATTCAAAGCACAATTACAGAATAACAAACATGTTACAGTAACTTAAAGTCAAATAGTAGCCTCTTCCTATGCTCCCGCTGCCTGTCACATAAACACCCTGCTGAATTCATGACTGTCGGGGTCCAGCTGTTTTACTTCTGATAATGCACTGGGCCAATTTGACTATTCTTAGCTTGTATTTCTCTTAATTAAAATATGTTGCTTCTAACTGGCCTCAAGGACTTTGGTTGAGGCAAAGTGACCCAGTTCAAGATATTTTTTAACTCTGCTTGAACCCCCTTTTCTCATCCCTAGGATGTTCCTACGCTATGGTAAACAATTCCTTGTAAATATATTTAGAGTTAGTTTTCCCGACAGAATATTATTTAAATTCATCCATGTAACCAATCATGTAATGCTTGGTACTGCCTGCTTGTAAACTTTATTTAAACTGGACCTAGAGTTGGTTCTTGGCTAGTGATTTGGCCTGGTCCCACTAGCCCAATAGCATAATAAATGTTGTCTTCTAGATTCCTTGGTGCAAAGTCTTCCCTCCCATTTGCTATTGGTTTTTCTGCAACAATACCATCTCCATTTTAGGTGACCTGTTCACCAACAGGCCTGTTATTCTCCATGACTAACTATGTAAGTGCTAATAATGGAATAAATTGGTTTTCTATGTTAAAAAAAAAAAGTTGCATAGTTCAAAGACACAGTTGTGCGGCAAGTACAATATAAACCCTCCTGTTTCAAAAGAAACAAGATAACAGAAAGGAGACATGGACTAAAGCCAAGTCCTAAAACTAGCCAGGCAAACATTAAATCCTAAAGCTCCACATGCACATACAGCCTCTGGGGCACAGTGTGGCAAGATAAGAGCTTCCAAGGATTTGGGCAACCTAGCTCTAAGGTTTGCTGGTTGAAGCCTACATAGCCAATCTCTTAGGCAGATTTTTCACAGTGTGTAAAGTTTCTCTGGGGAGAGCTTGGATGTTACCTGCATCTGTTTTCCTGGGATCTTTGTGAGGCTCCAACCTGAACTGACCCCCCCAGCTCCCAGCCTGCTTGTCAGAAGAAGCACTACTCAGCAAGGAATTCAGCTCAGCACCTGAGTCTGTCATCAGCAAGCATGGGATGCTGTGGAGGAGATAAGTTAACACAAGGAAATTTTCAGGTCCTAGGGACATCTGGAGACACTGGAAAAGCTATACCAGACACTTCAAGGACTTTACCCACTTAAGGGCAAGAGTGCCAGAGAATTTCAACCACAGATGTTTATTAAATCCTGCTGCCTAATGCCCCCTGCCTTCTTTCCATCCATATGAAAGGGATACAATTCTCTTTGTTCAGGGAAGATGCTTGATCACTTTCTATCTACCTGCACCCAGATATTAAACCATGTGCCTTGCTGCTATCACAGAAGCCTGTCTCAGGTCTCTTGCTCTGCATCCATTAGAATCTCCATTTCAGCTTCTAATTCACCCCCTCAGCTCCATTACACATTACTGTATCTAGGGCTGCTTGCAGGAAGTACACTGCCTGGCCTCCTAGACTTCCATTTCAACATTCAGTTGAAGCAACTATGATCCCTTGTAGTCTGCTTGCCTATCAAACCAGCTTTATGTTGAGGATGACAAGATTTGCTACAAGTCAGTACGAACTGTACCTGACTAAAAGCAGATGAACAAATCCTAGGGGGGTCCTGGTTGTGCAGGGATACCAGGGCTCTTTTCTGAATCATTTTCTCCCCAGGAATGCCTTGGAACAAATTTGTATTTCTATAATTCTAAGCCTTATCTGGATGGGCAGTCTTTAAGATTTCTGAGCTGCCCTCCAGATACAAAGCACTTGCCCCATGCCGTCAGCGCTAGTGACCCAGAAGGAAGGGTGTGGCTTAGACTGACTGGAAAGGGAAGCTTCAGGTCTAGACCTCCTATGGAAAACTTGCTTGAGTTCTCACAAGAGGCCCACATGCAGGGTTTGGAAACTGTACCATACATGAGTTCTATAGCACACATCTCATTTCCCAGTCAGTTTTAACCACACCCAAACTTCCTCTCTGAGGCCCAGACCTGATGTTAGTTTGAGGACTTGGTGATACATACAGGAAAATGCACACTGACTTTTTGCCACTGTATTCTCTCTTGCATGGCAGCCCAACCTCACATTACAGGGTATACTTCTTTTCCACATTTACATGGCCCAAACTCAATCTGCAGAGCCTGTTTCTTTGCCTACCTTTTATAAAACTTTGCTCACCTAGGCCAATTCTTTGCTCAAGGCAGCAAGAACTCCAGCACCCCAAAACTTGTTAACAGCTAGTCACTCAATCATATCTCAGGCTCTTTCCCCACATGAGTATCCTACCTATAAACTAACTAAATAAACTATTTTCTACAATATTGTTACCAAAATTTAAGATCTGTTTACTCACTATTTAGAGACAGAAAGGTTCTTGCCCTAGTATAAATTACTGTACAATTATGGTGGTGGTCTAACATGGCAGGAGGCCAAAGTAGGACACTTACCACTTCCTCCTCCTCCTTCAGCCCTATTTGCAGCTCCCCTTTCTGTTTGCCCACAGAAAAAATTACAATCAGTTCCTCAGACATCATCAATATCTGCCCATTGCCACTTCCAATCGGAGGTCATTTAAACCCTCTGCCTCTCTGTATCCGGTTGAGGGAGACAGCCTAACTGCCATGGGTTGTGTGCTCCTTTCCACATCCTCAATAAACATGTTCTTTTTTGTACTTTTCACTTCTCTATTGTACCAGATAATTCTAACATCTTGGTGCCTTGAGACTCAGATTGCAGAGCATGTAAGCTCATAGGAATCACCCCCAGTTCAAGCTCCCCTGCCTATGAATCACCCTCCCTTTCTCTGGGACATGTTTCTTTGCCACCGCTAACTGCATGCAATACCAACCTTCCTCATTCATCACAGGTGAACTGCCATCTGAGGTTTTGTTTCCATTCCTAAAATTCTCAAGTTTGCACCAAAAAACCTATCCATTGCCGCCCTTCGACAGAGGTAGCAGTTTTCACATTCCTTGGGCAGGATAATCTGAGGCAAAACTGTTATCCTCTTGTTCTCTGGGACCCTGTCCTGCACTCTCAGTGACAGCCAATGAGAACAGGTGTTTGGACCTTCCATGTCACACTTTCAAAACAGGTGATGACTTCTTTTGATAAGTGTGATCCAGGAGAGCTTTCATGTTCCTTGGAGGGGAGGTAAATCTCTTACATCTTGAGGCAAAGTTTTTCTCTTAGCTCACTTATAATTCAGTCAAGGGAAGCATTTTCTGTCCCCCAAAAAACATACCTTTGGGATGCCTGGCTCATAACCTTGGTGTTCTTGGCCTCAAGAAGGTTATAAAAACCAAAAAGCAGATATTTTATTTATACTTTTGTCACAATGGTGGCAAGTTGGCAGAAACTCCCTTACTTTTAGGCCTTTTTCACTTTGAAGATATGTCCCTCTGTCATTTTGTCTTGTACAGTGGTCCAAGTACTTCTGGCTCACTCTGCTCCACCGGGATCTCTCCCTTCCTCCCCAGGGGACCTCTTAGATGATGCACCTTCTGTCTGTACTGCTCCTCCCCCATTTCCCCTAGTCCCAACACCTTGGCCTTTTCAACCACACATCTCTGAGCCCCTTCATTCTCTTCCCTTTCCTCACCCCCAGCAGTCTCTAACCAATATCAGACTCCTCAGCACAAGCCTTTTGTCCTATCAGACAGGCCCTCTTCTTTTTTCCCTCTACTCCTGTGTTGCCATTCTCCTTGCCACCTCACCATACTCAGTCTCACACATTTCAATTATCTAGCAGGCCACGCTAGGTTGCAATCCCATACCACATAGTCTTCAGCAGCCATCTTGCTGCAGCTCACATGGAGGACAGCTGCCATCTTGTGGTCCTCCATCATGTGACAGTGCACCACCATCTTATAACAGGTCACAGGGTAAATGGTGGCCATCTTGCAGTCCCTTATCATGAGATCAGCAGCAGCCATCTTGTTTCAGGTCACATAATGACCATTCACCATCTTGAGCCCTCTCACCATGTCACCAGCAGCAACCATCTTGTTGTGGGTCTCATGGTAACCAGACACCATCTTGTGTTTCCATCACATAGTGATGAGTGGCCATTTTGTGGTCGATCACCAGGTAATTGCCCACAGATGCCTGCTTGGTAGCCATCTACACCTCCCATGCCACAGCCTTCTCAGCCTGAGTGCCCTATTCCCCCTTTAGGAGCAGGTTGGTCCCAAGGGACTAGTTCATATTCATCTTCCTTTTTCCCTCACTAACCTATCTCAGGGTAACCATAAAGTAAGTTCCTTTTCTGCTATTCTTATTTCAAGGGATCTCTATTAATTAACCTAAAAAAGGTTCACACTAGTCTATTTATTATAATTCAAACTGGCCAAATATATTTGAGATTTGAGTGCACTCTGATTTTGTAAGATGTTTGTTAGTCTATATATCTGTCATGTTTGTCCAGTCTGTTTATATTGTGCAGATCACCTGTCCATGTTTGTCCATTTGTCTGCTCCATAAACAGCTGTTTTTTTTTTTTAATTTGAGCTCAACAATATTTTCTCTTTAACTTTTTTTGCATTTTCAGATCATTTAATCAAGGTTTATTTGGGTCATGGATTTAAAATGCATGCTTCCATCTAGGTTGCTGGCTGGTAAAAATGATGCTAAAACTAGTTAAACAAAATCCTTTGGGGTAAGGAAAGATTGGACAAAGACTTCAATCGATGAATAAGGAAGTGGCCACCTGGTAGCTTTAACCAGTTCTTATTCATTAATCAGAGACCCTAATAATCTCCATAGCCTTTTGGGAGATGCCCCAACTAAAGTTCATATGGCTAAGACAATTCATTGTTGCTGCTCTTATGATATATTCACATATAAAATTGGGATAGTTCATGATGATAAATATTTTCTTTCAGATCCAGATATCTGCCCTTTTTCTTTTGCTCCAGCCAAGAGATTCAGGTTAAACCAACATGAGATCATCAGTCAAATGATAATTTTTAAATAGAAATTTATTTAATATCCATCAACAAAAGGACCTAAGAACCAATGAGTTATAATTGTTATAACCTAACAGCGGTTTCTAAACTTTCAGACCTACTGCTCATGCTTTGATTATACATGCTTTTATATATATACTTTGATTATACATCCTTTGATTAAAGCTTGTTCTTGTCTAAAAGATGCCAAACTCCAAGGTATCATACAGATAAAAACAATAACAAATAAACTAAATTCCAGGGGGCTGGGGATTTAGCTCAGCGGCATAAGCACCTGCCTTGCAAGCAGGCGGTCGTGAGTTCGATCCCCGGTACCAATAAAAATGAAAAAGACAAAAAAAAAATAAATAAACTAAATTCCATTTAGATTCCTTTTACTGGGATCCACCAGATATTTTCCAGAAAAAGGTTAAATGATGCATGTTGAGGTCATAATTAACTATACTCAACTGGCCTTAAATGACACCACAGCTGATCTCTCTCCTAAATAAAAAAAAAAGGTAAAAATGAATAAAACAGGCCATCTCCCAAAGTCAGAGAGTAGTAGGCACTCTAGCAGCACTGGAGGTACTTACACAATTGTAAAAACTAAATGCGTGTATGACAAAATCAATGACATGTCCTTATGGGAAGCCATTAGCACAGTTATACTCTTAATTATCCTGTTCTGTTATTTGGCCCATGCATACTTCACTGATTCTTTGCCTTTGTCTCCTCTAGATTTAAAGTTGTACTCCTTTCCAAGATGAAAATGCCTGCTATCTGCTGAGTGCCACTAGTTAAAAGCTCTGCAGAGTATCCCTGACTGCCATTTGACAACCTTAACCCCCTTCAGCCTGAAGAAGCCAGATTAGTCATCACCCATTACCCCTCATGGCTGTTGGGGTTATATTATAGGTGCCAAGTGTGGTGGCTTATGCCTGTAATCCCAGCACTTCTTGGGAGGCTGAGGCAAGAGGATTGTTGCGAGTTCAAGACCAGCCTGGGCTATAAAGTGAGCTCGAGGCTGGCCTGAACTACATACCAAGACCCTGTCTCAAAAAGACTATATATATATATATATATATATATATATATATGCAGTCACACAAGGCTAGGGCCTTGACAGAGCCAACACAGAAGACCAGATGTCTTGTGACCTTAAAGGAGACAGATATTCCCCTCCATGGGCCAAATCCCAAGACAAAAGACTAAACTTGGCCCTCAAATCCCACGGGAAGACCTTCTTAATATGGCTCTTCATGTTTTCAATAAAAGAGATAAAAATCAAAAGGAAGAAAAATAACAATCTTGCCAGGTGTGGTGGCTCACATCTGTAATCCCAGCACTCCGGAGGCTGAGGCAGGAGGATCACTGTGAGTTCAAGACCAGCCTAGGCTACAAAGTGAGCTCAACGCCAGCCTGAACTGCACAATGAGACCCTGTTTCAAAAAGACAAAAAAAAAGAAAAAAAAAGAAAAATAACAATCTGATCTTTTAGCAGTGGCACTTGGAGCTCTAAGACAGATAAACCAAAACACAGTGGAGCTGCCTGAGCCCTTCCTAGACCATGCTTCAAGTGTAATAAGGAAGGACACTGGGCAAGAGAATGCCCCCTCTGCAATCTCAAGGGTCTTTGGAAGAGTGACCAGACAGCAGGTAAGCCATCCTCTGCTTGCCCTCACAGGAGATCTCATCACCAGTGGATTCCTCACTGGCTGATCTACTTGGACTTTCTGCTGAAGACTGATGGGGCTTGGGGTCCACAGTCCCCATTAAGGTATCCTTGTCAGAGTCTCAAGCCTCATTGGAGGTCTCAGGTAAGATATTCTCTGTACTTGTAGACATGGAGGCCATGGATAGTGTTCTTCCTGAGTTTCCAGGCTGTTATATTAAATCCTCAGTCTCTATAGTGGGTGTTGACAGCCAACCTACACAGCCTCCCCAAACAGGGCCCATTCCATGCAGGTTCCAAACTCTCTTCTTTACCCATAGCTTTCTGATAATACTAACATGTCCCACACCCCTTTTAGGTAGAGATCTCCACCAAAAGCTTAACTTCTCCTTTACCTTCTCGGTCTCCACAGCTCTCATCCTCCAGACACTATCACAATGCACTACAAAGAAACCCTCTCCTCTTCTTTTCTGGTTGATCCCATAGTTTGAGACACCTCCAACCCCACCTGTGCTACTCACACTATGCCTGTTTTAATTCATCTCAGGGATCCCTCAATTTTTCCTTGTATTCCCCAATATCCTATAGCTCCCAAACATTTATGGGGACTTAAACCTATAATCAAGCATCTTTTAAACAGTGTTTTTCTTAAACCTCCCCATTCACCCTACAATACTTCCATTCTCCTGATACTCAAACCTCATTGGTCCTATTGTCTAGTAAAAGACCATACAGTAATCAATGCCACTGTCACCCCAATTCTCCCAATGGTGTCAAACTCTTGTACTATGTTTTTGCATATTCCTCCCTCCACCACTCACGTCATAGTCCTAGACCTTTTTTTACCATCCCCCTACACCCTGATTGTCAGGATTTATTTGCATTTATGTAGATTAACCCAGACATTCTCAGGTCTCAACAATTTACTCACACCTGTAATCTCTATGTTAGAACCTCTCCTTGGGGACATATACCATTCCCTTCCTTTCCTACTCATCAATTTCATGGACACTGCCATGGTCAGGACTGTCAGATAGATTTTATACACATGCCTCACCCCAAAACGTTCAAATATCTTCTTACCTTTCTCTGTACATTTTTAGGATGGACAGAAGCCTTTCCCACAACCAGTGAGACTCCTGATGTAGTTACCAAAGTCCCATTACAAGAAATCATTCCAAGACCTCCCAAACTGCATCTTCCAGCATGCAAGGGTGGGATGCTTCTTCTGCACTTAGCCATATCAACAGAGACAAAAACAAAAATCACATAATCATCTCAATAGATGCAGAAAAGCTTTTGATAAAGTCCAACACTTGTTCATGATAAAAACCCTACAGAAACTCATAACAGATCCAATCAGATCAATCTGATAAAGATAATCTATGACAAACCAACAGAAAACATTATACTAAATGAACAAAAACTGAAAGCTTTCACTCTAAAGTCAGGAACAGGACAAGGATATCCACTCTCACCTTTCCTATTCAATATAATCCTGGAAACATTACCCAGCACAATCAGACAAAGAGTGAAACAAAAGGAATAAAGATAGGAAAGGAAGAAGTTAAATTATCACTATTTGAAGATGACATGATATTCTACATAGAAGACCTAAAAACTCCATCAAAAGACTACTAAAGTTAATAATCACATTCAGCCATGTAGCTGGATACAAAGTCAGCACTCAAAAATCCATAACATTCCTGTACACAAACAACAACTCACTGAAAAAGATATTATGGAAATAATGCCTTTCACAATAGCATCCAAAAAAATGAAATACTTAGGAATCAACCTAACCAAGAATGTAAAAGACCTATATGCAGAAAATTATTCTACTTTTTAAAAAAGGAGATTATACAAAATATTAGAAAATGGAAAGATATTCCTTGCGCTTGGTTAGCAAGAACCAACACTGTGAAAATGGCCATACTTCATGGAAAGATATTCCTTGTGCTTAGTTAGCAAGAACCAACACTGTGAAAATGGCCATACTTCCAAAACTGTTATATAAATTTAATGCAATCTCAATCAAAATACCATTGGCATACCTTACAAATCTAGAGAAAACATTCCTAAAATACATTTGGTAACAGAATAAACCTAGAATAGCAAAGATGATTCTGGGCAACAAAGGCAAGGCTGGAGGCATCTCAATTCCTGACTTGAAACTATGCTACAAAGCCATAGTGATGGGCTGGGGATTTAGCTCAGTGGCATAAGCACCTGCCTTGCAAGCAGGCAGTCGTGAGTTCGATCCCTGGTACCAATTAAAAAAAAAAAGCCAGTGATAAAATCAGCATGGGACTGGCAAACAAATAGACCTGAGGATCACTGGAACAGATTAGAAGATGCAAGCACAAGTACAAAGACACTCAGCCACTTTATATTTGACAAATGGGCTAAACATGTTCACTGGGAAAAGGATAGCCTCATTAATAAATGGTGTTGGAAAAATTGGCTTTCCATAGGCTGAAGACTGAAACTAGACCCATGTCTATCACCATGCACAAAACTAAAGTCAAAATGGATCAAAGATGTAAATATTAAAACAGAAACACTAAATCTACTGGAAGACAAGGTAGGTAGAAATCTTGAATTCATAGAGAAGGTAAACAATTCATGAACAAAATGCAAACTGCACGGGAAGTACTTCAAAGAATCAACACTGGGATCTCATCTTATTAAAAAGTTTTTGCACTTCAAGAGAAATCACCACAGAATGGGAAGAGAAAACTCACAGAATTCGAATGAATTTTAGCCAGCAGTCCCTTAGACAAAGGACTTATATCCAGAACATACAAAGAATTGGAAAACATCAAGCCCCCAAAATTCAAAGACCCACTCCAAAAAGAGGCATCTGAGATGAATATGCATTTCTCAGATGAAGATATACAAATGGAAAATAAATGCATGAAGAAATGTTCACCATCACTGGTCATTCAAGAAATGCAAATTAAAACAGCATTGAGATTTCATCTCACTCCATAAAAAATGGCTGCCATCAAGAAAACAACTGTTAACAATTGTTGGCAAGGTTTCAGGGGAAAAGGAGCACTGCTCCACTGTTGGTGGGAGTGTAGACTTCTGCAGCCACTATGGAAATCACTATGGAGATTCCTCAAAAAACTAGGATTGGAAGTTTCATTCAGTGCAGCCATTCCCCTCTTGGACATTTTCAGAGAAAAATTGAAAAAGTCGTGTCACAGTGATATATGTGCGCCCATGTTTATAGTAGCACAATCTGTAATAGCTAAATCTTGGAAACAACAAAAATGCCAATCAAATGCAGAATGGGTGAAAAATATGTGGTGTTTTAATACAATGGAATACTTCTCAGCTATAAAAAAGGATAATCTTGAGGCTTTCATAGGTAAATGGAGGCAACATGAGACTATCTTCATGAGTGAAATAAATAAGCCTCATATTTGTAAATATCACATTGTCTTTCTAGTGTAAAAAGTAATAAAAACTGAAGGAGTAATAAGGTCCAAAAGGTATAATAGATATTGTAAAAATGAAAGGGGAGGAAAGTGCTCTAAGGGATATAACTGTATGCATGTTTAAGTGTTAAGACAGATAACCACATTACTAAGTTTTTGTTGTATCACTGAACAAAATGGTGTCTATCCACTTTATGCTCTGATTTTATGACTTGAACAACTATTTTTAAGATGACAATATGTAATTTATCAACTTTTCTTAGTGTTAATATTTTTTGAAATTCTATATTATTTCTACTCTTTTTCTGTTCTGCTTTTTTTCTCTAAATAAATTTTTTAAAAAAGAAATCATTCCAATGTTTAGTCTACATCAGAGTGTCTAGTCAGATAATAGTCCAACCATTCAGATCCTTCAACAGGACTACAACCAAAGTGGAGTGGCCCTACCTGGTCTTCCTCAGAACTCCAATGGCAGTCAAGGTCATTGGACTACCACCCTGGTTCCATGTCACTTGAGTTAAGTGATGCACTCATAGCGCAGACTCCCCTGACTCTAAACAGCCTGATTGTCATCTCATCTCCTATCTCCCATCTCCATCTCACCAATGCCCCACAGCCACAATTTTCAGACTATATCAAGTTTTGTTATCCTATTTGGTTCCTGATCCCCTACATTGTAAACATGAGATCCCTCTGGATCTAGGATTTCATCTCACTTATAGTGACACAAACACTGCCTTCCCCACCCTTAGCTTATAATTTCCCAAACATGATTCAGGGCCTTACATTTCTCATGCTTCCCGTTCTCTCCAGCTCAACCCTTAGACCAAAAACTACCTACACTTTTACTTTAACCCTTTCAGATGGGGAATAATTGCCTCCCTTAACTTCACCCCTCCCAACTCCACACTTATTTTTCAGGTTCTTCCTCACCAAGGCCCTGATGGAATGACACATTCAGATCAAGAGCACCTTTCCTTTTATCTCTCCTGGGTCCTTTAATTATGATAGTGATCTGCCTCCTCATAGCACCTTGTGTTTTTTATTTCTCCAATCTAGGATGTGAGTGTTTACCTATGATTAACTTCTTGTCCTGGCTAAAACAGCTGGTACCAGCTTCTACATGGGCATCAACCATCACCCTGTCAACTTCCTAAACCTCCACACAATGTCCCCATCCAGCAGGAAGTAGTAAGAGACAGTCTTTGTCCTTTTCCTAACAATACAAAGATGGGAATAAGAGGTTCTTGCTATGGTATAAATTACTGCACAATTATGGCAGTGGTCTAACATGGCAGAAGGCCAAAGTGAGAATGCTTACTAAAAGGATTTTGCCCTAGATAGGATACTACAGCAGTGGGAGGTAGGACCAAGGGACGTTTACCTTGAGGTCACTTTTCCCATCCCTAGGCAACTTACCTGTAGCACAAAGAGTTCCAATCAGCTACTCATGCATCAGTGATGCCACCTTTAGGCACCACCCCAGTCAAAAGCTATCTATAGTATATGCCCCCCACACCACATGGCCAGCAGAGAAAGCCAGGCCCCAATGGTCATGGGGTTTCTCTCCGTATTCTTAGAATAAAGGCCATTTTTACTTTATATTTTTTTTCTTTTACCATGCCGAAAATCCTATCATTTGGTTCCCCAACCAGGAAGGCAGTGTGAATGACTCCTGGGTCCTCCCAGTTTGAGTCTCCCTGCCAATTCATGGACTGGACCACATCCTGGATTAATTCTTCATTTCTCAACATGCAGGACCTGCTCAACTTGTCACCACTGGCCTGCAAACAACACTGGCCTATTTCATTTACCTCAGATGAGCCAACCTCCATCTGAGAGTTTCTCCATGACCGCGGGCTGGGCTCATGCCAGATTACCCATTCCAACCCTGGACTAGGGTATCAGTTCTCACATTCCTTGGACAGTCCAAGGCAGAGCTGTTACTATGGTCCCAGGGGACTCCACCCATGCCTTTGGGGTGATGGCCAGGGGGAATGAGTTGAAACCATTCCTTTAACCACGCATCTGAAAAATAGGTGATGACCTCTTTTTTTTGTTAGCCACGGTCTGGCTTTTGGCTCATTTTTAATTCAGTCATGGGAAATACTTTTTCCTCTCCCCAAAGAAAACACACCTCTGGGGTGGCTGGTTCATAACCTTGGCACCCTTGGCCTAAACAATTAATCTTTTACTGCCAGGAGGTTTGGCCAACCTACGAACTTAACGGCAGCCCATGGCCTAAAGAGGGGACGTTTGACCCCTGTATTCTCAAAACTTTATATGACTTTTGTTACTCTGGTGACAAGTTAGCAAAAATTGCATATGTACATGCTTTCCTTACCCTAAGAATGTGCTCATCTCTCATTAAATCATGTACACCTGCTCATATATTTTTAGCTAGCTCTACTGTACCACAAACTTTCCCCTCCTGCCCTCAAGACCCCTTAGACAAAGTGTCCCCCTGTCTTTAACCCCCTTCCTCCCTGTCCCTAAGATCAAACCCTGCAGCCTTCTCAGCCAAAGGTTTCTGTACCAATGAGCTGTCCTCTCCTCCTCCCTTCCCTAGGGTCTCTAATCCTTCCCCTAGGACCTCTGATCCTTCCCGTAGAGTCTCTCATCCTTCCCCCTAGGGCCTCTGATCCTTCCCCTAGGGCCTCTGATCTTTCCCCTAGCACCTCTGATCTTTCCCCTAGGGCCTCTGATCTCTCCCACAGGGTCTCTGATCCTTCCCTTAGCATCTCTGATCTTTCCTCTAGTGTCTCTAATCCTTCCCCTAACATTCCTCCCCAGTCTCCGACTTCTCACTTCCCCCCACCTGAGTGTCTGTTCTGTCTGAGGGTTCTTTGTCTCCTTCCTCTGTGTCACAATTTTCTCCTCCAGCTCACTATCCTTGGTCTCCGACATTCCAGCCACATGGTTGCTGCAGTTCACGTGGAGGACAGCCACCATCTTACGGCCGGGCACTGCCATCTTGGGACAGGTCCAATGGTCAATGGCCACCCCCTTGTGGCTCTTTATGCAATCAGCAACGAGCACCCTGCTGCAGGTCACATGACTACTAGCAATGGCTGAATCACTGTGGGGCATATGGTGATGCACCAGAAGCCTATGTTTCCTTGTCTCATGGTAACAAGCAGCCACTTTGTAGCCAATCATCAGGTAATTGCCCACACGTGCCTGCCGGATGGTTGACTGCTCAATGGCCAGCTACACCACAGTCATCTCCACCTCAATCTCTGCTCCCACTTTGGGAACAGGCTGGCCCCGAGGTACTTGTTAATACACATGTACCTTTCTCCCTGTCTGACTTATCTCAGATTAGCCATAAATTAGGTTGCTTCTCTGTTAACTCACAAAATTATATCAGAGAATTTGAATTTATAACTAATTGTTATGATTTACATTTTAAGGATATTTGTGTGATTCTGAACTCCACCCTCAGCTCACAAGAGCAAGCTCGGCTGTGGCAGGCAGCTCAAGAAAAAGCTGATAGCAGATTTAAGGCAAATACTATGACCCTGAGCCTACTGAAGTGCCAGAACAAGATCCTAACTGGAATTACCAAATGGAGAAGGTTCTCATAAATTACATAAGATGATTGAATGTCTAATTGTGGGCCTTAATAAAATTGCTCAAAAACATACTAACTATAACAAACTTTTAGAACAGGTCCAGGAAGCTAATGAAAAGCCAGCTGTGTTCCTAAATCAGCTTAAGGACACCTTAATTAAGGTTACTAATGTAAACCCAGACTCTCATGAAGGGATGATTGTTGTTAACTCTTATTTTATTTCTCAGTCTGCTCCTGATATTCGTGCAGTTACAAAAGGCTGAAAATGGCCCTCAGACCCCACAAGGAGACCTTCTTAATTTAGCTTTCTATGTCTTCAACAACAGAGAAAAAACTCAAAAAAAAGGCACAAAAAAAGAAATCTGCTAAATATCATTCTGATCTCTTAGCAGTGGCACTTGGGGCTCCCAAGACAGGAAAGCCAAAACAAGGCAGAGCTGCCTGAGCCCCTCTTGGACCTGTTTGAAGTACAACAAAGAAGGACACTGGGCAAGAGAATGCCCCAGTCCTGGCATTCCTTTGGGGCCTTACCTCTATTGGGGCCCAATCTCAAAGGCCACTGGAAGAATGACTGTGCTAGCCACCAGAGAGTGGGTAAGCCATCCTCTAACTCCTTACCCACACAGAAAAACTCCATCACCACCAGATTCATCACTGATTGATCTGCTCTGACTTGTTGCTGAAGATTGACAGGGCTCAGGGGCCATAGTCCCCATATCACTGGAGGTCTCAGGACTATAACAAGCTGGAGCAGTCCCTACTTGGTCTTCTTGGCAACCCCTACAGCAATCAAAGTTGCTGGACTCCCATCCTGGTTTCACTCAGGCTAGGCAGTGCCCTCCCAAACCTAAATCTAACCATCCTGAGTGGTCATCTCATTTTTTGTCGCCCACCTGTCTCTGTCTCACCAAGGCCTCACAGCCACAACTCTCAGGCTAAGTCATGTTTGTTATCCAATTTGGTTCCTAATTTCTTACATTCTATTAATTATCCTTTTACAGCAGGACTCTCGACAGTCTTTCCTAAAGACTCCCATATCATGCATAAGATCATATTCACATTGTTCTATGTGACAACTGTCTTAGTTCTCTCTACCCTCAGCTGTTTAGTAAAATGTGAGATCCCTGTGGGCCTAGGCTCTTATCTTCCTTATAGTGACACAGCTATGGGCCTCCTCGACCCTCTTATTCTTTCCAGCTCACCTCCTGGACCAGAGACAATCCCTACCTACCTACACTCTTAACTGTTATCCTTTCAGATGGGGGAATAATCACCTCTCATAACTTCACTCCTAGAATAATCACCTCTCATAACTTCATTCCTCCTAACCTCACACTTATTTTTCAGAATTCTACCTTACTGTGGTAATGATTCTACCCTGCTGTGGTCCTGATAAAATGATGTATCTAATCAAAGGCACCTTTCCTTCTATCTCACCTGGGTCCTTAAATATGATAGTGGCCTGCCTCCTCATAACACTTTTTCTCTTTGTTTTTCCAGTCTAACATGTGGGCACTCACCAATGATAAAGTTATCCTGGATGAAACACCTGGCACCAGCTTCTGCATGGGCATCAACCATTATCCCATCAACCTTCCTAAACCCCAATACAATGCCCCCTTTCAGCAGAAAGTAGTAAGAGAGACGCCCTTTTCCTAACAATAAAAAAACAGGAATGAAAGGATTTTGCCCTAGAAAGGACATTACCCGGCAGTGGGAAGCAGGACCAAGTGACACTTACCTTGAGATCACTTTCTCTGTCCCTAGGCAACTTACCTGTGGTGGAAAGAGTTCCAATTAGCTACTCGCACATCAGCGACGCCACCTTTAGGCACCACCCCAATCAAAAGCTATCTATATGCCTCCCACACCATGTGTCCAGCAGAGAAAGCCAGACCCCACTGGTCATGGAGTTTCTCTCTTCATTCTTAGAATAAAGGCCATTTTTACTTTATATTCTCTCTCTTTTACTGTGCCAAAAATTCTATCACTTTCTCCTTCTTCTTCAGCCCTAATTGCAGCTCCCCTTCCTGTTTGCACACAAAGAAAATTCCAATCAGTTCCTCACACATCATCAATGTCCACTCCATGCACCACTTCCTACCAGAGGTCATATAACCCCCTGCCTCTCTGTATCTGGAGGAAGGAGACAGCACAACTGCCACATGTTATTTTCCACATCCTCAATAAACTTGTTCTTTTTTTACTTTTTGCTTCTCTATTGCACCAGATAACTCTAACAAAGACCAGTATTAGACTGGACATGGTGGTGTATACTTGTAATCTCAGCATTTGGGAGGCTGAGTTAGTAGGACTGTTGTGAATTGGCCATCCTGGGCTATAAAGTGAATTCAAGGCCAGTCTAAAGTACAGAGTAAAACCCTGTCTCAATAACAAACCAAAAAAAAAAAAAAAAAAAAAAAAGGATCAGTATTGAGCAGCTGAGAGTTAGTAGGGAGTTAGTAGGAAGGAGTTAGATTTATTCAAGGGCCAGAAATCTTGACAAGATAGAGGGAACCTCTTCAAAGTTCAATCTTAGGGGGCTCCAGGACTTTTAAAGGGAAGGAACAGAGAAACAGGGCAGGAATAGTACAGTTTAAAACAAAGGAGCTGAGAGAGTCACACTCTTCACTCTACTCAACTCTAAACAGTTCTCTACAGTTATTCCTACTTCCATTGTCCTAATGTTACAGGCAGCTGAATTAGCTAAAAGAATTATAGGCAGTGAGACAGGGCTAAGCCCTAGAAGAAGCCAGTGCGTAAGTCCAGATATCTTGCAACTGTGAGGGAGACAGATACCTCCTGCTGTGGGCCAGGTCTCAAGACAAAAGATCAAACAAATGCACCCATATCCTAAGGACTGATATTCCCTATCGCCCTGAGGAAGTCTGTAGTCACCATTCTAACTCCCTAAGGGGAAGATTCACTGTTCTCTAAGAATGCCTGCTTTCTGCATGACTCCTGTCTCAATTTGTCCCAAATTTAATCAACTTTACCTATACTATTAATCTTATTGGCTAATTATAATTATGTTCCACCTTCTGCCCATCTGCCTCGTGAGTTCCCAGTTTCCCCCACTTTGAACCCATCTTGCCCCATGATTTTACTCTATAAAAGTCCCTGGAAAGGACACAGTCCTTGGCAACCTGCTCAGAACCCCTTCTGGCTCTCTTGGACAAAAGCTCTCTTTCTCTCAATACATATATTCTATGCTTAACCTCCATTGTTCCTAAAATTCATTCTTCAATTTTAGAGAACAAAAACTCGCAGATATAGTAAGTTGGGAGTTTCATTCCCCTATATCAATATCACACATCTAGTAGGTTGGGAGTTTTTTTCCCCTTTATCATCAGGATCTAATGGAATGCAAAGGACAAAGGACAGATCCCTAAAAAACAAGAGAAATCTTGGAGGAAGTAAAATGCAAATGAAGAAGTTTGCTTTCCAGATATCAAAGGCCCACCTGTACTCTGGCACCATTGTTGCTTTTTTCACATTCACCAGTACCAAAAAATTGTATAATTCACAGCCTGAGTTTCCCAGGTGCCTTGTGGAACCTTTCTCCAACAAGCAGGAGATTTTCACTGTATTCTATTAAACACACATTTTGTTTTTGTAGGGATAAGTGCCCCCAAAGGTAGGGAACAGTTGGGGCAAAGGCCCCATTGAGCTTTATTAAAAATTAATAGACAATTATGACCTCTGCAGTCAGATTCAAAAGGCAAAGGCAGCTGGGATCTAGCAATTAGGATGAAAGGCAAAGAAACTAGCTCTGGGAAGGTCCCAGGGTAGGGACAGGGAGCACTGTAGGGAGGGAAAAGATAGGGGAAAACCCTCACTGAGTTTTATTAAATATTAATAAAGCAGTTTTGACTTCTATAGCCAGACTCTAGCAGTTAAAAAGTCCAAAACTAGCCGGGCGTGGTGGCCCATGCCTGCAATCCCAGTACTCGGGAGGCTGAGGTGGGAGGATCGTTGCAAGTTCAAGACCAGCCTGGGCTACAAAGTGAGCTCAAGGCCAGCCTGAACTGCATAGCAAGACCCCTCTCAAAAAAGACCAAAAAAAAAAATCTAACACTGAGAAATTAGAAAGCAAAAGGCAGCTAAACTCTAGCAATTAGGAAGACAAAGTCAAAGAACTCAGGACCAGAAGTTCCTAGATGGCACAATTAACATAAGAATTGTAAACTTCTTTACTTAATCCTCTATCTTAACTCCCTACCTATAAGATTCCCAACTCTAATTTTACCCTCCAAAAAACAGAAAAATGTCACATGATCGAAAATAAATAAATAAAACCTAAGAGTAAAATGAAAGACAAGACTGGGGATTTAGCTCAGCAGCATAAGTGCCTTCCTTGCAAGTGCACGGTCATGAGTTCGATCCCTGATACCAAAAAAAAAAAAAAAAATCAATTAAAATAAAATAAAATAAAATGAAAGACAAGCCAGGGAGCCAATCAGATCCCAAAAGCCTACATGGGACAAAGACCTCAATAAAAGCAGCTGCAGACAAGAAATTCTCAAGCAATTCCTTTTTCAGATTCTCCCTACTCATTCCAGAAGCTGTCTGGCATCTCTTTTCCTCTTTTCCCATCTTCAAATAAATTTTCTTCTTTTACTTTAAACTGCTTCTTTGGATTTTTATCAACACAAGCTTTAGGATAGCAAGGAGCTGCATGTCCCAGCAGAATAGTGCATGATATGGCACATCAGTGTCTGTCCATCCACCTTTGGACATTACAGGCTGGCATAGGGTGAAATGGTGTGTAATCCTCCCCAAAACATTACACCAAGTAGAGCAATCAACATAAGAATCATGTACTTTTCCTTTATTTAAACCCTAAATATAAGTAACCTGTCCATAAGGACCCCCACTCATAATCTTACCATCCACAATAGGTGACGAAAAGATTGCATGTCTAGGAAAAATCCAATGTTAATGTTGTAACCTATATTAAAAAAAAAAACCCTCATAAGTCTCCCCGGAGGCAAGAGAAATATCAAAGGTAACTCTAAGAGCAGAACAGGATGTTTGCCTAATCTAAACTTGCTTGTTAGCCCACCTGAACCCTGTTCTTCCCAAGAAATGTAACCGCCACGTTCCTGTTCTGTATTGTGCCACAAACCCCACCCCCCTGCACTGTGAGACCAGCAGCTGTTTGCTGGTTTTACAGGATAAAAACCTGCCTTTTAGCTGCTAGGTGTGCAGTCTTCCATATTGGCTACTGGAGGCTGTGTCACCAGGCCTGTGCTTTAATAAATAATTTTTTCCTTTCCAAATTATTTTCTCTGGCTTCTTCATACCCCAGGAAATGGGGGACTGTTATAACCCGGGCCCCGGTATAAAATTCAAGGAAGCAAGAGACCAAAAATTTAGGTAGCAAAGGCTTTATTTCCAGGCCTGGCAACGAGTCTCCAGGAGCCAATTTGGAGACTGTGTCCCAGAGACTGAAGGGGGGACTTTAAAAAGAGGCTGGAGGAAAAGGGGGGGAGAAACAAAGAAACCTGCAGAGCCATCAAACTTGTTGACCTGAGTCTGGAAACTGTATTGCTATCCACTTAGCTCTGACAATCTCGGCAGTTCCTGGTATTTCTCAAATTACTCCCATCCAACAGACTGACATTATCTCAGAGTGGCACATCTGCAGCAATATTTGGAGAAGAAAGTGGAGAGTTAATTATCCCAGGACAGCTCGTTTTCGCTAGTGGGTGCAAAGGGGTCAAAAGTTACAAGAAGCTGAAACTTCAGTTTTACAAAGATCTGATATCTAACTCATTTGATGCATACAGAACAAAAGGAAAGCACCGATTGGGGTTTGGGCCATAGTATTTCCCAGTAATTTCTTTGAAGCTAAACAGTTCTTAAAATTGGGGCAGGCTCATTTTATGATAGATCATCACTGGGTCGGGAAGAGGTCACCAGAAACCCAAATTCTTTATGGCCTAGATAGACAGGTGAGGGGAGAGGGAGGCAATAAGGCACCATACAGAACAGAAAACGGTGGTTATGTGTCAAGGTCAGGTAAAGGGTTAAACGCATACACAAATCTCTCTGCACACAAGCAAGTTTCTTCAAACAAGTGTAAATTAGTGGGCCATCCTAGTTTTCTTTAGCTCTTTAGCGGAGAATAGAGGCGCCTAACAGTGATTAACAACCCTTGTTAGCTTGTTTTAGCACAACTTCTGTAGTTTGTAGAGGGCAACAATGGTTAACATATCAATTAGGTGAGATTCTTGCAATTCTTTACAGAGGAGAGTATTGCTCACATATCAATTAGGTCACTTAACATAACAGTTAGGGAAAAGGGATAAAAAAACACATTTAGTAAGCCACATTGCAGGTTTGCTATAATACACAAAATAATGAAGATATTTTCTTAGAGTACAACAGGGACCACCACATTTGGGGGCTCATTGGGATGGAATAATAGCCCACCGACTCAATTCCTGAGGACTGATTTGCTAAGAGTAACTACTGGAGGCTCCCATTTGATTTAATTTTCTTTAGGGGGGACACCCTCATCCTTGGGAGATCAAATCCTTGTTGGAAATTGTAGATCATTTTGGAGTCTCTTGACTCATTTGGATCTTGGACCCCAGCAAGGCTGCCCTCCAATTTGATATTGGAATTTAAAGGGAAGCCTCCAGCCTATTTTGCCAGAGAAAAGTTGTTTTAATTTTAATGGTGGTTTTGTTTTGTGTCTTTGTGTAGTCCTGTCTTATCTCATGTCTTTTGTTCTAATTTTTCCTTTCCAGGACACTTGGGCCTGAGAGATCACATGTGCCCTTGGTTGCTCTGAGGGTGCCCACAGTTTTCTTTTTTTTTTTTTTTTTTTTTTTTTTGGTCTTTTTCCTTTTTATCGGTACCGGGGATCGAACTCACGACTTCCTGCTTGCAAGGCAGGGGCTTATGCCACTGAGCTAAATCCCCAGCCCCCCCACAGTTTTCTTTTAAACCCAGGCGACCCTCAGACCAGACAAAAAAAATCCTAGGTTTTGTGATTCTCTCCATATTGTTCTGTCTATTGTATTTTCTAACCTTTTCTCTTGATTTCCTCCTCTTACAAGAGATCACCAAGGCAAACAACAATGGGTCAGTCCGGTGCAAGAACTGCTCCCACGCCCCTTAGTCTTGTCTTGGATCACTTTAGAGAATTTGAGAGGTGGGCTGCACAGGAAGCCTGTTTTCAAAGGAAGACTAATGGTTTTTGCTTCTCAGGAGTGGCCAATAGGGACAAATGGTGTCTGGCCCCCGACCAGATCCTTTGACATGGGCACTGCCCAGGCTTTCCACCAGTATGTGTTTGGGCCCCCTTCTCACCCAGACGAAATTGTTTACATTCAGATTTGGATAGATCTCATCTATGATTCTCCATCGTGGATTCATTGTTCACCATGGGCGGAGGTGGTGGCAACATTGAAAACGAAACCAAAATCACCCGCGCCCAACTCCCAACCCTCTGCACCAGTTTTACCATCAGTGAAGGACCCCCTGGAAGACATCCTCCTCCCTCCCGCATATTCCCTTCCTAGGGACTCTTCACTGGACACCACCACCCCACCCCACTCCACCCCCCGCCCTCCCAGTCCGATCTGAACCCAAAACAGACCGAGGCCAAATAGGCCTGACTCCACCATGGCAGCGTCAGCACTCTGCCCACTTCGGGAAGTCCAGGGGACTTGATTTTTGTCTATACTCCCTTTTCCACTTCTGACCTGTATAACTGGAAGGGCCAAAGCCCCCCATTCTCCAAGGATCCCAAAAACCTTATTAGTCTAATTGAATCTATTTTTTCTACCCATCGTCCCACCTGGGACAACTGTCAGCAGATTTTAAGAGTTCTCTTCACCTCTGAAGAGTGAACTCGCGTGAGCTCTCTAGGGTGAAAAGGCCTGTTGGACCCAGACAGGACCCCCATGGCTGATCCAGAATGACTAGAGTGCTCATTTCCTTTATCCCATCCTGACTGGAACCCCAACACATCTGGAGGTAGGGAGGCTCTGACCCAATATCACCAACTGTTTCTAGTGGCACTCTTTGGAGCAGCTAAGAAGCCCACAAATCTGTCCAAGGTGTCAGAGGTAAGACAATTAGCTGATGAGTCCCCTTCTGCATTCCTGGGGCACTTCCTATAGGCCTATAGACTCTGTACTCCAACTGATCCCATCACACACGAGAATGAAAGGGCTATTGTTGCCTTTGTATCTCAGTCAGCCCCAGATATTAGAAAAAAATTACAGAAACTGGAGGGATTTGAGGGGATGCCCCTAAGTCAGTTAACAGAGATAGCACATAGGGTGTTTGACAACAGAGAGAGCTGTTAAGAGGCAAACAATAAGAAGGTCACAAAAGTATTAGAGCTGTTGTGCAAAAAAGAAGCTAAACAGAAAGAAAAAGAAAAGACAGATGAGAAAGATAAAAGGTGGCCCCCACTTGAAAAGAACCAATGTGTCTATTGTAAAGAAATAGGGCACTGTGAGCTGGGGATTTAGCTCAGCGGCATAAGCACCTGCCTTGCAAGCAGGCGGTCATGAGTTCGATCCCGGTACCGAAAAAAATGAAAAAAGACAAAAAAGAAATAGGGCACTGGCAGAAGGACTGCCCCAAGTTAAAGGCAAAAATGGAAAGGGAGGCTAAGACTTTGTTGAGCCAACAATAAGCCAGTCAGGGCTCAGATCCACCAACCCCCCCCCCCCAGCTGCGAATAACCTTGCAAGTGGGGGGAAAACCAGTAAATTTCCTGGTGGACACAGGCTCAACTTATTCTGTTCTAACTCAACCGTTGGGAACTCTGACTGACAACAAAGTAAACGTGGTTGGTGCCACTGGAGGGGGAAAATTATACCCGAAGGTGGTGGCCCAGTTAACTCGCTCTGGGCAAAATTCCACTATGCATAAATTTCTATGGGTTCCTGAATGCCCCAATCCACTGCTAGGAAGAGACCTTCTTCATAAAAGTCCAATTGAGTTTTCAGGCAGAGACCCCACAACTGATTCTAGGAACAACACCTGGGGAACAAATCAGGGTACTTGCCCTTCTTTCCTGAAGGGGAAAAATCATCTCCTCCCACTGCAGAGACTGATAGAGATCTCCTGAAGGCTTGGAAAGCAGAGATACCAGGAGTCCAGGCTGAAAATAACTCCCTGGTCTGGTGATAAATCAAGTTCCTCTGGTAATAGAGTTGTTGCTCCAGGTGTCTGCCATCCACCTTAGACAATATCCAGTAAGTTTACAGGCCCAAGGAATTACAAAACATAGTGCTAGATTAAAAGATAATAAGATTCTTGTACCTTGCATCTCTCCCTGGAATATACCATTGCTCCCAGTACAGAAGCCAGGGACCCAAGATTACCAGCCAGTGCAAGACCTCTGGGAAGTCAACAGGCAAGTGGTTACTCTGCATCCTACTGTTCTTATTCCCTACACCCTGCTGAGCCTTTTGAGCCCAGAGGACATTTGGTACTCAGTCTTGGACCTAAAAGATGCTTTCTTCACCCCCCGGTGGCTCTGTTAAGTCAACCCATTTTCGCTTTTGAATGGACTGATCCAGGGACTGGAGTAACTGAACAGTTGACTTGGATGCATTTACCATAAGGTTTTAAAAATGCTCCTACTTTATTTGATGAGGCCTTAGCTAGGGACCTGATGGGGTATCAAGAAGATACCCAGAGGTCATGTTTTCACAATATGTTGATGACTTATTAGTGGCTGTTAAAACCTTTGAGGATTGCAAGGAAGCAACCAAGGCCCTTTTAATAACTTTAAATGATTTGGGATACAAGGTTTCAGCAAAAAAAAAAAAAAAAAGACACAGATATGCCAGCAGACAGTGACCTACCTGGGATATCAATTACATGGCAGAAAAAGGACCCTTTCAAATAAAAGGGTTCAAGCCATCCTACAGATACCAGCACTAAAAAACAAAAAGCAAGTCCGTGGGTTTCTTGGTGCAGTTGGATATTGTAGGCTCTGGATATTAAACTTTGCTGAGATAGCCCAGCCACTATATGACTCTTTAAAAGGGCAAACACAGGGCCCACTGGAATGGACAGACATGCAAGAGACAGTCTTCTAACAATTGAGGCAGGCCCTAACGGATACCCCTGCACTAGGACTCCCTAACATAATCAAGCCATTTTTCTTGTATGTGGATGAGCTGAGAGGGATTGCAAAGAGAGTAATAACCCAGGAACTGGGGCCCTGGCAGAGACCAATAGCCTGTCTCTCTAAGAGGCCAGACACAGTGGCCACCAGTTGGCCACCATGCTTAAGGATCATTGCTGTGGTGGCTATGTTGATAAAGGAAACTAAAAAGCTCACCTTTGGCCAGAAGGTCACTGTGATAACCTCTCACTCACTTAAGACTCTTATCCAGGCCCCTCCAGTTCGGTGGCTATAGAATTTGAGGATAATGCATTACCAAGCACTACTTTTAGATCCTGACTCTGTTGTTTTCAAGTCCTCAGTGGCCCTGAATCCAGCCACACTGCTGCCTGATGAGGATCCATCAGCCCCATAACATGAATGCTCCATCTTGATTGACAGCTACCAGAGCCTTTGATCCAACCAGAACAACAAACCTCTAGAAGGGAAACCATCATTCTTCTCAGACGGTAGCAGCTACATGTACCAAGGTAAATGAGTTGCAGGGGCGGCTGTGACCTCCTAGACTCAAATTTTGTGGGCACAGAGGCTGGACTCTGGCACTTCTGCTCAGCAAGCTAAACTCATCACTTTGACAAAAGTCTTGAAACTGGCTGAAGGTAAGCGGATTAACATCTACACTGAGAGCAGATATGCTTTTGCTACCACTCATGTACATGGGGCAATTTATCGGGAGAGAGGACTATTGACCTCAGCAGGAGATAAAATAAAAAATGTCCCACGATTATTAGACCTACTGGCAGCAATTTGGTTACCTGAGAAAGAGGCCATCATACATTGCAAGGCCCACCAAAAAGGAGATGATCCCATTATCAGGGGAAACAATTTGGCTGATATGGCAGCCAAAGAAGTTGCCATAAAATCAGTGGGGTTGGAAGAAGGGGATATAGAGGAAACCACTACTACCCTCTTGCTGATGTGTCTGACGTTATCAGAACCTGTGTACACACAAAAGGACCTCTACTTGGCTGCCCAACTCCAGGCGAAGCCCGACATTCCAGGAGGCTGGTATCAGTTACCAGATAAGAGAATCTTGCTTCCCAAAGTCCTCAGATGGGAGCTCATTCAGCAAGCTCACCAGTCCACTCATTTGGGAGGATCAAAACTAGCCAAGCTCTTTCAGGACCGATTCTTTATACCCCAGCTGTCCAAATTGACAGCAGCTGCCAGTTCAAGATGTCCTCAATGTCAAATACTTAACCCAAAATGACAGCTCTGATAGAACTATGGGGGCCCAGCGGTGGCTGAAAAGATAAGAAGTATGAAATATAAATGACCTTTATTTTGAGAATGCGGGGAGAGATACCCCCAACCCCCTGGAGCATAGCATCTCCCCTCGGGGTCGGTGATCTCTCCATGGAACACGTGGAGTGGAGGCATATAAGTAGCCTCGGTTTGGGATGGAACCTAAGGGGGCATTAGAGATGCACAGGTAGCCCATTGGTCTTTGTTTGGCACCATAGGTAAATTCCTAAGGGTGGGGGAGATGGAGCTCCTTGGTTCCGGCTGAGGCTTTACTGGCTACAGTGTCCTGTCTGGGCCAAAACAGTTTCATATCCCATCTTATGATTATTATTATGAAAAGGGGCAAAGAGTTCTTTCTTTAACTGCTTCCTGCTGGAAGAGAGGTCTATACTGGGGTCTAGGGAAGTCAACCGGATGACGGTTGATGCCCAGGTAGAAGCTGGTGCCAGGTGTTTTAGCCAGGACAACTTCACTGGTGAATGCATGTATGTTAGACTGGAAAAACAAAGAGGCAAGATGTTACGAGGAGGCATGGCACTATCATATTTAAGGATCCAGGTGAGGTAAAAGGGAAGGTGCCTTTGATTTAGACATGTCATTATATCAGGACCATGTTAAGGTAGAAACATTTCCACGGTGAAGTAGAATTCTGAAAAATAAGTGTGGGGTTAGGAGGAGTGAAGTTATGAGAGGTTATTACTCCCCCATCTGAAAGGGTAAAAGTAAAGACAGTAGGTAGGTAAGGCTTGTCTCTGCTATGCATGACATTGGAGTCTTTAGGAAATACTGTTAAGAGTCCTGCTGTAAGAAGAATAAGAAATTAGAAACCAAATTGGATAAGAAAAACATGACAGCCTGAGAGTTGTGGCTGTGAGGCCTTCGTAAGGCAGAGATGAGTAGGCATAAGGATGGTTGGATCTAGAGAATGAGTGATGCGAAACCAGAATGGCAGTCTAGCAACTTTGATCACTGTTGAGGTTGCCAAGAATATCAGGTATGAGTCGCTGTAACCTGGTTATAGTCCTTGGAATGATTTGCTGTAACAGGATTTTAGCAAGTATATCAGCAGTCTCCCTGGTTGTGTGAAAGGCTTTTATGTATTCTGAAAAAGTATAAATAAAAGTGAGAAGGCAAAATTTATCTGTCAATCTTGACCAGGGTTGCCTGAGAAATTGGTGAATAAGAAAGGAAGGAGGTGGTCTTATATCACTGAGGAGAGGTTTACTAGTGATAACGGGTGTAAGCTGTTGAGGCCTCAGTGTGTCTAAGTCAGTCTGTATAAACACAAGGGAATGAAAAGCATTTTAAGATTTAGGACTGGGACCTGCACAAAATAGGCCCTGTTTATAAATGGCATAGGTTGACCCTCAATGTCTCCTAGAGATTGAGGACTTATTATGGTGGCCTGAAAACTCAGGAAGAACTCTGTACATATGGCCTCTATGTCCACAAATATAGAGAATATCTTACCTGAGACTTTTAGTGGGACTTGTACTCTGAGATGGACACCCATAAAGGGGGCTGTTGTTGGCCCTGAGCCCCATCAGTCTTCAGCAGCAAGTTTAAGCAGATGTGTCAGTGATGAATCTGGCAGTGTTGGCATTTCCTGTGAGGGCTGGAAGTTAGAATGGCTTACCCACTCTCTGGTGACTAGGACAGCCCAATAGCCCTGGGGTAAGGTCCCAAAGGAACACCAGGATGGGGCACTTTCTTGCCCAATATCTTCTGCTGCATTTGAGGAATGGTCAATGGGGGGCCCAGGCAGCTCCACCTTGTGTTAGTTTACCTGTCTCAGAACTCCAAGTGTCACAAGTGTTATTATCTCTGTTGTTGAAAACATGAAAAGTCATATTAAGGTCTCTATGAGGTTTGAAAGTCAAGTTTTGCCTTTTTGTCTGGGATTTGGACTACAGTAGAAGGTATCTGTAGAATTAAGTAAGTATGCAAGAGTCAAATATAATCAACAGGGTATTTATAATTTTAGTTAGTGACTTCCCATGAGGAGGACAGGTCCAGAGAATTTTAGGGCCTGACATGTCATTTATGTCATATATATAAGTATCTCTTTATGTTATTAAAATGTCTAATGACATCTGATTTTTGGAGAACGGCCTGTTTAATTAATTTTTTCTTTTTATTTAGGAGAGAAGTCATCTACAGTGTTATTTAATATCAGTTGAATATAGTTAATTATGGCTCAGTGGAGGGCTGAGCCAGGACAGGCAGATAGGCTGGGAAAAGGTTTAAGTTTGGCTTCTGCCACAGTGCCAGTTTTGTTGTTTTGCATGCATCATACAACCCTTGTCTTGGAAAAGAGCTAGTGGTTCCCAGGAAAAGGAATGTATAATTATTTTTAATTTTAGTTGTTAAACATCTCTAAGCATATATCTGGATCTACAAGAAAACATTTGTCATGGCTGGAACACAAAAAGGCAGCAGAAACAATCTGAACTTTATATCTGAAAACATGAATACAGGATCAGATCACAATTGTGTGCTGCACTGGTCTCTGTGCTGGCAGACAGAGCCGTACCCATGCTTGGGGGTGGGGCTGGGATCTCTGGCATGCAGCACATAGGTGGAACACGCAGAGTGGGTGAGGTGCTTAGGGCAGGTGGGGTGCCAGGGTGGGGGTGGTGCATACAGAGTGAAGGTGGGATGAGCGTCTGGACATAGCATTCAGGGCAGGGCTGGGACTGCCCCCGGAAACACACACAGGGTGACAGCAGTGCCAGTGGCAGTAGTGGTGTGTGCTGGGAGGCAGAGTTGAGACATCTCGTGAAGCTGGGGCTGCTCCTGGAGTTGAGGCCGGTAGCCAACCTACGTGGAGCTAAGCCACCACGTGGAGGAACCACTTGCAGGACGCATGGATTAGGGCACAGCATTAGAGCTGGATTCCACGCGGGTCCACCGCATGAGAGCTGAGATACCACGTGGAGTTGGGGCACAGCATGAAAGCTTAAAGCAGTAGTAACTCCCAACACTGTTTGGGCTGGAGCGGCATGAGAGCTGAAAGTAGCCCGCGCATATCTCTCAACACCGTTTGGGCGCACTTCCCCATCCCGGCAGGGAAGGACATGAGAGTCTTTCAGTGTGGACATAAGCTGGACCAGCAAGACTCTGCCTTGGGCTATCCGAACCCAAAGGACATGAGAGTCCCCCAGTGTGGATACAGGTTGGCTGAGAAAGACTCTGCCTTGGGCTATTAAACGTGAAATGTCATTCGAACCCACAGAAAGGGGGAGAAAACCCGCCTGGGGCCTGGCCCAGCCACAATCTCCAGGGGGTTGCTCACCTCAGGTAAATTGGGCCAGTGTTGTTCATGAACCGGCAGCAACAAGTTTACAGCTCCCGAGTGTAGAAATGAGGAATTAATGCAGGATGCCCAGTCCAGTCCTGGTCCTGAACAGCAGGAGACTCAAACTGAGAAAGCCCCAGGAGTCTCTCATCTGCCATTCCCAGCAGATATGACAGAACTGTGGGGGACTGGTGGCGGCTGAAAGGATAAGAAGCATGAAATATAAATGACCTTTATTTTGAGAATGCGGGGAGAGATACCCCTGATCCCCTGGGGCGCAGCATCTCCCCCTGGAGTCGGCAATCTCTCCGTGGAACACGTGGAGTAGAGGCATATCAGTAGCCTCGGTTTGGGGTGGAAACTAAGGGGGCATTAGGGATGAACAGGTAGCCCATTGGTCTTTGTTTGGCACCATAGGTAAATTCCTGGGGGGGGGGGGAGATGGAGCTCCTTGGTTCTAACTGAGGCTTTACCAGCTACAGTGTCCTGTCTGGGCCAAAATTTTTCAAGCACCTCATGGAAACTACTCATTTTCAGGGAACTTACCCAGGAGAACACTGGGAAATAGACTTTACTGAAATGAAGAAGCCGGGTCTCCAGGGACACAAATACCTGCTAGTGATGGTTGACACCTTCACTGGGTGGGGGAGGCATTTCCCACCAGGTCAGAATCAGCTCTCACAGTTGTTAAAAAGTTGTTATATGAGATCATTCCTCATTTCTGCTTATCCTTATCTATGGGGTTTGACAATGGTCTGGCTTTCATAGCCCAGATAACTCAAAAACTAACCCAGGCCTTACAGATTGATTGGAAACTTCATACCGGCCTCATAACTCAGGGCAAGTAGAGAGGATGAATCACACATTAAAAAATATGATTACAAAGCTGTCTCTAGAAACCAGTGATAATTGGGTAAGTCTTTTCCCTTTTGCCCTTCTGCAGACCCAATATACTCCTTATGTTTCTGGTATATCCCCTTTTGAAGCAATGTACAGGAGGCCCCCTCCTCTCATTCCAAAACTCTCTGAGGAAAAATTGGCGGAATTGACTAGCCAAGATCTCATTAAGTCCCTGCAGGCTCTTCAGCCCATCTTGACCTCTATACATCAGTTATTCAGGCTGAAGCATCCTCTGGTAGACTCTCACTCTGAGTCCAGCCTGCTGGTGGAACCCAGTACTCTAGTCTTAATCAATGAGACACCTTGAGCCTCACTGGGAGGGACCCTACACCATGGTCCTCAGCTCTCCCACTGCAATAAAGGTGGCTGGAAAAATGCCTCAGATCCACCACTCTCATGTGAAGGTTCTGGACACCCAAGGAGACCAACCTTCCCAGGACCAATGGACTGTGCAGCAGACTGGTAATCACTTAAAGTTAAAATTGACTAAGCATAGTTAAATTGTAGCAGGCATGTGCTGCTTAGCTTGCTTGCTTTTGCCCCTTCTGTCCCACTACTGGTGACTTTAATGGTGCTATTACCAACCTTACACAGTGGGTTTGGACCTCCTGTAAGCAAAGAACAGCTGTCCTGTTGCCTGACACAGAGGTTTTACTTGGGAATGAGCCTGTCCCCATTCCTGGATTACATTACAGGCCACTCAAAGCGTTCAATTTATTCCTTTATTGGTAGGTCTGGGAATATCAGGAGCTTTGGGTATGGGGGCAGCAGGAATGGGGGTCTCTGTTCAACTTTCCAACCAGATCATTAAAGATGTACAGGCATTATCTAGTACCATTCAGGACATTCAGGATCAGATAGATTCATTAGCTGAAGTGGTCCTTCAAAATAGAAGAGGGCTAGACCTCCTGAAAACCTGGTAAAAAGAAGAAGAGAGCTATTTGAAAACCCCCTTTGAGTGTCTGCCCTTGCTTGGACTGTTGCTAGGACTGCTTGGTTTTAATAGACCCCTGTATAGTCAATTGGCTAACTACCTTTATCAGGCAGCAAGTACAAGATGTGAGGCTGATGGTGTTATGCCACCAAGGTTATGAAATGTTACTTGTTCACCATCAAGATTAGTTCTCAAATATTCCCCCAAAGATTTGGAGAAGCAGAGATAAAATCAGTGGGAAATGTTGTAACCTATATAAAAAAAAAACCCTCATAAGTCTCCCCAGAGGCAAGAGAAAGATCAAAGAGCAGAACAGGATGTTTGCCTAATCTAAACTTGCTTGTTAGCCCACCTGAACCTTGTTCTTCCCAAGAAATGTAACCGCCACGTTCCTGTTCTGTATTGTGCCACAAACCCCGCCCCCCTGCATTGTGAGACCAGCAGCTGTTTGGGGTTTTACAGGATAAAAACCCTGTCCTTTAGTTGTGAGGTGCACAGTCTTCCATATTGGCTACTGGAGGCTGTGTCACCAGGCCTGTGCTTTAATAAATAATTTTTTCCTTTCCAAATTATTTTCTCTGGCTTCTTCATACCTCAGGAAGTGGGGACCACCACAGCTAAAATGAAAGAGAAGCCTAGCAGCCAATCAAATTCCAGGAGCCTATATAGGAAGAAGAAACTAGTACAGGGGAATGAAACTCCCAACCTACTATGTCCACAAGCTCGTGTTCACTAAAATCAAAGAATCTTAGGAACAACGGAGGTAAAGAGAATATATTTATTGAGAGAAAGAAAGCTTCTGTGTGAAGAGAGAAAGGAGTTCCAAGTGGGTTGCCCCCGACTCTGTCTTTCTCAAGGACTTTTATAGAGTAAAACCATGGGTTCAAGGTGGGAAAGACTGTGAACCCCCAAAGCAGATGAGCATAAGGTGGGACATAACTATAGTCAGCCAGTAAGATTAATAGTTCAGGTAAAATTGATTACATTAGGAACAAATGGAAAAGCAAGTCAGTAGGAAGCGGGCATTTTGGAGCTGTAACCTTTCCCCTAGAAGGATGGGATAGTGACTCCAGGGTGAGAGGGAACTAATTAGAATATCAGTCCCCAGGATGTAGATGTTTCTGTTAGATCCTTTGTCTTCAGGTCTGGCCCACAGCAGGAGGTGTCTGTCTCTCCCACAGTTGCAAACTATCCGGGCTTTGGGCAGCTGGCTCTTTGAGGACCTAGCCCAATCTCACTGCCTATAATATTTCTGACTAACTAGGATGCCTGCAACAAAACATTGTAAGAGTAGATGATGTCGGAGGCTGGGGATTTAGCTCAGTGGCATAAGTGCCTGCCTTGTAAGAACGTAGTTGTGAGTTTGATCCCCAGTACTGATTAAAAAAAAAAAAAAAAAAAAAACAAGAGTAGATGATGGCAAGAGATCACAAGCAGGGGCTGGGGATTTAGCTCAGCGGCATAAGCCCCTGCCTTGTAAAGCAGGCAGTTGTGAGTTCGATCCCTGGTACCAATAAAAAGAAAAAAAAAAAGAGAGAGAGAGAGAAAGAAAAAAAAAAAAAGAGACCACAAGCAATTCAGTTTGGAATTTTCTCTACTCTTCCAAATAGTTGCTGTTATCTCTCTCTTCCTCTTTCCCATTTGTTTTTAACATTAAATGCAGCCTCTTTAATTCTTTACTGACACTGACTTAGAATGCCAGGACTGCTTTTTTGAGCAAAATAGTGCTTTGCAATCCATGATTTGATGCTACATTGTATTCCCCACTGCTTGTGGCATGCTGTTTTAGGGGGGTTTGTTGTTAGTTTTTTTTAATTAATTAGGTATATTGATACATTTTAGGTATACATAATTAGCACATTCATTACAGGGAATTTGTACTTGTACATGATATAAATTGATTCTTTTTTTCCCCATTCCCCTCCCTATTTGCAAAAGCTTTGTTTCCATTTTTTTCTTTACTCATTTTGTTCTTTTCCTTTCCTTCCTTACCCCCTGCCCTCTCTCTAGTTCCCCTTCCTATTTGTACATTTTCTTCCTATTTCACAATATCTATTATATATTTTGATCCTTATTTATGCTTTCAGTTTCTCACACCAGAGAAACAATGCATTATCTGACCTGTGGATATGATTTGTTTCACTTAAGAGTATTATCTCAGGATGCAGCTGAAAGGTTCTCACCTCAGTAGAAATTATGGCGGTGGTCTAACGAGGCAGAAGGCCAAAGCGGGAACACCTACCACTTCCTGCTTTTTCCCCAGGTCCTGTTTGCACACAAAGAAAACTCCAATTGGCTGCTCCCATGTCAGCAATGCCCACCTTAAGTGCCACTCCAGTCAGAGGTTATATGTATATCCCATACCCCATGTTCCGGCAGAGAAAGCCAGGCCCCAGCAGTCATGGAGTTCTCTCTACATCCTTAGAATAAAGGCTGTTTTTACTTTATGGTCTTGCTTTTATCGCATTGAAAACCCTATCATTTGGGAAGGCAGAATGAGTGGCTCCTGGGAATCCCTCCCAGTTTGAGTCCTCTGCCTCAGAACCACCTTTTTCTTCCTTTGGGACTGTTTACTTGCCACCGCTAATCCACATGCAACCTTCCTCACTGAACACAAGTGAGCTACTCTCCATCTGGGGTTTTCTGTTTCTGTTCTTTAGCAAGCTTGTGACAGAAAACCTATACTGCTGTGTTTGAACAGGGATACTAGTTTTCATGCTCAGGTCTTAAGGCTTGAGGCAAGACTGACATTTTTGTTTGCTGGGACCCCACCCCACACTTTTTGGGTGACCTGGCCTAGGAGAATGGGTGTTGGGACTTTCTGTGTCATACTTTCAAAACAGGTGACAGTCTCTTTTGTTAAGTGTGACCCAGCACAACTTCCATGTTCCTTGGGAGAGAGCTAAAGCTCTTATGTCCCAAGGTGAAGTTGTTATCTCAGTTCACTTATAATCTCAGTCATGGGGACCACTTCCTGGTCCCAAAAAACACACCTCTGGGATACTTAGTTCATAACCTTGATGCTCTTGGCCTCTAGATGGCTATGAAAACCAAAAACCTGATCTTTTATTTATGTTTTTGTCACAATGGCAGCAAGTTGGCAAAAACCCTTCATCTTTAGGCCTGTTTCACTTTAAGGACGTGTCTTTCTCTCACTGTCTTCTGTGATGGCCCAAATACTTTGGCTCACTCTGCTCCACCAGCATCTCTCTCCCTCCCCACAACACCCATTTAGATGAGGCGGCTCCTGTCTTTACGGCTCCTCCCCTGCATCTCTCATACCAGCCCCACAGCCTTCTCAGCCAGAGGTTTCTTTGCACCCAGTGCCGTCCTCTCCCATCACCACCCAAGCCATCTGTTCTGTCAGAGGGTTCTTTGTCCCCTTCCCCTGCATCAACATTTTCTCTACCGGCTCACTATACATGGTCTCAGGCACTCCAGCCTTCTGGCAGGCCACATGGTTGACAGCAGCCATGTTGCTGCAGCTCAAGTAGAGGACAGGCACCATCTTGTGGCCCTCCACCATGTGGCAGGGTGCTGCCATCTTGCGACAGTCTCAAGATCAATAGCCGCCCCCTTGTGGCCCTTCATGCAATCAGCAGCAGCTAGGCTGCCGCGGGTCACATGATGACCGGCCAACAGCCTGTGTTTCCTTATCGCATGGTGATGAACGACTGTTTTATAGCCAATCATCCAGTAATTACGCCTGCTGGATAGTAGGCTGCTCAGTGGCCATCTACTCCACAGCCTTCTCAGCCTCCATCTCTAATTTAGTTCAAATTGGCCAAATCCTATTCATCAGTTTTGCAGACACAACCCTGGTCAGGACTGGCAGATAGATTTTACACACATGTCCTGCCACAAATTTCTCAAATATCTTCTCACCTTTGTTTGTACTTTTTCAGGATAGGTAAAAGCCTTTCCCATAACCAGGGAGACTGGTTATACTGATATACTTACTGAAGTCCTGTTACAGGAAATCATCCCAAGGACTACAACCAAGGTGGAGCGGCCCCTACCTGGTCTTCTTGGCAAACCCAACAGTGGTCAAAGTTGCTGGACTGCCATCCTGGTTCCACATCACTCAAGCTGTGCCCTCCCAGCCCTAAATCTAACCATCCTATCACCTACTCATCTCCATCTCACCAAAGCCTCACAGCCACAACTCTCAGGCTAAGTCATGTTTGTTATCCAATTTGGTTCTTAAATCCTTATATTCTATTAATTAATTATCTTTTTTACAGCAGGGGTCTCAACAGTCTTTCCTAAAGACTCCCATATCACGTGTAAGATCATCTTCATGTTATTCAATGGACAACTGTCTTAGTTCTCTCTACTCTCAGCTGTTTAGTGAAACATGAGATCCCTGTGGGCCTAGGCTCTGACCTCCCTTATAGTGACACAGCTATGGCCCTCCTCAACCCTCTTATTCTTTCCAGCTCAACTCCTGGACCAGAGACAATCCCTACCTACCTACACTCTTAACTGTTATCCTTTCAGATGGGGGAATAATCACCTCCCATAACTTCACTCCTAGAATAATCACCTCTCATAACTTCACTCCTCCTAACCCCACACTTATTTTTCAGAATTCTCCCTCACCATGGTAATGATTCTACCTCACCGTCGTCCTGATAAAATGACATCTAAATTAAAGTCACCTTTCCTTTTACCTCACCTGGCTCCTTAAATATGATAGTGGCCTGCCCCCACATAGCACCTTTTCTCTTTGTTTTTCCAGTCTAACATGTGGGCATTTACCAATGATAAAGCTGTCCTGGATGAAACACCTGGCACCAGCTTCTGCATGGGCATCAACCATCATCCCGTCAATCTTCCTAAACCCCAATATGATGCCCCCTTTTAGCAGGAAATAGTAAGAGGGAGACTTCGCCCTTTTCCTAACAGTATGTATATCCTATGTCCCATATTCCGTCAGAGAAAGCCAGACCCTGGCAGTCATGGAGTTCTCTCCGTGTCCTTAGAATAAAGGCTATTTTTACTTTATATTTTCCCTTTTATAGTCTCTCTTTTATCATGCCAAAAAACTTACCAGCAACTATTTAGCTAGCAATGTCTCAAACTTATCCTTTATGGAAGAGTAATACATCATTGTATAAAAAAACACATCTTCTTTATCCATTCATCAATTAATGGCCATTTGGATTATTTCCAAGATTTAGCTATTATAAATTATTCTGTAGTAAATATGGCTAGGCATATATGGCTATGGTTTGAAGCTTTTAATTCTTTTGGGAAGATACCTGGAAAGGAATTAACTGGTCACATGGAACCTCTAGTGCTAGTTTTTTGAGGAATCTCTACACTGATTTCCAGGGTGGTTACACCAGTTTCCACTCCCATCAACAGTGGAGAAGTGTTTGTTGTTGTTGTTGTTTGTTTGGGGGGGATTTGGGGGGGGGTGTTTTGTCCTACAGCCCCATTAGCATTTATTGGCTGATTTTCTTTTTTTTAATCCATTTTATTCAAGGCTAAAAAGAAAGAAAAAAGATTTTTAAAAAACTGCGACAAAATTTCAGAACACATCAATCAGGGGACAACAATGGTACATACACTGCACACTGTCACCCTCAAATCATTCACTCAGAGCACAAAACATCTTGCTTCAATTGTCTGAACATTACCAGCACAAATTTTTCTCTTCAAAGAACTCGGAGAAATTAGTAGTATAACTATCTTAACTAATATATATATATATATATATATATATATATATATACACATATACATATGTTGTTCCATTCAGCTTCTCACACTAATGAGACAATATGATGTTTACATGTGTCTTACTTATTTCATTCATGAGTATGTTCTCAAGTTGCATCCATTTACCTATAAAAGTATCCAGTTTATCCTTCTTTATGGCTGAGTAGTATTCCAGTGTATAAAAATATAGCATTTTTATCCATTCCTCAGTTAATGGGCATTTAGGTTGCTTCCAAGATCTGGCTAATGGGTGGGGATATAGCTCAGCAGTACAATGCCTGCCTGGCAAGCACCAGGTTGTGAGCTCAGTTCCAGTAACAAAAAAAAAAAAAAATGATCTGGCTGTTATAAACTGTGCTGCTATAAACATGAGTGCACATATATTGCTGTGATATGATGTTTTTGGGGGGAAGTACCCAGAAGGGGAATAGCTGGGTTGAATAGGATCTCCAATCCTAGTTTTTGAGGAATCTCCTCTTTGATCTTCACAGTGGTTGCAGTAGTCTGCCTTCCCACCAACAGTGGAGAAGAGTTTCTTTTCCCCCACAGCCCCTCCAGCATTTGTTACTGCTTGATTCCTTGATAATAGACATTCTTTCTGAGGAGGGATGGAATCTCACTGTGATTTTAATTTGCATTTTTCAAATGACCAATGACATTGAATTTTTTTTTCATATATTTCCTTACCATTTCTACTTCTTCATCTGAGAAGTGTGTATTCATTTCAAATGCTCATGTATTCATTGGGGTCTTTATATTTATGGAGGTTAATTTTTTTTTTACTTATTTATGTTTTCTAGACATTAGTCCTTTAAGGAAGAGCTGATCAAAAGGTCTTCCTATGTTTTGGGTTGTCTCTTCATTCTGTTGTTGGTTTCTTTTGCTATACAAACGTTTTTCAATTAGACAAGATCCCAGTTGTTGCTTCTTTGTGGTATACCCTGTGCAATCAAGGTTTTGTTCACAAAGTCTTTGCATCAGTGCCTTCAAGAATTCTACCTATTCTACCATCCAGCAAATTTAGTGTTTCTGTTCTAATATTTATATCTTTAGATCCATTTGATTTTAGTTTAGTGTATGGTGAGAGATATGGATCTGGCCAGGCATTTCAGCACTTGGGAGGCTGAAGGAAGAGGATCACTGAAGTTTGAGGGCCAATCTGATTGTATAGTGAAAGCCTGTCTCAAAAAGACCAAACAAAACAAAAAAAATGAGATAGGTCTAGTTTTAATCTTTGACATGTAGAAAGCCAGTTTTTCCAACATTGTTTATTAAAGAGGCTATCTTTCTTTCAATGACTGTGTTTGGCTCCTTTGTCAATTATAAGATGACTGAAAGTGTCTGGAGTTGTTTCTGCATCTTCTAATCTGTTCCACTGATCCTTGGATGTTTTTTGTTTTGTTTTTGTTTTTGGTTTTTGTTTGTTCATTTTTTGCCAGTACCATGGTATTTTTATCTTGTAGCTTTGTAGTATAATTTCAAGTCAGAAATTGTAATGCTTCCTGAATTGCCTTTGTTTCTCTGAATTATCTTTGCTATTGTAGATCTATTCTAAATCCAAAAAAATTTTAGGATTGTTTTTCTCTAATTCTATGAGAGACGCTATTAGAAGTTTGATCAGGATTTCATTAAATCTGTATAACAATTTTGGAAATATGGCCATTTTAACTATATTGGTTCTTCTACCCAAGAACAAGGGATATCTTTCCATTTTCTGATATCTCCTTTTTCAGAGTACTATAGTTTTCAATATAGAGGTCTTTTACTTTCTTCATTAGACTGATCCCGAGGTGTTTCAATTTTAGGTGCTATTGTGCAAGGTGTTGCTTCCTTAATTTCTTTCTCAGTGAGTTTGTTATTCATGTACAGGAAGGCTACTGATTTTTGAGTGTTGATTTTATACCCAGCTATGCAATTGAATTTGGTCATTGAATCTAGAAATCTTTTGGTGGAGTTTTTGTAGTTTTCTGTTAGAGTATCATGTCATCTGGAAATAATGTTAACCTCTTTTTTAATTTTTTAAAATTTTATTTTAAAGAGAATAAAACCAAATAAAACAAATAAAGCCAATCAAAACAGAACAAAGAAAGCGTTATAGAACTTCAAAACAAGATAATAGGAAATCAACAATAGCTACCATAATACCTCTTATTATCTTCCAAATTACTGTCCATACTATTAGATATAATAAAATAAAACAAAACAGAATAAAACCAATCAGAACCAAACATACAACAAAGCAAAACAGTAAGAACAATATTGAATTTCAAAAACAAGAGAGAAAAAAACAAGAGAGAAGAAAATCCCCCATATTTGCTATATTGTGTGTTGTTATCCTGTTAATAAGTGCTCAAACTATCAGCCTTAGGCCTGAAAAGCCAATCAAAGAATACAAGCATTAAGTTGTTTTGGTACCTTAATTGCTATCAACTCAGCCTGTCCTCCAGATCAGCTGGTTGCTTGTGAGAAGGGGAAAGTAACTGTTCTTGTCTCCCAGCCTATACACTGGTTGGCTCACAGGAAGAGTGAACTGGCTTCTTGTTACTTCTCCCAGGCCCAGTATGGCTTTCACCACTGATTTATGGGAAGAGTGAATTGACTTATTTCTCCTCCTGAGAACTGCAAGCTGGAGCTGATTCATGGGAAGGGTAAACTGTCTTCTTGTCACTCCTCCCAGGTGAAGCATGGCCTCTGCTGACTCACAGGAAGGGCAAATTGTCTTGTTTCTCCTCTTGGGCCCAATATGGCTTGTACCAGCTCATGGAAAGGGAAAACTGGCTTTAAAAGTTGTTTCTTTCCTATCCTTATTCCTTTTATTTCTTTCTCTTGTTTAATTACTCTGCCTAGTGTTTCCAGAACTATATTGAATAAGAGTGGTAACAGTTGACATCCTTGACTTGTTCCTCATATTAGAGTGAAATCTTTCAATTTTGTTCATGTGATATGAGGTTTATTGATTTATTATAGATGACTTGTATCAGATTGAGACAAAGACCATCTACTCCAGTATTCTGTAGAGTTTTTATCATAAATGGGTGTTGAACTTTGTCAAATGCATCTATTGAGATGGTCATATGGTTTTTGTTCTTGGCTCTGTTAATATGGTGCATTAAATTTATTAATTTGCACATGTTAAACCGTCCCTGCATCCTTTGACTATAGTGTATAATCTTCTTGATGATTTACTGCATTCTGTTTGCCATTATCTTATTGAGGATTTTTGCATCTGTGTTCACTGGGAAGATTGGCCTGTAGTTTTTGTGGTTGTTGTTGTATTGTAATTGTATCCTTCTCTGGTTTTGGTATCAGAATAATGCTTGCTTTCAGAAATGATTCTGAAACTATTGCTTTCCTTTCAGTTTCATTAAAGAGTTTAAGAAGTAGTGACATTAAGACTTTAAATTTGTTATAGAATTTAGCCATCAGGATTAACTTTGTCAGGGCCTGGGTGTTTCTTCTTTGGTAGGTTTTAATTACATCTTCAATGTCATTAACTGATATTGGTTTATCTGGAATTTTTATATCTTCTCAATTCATCATCAGTAATTCACATGTATTTAGGAATCTGTCTATTTTTCCTGTGTTATCCATCTTATGGACAGGAATTCAAAATAGGTATTAATAATCTGGATTTCTGCAGAATCTGTTGTGATTTCATCCTTCCTAATTGTATGGATTTGAACATTTTCCTTCCTGTTTTTGATAAGGTTTCCTAAGGATTTGATAGTTTTATTTAATGTTTCAAAGAATCAACTCAATTCATTGATTCTTTGGACTGCTTTTTAGTCTCCACTGCATTAATTTCTGCTCTGATCTTTATAATTTCCTCCCTTGTAGAAGCTTTGAGCTTGAACTGTTCTTTTTCTAGAAACTTCAGTTCTAACATGGGGTTGCTTTTTTAGTGTATTTTATTTTCTTGATATGGGTGTTCACTGCTATAAATTTCCCTCCTAGGGATACTTTCATTGTGCCCCATATATTCCAGTATGTAGTGTTGACACTATTATTGAATTGTATAAATTATCCAATTTCTGCTTTAATTTCATCTGTGAACCATTGGTTGATCATGAGTATGTTATTTCATTTCTATGTGTTTATGCAGTTTTTGTGATTCTTTTGACCACTGATTTAAAATTTCAATGCAAAATAGACTAATAATATGCATGGGATAATTTCATTCCTCTGCATTTATTTAAGCATGTTTTATGAACTAATATGTGGTCTATTTTTAGAACATCCTTTATGCAGCTAGGAAGAATGTATATTCTGATGTTATGCAGTGGAACACTGTAGATATCATCTAGGGCCATTTGTTCAAAAGTTTGGTTCAGTTCTGGTATTTATTTGCTGATTATTTGTCTAGTTGATCTATTACATGTTAGTGGGGTATTGTGGTCCCCCATTACAACCATGTTTATGCTTATTTTGTTGTGGCAATATTAGTGAGAAATTATCCATGAAAGTCTGAGAATTAAGAAATAAGCAAGCAAGTTTTATACAGCCAGCTGGGTGCAGTGGGCAGAACTGTGACAAAACATACATCCACCCCAGTCTTTGTTAATTAAAAATTCATATGCCTACCCAGTAACCATGGCAAGTTTATCACCTTTCTTATACACTGATTTGGAGGGGAGGGGTACCAGAAATTGAATCAAGGATCTTGTACGTTTTTTCTTGGTACTGGGGATCAAACTCACAGCCTTGCACTTACCAGGCAAGCACTTGAGCCAATGAGCTAAATCCCTGGCATGGATCTTGTACCACCTTTCTTGGAATCTGAAAGTTCCTCAATTTCCATGGCAATCTTATCACCATACCTAAAGTCTCACAGTTGTGTTATAAGACCTTCCTGAACATCTGGATCACTAATCAACAAGGATGCAGGCAAAGGTTATCTTGACCACTTTTTTACAGTTTTACAACTATGAGGGATGGAGATTCTCAGGAATTAGGGACAGAGTTCGCCTAAAGTGTAACTACAAACTAAAGTGAAGTCTAAGAAATAAGATGGAGCTGGGGATTTAGCTCAGTGGCTCAAGTGCTTGCCTGGTAAGTGTGAGGTCATGAGTTTGATCCCTGGTACATCCCCCCCCCCCAAAAAAAAAAAGAAAGAAAGAAAAAAGTAAGAAAGAAGTTGGAGTCTCAACTGCCTCCACAATTTGACTTTTCATATCTATCAATATTTGTTTCATAGTTGGGTGCATTAGTATCTGGTGCATGTATTTATGATTGCTATCTCTTCCTCGTGGATTGTTCCCTTTAGAAGGATATGGTGACCTCATTTCTCTCTTTTAACCAATCTTGCTTTGAAGTCCATTTTGTCTGCAAATAGAATAGCCACCTCTGCTTTTTTCTGGGTTCTTGTTACATGGAGTATTATACATAGAGTATTCCAGCCTTTGATTTTCAGTCTACAAATTCTTTGTGAACTAAATGTGTTTCTTGCATGCAGCATAAAGTTGGATCATGCTTCTTGCTCCATTTCATCAGTCCATTTCTTTTGATTGATGAATTGAGACCATTAACATTGATAGTTATAACTGATGTGTATTAATTTAACCTTGTAACTGCTTGCCTTGCCTGGTTGATTCATTCTGTTAGGGTTTATAGAGCTGTAGTCCTCTATATCTCTTTCTACAATATCCTTCAGAGCACTTTGGAATACTGATTTGGTGTTCATGAATTTTTTCAGGTGGTCTTTGTCATAGAAATATCTTATTTCTCTCATAATTTTTTTTTTTTTTTTGTACTGGGGATTGAAATTGAACTCATGACCTTGCACTTGCCAAGCAGGCACTTACACACTGCTGAGCTAAATTCCAGCCCTCCCTTTTTTTATTTTGAAGAGAAAAAAGAAAAATCAGGAAGCAAACAAATAAAAAAAAACTAAATCAAAACAACAGCAACAACCGAAAAACAATAGCTATATAGGTTTTCAAAACAAGATAATAGGAATTTAACAATGGTTGTTATATTTGCACATTGCCATCTTCAAAATAGTTACTTGGGTTACCAGACACAAGAATAAACAAAACAGTAAAACAAAATAAAATGTTGGATTTCAAAAACAAGACAAAGAAATCCCCCACAGTTGCTATAATGCATGTTGTTATTCTCCAAATAGATAATCAGACCACCAGCTTTAGGCCTGCAAAATCAATCAAACAATACAAGTATTAAGTTTTTTTTTTTTTTTTTACTTCAGTCACTGTCATCTCAGCCTGACTTCCCCAAATCGGTCCATTGCTTACTGGTGTGAGGGGGTGTTGCTCTTTTTGTCTCCCAGCCTGCACACTGGCTGGCTCCCAGGAAGGAGTGGTTTGATTTCTTGATTCTCTTCCCCTCCCACATGGTAGCTGCGCTGGCTCATGGGAAGGTGTGGTTTGGCTTCTTGATGCTCTTTCCATTACCCATGGGAAGTCATAGTTTGGTTTCTCACTTCTCTTCCTGTTTCCCACGGCAGCTGCCCCTAGATCACAGGAACCTGTGATTTTTCTTCTCCCCCAATTTTGAAAGGTAGTTTTGCAAGGTACATCAATGTGAGTTGGAGGGTGTTTTCTTTTAGGGCTTGAAATACTTCATTCCAGGTTTCCTTGACTTGAGGATTTGTGTTGAGAAGTCTGCTGTGATTCTAATGGGTTTTCTCTTACAGATGAATTGTTTATTTTCTCTAACAATTTTTAATATTCTGTTCTTGTGTTGAATTTCTGAAATCTTGACTATTGTCATGTTTTTTGGTTTTGTTTTATTTTTTGTTTTGATTATGGCTAATTAGATTTTTATAGGCCTCACTTATCTATTTCTCAAATAATTCTTTTTTCCTGACTGGGAAAATTTCTGCCATGACTTCTGTGAACAGGTTTTTTGTGTCATTTGCACTATTTCATGCTTTTTCCATTGACTCCAGTTAATCTTGTTACTTTTCTTTGCATCATCAAGCAGTTGTTGGATTGATTTCTTGTGATCCCTTACTATTTTTAGGAAATCCTTCTTTTCAAGATCACTAATTGCAATCCTATCATCTAGATATGAATTTTTATCCTCATATTGACTCATTCTACTGTGTATCTTTTTTTTTTTTTTTTTTTTTTTTTGGTACTGGGAATCAAACTCACTACCTTGTGCTTGCAGGCAGGTATTGTGCTGCTGAGCTATATCCCCAGCTGCTATGTATACTGTCTCATAGATCTGTTTCATAGATTTTTTTTTTTTTTTTTTTTTTGCTTTAAACAAGTTATTTAATTGGTTCTCACAAACTGTGCTTCTCTGGGCAGGGCAGGCTAGCACTTTAGTTGAACCCAAGTGCCTTTCTCTTTGGCTTCCTTCTTTTTCTGATCATTTTCCTTGACACATTTCAGGAGGCTATTGAGACTTTTTAAGTGTTTAATATACTCAATATACACAATGCCAACAGCATGCTAGTAACATTGTAGACTCTTCCTATTTTGCCATGGTGACATTTGTGTGGCATTCTTTTGTGCACAGTCGCCACTCCTTTGATGTCTATAATATCACCCTTTTTATAGATTCACATGTCTGTGGCCAAAGGAACAACCCCATGTTTTCTAAAAGGCCTAGAGAACATATACCAGATTTCCTTCCTCTTTTCCTTTGTGTTCCTCATTTTGGTAAATTACTGAAAGATGGCAGTTCCAACTGAAAGACTATTCCTTTTCTATGTGGGACATTCATGATTTCCATCATTTTTCTAAGCTCTTCTTTATTTTATTTGTATCTGCTCTACAGTCACTATGAAAGACTGTAATGTCTCTCAGTATAGTCACCATAGCTATAATTATATATGCAGTTTTCTCTGATTTGACTTTTTCTACAGCTTCATTGATCTGTTTTGTTACTTCCACTGTTATCACTTCAGAGAGTCTCACTGGGTGACTTTTGGATTGTTCCAACTCATTACCCCAGGGTTTGCCTTTGGTGAGCTGGAAATCTGGAGTTGCTTATTTAAGTGCCTTCTTATTTTCTCTCCTTTTTTTTCCTTTCTTTTCTTTTTTTTCAGTTTAATTCCTGGGTTGATGCTTGTAAATTGTCTATGTGAGTAGTTTTATTGATAGTATTTAAAAGCCTTAGAAATGATTACTGCTCAGAGGAGTCTTCCAGGTGTAGCTGGCTTTTGGATTTTGAGTCGATTGTAAAATTTTACTCTTCAATTTATTAGACATGAAAAGTTGTTGCCTATTTGCCCAGCCCCTGGTTCTTTGGCACTGACCTGTTGTGTTTTTAATGGCTCTTAGACAATCTCAGTCTTGGAGTGCCAGGAGAAACAACTGTATAGAACAATTAGTCACCTTAGTTAAAGTGTTACAATCAACAATAGCATCAAACACAGCCTAGAAAATGACAAATGTTGGTAACTATAAATTAATCACATTTAACCACATGAACCAGATTTCTGGTTACATAATAAAATCTAAATGGAACCAGAAAATTGTACACAGTAAATAAGCCCCCAATATGGTGATTTTACTCGTAAGGGAGAAAGTTTAAAAGGAGTTAGGGTGAAAGAATAGAGAAATAGAAGAAAGGTAAGAGATTAGAAGCAAGGCTGGAGGTCAAAGGGAGATCATTTAAACTTAGGGAAAGTGGTAAAGAAAACAAGAGAGAAAGAAGAAATAAAAGCAAGAAAAGAATAGCAACAGCAAACAAGAAGCCATGTTCACATCCATATAAGAGCAAGAACAAATAATTGAGTAGAAACAAACAAAAGTTAAAACACAAGGGAGAAGAAAATAAGATTTAAAGTGCCCACTTTAAGGCATGTCTCTGCTTATGCAATGTGGGCAGAGTCTAGAACCAGAGCCAAGTTGATTAACCCAGGAACCCAGCTGTACCTTAACAGCTGGATAGTGAACAATCTCAGCAAACCTAGGCCTGTAAGACCAGCGTCGCGAAGGAGACCCCAAGGACTCAGCTCTCACGTAAGAACAAAGGGGCTTTTATTCTTCCGCACGCACGGGGTCCTCCAAACAGGTGGAAACGGAGAACCCCGAGTTGAGGCAGGGCTGGTGTTTTTAAGGGTGAAAACTGAAAAGCAAGCATTTGATACAGAAGCCAATCATTGCAGTTAGAGCGGGGTAGCGGGATAGTTGGCAATTTGTGATTGGTCAGATCACAAAGGGTGACCAGCGGGTTAGAGTTGATTAACTGCCTTGTTTTGCACAACTTATCTTTAGGACACCTGGTTCCCATGTGGTTTGGTTTTGACATACTTTACAACCCTGATTAGCGTAATCGGCAAGTTTTATCTCTGAGTTCCCTGACACAGTGCAGCCAGTGCATACCACATTTGCAGATGTTTTCTTTTGATCTTCCTGCAGGGCTGAGTTAGGACTGAGTCATGAGGCCCAGCTCTGTTTTTAGCTGAGAAACAGTATCTTGTTTTTAACCTTTAATTCTCTGGTCTCTCATTCCCCCCTTTTGTTGTACATTACCTCTAATCCTAGAGGTTAGCCGTAGCTAAGGGAGTATATTGTTGATGTATGACCATTACTTTGACCTGAGAAACTTGTGCCCTTATGAATTGGGTAATCTGGTTAATGAGGCAAGGGGCAATGGCTAGGATTAGGATTAAGGACACTAATGGTCCTATCAAGGGAAGGAGATAGGGGAGAATTCCGTTTTACATTTACCAAAGGGGGCTTTCTGTTAGTTCTTTTTGCTAAATCTTTTTGTAGTTTGTGGATCTTATCCCTTATTATACCTGACTTATTTGTATAAAAACAACATTTCTCTTGTAAGGCTAAGCAGATGTCTCCTTGATCTGCTGTGAGATCGAGTCCCCTTTTGTTTTAAGACTGTATGTATATAATTCCCCCCAGTTAGCGTCTTTACTTTTAGCAATACAGCCCCTACCTTTAGTAATATAGCCCCCTCCACAATCACAGGGGCTCCCATATAAAGATCTTTAACAATTGTTTTTTGTTTACAGGGGGACCAAAGCCACCATGCAAGATCGGCATCAATGTTATTAAAATCAAAGCAAGCAAGCTAAAACAGCTTATGACCAGCATAATCTAACTATGCTTTAGTCAATTTTTAACTTTAAGGGTTACCAGTCTGCTGTGTAGTCCACTGAGTATGTCCCTCATTGTCCGATGTTTCCATGGCTTTACGTGAGTGCAATGAATCCACGCAGTTTTTTTTTTTTTCCCTACCTTGATGGCAGTGGGGGTACTGAGCACCATGGTGAAAGGTCCTTCCCAGCGGGGTTCGAGGGAGTCATGGTGGTGACATTGAACCAAGACTGGAGTCCCTGGGGCCTTGGTCTCTGAAGGCGGGTCCAAGTGTTTTTGTCTAAACAGCTGGTGGATCCAGGCCAACACAGGTTGGACTGTCTGCAGGGACTTAAGATCTTGATTAGTAATTTTAGCTAATTTGTCTTCTGACAATCTTGGAACCAATGGCGGAGGCCTCCCAAACATGGCTTTAAAGGGGGAAATTCTAACAGCGCAAAGCGAAGAAGGCTCATCCAATTATCGCCAGTTTTTGAAGACAGCTTAGCTAAAATGTCCTTGAGACTTTGGTTTATATATTCTACTTGCCTTAAGCTTTGTGGCTGATAGGCACAGTGGAGTTTTAATTAATCTTTAATGCCTGGGCTAACTTTTGGGTGACTCGGACTATGAAAGCCAGGCCATTATCGGACCCTAATGATAGTGGGAGGCCAAATTAAGGTATGATCTCATGTAATAGCCTTTTAACTATCACTAAGGCTGACTCAGACTTAGTAGGGAAAGCCTCTACCCAGCCAGTAAAAGTGTTTATTAATACCAAGAGATAGTGGTGTCCCTGTAAATTAAGTTTTACCATGTCCATGAAGTCTACTTCCCAATGTTCTCCTGGAACAATTCCTTGATGTCGGGTGGTCTCCAGCACAGAGCTCTTGGATGAGTTGACTAACAAGCACTGTGGGCATCTGGAGCTCGAAGAGGTGGTCAGTTTGCACAGTTTTGGAATAAAATACTGAGTTTTGAACAATTCTGCAAGGTGTAACAGTTCCCGCCCTAGTGCCTCCAGTAACAATACTTGTTTATCAGGTAACTGGTATTAGTCCCCGGGGGTGGGGGACTTTACTCCAAATTGAGATGCTAACTGTAGGTCTTTCTTTGTGTAGACTGGTTCTGACAAGGTCGGAGGGACTAGCATCAGAGCAGTTAATGGATAATAGCAACCCGTTGAGGCAGCCAGACAGCTGTCAGCAAGTCTAGAATCTGTGAAGCATTTTTAATCTTAGTCCCAGCTGAGGTTAAGAGACCTCGCTTTTGATAGATGGCTCCATATATATGTACAGTAGCAAAGGCATATCTACAGTCAGTAAAAAAAATGTTTACCCTCTTTCCCATGGCTAGTTTTAGCCTCTCAGTCAAAGCAACAAGCTCCGCCTTTTGGGCAGAGGTGCCAGGCTCTAACCGCTTAACCCAGAGTACCTCCTTTTCGGTGGTCACTGCTGTCCCAGCCACTCGTTTACCGTTTTGGATGAAGCTATTTCCATCGAATGGTTGTCGGCATTTCCCAAAAGCTGGTCGGTAAGATCAGCCTGTAGGTTCTGCTGCAGTTCAAGGATGTCAGCACACTCATGGAGACAGGTGTCCTTTGTTCCTCCGGATCATCATCAGGCATAAGGGTGACTGGGTTTAAAGCTGAAGAAGTCTTGGATATCACTGACTCTGGGTCTAGAAGCAGGGCTTGACAGTAGAATTCTGGCATTTGAGAGCCTTTTTTCAGGAGGGGTTTTGATAAGAGTCTCTAAACTGTGAGAGGTTATCACAGAAATCACTTGCCCAAAGCGAGTTTTTTGTTTTTTGTTTTTGTTTTTGTTTTTGTTTTTGCCTCCTTAAGTAACATTGTCACAGTAGCTAGTATTCTTAGGCAGGGGGGCCATACTCCTGTCACTGGATCAAGTCTTTTGGAGAGGTAGGCTATAGGCCTCTTTCAAGGGCCAATGTCCTGAGTTAGGACTCCTTTGGCAATGCCCTTGAGTTTATCTATGAACAAGGTGAACAGCTTGGTAATGTCAGGGAGTCCCAGGGCTGGGGCCTCTGTCAAGGCCCACTTGAGCTGCTGGAAGTCCTGTTCACATTCATCAGTTCAGTTCAGCGAATTTTGAGTTTCTCCCTTATAGGAGTCATATAGAGGCAAGCTTTTCAGTAAAATTTAGCCTACAGTATCCAATCGCCCCCAGAAACTCTCATCTGTTTTTTTTTTTAAAGTTTTCTCTCATAGAGCAATTCTAACACCTTGGTTATCTTTTTGTAAATTTTTTAGTTTTCAAAGACCTTTTTGTGCTATCTCTATTAACCGGCTGAGGGGCATTTTCTTAAACCTCTCAAACCTTTGTAATTTTTGTCTAACATGTGGGGCCGACTGAGTTACAAAGAGAACAACTGGTGATACTGGGAAACCTCCTTACCTCTGGATGTCCAATCGGGGTGGCACAAAAGGAGAACATGGTTTTGGCATTCCGGATCAGAGAGCCGGCTTCATCTGGATGGCACACCGCTTTTTGTCCAAGGGTGTCACGTGGCAGGCCATCATTTTACTAAAATTATATTCTTAACAAAAAGGGCTTTTTCATAGGTAACAAAATTGTGCTGTATAATCTCCCAGATGTTCACAGCACATGCAAGAACTTGTATCTTATCTCTAGTATCATCTATAATCTCATTTTAATGGAAATATTTTGCAGCAAAGTACAATCTTATGATGCTTTTATCAAAACTGATCTAATACTGTCAAATTCTGAACACATTTACTTCTTGTCAAACCTGTTATTTGCAGTACTATAAACCAAGACAAATAGAATTTACATCCTCTTGAGCCTTCTACAACTTACAATATACCTCCCAAATTAAGCTTTTATCTTTTTTTCACATTCTGGCACAACCAGACATTTTTACTTGAAGACCACTCTCTTTGTCCCTCTTTTTACTATTACCAGTCAATTACCTTTTCTCTCACTTCTCAGACATCACAACTCAACAAAACCCTTGAAGTCACCTTTTAGTAGTCTAAAACATACTTATTTTATGTTCTTTTACCACATAAAAATGCTGTATTTTAAAAACAAAACTGTAACCTTTTAACTGGTTCAAATATAGTACCACCTGGTTTTTACTTGGTAAAGTTGATATGATTTTTAATAACCATAGATATACATATATATGTGCACATGTTTACATTTTAACCAGAGAGAAAAAAATACTCCTTTTAAAAGGCATGCCGAGGTTGCAAGCAATCAATTGAAGACTTACATATTAAACAAGGTGCCACAACATTAAAGACACAAACAAAGGGTGCTTCTTGCATAGTTTGGTGAGCTAAAGGAAATAATTTTTCTTATCATGAACCTTGAATCTAATAAGCCATATGGATCCTGCAACAGAAATGGGCAACCAGCCCCTAAGTTAGTAATAAGTTTAAACAGGCAACCAAGGAGGAAAATGGCCAATACTGTAGGGCGGGCATTTTTCCGTCAGCTGTCATCACTAATCATGCCCTTTACGGCCAGGATCAGGGGAAGGTGGAAAGTCCCTTCCGGAGGCCATCCGACTGAAAAGGTGGGCCACTCTGAAGAATAGGAGGTCTGTCATTTGCCCTTTTTAACCTGGAGAGAAAGATTGTGAGCTCACTCCCGAACCTCGGGCCAATGGTCCAAGGTAAGGGAGAGAGGGGTTGAGGTTGTTTGTTCCATATTATCCTGGAAGAAAACAGAGTCACAACGAACAGGGAAGACGTAGACAAACACAAAGAGTTTACATTTAGGAACACCACTCACGAGCCGGCGACACACACACACACCAACGCCACTAGGTGGCGGAAACAGACCTGCGAAGAAACCCGCCGCAAAGTAGCCACAAAACGCGACCACACAGAGTGGTAGGAGTGACCTACCCAACTCAGCAGGAGCGACCTGCCTACACAAACCAGTGTGGAACCACCAACAAGTGGTAGGAGCTACCTACCCAACTCAGCAGGAGTGACCTGCCTACAAACGTTCCACGAGGGAACTTGGGGCGTCCCCCGAAAGAAACAGACTGCCCTTGAAGTCAGAACCAAAAAACAACACAAACGGTCCAGGGCAGTAGAAGAAGGGGGAGGAAATAAGTGATCGATCAAAATGAAAGTAAACAAAAATCGGCCGTACTTACCCCAGAGAGGCGCCATTGGGGTCTCCCTCTGCGAGGAGGTCTGATCTCGCTGGGGCCTCCAAATGTAAGACCGGCATCGCGAAGGAGACCCCAAGGACTCAGCTCTCATGTAAGAACAAAGGGGCTTTTATTCTTCCGCACGCACGGGGTCCTCCAAACAGGTGGAAACGGAGAACCCCGAGTTGAGGCAGGGCTGGTGTTTTTAAGGGTGAAAACCGCAAAGCAAGCATTTGATATAGAAGCCAATCATTGCAGTTAGAGCGGGGTAGCGGGATAGTTGGCGATTTGTGATTGGTCAGATCACAAAGGGTGACCAGCGGGTTAGAGTTGATTAACTGCCTTGTTTTGCACAACTTATCTTTAGGACACCTGGTTCCCGTATGGTTTGGTTTTGACATACTTTACAACCCTGATTAGCATAATCGGCAAGTTTTATCTCTGAGTTCCCTGACACAGTGCAGCCAGCACATACCACATTTGCAGATGTTTTCTTTTGATCTTCCTGCATGGCTGAGTTAGGACTGAGTCATGAGGCCCAGCTCTGTTTTTAGCTGAGAAACAGTATCTTGTTTTTAACCTTTAATTCTCTGGTCTCTCAGGCCTTTATTTAGTTCCACTGAAGTTCAATCTGGTTTCTGGCTGTGAGGCTGGAATCAGATTTGTTCAGCTTGCAACAGTCCATGTGCCTCTGACCCATTGGAATTGGAGATCCTGACCCTTTGCTGACTTGAACTCAGCAGCCTGACTCTATCACTGGGACCCCCTAGATGGACCTCACTTACGAGTGAATTTTGAGCTCAGGTGGCCCCTCTCCAGATGGCTACCCACCAATTAACCTCTCCTGTGGGAAATCTGGATGCAAGTAACTCACCAGCCACTGCAGTCTGCTGTGTCCACTCCCCCATTCCACTGGTACATTTCCCCTTGGTGCCTCTGGGGTCACCAGCAGTCACTTCGTGTGCAGGTTCAAGTCCCCCTCCCATGCAGTGAGTCCAGGTTCAGGGAGAAAGCGTAGCCTGCCGCCTCTTTGTTCTTCATTGAAGTTTCTGTCTTCACTCTCCTAGTGGGCTTCAATTCTTGCTTCAGATCCTTCAGGAAGGGAAGGATCCCACTTCCTTCCCTCTCCTCCTCACACTGCTTTAGTCCAGTATCCGGACACAAAGCACCAGAGAGGCTCCTTTCTGCTGCTCACATCACCATCTTCCCGGAAGTCTTGTGGCATGCTGTTTTGTCAGCTTCAGTATTCATTGCCTCCAAAATAAGGACTCAGATCACAGCACAGAAGGGAGCAGGTTGTTAGAGTTTTCTGGTGCAATAAGGAGCAGAAATATAAGAAAAAAATAAAAGTGGCCTTTTTATTTAAAGGACGTGGAGAGGAGCCCACAACCAGCAAGGGTTTGGCTTTCTCCCCTGCCCGATATGATGGTATGGGGTATACATGACCTTTGACCAGATGTGGTGCTTGTGGCAGGCATTGATGACGTGTGTGTGGGAAGAGCTAATTGGAAGGAAAGGAAGGAGAAGTTGTAATTGGAGAAGAAGGAAGAAGTGGCCTTCTGGGTAAGCATACCGATTTGGCCTTCCACCATGCTGAACTACCGCCATAATGTCCTGTAGTTTATTCTAGGGCAGAACCCTTTCACTGGTTACACCACACTCTTTAATAAATGTAACATTTTACCATTTAACTACTGGGTGACTCTTCCCTCATAATACACAACAGCCTGTGTTATAGGGAGCTGAGTTAGATAGAAATATTATAGGCAGTCAGACAAGTCTAGGCCCTAGTTATAGGGCGCTGGCCAGAGGGCCAGATGTCCTGTGACCTGGGAGGAGACAGACAACTCCTGCAGTGGGCCAGATCCCAAAAGGCAAAACACACCCTAAGGGATTGATATTCTGAATAGGTATGGATCACCTTGAGGAAGCCACTATCCCAAACCCCTCAGGAAGAGTCACTGCTCTTCAAGCATTCCTGCTTTCTACATAACTCACTTCCCCATTTATCCCTGATTTGGTAAATTTTACTTGAACAGTTAATCGGTTGAACAGTTAATTGGTTGATCATGTTTCTGTCCTACCTCATGCCCATCTGCCTTGCAAGTTCCCAGTTTTCCCCATCTTTGACCCATCTCATCTTGTGATTTTACTCTATAAAACTCCTTGGAAAAGGCAGAGTCTTTGGCAACCCATTCAGGATCCCCTTATGTCTCTTTCACAGACAGAAACTTTCTTTCTCTCAGGAAAAATATTCTGCTCTTAACCTCTGTTGTTCCTAAAATTCATTCTTTGATTTTAGAGAACACAAACTCGTACCACAACATCGAGTAGGTTGCGAGTTTCATGTCCATATATCACCTGGACTATTATTGGCCCGTCCCAAGACAACAGGAAGACTACATAAAGTAGGGACACATCTGAACATATGTCTCCTTTCTTCTGCTACAGCCTGGACATCACTTGATCTCTTGTAGCTACTGTTAAAACAGACATAGAAGGGCTGGGGATTTAGCCCAGTGGCATACACACCTGCCTTGCAAGCAGGTGGTCGTGAGTTCGATCCCCAGTACTGATAAATAAATAAATAAAACAGACATATAATATTACTTTTTGACAAGTTAAACTTCACAGAAATTTACATATTTTGTGTTAGTACTAAAGACTAAATAGGTGTAAGTAGGTGTATTAATGGTCACTGGATATTCTCGTTTCTGTAAACAGAAAGATTTAGCAATTTACATTTTAATCTCTATGTGGGGCTTCTCTTCAGCAAAAGGATTTAAGCAGGTGTAGAATGGAAAAGGGAAGACAAAGAGAACTTCAAAAGAGGCCTGATTATAGCATTAACAAGAAAAGGGACAAGCTTGTAAAGGTTGATAAAAAGGAATATATGCCTTCAAAGACATAGCTTCATTGATATATATATATATATATTTTTTTTTTTTTTTTTTTGGTCTCTTTGAGACAGGGTCTCGCTGTGCAGTTCAGGCTGGCCTTGAGCTCACTTTGTAGCCTAGGCTGGTCTCGAACTCACAACAGTCCTCCTGCCTCAGCCTGCCAAGTGCTGGGATTATAGGCGTGAGCCACCATACCCAGCTCATTGACATATTATAACCATTTTACCAGAGATTTTTTAAAACATGTATAATTTGTTCAATAAATTTTATTTGTCAACAGCAGTGGCCCATACCTGTAACCTCAGCACCCAGGAGAGTCATCATGAGTTTGAGGTCAGTCTGGTGCACATAGTGAGACTGTCTCCAAAATTAATCATTAGTTTTATTAGCATAGTAAAATGTTTGTTGGTGCTCAAGATTGCTCAAAGGTCAGTAACATTCTCTTGGGATTGACTGTTGTGGAACACAATGTTCTAAGCACTTTAAAATCAAGAAATTTTTTAAACCAAGGAATTTCATAGCCATATATCATTATTCTTTTAGAAACCTTGATGAAGAGTTGTAAGCTTCTTTGGTTGTTACAGTGCTGAACAGCATCCAGGAGATGGCAGCATTGCTAAGGTATTCCACCATTTAGAAAACATTTTTCACAATTATCACTGATAGTAAGCTTCTTCAATGGAATTTTTTGAAATATCATGATCCTAAAATAATTCAATGACATGAAGAGGTACTACACTATAGTTAAATAATAGTATGACTATGACGGTAGTTATTCAAGAGTACATATATCTCAGTATATATCTGATAGCGTACTTAAATCCAAACAGACATGTCTATAAATGTGAATAGTGTTGTGTAGTATCTATTAAAATTTTCATAAATCATAAAGTTTTAAAATCTTCCATTTTAAACTTTTAAGACACAATCTATACATTCCACTCAGAAGCAAGTTGAATGACTGAAATAAAGTATTTAACAAATCATCTACAAAATATCATAATTTAGGGGCTGGGGATTTAGCTCAGCGGCATAAGTGCCTGCCTTGCAAGCAGGCAGTCATGAGTTCGATCCCCAGTACTGATAAAAAGGGGAAAAAAGGTATCATAATTTGAATGTAGCAACTAGCAAAAATCTGGATAGCACAGAGATCACTTCACACAGTGCAAAATGAAACTTTAAAAGATAGATTTTGTTTGTTTGTTTTTTGTTTTTGGTGATAGGGTCTCACTATGTGGTCTAGGCTGGCCTTGAACTCACTATGTAGCCTAACCTGGCCTTTAACTTGCAGTGATCCTCTTGTCTCAGCCTCCTGAATGGTGAGATTCTAGGTGTGTGCCATCACACCTACTAAAATAGATCTTTTCCTAATTAATTTTTTTTATTTTAAGAGTTAAATAACATCTCCAACATCTTCCTGCTGAGCACAAATCCCTCCTCTCATAAGCCCAAAAGCAGTGATGACGCCACCCAGAAGACTGTGGATGGCCTCCCTGGGGAAGCCGTGGCTCCACGGCCCCCAAAGCATCACCCCCATGTCATCCCCACATCCATTGGCACTGTCAAGGCTGCCAGCAGAGTCATCCCAGAGCTGAACAGGAAGCTCAGGGGCATAGCCCTTCATGTGCCACACCCAACATGTGGGTTGTGGATTTGACTTGCCACCTGGAGAAAGCAGTCACATTCGAAGACATCAAGAAGGTGGTGAAGCAGCATCAGAGAGCCCCCAAAAGACATCCTGGGCTACACAAGGACCAGATTGTCTTCTGGGACTTCACAAGTGACACCACTCTTCCACCTTCAGTGGTGGGCCCAGCACTGCCCTCAGTGATTACTTTGTCAAGCTCATTTTCTTATATGACAATGAGTTCAGCTACAGACACAGAGGAGTGGACCTCACAGTCCACAGAAGGAGCCCACAGTTGCTCCAAGGAGCGAGCACCCCAACCATGGTCCAGTGAGACCACAGAGGGAGAGGCCTCCCTGCAGGAGTGCCTGCCCACTCAGCCCCAGCACTGAGACTGTCATCCTCACATGAGCTTCATCCCAGCACCTCCAAAGGAGGGGCCTAGGGACCCCTGGATCCTCCAGCACCATCAATAAAGCCCGCTGCACCCCCCAACACACACAAATAAAAAGCAGTGACAGAATACACAAAGGCCCGCCCCAGGATGCTGGAACTCAATTTCCTTTCTGCTTGAAAGAGGAGGAGGAGCTGAAGCAATAAAGCAAGTGTGGAGATCTGTATTGTCTCTGCTCCCCTTCAGCTGTGTGCCTTATTATAAAAGACTCCTGCTCGCCTGGTGCATGGGAGACAGTGATTTGCAGCAAATGGGCCCCTCTATTTCATCAGGGCTAGTTTTGAATAATGGCAAACAAATGAACCTGTTGTGACTATGAACCTAATAATACAGGCAGTACAATGGAGGCTATGGACTGCCTCCACTCCATTCACCTGAACTTGTGTAATGCCCCAGGGTCAACCACACACACACACTTCATCCTAAGGCCCACTATCCAGAGACAAAGATAAGGAAAACAAAGACCCTTGGGCCCACACTGGAAAATTCTGAAATTCCAAACCAAGCCAGAGACCCCACCATGACCTACAGTAACTTTCCTACACTTGGAGACATTAAAGGTTCATATATACGGATCTCATACATCCAGTTATAACAGAGTATATATGGGAAAGCACATGTGTGATAGATACAGTTGAAATGACTCACACCCTGTCAATCACATTGTCAATCGCACTCTCAAAGACTCAGTGGGAGGTGCCCTAGACTTGGTGCCACATTTTAAATTCCTAAAACTAATGCTTTCAATGCTCATGCCATTTTTCTTCTTGCTAGCATGAGCCCGCTAACTCAGCATACCGTCACATGATTAAAACTTTGCTGCTTTTTCCTTACCCTCACATGCCACCTCTTCTTCTTTGTTCACTGAGCACAAGAACCTAAAAACTTGTCTGAGACCCCATTGCCCGTGATAATGCTAAGTGGTTGGTAACAGTTTTGCCATAGCCAGCCAGAAGGTAAGTCCTGGCTCCTGAGAGCCATGCATCCCAATGGGCACTTGGAAGAAGAAACCGATTACTTGTGGCTAGAGGAGCTCATAGCGATATTTCAGCAGCTTCCAGGGGCTTCCACACCTGAGACTCTCCCTCCTTTCAGTTCATGGCATCAGCTGCTTATAAATGCTTTTGTTGGTATGGGAAGTTGACTGGTAGGTTGTGTCATTTGGGGTGAGGTAAAGACCTTTGCCATTTGTGGGCCTTTGTCCCTACTGCAGGCCATTTTGAGGCACTCACTGATGTGACAAGATTCAGAAGTTGAAAACATTTCCAAGCTTTTGTTTCATTGCCAAGAAAATAAAACTGCCCATGTGAACCTAAGTGGCTCATTACACTATAGAGAAAAATTAATCTGCCTTCAAATGCTATTTTTAAACTGCTTAGTTTTTAATTGTTTTGTTTTCCCCCTCCTATTCTGGGGTTTATAGACATGCTCAGTATATCTTCTGTTTTGAGAGAAGTTATCGCAAAATCACTAAACGGCCCAGGCTCAGCTATGATCCTCTGCTTCATCCTTCCAGAGTCCGAGGATCGCAGGTCTGTCCCACTATAACTGAGTAAAACTGTTTTAGTTCTTTTGTTGTTTTTCATTTCTTGAGAGAGGGTCTCACTACATATCCAGGTTGGCCTTTAAATCTTTCGCCTCTGTAATTCCATGTTTCCTTTCTTTGTTTCTTTCTTTTTTTTTTCTAAACAAGGTCTCACTATACACTTCAGGCTGGCCTGGAACTTACAGCAATTCTTGTGGTTCAGCTTCCCCAGTGCTAGAATTGTTAAACAGGCTTATGATGTCTTTCTTTGTGGGAGGAGTTACTGCTTTTTGTTTACTAGCTCTGGGCCTCTGTACTGAGCTACATCCCTTGGTTTTTTTGTTTGTTTGTTTGTTTGTTTTGTTTCCTTTTGAGATAAGATCTAACTAAATCTTTAGGTTGCCTAGGCTGGGCTCAAATTTGTGATCCTCCTACTTCATTCCCCTACCTCACCCTCCCCAATACTGAATTGCTTTTATCTCCAACATTCAAATCTGTAAAGGCTTAAAGATGCACATAAATACTGACAATACTCTGGGCCAAGTATCAACTGAGTACATAGGATAAAATCCCTTTAAAAAATTCTGACATGGGAAAGCTGTCAGTCTGACATGAAAATAGACAAACTCAGTGCACTGGAATGTGATTGAATCTTGTGCTATAAATCAAGGTGCTATGTAACTGGGAGGCCCAGCTTCCTAATTCCATCTGGAGTGTCGGGAAGGCTTCTCCCAGAAGAAAGACTGAGCAGAGACTTTAAGAGGTAAGCAGGTGCCTGTAAGGACAACCATAGAGACAAGGCCAGGCTGTCTAGAAAGAGGAACAGATAGAAAGGGATTGTAGACAGGAAACAGCACGCTACCCCAGAGATTAACCAGACACAGTCTGACCCATAGGGGAGATTTCACAATGTCTGGAAACCTTTTTGGTTGTCACAACTGGAGGAGTGATAATGGCAGCTAGTGGGTGAAAATCAGAGAAGCAGCTGGACACCCTACAATGGACAGTCCTCCTCACACAATAAATAAAACATCTGACCCAAAAATAGCGTTACCATGAGAAAAGGCTCTAACCACAAACTGCATCTCCTAGAATGACAGGGTTACACAGAGAGACAGGAAAGAGACAAGAGATGCAACCACAAAGATAAAGACAGGACAAAATTAGAGAAACCTCACTGACCCAAAAATGTGGAGAGGATAAGATTTTGTTTTAAATGTAAAAGAAAGCTGAATTTGATCAGACTTGCAAAGTACAAAAATCGCTGTGGCTGCAGGAAGAGAGCGAACTGAAGAGAGCCCAGTTAAGAAACTACAAAGAAAATGGCGATTTAATAATTTCACTTCTGTTTTCTTTATCAGGGGAATGAGCTTCACAATGAAAAAATAGAAGCAAGACCCATAAGAGGAAACTGAAACCCGAGATTGGTGGCAAGATTGTTAAGAGTAGAAGTATAGTAGCTGCTCTAGTGATTTCAAGATTTTGGCGAAGATACACTAAAATGTCACATGTACACCTCGTTCCTGACTGCACCCTCCTCCACCCCGCACCATGGGCAGCACTGAGCACCTCCTTCTTACTTGGCCCGAGGGCTCTGGCTCCATATCCTATTTCCCATTCTTTACGTCGAGGTTGTAGAACACAGAGCCCTTCACATTGAACTACATACCCAAACTTTTCTCTTTATTTTTTGACAGAGTCTTATTAAATAGCCAACACAAGACTCAAAGTTGTAATCCTCTTGCCTCAGCCTCCCAAATGCTGGGATCGCAGCCATGGGGCACTGTGCCAGGCACTTCGGCTCCTGTTCTTTAGTTACCCTATTAGACTCACAGCCAAGATTTGACTTGTTTTTCCAGTTCTGTGTTGTTTTTTCTTGCTGTTCTGTTTTGGAAACTCCCAACCGTCTTTTGTGCCAGGAAGAGGGTTACAAATGTCACACCCTTGCCCTGAAGCACAGACACAGTAAACCCTTCAGGTGGTGACGATAGGATAAAAAGGGTTTGACAAACTACATTCTAGATCCTTCTGCAAAGAGAACTCATATTTTCTTTCCAGCTTTGGTTCTCTCTTCTTTCCTTTTTTTTTTTTTTTTTTTTTTTTTTTTTTGACCCATATCAGTACTTTCACGCTATACCCACATGTGTCACAACCCATATCAACAATCTAATCCATATCTGGCTATTTTTTCCACAGTTAGCCAGACACAGGCATACACAGTAGGCTGAGGAGGGAGGGTCCCAAGTTTAAGTCCAAACTGGGCAACTGAAGCAAGGTACCTGTCTCAAAATAAAGAAAAGGGCCAGGGATGTAACTTAGTGCTGCTGCCCTGGCTTCAATCTCCAGTACAGCAGAAGGAAGGAAGGAAGGAAGGAAGGAAGGAAGGAAGGAAGGAAGGAAGGAAGGAGGGAGGGAGGGAGGGAGGGAGGGAGGGAGGGAGGGAGGGAAAGAAAGAAAGAAAGAAAGAAAAGAAAGGGAGAAAAATCTTAAACAAAATAGATACAGAGACGACACCCAACTTTGTTCTTCCCCACCCCATCTCCTTTGGACATTCCCCACTACATGGATGTGAGACCCAGTTGAAAGCCAGAGAGCAAAGAAACTCATTGATGCAGTGCATATGGTTTAGATGCTGCCTCTAGAAACATAATGCAAGCCACAAAAAGGACCTGGAATCTAGAATGAGGAGAGAGAGAGAGAGAGAGAGAGAGAGAGAGAGAGAGAGAAAGAGAGAGAGAGACAGAAATATTCAACACAGTTTTTTGGTTTTTTTTTTTTTCACCCAATATACCCATGCTCCACCACACAACTTCAGAATAAAGCAGGCTGGGATGCAGCACTTGGTCTAGCAAGCATGAGATCCTGGATTAAATCTTCAATAGAAAGAAAGGAAGGAAGCAGGAAGGGAGGGAAGGAGGAAAGAACAAACTAGGAAGTAGATGGTACTTTTAGGAAGGAGGAAGTGGTCGCAGGAATCTGCGTAACCTGTTTGTCCCCAATTTATGCAGGTGGTATTGCAAAATTACTCTCCAGAGTAGTCGTATCCCCACCAAGTTAGAATTCCAGTTGTTATATATTTTTGTCAACAATTAGAACTATCACATGTGCTTGCTTTTTGTCACTGTGAGAAAATATTTGAGAAAATCAACTTAAAGGAGAGAAAATTTATTTTCACTCATAGTTTCAGAAGATTCTGTCTGTGCTGTCCTGGCTCCATTGTGTCCAGACCCAGAGTGAGGCAGACCATCACAGCAGAAGAGTGTGAGGGAGCACTCTACTCACCTCATGGTAGTCAAAACGGGAAGACGGGACTGAGAACAAGATATAATCTCCAAAATCATGTCAACATGACTCACTCCATTCAACTGCTCCCCACATCCCAAGTCTCCATCACTTCCCAATAATGCCATTGACTTATAAATCCACCAGTGAATTAATCCACTGATGAAATTAGAGTTTAAATGATCCAAAAACCTCTCTGGTCTCTACCTCTGAATATTGGGTTGTTTTTTTTTTTTTTTCTTTTTAAAGATAATAAAACCCAACTAAACAAAACAGAATTAAGCCAATCAAAACAAAACAGTGAAAGTGGTATAGAACTTAGAAGCAGAATAATAGGAAATTAACGGTTACCATAGTAGATATTGTTACTGTCACCATAGTTGTCCATTCCATTAGACATAGTAAAATCAAATAAAACAAACCGGAATGAAACCAATCAAAAAGGAACATTGAATAAAGCAAAGTGATAAATCAGAACAAAACAAAACAGTGATAACAACATTGGACTTCAAAAACAAGACAGAAGGAAATCCCCCATACTTGCTATACTGCATACTGTTATCCTGCCAATAGATGCTCAGACTGCTGGTCCCAGGCTTGTAAAGTCAATTAAAAAATATACACACTCAGTTGTTTTTGCACCTTGGTCGCTATCCACTCTCCAGGGCCTTCTTGATTCTCAGCCTGAGCACAGGTTGGCTCATGGGAAGGGTCATCCGGCTTCGGTCTTCCTGAGCCCCACATGGCTTCTGCAGCTTACTGGGAAGGCAAATTGGCTTCTTCTTGATTTTTGACATGCTCCTCCCAGACCCTGCATGGCTTCTGCTGATTCATGGGAGCATGGGGGAGAATCTGGCTTCTCTCTTCCTGGGTCCCATTAACCATTTTTTTACGTACATATACATATCTTGTTTCTTTCAGCTTCTCACATTAATGAGACAATATGATGTTTATAGATATGTGTTTTGTTTATATCACTAATGAATATCATCTTAATTTGCTTACCCTACTTCTGAATATTGCTTGAATTGGTAATCAAATTTTCAATACATGAGCCTTTTGGAGGTTATTTAAGAATCAAGCTATAACATTATTCTTCAAAAATCTACCTAATATGATGTATGATGTATGATGTCTTTTTTTTTTTTTTTTTTTTTGAGAAAAGGATATAGTCTAGGATGGCCTTGAATTTGCTATGTATCCCAGGCTGGCTTCAAATTCATGGTGATCCTTCTGCCTCAACCTCCTGAGTGCTGGAATTACAAGTATGTGCCACCACACTTATAATATTATTTATTTTAATTTTAATTTATTATCAATGAGAATTAAATTATAGGTACTCTTTAAATCCTCTAAAAATTAATTTTTTCATATTGTATACTTTTTCTCTGCCTATAGATTGTATTCTCATTTACATATGGAGTCTTGATGAAAAGAAGTTAATCTAATTAAGTGTATGAATTATTTCCTTCACTTCAGAATTTTCTTAGGAGTAATTACTGGCAGTAATTCCATCACTCAAGAAGCTGGTAAGGTAAGAGAATTGCTGAGTTTGAGGCCAGCTTGAACTGCATAGAAAAACCCGGTCTCAAAAAGATAAAAAAAAAAAAAGGAATAATTATCAAGTCAGGTATGATAGCTCACACCTGTAATACTATTCAGAAGGCTGACATAAGATCACCTTGAAATGAAGCCCAGCCTGGCTGCATAGTGAGTTTGATGCCAATCTGAGCTACATAGTAAAATCTTGTCTCAAAGAAAAATACAAAAAAAAAAAAAAAAAAAAAAATAGAAAGAAGAAGAAAAAGGAAATGCCTACTAGTAGCAATTGAAATTTATCACTTATCTCTTTAAAATCTGCTGATATTCTTTAAAATTTGTTAATATAATTAGTTATACTGATAGTTTTCCTGATATTGAACTATCCTTGAATTCCTGTAATAAATTCTAATTGGATTTTTTTTGTTAATGACACTCAATTATTAATGACTGGATTTTATTTATTAATATTTTACTTAATTTTACACCTAAATTAATAAATGATCATGTTCTCTGGGATTAAGTGTCTCTAGTAGGTCTTGGTATTAAAATAATCTAGATTCATAAAAATAGAGATTTCCAGTTTTTCTCTGTGGCCTAATGTCAATAATCTTATTTATTTATTTACTTTTTTTCTTTTGAGATGGAGTTTCATTATGCACTTCAGGCTGGCTTTGAATTCACTTTGTAGCCCAGGCTGGCCTCAAACACATTGATCCTCCTGCCTCACCCTCCCAAATCCTGGGATTAGAGGCCTGTACCACCATGCCCGGCCTCAACAGCCTTATTTAATAAAACTACACAACTACTTTCTTATACATCTGTCTCTTTCTTGTGAATTTCTTCCCTCCCACTTCACATTGATACCTCACCTCCAAAAGCACTGTGTAGGTCAGGTGTGGTGGCCCACACTTGTAATCCCAGCACTCAGGAGGCCAAAGCAGGTGGACTGCCATCGGTTTGAGGTCAGCCTGAACTGCATAGTGAAACTTTGTCTCAAAAAGAAAAAACACAACATTGTCCAGGACACACTCGAAGACTCTTCTCGGTAGCCCTAGTAAAACACACCTCTCATTTTAGAAAGACCACATTTTTTTCAACAGTAATCTGTGAAATGATGTATGACTACATATTCAAATGACTCTCAAAAAGCAAAAGCTTAATATGATTTGTGGCATTTTCCAGAAAGCCACCATGGTTAGTTTCAAGCTATCATCATATCCATTACTACAAAGGCACTTAGAAAGAAATGCCCACACATGGTCCCCAGGAACTAGTGAGAGCTGGCTTTAACAAGCCACTGAATGATGGTCTTTCCTCCAGGTCTCTTAGAGAACTGTGCCTCAATGGTGAGCATTTAAAGTGCTAAAGAAGGCTGGACTTTACACTGAAGGTCACAGAAGAAGAATGTTTCCCACAAACTGCTGTGCCTTCTCTTCCCTGTCTCTCATGCTTTTCAGGAACTTTCCCAAATTTTTCCAAGTCCCCATCCAGTGCTTGAGACTAATCAAGACAGCAGTACCATCAGTCCATTTCTTCTCTTCAAGGCATTCTTTAACCTACTACCTTCATTTCTTCTCTTTCCTACCCTCCTCCAAGTCAAGTTGCTCAGATGTGATATGATGACGCATATTTTTATGTAGAAAGGCCACACTAACTCCATCTGGTTGACAGTGTCTTGGTAGAGGTTCAAGCCTTGAAACAGAAGATAAAAACATGAGGTCCTGTAAGGACAAGAAGCAAACAAATTATACAGTCGAAGTGCACGCAACGTGAGTTTCTTTGTTCTTTATCTCCATAAAACCTGCCTGCTTGGGGGCTGGAGGTTTAGCTCAGCAGCATAAGCACCTCCCTTCTTGCAGGTAGGCAGTCATGAGTTCGATCCCTGGTACCGATAAAAAGGAAAAAGACAAAAAAAAAAAAAAAAAACCTGCCCGCTTGTGCTGGCTGGGAGGCAGCCATTTTGCTGGCCCTTAGTGGTTGCGTCCCTTTATTTTCCCTTTGCTGCAGAACCCCTACATTTGGGGGGTTCTAGGTTCTTGACTCAAAACTCCCTCCATGAGGCAGACCAGAAAAACTACAATGCAGAATACAGAAAGTCTAATCTTCCTTGCCTTTGTCTTGGAGTTGGCCACAAGGAATTCTCTGAACTCCTCTTGTCTGATAGATAGGTCATCCCTAAGACTGATTGCAGAGGAGTCCCGAGGAAGGAATGCTGCAAAGAGAGGCTGAGCCTGTGAGACAGGCCTTACTGGGTTCCCCACCCAGATTATTAGCATTAGATTATGTCTTTTTTGTCTAGTCACATTCTGTCACATCTAAAGTCAGCGCAAACTATAGTGTGAAAGTAGAGGAAGACGTTTTGTTTTCCTGACTGATAGAGATATCCAAATCCTGCGACCAGGTTTATAGGCTTACCTAAGGCCCCATGGGTCACTTTGCTATCATCTGGAGTGTCCCTCAGTCTCTCTTTCCCAGGTTCTTGGTGTTGGCTAACAAAGTGGAAGTGAGCACTCCAGTTAGATTTCAATAGCAGAAATTTATTGAAAGCAAAAGTACCCTCAAGGAGGCTGAGCAGGAGGTGCCAGGAAAAGAGGAAGGGTGGCCTCCCGGCTTTCCAGGCTGTGGCTTCTAGTGATTCTCATTTTGATACTCCCACCATGGGGTGATAATAGGCCCTATGAGGAATGTGATCAAAAGCTCTCTCACACACAGCATCTGGGGTTCCATGCATGTTCCTTCCCATGATGTCTCAGTTTTTAATTAGTTTTTGAGATCAGTCCCTATGCATGGGGTTTAATTGCTCCTGCAGTCTATCTGGGGAAATTCCAGTGCTCCACTGCACCTGCGTCCCATCTAGGAACTTTTCTTGCTCTGGGTATCATGCTTTTGTCCTGGCTCTTCAGGATCATAAACAGTGAAAAAATAGATTGTGGTTATAATACAAAACCATATAGCAATGAGAATATAAGTACATACAATATTATACATGATTTTCACAAATACAGTGTTGACTGAAAAATCCATACATACAAAAATTCATGTAAATTTCCAAAACAAACCAAATTAATCTGTTGTATTAGTATATGGGATGGTTGGTTATTTTAGAGGAACAGCAATTGGTACAGAGGCAAGGGGACCCTGACGCAGTAATGCCCTGTTTTCTGATGATGGGTGGTCAGGGGAGTGTGGTCTCTTGTGAAAATTCATGATGTAGTTGCTTTATTTACTTAAATTTTTTTAATGTTTTTAAGTATAGATTATACTTTGAACACATTGAGCTACATTTTCCCAGTCGATTTTTTAGTTTTGTTTTGTTTAATGACAGCAAGGTTTTGTATTTATTAAAGGTAGAAAAAGAATCCCGCTCTGCTTAGCAAGTTGTACCCAAGTAAAAGCAGGAAAACAAGTACTGTATTCACTACAGGATGAGAGCAGGCTACTGTCAGAGAGCACAGCAGTCCATTTGTTTAGTTTTCATTTTGAGACAGGTCTTGCTAGGTCACTAAATTGCCCAGATAGGGCTAGATCTTGGGGTCTTTCTTTTTAAAATTGTTTGTTTGTTTGAGACAGGGCTTCACTATGTCGTTCCAACCAGAATTCAACTCACTTTGTAGCCCAGGCTGGCCTCAAGCTCATGGCAATCCTCCTTCCTCAGCCTCCTGAGTGCTGGGATTACAGTCGTGCATCACTAGGTCCAGATAAACTTTTTTTTTTTTTGGGGGGGGGGGTACCAAGAATCAAACTCAGGACCTTGTGCTTGCCAGGCAGGCAGGCACTTATGCCACTGAGCTAAATTAAATCCCCAGCCTTAAAACATTTTTTTAATGTAAAAGGGTCCACTATCTGTCTACATCACTAGAGCCTTTAGTTAATTCTCAGAGGTAAACAGCATATTAATTGTATATTGTCCATCATCTCTGTTTAAATTATGTTTTTTTTTTATCAGTACTGGGGATCGAACTTACGACTATCGCTTGCAAGGCAGGCATTTATGCCGCTGAGCTAAATCCCCAGCCCCTGTTTAAATTATTTATGCAAAATATTTTTTAAAATGCTGTGACTGGCTGGGCCTGGTAACACATGCATGCAATCCCAGCACTAGGAAGGGTAGGCAGGAGGATTGCTGCAAATTAGGAGCTAGTTTGGGCTATGAAGTGAATTCAAGCCATCCTGAACTACATAGCAAAACCTTGTATCAAAAACACAAAACTAAAGTACAATAAATAAAATAAAATGCTATGCCAAATTTTATTTCTGGCCAGCAGAAGTTAGCTACCTTGTTAGTCAGTGGAAATAGGGAAAGAAAATAGGAAAAAGTAGCTGGACGTGGTGGCTCACACCCGTAATCCCAGCATTCAGAAGGCTGAGGCAGGAGGATCCTTGCGAGTTCGAGACCAACCTGAGCTACAAAGTGAGCTCAAGGCAAGGCCAACTTGCATAGTGAGACCCTGTCTCAAAAAGACAAAAAAAAGAAAATAGGGGAAAGTAATCCCCGATAAGATCTTAGTTCCCTGAAAGTTAATTACTAATGCATTCCTTATTGTGGTACATTTTGCACAAGACATTTTGCTGTTGGAAGATCAAAGCAATGGTCACATAGGAAAGATCAAAGCAATGACCACATGTAAGTTAACAACAATTTTAGAAATGAAGTTGCAACAAAGAAAAAAGAGATGTTACACAAAATGAACAGCTCATACCAAATGGCAGGAAGTGGGGCTTCCTACACCTTATAAACATTTGCCACATTCTTCTCTATAATTCACAGTGCCCAGAGCCAGTCTATTTCTGTCTCATAGCTCACCTTAATAACAACACAAGTGGTGAAAAATATCTATATCCTAAAGCCTGGATGTTTTGTTTTGTTTTATGTTTTGTTTTCTTGAGACAGGTTCTCACTATGTAATCCAGGCTGGCGTCCAACTCATGGTGATCCTCCTGCGGCAGCCTCCTAAACCCTGGGGTTACAGGCATGTGCCACCACACCTAGATCAAAGTCTTGATTTTAATGATCATTGGTGATACAGCAATGAACAGCAGGAAAATGGAAACATCATGCAATAGAAAACGATTTTATACAGCAAAGAACAAGAGTAGGAAATGTCTACAGAACCTGTGGTTAGGAGCTGGAGCTGGGGGAAAAACAGAGCAATATATATATGTATTATATATAGCATATATGCAACATATATGTCTATACAAGTGAGCACAGATTTTTCAGAAATAATCATAATAGACATCTCTGTATAGAGAACACGTATTCTAATTAATAAATAATGCATTGTAAACTGGGTGTGGTGGCACTCCGGAGGCTGAGGCAGGAGGATTGTTGCAAGTTCAAGACCAACCTGGGCTACAAAGTGAGTTCAAGCCCAGCTTGAACAGCATAGAGACCCTGTCTCAAAAAGACAAAATAAATAAATAAAGCATTGTTGAGCTGGGAATTTAGCTCAGCAGAGTAAGTGTCTGCCAAGCAAGTGCGAGGTCATGAGTTCAATTCCCAGTACCAAAGGAAAAAAAATTCCTCTTTAAAAAATGAAATAAAAGTAAAAATAAATTGATAGAACTGTGGGGGACCGGCGGCAGCTGAAAAGATAAGAAGTATGAAATATAAATGATCTTTATTTTGAGAATGCGGGGAGAGACACCCTCGATCCCCTGGGGTGCAGCATCTCCCCCCGGGGTCGGCATCTCCCCCCCAGGGTTGGCGATCTCTCCGCGGAACGTGTGGAGTAGAGGCATATAAGTAGCCTAAGTTTGGGGTGGAACCTAAGGGGGCATTAGGGATGCACAGGTAGCCCATTGGTTTTTGTTTGACTCCATAGGTAAATTCCTAGAGGTGGGGGAGATAGGAGCTCAGCTGAGGCTTTTCTGTCCGGCCTGGGCCAAAACTCTTTCATAAATAATGCATTGTTTTTCCCTATACGAAGACTAGTGTTCTATTTAGGTGGCTACATGTATGTGTTGTAATCAGGATTTGTGACAAAAACAATCACAATCAGGACTCAGAATTTATATTATTTTATGATGGTCATCCAGAGTTAAACACAAGAAAGTGCAGGAAATCTGTCCACAATACTAAAGACAGAATATTCAGCTAAGGGCCTGGATCCCACAGCAATGTCTTGCATGAGTCCAGCTGAGGACCTAGAGGCCATGACAGTGCCTCCCACAAGTCCATCTGGAGGCCTAGAGCCCATGACAAGGACTCACGCTAGGCTGTTTTAGGGATCTGCTGGGAAGGCCCAAAGATCAGTGATGGAAGCCAGAAAGTCTATGCCAATGGGATGAAGGAGCTGTGCCATGTTGAGTGTTCTACACTGGAGCCAAGAAGTCATATTCAAAATAAGGACCAGAATTCCCCTGAAAAGTACCACAGCCATCCTCAGCGACAAGGAGGTCCTGAGCTCCTCCAATATTCATGTACATGCCAAGAAGCCAGCATGGCAAGCTTCTTCTGGAAATTAAACTGCACATATTTTTCCCTCTGGGGCCAGGAAGTGATGCTTAATGTAAGAAGTAGAGCTCCCCCAAAGTGAATCGCAGTCACTCTCAACAAGGTCCTAGCTTCTCCGATAAGAATGGCTGAATTCATATGAGGAAGCTAGTCACAATGAGCTCCTTCAGGAGAACCAACAGTTCGTAACAGCAAAACTTAGGAGAATTCACAATGCCTAGCTCTTCTCCACATCTCTATGCTGGCAACTTTCCTCAAGTGGGCCATCTATGCTCAACACCATGCTGATTTAATTCAGCTAGTATTAAGTTGACCACCACTTTTCTGTAACATTCTGTTTACAGAATTCTATTTTTAGGGCTGAAAACAGAGAACCATCTTAGAAAACAATATTCTTGGAATGCAGATCTTTTAGAGAGAAGCCCAGTTTTGTAGTTCTTAATGTGGCAGCTAGACATGCCTCCTCTGAGAGACCAATTTAGCATTTTCACTACAGGAAGGGTCTACAATGTACTTCTGTACTTCAAATTTAATTATATATTTCCTTTATTTTTCCAAGGACTATGCAAAGAATGCTGAATGTATAAACAATGGCGTACTGGCCTATAAAACAATGGATCAATATGGTTCTAAATACTTAGTAACAATTAAATAATAGCCTATTGATAGTAGAAGAAAATTTAAACCCGGGGGAGTAGAATTTGTTAGATTTTTATCTGCTGTCATAATTGTGCCTCTTCACAACAACACAATAATGTTCTTTTGTTTTGTCTTTTTGAGACATGTTCTTGCTATGCAGTTCAAGTTGGCCTTGAACTCACTTTGTAGCCCAGGCCAGTCTCAAACTTGCAGTGATCCTCTTGCCTCAGCCTCCCAAGTGCTGGAATTACAGGCATGAGCCACTATGCCTGTCTATTGTTGGGAGCCGCGTCTGTGATAGCTCGCCTTGCGCGGCGGACGTGCGGCCTGTGGTAAAGAGCAAAGCCTGAGGTAGATTACCCCTCCCATCGAATATGTTAGTTTCCTGCTTACCGCGTAAACAACCCGCTCAACAATATAGTCTGCCTGGCAACTGATGATGTTAGCCAATCAGCTTGCCTTGCTTACTTTAACATGATTGGACACTGTACCCGTATATATACCGGTGCCACCCCTGGGCGGAAGAAGAAGCCAGGTAGAAGCCCAGAAGTAAAAGCCCAAAAGGAGCCGCGGAGAGCGGACCGGTAGAGGCTTTGGGGCAGACTGAAGCACAAAAGGAGCCGCGGGGAGCGGACCAGAGGAGGCTTCAGCTGGGAGAACCCAGGGCAGGCTGTACGGAGAAGAAAAATAAAAAGAAAAGGTTGTCCACTACCAGACTTTGTCGTGTGTCCTTCCTGCCGGCCGGGAGCGGACATCGACATTTGGAGGCCCGCCCGGGGACTGATCACCCCCGAGACGTGGAAGTGGACAACGCTCCAGTACAGAGCTGCGAGACAGGTGAGTTGGGGATAAGCCTGGGCTCTGGGTGGCGCGCACCTACAGGGCTTTTAGACTCCCCTCAGGCTCACGCGTAAGTGGCGGATTCCTTGGGCCTCACGCGGTGAGTAACATATTAAAAGATGGGAAACATGTTAGGTAGCAACACTAAGAGCGAGGGTGGTTGTGGAGAAAGCTCTCAAGAGCTTACAAAAGTACACAGGGTATCTGAGCAGGCCCAGTCAGGGAGCTCCCGAGAGGGGTCCGTCAAGGGGAACAAGGATGCTAAGGAGGAGGACGGGGCTCTAGCCTCGGAGTCGTCTGACTCCGAGGACGAGGGAAAGTTGAATGGCAAGGAGGCCAAAGAGACCAGCTGTCAGGAGCCTAAATCGCTCAATAAGGAGTCGCAGGGTTCTTTTCCAGCGTTGCCCCGCGAATTGCGCTCTGCTCAACCTGGTCTGCGGAGGAGTAGAGAGCTCCTGAGCGCTCCCCGGCGCGAGAGGGAGGCGAAGCCTTCCGCCCCACCTTGGGGGCCGTTTCCGGAGGCGATTCCTCGCCACGAGGCGGCCGCCTGGGAGCTCTCTCCCCTTTCGCCAGAACAGGAAGTGATGCACGGGCCCCCATTTTCCGCCCAATCACGGCCGCTGTCTTATGCTCCGCCGCCGGCGGGTCGGTATTTTTACAGGCGGCTTTGGCAGGGGGGACGCTTGTCTCATGAGGTACATCCACCTGGGATAGATAGTGGCCCCTACGGGATATTTCCTGTACAAGTAGCTATGGGCCAGGGACGCAATGTATGGGAGCCTTTTGAGATAAAGCAGATTAGAGAACTTAAAAATGCAGTTACAACCTTTGGGCCGACTGCGCCTTACACCATTGCCATGCTGGAGAATCTGTCTTCTGGGCCCCTCACCCCCGCGGACTGGATTCAGCTGGCAAAGGCGTGTCTGCCCTCGGGCAGTTACCTGGATTGGCGAGCCTGGTACGCAGAGTTCTCTGCAGAGCAGGCTGAGAGAAACGCCAATCGGGGAAACCGGGGGTGGAACAAGGAAATGCTTATGGGAGAAGGTCGGCACGCTGATGACCAGACCCAGTTCCCCGGCGCTGTCTATGAACAAATCAATGCCATAGGGCTCCGCGCCTGGAAACAGGTAAGTGGTGCCGGAACAGCCTCCTTGTGTCTTTCAAAAATAATTCAGGGTACCACAGAGCCATTTGTTGACTTTGTGGCCCGAATGCAAGATGCTGCCGATAAGATATTTCCTGATCCGGGAGTGGCTCAACCGCTGGTAAGACAGCTGATTTTTGAGCAATGTACAAAGGAGTGCAAGGCAGCGATAGCTCCTCATAAGAACAAGGACCTCAACGCCTGGATTAGGATATGCAGAGAGATAGGGGGGCCGCTCTCCAACTCGGGAGTGGCTGCTCTCCTGGCCGCGGCTGTACAGCAGAGGGGACCTCGCGGGTTAGAAGGGGAATGTAAGGCTAAAGGGTGTTTTGCCTGCGGGGAGCCAGGACACATTAAACGTCATTGCCCAAACAATGCAGATGCTAGGCCTCGCCCTAGGAATGAAGAACCATATGTTTGTGGGCGATGCAAAAAGGGATCACACAAAGCTGAGGAGTGTAGGTCGGTCTTTGATGCTCAGGGCAACCGTATTTGTGGACAAGATGCTAGAGAGCCAAAAAACGGCCAGAGGGGGCCCCCTTCACAGGCGGGCCCCCGCCCCAGAGACAGGACAGCTCAGGGTGGCAGCCTTCAACAAGGGCCACCCCTGGGTCAGCAGGTGTGGACCTCAGTGTCGCCTCCAGACTTATACAAAAGGTCACCATTAGGACGGATGGCGTTAGGACCCTAAATGACATACAAAGGCTATTGGGAGACATTAATTGGATTAGGCCATATTTACATATACCAAATTCAGATCTCAAACCCCTGTTCGACCTTCTGAAGGGAGACCCAGATATAGCCTCCCACAGGAGGCTCACTCCTGAGGCAAGAGCTGCCTTACAGAGAGTGGAGGAAGCCTTAGGTGGGGCTACCTTACACAGAATTGAACCAGGGCGACCCTTTGATGTCTGTTTGCTACAGACTAGTCTACAGCCTACAGCGGTGATTTGGCAGAAAGGACCACTACTGTGGATACACCCTAAGGTCTCACCTGCAAAAGTCATAGAGCATTACCCGGAGGCAGTCGCTTCATTGGCCCTTGAAGCGCATGATAGAGCTGTCCAACATTTTGGCTCAGGACCACAAGCCATCCGAGTACCCTATACCGCCAGCCAGATCAAGACCCTGGCTGCCTGCATAGATACCTGGGCCATTCTGAGATGTGTTTTCCATGGGGATATAAACAATCAATACCCTAAAGACCCTATCTTGTCATTTGTCACTCAGCACCCTATAATTTTTCCAAAGGTTACTGCCTCTGAGCCATTAGTCCTAGCAACTACAATATACACAGATGGCTCCAAGACGGGGATAGGCGCCTATGTGATCCTAGGCAAGCCCCCGGTTACCATACAATTTAAACCAGATCAGCCTCAGGTGGTAGAACTGCAGATCGTTAAAATGATTCTTGAACGGTTCTCAGAAGCCATTAATATTGTCTCCGATTCTAGGTATGTGGTCAATGCTATGCAAGTGCTTGAGACTGCCAGTTTAATTAGATCCACTTCCACAGTGGCTGGACTGTTCCTGTCTATCCAGACATTGCTTCAGAACAGACACCATAAGGTCTTCACCACCCACATAAGAGCACATACATCCCTGCCGGGGCCCATGGCACAGGGGAATGCGGCTGCTGACACTGCCACTCGCCCGTTATGGATTTTTACCTTACTAACACCAATCGAGCGAGCCCGTGCCTTCCATGATAAATTTCATGTTAATGCCAGGACACTAGCAAACCATTTCCATGTTTCTAGAGCAGATGCACGAGATATCGTGCGACTATGTAACTCCTGTGCCACATACAAACCTGCCATACCGATGGGAGTAAACCCTCGAGGTTTGATCCCTGGTGATGTTTGGCAGATGGACATCACACATATACAGGAGTTTGGGACTCTTAAATATGTTCATGTTTCCACAGACACCTGTTCTCACGTCATATTCGCAACAGCAGAAACAGGTGAAAAAGTGTCTAATGTGATCAATCATTGCCTGGCAGCTTGGGCCGCATGGGGCAAACCAAAAATATTAAAAACTGATAATGGACCAGCCTATATAGGCAAAGCCTTCAATGAGTTCTGCAAAATGATGGAGGTTCAATTAAAACATGGTATCCCATACAATCCCCAAGGTCAAGGAATCATTGAGAGGGCTCATAGAAGCCTCAAAAAAATTTTACAAAAACAAAAAGGGGGAGTAGGCCAAGGCCTGGCCCCAAAGGCACGATTATCCATGGCACTATTCACACACAATTTTTTAAATTTAAATAATGATAATTGCTCCCCAGCTGTGGAGCACTGCAACCCTTCCCCCAACCATAAAGGGTGGGTGAAGTGGAAAGATGTCCTGACAGGACAATGGATGGGCCCGGATCCAGTGGTCAGCTGGAACCGAGGCGCGGTTTGTGTTTTCCCACAGGAATCGGGACGAGAACCACTGTGGGTACCGGAGAGACTGACACGGGCAACAAAGCCCTCGACTGAAGATCAGACCTGCCCTACTGGAGATCCATCACAGACCAACCAATAAGATGAATAGAAATAGCGGTAGCCCGAAATGGACAAGAAGATCCTCAGGCATATGCATGGCTTGCTCAATTGGCCCACGACCGAGTCTAGATATGGCGGGCATCCCTCATTCTCCTCCATAAGGTGACAATACACAGCAGGGTAGGTGAGTCAATGACGGGTAAGAGCGTGCCTCCCCAGCACGACTCGACCTAAGCCAGGCCCTACCCCATCCTGCACGTAAGCCGCTGGACTGTTAGATGCTGCCCAGGTCTAAATTTCTCTCCGAGGGGATTTCTTTACGGAGAGGAAATGAGTGCAAGCTTGTGTGCATCCAGGTTCCGTCCAGTTTGTGCCTGGCCCTAGAAAAAGGACGAGGGCCTCAGGGCCTTGGCAGACCATGGCATGGCCAACCAGGGTCTAAGCCAAGGACCTACGGTGGACCTACACATAGGGCATAAGCCTCTGCACCCAGTCCAGGAAGGGCTACGATGCACACATTCATTAAAAAATAAAATAGGGGGAGATGTTGGGAGCCGCGTCTGTGATAGCTCGCCTTGCGCGGCGGACGTGCGGCCTGTGGTAAAGAGCAAAGCCTGAGGTAGATTACCCCTCCCATCGAATATGTTAGTTTCCTGCTTACCGCGTAAACAACCCGCTCAACAATATAGTCTGCCTGGCAACTGATGATGTTAGCCAATCAGCTTGCCTTGCTTACTTTAACATGATTGGACACTGTATCCGTATATATACCGGTGCCACCCCTGGGCGGAAGAAGAAGCCAGGTAGAAGCCCAGAAGTAAAAGCCCAAAAGGAGCCGCGGAGAGCGGACCGGTAGAGGCTTTGGGGCAGACTGAAGCACAAAAGGAGCCGCGGGGAGCGGACCAGAGGAGGCTTCAGCTGGGAGAACCCAGGGCAGGCTGTACGGAGAAGAAAAATAAAAAGAAAAGGTTGTCCACTACCAGACTTTGTCGTGTGTCCTTCCTGCCGGCCGGGAGCGGACATCGACAGTCTATAATAATGTTCTTTTGAAGAAATACCTTCTCTCCTCTTGAGTTCCTGTGGCGCAAGAAGGGCTATTTCACCCTCATCCAGAGTCGGACATATCATCCAATATGGAACAATCAACATATCCCATTGCTCCAGATCTAATGAGGGTTCCAAAGATGTATACACTCTAGGCCCATAACTGGAGTCAGCTGCAGATATTTTTTTTGCTACAATCTTTGCAAAAAAAATTATTAAATCATGTGCATATAGGTTATATAAGTCCAACACATGAGACTTACTTAAATATGAAACTAGCAGAGAAGACAGCTTGTGATCTCATTTTGGTCCTACATCCAAATGTACCTGAAAACAGTGCTGTTATAGACCAAATGTGCCTCCTGAAACTCACATATTGAAGCCATAACTTGTAATGCATTTTAAAGAGAACCCCATGACTGGTGCCACAGAAGAACAAGGGACACTAGGATTACATGTGCAAAGAGGAAAGGCTATGTGAAGATACAGACAGATGGCATCTACAAGCCAAGAACAGAAGCATCAGGAAAAACCAAACCTGCTGATTCCTTGACCTTAAACTTCCAGCCTCTAGAATTTTGAGAAATAAATCTCTGTTGCTCAAGCCATCTAGTCAGTGGTTCTTTGTTATGTCAATGTTAGCAGAGTAAGCAAAGTGCTTTCTCTGAACATTTTAGTCTCAACCATTTATATATTATTACTTTTGCATAATATGATTTGGTCCCAGCACTCAGGAGGCTAAGGCGGAGGATTGTTGCAATTTCAAAACCAGCCTGGGCTTCAAAGTGAGCCTCAAGTCCAGCCTGAACTGCATAATGAGACCCTGTCTCAAAATTTTTAAAAAAACACAAAAAATATGATTTGGCTTTTGTACAATGCAGAAATAAATGTTGGGTGTGATATTGTTACTGGCTTTTGGTTACTGATGAGGTCCTTTCCAGGTTCTTGGTGTCCTGAATAGAAAATTGAACAAGAGGAAAATGTAGCAAGGATTAACATTTTTGGGGGTGAGAAAATAAAAAAAGCAGGCTCTGCAGAGTAAAAATGGGCTGCTGAGAAGGTTCACAGTGACCACAAGGATAACTCTGTAGGTTTCATGTATCTCCTATCCCTAGATGGCTTTTCCCCCAGCTGAGCAAGGCATCTGAGACAGTTGTCCTATCAGAAACTCACTGTGTCTTTTGTCAGATCTAAACTGTCTTGTCAAAGAGCTGTTGGGGGTGTGGTAGTGCGTGCTTATAATCCTAACACTCAAGAGATAGAGGAAGAAAGATCAAATTCAAGGCTAGCCTGAACTACATAGTGAAAGTTTGTCTCAGAAAACACAACAAAAACCAATTCACTGGGGCTGGGAATTTAGCTCAGTGGTGCAGTGCCTACCTGGCAAACTTGAGGTTCTGAGTTCGATTCCCAGTATTCTACCACCACTGAAAAAAAAAACAACAACAACAAAGATTTGCTGGATTTTGTGCCAGATGTAAATGAAGAATTGAAAATAGCACTTTCTGATTGTTCCAGGACAATGCTACAGTGTCATTCTTAATTGTGTGTTCTGCACATGTGTCTCCATGATTGACAGGTCATGTCTACTTGCTCAACAAACATGCCCTGGCCTAATTCCCTCTCAGTATCAGGCAGATGGTATTAAAAAGAACAAGCACTAAAATGTGGACTTGGCTATGAGGTGAGGTGCAAGGTAGTAAGAGTTCTCCACTCAGGGCTGGGGATTTAGCTCAGCAGCATAAGCGCCTGCCTTGTAAGCAGGCAGTCGTGAGTTCGATCCCTGGTACCGACAAAAAAGAAAAAGACCAAAAAAAAATTAAAAAAAAAAAAAAAGAATTCTCTACTCCCTTGGGGGCTGGGGATTTAGCTCAGCGTCATAAGCACCTGCCTTGCAAGCAGGCGGCCTTGGTACCAAGAAAAAAAAAGAATTCTCCACTCCCTAAATAGGAATGATTATCAATTTCTGATTTTTTTTTTTTTGGAAAGTGTTTCACTTCATAGCCAAGTCTGGTCTCAGACTCTCAGAGATTTTCCTGCCTCAGCTTCCCATGTGCTGGGATTACAGGCATGCACCATCACACCTGACAATCTCTAAATTTTATTTTCTTTTCAGTGCTGGGGGTTGAACCCAGGACCTTGGCACTGAGCTGTCAAGCCCTTTTAATTTTTATTTTGAAACAATATATCAGTCAGGCTTCACATTTTTTTGTAGCGAGGGTTTGCAAGGGAAACAATTTAAAGGACACATAATTTATAGAATTATTTTATAATATTCACCCAAAAGAATCAAGAGAAAAAAGAATGCAGGAAATTTGTCCACACACTGAAGATGCAAGGAATCCAGTGGAGGGGCTGGATTCCACTGCAATGTCCTGCATGAGTCCAGCTGAAGACCCAGAGATCATGACCATGCCTCATGCAAGTCTGTTTCACGAATTTGGGCTGGGAAGACCCAAAGGTCACTGGTGGAAGTTAGAATGTCTGTGTCAGTAGGATGAAAGATCGGTTTCAGCAGGCTGAGGGATTTGCACTGGAGCCAGGAAGTAACGCTCAAAGTAAGGACCAGAGCACCCCCAAAGCAAATTGCAGAAGCCCTAAGCTCTTTCAGTGATGAGATGGCTGAGTTTGTATCAGGAAAGCCAGCATAATACACTTCTCCAGGAGTCTAACAGCACCACCTCTTCCTTGCCAGTTCTCCTTTTTATATTGTTGGCAACAATCCTCACGTGGGCCCTCCACACCCGGCATCACAGTGACTCGGTTCAGCTGGGTGTTATGAGTTGACAACCTGTTGTCAATCCACCACAGACAATGTCTCACTGAATCACTGAGTTGCCCAAGTTGAAAGGGTTTTGGCCCAGATGGGACACTGTAGCCAGGAAAAGCCTCAGCCAGAACCAAGGAGCTCCTCTCTCCCCCGCCCCTAGAGATTTACCTGTAACCCTATATCCCCCCACCCTTCGGAATCCGCCCCTGGAGCCAAACGTGTGCCAATGAAATAGCTGTGCATCTCTAATGGCCCTAGGGCACTACCCTAAGCTTAGGCTACTTATATACCCCCCATACCACGTGTCCGCTAGAGATCGCTGGACTTGGGGGGGGGGTGTCAGTCATCTCTCTCTGTGTTCTCAGAATAAAGGCCTCTTTTGTTTTATACTTTACATCTTTTGGAAATAATAATATCACAAGTAGGGCTCAAACTTTTATTTCTTTAGCCTCAGCTTCCCAGAGATTTCAGACATGCATCACAGCACTGGGTTAATTCTGCTTTTCGGTAGAAAAGTACTTGGTTAAATTGCTGCATATTTCATTCTGGGACTAGTGACATACCAAACAAGTAAAACAAAAGGTGTAACAAAAGGTGTCACCCCTCAATTGACAAAGCAAATGCTTAGCATGCACACAGCCTTAGGTTGAAATCCTAGAAAAAGAAAAAAAATCTTTATGCTAGAATGCTTACCACTTTTTTTTTTTTTTTTTTTGGGTAAGGTCCAACAGGAAGGAGGCAAACTTTGCTTTGTCTAATAACAGAAAAGAGAAAACAAGTTTACCAATCCTAAACAGTTAAGGGTTAGTCTTGGTTTTCCAGGATTATAATGCTCACATTCTATACTCCCAGTTACAGGGAATGCCAACAAAGTCAGGATACTGATAACCACAGATCACTTCAGTCACTTCCTGCTACTCATTCCCTGGGTACAAAGAACTATTGTTCTAATTGCAAAGAACCAGTTGCTGGAATGTAAAAAAAAAAAAAAAAAAAAAAAAAAGTTGAATTGCTCTGGCTCCCAATCTCAGATGGAGCCATGGATCAACAAGTCACCAAGTGGTACATGATCCAAGGTTTGTTTGTAACAGAAAAAAAAAAAAAAAAAAGAATTCTGATTTTGGTCCCAATCTCAGAGGGGAAAAGAAAGTACTAATACAAGCGAGATGTAGAGATGGATTGTCTTAGAAACCCTAGACCCAGCAAACAAAACTTCATTGTTATTGTGGGTGATGGGATCCTGGACAGGTTCCTAGGTCCTTGTGTACAATGAACAAAGAATTGGATGTGATACTTTGTGGTAGGGAAAAAGAAACAAAGTTTTTAGTGGCAAGGAAAAAGAAAAAGGTTTAGTCAGAAAACAGTGCTAGTAGGAAAGGAAAATTGCATGAGTGCACAAAGTGTTGGGTATGGGGCTTCAAAATGGTGCACCAGGTTCCGGGTGCCTCCCGCTGGGTCTTCCAGAGCATGACTGACAGGGGCCCAGCTGAACTTCTGCTGGAGCCATATGGAAAGTGAAGCTTCCTTCTGTTGTGCTGTGTGGCCACTAGAATGTATGCCTACCACAGCTTGGGGCCAGCACAGGAAATAACCTGCTTCAGAATGAAGCCAAGAGCAAGAAAGTAGAGCCAAGCAGTAGAAGGAAACATGGATTATTAGTAAATTCATCGCAGATGAAAATGTCTTTTTTTTTTTTTTTTGTCTTTTTCATTTTTATTGGTACCGGGGATCGAACTCATGACCGCCTGCTTGTAAAGCAGGTGCTTATGCCGCTGAGCTAAATCCCTAGCCCCGAAAATGTCTTTTTGTGCTTGGAACAATTTTACTCCTGAACTTTTCAATCATACTAACCAACATATTCTCTAAGTCAATGTGAGCCACTTTTGATATTTGTAACTACGAAGAGTTTTGATTAATATAGCCCTGCAGATAAAGCTCTCACTCCAGGTAAAAAACCTTACAGACATCACCATATGAAGTCAAAGCTACTTAAGCATGTGGCACTCTGATTTAGTGTTCACATGCCCAAAGTCAAAATGGAATTCTGAGCCAGTGGTGCATACTTCTGATCCCAGCACTGAGGGAGGATGATGTAGAAGGATCACAAGTTCAAGTCCTGCCTGGGCAACTTAGGGAGGCCCTATGTGAAAATGAAAAGGACAGGAGAGTTGGAGATATAACTTAGTGCTGCAGTATTCCTGGGCTGGGCTTGATTCCCAGTGCAACAACAACAACAATACAGATGGAACTCTTTCAACTCATAGTTGAAGAACTAGCTAATGAGAGTTGAGTGCAGCTACGGAAAAGTGCAAAGGAAAGGTCTGGATGCGAATATTAGGGATGACTGGTCTTTATTTTTGGTATTCATTACTGGTGCCTGAATTTCACAGGAATCAAGTACACTGACAGTCTACTGAGTTTCTATGGAAACTGCAAAACCATACATGTTCCAAGTTTGGATACTAATAGGGCATTGATTGCTCAATCCTTGAGCTAATTCTCAAGCATTCCTATAATAGTGCTAACAGGAAGGAAGCTTCAAAAGAGCACAGACCATGAAGAAAATTCCTTCTTTATGCATTCTCAGACGTATTTATAGAAGGCACAGGAGGCAGAAAGTGAAGCCCCTAGGAACAAAATGTTCCTTTTGCCCATGTCTGGCAGTGTGTGTCACCTGCATTTAATGTGTAACCACTATGTGACCTTCCCTACTCCCACTTCCCATTTCTTAAAAAATTTATTTTAAAGGGAATAAAACAAACAACAAAGTGAAACAAAACAAAACAGTGATAACAATGCTAGCTTTCAAAAACAAAACAGAAGGATATTCCCCATGGTTGCTATATTGCACATTGTTATCCTATAAATAGATACTCAAGAGTACTGGCTGTAGGCCTGCAAAGTCAGTCAGTCAAATTAAGCATTAAGTTTTGAGTTTTTTTTACTTCACTTGCTGTCATCATTTCAGCCTGTGTTCCTCCAAATCAACTAGCTGCTTACGGAGGCAGGGGTTAAGGGGTGGGGAGGCTCCTCTCGTCTCCTGCTTAGTTTCTTGGTTCTCCTCCAAGCCCACAACTGCCTCTGGCTCACTAGAAGGTACAGTTTGAATTTTTAGGTTCTCCTCCAAGGCCACATGGCTGCATCTGGCTCATGGGAGGGTGCAGGTCATCTTCTTGGTTCTCCTCCTGCCTGTGTGGCTGCAGCTGGCTCATGGGAAGGTGTGGGTTAGCTTCTTGGTTCTCCTCTCTGCGCATGACTTGCACTTCCCATTTCTGATAGGAAACTTTTACTGTTGTTATTCTATTTTCTGTTCTTCATTCTATATTATATTTGTTATCTTCTTTAGCAGGAGGGGATTGAGTACTGAACCCAGGACCTTCACACTGAGCCACATCTCCAGCCCTTTTTCAGTTTTGAGGATCTTGGCAAGTTGTTAAATTGCCCAGACTAGTCTCAAACCTGTATTCCTCCTGCCTCAGTCTCCCAGAGTGCCGGAGTTATACATTTGTACTATCGTGTCCAGTTATACTTGGTATCTTGAGGAACGTTAAACACATTTAGCTAAAGATTTTCAGACTAGATGAACTGAGCTAGCCCACACTCCTGCAGATCACTCAGAAATCCTATTTTGTACCTGTCTGCACTATCAGAGAAAGATAAAATGTGCACGGGCACCTAAGAATGGTAACACCATCATCAAGAAATCAAATAATAACAAATGCTGGTGAGGTTTGGGAGTGGGAGGTGTTTTACACTGTTGGTAGGAATATAAACTAGCACAATCATTATGGAAATCAGTATGGAGAATCTTCAAAAAAGCAAAACTAGGAATTCCAGTTGATCCAGTCATTCTCCTTCTATTAATTCTTCTGGTTTTAACCAGATTTGGAGGCATCATATTATAATGATAAACTATACTTATGTTTATAGCAGCACAACTCATAATTATATAAATCTTGGAAGGAGTCTGTATGCCCATCAACAGATGAATGGATAAAGAAAATGTGCTACTTATACATAATGAAGTACTACTCTGCTATAAAGACAGATAAACTTGAGCTGGGCATAGTAACACATCCTGTAATCCCAGCATGTGGGAGCTTTCAGTAGGAGGGTTACTGTGAGTTCAAGGCTAGTCTAAGCTATATAGTGAGACCTTATCTCAAAAGTCAAAAAGAAAAAAAGATATATTTGAGTCATTTGTAGGAAAATGTACCTTGAGATCACAATGTTAAGTGAAATAAACCAGACACATGAGATATTTAAACACTGTATGGTTTCTCTTATACAAGAAATCCAAGTTTTAAATAAATAGTAAAATAAAAGATAGATGATAGAAGTAGAGAGGTGGATCTTTTTCATATGGGAAAGCAATCAGGAGAGAGAGGAAAGGAAAGGAAAAGGGATGAGAAACAGAATTGGGATGTGTTATGTATATAGACCCTCTCCACACAAGGAATGTAGTAAACCTTATATACTGTAACACGTACTAATTAAAAAGCGGTAACAGTGGAAAGCTGTCACCACTATCCTGACCTGTTCTTCAGTATTTTTCTTCTGAAAATAGCACTCTCTTCAGGAGACTTCTCTCTCACTCCATGGGTTCCAAGTGAGATTGTCAATCACAACTACCAAGATTCTGTTAGACTCAGACTGGAACAAACATGTCACCCTTGTTCCTGGAATCATGATTAGATTCAAGATTTCCTGGGGGTGACAAACAGATATTGTAAGAAAGAAAACTTCCTTTCTTCCTTTTTTTTTTCCCCTGCCCCCAGTACTGACAGTCAAACCCAAAGCCTCATGAAAGTGCCAGGTATGGAGCTGGAGATTTAGCTCAGTGGCTTAAGCACTTACCTGGTAAATGCCAAGTTGTGAGTTCAATCCCTGGTACCAAAAAAAAAAAAAAAGAGAGAGAGAGAGAGAGAAAGAAAAGAAAATGCCAGGTAAATGCTCTACCACTGAGCCATGACCCCCAGGCCCTCATTTTTACTTTTTAAATCAATAAAACATAAATATTAAGTAGTACATAATAAGGAGAAAGATGAATGCAATTACAGACGGGCTGGGAAACCCAGGTAATGTATTGTGGCAAGAAATGATACAGACAGCAACAGAGAATGAGAAAGAGAGAAAGACACAGAGAAAGAGGGACAGAGAAAAAGACAGACAGACAAGGAAAGACAGAGGGGAGGGGAGAGGAAAGAGGGACAGAGAAGGGGGAGAGAGGGAACAGGGAGAAGGGGAAAGGGGAGGGTGAGGGTAGGGAGAGAGAACAACTATTCAACCCTTGGCTATAACTGCATCTGAAACAAGCCCCATCCCTAGGTTTCTGGAATAATCCAGGCCTTGGTTGTGACAATCCTGTGTGCAAAAAACCTGAAAATTCAGTGTTTCACAAAACCAAACCCTTATCATCATTCACACATCTGCTGGCCAGCTACAGGTCAGTAAGACCTTGCTGTACTGGGCCCCATGCCAGGTCATAGCTGGTCCCTGCAGAGACCACACTGAAGAAGCCACAGATTCCCCCCTAGACAGGCCCTTCTCAACAGAGAGGTCAGAAGCCCAGTGGTGAAGAGAAAAAAAGAAGCCACTTTCTTGTTTCTTTTCATTCTTTTTTGGTTTAAGGAATTGAACCGAACTCAAATCCTCACTGAGTTACATCCTGAGCCTCACAATGTCACTAAATTGCTCAACTCAGCTCAACTTTCGATCCTCCTGCCCCAGCCTTCCAGCAAGCTGGGATGACGTGTGTCACCACCACACCCAGTGCAATCACTCTTAAAAGCCACATATAACTGGCACAGTATCATTTCCACCCACATTTTCTGGCTCAACCAGCCCTATCCAAAGTCAGCGAATAGGAATGTAACTCTATCTCAGAGAAGCCACACTAAGGATGGTTTGGGAAGAAAGAATAGTCAGCAAGTAACACTTTTTTTTTTTTTTTGTACTGGAGATCGAACTTATGAACCCATGCTTGCAAGGCAGGCGCTTATGCTGCTGAGCTAAGTCCCCAGCCCCGAAAATGGTATTTTTAATACAAGTTTCCAGTAAGGAGAGTGAATCTCACACACACCCCCACTTTAAGCAATTTAAAATCAGTTTGTAATACTAGTGAATCAATGGAGTAGTACAACTTAGTTACCACAATCAGGTCACAGTGATTGTTCCTGCTAAAAGAACTGAGACTGTCAGCAAAACTCTCATATTAAGATTTATAAAAGGGAGAGAAAGGGGAAGAACTCTATCTTTCTGGTCATGAACTGTGAAGATGTGATTTGTGGCTTCAGCTTCACCAAAAACCTAATATATTTATTGTTGGAGACATATCAAGAAGTGGAGAGAAAGAAAAGAAAAGACAGCACCTGCCTGGTGTTGCAAGATCATGAGTTCAATTCCCAGCAAAAAAAAAAAAAAAAAAAAAAAAAGGAAGAAAGAAAGAAAAAAAGAAAAAAGGAAGGAAGGAAGGAGCCAAGGATTTCGCTCAGTGGCATAAACGCCTGCCTGCAAGTGTGAGATCATGAGTTCAATCCCCAGTAACTGCTAGGATTATTTCCAAAAGATGAAAAATATTTCCAAAAGATGAGAAGTATAAAACAAAAAGCGGCCTTTATTCTGAGAACACAGAGAGAGATGACCGGCACCCCCCACCGCTGGCGTCCCCCCCCCCCATCTCTCCAGCGGACACGTGGTGTGGGGGTATGTAAATAGCCTCGGCTTTGGGTGGAACCTAAGGGAGGGATTAGGGATGCACAGGTAGCCCATTGGTCCTAGGTTTGGCACCATATGTAAATTCCCAGGGGCGGGAAGATGGCATGACGTAAATTCCTAGGGGCGGGGAGATAGGGGCTTCCTGCTTCTGGTTGAGGCTTTCCTGGCTACAATGTCCTGTCTGGGCCAAAACCCTTTCAGTAACAATAACAAAACAAACAAACAAACAAACAAAAAGAATGACAGAAAGAAAAAGAAAAAGAAAGAAGAGGACTAGGGATTAAGCTCAGTGGCTCAGTGCCTGCCCTGGCAGGCATGAGATGTTGAGTTTTATTCCTGGTATCCCCCCCCCCAAAAAAAAAAACAACACAGATAAGAAAGGAAGAAAGACTTTTAGCTGAGCATAGAAGCACAGGCCTATAATCCCTGTACACTAGGAGGCTGAAGCAAGAAAACTGAAAGTTCAACCCCAACTGGGTAACTTAATTGAGTGAGAGTCTGTCTGAAAATAAAAAAGTTAGTAAAGGAAAAGAAAGCTGTATATGGTGGCATGCACCTGTAAGCTCAAAGTTCTGAGAAATGAAAGCAGGAAGACTTCAACCTTCAGCCCAGTCTGGGAAACTTCGTGACTTAGTGAGGTCGGTCTGCAAATTTAGAAGTGGGCATAGGATATAGTTCAGTGTGGAAACCTGGGATCAATCCCAGCATGGCTCGGGGGCAGGGGGTGGGGGTGGATTGTAGCAGCTCAAGCACTGGTACTGCACAAAGATCGAGGGATCATCCAGAGTCGGTATCCAATGCAGACTCCATGAAGGCCCTGGGCAGCTGCCTTCACCAAGACACCTCAGTGAAAAACTCTCACAATACAGCGCTGAGAATGGTGGCTTTTTAATGGTGAGAACCAGGAAGCCAGGATAAAGGACAAAGGAAGGACATAGGTGCAGGAATTCAGGTAAAGAGAAGGGCGGGGCAAGGACAGGGCAGAGCAAGGTCACATGTCTGACCTTGGGGCCAATCTAAGTGATAAATCATAGAGTATGGGGAGGACCAGGACCAGAGCATGCATTCCTTAAAGCAGCCGGTTTGGAGCCTACTTGAATTTCTGGCCCTCTAGGCTATATTTTAATCTCTAACCATGCATTCCAGGAGGTTTTGGGCGTGTGGCTTTGAAAGCCCCTTATCTCTGCATATCTATCTACTGGAGAAAGAAACAGAGGCTGGGAGAGAGGGAGAAAGAGAGAGAGAGACACAGGGGGAAGGAAAGAGGAAAGAAGAAAAGAAGTAAGGAAGACTGGCTGCTTTGTTTTCACTATCAAAATCTTCTATGTCCCTGCCTACCTGTGCTGGTTAATTTCATCAGCTTGGCTGGTTTGAGAGTCACCTAGGAGAGTAGGAGAGTACACTTTTGGGTCATGGGCGCGTGACCTTGAGGACTGTCACTTCCTCTTTCCTGCTTCCGGGTTGCCATGGGGGTAGGCAGCTTTTGCCACATCTTTACACCTAGGAACCAGCCGATGATGGACTGAAATCCTGGAAATATGAGCCAAAGTAAACCTTTTCTCCTTTAAATTGTATAGTTCGGGTATTTTGTCTTCACAATGGAAAGGTTACTCAAACACCACTACTTAAAAACAAAAAGGGAAAGAAATTCTGAGAAATATAGTTGAGCCTGGACAGGTTGACATTTAAAGTCCTGATTATTCCATTGATCCAACGTACTTTCTGCTTAGGACACTTTATTGGCAATTTACCAATACTAATCTCAGTGATTTTTTCACAGTAAACACTGTCTTCAGCTTCTACTAAATTTGATACATTGAATCATTCTTACCTTACTCCCCATTCCCTTATTTTTCATGGTTTCCTTGGTTGATTTTGGTATGTTTTTCCCCCTCGGGGAGTGGGGGTGGACAGGGTTTTGCTAAGGAGTTCAGGCTGACCTTGAACTCACTATGTAGCCCAGGCTTCTTGAACTTGTGGTTATTCTCCTGCCTCAGCCTCCGAAATGCTAGGATTACAGGTCTGTGCCACTCTCCCCTGCTCATCTCCTTGTTTTTTGAGACCTAGTCTTGCTAACCAGTCCAGGTAAACTGGCCTTAAAGTTATATGATTCCTTATACCACCTCAGCTTTATCTACATTTACTTGAAATTACTCTTCTGTCTCCATCCCTACTTTCTTTTTGTCATAGAGGATGTGGTTCCTTTTTCTCTTCCCATCCCTAAATGCAGATATTCACCAATATTCTGTTTTTTCCACGTCACCCTCTAAATGACCATTCACCCTATTGTCTTAAGCACTGGTGTCAGCTGGCATCTAGAGATCACCCCCCTTCCCGGCCTAATAGAATGAGTGGTTTGTGGATCTCTGCCTCGGACTGAACTGGATCCAGATCATAATGGTACCACTTACTGCTTAACAGTCTTTAAAGAATTATGTAAGTTTTCAGTTTCTCTACTAGTGAAACTGATAAAGGGGAATGAAACTCCCAACCTACTCGACATTGTGGTACAAGTTTGTGTTCTCTAAAATCAAAGAATGAACTTTAGAAAGAGGTTAAGAGCAGAATATGTTTATTGAGAGAAAGAAAGCTTCTGTCTGAGAGAGACATAAGGGGTCCCAAGTGGATTGCCAAAGACTTCCTTTTCTAGGGACATTTATAGAGTAAAACCACAAGGTTAGATGGGTCAAGGATGGAGAAAACCTGGGAACTCACAAGGCAGATGGGCATGAGGTAGGACAGAAACATGGTCAACCAATAAGATTAACTGTTCAGGTAAAATTGACCAAATCAGGGACAAATGGGGAAGTCAGTCATGTAGGAAGCAGGAATACTTAAAGAGCAGTGACTCTTCCTGAGGGTATTGAGATGGTGACTCCTCACTTCTTAAAGGTGTTTAGATTATCAACCCCTAATGTTCATCCTTAGGGTGTGGTTGCATTTGTTTTGCCTTTTGTCTTGAGATCTGGCCCACAGTGGGAGGTATCTGTCTCCCCCACAGTTGCAAGTTATCTGGTCTGCACTGGCTCCTTTGAGGGCCCTGCCCTGACTGACTTCCTATAACATTTTCTGGAAGGCTAGGGCACCCCTCAAAACAGCATCACCCGGTAACTTTTAGGTCCCTCATGTTTCTTCCCTTTATTTCCTCATTCCATCCCCAAAATTGTAGTGAATTACTGTCTGACTGTGTTATCTTCCCAGCAAAGACTATAAACTGAAACTAACCAGCTCATTCAACTTTTTTTTTTTTAATTGGGATTGATCCCAGGACCTTTGTATTACATCCCCTATCTTTTTTTTATTTTTTCTTTTATTTCTCTTGCATATGAGTTCTAATGTTACAGGCAGCTGACCAGTTAGAAATATTATAGGCAGTCAGACAGGGCTAGGCCCTCGAGAAAGCCAGCGTAGAGTACCAAATATCTTATGACCTTGGAGGAAACACACACCTCTTGCTGTGGGCCATATCTCAAAAACAAAAAGCAAAACAAATGCAACCACACTCTTAAGTATAATCTTTAGGGATTAAGTCTGGATCACCTTGAGAACCCAGGAATCACCATCCCAACTCCCTATAGGAGGAGTCACTGATCCATAAAGCATGCTGGATTTCTACATGAGTCACTTCTCCCATTTGTCCCTAATTTAGTCAATTTTACCAGAACAGTTAAACTTACCTATTGACCATAGTTCTGTCCTACCTCAAACTTGTCTTCCTAGCCAATTCCTAGTTTCCCCCACTTTAGACCCACCTCACCTCACCTCACCTCACCTCACCTCACCTCACCTCACCTCACGGTCTTATTCTATAAAAATCTCTAGAAAATACAGAATCTTTGTCAACCCACTCATGACCCCTTCTGTCTGTGTCTCAGACAGAAGCCTTGTTTCTCTCAATAAATTTATTCTGCTTTTAACCCCTGTTGTTCCTAAAATTCATTCTTCAATTTTAGATAACACGAGCTCGTACCAGACATATAGTGAGTTAGGAATTTTGTTCCCCTGTATCACTAAGTTGCTAAGTTGCCTAAACTGAGTGGAAACTTGCAATCTTCCTGCCTCAATATACCAAGTACTAGGACTGCAGGCATGCGCCACCATGCCTTGCTAAAATCTCCACTTTTAAACAAGGCGGGCTCTTCAGGCGGAGCCAAGGAGCTCCATCTCCCCCACCTATAGGAATTTACCTGTGGCCCTATCTTCCCCACCCCTTGGAATTTGCCTCTGGTGCCAAACTAGTGCCAATGGGCTACCTGTGCATCCCTAATTCCCCCTCAGGCTCCACCCAAACTAAGCTACATGTATGCCTCCACTCCACGTGTCCCACGGAGAGATGGCCCACCCCCCGGGGGGGGGAGATGCTGCACCCCAGGGGATCGGGGGTCTCTCCCCACATTCTTAAAATAAAGGTCATTTATATTTTTAAAAAAAGGCTGGCTCAGTCCAAAACAGCAGACTCAGAGGAATGTGTTCCCATGGCACGCACACCCCAAGTCCCTTTGTGTCTGGCTCACGTGTCTCTCTGGCTTTGTTCCTCCTCCTTGCCCCTTGTACTCCACATTCCACTCACATAGTTTCAAGTGTTCCCCAGCTATACAGCGCTCCATTTCAGATCTCCCTGCCTTTAACACCCCGTTTCTTCCAAACAACATACTCTCTGCCATGGCATCATTAGGATGGCCTCTGACTTCTCCAATGTGCAGTCCTAATGATACATAAAACCCTCCCCAACTGCCTTTCCCCTTCCACCCCTCAGCTCCTTTTCTGAGATCATTGTCTTCTGTATTGCAACACTCTGCAAACTGCACTTAGCTCTGTCATGGCCCCTAGAGCAATCAGTTACAGGTTTTTCACTCTCCACGTCTTTCTTTGCAATTTACCAATCCCCAGAAAAAACTTTCTCTGTGAGAGGTCAAACAAGTGGCCTGAGCCTCCATTTCCCACATCTGTTAAACTGTATAGGATGATTATATTATGCAGCACATGCAAAGGCAAACAAAATCTGGCACACTGAGCAAGTATGACCAAACTTCCTGTATGAAAGGGTTTTGGCCCAGACAGGACACTGTAGCCAGGAAAGCCTCAACCGGAAGCAGGAAGCCCCTATCTCTCCTGCCCCTAGGAAGTTACCTGTGACGCCATCTTCCTGCCCCTGGAAATTTACATATGGCGCCAAACCTAGGACCAATGGGCTGCCTGTGCATCCCTAATGCCCGCCTTAAGTTCCACCCCAAACCGAGGCTATTTATATACCCCCATGCCACGTGTCCACCGGGGAGATCCCCTGTCGCCAGCGGTGGGGGGTGCCAGTCATCTCTCTCTATGTTCTCAGAATAAAGGCCGCTTTTTATTTTATACTTCTCATCTTTTGGAAATATTTTTCATGTTTTGGAAATAATCCTAGCACTGTAAACATTTAAATTTTTAAAAATTCATACGGTAAAGGACACACTGTCACAATCACTCTCAAAACACACCCCCTTTCATCAAACTCACTTATCCTGTCCCTCCAGCCACTTTCTGAAGCAGTTCTGGAAGTCTGTCTTCACAAGAGCCTGTAGGAAAGTTTATTCAAAGTTCAGTTGCTGGCTACGTTGGAACTTAGGGCTCTGGGGAACCAAGCAACCTGCTCACCTCCCCGGTAAGCAGCTGTGGCTCGAGTAAGCAGCAGCGGCCCTGCCAGGGAGAGAACCAGCCAGCGTCTCCCAAGATCTGAACCATGTTGGAACTTAGGATGCTGGGAAACAAAGCAACCCACTAGCCTCCCTGGTAAGCAGCCATGAGCCTAGCAGCACTCCGGCTGAGAATCAAACATCCCATCCCCACCCCACTCCTACCCCCCCCCCCCATTAGCAAACGGGAGCCAGAGATCCGAGCATCTTTTAGGAGGTTGACCATATGCAATATAGCAAATAGGGAGGATTTGCTTCTACCATCTCTTTGAAAGCAAATATAGTTTCACAAAAAAATCACTGTTTTGTTCTAATTGTGTTGCTCTACTCAATATTCTGTTTTGATAAGTTGTGTAATGTTCTGTATTTGGCATGATTTTGCTATACCTGATTGAAAGAGCAACTATTGTGAAGAAAATGAGATATACTATATCTATTACTGTTATCCCAGTAACCTGCTGTGACATTCTGTACCAATTTCACTGCACTGTCTCAATTGGTTTTGTTCTGTCTTGTCCTGTTGTATTTTACTACTTTCAAAATAATAAAATAACTTTTTAAAAAAGTTCAGTTGCTGCTTAGTGCCATACACCAGAAAAGCAAGCTTATAAAAACATCGTAGGATGTCCTTACCCACCTTACTCATCAGGTCTGGCCCCATGTGACTTCTGGCTCTTCCCCAAAGTTCAAACAACCATTATGGTAAACACTTTGAAATGATTTAGAACATTACATTATGGCATCCAGGACAATGCAACTAAAGACACAAAAGGAAACTTCGAGAACTGCTTCAGAAAATGGCATTATTTTAGGAGATTAATAGCAATGTGTCTTTTACTGTCATGAATTTTTAAATATTTAAAGTCACTGTATTTTTAATCATATCTCAGAAACATTCAATGTTTGTCAGGTTTGTCTTATTTTTGTTTTTTTGAGACAGGTTCTATCAAAGACTCCGTGTTTTTTAAAGAACCATTAAAACCGGGAATTTTCATAGCCAGGGAAAGTGGCACATGTTATAATCCCAGCACTTAGGAGGCTGAAGCATGAGGATTGAAAATTCAAGGTCAGACTATACTCAATAGCGAGTTTCTGTGTAAAAATAATGAAACGAAAAAGAAAACTTCCATAATGTGGACCTAATCTGTTGGGTCTGCTGCCTTGATATTTCTGCCTAAATAGAGTTGGAGCCAGCTCAGCATGGACTGAGACCTCTGAAACTGTGTTTTTCTCAGCTGTCTGGACACAGTGATGAAGAGCTGACCCAAGGCATCAGGGTATTCTGCAGAAGGCTGCACACCTCATGGCAGAGAGAAGCAGAGAGGAAGCAGAGAGAAAGAAGGTGTTACAGGCAGCTGAGCTAGTTAGAAATATTATATGCAGTCAGACAGAGCTGGGCCCTCCAAGAAGCCAACACAGAGGACCAGATGTCTGATGACCTTGGAGAGACACTCACCTCTTGCTGCTGGCCAGATCGCATGACAAATGCAACCACACCCTTAAATATAACCCTTAGGGATTAAATCTGGATCACCTTGAGAAACAAGGAGTCACCATCCCAATCCCTGTAGGAAGAGTCACTGATCCATAAAGAATGTTTGCTTTCTATGTGACTCGCTTCCCCATTTGTCCCTGATTTGGTCAATTTTACCTGAGCAGTTAATCTTATTGATTGACCATAATTCTGTCCCACCTTATGCTCACCTTGCAAATTCCCATTTTTCCTCACCTTTGAGTCATCTAATCTCATGATTTTGCTCTATAAAAGTCTCTGGAAAAGACAAGAGTCCTCGGCAACCTGCTCAGGACCCCTTCTGTCTCTCTCTCAGACAGAAGCTTTCTTTCTCTCAAATATTTCTGCTCTTAACCTTCACTGTTCTTAAAATTCATTCTTCGGTTTTAGAGAACACAAACTCATTCCGGACATACAGTAGGTTGGGAGTTTCATTTCCCTATATCAAAGGGGCCAGACACCAGACTCACCCCTCAAAGGCACTTGAACCCCCGGCACACTTCCTCTAACCAGGCCCCACCTCCTCATAGCCCACTTAGCTATGAATTCATCAGTTAATCAGTTGGTGAGGTTATCATTCTCGAGACCCCGTCACCTCTCCAGGCCCCAGCTCTGCACAATCCTGCACTGTTCATGAAGCCCTCAAAGCACCAATCTTCGAGAGATACTTTGTATTTAAACCATGACACCTGAATCAGGTGGTCTAGCAGAAACTATTTTTACTGCTCTTTTTATTTCTTCAAGGTCCATTTCAGGTAAAACTGCTAAGGAGAAGGTTTAAAAAAACACCTCTCAGGCCATGCGTGGGCTGCTGCTGAACCAGACGCAAGCCTTTCCCCATGAGTCAGTGCCATTAGTGGACTGGGAGCAGAGAGAACAAGGTCACACCAGCAAACAAGCCCAGTCTAGGAACCAGTGCCATGCGCAGGCTGCTGCCAGACTGGAAACAGTTAGACTCCAGTCCCTTCTGATAAGGTGGGCTGGCAAACAAGAAATACCAACCCTCTCTCCCCCAAACAACCAGTTTATCCAGAGAAACACAGGCTGTGATGATAGCTATGGAGGTGAAATGCAGTTGGATGCCTGTGGTGCTTTGGTGTTTCACAACATTGCAGGTCTAGTGCCAGTGGTCTGATTATAGGTTTGGAGGATAGTGTTACACAGTGTGGTATCAGGCTGGGGATTTAGCTCAGTGGCATAAGCGCCTGCCTTGAAAGCAGGCAGTCATGCGTTCAATCCCCGGTAGTGATAAAAAAAGGAAAAAACACAGTGTGGTATCTAGGGAAGGATCTCCTTCTGAGGGTTGCAGCCATTGTTGGTTCCCTGTGGTCTTGTTTTGAGGCCTTATATTGTTTCCACTGTTTTGTTGGATTGGATTTTATTCTTTTTTTTTTTTATTATGTTAAATCCCATGGCAGAAGCTATTTCAAGGGTATGAAGATACATTATGGTAGCAGTTTTGGATTTACTATTGGCTTGTTTTGAAGTCCTTTATTACATTCATTGTTTTATTATTTCTATTCTGTTCTGTTTGATTTTTACTATGTCTGAATTTATCTATAGCTATTTTGAAGACATCAGGTGGCATTATGGTAACAGTTGTTGATATCTTAATGTTTTTAAGTCCTGTATCTTTTACACTGGTTTGTTTTGTTTTTATTGTTTTATCCTCTTTAGAATAAAAAACAAACAAAAAGAAATACCTCTTCTATGATAATAAAATATAAATTTCTTCTGAAGCTTATGTTCTGTTTACAGCCTAACACTCCATATGGTGACCTTTTAGAACCGTGCTGTTCAAAGCTCCTAATGCTATGCTATGCGGCACTTCTGCAACAGGAGACCTGTACGTGATACTTCTCGGAATTTTTATTTTAAGCCAAACAAACATAAAGCAAAACATCATGATCTCTTGTGCTCTGTTGGAGCATTTTTTAATGGCCAACTCAAAATTCTTTGAGAGAAGATAATAAAAAAGGATAGTGGTTCACATAAAGTGTAAAAATTATCTCTAAAGTGAGTTCACTAAATTGTGCAAAGGCATCTACTGAGATAAAGGCACAATGTGGACAGAAGTTAAGCTGTTTTCATACTGGGAGAAAAAAGATTAGCCAGCTGCTGATGGTCTTAGTGTACTTCTCCTATCTCTGTGCTGGGTTGAATTTTTACCAGGGTGACACCTGCGGTGACCCCTGCAGTGTTAGTCCACAGAAGAGAGTTGGAGCCAGGAACAATTATGAAAAGATTGGGTTGAAAAAAAAGGCCCGGGGGCTTAACTTTCAACAGCTAAACACTTGCTTAGCAGGTGTGAGGCTCTAGGTTGAGTCTCCAGCACTGAAGAAGAAAAGAATGAGAAAAAAAGCAAGTGGAAAACAAACGCTAATTTCCCCCTGTGCTGCTGGCAGTCGCAAAGGCTTTCTCCCTCCTCTGCGTGCTGTGGCAAAGCAGCGGCTCTGTGCTCAGCTAAGTCTCCTTCCTGCAGCAGCACGTGCCAGGTAACTGCAAAAACCGAGAGGGAAAAGAAGGGAAATTCAGAAAGAAAACTTTCCCCATTATTTTCAAAAAGGACAAAGGAAGGAACTAGATAAACACATTAAGAAACATTTTTCTCTCCCTGATTACTTAGCAGTGCTGGGATCTAGGCCCACAGAGCTGCCAGCGCATAGCACAAAACCTGTGGACTCTTTGGACTTGCTCTCCCTCATCTGAAAAAGCAAGTTTGTTTCTAAATTTCTATGGTTTTGTGCTAAGACCTCTTAGGAAGTAATTTCCCTTTTTCTTGGGAGTAAGAGAGGAAATAAAAAGAAACATTTTTTTTGTCTTTGTCCTTTTCAGACAGGGTTTCCCTATGCGGTTCAGGATGTTTTGAACTCACTTTGTAGCCCAAACTGGCCTCAAATTCATGGTGATTCTCCTGCCTCAGCCTAACACATCCTGGGATTATAGGCGTGTTCCATCACGCCTGGTTAAGAAACTAATACTTAACGTGCATAGTATGCCAACATGCATAGTAGGCACAACAGTTCTAAGAGTATGTACTCAAATAGCCTGGGTTTGTGTCTTGTTCTGCTGCCTAGTAACTGTGTGACCTTAAGTAAGTTACCTAACCTCTCTGTGTCTCTATACTTCCATCAGTAATAGAAGCAATGGTATTCTCCCTAAAAGGGAAGGATGAGGTGAGGATTAGGTGATTTTATATATACGATGTTGCTTATATATGCAGAACAATAACTAGACAAGGTTATTATAAATGCTATTACAAAGATTACAACTTAGTAAAATAGACATCTCTTTTTCGAAAGAGTACAACAAAATGAATGACAAAAACCAAGGCTTCAGAGCTTTAAGCTTTTCTGAACTTTATATTCAGTCTTTATTACCCTGGACCAGTTAAAGAAGCGAAAGTTACAGCATTTTGTAGCAAATTTGCCTAGGTAAAGAAATTTCCCAAAGGAATTATTCTTGCGTGCTGAAATTGATAAATCAGTGATGTCTCCTCTCTATGATCTCAGAGATGTAATGTCTGCTTGAAGTTCTGGACATTATTACAGGCACAAGTTTCCTGTGATGAATGCTATCATTACATATATGTAAAATGTACTTATATAAAAATTGCAAAAAAAAAAATTTTGGACATCTAAATCTTCACATGGGCAAGTCTGTCTCTGGCCAGCAGGAGGAGACTTTTTAGTAGAAGGCATTTGTAAGCCTTTTCTCTCAGATGATACGAAAAGTTTTTGTAAGGGTGGGAAAGAAAGCACCATGTGGACAGCTCCACACTCAGAAATCAAAAACCCAGGTCAAATCCCATCTCAGCATTCATCAGCTACCATAGACAAGAAAATACAGGCTGCAGGAATCACTGAATTAATTCTCATTTTTTAGGAGATAAAATCTAGGAACTAATTCTACTCAAATTGAGTTCATCAGAACTCAAATTATGGGAAGGGAAATCCTAAAATAAATCAGTAGCTGCTGAGAGTTCACGGGGAAAAAGAAAACAGGCTGGATCTTCAAAGAGCACAAGGTATAAAAGGAGAATCCAAAAGCAGTGGAGCGAGTCCAGAAAACCGGTATTTGAATTTAACTCATCTGCTCAACAAATATTTATTCCTTGCTTTTTTTTTTTTTTTTCCTGCTATTCTGCCAAGAGCTAGTTAGACAGTCTGATCAGACAGACATGGCTTCAGAAGAGTTAGAAAGCTAGTGGGAAGAGACAGAGAATACACACAAAATAAATGCATAAAACCGTGTAGTGGTTCTATCACAGATTAAAAGGTGTTTGCACTTAAAACGAAAGTAGGAGGAATCCACTACTTTAATTAAATCATACATGCATGCAGGTTTCTCTAAGGTGGTGATGCACAAGACAAGATTTGACCCTAGAATAGGAGAGGCTGGTGGGAGGGGTAACATGTAAAACAGAAAGTCTGAAGTTCCTGAAGTAAGAACTGATTTAACAGTTAGAAAGATGGCCTTATCAGGCACGTGTCACACAGCTATAATCCCAGCACTCAGGAGGCTGAGGCAGGAGGATCACCATGAGTTTGAGGCCAGCCTAAACCACAAAGTGAGTTCAAGGCCAATCTGAACTGCATAGTGAAACCCTTTCTCAAAAAGACAAAAACAAACAAACAAAAGTTGGCCTGGATTTTAACTCTACCTTTCCTGAATTGCTTTGCTACTCAAAATTTTGGAAGACTCTATATAGCATATAACTGTGTGCCTTCCTGCAAAATTATTTATCATCCTTAAATCTCATAAAAACAAACTTGGTAGATAAATTCATCTCTTTCTTACACAGATTTCAAAAATTACGTTATTCCAAACCTACAAAGGAATCTTTCTTAGAGCACTGATTCACCAGACAAAGCAGAGTCCCGCCCTCTTGCATGTAAAAATAGTCTTTCCAGATCTATTGGTGTCACTGGCTTTTTTCCAAGACTTTATGCTCCACCGAAATTACACACTTAAACGAGCATGTTTAACTGTAGTTTTTAATGTAGGAGAGATGGCAACGTGTTTGTCTCTTTTTTGTGATTCAAGGTTGAATTTTAAATTGTTAAATTTATATAGTTAATCTCACATAACACCACAAAATAGCTCCTTTCAGTGCTACACATATAAGTAAACAAATAAAACGCACGTGCAGCAAAGGAGAATAAGGCTTAGTCATTGGTGGTGTATTTGTGCTTGGACAGATTAACAAAGAGACTGCTTCGAAGGCCTTGTGACATCTTGATGCGTTGCTTAATTTGGCCAGCAGAGGGCAATAAGCGAGTCGTCAGGAACCACAAGAAGCCACACCCAGATCATGGTTGTTTATAATCCAACTGCCTCTGAATTTTCAAAAAACTCCAAGTGAGAAATTCTTGTCCAAAAAACAGCTCATATTTAAAAACTGAGGTAAAATTCGCATAAACATAAAATTAATCTTTTTAGGTGGACAATGAGGTGGCATTTACCACACTATGTTATATAACTGTCCCCTCAGTGTAGCTCCAAAACCTTAGCAATGCTTGTATTTTATAGAAGGAGTTTACAAAACCGCAGCCTCTTCTATCCTCCTCGCTCTGTCACAATCCCAGGTCTGTCTCCACCTATATGATGTTAGCAGTGTCCCCGCGCATTCCCCAGTCAGACCTCTTCCCCACATAATTCCAAGAAGCTGATCCAGGGTTAAAATTACAAGTTCGAAAACCAAAAACATCTCAGTTCTCTAGTTTTTCCTGTAGGCACTGCACAGTTGCAGCCGACAGTCAGGATGGGGACTGTTTTTTTTTTTTTTTTAATTCCATACATTATGTTTGTCAATTCCCAGCAAAGAAGTTAACGAATTAGTTTAATTTTAATAGTCACAGAACGGAAATTAACAATGTGCTCCACCAAAACCCTTGGTCTTTGATGGAAATTTAAGGGTAATTCTAGGTTAGCACGACAGCCAAGATTTTAAGGGCACCATGTCAATTGGTAAGATAACTTTCTGCAGAACTAAAACAGTTAATAAAAGCATAAGGTTTACAACCGAAATCCACTTTCTACAAGAATTTAATCTACTTCCTGGGGTCTTGGCCCAGGGAAGGGTAAAAAAATGCCAAACTGGAGGGGGTGGGGATTGCTGCTGGTGACTGGAGATCAGGAGGGAGGGAAACAGCGAATGAGGCCGGTTCCGCCCTAACAAAGAGGCAGAAACTGTGTCTCAACAGCCACCAAATCCAGTTCAGGGCGGTTTGAGCCAGTTTCTGAGCTGGACTGAGAACAACAGCCTCGGCTGAGACATCACTAGGGTGAAACAGAAAATACAAAATGGATTTCGCAGAAAGAAATGGATTTGTCTTGGACTCGCTGGAGCCTAAAGCAGTTTCCTTTAGTAGCAAAGTCAGATGAAATACAAGGCCTGGAGCCGGAACAGTGCCCTGTTGCTGGAGGGAAAAGCACTGAGCACACCTTCTGTGCCAGAATCCAGTCCGCATTTTCTCTCTGGCTGCTCCTAATTATGGCTGGTGAGGGAAAAAGGGCCTCAGGGTATCAGTTTTCAGAGAGAGCTGGCTGCGGTGTTGGGGGAGGGGAGGACGACGTGTCTGGATGGTTTAATGTGTATGCGCTAAGAGGGGAACGCAGGAGAGGGTCTGAAGGAGAGGGAACCGCACTTCACACCCTGCAGTTCACACCATCTCTGTACACCTTTGCTGCCTTATCGCCCAAACTCAGAACCCTGCACAGAGGTGTCCTAGGAGCGCTCTACATACAGTGGCCCTGATGCAGCCTTTGACCAGACCTCCCTCGGCCCTGTGCATTAACTGACAATACATATGCTCCATGCTGTCCACATGTTCTTAACATGTGTCCAAAAAAATGCATTCACAACGCAGCGATGCAGCAGTATTAGGTAACACCAGGAAGACAATTCTATCCTAGCCTCCCCTCCCCCCAGAGGCCAGAACCTCCAGACAACTGATCAGTCCCACCCTGAAGGGCTTTTTTCCTAATCTGAGTTGTGGAACACAGCTGTCTAGGGTGTGCACATCCTGTGGCCAAGTTTGGCTCAGTCTTTCCGGGCCAGTTACAGCTTTAACCCCTTTAAAAAAAAAAAAAACGCAAAAGCGTCGTATGAGTTCTAGAAACAGCCCGCCTGGGAGTTGTGGGGGCGGGGACAAGGACATGGAAAAGAGGGAATTTCCTGATTGCTAAGTGTCCAAAATGTTCAGAAGCTTCCAGAGTCACCAGGTGAGTACCTCCAGATTACACATTTCCACGTTTCTGGGACTTAGAAGCAGCCCTGGTATAGGAAGGGCGGGGCGGGGCGGGGGCCGTGGTGCTTACAGAGCTCACAAACACTTGCTCCAGGACTGCCGCGCGTGGGTTTGAGAGAGACCGGTGAGGGAGAGAGGAGTGGATCAAGCTGAAAGCTGGCAAAATGCTGTTTCATTCGGTTTACCATAATAGGGATGTGCGATCGGAACACAGTCCCCTTTGCATTATTTATGTGCGACATTCTATCGTACAGGAAACATCACTGGCATGTTCTATTTGAGGCTTATTACACAGATAAATAATTCATGAAGCACTTAAGAATATATTAATCTTATTAACGGTTAGGCCTAGTCTGTTACGAACAACGCTAGGCTTTTTGTTATTTGGGGTTGGTTTAAGTAGAAGGCAATGCTTCTTCCCACTTAAAATGTAGTAAGCTAGAGGAGATAATAACAGCAATAATCTTAATACCAAGCGCGTTACGAGCCAGATGCAGTACCACGTTTTGTATCTCATGATCCAGTACTTGTGAACCTGAATTAGGTTACTATCGCCCCATTTTAGAGATGAGAATGACATTTGTAAAGATTTTTTTCTCACATTATACGTCTACAGTAGAGCAGACAAATATTGTGACTCCAAAGGCCTTTCTTTTCAAACTGGTACCTTAAGGCCACCTCCCTGGCTAATAGTTATGAAATCTTTTTCAGATCCTACTGTGCATCAGTCTACTTCGAGCTGCGGGTCAGGTGAGCGTCACAGCATCAGAGAAAGAACTGGTTCAGTGATGAGAAGGTGGTTCTTGCCTTCAACAAGCTTTCGATCTAATGGTTTTTTTTTTTTCTTTTTTTCTCTCCGAGGATAATTCAGCAATGTCTGGCAAAGAGCTGCCTTTTTTGTCTCTCTCTCTCGCTCTCTTTTTCTCCTCCTCTGGGCCTCAGAGGTCAGGAGAGAGGTACAGTTTGGAATTTCCCTGGCGTCCCGAAGCTGTGCGGGAGGAGCACGTGAGGTCGGGCTGACCTAGTTAACAGCTAGCTGCTGCGCGGGCTGCACTGGAAGGGGTAGGGCGGGGCCTCTGGGGAGCGTCGCCATGGCAACCAGCCCTTACTCAAGAACGAGACTCCAACCCGGAAAACAGCTCGAGGGAGCTTTCTCTTGATAATCCCCTGGGCCTGTCGGGCAGGAACGTACAAAGGGGATTCTTTCTCTGTAGAGAAATGGTTCTTTACAGGGCCCGGAACAAAAGGAAACATTTGTTGGGTCGGATCTATCCTTATATTGAGCTGGAACAAAAGCAACAAAAGCAAGGTTATTTAGTTCTTTTCCATTATGCACAGGAAAAGAACCTGCTTTGTGCTGCAGGCTTCCTTTTTTTTTTTTTTTTAATATTTGTTGTAATTTTTCTTTTATATTCCCACTTTACAAATGAGACATTAGTAAGTCTGAATGGACCTGTATAAAACTGTAGTTGAAAATGAGAGTGGCCTTCTGAGCTTTGTGAAGGTGATCCCATGTTTGCCTGTTTTAAGAGACTTCTACTATGTTCTTAAAGAGACTCCTTGTCCACGTGCCCTGGGCCCTGGGAGCCACCAGGGCACGCTGGGCTCTGTCCTCTCAGCTCTGCTGGCTGCCACTCGCCCCTCCCCCGCGCGGGAACTGTGGCCACCAGAGAAGGAGGAAGAGGAATGCGGAAGATATTCCAGCAACCTCCACACCAGCGAGTTTCAAAACTCCTGCAAAGTGGGCAGACTCCTCCAGGCTTCCAGCCGATCTGCTCTACAGCTGGACGACACCCTGCACATGGACCCTTTTCCCTAGCTCAGATGAGCCAACAATGGCCAGTCACCACCCGCAAGACCAAGACTGACCACAATTTCTATAAAGTTATTAACAGATGATTTTCCCTTCGGGTCTACATTTACATGCAATGTAATGTTTTAGCAGGTTTATGACTGGAAAAGCTAAGAGTTCAACCACGTCTTGATAATGGAAGTCCTGGTAAAGGAGTCACATTCATCATAAAGTCCACAAAATTAAAACAAAATTCACCTGCACCACAAAGATAGCACTTTTGTGCAGTGGGGAAGGGAGGAAAATGGGACTACCAGAGGGAACTATATAGGAGTGCCAGAGGAGCTTCAAACACTTTCACCCCATCCCTAGAGATTTCTCTCCTCTATAGTCACTTAGTGATAGCAAATGTCACCTGCCCAACCCCAAAGGACAAATTGGAAGCCACTCCCAGAAAGACCTTATAAGGAGTTAATTAGATCAACTGTTCCTGTTTAAATGAAGGGCCGAGTTTCCTTTTCCAAAGGTTATAGTTCAAAACATAGCACTAGTGGCTGGGGATTTAGCTCAGTGGCATAAGTGCCTGCCAAGCACAAGGTTGTTAATTTGATCCCCCATACCAAAAAAAAAAAAAAGATACCACTAGCTTATCCTGCATTAAGAAGTCAGAAGAAAAAAAAAAAAAGGAGAAAAGAAAACAAAAGGAAAAAGTCAAAACAGCCCAGGCATGGTGGCAAATGCCTATAGCTAAGCACTCAGAAGGCTGAGGCAGGAGGATTGCCATGAGTTCAAGGGCAACCTGGATTACATAAATGAGTTAAAGGCCAGCATGCATAGCATAGCTAGACTTTGCTTTAAAAAAAAAAAAAAAAAAAAGGTCAAATAGGTCTATGTTTTCTTTTTCTGCTGTGCTAGAGTTTAACCCAGGGTTTTGCACATGGTAAGTGCTTACCACTGGCCAAATTCCCACCCCAGAAGACCTTTATAGTACACTTTAAAAGACTCTTGTATTGTTGGAAATTCCTAAAATATAATGCCATAGGTTCCTCCTTCCCAGAGTTTAATACTTGTAATATCTGATACTCATTCTACAGTTGTGTGAATACTTCTAACCACCAGGCACCATGGTACTATTTACTATGCTAGACTTGTGAATTTAAAAAAAAAAATGCAAACAGCGTGGAGACTACTTTCAAAGCATTTATAACTCAGAAAGAAGATACACAGGAAATGAGCTATAACAGAGTGAGATGGCATGCACTGTAAAGATAAGAGCAAGAGAATGTACTGTGGGAAAACAGCAGAACAAGAAAAGCAAAGTAAGTGTGGGTAGACAAAGTAAGTGCAACCAGAGGGCTGCTCAGAAAGACAACCGAGATTAGCTAGCCAGAATTACATTACAGCTAGAATCAGAAAGTGTGTTTTCATTACAGATTTATCTAGAGTCAGTCCTCAAACAAAAATAAGACTGCAAATGTTAATGCAAAATAGGTAACCTTGAGTCCTACAGTTCTCAACTTCTTGGAGTCTTTCAAGGTCTGAAACAAACTAACCACCGTTTAGAACTGATGTTTTTCTTTATCCAGGAAGCTATCACATGTTTTATTACAATAATAACCACTCCACAGTATGAAGAATACTGAGAAAAAGTGAGCTCTTAACGGGCAGATTTCAACATCCAAAGCACTGTAAAATTTCAATGCAAGTTTAGTGTTATTAGCAAAATCACATAACAGCTGCAGTTAGACACATGGTGCTGAGTCAATATTGTTCCCGCTGAAGTTTCCAAGTCGGTTCAGACCTGTCCACACATGCTAAGATCTTGTACCAGCAATTAAACTGGGGCCTGTCCTTGTGCCATACACAGTAAATCCAACCTAATTAACTGTTTCTGGGCTTAAAGGACAAAGACTAGAAGAAAAGATATCCTTTAAGAGATCTGAGGAAATGTAGGAAACAGAGTGTGGAAAGACTATGTAGGGTTCTCTTTGTAAGAAACTTGGCTTTTCTCCTTGCATTAGTCTGTTTTATGTTGTTATGAAAAAGTACTGGATGTCAGGTAACTTACAAAGTAGAGACATTTATTTAACTCATGATTCTAGTGGCTTTAGGGTCCAAACAGCGTAAATTAGTGATCTGGCGGGTAACTCAGATATATCATGACATAGTACAAAATCAGGAAGGGAATCAGCACATGCAGGAGGAAGCAAACATGAAGGGCAGACACACTTTATATCTACACACTCTCAAGAATGAATTCACTCAAAACCAGCGTTCCATTTATGAGGGCGGAGCTCATCAGACCCAATTGCAGTGGTTAATCTTGAGTGTCAACTTGACTGAATTGAGAATGCCTAGGCACTTAGTAAAGCACAATTCTGGGTGTGTCTTTGCAGGTGTTTCCAAAAACAGGCTTGTGAAACAGCAAACCTTTCAGGAAGACCTGCCCTAAATGTAGGTGGCACCATCCAATAGGCTGTGACAGAACACGCTATTCTCTTCCTCCTCCCCTCTCCCTCTCCCTTCATCTATTTCACTCGTTTCTCTCTCCTCTTCCCTTTCTTTCTGTCTCCCTACCTGCCACGACTTAAGACAGCTTGTTCCATCATGCCCTTCCACCAGGGCATGCCATGTCTCCGGTCTCAAAGCAAGAGAGCCAAATCTCCATGGACTGAACACAGAAACTATGAGCCAAAAATAGTATTTCCTGTTTTAAGATGAAAGCTGACACACCCACATCTTAAAGGTACTATTGCCACAACACAACTACACTGTAGACCAAGCTTCTGCCCCACTAACAAGGTCATCATCCGTATTGCTCACCAAATGTTGCTAGGTCTCTGATATTTGGTCATCATAATATTGTATTACCTTATCTCTTCAAAGTTAGGCATTTCCTTTGGTTAATAAAGTAGATGGGTGTGGTGACATGTGCCTGTAATCTCAGTACTCTAGGGGGCTGAGACACTGTGTAACTGCAAGTTTGAGCCTACTTTGGAAAATCTAGTTGACTGAAACCCCACCTCCAAATATAGCTCAATGTGAAGGCCCTGGGTTCAAGCCTCAGACCAGAGGAATGAATAAATAAATAGAGATATGTGTCACTTCCAGGACAAGGACTTAGGTTTCAATAAATAGTTGGCTGCTTTCCTACTCCACTGTTGTAGAGAGCCAAGGAGCAAATGTTCAGCTGATACTGGTTTCAGCCAGGGTCTCCATGCCAAGGCAAATTGGGTATTAGTATGAGAGAAACACACTTTTTATGAGCTAAGTCATTAAGAATTTGATTTTTGTTACACACTATAACCTATACTACTTTGATTAAGTCACCTGTTAATATTTATTCCCTATCCTAATTCTTGTGTGTATGATTTGTTTTGGGTGGTAGGGATTGAATCTAGGGCCTTCACATTAAACTGCATTCCCAGCCCTTTTTTATTTTTTATTTTATGACAGGTTCTTGCTAAATCACTTTAGTAACTGCCCATGCTGGGCTCAAGCTTTTGAGCTCCTTGCCTCAGCCTGTCAGAATGCTAGGATATCTGCATGGGCCACCGTGCCCAGCTCCCTATCTTAACTCTTAACACAGTCTATGTTCCGAGCACAATCCTCTGCTTCAGAGAAAGCAGATTCCATCTCCAGCCCCAGGGGTGGATCTTTTTCAGCACAAATCAACTGTGGCAATACTATTCTCTTATTGTAATTGGCTATGTAATTGGAATATGACCAAGTCCGCCTGACAAAATGGGGGAGGGCTGGAGTTTGTCAGGAAGTCTTAAAAAATGAGAGATAAAGACAGAGACCGGAACACTTACCCTATTTCATGGATCAAAGAGTTGCTCAGTCTCATAATGGAAAGTAAGCCACGCCTTTTCTCCTTTGAACGTTGTTACATATAGGTGTTGCATAAATTACCTATTGCTATGAAATAATTTACAAGTAACTTATATATCTTTATTATCTCACACTTTTTGTAAGTCAGGATTTTTTTTTTTTTTTTTTCTGTACCAGGAATAGGACCCAGGACCTCACACATGTTAGACAAGAACTCTACCACTGAAATACATCCCCAGCCCTTTTTTATTTTTTATTTTGAGATGAGGTCTTGCTAAATTGCCTGGACTGGGATCAAACTTGGGATCCCCCCACCTCAACCTCCCAGAGTGCTAGGATTACAGACATGAGCCACCATGTTCAGACTGAAGGATCTGCCTCCAAGGCAGCTTACACACATGGCTGTTAACATCATTGCTGGCTACTGGCAGAAGACCTCAGTCACTTGCTGTATAGGTCTCTCTATAGGAGTACTTGTGTGTCCTCATGACATTGTAGGTGGCTTTTGCTAGAGAGAGAAAAAGCAAGCAGGAAACCACAATGCCTTTATGTCTAATTTTAGGAGCAAGAGACTAGGCTCTCTTCCACATTCTATTCACTAACAGTGAATCACTGAGAACAGCCCACATTTAAGAGGAGAGGAATTAGGCTTCACTTTTGAAGGGAAGGGAGACTATTAAAGGATTTTTGGACATATTTCAAAGCACCACATATGTGACAGGAGAAAGTCTTGCGGCTGTATCGAGAGGGCCCAGCTTACAGGTAAATCCTCACACTGAGGAAAGGAGGACAGATATAGAAAAAGCATGTATGACATTATTGAGTCACTGATCTTACCATGCCTGCAACATATCCTCCAATACTAGTTATTTGGGAAAAAGTACACTTCTTTCCTTACCATTTCAGCCTGTTGGAGATCAAATTTGCTGATATTTATAGCCAATAGTGATAGTCTACATATCTAATTATCACTGTATATTGCAAATTCACCAGTAAGTCAATATGTGAATATAAATTATAATTTGTTCACTTCTAAATTATCAAAATTATGTATGCATAAAACTTCAATTACACATGCATGTATACACTTATGTATATAAAACTGCTGCCTTTTTTTTTTTTTTTTTGTCTTTTTCCTTTTTTTATCGGTACTAGGGATTGAACTCATGACTGCCTGCTTGAAAGCAGGTGCTTATGCGGCTGAGGTAAATCCCTAGGCCCCAAAACTGCTTCCTATATGATAAAAGTTGGTGCAAATTTTTCTTCTAATTATGTAACAATTTGATAATTTTCAGAAATCTTGGGTTATTTTCTTTTTTAATTTATTTTAAAGAAAAAACAAAATTTCGGGACTGGGGGTTTAGCTCAGCGGCATAAGCGCCTGCCTTAAAAGCAGGCAGTCATGAGTTCGATCCCTGGTACCGATAAAAAGGAAAAAGACAAAAAAAAAAAAATAAAATAAAAAACAAAATTTCAAAACAAGATAATAGAGGAGTAACAATGGTCAATACATTGTGTATAGTTATCTAGCTAATCAGAGTAGAAGATATAGGCATTTAATTTTGTCTTTTTTTTTTTTTTTTTTTTTTTTGAGACAAGGTCTTGCTGTGTAGCCTAGTCTGGCCTTGAACTCATGATGTAGTGCACTCTAGCCTTGAACTCTCAATGATCCTTTCACTTTAGCCTCTCAAGAGCTGCATTTACAGACATGTGCCACCTAACCCAGTTGTTTTTTGTTTTCTTTTGTTAATTCTTCCTCTTCTCTTGCTCCTTCTCCTTTTCCTTCTCTTTTTTCGTCGTCTTCTCTTTCCTTTGTTCCCCTTCTCTTCCTCCTCCTCCTCCTCCTTTTTCTCCATCTTTCTTTGGTGAGGTCACTATTTAATGTCACTCTCACTGGCTAAATAGCATGCAATTTTGAAGAAAGAATTGCAGAAAACTCTTCTGACATTTCAATTAAATTGATAGTCATTAAGTGATTTATACTGTTTTCAATCTGTCTTAACACTATTGTTATTCATGAGGCTGATTTTCTCAGTTTTCACTGAACTAAAAGCAATTCTACTAAAAACATTCTAACTCTTAGAATAATTAGATTTTAGCCATTCATGGTGGTTCATACCTGTAATGCCTGCTATTCAGGAAGCCTTGGCAATTTAGTAAGACTTTGTATCAAAACAAAAATTTTTTAAAAGGCTGGGAGTATAGCCCAGCTAAAGATGGGCTCAATCCTTAGTACCAAAGAACAAAACAACAACAACAACAAAACCTAAAAACTTAAAAAACTAGAGCATTGCCTCAGATTTGAAGCCAGCCTAGACTACATGGTAAGTTCAAGACTACCCAAACTATATAGCAAGACTGTCTCAAAAAAAACAAAGGAGAGAGAGACAGACAAAACAGCATGTATGTTGTCATTTTCATTAATAAAGTCAATCTTTTTTTTTTTTTTCCGTCATTTTGAGACAGGGTCTCACTATGCAGGTAAGGCTGGCCTTGAACTCACTTTGTAGCCCAGGCTTGTCTTGAACTTGTGATGATCATCTTGCCTCAGCCTCCCGAGTGCTAGGATTACAGGCGTGAGCCATCATGCCCAGCTAATAAAGTCCATCTTAATACTGAGGGATCAGCCAGGCATGGTGGCACATGCCTGAAATCCAAGCATTCGGGGGCTGAGGATCACTGCAAGTTGGAGGCCAGCATGGGCCATGAAGTGAGCCAGCCAGAACCACCTAGTGACATTCTGTCAAAAAAAAAAAAAAAAAAAAAAAAAAAAAAAATATATATATATATATATATATATATACACATAGAGAGAGAGAGAGAGAGAGAGAGATATCAAGGGGCATTCAGTGAGTTTTAATGAATTCATCACATTAAGTGAGGCCTCTAACCCTTCGACTTTATGTTGCCCCCACAAACCATTTTTCCCTGTACTTTTCCCTCCACTTGAGGAGTGTCTGCCTATGCTGGTAGAGAATGCAGAATTCTACCCATATCTGCATTTATCCCTAGTATTACCTGGTCGACTCTAATTTTCCTCCTTGTTTTCGCTCAAGCCATAATCTTATATAGAGATTGCAGTTCCCACAAGCAGTTACATCGGTATCAGTCAGTAGGGCCATAAGCAGAGAGGCAGTGACCTTAGCCCCAGAAAACCAGGTGAACCCTTTGATAATGGAATGCTGCCAGTACTGCATCTTCTGCCCTGGATCAGGCAGATCTATTGTCAGCAAGGCAGAGATAGGATACTAGTTGTAGTGACTGGCATGGACATTAGCGAATCAGAAAGGACAGTGTTTCTAGTCCTGGAGGAGGGTCATTAACCCTTTAGTTCCTGGGCTTTTAGAAGGTCTGGGAGCTAGTGGGTAAGGAGCTAGTCAGTCAGGGTCGCAAGGATGAGGACAGGAGAGAGATTCATGGGTTTAGGGCAGTCAAAATTCTTGCCAAAGTATTATTTTTATAACAGAAATAACCACTGCTTCACATCAGTGCATAATGGTGCTTGATACAGAGGTAAATTTATGTTTGAACATAATACATACTAATTTACTTTCACAACCTTTGCTTGAGGAAATCTTGTATTATGTGAGGTATTCTGGATGATCTCCAACAGGAGTTCTAGCTATGAGACTTCTTATTTTGTTATTTATTTACATTTTTAAAATTTATAAATAAGGAGTACTAAAATACCAAGATTTATTTTTCAGTAGCTCAAGGACACAGAGCCCTTTCTTGGAATATAGTTGCATAGCATTACAAGAAAGGCATAATCTATGTAAATTCATGCCGGAAGTTCTTTCTGTCAGGCAGATATCTTCTGGAATAAGACAGGAATTTGTCCATTTGTCTTCCAAACAGAATAAAAGACTTATGTACTGAGATTTCACTATGGATGAACTGTTATATAGATTTTGTATCACAATATCCAGTTAGGAAACAAAAAACTACTCTAGGTATTTCAACCAGAAGAGATTTAAATACAGGAATTAGTAATCTGGACGTGTGAAGAAGGGTCCGTTACTCAATGAGCACCATGTGCTACTGTGTCTAGGTTGAGGAAGCAGACTCACGAAGCAGAGATCAAGGACTGCACAACAGAGGCTTCTGTTGTTGGCAGTCAGAAGCCTGTAAGGGCAGGCTGCCATCAGAGCCACGGGCCCCAGACTTGTCTCTGCTTCTGTTTCCTATTCTACTAGTGCTGTTGCCATCTCTGCTTTTATCACTGGTGCACAGTCTTTGCTGCCTAAACTGCTGGAAGCAAATGCTGTTTTAACTGCCCAAAACTGTAAGAAGAAAGTCACATCTCCTCTCCTCTTTCCCTTTAATCACCTTCTTCTGGAAGAATCTGACCAAAATCAGCTGTTAAATGTAGTTTACATAATTTAATCACCTTACCACATACAGCAGAGCATAGCAGTTTGAGAATGAAAGTTAAGAACGTGTACAACGGGGGCTAGGGATTTAGCTCAGTGGCATAAGCGCCTGCCTTGCAAGCAGGCAGTCATGAGTTCGATCCCTGGTACCGATAAAAATGAAAAAGACAAAAAAAAAAAAAAAAAAAAAAAAAGAACATGTACAACAAGCAATGTGAGCCTGGCATGGTAACACGTGCTTATAACCCAGAACTCTGAGAGACTGAGACAGGAGGATCGCAAGTTTCACCTGAGCCTAGGCAACTTAGCGACTTAGTGACACACTGAAGATTTAAAATATTTTTTTTTAAATGTTATTGGTTAAGGAGATATATTTAGCTTTCTCTGGTCAGACCTAAGTTGGCAATGAAAACAAAAAATTAAGGAAGCTGTCGGTTACTAATCAAGTCCTGATTTTGTTGGACTTTGTCACAGTGAGCAAATATTATTGTTTGGCTTCCTGGAGTATTTGTAGAGATAGTTGCTTAACTTCCTAAAAGTTTTATACTAGGCTGCCTTCCTGGATAGTTTTTGTAAATAAATTACTGGTTTCCTGGACGGGTTGTTGCTTGTTATCAGTGTAAGCAAAGGATAACTCCTCTTATGTTCAATACCTGGGCCCTGCAAATTAAACTAGCAAGTAAGTGAGAGATCAGCAAGAGAAAGGTATACATCTTTTTGATATTAACACTTTTATAAGATGGTAGGGCTTCATTGAAAGCTGAAACTTTGAAAGTGCTGTTAGATTCAAGGTTTACATTCTGTTTTTAAAAAGACTGATAAATGATGAATATGTGACTAGACAAGTGAAAAGGAATTTTGGCTTCGAGAGGAGAGGTAATTATTTGTGGAAAAGTAGGTCAGGTGTAGCAGTACATGCCTGTAATCCCAGCAATCCCAGGCTGAGACAGGAGGATTGCTACTAGTTTGAAACTAGCCTGGGCTACAAAGTGAGTTCAAGGACAGCCCGAACTGCGAGGTTAAATTCTGCCTCAAAAAGACAAAAGAAAAAAATTGTGGAAAAGTGAAAAAAACTAGGAAATATATAGGAGAAATAATGGAATCAGATTTGTATTATTATTGTTTGTTTGTGCAGTGGTATCTCACACCAACTTCCCATTTCCAGTGTCAAGAGTGTTCCCTTTCCTGGTACTAGAAGGGCACCTTTCTCATGGAAATGTGTGTTTTGCTTTTAGGCAGAGAGACAGTATTTGCTCTTTCTCAGTTGCCTTCACTTCAAAACAATCAGTATGGTAAAGCACTGCATCTTATGGTAGCGTGTGTGATCTCTTTCATAGATTCTGCTTTTGTATATGATCTGGTCATTTTTCATGTAATATAGACTTGAGATCACACTCCTGACACAGATAACTCTAGTAGGCCTACTTCAGAATGAGGCAGTGGTAATTACATACTTTATGGTGATTAATGATTTTTTTTGAAAAATACTAAGGCTAAGTTAAATAATAAAAAGAGTAAACCAATATAATCAAACTAATTTCCCTTACAATATGAAAAAAGAAAAAATGATCACTTTATAATCCTTCAAGGGATATTTGAACTTCCCTGAGTTAACAGCTGACATTTCATATGTGCTTCTCTAGTAGGCAGAATTTCTTTTTTATTTCTTTTTCTTTCTTTCTCTCTCTCTCTCTCTTTTTTTTTCTTTTGAGATAGAGTCTCACTATGCATTCCAGACTGACCTTGTGCTCACTATGTAACCCAGGCTGGCCTCAAACCTGCAGCGATCCTTCTGCTGCAGCCTCCCAAGTGCTAGGATTATAGACATGCACCATCATGCCTGGCAAGGCAGAATTTCAAACAATAAAATGGAATTTATCCAATTACTAGGGATAGGAGTACTTTCTCCATAACTGGGCTGTCTTAGGCTAGATACTTTCAGAAGCAAATCTTAAACAAAATATGTGACTGCGTAGCTCAGTGGTGTAAGCACTTGCCTGGTAAGTGCAAGGTCATGAATTCAAGCCCCAGACCTCCCGCCAAAAGACACAAATAGTTTGGGAGGCAATCCTAAGAAACATTCATTGATAAGGAGAAGCAAAGAAAATCAGGGAAATAAAAAATCCCACATTAGTTACATTAATTAATAAGTTACCAATGAGTACAACTGAGGCTCAGTCATGCTGAAAACCTCCGAGGGTTATCACACGTAAGGGGGAGAGGAAGCTGGGGTATTTCCCTTCTAACTGCTACCTAACATTAGTTCATCATTACTCCTAGGAGTGTTACCTCTTCATTACTCTGGACTTGCTCTGCCCTGCTAAGAGAAAGCCCTCAAGAAAAGCCATGTGCTGACAGTAAGGACATTGTCTCATGTATGGAAATGGTCAGTTTTGTGGGCACATGAGCCTCATATTGATGGTATCTTCAACACTGAGAATTCCTATAAAGAGCTTTGATCTAAAAGAATCCAAAAGGATATCACAGAATTGTGATACTGCCTACCTTTCTCTGTTCACTGTGGGTGTATGTTAGTAAATCCCAAATACATTTTATAGGTCTGATTTCATTTTCATTTATGCTCTATGATCAGGCTTTGAAATCTCTCCTTATGTTCTCTTAGAATTGATTGTTGGCAACATGCTCAAAAGTCTCTACTTCAGTAGCCAATATACTGAGATCGTGGCAATTATCTTTTCTTAGCTTTAAAATATTACTACCAACAACATCATCAACAACAATAACAACAACGGATCTTAATCCTTTCCTGGAATGAAGCTCTACCTGCCCAGAGATTTAGCTTTTAAGGAATTTTATGTGAAAAAAGACAAATAGCCCATTAGTAAAACCAATTCTTTCCAAAGCTATTAAATAAACTCTGGCGATGCATTAGCAACTTTTATTGCTTCTTGCTCTTGCATTAAGGTTGTCTTTCAGATAGCATGATTGACTTTAAACATCAAAAACCCAAAGCAATAAGGGAAATGAATCAGAGTAGATATCCTAGGGAGTGGAATTATATTAAAGTATAATGATTAAGCTTTGAGGTTTTAGCAGGAGGCACATAAGCTTATAAATTTGGCCACACAGGAAGACAGGAAGTGGGGGCATGGCTAAAACTGAATAGGAAAAGAGTCCTAGAATGCATGTCAGAGGAGTTCGCACAGCCTGGCATGTGGATTTCTCACAAGAACTTCAGCAGATTTTTGATAGGGTGGCTTAGACCTGATATCAGCCTGCGGAATGGGTGATACATAAAAGACAATCCACACTGAATTTTTGCCACTCTCTTCCCTCTTGCATGGCAGTCTACCTTCACATTATAGGGCATACTTCTTTTCCTATTTTACTTGGCCCAAATCGCTCTGCAGAACTGTTTCTTTTCCTATGTTTAATAAAACTTTGCTCTCATTTGTTTGGAACAATTTTTTGCTCAAGACAAAAAAAACCTAGAAACCAACTCCAGGAGACCCCAGCACCTCCAAACTTGGTACAACCACGTACAACCACATTGAGAATGTTACCTAACTTCTCTAAACAATTCTCCAGGTTTGTGAGAGAGATAACAGTGACAACTTCTCATGTTTCTTGAAAATTTTAACAGGATAACGTATGTGATCCTATTGGCATAAAGTGATCTACATATATCATATAACTCAATATAACAGTCAGGGAAAGAACTGAGCCATTAAAAGTGTTAACAGATGGAAATTTTTATTTTTAATAGTTTAAGGGTGCAAGTAGCTTTGCTCCTACTCTAACAGTTCAATAATTAAGTCTGCTGAGATAAACCGACAGTAAACAGATTAATAGGAGAAAATGCATATAAATTTATCACACACACAGAAGTAACACAAGAATGAAAAATGAGCCAGGTGTGATGGTGCACAGGAGGCTGAGACAACAGGACTGCTGCAAGTTTCAGGCCAGCCTGGGCTACATGGTGAGTTGAAGGCCAGCCTAAAACACATGATGAGATCTTGTCTCAAGATAACCAAAAAGATGGGGCTGGAGATTTAGCTCAGCGGCGTAAGTGCCTGCCTTGCAACGCAGGCAGTCGTGAGTTCGATCCCGATAAAAAGGAAAAAGACAAAAAACAAAAAACAAAAAAAAGATAACCAAAAAGAAAAGGAAGGGAAGGAGAGAGGAGGGGAGGGGAGGGGAGGGGAGGGAAGGGGAGGGGAGGGGAGGGAAAAAAGAAAAAAAAGGAAAAGAAAGAAAAGGCAGCAGTGTGTGATGGCATAAATCCATGATTTGAGCACAATAGCCTCATCAGAGTAATTTATCAATTTAACAAGACTCCATCTCAAAAAATAAAAAATAAAAATATCTGTCTCAAAAATAAAAAATAAACTGGGCATGATGGCACATGCCTGTAATCTCAGCATTCAAGAAGCTGAGGCAGGAGAATTGCTGTGAATCCAGTGGAATTTAGACCTTTGTATACCCTTCATCATATAGGAGAAAAAAAGACATGTAGACATTTTTAGAGTCTATGTTTTAGAGGAAGTGTAAATAATTTTCCAAAGTGATGAATGGGTTCAAAGAATTTACGGGACTAGGACAAAATTAATCTGGGCCGTGGATGGGGTCAATTCTTGTCTTCTTGACAGTTAATCTTCCTTGTTAGTTGAGATTCTAGGAAGGGGTTTGAGGCAGTGGAACACCTTTTGAAGGAGCTTCCTTTATTCAGATAAGGGAATTTCAGAGAAACTTGCTCCTATGCTTTGCAGGAGAGAAATGGGTAAGAAACAGAGGTGGATGGAGAGGAAAGAGAGACATCTTACTTAGGGCACTGCTATCTTTAAAGTCAGTACTCACCATATCAAAGCACAAGCTTTGGGTTATATTTTTCTGAGCCCTAACAATAGAAATTGGAGCTTACACAACCAGGGGAGGAGCTAAGGAAGATTTCAAAGAGGAAGAGGAAGTTGGACAAATAGTCACTAAGAAGTTCTGAGCCCTGAGATGAGTAGATAAATTAAAATTTGTGAAGAAATCTGAGAAGCAAAGGACATTCCCCACCCAGGGTGGGACTTCGAGTGGAGGGCTCATCAAGCAATTTAAGAGCAGTGATGTGTTCCTTAGAGACACCTCTGTGTGCGGCATCTCTCAGTGAGCCTGTGTTATACGGCAGCCTGCTTCTAAAAGTGGCTGTTACCAGGTTCTGGGTTGCTCGCCTGTCCTTCTGGAGTTAGAATCCAGGTTTTCCCCTCAAACAAAGAATTGAATAAAACAAGTAAAAAGAAGTAACCAAGTTCACTCACAAAAGTAAAATTGAGGGAGAAACTGCCTCTGCAGAGTGAGCCTGGGTGGAGTCAAAAAGGAAAAAGCAAGATAAAATAATAATCTGGAGAAAGCAACATGGGATATTCTGAGGAAAAGCCATGATAGCAAGCTCTTTATGCTTCAGTGTATCCTTTGTACTGTCTAAATCTCGAGGAAACCCATGAGAATTTCTATATATGAGTCTTGAGAGATAGTGCTGGGATCCCTTGCAGATGTCAGATCTAAGCCTGTTCAAGTTCTTATGAGAAGTCCATCTGCAGGGCTGTAGAACTTGTTCTGGGCATGTGTTCCAGTATCTTATACTTAATAAGTCATGCCTACTTCCCCAGCCAGCTATACTATCCCCTAATTTGCTATCTCACACGTTAACTATGTCTCACTTAGTTGCTAAATTGCCCAGACTGACTTCAAACTCATGATCCCCCTACTTTAGCCTCCAGAGAGGTAGGATTATGGGCATGTGCTACTACACCTGCCTATGACATTGGCTTTTTTTTAATTGGCTTTTAGAGTATAGTTTATTTCTTTTATCTCATCTTATAGAAGCCCACAGGTATTTATTTCACATTAACAGGAGCCCATCTCTTTAAATATTTTTGCACTACCATTCTCAACAAGAATAGTCAAAGATGGCTAAAGAAGCTCCAAAATACACATTCCAGGCACCATGAATGGAAAAAGTATAAAGTAGTTTTGTCCGTTCTTTTAAAAAATATTTTCTGGAAAACCCACATTGCTGCAAGGGATGCCAGGAAATGTAGTTTTTATTTTAGGCTTAAAAGAAAAGAGAGAAAAACCAAGCCAGAATGAAACAGAAACTAGACCACCATGAGGACCCTCTCTTCACTCCAAGACTCAACCCTGAAAACTACCCATCAGACAATGTTTCATTTCTACTTTGTTCTATTTCTTCACCACAAGGTCACAACACCTCTCCCCTTTCCCATACCAGCTGCAATTGCTTCCTGATAATAATCAAACAGCTTCACCATATCCTGTTTTCTCACTCCCTGGAGGGCCATGGCCACCCAGATGTTTTAAATGATAAACTGTCATGTTTCAGCTACTGCCTTTGTTCTGCTTCTCTACCTTAGTTTGCTTCCACTTTCCTGCCAAAGGCTCTATAAAAGGCCCACAAACCCCATGCTCAGGGCTCAGGATTTGGAACACATAACTCCTCTGGGTCAGCTGGATTAATAAAGCTTGTTTCTCTCCACTTCTCTGGAGTGCAGCTCATGTTTCCCACACTGGTAAATATAAAATTTCTATAACCTTTGGTTCCCTGATCCAAAAACTGACCATGCTAACCCCTTGAACCACCTACTCCAAGCCAGAGAGAAGCCACTAGGAGCCCTCTCAGGGGAACAAGGCAGCACCATGATTTAGTTGGACCTCCTTTATTGAGTGAGAGTGACTGACAGCTGCACTCTTTCCTCCAGAGCAGACTCAGGAAAGGAAGTGGATCAGTTCTCCCTCAAGACTTTAGGACAAGGTAAGGCCCTGGGGACTAGTCACAGTCAGCCCTGTCCCAATGGACAGCAGGGGAGCTTGATTACTTCCTAGGGTCTCAAGTCAGAGACCCCAGTCAGAGATTTCTGGGGAAGCAAGTAGAAAATGTTTAAACTCTGAATGATTGTCTAAATGTGTGAGTGAGTATAACCAACTTGTGGCTTTTGAGGACTGCTCTGTGCAGCTCCATGGCAAGGAAACCCTGAACCATCCAGTCTGAGTGCATCCTAACCTATGTTTCCATGGTGACATTGTACAGCACAATGGTGACTGACCCCTCATGACAGGAGGTTGAACAGGCCCAGGATTATGGGTGCCAGGTGGGCATCTGAGTGACCTCCTCTGGGGACTCCCATCCTTTGTCTCTATAGCCTCCATTCAAGGGACACCACATACACAAAGCTTTCAGTAAGCCTACTGTTTTAGACTGTACAATTAACATTTTAAGAAAGGATTTGATGGAGATTGTGGAGTAAAAGTAAAGTCCTCAAAGCTATGGGCTCTCTTTGAGGTATATTGGCCTCAATTCAATATAGAGTGTCCTCTGAGGGATCCTTAGATACCAAAGTGGTTCAAGCCTGCTCAGCAAGACTACCCTGATCATATTCCTTATATTGATTTTTGTCTGAAAATTATTCAGACTCCCATTATAGGACTGATTTTGTGTTAATAGGAAGAGAAGAGTCAGGTTTCTGTGACCCATGAACTGGGATGAAGACTCCACAAAGAAAAAGTCATTCATCAGGGTGACCCAGAAGAAGAACTCTAGCCTCTACCTTATGCATCACGCCTCTTTATGCACCTTCTCCACTCACTGTGCCTGACAGTCCACCACCCTCTGCCCACTGCCTGACATCTGCTGCCAGTCCACTCCTTCAGTCCCCTGGTAACTCAATCACCAACTCACTCCTCCTCTACCCACCACTATCCTACTAACTGTTAGTCTAACCACCTCTCTGCCTGACACTGAAATAGGTTCCCTTTTGGGAACACCACAAATTGACAATGATTGTGTGCATGCTTCCCTAAGGGATAAATGGAGACTTGGGCTTATGGTATCATAAGCCCTTTTGAGACTTTCTATTAACTCTTTTGGGATGTGCCATCATCTACCACCCACCAAGACTATACTAAAACTACTAAGATTAAAAAGAACACTCCAGGACAAGATCTTTCTTAGCATAAGGTCATTTCCACCATTTTGAGTCATCCCAGGATTATCCATTGCTTGCTGAGTCATTGACCTCTGAATTTTTCTCTGACTTTAAATGTTCTGCTAGCCCTCCTACACTGTACACAGTCAATAAATAGTGGCTGGTATAGAATATCTCTGCACACCCTGAGACACTGACCTCCCAGCCAGCCATCATGCATTATTAAATTTGTCTGTTTCTTATTTCATCCTTTTGCAATACACCACATACAGGCAATTGGGGACCTTGGGACCCTGATGGCTCCCCCAATACCCCTCTGGTCAAGCACCTATGCTCAACTATACCTCCTACTGTCCAGCTGCCTATCTGTGAGACCTGCCCTCCCACTGCAGGTCCTGGAGAACAGCAGCAAGCAGACATCCATCAACTCTATGACCAGTCCATCATCACCACAGACTTTGTCAATTGGAAGCCACACACTCTTTCAAATTCATAAAAGTCTCAAGCCCTCACTGACCTCATGGAGTACAGCTTTCTGATTCACCTGCCAACCTGGCATGACTGTCTCCAGTTACTGCTTATCATTTTCAATACCAAGGAATGATATAGGATCCTGACAGAGATGGAAAATATCTTCAGGGCTGAGCCTCTGATGACCACAATCCAAGGCAGCAGCTCCAATATTAAACCAGACTGAGACTTTCATACCACCACTGGACAGTCATCCCTTGTGAGGTACCAGGAAGCCATCCTAATGGGGGTCTGTGCCAGTGCCAGAAAACCTATCAACATGTCCAAACTAGCCTCAGTGGTTCCAAAGCCAGACAACTCACCTGGAGACTTCTATAAAGGACTGCAAAATATTCTGGATCTTCACTCTATTGACCCTGAGAAATAATGAACAGTCAACAACACTGCCTTTGTGGCCCAGTCCACTTCTAACATTCAGCACAAACTCTAGAAGCTCAAAAGATGTGTTGGTATGAATGTCACCCAGCTACTTGCAATCACTACGAAAATCTTTACCAACAAAGACTGAGAAACCCAGCAAACAGAAAAATGAAACAATACGTCTCTCTCCTTGTCATTGCACACGGGAGACCAGATGCTACTCAGTAACCAGGACCACTACACAAGGGAATAAAACCACACTAGACACCTTGTCCTTGGTTCCCAACCAGTGCACCTATTGCAAGAAAACTGGACATTACAAGAATGAGCACTCCATTTGAAGGGGGGAAACACTCATCAGAGGGTCTCCAGTCACTCCCATCCTCCTTACCAGCCTGAGCTACTAGTTCCCTACCTGATTAGACACAGAATTGGACTCAGATAAGGACATACCAGGCTCCCTCAGTCTTGACCCCAGGAACCTAAGGTCCAAATGACAGCTGGAGGCCCACCAATGACTTTCATGGTCAACATAGAACCAAATGGTCACATTCAGTTGTGACCACCCCTGTGTATCCTTCACTGATAAAGAAGGTCATCATCATATGGGCCACTGGGTCTCAAACAGCACATCCCTTTTGCCAGCTTCAATCTTGCCACCTAGGAAAAATTCATGAGTGAGGTAACTCATGAATTCCTCTACTTGCCTAACTGACCCATACCCCTCCTGAGGATAGACATGCTGACTAAATATGAAGTTCAAGTAATTTTCATACCTGAGGAATCTGGCAGCCTAACTCTCAACATCCAAGGATGTCTGATCTTTTTGGTGACCATTTTACAAGAAGAAGAATAGAAGCTATAGACTCCAAATCAAGAAGTCAACCATCCATATATGCTTGAGGCATATCCAGAAGTATGGGCTGAAAATTTTTCACCAGGCATGGCTAAAAACCAGGTCCCAATCATAGTAGTCCCCCAAGCCAAGGGCATCATCTGTCAGATTAAAGCAGTATGCCATCCAAAGGGTGACACAAACTTGTTAACAAGAACACATCAATCAGCTGTGGTAGACAAGAATCCTCAGAGTGTATCAGTCCTCTGAGGACCCAAAATGCACCCCTGTTACCTGTCAAGAAACCAGGATGAAATAGATACTGACCAGTTCAAGATCTCTGAGCCATCAACAATATTACCACTCTGCCTCCATTTGTACCCAACCCACACATGCTGCTGAGCCTGCTCCTCCCAAGAGCAAGATGGTTCACCTGTCTGCATCTCAAAGACACATTCTGGGGCTGGGGATTTAGCTCAGCGGCATAAGCGCCTGCCTTGCAAGCAGGCAGTCATGAGTTCGATCCTTGGTACTGATAAAAATGAAAAAGACACCTTCTTTTGGCCCCCCAGAGCTAACCACACTTTGCCTGAAGTGGGAAGATCCAAATACTGAACAAAAGACACAGCTGACTTGGACCAAACTTCCCCATGATTTCAGAAACTCTCCCACCTTATTCAGGGTGGCCTTGGCTAGTGACCTGAGTGCTTTCCCAGGGCACAAGCTAAACTGCTTAAATATATGAATGACCTCGTGCTAGCAAGCAAGGCCAAACAACACTGTTGGAGGGAAAACTAGTCCTTTCCACAACTACTGACGGGCACAAGCTACAAAATATCCTGGAAAAAGGCACAGATATGTTGACCTTCTCTTTGCTACTGGAGTTTCATTATAACTAAGAAACATTGTATTGTAGTCAGGGGTTGTACAGAGAATAATTAAAAACTGGACATGGAGTTTACAAGGTTATTTTATGATAGTTACCCAGAGTTAACACTAGAAACTGCAGGAAGTCTATCCACAACATAGATTATTTAGCCAAGACATAGAATATTTAGCCAAGGGCCTGAAGCAATGTCCCACATGAGTCCAGATGAAGACTCAGAGCTCATGACAATGCCTCCCACGAGTCCAACTGGAGGTCTAGAGCCCAAAAGGACTCACGCCAGTCTCTTGTACAGATTCATGCTGGGAAGGCCCAAAGGTCAGCAATGGAAGCTAGAAAGTCTATCCAGAGGGGTAGAGGAGCTGTGCTGTTAGTTGAGGGTTCTACGCTGGAGCCGAGAAGTCACACTCACAACAAAGACCAGGGCTGTCCTGAAAAGCATCGTAGCCATCCTCAGTGACACAGAGGCTTTGATCTCCTCCGACAACAAGCACAGTTGAGTACCTGCCAGGAAGTCAGCAAGACGAGTTCATCCAGGAGACCAAGCAGCACACGTCTTGTTCTCTGGAGCCAGGAAACAATGCTCAATGTGAGGACCAGAGCTCCTCCAGGAGAGCCAATGGCTCAAACAGCAACACATAGGAGAACACACAATGCCTCAGTGCTTCAACGCCATAATGCATCAATACCTCTCCACGTCTCCATTTATGCTGGAGACCTTCCTCAGGTGAAACATCTATACTCAGCAGCATGGTGATTCAATTTCACTGGCGTTAAGTTGACCAGTAGTTTTTTGTTTTGTTTTGTTTTTTGTCTTTTTCCTTTTTATCAGTACCAGGGATCAAACTCACGACTGCACACTTGCAAGGCAGGCACTTATGCCACTGAGCTAAACCCCCAGCCCCTACCAGTTTTTAATCCGTAACACATTGGTCCCTGAGGACAAAGAAAAACAGGTCATCTGCTTTCTCTATAGGTAAATAATAAAAAGAAAGCTCCATGAGTTCCTGGGAGCAGCTAAATTCTGGAAGGTCTAGATTCTGGAGTTTGAAGAAAATCCCTCTATGCCTTCCTCAAGGACCAGAAAATTAGCCCCTAAAGTGGGAACCCTAACAGGAGTCAGTCTTTAGTCAGATTAAACAACTACCCACGAGCACTCCTGCACTGTGGTTATGGTGTAAGCTGATAATTTAATTTCTTTGTTAATAAAAAGTACCATGTGGCCCTAGGAGTTTTGACTCAGACTGTAGTGCCCTAGCAAACACAGTGGCCTACCTATCCAAACAATCAGGCACTGTGGCAGCTGAATGCCCTCCCTTGCCTCTGCATCCTGGCAGGGTTTGTCACTCTCATTAAAGAAGCAGATAAACTAATTTTGGGACAAAACCTTCAAGTTAAAGTCTCCTACTTGGTCACCACTCTGATGAATGATCAGGGACACAAATAGTTCTCAAATGCCAGAATAGCTCAGTATCATGGATTGCTCTGTGAAAACCCCAGAGTTACCCTATAGAGTATCCAAATATTAAACCTAGCCACCTTACCTACAAAAGAGGACTCCCCAGACCGTGAATGCGAGGAAGTCACTGATGAATTGTTTTCCAGCAAATCTGGTTTCATAAAAAACGTTGACACCAAAACCCAGTGTCACCTTGTTTATAGATGGCAGCAGCTTCATCCAGAATGGAGAGTACCTGGCAGGATATGCTGTCACAACCACAGACAAAGTTACTGGAGCAGGGTCCCTTCCTAAGAGCTGGTCAGCACAAAGGGCAGAACTCTGGGTCCTCATCTGAGCCCTCCATTGGTCTTCAGGAAAGACTGTCAAGATTAACACTGATGCAAAGTATGCTTTTGCTACAGTCCATGTTCATGGGACACTATATAAAGAGAGAGGACTTCTAACAACAAAAAGAAAAGAGATTAAAAATAAAAAAGAGATACTTCAGCTCCTACAAGCAGTCTAGGAACCAAAGAAGGTTGCTATCATACATTGTCAGGGATATCAAAAGGGCTCAGACCCCATTACTGCCAAAGAGGACACCAAACAAACAAGATCTGAAGTCTCCAAGGTTCTACCAACTTCAAGTCCTGAAGAAACCAATACTTTTGAGCATGAGGCTGATGCTTTCAACTGTTCCTTCCCAGGAGATTACTGGCACCTGCTTCAGTTCTACGAAGGAAACAGAGGCCCCAGGCACTCCAGAAGATAATCCATAGGGATAGTCTCCTGAAGAAAATTTCTGAACACAATAAGGAGTTTCTAGGAATGGGGGAGGATAATGGACACTCTGGGAATACCTTCATACCCTAGTGGGTTGTTTACTCTTTTGTACCAGAGGGCCATCAAAAGACCCTTGGAAAAACTGTTCTAGAAACCCTCTAACAAAAATATTTCTATGTCCCAAAACCTTTTTCACTTTTCACAACTGTCTATCAGAGATGTCAAACCTGTGTCTGCAAGAATTTCTACAGAGACAACAGCCACCCCCAGGAATTCAACATATGGGCACCTCACTGTTTGAGGACTTGCAAATAGACTTTACTGAAATAAAATCCTGTTCTAGATACAAATACTTGCTGGTGATTGTCTGTACCTATTTAGGATGGATAGTGGCTAAACCAACCAAAGCAGAAAAGACTCAAGAAGCTATCCAGCTCCTCTCTGGGTGAATAATTTGGGTATGACAATGCACAATGTATGTACCACTGTTGCCTCCTGATTGGCATGTTTTGAAAAAAAAAAGAGAGAGAGAGATTATCCAGCTCTTCCTCATGGAAATCAGGAATGACAATGGGCCTGTCTTCATGGCCCAAACTGTCCAAGGCCTCTCAGACCTTCAAAAGATTAAATGGAACCTGCACACTGCCTACTGGCCACAGAGTTCAGGAAAAGTAAATGCATAAATCAGACCCTAAAGTCCATCTTGGCTAAGTTCTGCCAAAAAACAGGAGCAACTTGGATCTAGATGCACAGGATTAGATGTGCACCTGAACCCACAGGCTACTCACCATGTGAAATGTTTGGAAGACCTCTTTCAATTGTTAATTACTTTTGGGGATACATTAGACAGTTAGGAGACAGCTATGTTGTCCAGAAATTACAAGGACTAGGAAAGGTCTTCTCTCAAATTAACAAAACCATTCCTAGAGAGAACATCTGTCCCCACTGATGATCTAGCACACCCATTTCAGCCAGGGATTTGGTCTGGGGAAAAGGACCCTCTCCAGCTCATCTGCACTGGCCCTCATATTATTGTGCTTGTCACCCTACTGCTATTAAAGTCACAGGCACCACCCTGTGGACCCACTATATCAGGCTTAACCGGGCATATTCTCAGGCCCACTAGTCAACTTGACCACCCACCCTGATCCCCAAAACCCCACCCCAACTCTAAGTTCCACAGATCACTGGCCTGCTCTGATCACACAGGAAGTTGACCAGTCTACACATGGCTGAAGCCTAAGGACACATTTCATGAAACACCTTAAACTACCCCCATAGACTTATTCCTGGTTTCTGTGTCTCCTTGGACTATCTGTCCTGTTTTTGCCATAGTAGAAATAACCCCAGAAGATTGGTCCTTGACTGAAAGGTGTCTCTTCACTTTAACCTTTGTCTTGTGAGTAGGCTGCTTCCAAAGAATCACCGGTCTCCAATAAAACTAAAATGAACCCCTTCACTGGGCTCATTTGGGTCCTAATCTTGTCCCTTCCATTCACAAAAAAGGACTTTTCAGCCTTTAATCCACTGCCTGCCTGCCCCTCCAATTGCAATTGGGCTAATATGAGATTATGGACACGAAAGTGGTTTCCAGGATTTTAGTTACAAACGTATGTCAGCAGGCTGCTGTCATTGGGCTCATACATGTATCTACTGTGGGACACATGTCCCAGGCCTTTATAGAAAAATTTATAAGTATGGTCTAATCACAAGTAGGGGTCAACAGTGTCACCATAGGACAGGACAAACCATCTGTTGGAAGACCACTTTACACAGTAAATTGGTAAGGGATCCAGTTTAGGCTTAAAATGAACAATATCACACTGAACAAGATTTCAAAAGGAACTTATGCCAATGGGGAAAATACAAGAGGGCTCTCCTAAGCACCATCTTGATAGTGGCAGGAATTGCAACAGGAGTAGGAGCCAGAATAGGAGGGTTCTCAGTGGGACTCAATTTTAAATTGCCCCAACACCTCTCTTCTGATGTGAATCAAACTGTAAACTCCCTGGCCACCCTATAGCATCAAATCAACTCCTAGGCTGGGGTGGCTTTTCAAAATAGATGACCCCTTGATCTCCTTACAACCAAAACGGGTAGGACATATCAGTTTCTGGGAGAATAATATTGCTACTTTGTTAACCAAACTGGAGTGTTCATGTTTGAAATTAAAGAATTTAAGAAAAAGCAAAATGGCTTAGAGAAGAGTCAAAGAATGGCTGAATTTTTCCCTGCACTGGATGGTCTTCCTGACTCATCTTTTTACTAGGACCACTCAGTTTCCTACTGTTTCTACTGCTCTTTGGACCATGCATTTTCAGACTACTCACAGACTTCCTCCAAAACTAGATCCAAGCCTTTACTCAGCAATCTGTAAGACAATGCTTAAAGCCAATCCTATATACCAGCCTGTTCCCAGAGATGACACACAACAATAGTGATACCCTAAAAGGCTACACCTGTAAAGGGGCATCAACAGGGATACTGACAGAAAACAGACCACCATGAGGACCCCCATATTCACGTTGAGGACTCAGTCCTGAGCCATGCCCATTAGGTGATGTTTTGTTTCTACTTTGTTCTATCTCTTGACCACAAGGTTATAACAGCTGGCGAACCTTACTATACTCCCCGCGATTCCTGTATAGCCACAGCTGCTTCCTGATGTGATAAACAAACAACTTCACCACATCCTGTTTTTTAACTTCATAGCTGGCCATGGTCACCCAGATGTTCTAAACGACAAACTGTAATGTTTAAGTAACTGCCTTTGTTGTGTTTCTGTACCTTTGCTTGCTTCCCCTTTCTTGCCAAAGGCCCTATATAAGTCCCACAAACCCTGTGCTCAGGGCTCAGAATTTGGAGTGCCAAACTCTTCTGAGTCAGCTAGCTTAATAAAGCTTGTTTCTCTCTACTTCTCCGGAGTGCCACCAGTAAACCTAAAATTGCTGGAACAAAAAGACAAGCATCAGTCTTTGCCATAGTCCTCTCATCCATATGTTCCTGCATTTCACATAGAGAACTTTTTCTGGGTGAGAGAACTCCAAAGGGTCACCTGAACACTGCCCTAACTCAAAATCTAGAATCTCTGGTTTCTTGTCCAGTTATAGTGGAATATGGCCCCAAAATTCATAAACTAAAAGTTACTTATTTTATTCTCTCACACATACTCAATATATAATGGTGAAATAGAATTAGGGTAACCTTAATTAAAGGCTTAGTTGGAAGCTAGGTATCATGGTTCATCCCACATTTCAGCCATCTGGAGGCTGAGGAAAGTTTTCATCCAGTCTAGGCAATTTGATGGCTTATGGAATCTGTGCCTCAAAATAAAAAATTTTTAAAAAGCCAGAGATAACCAGGCATGGTGGCAATGCCTGTAATCCCAGCATTTGGGAGGCTGAAGCAGGAGGATTCTGGTGAGTTTAACACCAGCTTGAACTGATAAGTGAACTCAAGCCCAGTGTGAGATGCATAGTGAGACCCTGTCTCAAAATAAATAAATAAATAGATAGACAGACAGATAGATAGATAGATAGATAGATAGATAGATAGAGGGCTGGGATACTCTGTGAAGGTCAGGGTTCAATCCCCAGTCCCAAAAAGCAGACAAACAAACACCAGCAAAACCAAACAAAATCCCACAGCATTTGGTAAAACGAAGACAAGAAACACACAACTCTTACACTGATCCATAGAAAGCATCAAACCCTGGCTAGGCATAGTGGTGCACACCTGTAATCCTAGTAATTGGGAGGCTAAGACAAGAGGATCATCACAAGTTTGAGGCCAGCCTGAACTACACAGTGAACTCAACTGAAAGGTTCTTACCCTGGTATAAATTACTATACAATTATGGTGGTGCTCTAACATGGCACCGCTTATCACTTCCTCCTTCTTCAGCCCTAATTGCAGCTCCCCTTCCTGTTTGCACACAAAGACAATTCCAATCAGTTCCTCACACGTCATCAATGTCTGCCCCATGTGTCACTTTTGATCAGAGGTCATATAACCCTCTGCCTCTGTATATCAGGTCAAAGGAGACAGCCCAACCACCAAGGGTTGTATGCTTCTTTCCATGTCCTCAATAAACCTGTTCTTTTTGTTTTGTACTTTTAGCTTCTCTATTGCACCAGAAACACAACACCAGGCTAAACTCAGTGTCAAGACCCTGACTAAAAAAACAAACAAACAAAAAGGGGAAAAGAAATTATCAAACCCTGCTGTTCAGAAGTTTCAGTCTTTCTCAAGTCTTAGGAATATGTATTATTTCTTGCATTAGTTTACCAGGCTGTCCTTGGTGTGTGTGTGTGTGTGTGTGTGTGTGTGTGTGTGTGTGACAAATTATTTCATTTATTGTTCTTGTTATTGACTGAATTATGCCCACAATTAATATTCAAACCTTGAACCCCTGACCCCCAATGGGACTGTTTTTAGAAATAGGGCCTTGAAGCAGATAATTAAGGTTAAATGAGCCCGTAAGGATGGGTCCCTAATTCAATGATTGGTTTCTTTATGAGAAGAAGAGATATCAGGGATGTGAACACACAGTGGAAATGCCAGGGGAAGACGCAGCAATGTGTCTCTGAAAACAAGGGAGAAAATTCTCAGAAAACACCAAACCCACTAATATTTTGATCTTGAACTTCCAGCCTACAGAACTGCAAGCAAAAATGTTTCCCTGGTTTAAGCTGCTCAATCAGTGGTATTTTGTTGTGCAAAGCATGGAGAATGAATAATACAATGCCTTAGGGCCCTAGATTTTCTATTTTAGAAGTTCCTCCTTGAGCAATCTTCTCCATGACCCTATCTGAGACTGGTACTAGAAAATTAGGCATTTTTGGAGAGGTGCATTGTTTCTTGAGCTTAGTTCCTATTTGTGTGAGTTTGGGGATTACTTTAAGAGTTGAATAAATACAGATTAGTGTAGGCAACATAATTCTTTAAAGTAGGAATTTCTTTTACTTACTTTAAATTAATTCTTTCTTATAATAAGAATTTCTTCCCTGTGTTTAGTACTAGGGATTGAACATAGGGCCTTCACACTGAGCTACATCATGGCTCTTCTTATTTTTCATTCTGAGCCACTAACTTGCCCAGGCTGGGCTCAAATTTGGAATCCTCTTGATTCACTTCCCTGAGTACTGGGATTACAAGTAAGTACCACCACACGCAGTTTTGCTGTAAAGTTTCTTATCTAAAAATAGTTTTTGAAAACCAATTGAAAATTGACCTTTTACTTACTTGTATAGTATTTTGTCTATCCATTTCTTGAATTTAATGGAGACTGCCTTTTTTGTTTTGTTTTTAATCTTTTTTTTTTTTTTTTTGTCTTTTTCGTTTTTATCGGTACCAGGGATCAAACTCACGACTGCCAGCTTGCAAGGCAGGTGCTTATGCCGCTGAGCTAAATCCCCAGCCCCTTTTGTTTTGTTTTTTTGAGATAGGATCTCAATTTGTAGTTCAAACTGCCTGCAATCCTTTTGCCTCAGCTTCCAGAATACTAGAATTACAGGAACATGCCACCACATCCAGGAAAGTGACCTTGAAGTCATTTAAAACAGACCTAAATGGGAGAAAATTACCCTTAACCAACTTTTTATCAGAAAGCTATTAGTTTTGTATGAAGCACTGGTTTTATCTTACAAATGTTGCAGATTTTCAACCTCTGCTAATAAATGATTCAGTTTTAGTTACAAACACAGATGTCCTTTCATCCTCATAAAGATTCAAATTATCAGGTTCAATTGCAGGCCTCAAATAGTAGCTCTTTTAGCAAAGTCATGATCCCTTCCACCTCTGCTTCTCTACTGCCTTTTTCCAGTTTATAAGGACTTTCTAAAAGTGCCAAGAAAAAGCCAATACACAAAAATTATTAAATTTTTTGGTCATTTTCCCTAAAGCTATGACCTTAATTAGCATGTAGTCTCTTTTTCTTGCTAAGACAGGGAAATGTTTGCCACCAAATTACCAGTCTTATGATACTGAAATCATACCACTTGCTGCCCAACTTCTAAACCCAGTAGCATAGCCATTATTTTTCTGTCAGGTATAGTACCACACTTCCAAGTACTTAATCCATTATTATATATAGGTAATTTAGATATAAATTAATGTACAATCATAGAGGGAGTGTGCCCTCAAGCAAGTCAGCACAAAAAGAAGAGAGATAAAGAGGGAGAGAGGGAAAAAAAAGAGAGAGAGAGAATAAAGACATCAGAACTGTGTCTGGAGGCAAATCTGAAATGAGTTAAGCCTCAGGATACAGATGCAGTAGCCAGGCCTGCAAGATAACGGTATTTGAGATTTTTTTTTTTAAACCGGTAACCGGGATCGAACTCACGACCACACGCTTGCAAGGCAGGCGCTTATGCCGCTGAACTAAATCCCCAGCTCCAGTATTTGAGATTATACTGTAATTAGTACCACCCTGTCCAGTGGACCCAGATAGGGATCAGACACATAGGGTGGGTGACCAAGACACCTGGACCCATACAACTTCCTTCCAAGAATTCTTTTGATATTTCCATGTACCCTTGCTACATAACTTGTTTCCCTATTAGATCAATATTACCTTAGTCTCTAAACTTGTAAATATATGGCTTGATTGTGCTGTAGTTTGACCTACATTGTACCCACATTGTTATTTTCTAGTATAAATTACCCTAACAAAAAGTCTGAGTGGCCAGCAATTTAGGACCCCTCCAGGAAACCCAGGAGCAATTATTTTCCTTATTTCCAGTAAAACTCTCCCGACTTCTTTCTTTGGTTTACCACTTCATTCCTCAATATTGTGAGACCACAAACTTAATACATTTAACATTTAATAGGGTCAGAGTTACATTTTTCTATATCATCATGACCATTAGGAGTCCATTCAGGGACTCAAGTTATATCTCAGTGATAGAGTTTATGTTTAGCATGCCCAAAGCCCAGGGTTTAATCCCAACCACCATGCAAACACACACAAAGCAATCCAGTCAGCATTAAACAGAAACCCAAAACAACAGATATTCCAATTAGATGGATTTTTTTCTTTTTTCACATATATTAAGTTGAAAGTAAATAAAGCAGAATTTGAAAGCAGCTCCAGAGTCCTCAAGGACTCTGGTTTCTTCTGTTTTATTTTTTTTCAGTATTCAAAAACTCCTGCATCACCAGGCACGATGGCTCATACCTGTAATCCCAGCACTTGGGAGGCTGAGGTAGGAGAATCGTTGTGAGTTTGAGACTAACCTGGGCTACAAAGTGAGCTTAAGGCCAGCCTGAACTGCATAGTGAGACCATATCTCAAAAAGACAAACAAACAAACAAACAAATCAAAAACTTCTCCATCCTCTGCTGAAGTTTCTAGCTAGTTGTAGTGAATGAAGTAGGAGATTAGGGCATGGTAGGCTGGCTGGAAAATAGGATGTAATCTGTCAGTTATAAATATCCAGAATGAAGGCTAAACAACCTGTATATCCCCAGCGCTTTCTAAATGTTATTGTAATCTATGCTTTTAATCAATTACTTAACTAGTTAGTTTGTTCAGCTTGTGGAACTAGGGACTGGACCCAGGACCTTTGTACTGAGCTACATCTGTAACTTTTTTTTTAAAGACAAGTTAATAAGTTGTCAGACTGGTCTTGAACTTGTCATCTTTCTATCTCAGCCTTCTGATTCACTAGGATTACATGCATGATATATGCAGTGGTTTTTTTTCTTCCTTTGATGGCAGTACTGGGAATCTAGGAGCCCTCTACAATATTCTCAACTTTTTTTATTTTTTTATTTTGAGACAGATTTTCTCTTTTTTTTTTTTTTTTTTTTTGAGACAGATTTTCACAACGTCACTATTTGCCCAGGCTGGGTGCAAAGTTGTGATCTTTTTGTCTCATTCTCCCAGAGCTCTGGGATTACAGATCTGTGTTACCACATCAGCTACAAAGACAATTTTGGAGACATGAACACAATACTATTAGTTAGAATTTGACTTTATGGCCACATGGTGACTGAAAGAGATGCCTTCCATCAGTTGTATGAATTCAGCTTAATTGTAAGACTACTAGGAAGAAGAGGATTAAGGAACAGAGGCGAGAGAGAGAGAGAGAGAGAGAGAGAGAGAGAGAGAGAGAGAAGGAGGAGGAGGAAAGAAGAGAAGAAAAGAGAAGAGAGAAGAGAAGAAAAGGGAAGGAAAGAGAAAGAGGAGAAAATAGAAGAAAAAAGAAGGAGAAGAAGAAGAGGAAGCAGCAGCAGCAGCAGCAGCAGCAGCAGCAGAAGAAGAAGAAGAAGAAGAAGAAGAAGAAGAAGAAGAAGAAGAAGAAGAAGAAGAAGAAAAAGAAGAAGAAGAAGAAGAAGGAGAAGAAGAAGAAGAAGAAGAAGAAGAAGAAGAAGAAGAAGAAGAAGAAGAAGAAGAAGAAGAAGAAGAAGAAAAAGAAGAAAAATATCTTCTTTTCCCATACTGCCCAGAAAAAATGCTCAGCAATTTGAGTTGTGTATTATTTCTGTGCCAGAAATTTAGTTGCTTGGCACACCTACTTGCAAGTGTGGCTAGAAAATAAAACATTTGTACCACAGAGTCAAATGACCAACTAAAAATTATGGGCTTCACTACTAAGAGGAAAATAAAAGCAGATATATTTGCTACCAAATAGTCTTGGCTCCAGCAGATCATTAACATAGCAAGGAACCTATTATACTAACAACTCATTAAATGTTTATCATTTATATCAAAATATGGCTCAGAAAGAGCCTACACAGTCAGTTCTCTGTTGATTCACTCTTAACTTAAATAAATATTTTTATAAACTTTTTTTAAAAGAACTTTTTGAAGTTTGTAGCAAAACTGAGCAGAAAGTACAGAGAGTTCCTGTACCCTCTGCCTATCCCCTCAGACTCCCCCCTTCAAAGGATGATTTATATTTACCACATGGGAGTGAAACACAACCTTCTACTTCTTAATAGTCCTTCACTCTTATCACTAGCACACACAAAAAAACCTTATCTGATTTTGGAGTATGAAGCTAGTTCACTATGACTTAACTCTTAACTTATAAAATATAAAGGAATAAAATAAAAGTTCCATACACGGTTTGTAAGTTTAAATTGTTAGCATATTTCATGAAAGTTAAATGATAAAAAAAGGAGCACAGATGAGGTATATTTGTTACGCTCCAAGGGTGTGTGGAGTATAACAACGGCCAATTGCTCCTCCAAATTTGTGTGTTCTGCGCCTGTGAGTTCAGTCACATTTTTCTGTTTGTGGAACAAATAAAAATTACTATTGTTTTAGTAACACAAAGCATGTTACTGTTAAAGTTAACCAATTATTTGCTAATGTGATTCTTGACCGATTTAGGTAGCAGATTAGGAGGTGGCCAACTGGGTAGCAAGTGGGCATGACTTGTCAATCATGCAGATCCAGGACACATGCACAAAAGAGTTTCCAAGCTCTACAGCTGGGACCAATCAGAAAGTGCTATCTTTAAATCTTCTGGCATGAAATCAAGCAAGTTTTTGATAGGGTGACCTAGTTCTAATGTGAACCTGAAGAATGAAGGATACAAAAGACTTCTATGATTAACTGAACTCTTTAAGTGGCCTGTTCTCATTCTGCAGAGCATAGTTCTTTTCCTACCTTTAATAAATGTAAAACTTTTTCACACATTTTGTATTAGAGTTTTCTGGTACAATAGAGAAGCAGAATAAAAGAGAAAATGAAAGTGGCCTCTTTATTTGAGGACGAGGAGAGGGTGTTTGGCTTTTTCCTCCCACTGGATACTGAGGGGCAGAGGGTTATATGAACCTCTGACCACAAGTGATGTCTGGGGCAGGCATTGGTGACCTGAAGAGGAATTGATTGGATTTTTTTTTCCTTTTTTTTGCAATTTGGGCCTAAGGGAAAGAAGGAGAAATTGGCTGTCAGGTTAAATGTTCCTGCTTTGGCCTTCTGCCATGTTAGACCATTGCCATAATTGTAAAGTAATTTATACTAGAGCAAAAACCTTTCTGAAAGAGTTTTGGACAGACAGGACACTGTAGCTGGTAAAGCCTTAGAGGCAAAACCAAGGGGCTCCATCTTCCCCACTCCTAGGAATTTACCTCTGGTGCCAAAAGAATACCAATGGGCTACCTGTGCATCCCTAATGCCCCCCTCAGGCACCACCCCCAACCTAAGCTACATGTATGCCTTCATTCCATGTGTCCCACAGAGAGATCGCTGACCCTGGGGGGAGATGCCACACCCCAGGGGATGGGGGGGTGTCTCTTCCCACATTCTTAAAATAAAGGTCATTTATATTTCATACTTCTTATCTTTTCAGCCGCCACCCTACAGTTCTATCATATGGTTCCCTGACCAGGAATGGCAGACGAGAGACTCCTGGGGCCCTCCCAGTCTGAGTCCCCTGCCGTTTCCGCAACCAGACTGCATCCTGCATTAATTCCTCACTTCTACACTCGGGAGATGTAAACTTGTTGCTGTTGGTTCACGAACACCGGCCCAATTTAACACAGGGGAGCAACCCCCAGAGATTGCCGCTGGGCCAGGACCCACGCGGGTTTTCTCCCCCTTTCTGTGGATTTGCATGACACTCTCACGTCCTTAGACAGCCCAAGGCAGAGTTTTTCTGGGCCAACCTGGGTCCACACTGAGGAACTCTCACGTCTTCAAAGCTAAACTCCACAGAAAAAATCCACTCGTATATATATTGCTGACGGCCAATTATTACGAGCTTTGGAACCAAAATACTGATCGGTCTAAAACAAGTAAAAGTGACAACTTAAACTTAGAATACCACGGTCCATTGCCTCATCTGACTATAACTCTGTGGGCCAGACCCCACACCAGATTTTGGGGACCACTTCCTGTCCCCACCCAAAAAAAACTATACCTATCTATGGCTTATCACACTGATGACAAGTTTACAAAACTCTCTATCTTTAAGCCTTTGTTTTGAGAGTGTGTGTCCTTTCCCCCCAGTGTCCAGTTTGTTTCCTCACCACTTCCCCTTTCCCACCATGTGCTGACCCATTCCTGCCGAGATGGGAGAGGTGTGCCCAAACAGTGTTGAGAGATATGTGCACGCTGCTTTAAGCTTTCATGCCATGCCCCAACACTGCACGGTGTCTTCACTCTCATGCCGCACTCCAGCTTCGCGTGGGGTCCGGCTCTAACACCATGCCCTACTCCATGCACCCCGCCAGCAGGTGTGCAGGGTCCTGGTGTGCAGGGTCCCGGCCACGTCCCAGCCCCGCCCCCCTCCCCGTGTGCCATGTGCCTGTCACCACCTCCACCCCACCCCCCACTTTCCGCACATTACCTGGGCAGTTCCAGCCCTGCCCCATGTACTGTGTCCCAGCGCTTACCCTGCCTTCACTCTGTGTGCCCCAACCCCACACTGGGCGTGCTCTGTCCCCGCCCCCAAGCTCAAGCACAGCTCTGTCTGCCAGTGCAGAGACAGGCCAGGCAGACAACTCATTATTGCTGATATGCTTAGAGATGTTTCACAAATTTCTTCGGTGTTCAAATGTTAAAAAATCCTCATGATTGATTATCATTTAATGTTCTATACTATACTGTTACCAATCTAGATGTTTAACAACTAAAATTAAGAGGTAATTATAAATTCCTTTTGCTGTAAACCACTAGTAATGTTCTATGTTAAGCTCACTGCCTATATTATACTGTACTGTTACCAACCTCCTGTTTAACAAGTAAAATTAAAAAATAATTATAAATTCCTTTTGCTGGGAACCATTAGCTCTTTCTCAAAACAAGGGTTTTATGATACATGCAAAACAACAAGACCAACACTGTGGCAGAAGCAAACTTAAACCTTTCCCAGCCTGTCTGCCTGCCCTGGCTCAGCCCTCCACTGAGCCATAATTAACTATATTCAACTGATATTAAATGATACTGTAGCTGATCTCTCTCCTAAATAAAAAGGTAAAAGTTAATTAAACAGGCCACCCTCCAAAAATCAGATGGCATTAGACATTTTCACAACATAAAGAGATACTTATATTTGACATAAATGACATGTCAGTTCCTAAAATTCTCTGGACCTTGTCCTCCTTATGGGAAGCCATTACTAAAGTCATAAATACCCTGTTGATTATATTTGACTTCTGCATACTTACTTAATTCTACAGATACCTTCTACTGTAGTCCAAATCCCAAACAAAAAGGCAAAACTTGACCTTTAAACTCCACAGAGACCTTCTTAATATGATTTTTCATATTTTCAACAGCAGAGATAACAGTGACACTTGGAGTTCTGAGACACGTAAACCAACACAAGGTGGAGCTGCCTGCCCACCCCCACCCCCCATGGACCATTCCTCAAATGCAGCAAAAAGACATTGGGCAAGAGCGTGTCCCATCCTCGAGTTCCTTTGGGATCTTACCCCAGGGCTACTGGACTGTCCTAGCCACCAAAGAGTGGGTAAGTGGGTAACTTCTAGCCCTCACACGAAATGCCAACACTGTCAGATTCATCGCTGACAGATCTGCTTAAACTTGCTGCTGAAGACTGACAGGGCTCAGGGCCAACAACAGCCCACTTTAAAGTGTCTGTCTCAGGGTCCCAAGTCCCACTAAAAGTCTCAGGTAAGATATTCTCTATATTTGTGGACATAGAGGCCATATATACAGAGTTCTCCCTGAGTTTTCAGGCTGCTATATTAAGTCCTCAGTCTCTAAGAAATATTAAAGGTCAACCTACGCCATTTACCAACAGGGCCTATTTTGTGAAGGTTCCAGACTTCTTCTTTCCAGTCCACCCAGTGGTGCCAAATCTTCCCTCCACCACTCACTCTACAGTCATAAATCTTAAAAATGCTTTTTATTCCCTTGTGTTTATACAGGCTGACCCAGACACTGAGGCCTCAACAGCTTACACCTGTCATCACTAGTAAACCTCTCCTCAGTGATATAGACCACCCCCTTCCTTTCTTACTCACCAGTTTCTCAGGCACAACCCTGGTCAAGACTGACAGATAAATTATGTCTTCTCACTTTGTTTATACTTTTTCAGGATACATAAAAGCCTTTCACACAACCAGGGAGACTGCTGATATATTTACTAAAGTTATATAACAAATGTTATATAACAAATATATAACAAATCATTCCAAGGACTACAACCAGGTTACAGCGACCCATACCTGATATTCTTGGTAACCTCAACAGTGATCAAAGTTGCTAGACTGCCATCCTGGTTTCACATCACTCAGGCTAAGTGGTGCCCTTCCAGCCCTAGATCTCACCATCCTTTTGCCTATTCATCTCTGCCTTACCGAGGCCTCACAGCCACGACTCTCAGGCTGTCATGTTTTGTTATCCAATTTGGTTTCTAATTTCTTATCCTTTTTTACAGCAAGACTCTTAACAATATTTCTTAAAGACTCCTACATTATGCATACCAGAGACAAGCCTTACCCTCTTAACTTTTACCCTTTCAGATGGGGGAGTAATCACCTCTCATAATTTCATTCCTCCTAACCCCACATTTATTTTTCAGAATTCTGCCTTACCGTGGAAATGTTTCTACCTCAACATGGTCCTGATATAATGACATATCAAAATCAAAAGCACCTTTCCTTCTACCTCACCTGGATCCTTAAATATGACAGTGCCATGCCTCCTCGTAACATCTTGTCTCTTTGTTTTTCCAGTCTAACATACGTGCCTTCACCAGTGAAGTTGTCCTGGCTAAAACTGCTGGCACCAGCTTCTACATGGGCATCAACTGTCATCCCTTCAACTCTCCTAGACCCCAGTATAGCGCCCCCTTCCAGCAGGAATCAGTAAAAAAATAAATCTTGACCCTTTTCCTTATAATAATAATCATAAGACGGGATATGAAAGAGTTTTGGCTCAGACAGGACACTGTAGCTGGTAAAGCCTTAGAGGCAAAACCAAGGAGCTCCATCTTCCCCACCCCTAGGAATTTATCTGTGACTCCATTTTCCCCACCCCTAGGAATTTACCTCTGGCACCAAAAGAATACCAATGTGTTACCTGTGCATCCCTAATGGCCCCTCAGGCACCACCAGCAACCTAAGCTACATGTATGCCTTCATGTGTTCCACGGAGAGATTGCCGACCCTGGGGGGAGATGCCACACCCCAGGGGATGGGGGGGGTCTCTTCCCACATTCTTAAAATAAAGGTCATTTATATTTCATACTTATCTTTTCAGCCACCACCTCACAATTCTATCACTTTCATCTTGTACAATTCTTTGTTCAGGACATCAAGGACCTGGAAATAATCTATAGAATTTCTAAAATTAGTAAGAGAATTCATCTCAGACGTCAGGGAAATTGTATTTTAGGGGTCATCAGTAGGTAATCTTACTCCCTATTCCTCTAAAACGAGATAAACCCTTTTATTTCACAAATATGTAAAAGAAAAACATGAAGCCTATTAGACACCAAGCATTGAGAGCTCAGTGAAGTTACTTGTCAAGCAGGAAGCACAATTGAGCACTCCAAAAAGACTTCTGAGAATGAGATGGGAGGAAGAGAAAAGTACCTTTAAAATATAGTAAACTATATGTGTCTCATTATCAGAGACCTGGTAAGATTCCCAATTGCTTGTTTGAGGGGTATGGCAAAAGGATGAAATAAGAAACAGAAATAAATTTAGGAATACTCTAAGGAGAACAGGGAGGTCAAAGCCTCAGGACTGGCAGAGACAGGGACACACCAAGCCAGCCACTATTTATTGGGTATTTCTGATGATAGGAGGGGCCAGTGGAAAACGCAAGGTCAGCAAAGACTCAGAGGTCAATGACTCAGCAGACAACACATGATTTGAGTTGATGATATTATGCTAAGAAAGACCTTGCCCTGGGGTGTTTCTTATTCTTAGTGACCTTAGTTTAATCACAATGGGTGGGAGAGGATGGCCCATCCCTAATGAGTTAATGGAAAATTTCAAAGGGGTGATACTGATAGTCTCAAATGTCCATTTATCCCTTAGGGAAGTATGCAAAATTAACCATTGTGAATTTGTGGTCCTTAACATCTCATATTAGGAAATCTCTTACTTTAATCCTCTGCCTCAATTTGTTCCTTAAATAGAAAAATTAGTAAAGAAAAGTTAATTTAGCAAGCCTCTGAATGGTGTCATTAGCTGCAAATCTTCCTGCTTATCAGGTGTGTAGGCACTGAGTTTATTAGAAGTTGTCCACATGTGCATTTTGTGTCCATCTTAGGATGACGGCCTACCAGTGCTTCCACTGAGTATGTGAGGACACTCTTGGGATTACTGTGACCCTTTTATTTGACATAAAGCAGGTTCATTTTGTTAAGTCTGAATCAGAGCCAGTAGGTTAAATATAAGGGTCTATTAGCTGAACCTTTATCAATATAACACAAAGGCAATTTAATGTGGGAGTAATAGAATAATATGAGTAAATATTTGTAAAGATGTAAATAACTAGCAAGGTGTGCTGGGGCCTACCTGTAATCCTAGCATTTCAGAAGCTGAGGCAGAAGCTTACAAATTAAAGGTAAAGGCCATCTGGGCAATTCAGTGGGATTGTGTCTGAGAAAGAAAGACAGAAAAGGCCTGAGAATGTAGCTAGCAGTGGAGACTTAAAAAAATATATAAATGTGTGTGTGTATATATATGGAAAAAAAACATATTAACAGACTTCCTGTACTGTAAAGTGAGTCAACAATTCATCTAAATTTGCTAAGAATTTCTTAAACTAAATTCTTATTACTGAACAAAATATTAAAAATCAACATTTTTTCTTCTTTCTTTCTTTCTTTCTTTTTTTTTCTTGTATCAGGAATCAAACTCAGGACCTTGCACTTGCCAGGCAGGCACTGTGGTGCTAAGCTATATCCCTGATCATTTTTATTGTTTTTTTTTAAGACCCAGTCTCATTGTATAGTTCAGACTGGCTGGTATTGAACTGATTATGTGGCCCAGGTTAACCTTGAATTCCTGGAACTCCTCCTGTCTCCTCCTGAGTGCTAGGTTTACAGGCAAGCACTCTCATGCCCTGCTAGTTTTTCTTTTTCTTTCTTTTTTTTCTGCTAGTTTTTCTTAAAGTTAAAACATTTAAAAATTATTTCTCAAAGTCAAAAAAAATTTTTTTAAATTGCAAATTTCCTCATAATCTTGTTTCCTTAGAGAGCCAGGCCTTTAGATCACTAGTAACAAAATTTAGTACTCCGCAGGTCTTTACATGCAGACTTAAAAAACTTGCCTTTTCCAATTACAGTTACAATTCAGATTCTTCCACTTTTTTCAAAAAGAGGCAACTAACACACTCAGCTAACTCACTCTAGATTATATTGGTCTCTAGTTTGTGCAACAGATTTTGCCTGGTCAAGGAAAGTCCTACGAGTTCCAAAAGACTAAAGTTTCCAAAGTACCAAAGGGTTACTTACTGTTGCACCAGGATTTTATCTGCAGGCCTTATTTGCATTTAAATGTGGAGTAAGAAGGCAGAACCAGGAAGACAGCTCCCCCTTTCCCCCATGGAGACATAAAAATTGAAGGAAAAAATTCTAAAATTGTCATTTACTAAACCGGAAACTAGGCTACTGTGAAAACATTACAGCTTCCCGTTTTTCTGTCATATTGACTCATATTGACTCAATTTTTGATGCTGATTAACAACAGAACTAGAAGGGAAAAACAAAACTCAAAAAAATAAAAAACAAAACCACTGCCATCAGTTTGTTTTTAGAACCTGAAAGAAAAGTAAGGGATGGAAACCCTGGGGAGAAAGACAATTTCTCCTTAACCCCATTTGTTCTTTACTTGGAACAAATCCTTGTAACAAAAGACAGATTAACAAGAGAAAAGGGGTTTTCTAATGCATGCAGGGCATCTTACCAGGCAGAAGCCTCAATGAAAAGTAACTCAAAATGGTGGCTTGAAACTCCACTTATAAAGCATGTCACCAAAGAAGGAATTTGTAGAGAAATGATAGGTCTCAAGGAAGCAGTTTTGGCTCCCAGGGGCAGGAAACTGTGGGAAAATAAATATGTGGGGGGAAACTGATGAAGTAAGGTCTGTTCGCAGATTCTGTTGGTGCTGCCTCTGGGCTGACAACTGGAGTTGTTTCCAGTCAAGAAGGAGAATTTATAATCCACCTTATGGTGGAAAAGCAGAATTGAGAGACTCCTCCCTGCCTTTAAATCACACAAATTTGTTTTCTCACAGTTTCCTTATGAGTCATGTAGGGAACTAGTTAGTGGGAACTTTTGCTTAAGGTTCCATTAAGTGGAAACCAAGCTAACAGCTAGGCTGTGAACACACTTGTCTGAGGCTCCAGTCCTCAGTTCAGCTTCCTCATAATCCACAGGGTTCAGTTCCTTATTGAATTAGTCCATTTTTGCTGCTATGACAAAATAATTGGAAGTTCTGAAGATAAAAGGGCTTGCATCTGGTGTTGATCTTCCTACTAGCAATCTCAAGAGCATGGAGGGTATCACGTGGCAAGAAGCAGGGAGAATGTGTCTTGGTTTGCTGCTACTTGACTGCCTTCAGCTCAAACATATTTTCTATATTAGAAACATATTTTGGTTTATCTATTCTGATTTCTTTCTGCAAGACTATTCTTTTATATCAGGAAAGAGAACCAAAGGAGGTGTGTATTTAGTGGCAACTGAAAATGAGAAAGAAGACTATAGCCTGAATAGCACAGGAGGAAGAACAGAGGCCTGGCACTAAGACATAACACTTGACTGAGCAATGGGTTAAAGTCCATGTGTTTGCTCAACTATTCCTAACATTTTGAACTGACCATCTCTGGTCATCAGTCTTTTGTTTATCTCCTCTTGTGCGTCTAAGAACTCATGCAGGTGAAAACGGGGGAGCCACATTCAGTGAGTAACCTTCTCTATCAAGCTTTTTGATGCCAACAGCGCTTAGAATAATTTCTCCCTCATTTTTCATGGCCTCTTTATCAAGCTATAGTAAGGTGGTGTCTGTTACTTTTTACTTTTCTCATTGCCGCAACGAAGTACCCACACTCAAAGTTGAAGAAGGAAAGATTTATTTAGCTCATAGTTTGTAGAGGTTTCAGTCCATAACTGACTGGCTCCGAGGCAGGGTGGCACATGGCAGAGGGGCAACAGTTCATGGCAACAGAAGACAGCAAGAGAAACAAGTGAGAGAGCATAAACTACCTTCTGTCCTTTATATTGTACCAGGATTAGGGAGGTGCCAATGCAAGCAGTGAATCAATCCAGCAATCACCCTCCTCTAATCCCAGCACCCTTAATCCCAGCATTACACTAGAAATCAGTTGCCTGTTATTCCAGCACTTGGGAGGCTGAGGCAAGAGAATCACCATGAAGTCAAGGTCAGGCTGAGACACATAGTAAATTCAGATCAGCCTGAATAGATAGCAAGACCTTGTCTGAAAGAAAGAAAGAAAGTTCAGCCATCTCATGGCAACAAAACAAAACAAACAAACAAAAAATCTAAACCTGTGACCACATGAGGCTTTGAGGGGAGACACCTAGACACAAACCATAATAGGTGAGTATTTAGCAGCATAATACAACTAAAAATAAGGCCATGAAAATGGCATTGTGTTAGTCAGCATTCTGCTACTGAGAGAAAATCAATTTAAAGGAGGAAAAATTCACTTTGGCTAATGGTTTCAGTCCATGGCCAGCTGGCTTCCTTGATTTTAGGCACATGGTAGGCAGAACACCATGGTGGACAGGGGGAAGCCCATTATGGTTGCCCACAAGCCAAGTGAGAGAGCTCACTTTTATAGCAAGACCCCTCTCACTAACATTAAGTATGAATCCATGAATAGACTAATTCATTCATGAAGTCAGAGCCCTCACCATCCAATAATTATCTCCCAAAAGTCTCATCTCTGAACACTGTTACATGGGGGACCAATCCTTTAGGACTGTTACATGGAGGACCAACCTTTCAGATTGAGGGGAAGGACATTTATGATGCAAACCAAGACAGACACTATCAGGCCACTTTTCTTTTCTTTTCTTTTCTTTTCTTTTTTTTTAAACGGGTACCAGGGATCGAACTCACGACCATGCACTTGCAAGGCAGGTGCTTATGCCGCTGAGCTAAATCCCCAGCCCTATCAGGTCACTTTTACACACTCATGTTAGGCATAGCTCCCTCAGGCTATCAGAAGATTAGAAACCAAAAAAGTGATACACCCAGCTTATTTTCTTCCTAGAATTTTGCAAATTTTTACTTTTTAAAGATGTTACCAGACATGGCGGCATATACCCATAATCCTAGCACTTGGGAAGTTGAGGCAAGATGATCACTCTGAACTTCAGACCAGCCTGTGCTACATAGTGAGACCCTGTCTCAAAAACAAAACACCCAAAGGAGAAAGAAAGAAAGAAAGAAAGAAAGAAAGAAAGAAAGAGAATTTTTTTCAAGTATCTTTTATACATTTGTGTGTGTATACATATACAGTAATACTTCTATTTATAAATGCTTCTTTTTGTCAACAGTTCAGTTCACAAATGTCTTAGTTACTTTTTTGTTGCTAAGACAAAATACCCACATTCAAAATTAAAGGAGGAAAGGTTTATTTGGTTCACAATTTGTGGAGATTTCATCCATAATAGGCATGGCAGAGGGGCAACACAGAGAAGAAATAGTTTGAGGTAGGCAAAAGATAGCAAAGCAAGCAAGGGGCCTTAACAGTGTCTTTCTGCCCTTTTTATATTTTATCTAGGCCACTGAGATTAGGACGCGTGCCAAAACTATACGGGGACTGATTTAATAATCACCCACCCCACACTCTAGATCCAGCCACCTCTGAAAGCTCCATTTATGACCACAGAAGGCTTTGAGGGGGTAGTCTAAACACAAGCTATAACAACGAAGGAAAGTGTTGAACAAAATCTTGCTACCATTTGCAGAGTCTGCATCAGGTAACAAACACAGCCTCACCTTGGACATCTTCCCCGTACAAACACAAATGCAGCCATATTCCTCAAAATCATAAAACACATTAAGTTCCTACAATAAACTGAGGTGCCATTGTGTGTGTGTGTGTGTGTGTGTGTGTGTGTGTGTGTGTGTGTGACATATTGTACAGTTGGCCACACATTTTACAGATTTTTAACTTTTTCTGAAATATGACTATGGAAAGCCACTAAGATTTGATAATGAGTGGGACTGATACTCCTTTATTAGATTACAAAATCTGTATCTTCTATTTCTCTCTGCAGAATAGTTACTTTTAGTTCATGTTGTTATTTTGACATTGTTATAAATTGTTACACTGGATCACACATTTCTTTAAATTTACTAATTTTAGGCAACCAGTTAACAAACATTTTTCTAACCTCACTTCTCACAGCATATTTTGTGAAAGTAACCTAGGCCTAAGGCAAGTTTTCTGTGCTATGCCTTAAAATTTGGCTAGGGAGATTGAATTCAAGGGATTTTATTATGCTGTGGTTGGTGGGGCTGATTCAGTTTGTACCAGCTGGTTTTTCCTTCATTTCTCTTTGTACCTATTCATATCTTTTGCAAAGGTGATTTTCTCATAAAGGTTTTGATTTGGTTAAGTGTACTCAAAAGGCCCATGTGTTGAAAGCTTGGTCCCTGGCCTATGGCACTAGTGGGAGGTGGTAGAACCTTTAGGAAAATGGGCCAAATGGAAAGAAACCAGGTGATTAGGCTGTGCCTGAGAAAAGAATATTGGGACTCCAGCCCCTTTTCTTCGTCTGTTTGCTTCTGACCTGCTGCGAGGTGAGCTGTTTCCTTTGCCGTGTGTGTACATGATGATAAATTATGATGTACTGCCTTGCCACAGACCCCAAAACAACAGCCAAATTCCCAAACTGTGAGGCAAAATAGGCTTTTCTTCCTTTCCTTGATTTTCTCAATTTTGTCACTGTAACAAAAAGCTAATACACAGACATTGAAGACATATTGTATGTTTTTGTTTTTGTTTTGTAGTACTGGAGATTGAACCCTGGGCCTCATGTATGCCAGGAAACTACTTTACCACTGTATTATAATGTTTATTATAACTCAGTGCTTATTATAATATAGTGGTATTATAACATTATAACAATTATTATAACAAGGATTATTTAGGTTTTTGCTTTTTGGTGCTTTTTGTTTATTTGTTTTTTCTTCCTTTTTAAAAAGTCTCTGGTGCAGTATGTAATTTGATACAACAAATGTGAATTGAAGTGACTTTCTTTTTTATTACTATATGTTTGTAATACAAAATGAATATATTGTGGGGAACTGGTACATATATTTTTTGTTACTAGTATGAGAAAAACACTTAAAACATTGTAATAAATGAGTTAGATTAGCTGGGCATGGTGGTGCATGCTTGTAATTCCAGCAGTTGGAAGGCTGAGGGCAGGAAAACCATTGTGAGTTTGAGATCATCCTGGGCTACATAGTGAGACCACATCTCAAAATAAATAAACAGAAAAACAAGCAAGTGAAATTATTGAATATACTTTCAATGTACTTCTATAATGTTGGAACTATTTGATCATATAAGAATTTTCAATTTGTCCTTGACTAGACTATGTTATAATTCTTTAGAGACTAAAATTCATGTGAAAAAATTTTAAGAATACAATTCACATGTAGATGTGTTATCCTAACACCCTGGTGGCTGAAGCAATAGGATCTCAGTGAAGTGGAAGGCCAGCCTGGACTCCATAATGAGTTCAAGGCCGGCCTGGACTACATAGTGAGACCTCCCACACACCTTAAAATAAATAAATAAATTAATATGAAGAAAACAAGTAGCAATACAAATAATTCCTTTTTTTGGGGAGGGGGGTAACTGGGTATTAAACTCTTGACCAGGTGCTGGGCTGCTGAGCTATATCCCAGTTCCTGCAAATAATTCTTGTTCATAGCCATCCAAATAAATTCTGCCCAATAAGGAGAAATCCCTCCTTTTCTCCTAAAGTCTGTTTTCCATGTATTTGGAAATATATTTCAACATTTATGATTATAATAATCCCAATGCTGAATGCTATCATCTAGACACTGTAATCCCTTTTAATATTGTAATCTAATTGCTGTGGTTCCCTTTTTCATATTCCTCACAGTTTGAGAAGTTTTATTTATTTATTTATTTTTTGTGGTACTGGGCATTGAACTCATGACCTCACGCTTGCCAGGCAGGCACTTATGCTGCTGAGCTAAATCCCTAGCCTAAAGTTTTATATTTGTAATCCCATTGAAACATCATTGGCATCCTGGCGAGTTAATTTCAAACTATTACCTCCAGAGCAACCCACATTGAGAAAAGGACACTAAGACATATTTAAAGTTTCAGGCAGCCTCGGGTCCCGAGTCTGATCCAGGTGAAGATACACTGAGCGAAGGCTCCCATCTGAAGCCTCACTCAGGATTTATTCTCTCGTGAAGAAGGAAGTGGTTCTAGGTTGAGTGACAGTCAGAAACTATGTGAGTAATGTGAGCTGAGCTGGCCAGGTGATCAGAAAGGTACCTCTGCAATATGCAGGGAGAAGGTTATGCAGAAAGATCAACCTGCACAACTGGACTGGGATAGCACATGTGTGAATTTAGGAGGCTGCTGCTGCAGTTTTTCATATGTTAACTTTTGTTATGATATGACTGGGAAGTCATAGCCTCTATTTTAAGGCTCTTGCCCAGTTTACATTCCTGGAGCTGACTGACTGCCATCCTGCTGCACTCAACCATTTACAGGGAACACAATGCAAGGAAACAGAAATTGTCTGATATTAAGGATTACATATCAGTACCTCAGCTAGCCTTATTTGCTTTGCTTAAATCCAATTGAAGATAGAAGGAAAGGGCATAGCCATCCCTGTACACATCAGTACATAGAAACAGGACTTGTTTTAACTAACGTCGAAGGCATTGTTCAAAGAGAGTGCCCAGATTGTCTTCTACGCATGATTGATTAAAGTGTCTATTGTTGCGAGTCTTCTTTGAATCTGTTATAACATCTTATTGGTTTTCCTATTTAACTAAAGATTTGGGCTGGGGATTTAGCTCAGTGGCATAAGCGTCTGCCTTGCAAGCAGGCAGTCGTGAGTTCGATCCCCGGTACCGATAAAAATGAAAAAGACAAAAAAAACAAACAAACAAAAAAAGATTTAGTAACACATTTGACAAACTGTGTATTTGAGTGAAAGTCATGATTTTATCATTAAAAATTATTGTTTAACACTAATACTTAGGATCACTAGAGGAAGATAGATAGATAGATAGATAGTCTTCGTTAGTTTTCTCTCTTTGCTGAGACAAAGTACGTGACACCCAAATGAAGGAAGGAAAAGTTTATTTAGCTTACAATTTTTGGAGGCTTCAGTTCATACTCATCTGGCTCCAAGGCAAGGTGCCGTGGCTGAGAGGGCAACCATTCATGGCAGCTGAAAGCAACAAGGAACAAGATAAAAAGGGGGAAAGCATGGCTCTTTCTCTCCCTTGTATTTTATGCCAGCTACCCATCTCTGGGTAGGTACCACTCTCTCACTGCCAATCCCAAACTAATAACAAATGCTAGACTCAGCTACCTCCATGATGACAGGAAGCTCTGAGGGACAGGAAGCTCTGAGACATATACATATATACATATACCAGGTATCCTTACAATGGCTGCCTGTGAAATGATAAAAAAAAAAAAAAAATGTGCAAAATGGCCATCTATCCCCTGGAAAGCAGATGATCTAGCCAAAGGTCAAAAGCCTAGAGCTCACTGTACAGTCAATACAAGTTCACATCTAAAAGCCAAAGGGTCTGTTTTGAAAGACTTAAACTTGGCTGATGGAGTAGATCTTTGGCCACTTGATTGAATTCAGCCTCCAGTTTCCAGCACTTCCTTAGAGGTTAGTCTGGCTCAAAATCCCAACTACCTAATTCTTTAATCTCAGGGTTGGTCTTTCTGGCTACTAACCCCATACTGAGGTTCTCTAGGCAGCCACAATGAGTCACTCAATTAGCATAACAAACACACTCTTCTCACTCAGGAACTTCAAAGGGATTTTTAGGCTCTGTGCCAGGAACTGAGGACAAGAGCCGATATAGTCATTATTATGCCAATTATACTATAATATATCTTCATGTGTTAAATGCTCTGAATGCAGGCACTCACTTCCTACCAGTTATTGCAGAGATAAATTGAATTGCCCTGAGGGAAAAGGATAGAGAAAGTAATTCAGAAGAGAGTTTATGTTGTAATATAATAAATTGCTAAAATAAAACAAACGTGTTTTGTTTGGCTGAAAGGTGAGTTTGTATGGAGATAAGGTGCTGAGGGTACTTGGAGCTTGATAGTACTGCATCAGGAATGGCAAACTAGTCATTTTGGAAATGTATCTTCTTAATAGAGATTTCAGCAAGGATGAGAGTGACAGTGGTATTTTAGGAAGATCAGACTGACAGCTGAATTAGGCTGAATTAGATAGCAAAGTCAGATATTATTAAAGAATATCATTGAATTATTTTTAAATGTATAATTTTCAAAAGCATTGTTTTCATACAAATCTATGACAAATGTGTCAATGATTATTATTTAAACCACTAGTGAAGAAGTAAGTTTAAAGAAGAATTACATGAATAGGAGACATATAATAGTTCATTTGGAACCACACAGAAATACAGTGGTATTAATATAGGGGAATGAAATTCCTGACCTACTATGTTCAAGAGTTCTCTAAAATCGAAGAATGAATTTTAGGAACAACGGAGGTTAAAAGTAGAATATATGTATTGAGAGAGAGAGCTTCTGTCCAAGAGAGACAGAAGGGGTTCTGAGCAGGTTGCCAAGGACTCTATCCTTTCCAGGGACTTTTTATAGAGTAAAATCATGGGAGAAGATGGGTTCAAGGTGGGGAAAACTGGGAACTCACAAGGCAGATGGGCATAAGGTGGGACATAACTATAGTTAGCCAATAAGATTATAGTTCAGGTGAAACTGATTATGCTAGGGACAAATGGGAAAGCAAGACCTGTAGGAAGCAGGCATTCGCAGAGCTGTGACCTTTCCCCTAGAGGGATAGGATATTGACTCCAGGGTGATAGGGAACTAATTAGAATATCAGTCTTTAGGATATGAATATATTTGTTTGATTCTCCTTTGTCTTGAGGCCCAGCCCACAGCAGGAGGTATCTGTCTCCCCCACAGTTGTAAGGTGTCTGTCTGCGCTGGTTCCTTTGAGGACCTAACCCTGTCTAGCTAACTCAGCTGCTGCAACAATATGATTTTGGATAAAAATTAGAAGATTTTTTTTGTACACATAAAAAATCATATCTCTCTCTGCACAGATTCATAACTTGATCTTCACTAATCTAGGCCTTGGCTGGGGATTTAGCTTAGTGGCATAAGCGCCTCCCTTGCAAGTGCGAGGTTGTGAGTTTGATCCCCGGCACCAAAAAAACAAAAAATAAATCTAGGCCTTAATCAATAGTAAATACTAAGATATACAAGAATATACTTGTGTGTGGTGGCACACACCTGTAATCCCAACACTTAGGAAGCTGAGGCAGGAAGATTGCTGGGAGTTTGAGGCCAGCTTGGACCACATAGTGAGTTCCCGGCCAGCCCATATTATATGGCAGATGCTGTCTCAGAAAAGCCAAACAGAACTAAAACAAACCAAACAAACAAAAAACCCACCAAGCAAACAAACAAAACAAACCTCTCCCCAAAACAAAAGTACATTCCTTAGAAAATGAAATAATCCATGCAAATGTATTTGTTAGACAATAGAGGGACATGGAGCAATTCTTTGACTTGTTTTTGAATTTGGATAATTTTCCCTTAACAGTTTCCCAAACAATCATAAATAATTTTTAGAGATTATTGATTTATATGTATTTCTGCATATTTAAATTCATGGTATTTTGGGGTTGAGGAAGTACAAGGAATGAAATTCAGGCCCTCATACTTGCCAGGCAAGAATCACATAAAAGTAAGAATCATATAAAATTGTGTGGCCCATACCAGTAACCTCAGCTATTTGGGAGGCTGAGGCAAGACTTGCAAATATGGGTTTACTAAGGGCAATTTAGGGAGATCCTGTCTCAAATGAAATAAATAAAAAGGATTGGGGATATAGCTCAGTAGTAGAGTATTCCTGGTTTGAATCCCCAGTGGCTTGTGTGTGTGTGTGTGTGTGTGTGTGTGTGTGTGTGTCGGGGTGGGGGGGGACGATAAGAACCGCATGTGCTGGGTACCATGAGGTTAAGGAAGGTTAAGGAAGGTTAAAGAAGGAGGGATTCCAAGTTCAAGCCTAGCCTGGGTAACTTAGTGATTTGGTGAGACTCAAAATTTAAAAGCAAAATTAAAAAAAAAAAAAAAAAGGCATATGCATTCCTTTGTGGTAGGCTTACCATACTGGATAAAATAGGCTTTTCTTTGGTATAACACACCAGTATAGCAATAATAAAATAATTTGTTTAACTGTATCTGAGAAAATGAAAGACAGATTTTTATTGACTATATGCAAAATGTTATATCGATATGAAAAGCAGACTCAACAAAAGCAGTTACTTTTGATGGATGGTTAGTGAGAAAAACACATCATTCAAAAATATGTTTCATTTCAGTTTGCAAAACCGCAGTCTCCTATCTTCAGAGTTGGAGATAGAATCTGAATGCAAATAGTATTCTTATATACCGATTAGAAAATTGAACATTAAGAATAATAAAAAGTATTCCTCATTTTGAAAATGGCTACTCTAAGGCTTTTTGTCAGTAAGTTCTACATTGATTTTGCTCCACAGGATCTTGGGTTGGTAGGCTGCCAGAAAGTCATCTGCTTCTGATCTAAAAATAATCTGGAAATCACAATTTAGTTTCTGGGAACAGTGACACAGGGTGTAAGCAACGCCACCTCAGGAGCCTATGCCCATAAGTCTACTAATGAAGTATTAATAATTAGAGTGCAGGGTACATTCCTTCTCATAAGGCTCTGAAGCTGTCCTTTGTTGAGGACCCAGTGTTTACTTGTGGGATGCATTAGAGCACTTAGGCATGATTGAGAGGAAAACCAAAGCTGTGTGCTGGTGATAAGACAGAATGGCTCTGATTAATTACTAATAATACATCAGATAAGAGAATAAATTCTTTACAAGGTAAAGCGTGTAACAATTTCATTAATTGCTGATGAATATTTTCCTGGATGTAAGGAAGTGAGAACACTGAAAAATTTCCCTCATATTAAGTGTACACAGCATCTTAATCATAGCCATGTTAGAGATATTTTACCTGCTCAAAATTAAGCAAGGGAAGTTTGTACTTCCATTTTGACTTGACAGCTCTCAAAATAGTACTGAAATTATTGGAAAATATGGAGCACACCATATTTCAGCTTTAGCTTTTCCTTTACTATGGCAAAATAACAAATGTTTGTGTTTATCAACAGAATGTCTGGGAAATTTCTGACACAGTTAAAATATAAAAGACTTTTTGATTATGTTTTTTTTTTCTCACTTTAAATTCTGATTGGGAGAAGAAAAAACAAAAAATTATCAGAGATTTGACCACTTGATTAAGACAGGATCATTTGTGTCTTAGAACATGAGTGCAGTTGAATTGTATCCAATAGGTAAGTTCAGTTAGGCATATTAGTGGGACAACTAGTCCACACCTACCAAAGTATAATTTTATTTTTAAAAAGTTAAAAATGACCCAAACATATATGTATTTCGTTAATGAGGGAAATAGGGTTGCAAAACTGACTTAAAGAAGTAGGGAATATTGGTAAATTTCCTATTGCTAGGAGTGAGTAGCCAACACCTTTAATTTAAAGGAAAAGTCATTTAATTTGGTTCATGGTTTCCAAGGTCTAATCCATGGTTGCTGACACACAAAGGAAGACCACCATGGAGAAAAGCTGCTCACTTCATGGTTGCCAGAAAGGAGAGACAGATGAGAAGCACCAGTGACTGCAGATCTCCCAGAGGCATGCTCCCAGTGACCTCCTCCCACTGGGCCCCACCTATGAACATCAATGGATTACTCTAGCAAGGAGTATAGTGTCTCCATGACCCAAGCATCTCTCCAAGAGTCTCTCAATCTAGTTGGGTTTATAATTAAGAGTAACTGGCACACTTTGGGCATAGCAGCATGTACTTGTAATGTCAGCACTCAGGAGGCTGAGGTAGGAGAATTGTTGCAAGTTCAAGACCATCTTGTGCTACAAAGTAAGCTTAAGGCCAGCCTGAACTGAACCTGTCTCAAAAAGACCAAAAAAAAAAAAAAAAAAAAAAAAAAAGAATAACTGGTGATAGAGTTATTTCCAAAAGATGAAAAATATTAACAAAAGATGAGAAATATAAAATAAAAAGCGGCCTTTATTCTGAGAACACGGAGAGAGATGACGGGTAACCCCCACCGCTGGCGTCTGACGATCTCTCCGGCGGACACGCGGCGTGGGGGCCTGTAAATAGCCTCGGTTTGGGGTGGAACCTAAGGCGGGCATTAGGGATACACAGGTAGCCCATTGGTCCTAGGTTTGGCGCCATATGTAAATTCCCAGGGGCGGGAATATGGCGTCACAGGTAACTTCCTAGGGGCAGGGCAAGATGGGGCTTCCTGCTTCCGGTTGTGGCTTTCCTGGCTACAGTGTCCTGCCTGGGCCAAAACCTTTCAACTGGCAATAGGGGAATTGAAGATTATATAATAAACCTTCAGAAAAGACATACTGAAATAAATACGTTAAATTTTAAACAAAATAGCTAATATCCCACTGGTCAGTAATACTATGAGCTTTCTTTTCTATTGTCTTTTCCTTTGTTTTTTCTTGGTGCTGGGGATCAAATCTAGAGCTGCACATATAGTTGGCAAACACTCTGTCATTGCGCTATATCCCCAGCCATATACCATAATCTTTGGTATTGTCTTTTCTACTGAATATTACTTGCAACTCTTTCAGAATAAAAAATCTACAAGGCAATATTTATTATCAATGTGTTAAACAATAGTAATTAAACAATCCTAGAACTAGAGTGAACCAATTAATACACCAAAACATATATATATAACTTTTATTTCTTTGTATTTGTTTTTGTTTTTTGAGACAGGGTCTCATTATGCAGTCCAGATTGGTTTCAAACTTGATATTTAGCCTATGCTGACCTCAAATTTGTAGTAATCCTTCTGCCTTGGTTTTCAAGTGCTTGAAAACCAGATTACAGGAATAAGCCTCCATACCTGGTTGACAGGCTGAAATATGACACTGAAAGGACATACAACCATCCTTTAGTCTCTGTTTCAAGCTCTGAGTCACTTTTCTTTTTTTTTTTTTCTATACATTTTTTTTAGTGAAGAGTCACTTTTCTTAATAGGGCAAAGACGCAGGGTAAGGTGTGCAAAAGATTAGTTCAAAATGATTTTTTTCCCCTAGACTTTCATTTATTTCTTAGACCCTTCTACTACAGTTTTGCAGATTGCCCTGACTGCAAGCCAGGTAGAGCTTTCAGGTCATTTAAAAATTGCTTTCACAGAATTTTTCCCTAATTTGTTAGCAAAAGTAAAAACTGTAATTCCTTTGGTTCCCTTTAAGCAGAAAAATGCCAACATTTCCTCCTATAAGAACACCATTAGTTAAGTTTTTGAAAATATAGCTCAAAGCAGGTCAGATTCTAATACAATGCCCACATTTCCATCCCTCCCAGAAATAAACACAAAAATGCATTTATTTGTATATATTATTATCATATAATATTTTAAACTATAATATGCTAAACTTATCTTTGGCTATTCCCAATTATGACTTAGTTACCTGTTTTGAAGTAATTATTCCCTGATCTATATTATAGTGGTTAAAAGGGCAATAGGGGACTACTATCTTGATTAGAATCTTTGCTCAGCTCCTCTTATTCATGATCTAAATAATATGTTAACCCTTTTTATTCCACTTTATTTATCTAGCTTTATGTTGAATCATACCTTAGTTCCCTTAGGCTGCTATAAAAAAACTACAATTAACTGGATAGAAACAACAATAGGAATTTATTCCTCACAGTACTGAGGCTGAAACCCTGAGACTAGAGTGCCAGCAAACCTGGGTTCTCCTTGTTGTACATGGCCGACTTCTTGTGTAATCCTCACATGGTAGGGAAAGTGTGAGCTAATTTTCTAGCCTTTTCTTATAAGGGCACTAATCCCATTTATGAGGACTTTATGCTCATGACTTAATTGCCTTCCAAATTCAACCGCTGTAAGCATCATCACATTGTGGATACCAACATATGAATTTTGGGAGGACACACACTCAGCTCATGACAAAAAAGAATATAAAGTCTTCCTCAGGAAGGATTATTACACTGGATTTTTCACTGCTCTCCCAAAGTCATTTATCAGGACTTAATATTTTACCTATTGGCTAGTAGATGTCAACTGATAAGAGAAGCCATTGAGCATTGTTTTTCCTTGTACTTACCTAATAAACTTGTCAAAATGAAGTCTCCTGGCCCTGATTCTGTACTCAGAGTCTATCATTTATAGAACTCAGATTAGATCAGGAGTCAGTATTTCTATCCTGAAACCCGAGAAGTTCTTAAGCATGTGATATGTAGAACATATTTGAAGATCAGAGATTGAAAGCCAGTTTTCCATAATAAAGGTAAAATAAAGGTAGAAACCAAAATGGAGTTATTGTTAAATACAACATTAGAAGATTTGGCATTGACTGGGATTGGGATAATTATTAAGTAAATAAAATGGTTTTAATGACTCAAGCATAACAATTATAGAGATTAAAAACAGCAGATAATTAGACTCAGTAATCTAAATGCTCCCAAAGAAGGCCTTTCTTATGAAACAATGATTTTAGCTTCCAAACTACAGGATTTGCAAGAAAATATCAATAACCATCTTATGAAGATGATGTTTAGTTATATTTTAGGAAATACACATAAGAAACAGTGATCTAAACAGGCTCATAGCCAGTTCTCTGACATAAATGAGCTTATAAGTTTAGACTAATTAACTGGGCATAGTTGTAATCCCAATACCCTGGGAAAATGAGGCAGGAAATCTAGAAGTTCAAGTGTGGGTAATTTAGTGACTTAGTGAGCCCCTGCCAAAAAGGGGAGGGGTATATTAATGAATAGGAGAAGGGAAACTGCAGAATGAATATATACTACTACATGAGAGAAGGCAGACCATGAAACATTTTGTGAACTGTTTGATCCTGACTGTGATGTAACATACCAAGCCCTCAGTAAATAGAACACCACAAATTCCACTAGTTGAACTAGGATCTTAACCTTTATAGGATGGATCCAGACTTTCATACCAGTTCAGGAAAGGCCATAAAGATAGTCAAGAGGCTTTTCAAAGAAATCATCCCCAAGTTTGGACTACCCTAGTACCTTTTGAGTGACAATGGGCCTTCTCTTATCCTTCAAATAATTCAGAAGGTGGCAAAGGCTTTAGGAATAAAATACCACCTAGGAGATCTCAGTCCTCTGAAAAGTTTAAAAGAGCCAACCAGACCCTAAAGCTAACTCTAGAAGAATTTTTCCAAGAAACTCTTGAGTCTTGGCTCCAATTATTGCCAACAGTCTTTTTTTTTTTTTTTTTTTTTTTTTTTTTTTTGTCTTTTTCTTTTTTTCATGACTGCCTGCTTGCAAGGCAGGTGCTTATTCCGCTGCGCTAAATCTCCAGCCCCCATTTTCCAACTTCTAATATGGTTGTGGATCCAGAGGTTACAAGACTCATGATATCTTATTAACCTGAGCCTAAGCACAACAAACTTCAACTATAAGGAAACAAATTACTGCCAGCTCCTGGCCCACCTAGTGTTCATTAAAACTTGGAAAAAAGGAACTCCTGCAAACCAATTAAAATTCAAATGTAATAAATCCTTTTCAGTGACCCTTGCCACTACACTGCAGTTAGGGTAGCCTCACCTTTTAGGACACAGCCAGCCTCACTTAAACTGTCTGAGGCAAAGGATCACACAAAAGAAAAAAAGCTATTCTTTGTGAACCTCTGGAAGATCTGAGGCTCTTCTTCAAACAGCAAGACTCCATGCTGCTCTGGGTACAGGTAGGTGGAGTTACTAATGACCCCTGATTCACCACAGTTTAAATGGGCACTTGTTTTGGAACTCCTGCTTTTAATTACATCCACAATATTGTGGGCAATCCTGCTAGGGTTATTCCTCTCAGTCTTTTGGTAATTTATTTAATGTCCCTCTATACCATGCTTTCCTGTCCATGGGGAACATGGAAATAAAACTCTTTGGAAAATTTCTTTCAAATAATAACATGGAAAATAATAAAATCTCTATTTGCTGGATTTGTCATAGTTCATCTTTTAAAACAGATTAGGAAATATTCTGACCTATTCCTTCTCATATTTTGTTCCTGTCTCCTCCAACTAATAATAAAATTTGTCTAGTCAAGACATCAAAAGACCACAGAGAGACCTGTCTCAAAAAAAAAAAAAAGAAAAAAAACTTCAAAAGACCTTCAGATGATGATCCAGACTACAGATCATAACTCTCCTGACAAATTCACCAAGCTGTCTCTCATTGCACAGCCAGTTCAACGATTTTTGGCAAATAGGCAGGGACTCTTTTCTCATTGTCTTCTGATAGTTCTTTTACATATAATGGTGTGGGGTTGAGATAGGGTCTTGCAAGTTCAGGCTGACCTTGTTTTCACTATGTGGTACAGGATGGCCTCAATCTTATGACGAGCTTTCTACCTTAGCCTCTCCAGTGCTGGGATTTCAGGTGTGTTCCTCCAGGCCTGGCTTCTGGTAAGTTTGTTCCAGTCTGGCTGGTAAGCTAATACCAAGGTCACCAGAGGCCACATGATTCCCAGTAGGTAGGGCCTGCAGCTCCTTTCAACAAGAAACAACTGTAAAAAGAAAAATATTTCCAGTCTTTCAGCATCCCACAAAGAATTATTGGAATTACGGCTCTCAGTGGAAAATGAAGTAGGAGGTTAGGACTGGGGCAAAACCAGCCAAACAACTTTGCAAAATATATCAAACTCATGGAGACTCAGGCCATGTGTACAGGATCCAGGATAACTATGCAGCTCCTGAACAATGTTTGAGGAACCAATTAGAAAAATGCTATTTCTAATACTTTATTTACATGTGATGCAAAGCCAAGCAAGTCTTCCATAGGACAGTTGAAATCTGGCCTCAAGCTAAGTGAGTCTTGAAGAGGGCAACCATCCCAGTGCCTTACTTGCATGAGAGAGAAGCCAATCCAGAAATTCCAGATATAAAAGACCACATTACCTTATCCTCATGCTGCCCTGAGTTTGTTCGCCAGCCACTCTCACTCTGCAGAGCATACTTCATTTCCACTGTCAAAAAAATAAATAAAGAGTAAGATTTTAAAAGTGGTTGCACAGCTATGAAGTCCTAGTTTCTGGAAAGCTAAGATAGCAGACTCAGTATGAGTCCAAGACCAGTCTGGTCAATACAGTACGTTCAAGGCCATCCTGGACTACATACTAAGACCTTGTCTCAGAAAACAATACAGAGCAAAACAAAACAAACGAGGGCCAGTGTTATAGCTCAGCAGCCTAAGTGCCTGCCTGGGAAGTACAAGGTTTGGAGTTCAGTTCCTGGTACCAAACCGCCCCCTCCCAACCCCCACCAAAACAATCAGACCTGGCGTGGTGGTGCACACCTAGAATTGTAGCATTCAGGAGGCTGAGACATAAGGATTGTTGTGAGTTTGACACCAACCTAAGCTACAAAGTGAGCTCAAGTCCAGCCTGAACTGCATGTGAGACTCTGTCTCAACACACACACACACACACACACACACACACATACACACAGAAAAGGAAAAGAATAGTGTCTAAGGGGGCTGGGGATTTAGCTGAGCGACATAAGTGCCTGCCTTGCAAGCAGGCAGTAGTGAGTTCGATCCCCGGTACCAGTAAAAACGAAAAAGACAAAAAAAAAAAGAAAAAAAAAAAAAAAAAGAATAGTGTCTAAGAGATCTCACATAATAGTTGGGACCTAATATAAATTTGTTGTGCAGTTGGCCCAATCAGATTCTGAACCATGTCTGAGATTTCACACAGTCGTCCTTTGTTTTTGTTTTAATTTTTTTTGTCTTTTTCGTTTTTATCGGTACCAGGGATCGAACTCACGACTGCCTGCTTGCAAGGCAGGCGCTTATGCCGCTGAGCTAAATGCCCAGCCCCTGTTTTAAATTTTTTGATTTGTGGGGATTTTAAAATATTTTTGGTTTTTTATGTTTATATTTATATTTTTGCTTGTGTTGTTATATTTTTGATTTTTGGAGACAGTGTCTCGTTAGGTAGTACAAGCTGGTATTGAACACACTGTATAACTGAGGCTGATGCTGAACTCACAGCAGTCCTCCTGTATCATGCCTGAGTGCTGGGATTACAGGTGTGCAGCCACCATGCCGAGCTACACAGTCTTTGTTTAAAACAGAAGGGTTGACTTATTGGATAGTATGATCTACCCTGTGGTTTTTAATTATCCTTGGCCTTGTTCTTGCATAATAGAACAAAGCTGCAATGTGGCAGTGAAGGAGGTTATTATTTACCACTTAGACTTCATCAAGATTAACTTGCACACATTGCTCGAGTTTTAAATGGCAAGGCATTGTGACCAGCAAACCATAAGGCAAATTGTATTTTGAAATGACACCATTTAGCCAGGTGTGGCACGTGCCTGTAATCCTAGCACTTGGAAGGCTGAGGCAGGTGGATTGTTTCAAGTTCAGCAGCAGATTGGAGTATACAGAGATGCCCTGTCATAAAGAAACGGAAACGAAAACACCAAAAACTAAAACAAAGCAGAACCCCCATCCATCTGATTATACATTAACTTCACTGGACTGTTACTGCCATGTAGAGGACAAGGTTTGTCCTCACTTTGATTCCACCTGGTTGTATATTTTCCATGGCTGTAGAGCATTCATTTATAAACCTAATAGATGCATTATACACCACTCTGACATTCCATTGACATTGTCTCAGACCATTCTTTATAACAAATGAAACAAGCCTGAAGCCCGTAGTATTTATCATTAGTGTACTATTTGTGCCTATAAGAAAGCCATACAAGAATGGAACATTTTATTAAAAATTGAATAAAAGTATCAGATTAGGGACATCATTTGTAAAAGACATAATCTTGTCTTACAGAATCTAATAATGTTCTCAACCAGTGACCAGCAGTGACTCTTCCAAAATAAGTAATAAAATGCTACGAAACCAGCCAGTGTACTTGGGAAAGGTACTGCTTGTGATCACACCAAGTAATCTGCTTTCAGAATTACGTCTCCTGAACTTGTAACCACAGACTTTTTTTTTTGGTCTTTTTGAGATAGGGTCTCACTATGCAGTTCAGGCTGGCCTACAACTCACTTTGTAGCCCAGGTTTGCCTCAAACTCATAGCAATCCCCCTGCTTCAGCTTCCTGAGTGTTGGGATTACAGGCATGTGCCACCATGTCCAGCTACCAAAAACTTTTGAAGTTGGAAATCGAACTCAGGATCTTGAGTTTACCAAGCAGGTGTTTGTGCCACTGAACTATATTGTGGGCCTACCACAGACTTTGGTTTGATACTTATTTATTTATTTATTTGAACTGGAGATTGAACTCAGGACCTCACTCTTACTACACAATGGGTTGAGCTGCTGAGCTAAATCTTCAGCCTCCTCTAGTACAGAGTTTTAAGCTCTAACTTCTCTATATCCAAGACAAATTGAATGTAGTAACAAATAAATTTGAAGTAGAAACTCTCACCCAACTATTTGAGGCTCCTTTATGCCATCAAAGGAAAAAGGCAGAAAAGCATGTGATGACTCTAGCTATATTGTGGATCTTGATTACACAGGAGAAATAAAAAATATAGCAAGAATCCAATGAACAGTTCTGGAGCTACTGCCTTTACTATTACCTAGTGATGTAAGAGTAACACAGACCTACAAGGGAAGTGTTACAAATGAGTTATGGACCACAGAATGGAAGGTTTAAGTCATTTCATGAGGGATGGGGTGAATAAGCCTATGTGCCAGGAAATGGCAAAGGGCAGTCTAGGCAAAGGGAAATATGAGTCCTAAATCCTCAATATGATTTTCTGCCTTATGATCAGTTACAGAAATGGAATTAGCTGTATAGTCTCTACTTCAAAATTATTACTGTTATTGTTAATTTCATTTTTAACTAATTACAATAGAAATTATTAATTATCCTGTTATTTCTTTCTCTCCTTCTTCCCTTGTAACACAACACCAAATTTTCACTCAAGCACATGACTACTCAAAATAAAGATTGATTTTCCTTATCTCTCTTCAAGGTAGGTATGGCCATGTGACTAAGTTGTGACCAGTGGAATATAAGTACAAGTTTTGTTTTTTAGAGCTCTTGAAAAGAAGTGGATATTGAAAGAGTTTTGGCCCAGACAGGACACTGTAGCTGCAAAAGCCTCAGCCGGAACCAAGGAGCCCCTATCTCCCCCACCCCTAGGAGTTTACCTATGGCTCTATCTCCCCCACCCCTAGGAATCTACCTCTGGCGCCAAACTAGTACCAATGGGCTGCCTGTGCATCCCTAATGCCCCTCAGGCACCACCCCTAACTTAAACTACATGTATGCCCCTACTCCACGTGTTCCATGGAGAGATGGCTGACCCCGACCCTGGCGGGAGATGCTGCGTCCCAGGGGATCAGGGGTATCTCTCCCCGCATTCTCAAAATAAAGGTCATTTATATTTCATACTTATCTTTTTAGCTGCCGCTGGTGCCCCACAGTTCTATCAGATATGGGAGAGAAATAGAACCTTTTTGCTGCCTCCTCTTCTTTGTTGATTGAAATGATATGATGCTTGTTTGCTATATTATTTGAGAGCATTAAATTCTTTCATAAAAATGATATTTTAACTCAAAAGAAGTAGTAAATGTAGGGGCTGGAGGTTTAGCTCAGCGGCATAAGAGCCTGCCTTGGAAGCAGGCAGTTGTGAGTTGGATCCCCGGTACCGATAAAAAGGAAAAAGACAAAAAAAAAAAAAAAAAGAAGTAGTAAATGTGTACACCAGGTAAGATAATAGCTTATAAAATAGATATGAAACTCAAAGAATATGTTAAATGTAGGTAACAGGTAAGTAAGCAGCTTATGAGACATAGACAGGATGTATAAAAGTGTGCTAATTACAAACTGTAACTTATAAGACATGTTGAAGTCAGATGTAATAACCAGAGTACTTGATAGGACAATGTGTTAGTCAACTTTCTGTTACTGTGGCAAAATACTAGAGATAACCTATAAGGAGGGAGGATTTATTTTGGTTTATGATTTTGGAAGTTTCAGTCCATGGTCATTTGGCTCTGTTGCTTTGGTCCTGTGGTGGCAAAATCTTGAATTGTGAGTAATTTGTTCTGAGTGTTCTGCAAGATGAGCAAACATTTCTAATAAGTTTTATATTGATGAATGAGTGATATCTTGCAATACAAGTAGTATGTGATGTCTAATGTCACATGACCACAACTGAGAGGTCTCCTGGCCGTTCTCTCTACATCTACCTCTGCCTCTAACTCTTTTTCTCTCTGGCTGTGGGATTGTAGGCGATCATCTCCCAACAGGAAGAGGTTATGGAGAGCTCATCCACAGAGAAGGAGATTAGAAGCCAGGTGTAGTGACACAGGCCTATAATCCCAGCATTTGGGAGGCTGAGGTAGGAGGATCACTGTGAGTTTGAGACCAGCCTGGGCTAGAAACTGAGCTCAAGCCCATCTGAATTGCATAACAAAACCCTGTCTCAGAAAGACAGAAAAAAAAAATTAGATTAGAAAGAGCTGGACACACCCTTGTAATCCCAGCATTTGGGTGGCTGAGGCAAGAGGACTGCTGTGAGTTTGAGGCCAGCCTGGACCACAAAATGCATTGTAGTTCAGTCTGAACTGCATAGCACGCCCCTATCTCAAAAAAACAAAGAACAACAAAAACAAAAAAATTAGACTAGAAAGATATATAAAATACTAAAAACAGTGCAAAATTTTGTAGAAAATTACAAACTAAATAAAACTGAAGCCATGCAAATGATCAATCTGTTTAATGATAATGAAATGTCACATTTCTACAAAACCCTTAAAAGATGGCAAAAATGTGACTGGATAGGTTTCATATTAAAGTGGCATAAAAAAATAAAAATAAAAAAAAAATAAAGTGACATGAAAAGAAAAATATCCTATTGAGTCAATAGACACCAATGCCAGATAGCAGTGACTAGTGATAGTGAAAGTCACCATACACAATAACCCTTCTCTGTCTTGTCTCCCTCATATCAGCTAGGAAGGTTTTCAAAAGTAAGAGCAGATTAATTTTTTACTTTTTCTTTACATTTTGTATTTTCTGTATTATGTCATATAATATTAATAGCATTATAATCCTTTTTATATGAATATTTTTGATTGGGGAACAAATCACCTGAGTTTCCATCATTTTTTATGGGGAAACTTGCTTTGATATGCAAATGTTTTAGATTAAAGCATGGTTCCAGAATGAACTATGCTCACAAGCCTAAGTTTTACTGGCTATCATAATGAGAGCACATTGAGGAGGAACTACTCGCCTCATGGCAGCCAGGAAGCAAAGAGGGAGACAGGAAGGGGTTAGGGCCCCAGTATCCCTTCAAATGTGCATCCAATGACCTATGTTCCTTTTACTAGGCCCTACCACCATTCCCAATAGTTCCATGAGTTGCTGCCAAGCCTTTAACATGTAGCATTTTGTGGGACATTTCAAATCGAACTATTAGGGTAAATGAGAATTTTATTTATACATAGAAAGAAATGGAAAGATCAAATCACAAAATAGGCTTAACTATGGAGTCCTTTAAATCTAAATCTTGAGATTAGAAATAGAAAGACAGAGAATGAGAAGAACTGCTACCTGGGAAAAATAAGCCATATGGAAAAGTAGGTGAGCAACCTCTAGAAAATGAGAGCTGTGCTCAGCTGACAATCAGGAAGGAAATGGGACCTCAGTCCTGCAGCTTCAAGAAACTAAAGTCTGCTAAGAAGAAGAATGAGTTTGGAAGTGGATTTTCTAGAGAGCTTCAGGTAAGTCGTCAGTTCGGTTCAACCTTGATTTCAGCTTGGGATACCATAAGCAAAGGACCTAGTCATGCAATGACAGATTTCTAGCCTACAGAACTATGGCTAGTAAATAGGTATTGCTTTGAGCTGCTAAGGTTGTGGTACTTGGTTGTACATTAGTAGGAAGCTGGTATAGCTGCTTACTAGTAATACTCATTGTGGTTTCTTTCTGGTCTTACATGTGTTCATAGATACTTCCAGAAGCTGTTCAGTAGGCTAATTAAGGAGCTACAGTAGTAGCCAGGTATACTTGCCTTTGCCTCTTGCTAAGGGAGCAAATTGGTTCCAAATACTTTCTGTCTGCAAAGCTACCTTTTGGCTTATGGAGAGGCCCAAGGATCTATACTAGTGATAAATCTCTATGAGCATTACACCAATAATATTTGTAAATCCTGATGAGCAATAGGGTGCTGTATTTGGTGGTATTCACATTTAGAATTAAGTCCCAGAATGAAATAGCAATGTAGATTAAAACCTGGCCATGGGTCACTAGAGGAACTAGAGGTCTTGATATAAACTGAGATTTTAAACTGAAAAGGAAAAAACAACTTTGAAAGTTATCTCTTTGTATTAGTGAAGTGTGACTACCAAAACAAATTACCAAAACTTTGGTGGTTTTAAACCATATGTTTCTATTCTCTCACAGTCCTGGAAACAAAAACCATAAAAATCAAGATGCTGACAAGACCATCCTCCCTTTAAAGGCAATGAGAGTAAATTGGTTCCCTGCCACATTTAGCTTCTTGTAGGCGCTTCCTTGCATTTCATGGTACCCTAAGAAAGGTGACTACATCACTCTTATGGTCACAATGGTGATTAAATTTCAACATGAGTTTTGGAGGGGACATTTAGACATTGGCTAGTATAATACATAAAACAATTCCTATGATTCCAAAGATGATTTAGTGTCACATGAAAAAAAAAACCTATAAATTTGTTTACAACGTATTTAACAGTCATGAACAATTATTTTATCCAAAAGTGACATGAAGAGTATGGTAGAAGAGAAAAATGTTCCTCACATATATTCACTCCCCAATGCCAAGAACCCATAAATACTACCCGATATGGCCACAGCACTTTGATCTCTGCCTCTGGTTTCATATTCCTTTCTCCTCTGGAGGGGATGCTGTGTTCTCACATGGAGGAAGGCAGAATGGCGATGGGACAGAAGGCTGCATGAAGCTTCTTTTAGAAGGAGTTTAATACCATTAATAGAGGAGAACCCCTTGTAGCCTAATCACCTCTTACCACTTTACCTCCCAATGTAGCACTTAGTAGCATCTGTCATGTCATTTTATAAAATGATATCAGAAACCTATTTTGATACACTTTCCAGATTCATTCTAGTTTTTTTTTTTTTTTTTTTTTTGGTCTTTTTGAGACAGGGTCTTGCTATGCTGTTCAGGCTGGCCTTGAGCTCACGTTGTAGCCCAGGCTGGTCTTGAACTCGTAACAGTCCTCATGCCTCAGCCTCCTGAGTGCTGGGATTATAGCCAGATTCATTCTAGTTTTATACATGTAGTTCTTGTTACAAATTTTCTTCTTATCAGGCTGTGATTATGCTATAATAATAAGGGCTAAGTCACTTTTGCTTAGGATGTTCTCCACCTCTGGTTGGAAGATTGTGTGTTTGACCATTAGTAGATTGCAAGCCCTATATTACTAGGCCCTGCTCCCATTGGGGAATTTTTTTGTTATATATGATAGTCAGCACAAACTGATATTTGCAAAACTAATTCTGTTTTCGTAAAGTGGAAAATGACATTTGAGTTTAGCATCATAGAATTCTAGAAAGGCAGATTGTAGTGGGAAGCTCTGAATTAGCCCTTACTGCCTCACTAGTACTGTACTTAGATTGTAGTATAGCTGGGTAGTGCATGCTCAAAAAACTCACTTTGCAGAATTTTACATTAAAATTATTCACTTGAAGATTGTGTAACACTTTAACAAAAATAGTAGCAAACATGCTAATGATAATAGCACAGCTTCAACATCAGACACACCAAGCCACCTTATCTTTGAGAAAGGTGCCAAACACATCCGCTAGAAGAAAGATAGCCTCTTTAATAAATGGTGCTAGAAAAACTGGCTCTATTCATGCTGACAATTAAAACTGGACCCATATCTTTCACCAGGTACCACCTAAAATCAGAATGGATCAAAGATCTTAATATAAAAACAGAAACATTGAATCTGTTGGAAAATAGAGTAGGTAAAACTCTTGAAGACACTGGTGTAGGCAAAGACTTTATGAGCAGAACCCCAATTGCACAAGAACTATCACAAAGAATCAACCACTGGGATCTCACCCTGTTGAAAAGCTTTTGCACAGTAAGAGAAAAACCACAGAGTAAAGGACAACCTACAACGTGGGAGAAAATGTTTTCCAGCTGTTACTCAGACAAAAGACTACCGTTGAGAACATACAAAAAACTAAAAACATCAGTTCTCCCAGATTTGAAGATCTAATCCAAAAATGGGGACATCTGAGATGAATATACACTTCTCAAATGAAGAAATATGAACAGCAAATAAATATGTGATACAATGTTCAACATCACTGGTCATTCAAGAAATGCAAATTAAAACAACACTGAGATTCCACCTTACCTCAGAAGGAATGGCTATTATTAAGAAATCAAGCAATAATAAATGTTGGAAGGGCTTTAGGGAAAAAGGAATGCTTTTCCACTGTGGTGGGAATGCAGACTGGTGCAATCTCTGTGGAAATCAATGTAGCGATTCCTCAAAAAGCTAGGAGTAGAGGGCCCATTCAACCCAGCTATTCCCCTTCTGGGTATCTACCCTAAAGAATTAAAAGCATTATGCCACAGTGATATATATGCACCCATGTTTATAGCAGCACAATTTTTTTTTTTTTTTTGTCTTTTTCCTTTTTATCGGTACTGGGGATTGAACTCACTACTATCTGCTTGCAAGGCAGTTGCTTAGCCACTGAGCTAAATCCCCAGCCCCAAGCAGCACAATTTGTAATAGCTGGATCTTGGAAACAATCTAAATGCCTATCGACCGAAGAATGGATTTTAAAAAATGTAATATTTTTATATAATGGAGTACTACTCAGCTATAGAGAAGGATAAGGTGGACATTTTTATAGGTAAATGGATACAACTTGAGATCTTATTAGTGAATACATAAGACACACGTGTGCAAACATTGTATTGTTTCATTATCATTAAAAGCTGAAAGAAATGACATATGTATATGTGTATCTATATAAAAATAGTTAAGGGGGCTGGGGATTTAGCTCAGCGGCATAAACACTTGCCTTGCAACCAGGCAGTTGTGAGTTCGATCCCTGGTACCGATAAAAAGGAAAAAGACAAAAAAAAAAAATTAAAAAAAAAATAGTTAAGGTAGTTATACTACTGATTTCTGAATTCACTGAAGAGAAATATTTGTGCTGATATTATTTGGACAAGTGAATGCAGATGTCTTGTGTTCTGGGTGAATGACTTTAGGGTGACCATACACAATTGTTGCCCCCTGATTGATGTGTTGTAAAATTTTGTTTTAACTTTTACTTCTTTTTTTTTTTTTTCTTTTTCTCCTTGAAATAAAATAGATTTTGAAAGAAAAATAATAATAGCACAGTTTCAAGAGATATGTTAAATTCCTAATAAGCACTATGGAAAACATAATTTAAAAATACACAAAAAGACAGCATAAAAGAAGAAGCTAAAAGACAGGGTTTTAAATGCTTAAGGTATGGAGATCAGGACAGAACTACGCTGTCACCAGAATTTGTAAGTGGAAAAGCTATCCTGGATTGCACAAAATGCAATGATGCCAGAGACTTGGGCTGATTTATTGCATTTGTTTGGTGTATTTGCAAAAGCCTGGGGAGAATTCTCATTAAACACTTTCAGGATAGAGTCTGTGGTCAAAACAGCTAAAGAAGAATTTGTTACATGTGGACAACTCACACTCTATGCTAACCCTGCTGAGTACTGTACTCCATTAAGTTAGGACCAGCACTGTTACCTGGTGGCCTAAGCAAAGTTGGGGTGGGGATCAACTTATGCGCATGAAAATAGAGAGCTGACGCAGAGCAAGTGCTTTTCTCAGCTCCACACACAAGTACTAACTGAAATGGAACACTAAAGTAGAAAATAATCTAAATAAAAGTTATACTAATATATACTGAGCAATCACTTTAAAAAGTGCCCCATGCATTAAGCCTGCAGAACTTCATTCCATTCCCTTTAGATAATGTTAAGCATAGTTTGCATAATTTCTCTTTTGTGAAACTCTGTAACTATCTCTTCAGTTTTTTCTCAAAACTCTTTTCCTTAAGTAATCTTCTACCTCATTTCTCTGTAACTATTAATAGATACATTCATTTTTTACACGATGATACAGGTATAGTTCAAGAAATAAAATGAATTTTAAAATGAATAAAATAAATACCCAAATAAATAAAACTGTGTGATATAGTTGAACCATGTTAAAATATCATATATAATCTCTTTATTTTAATCTTGAAGCCTGGAAGTAATCTTAGTGTTAATGGTTTCATGCCAGCTAACAACTTTTCTTTGTGTTACACTATTTTTGGTCTCTCTAGATAAATGATATAAAAGATGGTAACTGAAGGGATTTTCTGCTAGCACCAATTCTTTTTTTTTTTTTTTTTTTTTTTTTTTTTTTTTTAGCACCGATTCTTTAATTAACTACAATTGTCCCTTGGTATGTTGGGGGGTTGGTTCTAGGTCCCACTGTGGCCCCCAAACCCATTGGATCCTCAAGTTCTTTATATGAAACAGTATAGTGTTTGCAAATAATCTGCATATATATTTTTGTGCACTTTAAATCACGGTGCATTGCTTTACCCAATACAGTGCAAATTCTATGTAAATAGTTAGTGTACTGTATTGCTGAGGGAATAATGACAAGGGAAAATAGTGTGCACACATTTAGAATATTTTATATTGGTGGGGCTGGGGATTTAGCTCAGCAGCACAAGCACCTGCTTGGCAAGCTTGAGTTTGTGAGTATGATTCCCAGTACCAAAAAAAGAGAATATTTTTTATTGGCATTTAGTTAATTGTGCAAATGTGAAGACTATAGACAAGCAAAGTTGACTATATCTGGTTAGGTACAAGAAAAGCAAAAATCTAATTAAATGAGCTTGAAAAACATTTTTACACGAAAAAGTAAAAGATAAATTCTTTAAGTTGAAAAAGTTGTACCCTTTTTATCACAGCAAGACACTTTAAAAACTTTTATAAAAATAAGTAAATACAAATATAATTTACTACAAAAGTAAGTACTGATAATGTTGGCCAAGTAAGCTTCTACATAATTAGGTTTCAATCACTGTATTATTTTCTCTTTTCTCTATTATTGAAATATTTGAAGAAAAGTTTTTACCAGACTTTCAAGGAGATATATACATATGGTTTATATTAGAGATTTTATCTTTTTTCCAGTAGACATAGCATCTCTATTTGGACTCCAACTGACATAGTAAATTGCTTCTTTATCTGTGAGTTTCTCTTTGAAGTTAATTGAATTTCCTGTTTTTACTTCACTTAATACAGACATAGAAATACTCATAACTACAAAAAAATGTAAATTCTGGCAAGTAAAGCCAGAATACTCTGCAAGCAGGAAAACTAATGCTTGATTCAAGTTTCAAAAGATTTTGGTTAAAAATTGCAAATTTTAGCTGGGCATGGTGTTGCATTCCTGTAATGCCAGCACTCAGGAGGCTGAGGCAGGAGGATCATTGCAAGTTTGACAAGCTGTGGTTACAAAGTGAGCTCAAGGCCAGTCTGAACTGCATAGTGAGACCCTGTCTTGAAAAGTCAAAAAAAAAAAATTGCAATTTTTTTCAAAAGCTACAGTTCCTTTATATTTATGTTATTTTACTCACCACTTCACTTATATATTTATTTATTAATGTGAGGTTTTAAAAAGCATAGTGTTTAGTGTCTTAATGATTTTTTTTTCAGACAAGGTCTCACTGTGTAATCCAACATTGAATCTAAATTCACAGTGATTTTCCTGCCGCAGCTTCCAAATGGTAGGATTACAGGTGTGTGCTATTACCCTTGGCTAATTTTTAAGTACACAGGTCAGTAGTACTGAGTATTCCACATTGTTGGATAATGGGTCTCTAGAATTTTTTCATCTGGAAAACATACTTTGTACACATTGACCAACTTCTCATTTATATCTCCTCTAACTCTTAGCAACTATCATCTACTTTCTGTTTCCATGAGTGTGACTACTTTGGATATCTCATATAAATTAAATTGTATAGTATGTGTCTTTTTGTAATTAGCCCACTTCTCTTCACACATTAGTCTTCAAGTTTATCTATAGCATGCAATAGGGTTTATCTGTAGCATGCGATAGGGTATTTTTAAAGGTCAAATAATATGTGTACAAATACTACTTTCTCCATTCATCCACTAAAGGATATTTTGAGTTGCTTCTATCTCTAGCTATTGTGAAAAATGCTATAATGAACATGAATGTACAGCTAGATCTTCAAGGTCCTGCTTTGGGTTTTTAAAAAAAAAATATGCCCACAATGGGATTATTGGCTCATATAGTAATACTATTTCTTATTTTCTGAAGGACTCTCCATACTGTGCTGGACAGCAGCTGCATCATTTTACATTCCACTAACAGCACAGAAGTGCTCCAGTTCTTCCAAATCTGACCAACACTTGTTCTTTTTGATAGTGGTTGTTATGTTACTTTCTTATTGTGGGACAAAATACCCAATATCCACAAGTTAAAGGAGGAAAGGTTTATTTTGGTGTATGGTACATAGAAATTTCAGTTGATAGTCAGCTGGCTCAAAGCAGGGCAATATGGCAAAGGAGAAATAGTTCATGGTATGGCAGGCAGGAAGCAATGAGGAAGGAAGCCTTTGTTCCTTTTAATTTCATCCAGGTTGCAAACCTATTGACTTGTGGTCACCCACAATCAGTATGAATCTTCTCTCTTCTGTAAATTCATTACCCATACCCATAAAAATGCTAAATCAATCAGTGGGCTAATCCAGTATCACTCACCCTGATCCTGAATCACATATCCATGATCCAGTATCACACACCCATGATCCAGTTACTTCCAGAAGTCCCACCTATGAGAACATGAGGTTTTGGAGATATATCTAGATTTAAAAAAAAAAAAAAAAAACCCTAATAGTAATCATTGTAATGAGTGTGAGTGATAGTTCACTATGGTTTTGATTGGCATCCCGTAATGACTAGTGGTGTTAGGCAGTTTTCATATGCTTATAAGGTACTAATAATTTCATTTTAAAAATCAGTGAAACATGTATAAGTCTAAATGTGTATGTACCCTAAATTTGTCTTCTATGTTCCTGTGAATTCACTTGAAAAGAATCTTCAAGAATTACCCATCTCATTCTCTGTGTTTGCACATGGGCAGCTGGTTGTTGGAGAAAAAGAAATTTACTGAAGCAGATCATACTGCTCCATATGAATAATTACCTGCTTCATTTGTGCCCTTAGCATATATCCACAACCTTACTGTGTTTTTCTAGTTAGCTTCTTTCTGTGTTAGTTAGCTTTCCATTGCTGTGACAAAATACCTGAGAAAGTCATTGTAAAAGGGGGAAAGATTTAATTTGGGCTCGTAGTTTCAAAGGTTTTAGTCCTAGTTGCTTGGTCCTGCAGCTTTGCGTCTGTGGTGATGCAGAATATCACAGCAGATAGTACAGAGCAGAGCAAAACTGCTCTCTTCACAATGGCCAGGAAGGAGAGAGAGACAGACAGACAGAGACAGAGACAGAGAGAAGAGAGACAGTCACACAAAGACAGAGAGACAGAAAGACTAGAGAAACTGGAGTACTAAAATCCCCTTTAATGGCACAACCTTTCTCCCAGGCTCCACCTAATAAAGGTTCTACCAGCATCCAATGGTGCCATTACCCAAGGTCCAAGCCTTTAGGCAACATGTGAAATCCAAACCACAGTCTCTTCACTCTTATTTATTATCATACTTCCACAGTTTGAAGCTCTCAGTGCCTTTTGAATAATAAAATATTCAGGGGAGAGAATAACATAATCAAACATATAGTTGTAGGAAAAAATCTGATTTTAGTAATGTGTCAAGAGAAACAGGCTAGTTACAAGAAGACACATACTACATGATTTCATTTATATGCAATATCTAAAGTAGTCACACTCATGGAAACAGAGAGTAGATGATAGTTGCCAAGAGCCAGAGGAAATATAAATAAGAAGTTTTTTTAAAAGTTATTTTTAACTGGAAACAAGCCTGTAATCCCAGCATTCTGGGAGACAAGTGGATTGCAAGTTTGAAGCCAGCCTGACAATGTACTAAGACTATGTCTCAAACAATCACAATTAAATTAAAGATGCCTCCAAACTGAAATACATTCCTGGGTTGGGAATATAGCTCAGTGGCATAAATGCCTGCCTGGCAAGTATGAGGTCATGAGTTCAATCCCTGGTACAGAAAGAAAGAAAACTCAAAAAACAAAAAAGTATATATATATATATATATATATACACACACACACACAACATATATATATATATATATATATTCCTAACCTTCTCCTATTTTGTTGAACTTCACACCCCACCGCCTCCCTGACTAGGCCAGCCAAAATCTCATTTCTTGTTCAAAGGAGCCTATGATACTTCTGTCCATGAACATCACCATTTCCTGTAAGGAACCCTGGGTAATTCTGGATGTCATGCATGAACCAATTCAATTACTTCATTCTGTTTAGATTTTCTTCTCTGGAAAAGCGTTTGCTATACAATAGCCATGGTTGGAATTGAGGGGCCACTAGTTGGAGATTCTTTATTCCTGTGCTCACATGTCACTTTTGCAGGCCAACTATTTAACCATGAGTTTCTAATTGCCCCACAGGGATCTACTCCTTTGCTAGGAAGAGATTTACTAGAACATTGGAATGATTTTCAGATTCTGGGAAAGGCAAAAAACATATTTTGCATGTCAGAACTATGCCAGGTCTCCCTAGCCTAATTAGCTGATAGGTGGCATTAGCTACTGCATGGTATAATGAAATGCCTGACTTTAGGAAACTCTTCTTCCTCTATATGTACTAGAAAAGAGAGAAATTGTGTTGGATAACTTGACTCAAAGGCTAGGATAAGAAATTTGCCCAATGGCATCTTTTTTAAAAAAATAGGTGGAGTGGCTGATGGATGGCTGCCTTGCCTGAGGCTAGTAGCAGCTACAGCTATGGTAACAAAGGAAGGTTTCAGACAGAAACTAGAAGTCTTGACTCCCCATCAGGTCAGAGCAATTCTTGAGAACAAAGATTATTTGTTGTACCTTAAACATTTTTCACTGATGAGACAAAATACCTGACACTCAAAGTTAAAGAGGGAAAGATTTATTTAGCTCACAGTTTCTAGAGGTTTCAGTCCATAGTTGGCTGACTCTGATGCAGTGTGATACATGATAGAGAAGCATCACAGAAGAAAAACAGTTCATTGCAGGCAAAGACAGCAAAAGAAACAAAAGACCTTAACAGTGTCTTTCTGCCTCTTTTATTTTACCCAGACTACTTGGGCAGGTAATATTCACACCTTGAATCCTAGTGCTTTTCAGCCTAACATTGCACTATGTATCAATTCCAGCATCACACATTCTAAATCCAGCCACTCTAAAAAGGCCCCATCTATGACCACGTGAAGTTTTGGAGGAACATCTAAACACAAGCCATACCATTGTGGTGAATGGGAATGACTTGCCAAGAATGAGACCATGCTCTTCAACATCCCTGAGATTATTATAAAATATGCATTACTCCTAATCTTGCTTCTCTGATCCCTAAAGGCTCCGAAGTTAGCCACTATTCTGAAAAAATGATCTTCTAGTCCTATGCAAACAAGCAGGACATCAGTGACCTACCCTTCCAAGACCCTGAAGAAATGTGGTTCTCTGATATAAATAACTTTCTTCAAGAAGAACATAAAAAGGTACATTATACATTGTCAGTTCACAATAGTCATTGAGGCCAATTTCTCCTAGGGACCTTTCCTAAAGAGCAGTTCTCATAGCTTTTACTTGGGCACTGATATTAGGAAAAGGCAAAAATAAATAGGTGTGTACACTTCAAATGCTAATACTGGTTCAGCAATCTGGATAGAAAGGGACTTGCTAACTAATAAGTAATCATCTACAAAACACAAGCAAGAAATTTACAACACTTTAAGGTAGTGTATCTTCGCAAGCAGGTCACTGTTGTTCATTACAAGGGATTCAAAAGAGACATAGCTAAAGTCTCCTAGGGAAATTGAAAGGCTCATAGAAAGGCATGAAGAACAGTCCCACAACCCCTCAAATTAAATTAAAATGGTGTCACAGCAGCTGGGTATCACCTTATTATTCCGCTTCAGCGCCATAGACTCAAGACTATAGCCTCAAGACTATAACCTTATTCCTAGTTCCACAATGGTTGTACCTCAAGAGACTTAGTGAGAAGTTATAAAAACCCTACATCAGAAATAGTCACTAGAATTTTCACAGGACTAATAAGAAAGCTATACTTTAGAGCCTCAGAGAGAACTGAGACTCTTCTTCAGAGAGTAAGACTTCAGTATTGCTCTGGGTGCAGGTAAGTAGAATTACAAATGACCCTAATTCACCACAGCTTAAATGGCACTGTATTGAGGCTCTTGTTTCTAATTAGATATATTATGTGGGTATTCTTGCTAAGGCTATGACCCTTAGGCTTTCACTAACCCTTCTTACCTCTCTGTCACACTGTCCTTCTCAAGAAGGATACCTCATCTATTTCTCATATCTCGCATCCCCAAAATAATAGTAGATACTTTCTTTCTCCAATCAGACAGACAGTTCAATAGTCAGTAATTCTTTTCTCATTATCTTCTGACAAGTTTGAAGAAGCTATAGAAGACAGAGATCTCCATTGCCTCATCACCCCATAAAGAATTATGGAGGTATGTGTTTCTTGAGGAAATTAGGCAGAAGATTAGGGTGTGGCAAAGCAACCTAAGGAGGTAGGTGTAACCTGTTAATTAAAAAATCCCAGAATATATGGACAAAGCAGTTCATAAAACCCCATACATGGACTTATGAGAACCGAGCAAGTTTTATGATAAAATAGCCTAGACCTGATGTCAGTCTGAAGGGTAATACGAAAAGGACACTATACAATGAGCTTTTCCACTGTGTTCTCTCTTGCATTGTGATCTACCCTCATATTGTAGACTCTATTTTTATTTTGGGAAACTCACTCTGCAGAGCGTGTTTCTTTTTCTATCTTTAATAAAACTTTGCAGAACTGCCACGGTGGTTCATGTCTGTAATCATAGCACTTGGGAGGCTGAGGCAGGAGTATTGTTGCAAGTTTGCGACCAACCTGCGCTACAAAGTGAGCTCAAGGCCAGCTTGAACTGCATAGCAAGACTCTGCCTCAAAAAGGCCAAATACCCCAGTTAAAAGTGCTATTCGGAGCAGGAGGCGTCGGTTTGCAGGCCTAGCCGGCCGGGGACTGAACCGCGAGCTCTGCTCGCTCGCGCCGCGGCGTTGGCTGACCGTTCCGTGCGGTGAAGAGGGCCGTGTCTCAGCCGCTGAGAACCGAGGATCATCCAGACGCGGTGGGACCGAGAACACGCGGACACCGAGGACCGAGACATTACGGACCATGGCGCTGAAGCGGAATAATAAGGTGATACCCAGCTGCTGTGACAGCATTTTAATTTAAAAGCTCTAGAGAGGCAGGATGACAGTGGTTAAGAGTGAACATTGGACAAAAACGTTTTAGTTAGTGTTTCTATCATTGGGCAAGCTTACTCGTGGGTTTCTGTGAGATGGTTGTTACATATGAGCAGTAAATAGACTGCGCTGATAGACAACATGTACTGTTTTAGACACGGGGAGGGCAGCAGAGAAAACATGAAACATCATTCGGATTAAATGTAATGTGTGATTTTGAACAGATCTTGGCACACCTGACATAAGATCACAATGTGTAATTCTTGGAAACTTTCTAGAAGAATTTTGGTAGTTTATTAGTCCTAGTTGATGCCAAGTTGTTGATGATCTAAATATTTTAAAGAATTACATAATACTGAGATTTAAAGTCTTTTCTTTTTTTTTTTTTTTTTGATTTGAAGTCTTTTCAAAAAGACTTAACTAGTGTTTATGTGGTACATGGTTAACCCAACCTGTAAAAAAAAAAAAATTAAGAATGCATAAATAGTTTGCTATTTCTTTCACCCATTACAGTCTAATCACATGAACAAGTTTTTAAAAAATACATTATAATCTAAAAGTTAGAAGGCCCTGGATTCTATCTCCAATATCACACAAGGAGTGGGAAAAAGATCCAGTCATTTTTCGGAAACAGTTTTGAAGAGGAATGCTTTATTTTAAGGTAAATAGGAAGTTAGTGCCTTGTTGCTGGGAGACAGTGTTCAGAACCTACATGCAGTCCTTAAGCTTAAAGAAAGTTGGAGTGTGACCCAGCACTTGGGAACTGAATGGAGGACAGTGAGATGAAGACTAACCTGGCAGCTCTGGAGTTCTCATAAAGGCATTCATCCCCTTATCCCATGGTGTGCCTTGATTCTTGATGAACTTAGTGATTTGGCCCGTGGCCCTCCAGCACAATGTTCTGCAGGCCCAGTTGGGGATGATATGTTTCATTGGCAAGCCACAATTATGGGACCTAATGACAGCCCATATCAAGGCGGTGTATTCTTTTTGACATTTCATTTTCTTACAGACTACCCCTTCAAACCACCTAAGGTTGCATTTACAACAAGAATTTATCATCCAAATGTTAATAGTAATGGCAGCATTTGTCTCGATATTCTAAGATCACAGTGGTCTCCTGCTTTAACTATTTCTAAAGTTCTTTTATCCATTTGTTCACTGCTATGTGATCCAAATGACCCTCTAGTGCCAGAGATTGCACGGATCTATAAAACAGACAGAGCCAAGTACAACAATATCTTGAGAATGGACTCAGAAGTATGCCATGTGATGCTACCTTAAAATCAGAATAACCTGCATTATATAGCTGGAATAAACTTTAAGTTACTGTTCCTTTTTTGATTTTCTTATCCGGCTGCTCCCCTATCAGACCTCATCTTTTTTAATTTTATTTTTTGTTTACCTCCCTCCATTCATTCACATGCTCATCTGAGAAGACTTAAGTTCTTCCAGCTTTGGATAATAACTGCTTTTAGAAACTGTAAAGTAGTTCCAAGAGAACAGTTGCCCAAGATTCAGAATTTTTTTAAACAATGGAGCATGTGTATTATGTGGCCAGTGTCTTCACTCTAACTTGGTTATGAGACTAGACCATTCCTCACAGCTCTAACTGCTGAAGAAGCCATCTGAGGGGGGAGATGGATGCTCGGTTGTCACGGCAAGGAAGCAACATTATTCTAGCAGCATCCATTCTTGTTAAACCTTCCACTGTTAGAGATTTGAGGTTACATGATATACTTTATGCTCATAACTGATGTGGCTGGAGAATTGGTATTGAATTATAGCATCAACAGAACAGAAAATGTGATGTATTTTATGCATGTCAATAAAGGAATGACCTGTTCTTGTTCTACAGAGAATGGAAATACCCTTTGTATTCCAAAATAGGGTCTCAAAACATTTTGTAATTTTCATTTAAATTGTTAGAAGGCTTGAAGCTATTAGTTAATCTGTCTTCCAATACACTGTTTAATATAGCACTGAGTAAATGATGCAAGTTGTCAATGGATGAATGGTTAACTAATAGCTCTGCTAGTAATTGATTTATTTTTCTTCAATAGAGTTGCATAAACCAGTGAGTTAGCTGCCTGGATTAATCATTATGGGAAACAATTTTTTGTAAAATGCAAAGCTGTTTTTTGTATATACTGTTGGGATTTGCTTCATTGTTTGACATCAGATAATGATGTAAAGTTCAAAAGAGTGACTATTTTGCCATGTTCAGTTAAAGTGTACAGTCTGTTACAGGTTGACCTGTCGCTTGACCTGACTTACGCAGAATAATAAACTATTCAGATAGTGTAGCTTCAATGTGCTGCACATAGTGTACTGGTAGCCCTGGAGATCAGAGGTGGACTTGGGGCCCAGCAGCTTTGAAATGTTGTATGGAGTTGAAGAAATTTCCTTTCTAGGTGCAACACCTTCCCCCCTCCCATCTAAAATGTCTTCAACTTGTACACTTGATACCTTAAAAAAACCACAACATGGGAGTAATAGTGGGTCAAAATTAATAAAGTACTGTTTTGGTGTGGGGAAAAAAAAGGCCAAATACCAGTGGTCTGAGCATATGATCAGAGGATAGTGGTACAGTGTGACATCTCATGGGGATCTCCTTTTGAGGGTTGCAGTCATTGTTGATTCTCTATAGTCTTGCTTTGGAAGTCCTATATCATTTCCATTGTTTTGTTGGGTTGGGTTTTTTCTCTTTTGTTTGATTATATCAAATTCAATGGCAGGTGCATTTATTTCAAAGGTAGCAAGATATATTATGGTAGTCATTTTGGAATTACTATAGGCTTGTTTTGAAGTCCTTTTTTGTATTCATTGTTTTGTTTTTTGTTTGTTTGTTTGTTTCTATACTATTCTGTTCTGTTTGATTTTTACTGTGTCCAAAGTTATCTGCAACTATTTTGAAGACATCAAGAGGCATTATGATGACTATTGTTAATTTCATAATGTTTTAAAGTCCTGTATCTTTTACATTGGTTTGTTTTGGTTGGCTTTATTATGTTTTATCTGCTTCAAAATAGTAAGTGTTTTTAAAAGGCCAAATAAATAAAACTTTGCTAACTTTTGTACTTGTCATGACCAATTCTTTGCTCAGGACAAAAAGAACCTAAAACTATCTCCAAAAGTAGACTCCAGCACCCCCAAACCAGGCTGTTCTGCCAAAGGAAATTTCAAAGCAGTCAAATATTCAGATTGTGGCTGACTTGGGTCCTGTTGGAGGCTTTAGTCAGCTGTATCTTGGGAACTGAGAGCAAAAGCCACAGCCTATTGACTTAAAAAGTTTTGAGTTTGACCAGAATGGAAGATGGAGTAAAGTTGGAGCCTACAAAGACAGAGTAGAAGAGAGCTTGGTTGCTAAAATAGATTAGCATTAAACAAAAGCCAAGTACTTTGGGTCAGGGTAATATGAAGTTTGTCTTGAGAGTATTGGAGGACTTCATGTGATCCCACCCTTCAGATTCAAGGGTGAAAAAGTGAGACTTTGCTTTGAGAAGAGAACCTCAGTGAAGCATCCTCCAGAATGGCAGCAACTAGGGAATAAGAACTGATTCCCCAAGGTTCAGTTCCCCATGTTCAGTCATTCAGGCACTTAGGAGCCTCTACAACCACAAACAAGATGCAAACGGACGGGGCTACTGTTCATACTGGTGGCAGATCTTGACATTATCTGCATGGTGCTGGTTTTATGTGTGCACAGAATTCAAGATTTGTGGGATCACTGAGGCTTCCATTCAGAATTTAGAAGGCGGCCACACAGTGTATCCTTGAGATAGTAGTGTGTGAAGTTATGCATATGAAGTCAAAATTGTAGTGGAAACACCAGAAATTTGGAGAAGTCAGGAACATGGTGTTACTATATGCACTGAGCTCATAGTCTCACAACATTAAGGGATGAAGTCACAAACCAGAGGAGGTTAGGAGAGTTTTATTGGAAATAAGAAAAAGAATACATTCTGGATTTCGGGGGGGGGGGGTCCAAAATGGATGACCACATGGCCCCTTGGTCCAGAGCTAGTTATAGATAGGCAGAGCACAGGAATTGCTCAGCTGGTATAGTGACTACCTCTCACAGGTAGCTTTATGGATTTAAAATGACCAATGGAACTCAAGATCTCTCTTTCATCTTTTTACTCAACACATAGGGTTTAAAGGAAACTGGAGCCAGGTGTGGTGGCATACACCTGTAATATCAGCACTCAGGAGGCTAAGGCAGGAGGATTGTTGAGAGTTTAAGGCCAGCCAAGGATGCTGTTATGGTTGATACATTGTGTCAATTTGAAAAGTTTAGAAGTTTAACTAAGAGACTCAGCAGAAAGCTAGGACCCTTACTTTGTAAATATCCTCATTCTGAACAAAAGGAGCGCACAGAGATATTGTGAGTGCTACATCTGACCTGGGGCTCAAAAGGTGATCTGCATACAATATAAGGGAAGAAGAGAAACTTAGTTCCTCCCCTTTTGATCTGGCTGCTTTTTTCTGGGTGCTGTCTTAAAGTGTAGCCTCTGTGCCATGCCACCCTGCCTTGGAGCCAGCAGATTATGGATTGAAACTTCCACAAACAGTGAGCTAAATAAACCTTTCTTTCCTTCATTTTGGGTGTCAGATATTTTATCCTAGCATGGAGGAAAAAATAACTAAGATAGAATTTTGTACAAGGGAAGCGGGGTCATTGCTATAACTGTACATGACCATGTGGTTCAAGAGCCTTTGGGAATGGGTTGTGAAAAGAATTTGGAAAAGTTCAGAGGTATCTCCTGAAAGAAGAGTACTGGAATGCCTTAGGCTTTCTGTAGGAGAGATCTGGCAGAAGAAATTTCAAGACAGTAAAATGTTGAGGTGGTGATATGGCTATAGTTGGCAATTTTTAGCTAGATTTATGTTGTGAATCAAAAGCAAAGAGCCCATAAGGATGAGTTAAAATATGAGTTTGGCCAGAAAGGAAGATCCAGTAAAGCTATAAACTGTAAATATACAGCTGAATCTCCATTGCTGAGAAGGTACAGAATGGAAAAGATGGCTTGAAGGCATCACAAAAAGCAGCAAAGTAAAACACTTCTTTGAGGCAAAGACATTAGAAATTTATTCCTCAGAATTGGCCTCAGAGTGCCCAGCAATCCAGGCACTTAACCGTTACAGCCAAAAGAAAGGAGAACCTGGCTACTGCTCCGGCTGGCAGCAGACCTCAGCATCATCTACATGGTGTTGGTTTTAGGTGCATACAGAATGCAAGAATTCTGAGGTTAAAAAGGCTTCCACCCTGATTTCATGGTGGAAGCCAGGCAGTGTGCCCCTGAAAGGGCAGTGTGTGAAGCTGTGTGAAATCAAAGGTGCAGTGGAGACCCAAGAAGTTTGGAAAAGCCAAAAATGTGGATCATCTAAGGAAACCTGCAAGGAACAAACAAAGTGGGCTTACATGGGAGCTACAACCACCAGCAGTGCTGTAGTGGTGGAGTCATAGAAGCCCTTGGAACTCACAATTTGCCACAGATTGCTTCAGATGCTGGACATGCAACTACAGGACTTAACGATTGTCCTGTTGGATTTTGGGCATTCTGTTGTCCCAATCCTTTGTACCCTCCTGTTTGTAACTTTTGGGATGAGAATATTTATCTTGTGTCATTACATATTGAAAGTGGTTAACTTTGTTTTCATTTGTACAGGAGTATGCAACTAAGAGTTGTCTTAAATCTCAGGGGAGACTTGGGACTTGGACTTTTTAGCAACACTAAAACTATTAGGATTTTGGAAACTTGCAGATGGACTAAATGCCTTTTGCATAAAGGGATGTGCATATTGTTATGTTTCTAGTGCAATATAATTTTGATAGACTTAATGCTGGTCTTTAAGGATTTTAAAGCTATGTTATAATGTTCAAGTTGCAAAATGCTAAGAATAAGCATGTCTTGTATCTAGAAACCAATTTAAAGAAATGTGTCTGGTTGCCAAGTTGACAAGGGGTGGATTGTTATGGTTGATATATTGTGTCAACTTGAGAAGTTTAGAAGTTTAACTAAGAGACTCAGCAGGGAGCCAGGAACCTTACTTTGTAAATTTCCTCATTCTGTACAAGAGAGTAGGAACATTTGTGAGTGTTACATCTGACCTGGGGGGCAATAGACTTTTTCCTCCCCTTTCTTCCCCTCTTGCACTGGCTGCTTTTTTCTGGGTGCTATCTTGAAGTGTAGCTTCTGTGCCATGCCACCTGCCGCCTCGCCTTGGAGCCAGCTGATTATGGACTAAAACCTTCACAAACATTGAGCTAAATAAATCTTTCCTTCTTTCATTTTGAATGTCAGCTATTTTGTTCCAGCAAGGAGAAAAACTAGCCCAAGACACATACAAAATGAGTTAAAAAAAAAAAAAAAAAAAAAAAAGAGTTCAAGACCAGCCTGAACCGCATAGCAAAATCCTGTCGTAAAAGACAAAACAACAAAAAAGTGGAATTTTAGAGACAAATTATTTTGCATTCTAATTTCCTCAGAACTCAGGAGCTTAGTAAAGAGGGGTTATGGAATAGCAGCAAATCCCTTTTGTAGGGAGGGTACTGTATTCCATGTTGCTTGAGGAAGTTCATTCTTGGACCAAAGTCCTAGTTTACTGACTACTCTTATTTTAATACCTACCTGTATGGTAGCTCAAATTCTGTATCAGGCCCTTCCCTTGCTAGGTGTCTTATTCATAGGCTAACCAAATACAGTAAATTGTTTTCTACAGTGGAATGTCTCAGGTGAGCTTCAGGCCGTGAGTAAGCTAGCTCAATAGAAGGACTATGAGTGGCAGTGTTGTAGGGACGGGGTCACCCATTGAAGTTTATATCTGCCACAATTTGCCTAGGGTGTTAGACATGGAATTACAGTATTTAATGTTTTCTCTGGAGGGTTTCAATCTTGGTTTGGTCTAATTCCTTTCTGTTTCTGATTTCTCCCTCTTAGAATGGAATGTTTACCCTGTCATTGTATGTTGGGAAATATTTAGCTTTTTTTTTTTGGTGTTGTTGAGACAAGGTCTTACTATGCAGTTCAGGCTGGTCTTGAGCTTTTGTAGCACAGGCTGGTCTCGAACTTGCAATGATTCTCTTGCCTTAGCCTCTTTAGTACTGAGATTACAGGTGTGTGCCTCCATACCTGACTTGAGACTTTGGACTTTTCAGCAGAGCCGAAACTATTAGGACTTTGGCAACTCTTACACGTGGACTAAATGCAACTTACCTAAAAGGATGCATGGGTGGAATACTGCTTTATATCTGTATCTACTGTATGGTTCATATTCTTTATCCATTTTGCTGTTGCAATTTTTGTCATTCTCTTATGATCACTAACAGTTTCTTGTGTATTCTATGTATTGACCCCTTACTAGTTTGATGAATGATAAATTGTTTATGTTATATATTTCTTAATGTTTTTACAGTACCTTTTATTGATAAAGTTGTGATATAAAATATTTAAAAATTTCTCCTCAGGAATGTATACTTTCATAGTCTTAAGAATATTCCTCTCCTCCATGTCATAAATTTTTCAACATTTTAATTATCTTCACAGTTTTGTTCTATACATTTAATTTTATTTTTTATGACATAAGTATCTTTCTCTTTATAATATCATCTTCATAAAAGTATTCTTTAAAAATGGCTTTCCCCATCGAATGAATCCTAATGCAACATTATGTATCAAATTCTCTTTTATGGACATATTGTATACTTATTGGACTTACTTTGAGCTGTGAATCTATCAGTCTTTTTTTTTTTGTACCAGAGATCAAACTCATGACCTTGCACTTGCCACGTAGACGCGTACACCACTGAACTAAATTCTCAGCCTCAGTATATTCTTGTGCCCGTATAGCATGTCTTTTATCGCTATAACTTTAAAGTATATCTTAATATCTGAGGAAGCAGTTTTCTCTGCTATTCGTGGTCAAAATTGACTTAGCTCTTTCTAAATATTGTTTATTGTCCTATATTTGTTTTATAACTATTCAAATTTCTTATCTTGATTATTGTGTTTAATTTTGTCATAGACATACACTTATTTATTTATTTATTTTGAGACAGGTCTTGCTATGCAGTTAAAATTGGCCTTGAGCTCACTGAGTAGGCCAGGTTGGCCTCAAATTCATGACAATCCTCTTGCTTCAGCTTTCCAAATCCTAGGATTACAGATATGCATCATTGTGTCTGGTTTTCATAGAAATTTTTTTAAAATATCAAATTAGGAAGAATTGGTAAGAACAGAATAATGACCTCTCATGGCTTTCATTACTAAATTTAAAAAATTATCAATACATGGATACACTTAACTTACATATTGGTGCTTCCTTTTTTTTTTTTTTTAGTCCACCAGATTATTTTAACTAAAATTCCAGACATGATATAATTTCTTTATATGAACAAATGTTTAAGTCATTATTCAAATTTTCTTGCATAAATTTATTTTTTTGTGAAATTTCAAAAAAATGTTTTAGAGTTGGTTTGTTAAAAGTAGGATCAAGGGGCTGGGGATTTAGCTCAGCGGCATAAGCACCTGCCTTGCAAGCAGGCAGTCATGAGTTCAATCCAAGGTACTGATAAAAAATTAAAAAAGTAGGATCAAAACAGGGCCCACATTTCTTTTGGTTTATGATGTCAGTAATTCTTTAAAAATCTGTAATTCCTCTCTCCCTTTCCCCCCTTTTGTCATTTTTTTAAAAAAGCAATTGGTTGGCTTGTTATGTAAAATTTCCCATATTATAGGTTTTTTAATTTATAAATATATTCTTCAAAAATAAATAAATTCTTCTGTTTCTTGTATTTCCTTTAAATATGTTAAATCTAGAAATTTTATTAGGTTGAGGTGAAGATGCCAGGATTAAATCATGATGGCTCTACCCAAAAACTTACCTAAATTTAATCACTTTCCAAAGACTCCCAGCCCTAAAAAAAAAAAAAGTCAAATTAAGTCACTACCTCAACTCCTGCCCAAGTTGAAGTGGTGGTGATGAAAAGCCATATGTCAAATCACAGCAAGCGGGGAATGACAGTGAAAATCCTGTACTAGCCATAGTATTCCTTATTTTTAGCAAAGATTTAAAGGAGCAATTTGTACTTGAGGTGAATTATACACTTTTATTTTACAACAAGAAAAGAATTTCCGATTTGCTGAACTTTTCTATAATAAATGACTGTTAGCAGGATGTTAACAGAGAAAGAGAGAGAGAGAGAAAGAGAAATTGTTCTTTTGGGATGTTGGAACCTCGTGCATCATGCCAAGTGAACAGTTTACTGTACTCAAACTCACAGGCCAAAAACTGAATTTAATCTGTCTTTTTAGAGTAAGGAGAAATTAAAAAAAAAAAAAATATATATATATATATATATATATAAGCTGTAGGAATATTTTGAAAGAAATGTGATACTGAAAGAACATGCTGAAAATGAATGTTTAACAATTTTTTTTCCAATTGTGTGTGATTTTATTGCTAAAGACAGTAGCCTTAATCTTTAAAGTGCTATCCCTACCCTGCCCCCAACCACCCCATACAGAGCCTCGCTATGTAATTCAGGCTGGCCTTGAAAGCACAGCAATTCTCCTCCCTCAGCTTCCTGAGGGTTAGGATTACAGATGCATGACTACACCTGGTCTAAATGCTCATCTTGTACACAAAAAATGTGCAAGTATAATGTTTTAGCCTATTTTAATCTGTTAAAAATAAGGAATTCCAGTGGGTCTAATACATATGTTAAAAATATTTAAAATGTAATAATTCCAGTCAATTTGCATTAACATCTGATTAATACCCGGGAAGAGCAAAACTATGTCAGTCAAATTTGGCAAATGGTATTGAAAATAAGTATTATGAATTACTAAACAGCCAATAATGTGCTGCTTCTACTGGGATCAGCATCTTTGTAAAGTCTTTTCTTCAGGTATGACAGCTACTAAAACCACAAAGCAAATAACCTAACCTTCTAGTTGCAATATATCTGTGTGCTAAAATTTAGCATACAGAGGGCTGGGGATTTAGCTCAGCAGCATAAGCGCCTGCCTTGCAAGCAGGCAGTTGTGAGCTCGATCCCCGGTACCGATAAAAAGGAAAACAACTAAAAAAAAAAAAAAAAAAAAAATTCAGCATACACACAGATACACGCACAATTTATATAAAACTATATGCAGCATATGTATTGCATATGCAAACTTTTCAATGCTTGTGAACATACAAGTACAATTTTACAGACTATTTGGAAATGTATCATGTTTATTTAGGTTTTTAAGATATATATGTATTATATAATATATATATAATAAATTTTCTCCACGGGCTAGTGTATACTCTATGAACTGGTAAAGCACTTGCCTGACATGAGCTAGGCTCTGAGTTCTGTCCCCAGATATGCTTTTCCCGGAAGCTTAATAAATTGTTAAAACTGCCTATGGTGGGGCTGGGGGTTTAGCTCAGCAGCATAAGCGCCTGCCTTGCAAGCAGGCAGTCGTGAGTTCAATCCCTGGTACCGATAAAAACCACAAAAAGACAAAAAAAAAAAAAAAAATTTAAAAAAAAAAAAAACTGCCTATGGCTAGCCTCTACAACTTCTTACTAGGTTTGTTGAGAATACTTAGATTATTCGGTAACAATTTCTTTATTTGCTCACTTTTCTCTCTTACAGTAGCTTTTTTCTTTATATTTACACACTTAATTGAAAAGGTCATGGATTTTTAAAACAATAATCCTTTGGTTGCAAAAGACAGAAAGGCATCCTAATTTCTTCAAGCAGAATGCTTTCTTCTGAGGCCACCCATGGCTGAAAACAGCTGGAAACAAACTGCTGTGGCTCTAAGAGCCAGGGATTCTTATTGCTTTCTCCTGTGCCAAATTGTCTCATTTCATTGTTAGTCTTTTTAGCCAGTGGATTAACTTTATTCTAGTCTTAATTCATAACTAGTGCATTCTTTGGTTTTACTCTGTATATGCTTTATCTATCTCATACTGTTCTTTTATAGCTGGTATATATAGTCACTAGTAACTATTTTAACTTTCAATTTCACTACCCACTATGAATAACTTCATTCTTTATGTATTTCTTAGTTTAAAACAAGAGCAACAAATATGCTTGGCTCATCTATTTGTCCTAGATCTTGTCTAGCAAGATCATTGGTCATCCAAATGGATTAAATTCCTATTGCTATCTAATATGTTTGAGTACAGGACTGGAATGTGGACATGGTCCATTAGAGAATGAATGAGACAATATATTAATTTTTGTGTATAAGAAATGAGCGTTTGACTCAAACTTACTAAACAAAAATAAGAGGGAAAAATCATGTTGGCTCATGCACTCATCAAACACTATATATTTTGTTTTTTTTTTTTTACTAGAAGATTATGGTTTAAATCAAACACTATATTAACTACTGTATTTCAGACATTCTTTTCACATAAAGAAAAATTCAGAGACAGAAAAGATTTCATTTGAATCCAGTTGTTAAAATAATAACATTAGGGGTTTATTATTATCTGCTTTTTTACTTTTCCTGCTGTTTTTATTTCCAGGCACTAAGGATGATCAAAAGTAACATTAATCATGCATTCTACACTTGATCTTAGCAAAAAGCCTGAGAAGTGATATATGAATCATACATTCTATCAATTTGCTAATGCCATGGAGAGAAAACTACCTAGGAAACTGAAGAAAAGTTTCAGGGCTGAGCTGAATTATATGTATTGCAGAACCGATCAATATGACCAGTCTTCTTTAGGTCTAACGTCAGGACACTAAGATCAGTCTAGTCTGAGTCACTCAGGCTAGGAAGAACGAGTGGTGTCTCAAAAAGAAATAGAGGTACTTCTTATAGTTGGGCTATCTATCATTTGTTTAATCTGGAGTTAATTTATTATTCCTCTCCCTGTACTGTGTGCTATGCTCATGTTGGCCAAGAGGATCTCCTATCACTGTAAAGGAAGAAGTGAACCTCTGCCATTATTTTCTGAAGGTCATTATAATTAGACATGGTAACAGAAGTTGGTGAATTCCACACTGCACTTTCTTTCACTCACCTCCAGCTTGTCTTCCTATCTACCAAATATGTCGAACAACAATATGTAGTGACTTTCTTTGTCTTCTTTTGATCAGTTTTTGTTTGAAGTCTAATTTGTCTGATTATAGGATAGCTATACTGCATTTTGGGGGTTCCTGTTGCATGGAATATTGTTTTCCATCCCTATGAGGTTAGCCTATGAGATTTTTGGGGGATGGGGAGGTTATATGTGTTTCTTGTGTACAGCATACTGTTGGACTTTGTTTTTTGATTCATTCTGCCCATCTGTGTCTTTTGATTGGGGAATTGAGACCGTTACATTAAGAGTTACTACTGACAGGGGGGCTGGGGATTTAGCTCAGCGGCATAAGCACCTGCCTTGCAAGCAGGCGGTCGTGAGTTCGATCCCTGGTACCGGTAAAAATGAAAAAGAGTTACTACTGACAGTATTGATTTATTCATGGCATTGCTTATTTTTCTATTACTGATTGCCTATTTTTCCCTTTTGCTTAACTGTTGACCCTAGCTGGTATATTCATTCCAGTAGGTACTTTGTAATTTTTGGATTTATTATCTGTCTCTACATTATCTTTCAGAATTTTTTGTTTATTTTTTTTGCAGCACTGGGGATCAAACTCCAGATCTCTTTTTTTTTTTTTTTTTTTTTTTTGTCTTTTTCCTTTTTATCGGTACCAGGGATCGAACTCATGACAGCCTGCTTGCAAAGCAGGCGCTTATGCCGCTGAGCTAAATCTCCAGCCCCCCAAACTCCAGATCTCACACTTGCCAGGTAGGCACTTATGCTACTGAGCTAAATCCCCTCTTCTTCAGAATTTTTGGAGTGCTGATTGGTGGTCATAAATTTCTTTAGGTGTTCTTTACCATGGAAATATCATTTCTCCATCAAGCTTGAGAGATAGTTTTGTATGATATATCAGCTTGTTTTCCTTTAGAACTTTAAACAATTCACTCTAAGTTTTGTTGGCTTTAAAGTTCAGAGGTCTGCCATAATGTTAGTGGGCTTTTCTTTATAAGTGATTTATTGCTTTTCTGTTGCTTATGATGATTTGTTCTTTCTTTCTTTCTTTTTTTGTACCAGGAATTGAACTCAGGACCTTGTACTTTCCAGGCAGATGCTGTGCTGCTGGACTATATTCCCAGCCCTTATGCTGGATTTCTAAGGTTTTGACTATGATTTGTTGGGGAGAAGTGTTGTTTTCTGATTGTGTCTATTTGGAGTTCTACATGAATCACTCACATGTTTAAATCTTTTCCTTTATTTGAAAAGTTTTGTGCTATTATTTCAATAAACATGTTTTTGCACCATTTGTGCTGCCTTCTGATTTTTCACTAAATTCAATTAATCTCAGATTAATTAAATTTAATTAGTTAATTAAGTCATTTTTGTTGTACTGGGAATCAAAGTCAGGATCAAGCAGATGCTATGTTGCTGAGCTATATCCCCTGCCCTAGATTGGTTTTATATGCATCATTTGGGAGCTATTTGATGCAATTTTCATTCTCTCTCTTTTTTTTTAGTGTCTAATTGATAGATCATCAAAAACAGCTCTGTCTTCTAGTTCTGACACTCTGTCCTTACACTGATCACTTATGCTACTCATCTTTCAATAGAATTTTTAATTAAAAGCTCCTAGTTGGAGTTTTTTATAGAGTCTGATTTTTTTCTATGCTGGCAATTCATGTTTTACCTCATTTTGTTTAAAGCTTTTTAGTAGTGGTTTCTGTAGGCTGGATGTTCATTTTGTTTATTTGGCCCCTTATCTATCTTCTGTGAATTCTTCAAATGCTTTATTGATTGGTTTTGTTATCTCTCCAATATCATTTCAAATAATTTGAATGTGTGGTTTTTGGTTTCCTACCCTTTGATATTCAATGGATCAACTTTGCAAGAGCTGGGAGTTTTTGGAGGCATTTTTCTCACTTATTTTCTCCTATTTCTACTTTTGTTTTTGTATTGAGGCTTGTGAGTTGATTGTAGAGGAAACTTTTTTTTTTCTAATATGGAAACCTCTTCAGTTAAATTTCACTTTTCAGTGTTGTCCTCCTGGCATGGCTAAAGTTTGGCCTTTGCCTTTCCCCAAGGTAAACAATCACCTTATTTACTTGGGAGGTCATGGGATGGTTTCAGTGTACTTGGCCCTGTTCCCAGTTCTCTAGGAATGGACCATAATATTGTTAATGATTCCCAAGCAATCCAGATTTTGGCATCCCAAGAAAACGATTAATAGCAACAGTATGTTACCTTGACTATAGTTATAAAATCAGTACCAATTATAGTGTTAAATACAAACTGAGTATTAACAAATTCCAAAGACCAATAATATACCACCCTTAACCATAGAAAAGAGATCTACATTGATAGCATGAACACTGACAAACCAAATATTGACCTACTGTTGACATACAGTAAATATGTATTAAATATAACTTTACCTCTACTAACACTAGAACAGTATTTGACTCCAAAAGTATAAAGTTAACCAGCTATCTAGAGATTCACAAATCGCAGTAGTTATATTAGTAATGGTAGGTGAGTGAAGACTGAAGAATATAAAAAGCAAAATTTCGGGTATTAGTCAATGGTAAGTGAGAAATCAAGAAAAGTGAGCTGGGGTGTGTCTTATTCAGGAGTAAAAGAAAATTAATGGTGTTAGATGATAGTTTTAGGAAAGAATGAACAACAAAAAATATAAACAGAGTAAAATACAGGAAGTAAAAGATAAGACAAAAAAAGTTAAAGGGAAAGTGAAAATAAGAGAAACTAAAAGGGGAAAAATGGAAGAAAAACATCAAACTCCAAAAAAAATCTCGTGAAAGAAAGATAAAAATAGTAAAATATAGAAATGCAGATTAAATTGTAGCAAAAATTCCTGTTGTAAATGCATGGTTTCTTTTCAAGATCTGCAGTATTTGGGTCCCACAAGTTATGATTTTTCTCTGCTTAGCTTTAGGAATTTTTAGCTTTAGGAGTTTTTGAAGTGCCCTCCCTGCCTGCACCAGAAGTTCCTCTATCTGTTCAACACAGTCTGAGGTTATGATCCAAGCCAAACAATATCCTTGCTCCCACTGCTAGATGGGAAGAATGATTGGCCCTCTGCTCGCTGTTGGCTGTAGACTGCAGAGTGGAGATTCAAGTGAACTGCTGAGTTTACTGTCACCAGCTACAGGGGCTGGTTGCTTTCTTCCTTCCTTGGGCATCGTCTTCCTTTAGGATTAGGTCAGTTGATTAGTCCTTGGCTTTGTTGCCCCATGACAAGGGAATGCAAAATACAGAGCTGACATGGAGTTGGTGGGTGGTCCTTGTGTTGGGGTTGCAGGGAGCACAATATATACATTGCAGCCCAGCTTGCTTGTGCTGGGTCAGGGAACACTGTCCTGTGCAGGCCTCTTTGTTCATGTAATGGGGGTACTGCACATCAGTGTGGGCCTGCTTGTGTCTGTATACATATTTTAAAATGTCATGTCAGCAGCACACATGCCTGCCTGGCAAGTGCAGGGTCCTGAGTTTGATTCCCAGTACCAAAAAAAAAAAAAAAAAAAAAAAAAAAAACATGTCACAATCAATTTCAAACTATTTTTATTAGATCTTGTTTGCAGTACACAATTAATACATTCATCATGGTAGTTAGTATATATACATAATACATCTTAATTTTTTTCCTTTCCCTTCCCTTCTTCCCTGACACTCCATTTCTTGATCCATTTCCCATTTGCAAAACATCTATTTCCCTGTTTTCTATTATCAATCTTGTACTTTTCTCTTTTTTTATACTTTGGGTTCTTCATACAAGTTTATGTGTCTCATTTAACTCATTTAATATTATCTCAAGATTCATCCATTTTTCTACAAATGATTCAAATTTATCATTCTTTATGGCACTGTAGTACTCTATTGTATCTAAACACATTTCTTTTATCCATTCATCTGTTAATGGGTTTATAGGCCACTTTCAAGATTCAGCAATTATGAGTTGTGCTGCTGTAAACATGGGTATGCATGCGTCACTGTAATACGATATCTTTAACTCTTTCAGGAAGATACCTAGGAGAATAGCTAAGCGGAATTTCTATTTTTTTTTTTTTTGTTTGTTTGTTTTCTTTTGGTACCCGGGATGGAACTCACAACTGTGCACTTGCAAGGCAGGTGCTTATGCCACTGAGCTAAATCTCCAGCCACTATTTTTAGTTTTTTAAAGGAACTCCTTATTGATTTCTATAATGGTTGTACTTGTTTGATTCCCACAAACAATGTAGATTTCCTTTTTCCCTGTTGGCCTCCACATTTGTTTTACTTGACTTTTTGGTTTACTTTTCGAAACACAGTCATACTTTATAGTTCATGCTGTCCTTGAACTTCTATCACCATCTTGTGCAATAAAAATAGCCTTTTTGGAACAAGAATTCACCAAGAAGCAAGCCTTCACTGTGAACCAGCACCATACCCAGGCCACCACTGCTGAGCAGACAGCCAGACCCCAGCCCATTCTGACGTGTGGGCTGGGAAACAAGAGGAGGCACCTGCCTCTCCCCACTCCTGTAAGCCACTGGCTGATCCAGAGAAACACAGGCTGTAACGATAGCTATTCAGGTGAAATACAGTTTGATGCTTGTGGTGTTTTGTGTTTCACTGACTTTGCAGGTCTAGGGCTGGTGGTCTCATCATCTATTCAGAGGATAATGGTACATAGTATGGCATCTACTGGGGATCTCCTTCTGAAGTGGTAGCCATTGTTAATTCCCTGTTATCTTATTCTGAAGACTTGTATCATTTCACTGTTTTGTTGAGTTGGGTTTTATTCTGTTTTGCATTGTTTGATTCTGTTATGTTCAATGGCATGGGCAGCTATTTCAAAGATAGCAAGATATATTATGGTAGCCATTTTGGATTTACTATTGTCTTGTTGTGAAGTTCTTTATTCACTGTTTTGTTTTTATTGGTTCTATTCTGTTTTGTTTTGTTGGATTTTTACTATGTCTGAAGTTATCTACAGTTATTTTGAAGACAACAATTATGGTAACGTTGTTGATTTCATACGGTTTTGAAGTCCTGTGTTACACTGATTTGTTTTGATTGGGTTTATTCTGTTTTATTTTGCTTGGTTTTATTCTCTTTAAAATAAAATTTAGATTTTTTTAAAAAGCCTTTTTAACGAACAAGGTCATGCTATATAGTTTGGGCTGCCCTGGAACTCACTATGTAATGCAGGCTGGCTCAAACTCATGACAGTCCTCCTTCCTCAGCTTCCTAAGTACTAGGATTACAGGTGTGCATCATCACACCCAGCTATAACCACCAAAGAATATTGCTATCAACAAAAGAGCTAGTTTTGTAGTAAGTGAAATGTGTTGATGCACTCATGCTCATAGAATTAACTGGTTTTACCACATTTCCCATTACCTGAAATACTGACCTGATGGGATGGAACAATGACCTTTTGCTTTATGTATTAATTACCTGTAACAGCAATTAAAGTATTAAAATATTTCCCTTCATTTATTGTTCTTGGTTTGGTTGGCTCTTTTTTGGGACAGGGTCTCGCTATGTAGTTTGGCTGCTGCCTTTGAACTCACTCTGCAGAGTAGAGCGGCCTCTAATACAGCAATCTTCCTGCCTCAGCATCCACATGCTAGGATTACAGGCATGTGCCACCATGCCTACCTCCATCTATTGTGTTTCTGACATTGCACAGGTACAAGTTTCCAAACTATATAATATTCTCTCTCTGTGAAGAACTTTTCTTTCTTTTTTTTCTCTTTTCTTCTTTTTTTTTATATACCTCTCCAACCTGACTCGAGCTCTAAATCTGCTTTCTCCCAGTTCCCTAAGACTCCAAAAAATCTAGGATTTTTCCCCAAACTGTCCTTGTGTCCAGAGACCTAAGTCCAAACACAGTGCTCAAGCCCAACAAATGTTCTCCCATCTAACCCCATGGGGAGACTGGGTATCTCTAGTGAGGGCCCTCTCCCATTTTCTCTAATGAGAGCCCTCTCCAATTTTCCTGACTTCCAAATATACATGTGGACTTCATTTCCAAACTCCCATTCTGGGTCTAAGACCTAAATATCGAATGCTTCCTGGTACCCCCTCTGCTATGGCATCTTGGAGTTCAAGATCCCTTGATTTGGGTTCTCCAAACATTCAGGACCCACAATACTATGGAGTACTGAATTCAGGCTTCTGGTAAGATCCAAATTATTATAATCTTCAGATTCCTTGTCCCTAAAGTTGCTTCCCAGCTTCTCCAAACACACCATGTCGCAGCTCCAAGCACCCCATGTCACAGCTCTAAACTGCTTCCACTTGATTACCTTGCCTCTTTGCCCATCTAGAACCTTGGCCTCTAGTCCTCAGACTCCAAACCATTTACTTGTTACCTTTAATCTGCCCTCTCTACTCCTTCCTAGAGCCTGTGTCCCCCAAGAACTGTGTTTTTTTTTTTTTTTTGTACCAGGAATTAAATTCAGGACCTCACTCTTGCCGGGCAGGTGCTGCACCACTGAGCTAAATTTTCCCTAAGAACTTTTTAAGTTTTTTTTTTTTTTTTTTTTTTTATCAGTACCAGGGATCGAACTCACGACTGTCTACTTGCAAGGCAGATGCTTATGCCGCAGAGCTAAATCCCCAGCCCCTCTAAGAACTTTTTTAAAAAGGTACCTCTAGTAGAGTAATTCTTCTGGCAATAAATCTGTGTTTTTGTTTCCCTGAGAACACTTTTATTTTTAAAGCACACTTTTATTGGGCATTGCATTTTGGAGTGACTATCATTCTATTGTCTTCATACTCGCATAATTTCTGATATTTAATAAAATCCTAATCTTTTCTTACTTTGTGTCTTTTTTTTTTCCTCAGAATTCTTTTGAGATTTTTGTCTTTCATTTGCAGCTTTTAAAAAAATGATAAGTCCTAAATTGTGAGATTTTGATAATTATCCTGCTTGGCATTCTCTGGGTTTCTTGGATCTATGACTGAGTGGCTGTCACACACTTTGGAAAGCTTTTGTCCAGTATGTATTCAGATATTTATTCAGATAGCAGTATTTTCTAGGATTTGAACTGTGTTGATATTAGAACATTTGATGTTTTTTTCATATCTTTTTTTTTTTTTTATTCATTCTCTTTTTCACCGAGTTTTTATTTTGGATACTTGATATTGACCTAATTTTGAGTTTACTAATTTTTGCTTATCTGTGTTGAGAACATTACTAAACTCATTAAAGGGATTTTTTTCAACTCCATCATTGTTTTTAAAATTTGGATCATGTTGGTCTTCCTTTCACATTCCTCTCAGGAAGAATCTGACTTCCCCAACTGTACTCCACTGTTATTTGTGTGTGTGTGTGTGTGTGTGTGTGTGTGTGTGTTTTATCGGTACTGGGGATCCAACTCATGACTGCCTGCTTGCAAGGAGTGCTTATGCCACTGAGCTAAATTCCCAGCCCCTTCACTGTTATTTGTAAAATCAATTGCTTTTAGCATGAACGTGGTGGGTAAGAAAGAGTACGTTCTGTAGTGTTCAGATTAACTCATAGCTTTAGTCAGGCACTATAAATTTAGGCATTCAGGTATGATGTTCTTTTTTTCCATTTCCTACAGATCTACAACAAGGTTTAGACATATCTCTTTTTCCTTCTCCAGGAATAAAAAATTCTTTTGTCCTACAGCTTTTGTTGTTTTTCCTACTGCAAATTAAGGCTTTTGATTTGCAGCGAGTTAGGAGAGATGTGTTTAGGCAATGTCAGGCATTCCTTTCTCCTCCCTACCACTGTGAGGTTGTCATTCTCAGGATTTTCCTAATCTTCCCTGTGAGAGCGCAGGGTTGTGTTCCTAGAGGACAAGATTGTAAATGTGTGAAATCTCTTACATATCTGTGTTTTGTAGGAGTTTCATACCATCACTATGGCTTATATGTGGTGTTCAGCAATCTGGCAAATAATTATTAGCTGAATTCCCTACTGGAAAATTAGAAGGCATTTAGAAGTATCAGCCCAAGGTAAGAACTGATTAGCTTAGTTTTTTCTTCCTGTCCTCCGATTTCAAGTTTATTGTTTGTCCTTTAATCTTACATATTGTCTTAGCTACTTTCTTGTTACTGCTGGGACAAAATATTCAACACCAAGTGAAATGTGGAAAGGTTTATTTTGGTTCATAGTTTATAGTTTCAATCTATAGCCAGCTCACTCCAAGGCAGGGTGGCAGGCCAAATGGGAATGCGAGGCAGGAAGCAGCAGCAATCAAGAGAGCAGGAAGGAGATACATGTATTTCCAGCCCACACCCACAGTGACCCACCCTCTCTCACCATGCTTTATCTCTCAACATCACCTTTCCCCTCCCCCGCTAGAAACCCATCAGTGGACTAATCTAGTAGCACACTGGCATAATCCAGTCACCCAGTCATCCAGTCAAAGGTTCCATCTATAAACACATGAGGCTTTGCGGAGACATGTAAATATAAACTATAACATATATGCTGAAATAAAGAAAAGGCATGCATTTGTCCATCTTATTTTTCTTATTGTAAGGAGGGAGTGATAGTCTTTTCTCCTCTCTCCTTTCTCCTCTATCCTCTTTCCTCTCTCTTTTTCTCTCTCTGCCTCTCTTTCTTTTCCATTTTGGACTTTTGAGACAGGGTCTTGCTACGTAGTTCAGGCTGGTCTTGAACTCACTATGTAGTCCAGGCTGGCTTCAAGCTCATAGTGATCCTCCTGCCTCAGCCTCCAGTCCTGGAATTACTGGCATGCACCACTATGATTGGCAGAGCCTCTACTTCTGAGCTGAAACTAGAAGCCAAGGAAAGCATTTTGAAGGCTTTTGATCCCAGCTGGGTCTCAACACTTTGCAGGACTGAGGCAATTTCTTCTAGCCTACATTATATATTTTGATTTAGTGGCAAAACTAGGATTCATGAGTCCCAGAATCAAGGACCCTGGTGTATCTTCTTCTAAATACGCTTAATGTTACACTGGTAATTTTTTTCTTCCTATCCCCCAACTTTGGACTCCACTGTCCAAAGGTTAATACCCAAAAGAAGAATGTTCCAACCAGTGTACACACCAATTCTGTTAGACTGAAAATCACCTAGTATTTTGGGGCTCTATATGCTAGTAAACCAACAGGCAAAAGAAAATTACTGTACTGTAGAGAGTAATTAACATTCATAAGGGGAAAGTAGGTTGTTGAAGCATAATGGATATAAAGAAACATGACTGAAATAAGCAATACACTGGGGATTCCTCTTAGTATACCCAGACCCTGTAATAAAAATTAAGGAAAGAAGTGGTGGCACACATTTGTTTTTTATTTTTATTTATTTATTATTTTTTTTGTCTTTTTCCTTTTTATCGGTACCGGGGATTGAACTCATGACGGCCTGCTTGCAAGGCAGGCACTTATGCCGCTGAGCTAAATCCCCAGCCCCAGTGGCACACATTTGTAATGCCAGCACTCTGGGAGGCTGAGACAGAAGGATAGTGAATTAGCATTAACTTGTCTCAAAATAAAAGGCTGGAGATATAGCCTACTGCAAAGCTTCAATCCCAGTATGAAAGAGAGAAAGAAAGAGAAAAGAAGAAAGAAAACAGTACATCAAACCAATAAAGTCAGCAGTGTTAATGGAAAAGACTCTTCAGAAGTACAGGTTTGCACTCGTCCAAAATGATAAGGAAAAAAACAGTTGGGAATTATTAGGTTATCAGTAGAAAAAAGAAGTTTTAAATACCATTTATAATCATGTGATCAAGGGATCACAGTAGGAAATGTTTCTTCCTTACTTTGATATAAATGATTTTTCTTTTTTCCATTTTCACATTTAACTGATAAAAAACATAAAATATAGTAATAAATGGAGAGTGTGTTTCAGTTGAAAGACAAATTAATATCTTCAAAAATGGATATGGTGAATTTATGTCTTGGTTGCAGGAAGGACTAGTGTGTTTTTGGTTGTAAAATATAACTGAATCATGTTGGGCAGAAGGACAGTTTTGATATGTATATAGAAGTTACATATAGCAGAAGGACTATTTTGATATGATACAAGTTACATAAGATGGTATGTGTGAGTGCCAACTTGGCAAAGCATGGACTTTTGTGGAGTTCACTATGTCATCATGGAATTATACTTTCCATTTGAAGAACAGCAGTGAGAGGAAATCCTTCCAATGCATAGGATTTTGAGTGGTACATCTGAATGTGTATTGATTAAATGAAGCAGCGGCATTACCGTATGGATGCAATCAACGCAGTAGCAGAGATGCAAAGGTGACCAGTAGCTGACATCTTGCTCTACTTATACCCAGTTCTCTTTTTTCTCCTCCTCCTCCTCTTCCTCCTCCATCTTTGGTAGTGGGGATTAAACCCAGAGCTTTTACACTAAGCTACATCCTCAGCTCTTTTTAAAAAAATTTTGGGACAGAGTCTCACAAAGTCATCAAATTGCCCAGGTTAGATTCAAACTTTCCCTCTTTCTATCTACATCTCCCAGAATGATGAAATTACAGCTATGTGCTACCATGGCTGCTTCATTTATTTCCTGTTTATACTGCTGACCAACAAAAACCTCAAGTCTAGGGGCTGGGGATTTAGCTCAGCGGCATAAGTGCCTGCCTTGTAAAGCAGGCAGTCGTGAGTTCGATCCCTGGTACCGATAAAAATGAAAAAGACAAAAAAAAAAAAAAAAAAAAAAAAAAAAAACCCTCAAGTCTACTATTAGACTTTGGTTACCATACCCAGATTGCAGCTATATAAGAGGTATGATCCTTAGTCCCTCTTCAATGTCTGGACATCTTAGATTTTCAGAGTATCATGTGACTATTTCATGGTCTTTTACTTCTGAAGTTCCTCCCACAGTTTAATCAATCCTAATTCTTACAACAAATCCTTTGTCCTATAATACTTTTTAGTAATTTTTCTACAGTGACTAAACTCAGATTATACACTTCTCTTATCAGTAAAAGGAATGACAGTGAACAGATGAAAGTAATTACTGTGAGTTTATAAAATTTTCATAAGAAGGGCTTATTGGCTGGGTGATCATCATATGTGCATGGTTATTTTACCTCAGAAAATATTCCTTAATTTAAAGCAGGGATAACAATATCTACTATATATTATTATATTTTTTTGAAAGCACCCAACATAGGGCCCAGCATATAGTAAATCTGTTTTCTTTGTTCCTTCCTTTTTCTGAAACTACTGAATATGCATTTTAGTACTATATACTGTATATAGACTACATTATATATTTACTACATATCTCATATGTATGTGGTATATGAAATTTAGGCATTATATTATCCTTTAGCATCCTAAAGAACTTTGTTCTTTTTCTTTACTTAATTCCTTTCTTCCTCTACAAATATAGGTCTTCCTTTTCTTAGAAAAAAAGTATTAATTTAGGTCATGGATTAGAGATTCCTAACTGATACACCAAGGTACTATGATGTGCTAAATTTCACCAATGTGCCATGTATAGGTTACAGTATGTAGATACACTGATCAGCTCAGGTATTATTGCAATCAGCTGGAGTCTAGGATAGTTGGAGCCCAAGTTATCTTTGTTCTCCCCAGGCCATTAGCAGCCTTCTCATTTACTACTGTGTTCCATACAAAGGCAATATTGTCAATTTTTAACTTATATAATGCTTGGAAATGCTGTAATATTACGAAGGGGAACTGAGGAGATTGATTCATAATTAATTTAACCTTCCAAAGTGATTTTATTAAAACACATTCAATAAGAGCTATTTTATGACTAACCACACTAACCCAGTTAAGCCTCAGAAGTTTGACTGATCTGGAGAGGAGGCAGCGCAAAGTAATACACTGCAGGCCACAAGAGCTTGACTGATCCGGAGGGGAGGGGCCAGCATATGCTGTCCTTGTCTGCAACTCACTAGCACACGGCAGTGTGAAGGGTCATCTAGCCAGCGTGCTTCAGGAGAATTGTAACCAACAAAGAAAGAAACTGGGGCCTCCTGGAAGAAGCAAAAAAGATGGGAAGAGGAAGCAACAACAAAAAGTCCCCAGGTTCCAACCCTGAGAACATGGACTCAGGACAGGAAATACAAAGGAGAATGAGAACAGCAAACATGCAATATCAGACACAGCGGACCTAAAGAGATATATAAAGGACCTAATAGACAAGTTCAAAAGTGAAATATTTAGCCAAATAAAGCAAGATATAAGAAGATTGATAAAAGAAACACTAAGCACCCCTCAAGCAGACACAGACAGAAGGAAGGAACTCAAACAAAGGATAAAACTATTTGGTGAAGAATATTAAAAAAGTATAGAGGGCTGGGGATTTAGCTCAGCAGCATAAGCGCCTGCCTTGCAAGCAGGCAGTCGTGAATTTGATCCCTGGTACCGATAAAAACGAAAAAGACAAAAAAATATATATATAGAATACATGAAGCAGATTCAAAGAGATCACCAGGAAATTAAAAACTCTATGGAAAGATGGCAAATCAGCTTGAAAGAAACAAAGGATAGATTATCCAAACTGGAGGACAATTTTGCAATGTGGGAGTATGAAAGGGAAAACTTTTTAAAAATAACAAGGAAACAAGCAGTAACAATACAAGGGCTAGAAGATGACGAAAGGATCTATAACTTGAGAATAAAGAATGTGAATGAAGAAGCAGGGGTACAAACAAAGGAACTAGGTTCCTTTGGTTATTCACAGAAATAATTAAGGAAAACTTCCCAAACATAGGAAAAGGAAATGATATTCTGATATATGAGACATACAGAACTCCAGTCACCTACAACAAAAACAGAGCTACACCCAGGCATATAATAATCAATACACCAGAAATTCAATATAAGAACAGAATATTGAAAGCTGTTAGAGACAAGAAACAGATAACTTATAGAGGAAGGCCCATCAGAATAACGGCAGACTTCTCAACACAAACCATCAAGTCAAGAAGAACCTGGAGCATATATTCCAAGCCCTGAAAGAAGATAACCTCAAACCCAGATTGATATACCCCGAAAAACTGTCTCTAGAAATTTTTTTTTTCTTTTTTCTGGTACTGGGGATCAAACTCACAACCGCCTGCTTGCAAGGCAGGTGCTTATGCTGCTGAGCTAAATCCCCAGCCCCCTGTCTCTAGAAATTAATGGAGAAACAAGATGCTTCCAAACAACAGAGGAACTTGGGAAACTTGCAACCACCAATCCAACTCTACAGAGAATACTGCAAGGAATTCTAGAGAGAGAGAAAAGCACTAGGATTCTAGGAACAGTGGCAGAGAGGCCTTAATGAATGGAGCAGAAAACAGAATGAAGAACTTAAGCAGACAATTGATGGCAACAAACAGCATAATAGAAATGAGGCAGAGAAGATTTTATTCAAAACTGATACGATTGATAGTATCAAGTCTGAGAGTATAGGCAACTACACTGAAGATGATAAGACTCTACAATACACATTCAGGTTTCATAACTGCTGGTTTTTGAAGTTCTATACTATATACAAAGTTGTGTTTTTATTAATGCTGTTATGTACTGATATATTCAATTATACTATGTCTGATGATATAGCCAATTCTATTGGAGATAACTAGAGACAACACAGGAACCATGGTAGAACTCTGTATAATGGTCTTATATGTTTATTTCATTTCATGTGTTTATAGGAATATGTTTTGTTTTGCCTTGCTTTGTTTTGTTTCTCCCTCTAGTATAGAAAGGATAGAAATACATGTTAAGATTCATGCATGTGTAGAATCTATAAACAGTTTATGAGAACTGATCTTGTGACACATGATGAAATGAACAGATACTTTGAAGAAAAAGAGACACTAAAATACCCAGTGCTGATCCTGGAGTGTCATAATGTGAAACCCAGCAACAGTATTATTCTTTGTTCAGAGTGCTATTAGCCTGCTTGGGTTTATTCAATCTCAACATAATTGAAGATATGTATAACTGCATGTATGTTTAAGTGTATAGGATTGATAACTATATTTCTAAGTTTTTGTTGGATAGCTGAACAGGACTGGTTGCAATCTCACTGTTTGAATCCCCACTTTATATGCTCCACTTTAGTATCTTGAATAACTATTTATAAGAAGACAATCTGTAATCATCAACTAGTGATTTCTTACTGTTTATTTTTTCCTTTGAAATTATGTATTATTTTGGGGGCTGGAGATTTAGCTCAGCGGCATAAGCGCCTGCCTTGCAAGCAGGCAGTCGTGAGTTCGATCCCCGGTACTGATAAAAAGGAAAAAGACAAAAAAAAAAAAAAAAATTAAAAAAAAAAAGGAAATTATGTATTATTTCTACCCATTTTGTTTTGTTTAGTCTTTCTTTAAATTAAATTAAAAAAAAGACACTACAGTACCCAGTGCTGATCACAGAGTGTCATGATGTGAAATCCAGCAATACTATTATTCTTTGTTCAGAATGATTTTAACCTGCTTTAGTTTGTTTAATCTCTACATAAATGAAGATACAGATAACTGCATGTATGTTTAAGTGTATAGGATTGACAACCATGTTACTAAATTTTTGTTGGACAGTTGAACAAAACTGTTTGCAGTCTTGCTGTTTGAATTCCCACTTTACATGTTCCATTTTTGTATCTTGAACAACTATTTGTAAAACGAAAATATGTAAACATCAACTAGTGATTTCTTACTGTTTATTTTTTTCTCTGAATGTATGTATTTCTACCCCCCAAAAAAGAGCTATTTTATGCAAATTATATAGGCTGCTTTGATGCCACTCTGATATAGCTTTTTTACTGAGGCCATGTGATGCTACAGATATTTGAACTCTGCAGTTTTATGCCAGATACGGTATACTCTATCCGGTTATCCTGCATTCTTCTGCTCAATACATAGCAATTAAAAGAAATACTGTTTAACATATACAAAAAGGAAAAAACTATAAGGTTCTGTTGTAAGAAATTCCTCCAATCAGTAAGTATCTGCTGTATATATAATCTTAGTGATCATTTCACTAAAGCTATAAAAGTCTATAATTCTTGATAGTTGAACATTTAATACTTCATTTTCATCCTTTTTATCATATCTATTCTTTTATGTGGTCAAATTTTTTATTAAAATTATTCATTTTATTTTATTAAACTCTTATATGTACATAGTTTAAAAATATAATAGTGCTAAAAGTGTTATAATGAAAATAGCAGTCAGCTCAGCGGCACAATATGAGGCAAGCGTGAGGTTATGAGTTCGATCCCTGGCACCAAAAAAAAAAAGCAGTCTTATGTCCATTCTCTTTCTATCCCATCTTTATCCAAAAGTAATGATTTATAATTTGTTTTTAATAAAATAAGCTGTCCTTAAACTCTTAATCCTTTTGCCTCAGTCTTCTGAATGCTAGGATTATAGACTTGTACTACCATACCCAGACATCTATAATTTTTTGAGACATCTGTAATTTTTAAATTCTATGCACATACTATTACTTTTATATTTACTCATTTACATTTCATCTCCATGAATTGGCTCAGTCTTGGGTCCTTATATATGTGGAAGCACACAATGTTTATCTTTGGTGACTTGTTTCACTCAGCATATTTTTAAGACTCATCCATGTTGTAGCATGTATCAGAATTTCATTTTTATGAATGACAATATTTCATTATATGCATTTATCACATTCCATTTATTCATTCATCTATTAATGGACACTTCAGTTATGCTATGGCCTAAGTACCTCAGAAGCCCTTTTTGGAAACTTAATCCCCAATGCAATAGCATAAAAATAGGAAATGTTTAAGTCATTAGGGTTCTATTCTCATAAAGGGATTAATATAAATCAGGAAAGAATTTGTGGATGGGAGTTTGTTTTTTCTTTTTGAGACAAGTTCTCCCTATACAGTTCCAGCTGGTGGCCTTGGGCTCACTTTGTAGCCCAGGCTAGTTTTGAATTTGCAGCAATCTTCTTGCCTCAACCTCCCTCCTGAGTGCTGGTATTACAGGAGTGTGCCATCACACCCTACTATGGATGGCAATTCTATCTCTTTCACTTTCTTGCCTTTTTCCATAGAATAATGCAATTTAAAAAAAAAACACAGCTCTAGCCAGACACCAACACCTTGATATTAGACTTCCCTGTCTCTAGAACTGTAAGAAATTGCCATGTCCCAATCAGCTCTAAGGGTGAGAATGGGGAGAGAATGAAGGAAAAAAGACAAGAGTCAGAATACAGAAAAAAGGCCTGATCGAGTTCTCTCTCTTGATATGTGAAGTAAGGAAGGGAGGAAGAGGAAGCAGGAAGAAGGAGGAGGGAAAAGGAGGCAGGGCCCCAAGGGCTGGAGCATGTCTACTTATATACCAAGAGGTTGGACATCATGTGAAGCCCCTCTACCAAGCAGCTTCTCCACAGGGCGTCTCTGGCCCCAGTGTCCTTGAGCCTAGAGCAGTTTATTCACATGACTTGCCTCAGGCGCTCTGTGTTCTTGAGGCCATAGCTGCTTATTCAGGTGACTTGCCTCAGGCACTCTGTGTTCTTGAGGCTGACCTTGCTCCAGCCTGCACAGCTTTGACTGCTCCCCTGCAAGAAACAAATGTCTTTTCTTTATAAATTATCAAGGCTGTGATATTGTTACAGCAAAGTAAAACAAGACTAAAACAGCCTATTTCTGTCCTTTAGATACAGCAAGTATTGTTATGAATACTGGTGTAGAAGTAACTATTTGAGCTTCTGCTTTCAATTCTTTTAGGTATTTATCTAGGAGTGGAATTAATAGATCATCCTCACCAACACTTAGTATTTTTTTCTTTTCTCTTTTTAAATTTTGATGTTAGCGCTGTAAAAGGCTGTGAAGTGTAAGTCTTTGTGGTTTTGATGTTCATTTGCCTAATGACTGTGACTGCACGGTATGTAAATTTGGCTGGATTAAAAAATGGCTCACAAATCAGTAAAGCACACTTCCACCGTTTTGTGGGGGTGTTTCCAGAGATGACTGGCAGTAGGCCAGTAACTGGAGGGGAAAGACTGATTCTGGTTGTGAGTGGCATCAACCAATAGACTTGTAGTCTAGATGAAATAAAAGGGTAAGAGGACAGAAATGGGCACTTTGGGATTTTTGTTTGGTTTTTGAGACAGAGTCTCACTATGTAGGTTAGTTTGTTCTTGAACTCACAGTGATCCTTCCGCCTCAGACTCCTGAGTGCCTGGAATTACAGGTGTGTGCCACCACACCCAATCTAGGCATTTTTTGAAAAGCTCCAGTCCGCTTGCACTGGTGCCTCTTTTACTGCCATTGCTTGTGTCAGTCTTCTGTTTCTTTAGCTTTCCAATATCAGCAATATTCTTTTGACCTTAGACTGGTGCTGCATCCTTGATCCCTCCTGTGCTATAGCTTCCATCATTTTGAGCACCTACTAAATACTCCAACTCCAACCCTCATGAATAACAAATCATAATGCTGACCATCTTTCCATGGACTTACTATTTGTGAATCTTTGGAAATGTGTCCATTCAAGTACATTTTCCATGGTTGAATGGATGTTGTTTTTAAATTGTAGGAATATTTTATGTACTTTGGATATAATTCAGATTTTGTTCCATTTTGTAGGTTATCCTTTTACTCTTTTGACAGGGTTCTTTGTTGCACAAAAATTTTTAATGTTGATGAATTCCAGCTTTTCTTTTGTTGCTGTACATTTGATATTGCAGCTAAGAAATCATTGGAAAGTATAGGAAACTATTCAGTAAGTCATATAATTCCTAGATAGCTCTCCTCCATGATGTTCAATTTTGTTTAACTTCATTGTGCAATATCACTTGGAATTATCAATACAAATCTTAAGGCATCTTTAGATCTTAAAAAAAAAAAACAGTATCTCTATGTCATTGTTCACACTGTAATAGGGCTACATGATTACTCTCTCTGAAAATATAAAATAATTTCACCAATTATTATCATATTGAGATTTTATTTTTTTTTGTTCCTTCATTTTTTGGGCTGAGAATTGAACCCAGGCCTTTGCATTGAGCTACCTTGTCAGTCCTTTTATTTTTATTCTGAGAAAAGTTATTGCTAAGGTGCCCAGGATGGTTTGAATTTGTAATCCTTTAGCCCTCAGTCGCCCAGAGTGCAAGGATTATGGGTACAGGCCACCATGCCTGGTTGAGATTTTCATAATTTATAATATAATAGATTCAAATAGTATATCTCTCAAATTTTGTTCAAATGTTTATTTTGTTTTGTTATTTTAAAAAAGCAGTAATGTGTGTACTGTTGTAATAACTGCCCATATGCTTTTTTGTGTGCAAAAATGATGTCTATTAATCAAAAAAATTAATTTGCCAATATGAGGTTGTGCATATTTAAGCTGATTTGTTATAATATATATTTTATGGGATTACTTTTCTCCACTTCTCATTTTGATTAGTGATTAATTTTCAACTAAATAAAAATTGTATAGGGCTGGTAGTATAGCTCTGTACTCTGTGTAGTACATTCACCATATATTTTGATTATGTCAAATACTATAACAAATTTAAATATATTTTTACTAGAAAAAGAAATTTAACATAAAGATATCACAATTTAAATTATTTTTATGTTTCAAAAAATGTACTTTCTTACCAATTATTTAAAATATAGCTGAATGGGGAAATATAAAGTTGAATTAACCTTTTATAATCAACACTATTTAAATATAAAGTATATAACTAATTTTTTTTTTGTATTTTTACCGGTACCAGGGATCGAACTCATGACTGCCTGCTTGTAAGGCAGGCACTTATGCTGCTGAGCTAAATCCCTAACCCCAAATTTTAAATAATTTAAATTTAAAGTTATATTTAATAGTCTTATGAAATATTTTCTTTAAAATAAAATTACAGTTCTATATTCAGTGTCATTTAGTTGCCAATTTGAAAACTGAACATTATATATCAACATTTACATCTTTAATATACAAATATGAGTAACAAATTATTTAATGTTTGAAAAATTTTTTCCAAGAGCCATATACAAATGTTAGGAATACTGTAGTAACTTCTGAGTACCTTCAGAACTACAAACAAATATGCATAAGGCAAGAAAATATGTACTTAATATTACTGTGAAATGATTTTTTTCCAAATCCATTTTATTTCGAAGAGAAAAAAAAGAAAATAAAACAAAATAGGGCTGGGGGTTTAGCTCAGTGGCATACATACCTGCTTGGCAAACACAAGGTCGTGAGTTTAACCACTGGTACCAAAAAAAAAAATTTCAAAACACGTCAACCGGTGGAAACGATGGTATATGCATTGTGCATTGTCCTCCCCAACTCATTCACTCAGACATCTACATGCAATTGTCTGAACAGTACCAGTGCAAATCTTTCTCTTCAGTGACCTCAGAGAAATCAGTAGTATTAACTATCTTTTAACTATCATTTTTTATACACATATATATACATATACATAATGTTGTTTCTTTCAGTTGTCACATTAGTGAGAGAACATGATGTCTACATGTGTGCCTGATTTATGTGAAATGATTTTGCTGTGTAAAATCTATTGTATCTCTGCTAATACAGAGGAAGAATATGATAAATGATTTGCCTTTCCTCTCACCTAAGTCATTCTGCTGCTCAAATCTTTATTCTCTGATCTATGTGTCTCATTCCACTGACCTTCACAGCGTTCTGATAGTTGCCTTTTGTTTTGAGGACACAGAGCAGGAAACATGAAGCATTCCCTGGGGAAATGTATATAGAAGACTAATATAAGGGGAGCAGATGTTTAAGGTCTCAATTTCCATTATGATAAGGCTGAGAGATTCTGAGCAAACAGAAGAACCCATATGTTCTTTTAAATATGTGTCTATTTAAAATTTATTAGAGAATGTTAATATTATATGACACCTATGTTTACAATATAGAGGGGCCCATACCATTTCTATGTTTATGGTATGGAGGGGCCAGGGCAGAGGCTCCACTTGCCCAGGTATAATTGCAATGCGAAGTTTTCCTTTTTAATGCTAATTCAATATTTTGTAATAGGAACCACTTCATCCATGAATGTGGCCTATTGTTGGAAGATGAAAATGATGGATTTTCTTTTCTCTGATGATTTCCTATATTTGTTTTCTATTGCTTAGTAACACTTAACTAAAAGTTTAGTAACAGACTAATTTTCCTCATGGTTTTTTAAAAATTTTATAGTTTTATAGTTTTTGTGGGTCAACAGACTGGGCCTGACAGATGGATCCTTGGCTCAGGGTCTCAGAAGGCTGTGATTAAGGTATTAGTTGATGTCTCAGCGTGTTATGTGCTATTGTAATAGAATACCCAAGACTGGGAAATTAATAAATAGAAGACATTTATTTTTTATGTAAGTCCTGGAGGCTGGGAATTCAAAGATCAAGGGGTTAGCATCTGATGATGACCTATGTCTTGGTTACTTTTCTCTTGTTGCTGAAACAAAACATTTAACACCCAAAGTTAAGGAAGAACAAGTGTACTTACTTCACTGGCTATGGAGGTTTTAGTCCATACTCAGCTGGCTCTAAGGCAGGGTATCATGGCAGAAGAACAACTGTTCATTGAGGCAGAAGACAGCAAAAGTAACAAGACCCAAAAGAAAGGAGTGTCTTATATTGTATGTAGGCTACACCCACTTGGGTGTAGTACTCACCCCATAATCCCAGTATTGGACTATGAGTCATTCACAAACTGTAGAAGCCCATTTCTTTGACTGCACAAGGCTTTTGGAGACATCCAGACTCAAGCCATAACAACCTTCTGGGTGGTTAACATGGTAGAAGGCGTCACATGGCTACAAGAGAAAACAGGGCTGAACTTTGAACCCATTTTTTTTTTTTTTGTCTTTTTCATTTTTATCCATACCGGGGATCAAACTCACAACTGCCTGCTTGCAAGGCAGGTACTTATGCCGCTGAGCTAAATCCCCAGCCCCTTGAACTCATTTTTATCCACTCTTTAATAAACCCACTCCTGAGATAATTATATTAATTTATCCACAAGCTCTATTTTCTTTCTAAAATTTTTTTAATAATCTGCATTTGCTTCTGAAGTCTTGACAGGTAAAGCATCTGCTTCCATACTCATTTAGTTTGTTGGCAGAATTTATTTCATTAGTATTGACTGAGAGACTTGATGGTTTTGCTGGCAATTGGTGATGATCTATTGTCAGGTCTCAGATGTTCGTTGAAGCCAACAGGTCACCTGTTCCCATTTGGGCTTCTTCAACATGCTGTTTTATTTTTACTTTTCTTCTCTTTTTTCCTTTCATTGTGTATGTGTTTGTGTGGTACTGATTATTAAACTCAATGTCTCTGCATTAAGCTACATCCTCAGTCCTTTTTAAAATTTAATTTAATTTTTTATTTATTTTTCTTTTTGAGACAGGGTTTCATTATGCAGTTCAGGCTGGCCTTGAGCTCATTTTGTAGTCCAGGTTGGCTTCGAACTTGCAGTGATTCTCCTGCTTCAACTTCCTGAGTACTGGGATTTTATTTCTTAAGATAGGCTTTTGATACATCACTAAATTGACCAGCTTGAAATCAATCTTGTGATCCTTCTGCCTGAACCATCCAGCATTCTGGGATTAACAATCATGGGCCACTATGTCTAGTTAACATGGTTGCTTTTTTAAAATTTTGGTACCAGGAGTTGAACTCAGGGACCTTGCACTTGCCAGGCAGGCCCCGTGCCATTGAGCTGTATCCTTGACCCTCACAATGTCTCACTATGCAGGTTAGGCTGGCCTTCAACTCACTTTGTAGCCTTGCTGGCCTTGAACTTGCAGCAGTCCTTCTGCTTCAGCCTCCTGAGCTCTGGGATTACAGATATGCACCACCACATCTGGCTCATGGCTATTTTCTTAATCAAAGCACCAAGGTCTGGTTCTTTTAGCAGATTAAGTCTAGTTTATCAAAGGTATCTTTTTTTGTTAATTCAAAATTACTTAAATGTAATTACATCTGCAAAATCGTTTTGCCACATTCCACTGGCTAGAAGCAAATTATGAATTTTACTGAGCAACTATTTATAATTCACTGAGCATTTATATTCCATATCCTTTACTAAATACTTTATGGAATTTAACAACTAGGCTATATAAATTTAATTCTGTTATTTCCAGACTTAAAGTTTTTTTTGTGTGTGTCTTCACTGTGGCAAGACAAAGTCCAGCTCTTAGGCAAGAAGCTTATTAAATCAATTCTCATTTCTTAGAGAGCTCATCTCTTAGAGATGACTCCAAGTCTGGACTGGGTGCTACTCCTTTATTTCAAATGAAGTTGTAAAGCCTAAATTATAAACATGTTTTAACCCATCTCTTACAAATACTTTATTTTTGTTTCTTTCCCCAAGAGTATGTGTATTTGTTATTATTATTTTTTTTGGTACCAGGGATCGAACTCATGACTGCGCACTTGCAAGGCAGGCACTTATGCCGCTGAGCTAAATCCCCAGCCCCTTTATTATTATTTTTTGGGAGCCTGAGTTTTTCTTTGTTGACCTTGAACTCATGATCCTTCTGCCTCAGTCTTTCTTTCTTTCTTCTTTTTTTTTTTTTGTCTTTTTGAGACAGGGTCTCACTGTGCAGTTCAGGCTGGCCTTGAGCTCACTTTGTAGCCCAGGCTGGTCTCCTCCCACCTCAGCCTCCCACCTCAGCCTTCCCAGTGCTGGGATTATAGGCGTGAGCCACCACTCCCGGCTCTGCCTAAGCCTTTCAAGTAGCTGGGATAACAGGTACATGCTTTACATCCTGGCTAAGATCATCTATTTCTTCTCTCTCTCTCTTTCTTTCTTTTTCTTTTTCTTTTCTTTTTTTTTTTTTTTTTTTTTTTTTAAGACAGGGCTTTACTATGTATTTCAGATAAGTCTTGAACTCATTCTGTAGCCAAGGATGGCCGGGAACTTGCAGGGATCCTCTGGCCTTAGCCTCCCAAGTACTGGGATTACACGTGTGAGCCACCATAGCCGGCACTAATATATATTTCTTGAGGGCAGGCACCTAACATCATTTTGTAACACTCATTTCTTTAAAACAAACAAATAACAACAACAACAAAACAAACGGATCACAGCATGTTGTCCCACGTCTGTAATCACAGCAGTTGGGAGGTTGAGGCAGGAGGACTTCGCGTTTGAGACCAGCCTGGGCTACATGTACATTCAAGGCCAGCCTCAATTACAATGAGACCGTGTCTCAAAGCAAACAAACAAACAAACACATTTGAGAGAAATTACACTAAAGGGTTAAATTTTAAGCCCTAATGTTATTGTTCCTTTTCGGTTTTCAAAACAGATTTATTCTATCCTGTAGCCTTCTCAAGTGACTTAACTACAGTTAATAATACCATTGTAGAGATGAGAAAACTGAGTAACACAGTTACTCCAAGAACAAACAATAAGCGCACTATCTGGATTTCAATCTAGGTCTCCCAACCAATAATGTAGCGACATGGACTATAATGTAGCAACGTGGACTCACTGCACTCACAACCCCGTAAACTGTAAGGGTTTGGATACAACTTCTGTATATGTGCAGCGAAAGCACATGGACACAACTTCTGGTGTGTGCGCTTGACTTAAAATACATCTGTGACAAAACACTCTTAAAAAATGTTTCCTCCATTCCGTCAGTATTAATGTAGTTGAAGTACATTTTGTAAATTTAAAAAAGGAAACTAAGTAAGCATATTTCAGTCTTTTAAAAAATCTCCGCTCTTTAATTGCCACCTATTTCTTTTCTCAAACCTCACAGAGGGCGCTCATAAAAGTGCTACTCACTGATTGAGGAAGCTCCTCTCAACAAACACCTCAGAATGCAACCACACCGCGCAGCGCCACCACCTCAGACAGCGTTCTCTTTTCTACGGCAGGGGGTGGGGCCAAAGTGCTTCATTCAAATAAAAAACAGGAGATTTGCATGAGGAACGGCCAATCTGTACTCTCATTGGTTGATAACGCAGTGGGCGTGACACATATTACGCCCACGGAGCTCCGCCCACGTAATTTGCATAACGGCCTCGCGCGTGCAAGGGAGAAGCGGGTTTGTTTTTGAATCTGCGGAGGCGGCGGCAGTGGCAGCGGCGGTACGGCGACTGAAGCGCGCTAGACTGAGGCGGCAGCGTTGGGGACGGCTGCGCAGGACGGCCTGTAGGAAGGAACTTGGGTCCCCTTCCCTCCTCTCCCGCCCCAAAAGGTATATGTGAATCCCAGGGGCTATTCTAATCACATTTTGTGAAATTACTATTGTATTTCTGAAGAGTCAAGACCGCATTATGGCGGCTGCGGGAATTGTGTCTGCGCGTGCGCGGTTGCGGATCTGCGGGCGGCGCTGCATGGGAGCACGTGATCTTGCGGGGTCGGGCTCTAGCTGCAGTTGTGCAGCTGGCGGGCGGTGGCTGCGCAAGCGCAATATTCATTTTCAAGATCTAATGTTCTTGGACGCCATTTGGGTTCTAGATTTAATTTTCTTCAGACTTGAGGGGTTTCGTTTTGTTACCTTCTAATTCTCATATTTTTCAAAGAAAAATATTTATCTTGTATTCCTGTGCCAACCTTAAACTCTTTTCCTTGATTGTCCGAAAAGTTGTAGACTTAATTTTCTGTAACAATTGCCACTTGTGGTTCTCGGTTAGGATTTCACTTTTAAACTGTAGCTGAATTGAAGTTTATATTTAGGGAGGTAAAGGTCGGCACCTAGTGGTGTTATCACGGGAAGTGCATTTATTTGAGTTGCATGTTTGCAAATGCAATTTTAACCCTATTTTTACCAGTTTTGTCGTGTGGAATATTAGTATGTGGAATGTTTACATATAGAAATAATTTTAGTTTTGGAAAATGTTGGCAAGTAGTGAAGAAATACTTGAGGTAGTTTAAAGTGAAATTAAATTTTCTTAAGTATTTTTAAAAAAATATTTGATCCTTAGTCGACTTAGTTATAATTTTAATCAATTTGTATGCTGAGTATTTGATTTTCGTTTTCATTTCTTTAATTAACTTGTCTATTCTTTAGATAATTATTATTTCAAAAACAATCAGCCTACTTTGTTATCTTTTTTTGCAGTGATAATGTAAGTTGTAATACTTGGTATTTTTTTTGTGTGTGTGCAAAGGATTTCCATTTACACTCAGGCCTTTATGAATCAAAACAACTATGAGTTTAAAGATCCTTTTGATTTTTAAAAATGTGTGTGATATACAATTGACTTTTTTTCTATTGTTAACTATGCTCCTGAGTTCAGCTTAAGGCAATTGTGGCACTCATTATTTTACTTAAAATAGTATGTTACTATATTTAAATCTTACGTAAGACACCTGGGGAAAGTTATGTAAAATTTGATATTATTCTTCCATTGTGCAAATTATTAGACTAAAAACTTGTAAAATTTTATCTGTGGTTCTTACGTATAAAAATTGGTTGATTATGTAACAAGTTTGATTCAGTCTACTGTCAAGTGAAGTGACTGTTGCTTTATAATTTTGCTTTTTTTGGATTGTCTTTATTGTCTATAAAATAAATAGCATTAGTATTAACTAGATATAATTGAAAGGAGTACTTTTTGTTGATGCATTTTTAAATGGTGTCACATATTGAGATGGAATGTAGTGATAGGAAAGATTCTTCTTTTTTCTTTAGAGAAGCTTAATTTGTCCTGATATAATTTCTGGACTTCTGCTGTCTTCAGTACTGAGTGAAAGCGGTTGTGCAATTTTGATCCCTTTATGCTTCTGAGGTAGTTTTTTTTAAAAGTCTCATTCCCCAGAGTCATCATGCTTTTCAGCTCATTTGGAGTTGAAAATATGCTGTATTTTGTGTGTCTCTGTGCATGTATACAAAGAAAATAACTGATCTTAGAGCAAGGTATGTTTTTCACTTCAAAAGGGGAAAATACTTCATTTTATATATTTAAGCTATATTTTCATTTGAATATATAGATAATTGTGTTTTGGGTTAGTATCTAAGGTCTTAAGTGCCACTTGAATAGTATAATACATAATATAAATATTGATAGAAAACTGCTGTCATGAAGATACATAAAACTACGTATAATGACGATTAAACATCAATTAGTTTTTTAGTACTCTATCAATAACAAACGTATTTTGAAATTTTCATTTGAGATTGTTACAGTATTTTGACACATGCAATGTATGAAAATATTAAGACTAGCTTACTTGAGAATGAGCAAATTATTGAAATTCCTTAAACTTTTTAAGAGTTCTTGTAACTTTAGCTTGCAAAAAAAAATTCAGCTTGCAAAAGAAACCCAGGTTTGAATGATTAAACCGTAACACATTAAAATTGTATTACCATTTGAATAAGTACATATGATTACACACACACACACACACACACACACACACAAAGAGCTGTCTGTTTTTAGCTGGATTTTATGTCGTAGTGCAGGCTAGCCTCAAAATCAATCTTCCTGTCTCAGCCTCCCAAGGACTGTGATTACAATGTGCATTACCATTCCTGGCTTTAAATACTTAATTTTTCTATGGTAGGGCTTTAGGAAAATGTTAAAAATTAATTAGCCTCATTTGGAAAAAGACCTATTCGGGTGATTTTTGTGACTTTCTTCATGGTTGATCAATCCATAAAGGCTTATTTATTTCTTAGTTTTTCATTGGGACTGTAATTCCTTTTTTCCCCCCAATACTGGGATCAAACCAAGGCATATACACATGCTAACCACTTAACATACTCCCATTTTGTTATTCTTTTAAAATGTTTTCAATGCTTGCCTGATACTATGCTGGAACAATATCCCTAATTATCAAGTATTCTTTTCAAGTATGTTTTTGAGTGTATTATTTCTGTATTATAAATAATGTTGTAGTGACCATTTTCTTCTTGATCATGTTCTATAACTTAAGACTTTTTGAGATTACTGTTTTAAAGTGATTTAAATTTACAGATTGTTTTCTTACACCACCATCAACTAGCTGGTTGAAAAATACAGTAGTAGCTCAGTAACTTCGTTGAGTAATAAAGTTGATAAATATTTTCCGATATTTTGTATATATTTTTCTCATTTCTTGTCTTTTGGACAGAGAAAATGTATGATGAACTAAATGCTGCTTTATTCCATAGGTTTTTTTCTAGAACTGTTTTTTTAAGAAATTTTAATGAACTTTAAATTTTTTGTTTACATGGACATATAGATATATTTTCATATATTGTATATGAAGAATGATTGTTAAAATTTATTTTTATAAGTGTCTGCCATTGATCCGTCTCTTATTTCTTGGTTGCTTTTCTTGATGATAATTTATTTACTGAGTTCATTTACTAGCAAGATTTAATGTAGGGTTTATTGACCGCTAGGAGTTCATACTGATAAGCTTAACAAGTTTCACATATCATTTGATATATGCAATTTTATGGGAGTGTGCAAAAATATTTTTCTGTAAAAAAAAATGATGACTTTTATTAGCTTCTCAAAGCAATATGGCTTTCTTATAGTAGTACTACAATCTTTTATTTGCTGTAGAACTATATATAGAGTATATGTTTCATAATTTTCTCAGCTAATTTTTTTTCAACTAATTTAGTTTTGTAGATGTATGTTAAATTCATTTGGTTAATTTTTTAAAAAGCCAATTAATGGTTTTGCTTAAACTTATACTAAATCTAAATTGCAGTGAATTTTTATTAAATTTTTTCTCTATTCATGAATATGGTACACTTCCTATGGACTCCCAAAACGTACTACACTGTTTTTAGGAATACTGGGAAAATTTGTGATACTTATAGCAAACTATTTAAACGTGAAAATTAGTGGATTGTTGAAGAAATCCAGGAAATAAAGACAATTTAGATAGTAAAATACTGGCTTTATGAATATTAAGTGTTAAGATATTATTGATTTCTTAAGCATTCTATCCTTTGTAATGAAAAATTCATATCACTAGATGTTTTTCAAGCAAATCTGCTTAAAAATTTGCATGTATTGCTTCTTTATGTGAGTTTTGGCCACAGTTGAGAACTTTTCCAGATTCTGGTGAATTATGATTATTTGGTTTTTCAAACATATGACACATGAGATGCAGCAAATTAGGGATAAGAGTATATGCAGGTAGGGATGAGAATGATGGCTGTCATCTTGATATTTAGGAAGATCATATTTCAAGTACTTGAAGCAAGAGTTTATAAACTTAGTTATAAACTTAGTTAAATGAGTTTATAAACTCATTTAGTATTTTGAGAGCTGAATATAGAATGTTTATTGTAGTGAGTAATGGTCTTAATGATTATGAACCATAGAGAATAATTATATATAACCTTTGAGAAGGCAGAGTAGGGTATAGTTTAGAGTGTCTTCTATTTTTTGTTTTGAGGCCCATGCAAAATTCATACCTTGCAAACTTGATTTTTGAAGGAAGTCACATGTAGAAAGTTCAAGGCCTTTGATTTTTTTTTTTTTTTTTTGAGATGGGGTCTTGCTATGCAGTTCAGGCTGACCTTGAGCTCACTTTGTAGCCCAGGCTGGTGGTAAAGATCCTCCCACCTCAGCCTCTGGAGTGCTGGGATTACAGGCATAAATGAATGAATACATGAATGAATGGAACCAGGGTTAGGGTTACCAGTACTTTGGGATACTTTCACTTTTGAATATTGACTGGTTGTTATTTTGTCTTTAAGAGAATGATTTGTGCATTTCTTTGTCCACGTCTCAAAAAAAAAAAAAAAAAAAAAAAAGAGCAAGGGAAGATTTAAGGGTACAAATAGTGTTTTCCTGAGTCTTTGTAATTGGACCTATATAAACATGAAAGTCTGGAAAATAGAAGATGATTTACTAACTGCCATTGGAGATATTATTCATTGATGCTTGCAGTTTTTTATTGCTCAGACTATAAAAGATGTTTTACGTGATTTTGTATCTAATAATTGGAAATGATTAGCCCTAGACTTGTAAGTTTGAGAGAGAAAGTGCCTGTGTAATGGGGATGTGAGATAGTGTCATAATGTTCTACCATGTATTCTTTTAATCTTTTTTGTAGTCTTATTGGATACATGGGAATTATATGTCCACCACTTCATGGCAGTTTTGCATTTTATATTCATTTTTATTTATTTTTGAGACAAGATCTTGTTCTGTAATTCAAGCTGGCTTTGAATTTGAGGTCTGCATGTAGCCCAGGCTGGCCTCAGACTCAGCGATCTTCCTGCTTCAGCCTTCCAAGTGTTGGAGTTACAGGTGTGCGCCAATAGGCCCAGTTTACATTTTTTTTTTTGGTACTGGGGATCGAACTCGTGACCTCACGCTTACCAGGCAGGCATTTATGCCACTGAGCTAAATCTCCAGTCCCAGTTTACATTTTAATAAAAAATTTAAGCTGTATCTTGGAATAGTACTTTTCAAAACTGTCAAGACATAAAAAAGATTTCTCTTTGGGTCAATATTCTCAATGATAATCCCTTTCAAGTTTTAGAAATACAATCCTACATGGGAAGAATTCTGTTTTGTTGATAGGAGAGAATGAGTTTGAAGGAATGATAATGAGTAATTTGAATGTTGCAACTCATTTCCAAGTGAGATCTGGAGCTTTAGGAATTTATCTGTTTTGTTAGCCTAATTAGATGAATGCCTTAAGATAAGTACAAGAGTTTACTTTTGAAGTTTATTTTTGTCTTTCTTGGTGGTAAATGTTGTAAATAACTGAATTAAAGACTAACCTCCTCTGAGAGACCCCATTACCTTTGTTTAAAAATGGCAAATATCTCTTGAAGGATTTTATAGACTTTTTAGGGTTTATAGGTGACTTTGCCTAAATGTATCTTTTTCATCTCTAGGTCTAACATGCCTCCTGCACAGTTGCAATAGTGAGTGGCAAGTGAAAAAGGGCAATAGGATACACAGTCATTATTTTGAAAGTGATGTAGAAGTGGCAGTTTTCTTTTGACTCAGGTCCTATGTGTGATTATTTAGTCACTAGTATATATTTAGCTGGAAAAGAAAGCTGGGGAATATGTAATGTTTACCTGGATAATCAATCATGTGCTCAGCTAAATTAGAGAATTTTATAAAAGAATGATAAATGAATATTAGTGAACTACTACTGGTAGCACTTTCTGCTGCGTACCGATGCTGGAGAAGTACTCTGTTCAAATAATTCCTAATTTGTTCCTAAAAACTGGTTCTCTATTTTAAGAACTAAGTCTATCACAGTATCCTGGTTTATGTTTTGAGTATCTAAAGATTTGACTGGCCTGGGCCACACTGATGACTAGAAGTGCATATAAAATACATGGTATAGTTAATATGTGGAGGTAACAACATTTCTTCTAGTTTTCATTTAATATTTTGCAAAATAATGTAAGTCCAAATTTCATAATTTAAGAGAATTAACATTTCTGCTTCATAATAAATTCCTGTCTTCAAAGGCACACACATACTTGTGGATAGATGGATATGGTATTATTGTTAATCTCTGCCTTGTATTCCCCAAATCACAAGCACACATAATAGTTGATACAGGCTGAAAATAGTTGATATACATGTTTTCAAGTTGAAACCTGTATATCAGGCTCAGGAGTATGGCAAGCTCAGGAGACAAGTTAGCACTGCTCTGTGTCCTTCCCTAAACAACATTCCATTGTTTCCTATGCAGTCTGCAATAGAGCACCAAGTAGTCAAGTCATAAAAAATACAGCTAAAAATCACACATAATAATGTTATAGTGCTGCATTACTAGCAGTCTGTGGGCCATGGTTGGATGTGCCTGTTTATTGCTCTTTGAAATGCTGTTTTTAAGTTTTGTGTTTGTGATTTTTTTTTTTTTTTTTGCTGAAATCCCAGGTATTTGATGGAATTTCTTTTTCTGTCTGCCTGTATAAATATTAAATCATGATCAGTTTAGTTTGGTAAGACTTATTATTTTTGCATGCTAAGGATTGAACCTAGGGTCTGTATGCTAAACGTACAGTGCCAGTATACAGTGCCGGTGTACCTGCATTTCAAGTATTGGAATTTTAGTTTTTAACACTCAGTATGGTGCTTAAAATTTTGTTTGTTAGTACATGTTTATAGTACATAATGTTTGCATTCTTTCTGTGGGATTGGTGCATCTCTGTAATGCATCTTGATTTCTTTATTTGATTCTTTTCTGCCTCCACCCTCTCCATTTCTTGATTCCCTTCCCCTTTGAGTATCTCCTTCCTTCTTATTATGTCTTTTATGTTACTCTTTATTTATACTTAGGTTTCTCAAATAAGAGAAACCATGTGATCTTTAAGCTTGTGTGTCCAGTTTATTTCACTTAATATTATGGTTGTAAGGTCTACCCATTTTCCCAGAAAGTACTCAAGTTTTTCTTTATGGTAGAGTACTACTGCTTTGTATGCAAATGCCACATTTTTCTCATTCTGTTGATGAACATACAGACAGCTTCCAAGATTTAGCTATTATGAATTGTATACATATATCTGTGTAATATGTCTTCAGTTTTTCTAGGAATATACCTAGAAGGTGAATAGCTTGGTCAAATGGAATTTCTATTATAAGTATTTTTGAGTAATCTCCCTACTGATTTCCATAGTGGCTGTACTAGTATGCATTCCCAGCCACAGTGTAGAAGAGTTCTTTTTTCTAGCATTTGTTACTGTTCAATTTCTTGGTCATCACCATTCTTTGTGAAGTTAGGTGGACTCTCAATGTTTTAATTTGCATTTCTCTAATGGACAGTGATGTTAAGCATTTTCTCATGTATTTATTAGCCATTCATACTTCTCCTGTGATGTGTCTGTTCATTTTGTTTGCCCATTTTTAAGAGGATTTTTTGTTTTGGGGAGTCTAATGTTTCTTAGTTTTTAATGTGTTCTAAATAGAGTTCTTTGTGTGAGGGATAACTGACAAAATTTTTCCCATTGTGTACGTTGTCTTTGCACTTGGTTGGTTGGTTGTTTTGCTGTGCAAAACCCCTTTTTAATTTGTTATAATCTCATCTATTGATTCTTGGAACTATTTCTTATGCAGCCAGGATTTCAAGGAGTTTTACTTATCTTGTTTTCCAGCAGGTTAAGTATTTCTGTTTTAACAATTGTGTCTTTGATCCATTTTGATTTTAGTTTACCATGTGGTGAGAGATAATGGTCGAGATTCAATCTTCTGTGTGTAGTCAGTTTTTGAAATGGCACTTATTAAAGATGCTATCTTTCCTCTACTGTATGTTTTAGGCCCATCTGTTAAAGATTAAATAGTTTACTGTGCTTAATGGTGCTTCTGCATCCTGTATTCTGTTCTATAGATCCTCATGTCTGTTTTTGTGCCAGTACCATGCTGTTTCCATCATTATAGCTTTGTCATGTAACTTGGAGCCCAGGATGATGATACTTCCTGCTTTGTTCTTTTTAATCCAGATTTGTCTTTACCATTGTGGATCTCTTCTGGTTCCATGTGAATTTTAAGGTTTTCTGTGGTTCTGTGAAGAATGCTGTTGGTATTTTGGTTAGGTTGCATTAAATCTGAGTATCAATTTTGTAATCTCATCTTGACTATATTGGTTCTATCTATTCAGGAACAAGAGGTATCTTTACATTTACTTTTTTTTTAATTTATTACTTTATTTGTTAATATTAAGAAAAGGTAAAACAAATTTTCACAACAAAATAATGAAAAAGTAACAATTGTTGATAAATTACACAACATTATCTGTAGTCACTCAAGTACAAAATATGGGCATAAAAATTACTTCAATCAATATTAGCACAACCTTTCCTATTCAGTGAACTAAGTGACACTAATGGTATAACTAACTTGCATTTTTGCTTTACTTTTTTTGGGGGGGGGACAGGATCTCACTGTGTAGTGCAGGCTGGCCTCCAATTCACTTATATACCCCAGGCTGACCTTGAATTTATGGTGAGCCTCCTCTCTCAGTCCCCAACTGCTGGTATTACAAGCATATGACTTGGAACCTTTGGGTTGCCCAGGGTGTGGAGGATAAGCATGATGTTTGATTCTCAGTCCTCAGGCTGGTAGGCTCATGGGAGGTGCTGTCTTTTCTTTCCCTGGAACGTATGTGGCTTGCACAGCCTACTAAGAAGGCTAGCTAGTTGATTTCCTGGTTGGTCTCCCAAGTCCCACTATGGCGGATTCTTGGGAGATGCTGGCTTTTCATGCTGTAGTTTTCATTGTAGAATTCTTTTACTTCTTTAGTTTTTCCTTAGTTCAGAATAAGACCTTTGTCTTGTTCTGATTATAGAGGGAAAGCTAATAAGTTATAAATGGCTTTATGAGATTAAGATAAGGTTCTTCCGTACCTATTGTCTTCAGTGTTTTTATCAGGAAAAATGTTGGATTTTTTTTTTTTTTTTAAATTGGTACTGGGAGTTGAGCTCACAACCATGCGCTTGCAAGGCAGGCACTTGTGCTGCAGAGCTAAATCCCCAGCTCTAAGACGCTGGATTTTGTCAAAGGCTTTCTCCTTGTCTGTTGAGATCATCATATGGTTTTTGTCTTTGCTTCTGTTTGTGTGATGTATAACATTTTTTGATTTATATATGTTGAACCATACTTGTATCTCTGTGATGAAGCCTACTTGGTCATGATGTTTGATCTTTTTCGATGATTTATTTTCAAGTGTTTTATTGAGGTATTTTGATCTATATTCACTAAAAATACTGGATTGTAGTTCTGTTTTTTGGTTGAATCTTTGTCTGGTTTTGGGATCAGGGCAATGATAGTTTTCAGGAAAGACCTTGGGAGTAGAGTACTGCTTCTCTTTTTAATTTTATCAAAAAAGTGAGTGGAGTACTAGTGTAGCTTCCCTATCGGATCCTGTCCTAGATCCTCGATCTCCCAAACGAGTGTACAGCAGAGGTTAAATAAAAAAAGACAAATTGTATGATTTTTAGGGCTCCAGGAGGATCAAAACCCTTTAATTAAGCTCGAGGCTTTGAGGGTAAAGACAAAGGGTTTTCTGGGTCAGTCCACTATATTAGGACCAAGGACGAAGGGCAGAGATACTGAGGAAAGTGCAGGCAATGAGCAGGACCTTGGGAGTCACCTCAAGGACGTCTCCAAGTAATGAATCAAGTCAATTGAGTAGCACTGTCTTATCATGAAGACATGGTAGAAGTGAGACTGTAGGAGTAATCTTTGCAGCTGCAGTCTCTACCTTGTTAATTGGAGTTGGAGCCACCACAGCTGTGACCTTATCTTGCCCTTTAAGGTATCTCTGGCCTCACAGGCCACTACACGCCTCAGCCAGGACCAGTGATTCATAGAGGTTCACTTACTATGAATCAGCTCCCGTTGCCAGGCAAGGGGCCTAGGCCTAGGACAGACTCACAGATAAACATAGAAAGCCAATTAGTAAAATTTAAATCCTGCTCAGAGCCGCTTCGTAGTGGTCTCCAGCACTTCCCTGACAATTTTGTAGAATTAAGCAGTGAACTCATTTGGAACCGAAGTCAGTCAGTCAGTCAGTCTGTCTGTCTGTCTTTCTTTCTGAAAGGGCCTTGTTGCCAGATTTCTCGAACTGTACTTGAATTCCTAATCCTCTGCCTCAGCCTCCCAGAATGCTGGGATTACATGCATGCAGCAGTCAGGCTGGCTCTTGAAGCATGACTGCAAGTTCATTGAGATGGTGGGAAAACCAGGTATAGGGTAGTAGCATAGTGGACAATGGCAGGGAAGCGAAGATGGGAAAGAGAGCTGCACAGCTGGGATTCTGCACCTAGCCCTTCCACCTGCAGCCTGGCTAAGCCTCTTTCTTCAAACACTTGCTCTCCACTGGGCTCAGCGGTGCTGGCTTCTTGGGTGGCTCTAAGCTGTCTACTTGGGGTAAAGATTGGAGCCTGGATGCTTCTTGAATCTCTGTTGACACTTTTCTGGGTGTCTCCACCTGCATTCTGCTCCTGAACCGGTTGCTGTTGAGGCTGTTGGGCAATCTCCGACGGCAGCAAGATACTGGATGCATTGGCATCCTAGAGACACAACTCCTCCTCCAGCTCAGAGGCACTGCTGTAGCTCCTGTAGCATGCTCTGAGCCTTTCCAGCCTCCAATCACAGCTTCAGTTCGCAGTTGACTGTTGGAGAGGGTCAAGCTGAGATGTAGAAGGTTGGCCTGGTGGGGTGGTGCCAGCAACCCATGACAGGGTGCCTGCATGCAAGCACCCAAGCTCCCATGACTGGATTGCAGGGCTACCTTGGGCTGCATGCCCTGCTGGTAGGTTTTGTTTTAGGTGTGGATTGTTTTCATTTTTCTAGTGTCCTGAGATGCAGATGCATCATTGGATTATTTATTGGAACTGACTGTTCTTGTGTTCTGGGAATTTACAGCTCAAAAAACTTCTCTTTTAGAACTGCTTTCATTGTGTTCTGTACGTTCTGTTTTACTGGCATTATCATTTGGAGAAGAAACTGTCTTATTTTTTCTTTGATTTCTTTTTCCCCCCTGTAACTCAATATTTGTGTGTGTGTGTGTGTTTGTGTGTGTGTGTTTTACAATGGGTGGCATGCCTGAGTCGTCTAAGGAGCTGGATTGAGTGTATTTTATAGTTTCCATACAATTTGCATAATTTCTTTTCCTTTGTGATTGATTTCTAAGTCTATTGTGTAGTAATCTGATAATATGAATGGTATAATTTTGTTTTTTTACATTTACTTAAGCTTAATTTATTGTTAAGTATTTGTTCTGTTTTAGCGAAAGTTCCATGTGCTGGTGAACAGAATGTGTGTTCTGTTGTTGGATAAAGCACTGTAGCTATCTATTAAGTGCTTTAGTTTGAAGATTTGATTCAACTCTGCTATTTCCTTGTTGATTTTTTTTTTTTTTTTGTCTAGTTGATCTATTTGTGATAGTAGGGTATTGAGGTCCTCTAATATGTTTTTGATTATCTGGCTTTTTATGTTCAATAATATTTTATGAAGTTGAGTGTGCTGTTGTTTGGTGCATATATGTTAATAACTGTTGTCTCTTCCTGTTGTTCTCTTAATATGTATTGACTTTGTCTCTCTTGATCAGTTTTGAAGTTCACTTTCATGAATTTTGGATAGTTACACTTTTTTTTTTTTTTTTTTTGTCTTTTTTATTTTTATCGGTACTGGGGATTGAACTCACGACCTGCCTGCTTGCAAGGCAGGTGCTTATTGCCGCTGAGCTAAATCCCCAGCCCCCGATAGTTACACTTTTTTTACAAGTTCCTGTTATATGGAGTATTGTTTTTCATCCTTTGATTTTTAGACTGTTGTGTGTGTGTGTGCATATTTGTGTTTTTGTGTTACATGTATTTCTTGTATATCTTTGGATTTGTTTCTTGATTCATTCTGAGTCTGTGTCTTATATTTGAGAATTGAGATGCTTCACATTGAGAGTTATTCCTGATATCTTTTGACTTATTCCTACCATTGCCTTATTTTCTTTATTGATTCATTATCTCTCACTTCTACTTAACTGTTTGCTTTACCTTGTACATTTTATTTTTGTTTTGTTTTTTGAGATAGGGCTTTGGAATATAATGCAAGCTAGCCTTAAACTGGCTTATGTAGCCGAGACAGGCCTTAAACTCCTGGTAACCCTCCTGCCTCAGCCTTCCAAGTGCTGGGATTGTAGATATGCTCCAACACACCCGTTGTGTGTATTCATTCTGTTAGACCTTTTCACCTTGTTTCATTATTTCTTTCTAGGATATCCTTCAGAAAGTTTTGGAGTGGAGGCTTGGTGTTCCTGAATGTTTTTAGGTGCTGTTAATGAGGAAAATACTTTATTTCTCTATCAATTTTTAAATATTTTTAATATTTTTAACTGTTTTAATAATTTTTTCTAGGATATATCAGAGTATATCAGAAGTTATTTTCTTCAGGAATGATTGGATTATTTTTCATTTTATCATTTTGTTTTTAAGGTACTACTCACTAATTAGTCACTAGCCCTGTCTTCTAGTTCTTACAGTTGGTCCTTACATTGCTCAGTTCTGTTGCCCATACTTTTGATAGTTTTTAATCCTCTGAGTTTATATTTGGAGCTCTTTTATGGGCTCTTACTTTTCTTTGCTCATCATTCATGTATTGCCATGTTTTGTATAGCTCTATTGACTTTTCATTGTTATGTTTTATAGACTGGCTGATAGTTTTATTTATTTGGCTTATTTGGCCCAATAACTGTTTACTTATATCTTCTGAGAGCTTGTCAGATACCTTATTGACCTATTTGTGTTCTTTGGTACCATTTTGAACAATTTAGGTATATGGCATCCCATGAAAATCAGTTAACAGCTATGTCACCTTGACTGTAATTACGAAATCGGCATCAGTTGTACTGTCAAATATAAAATGAGTACTGACAAGCCCTAGAGACCAAAAAAGCACCACACTTAAGAAAGATAAGTCACTATAATAAATGGTGCTAGAAAAACTGGCTTTCCTTATATGAATATTAAAACTAGAGCATATCTTTCACCATGTACTAAAGTAAAATCGAAGTGGATCAAAGATCTGAATAATAAAACAAAAACTAAATTGGCTGAAAACAAGAATAGGCAGAACTCTTGAACATATTGGCATAAGTAAAGACTTTCTGAACAAGACACCAGAAACAAAGGAAATATTACAAAGAGTCAACATCTGGGAGCTCATCTTATTAAAAAGCTTTGCACAACAAAAGAAACTACCAACAGAGAGGGAAAAAATTTTTGCAAATTGTTCCTCAGACAAAGAACTAACATCTAGAAAATATAAAGAATTCATGAAAATCATCCCAAAATTTAAAGACCCACTTCAAAAATGGGCATCTGAAATGAATGCATGCTTCTCAGATGAAGAAGTACAAATAGCAAATAAATACATGAAAAAATGTTCAACTTCATATGAGAGATGCAAATTAAAACAACACTGTGATCCCACCTCACTCCAGAAAGAATGACTGTTACCAAGAAATAACAAATAACAATAACAAATGCTGGCAGCGCTGTGGGATATAAAGAACTGTTGGTAGGAGTGGAGACTGGTACAACCACTGTGGAAATCAGTGTGGAGATCCCTCAAAAAGTTAGGGGTAGTGGTTCCATTTGACCCAGCTAATTCCCCTTCTTGGTATCTTCCAGAAAAGAATCAAAAGCATAATTCCTCAGTGATATATAAGCACCCAAGTTTATAGCGACACAGTTTGTAATATCTAAATCTTGGAAACAGCTGAAATGCCCACCAACCAGTGAATAGATATTTAAAAAAAAAAAAAAACTGGAGTACTACTCTGCCATAAAGAAGGATAAGCTTGAGACACTCAAGCTAAGTGGGTGCACCTTGAGATCATACTTTTAACAGAACTAAATCAGACACACAGGATCAAATGCTGCATGATTTCTCTGATGTGAGAAACTGAAAGTGTAAATAAGCTTCATTCTGAAATGGAAGAAAATGTTCAAATGAGAAGGTGAACAAAGTTTGAGGGTAGGCAGAAAGGAAAGAAGGGACAAGAAAAAAAAGAAAAAAAGGAAACAAAGCTTTTATAAATAGGAGAGGAGGGATGAAAGGAGAAGAGAGGGTAATGAGAAAAAAGGAAGATACATTATGTACAGATACAGATTCCCTGTGATGAGTGTTACCATTATGTATGTCTAAAATATACCAGTAAAATAAAAAAAAGTTTAAAAAGCACCACAATTAACTATAAAAAAATCTATAAATACCGTATGAGCACTAAGACAAATATCGACCTACTGTTAACTTAAAGTAAATATGTTCTAAAGTTTAGGAGCAGCCTTATCTCTACTTAGAAGATTACTCAACAGCATTCTTTTTTTTTTTTGTCTTTTTGAGACCGAGTTTCACTATGAGGTTGAAGCTGGCCTGAAGCTCACATTACCTCAAACTCACAGCAGTCTTCCAGCCTCAGCCTCCCGAGTGCTGGGATTACAGGCTTGAGCCATCACAACTATTGTCAACAGCAATATTTTAAAGTTAACTAGCTATCTAGAGATTTATAATGCTTAGTAGTTAGATTTGTAAAGGTAGAAGAGATGGGAAACCAGAGAATGAAAAAAGCAAAAATTGAGAAGTTATTTAATGAGATAAGAGGAGAGAAAGTAAGGTAACGGGTCCTTTTGAGGAATAGAAGGAAATTAACAGTGAATAGAGCAAAGAAACTGCTAAAGAGGAGAAAAAAAAGGAAGAACTCACCAAAAACCCAATGAAGGAAAGATAAAAATAATATAAAATAGAAAATTAAAAAAACTGATTCAAAGATAAAATTCTTTTGTTTTTTTTTTTTTTAAACTTCATGCAAAAAAAAATTTTTTTTTGGTCTTTTTCCTTTTTATCAGTACCGGGAATTCTTTTGTTATTGAATAAATGATTTCTTTCCATGGTTTGCAGTTTGGGTATTTAACTAGTCTAAATTTTCCACACCTAGTTTTAGGACCTGTGGGTTTTTGAGGTGCACTACTTGCACAGAAGCCCTTCTATCTGTTCCCAAATTGTGATTTCCTTTAATGCTAGGACAGATTCTTGGTCTCAGTTGTAGATGAGGAACATCTCTGAGCTCTTCTGGTTATAGGTTTACAGCACTATATTTACGTGGGTTGTTAGAGGTAATGTCAGCAATAGTGACTTTTCACTGCTTTCTCTTTTCTGGATATTATGCTTGCCCAGGATCAGGTTTGCTGCTGTTATAGTGATCCATTGTGTCAACTTGAGCAGTTTAGAAGTTTAAGCAACTCAGCAGGGGCCCACAGCCCTCTACTTGAAAACATGGTCATCCCATTATCCTGTCATCTCCTCATCTGGTAGAAGAGGAAGGGCACAGAGATGGTGTGAGTGCTACATCTGTCCTGGGGTTCAGGGGGAGGCCTGCATACAATATAAGGGAGGAAAATATGCTCTCCCCCTGCCCCATTTTGGCTGCTTTTGCTGGCTGCTGCCTTGAAGTGTTGTCCCTGTGCCATACTACCCTGCCTTGGAGCCAAGTAATTGTGGACTGAAACCTCCACAAACAGTGAGGAAATAAACCTTTCCTTCCTTCATTTTGGGCATCAGGTATTTTGTCTCAGCAGAGAGAGAAAAGTAACTAAATCAGTTGGTTAGTGCTTGCCCTTGCTGTTTCCTGCCTTGGAAAAGCAAAATGTAGGGCTGACTTGGAGTGGCAGGTGGTCATACCCTTTTGTGAGCACTGTGCTTCTGTGATAGCCTGCTTGCTTGTGTAGGGGATGGGGCACTAATTTGGAATGAGTCTACTTTATGTAGTCCTTTTGATCTTTAACTTGTTTAATTAATTTTATTTGCTTGTTTATTTGTTTTTGGGCTTTTTTGAGAAAAGGTTTTTCTGGGTAGTCTAGGCTGGTTTTGAAGTCATTGTGTAGCCTAGGCTGTCCTTGAACTTGTAGCTATCCTCTTCTTTTTGCCTCTTAGCTGGGATTTGAGGTGTGTGTTGCCATATCTAGCAGGTTGTTTAAAAGGATGGTCTAGGCCCAAGGATATTGCTCAGCAGGTAGCCCTGCCTGGCAAGCCCAAGGATCTGAGTTCAACACCCATGAATAAATGAAAGGAATACCTGAAGAAATTCCATGACGGTTGGCAAGATGCATATTTTAATGTTAAGTTTGTTTACATTGTTCAGATTATATTTATTTGTAACTGATCCTGCAAAAATAATAGTCCATGCCTATAATAACAGCTGCTGGAGAGATCGAGGTTGGAAGATTGCAAGTTTGAGGCCAACCTGCGCAACTTAATGAGACATCTTAAAATGAAAAATAATATGGCTATAGGTATAACTCAGTGGTAGAGCTCTTGTGTAGCATGAGTAATCTCTGGTTCAGTACTGAAAAATGTGAGTTCCAAAAAAGTACCTTGTTACATACATCAGTCAAAAAGTTGTGATTGTAAATTATATATAGGCAAAATTTTGCAGGTTAATAAGTAATAAGTAAAACTACCTTTCTGTGGAAATCGTAAATCAGTAGATATTTGTGGAGGGCATAAAAAGTGGTATTCTGATGGAGGGAATGAAGAAATGTTAAAGGAGTTGTATTTTAAGGAATAAGTTAGAAGGATGTTACTGATAAAGGAAATTAATAGCATGTTCAAAATCTCAGAGATAGGAAAGAAAGGTAATGCACTGCACTTATTAGAACTGTAAATAGCTTTCTCTGATGTAAATCTTCGATTTTTGTAATAAGAATCAATACTACTTGGTATCTATATTATATGCCTAAAAAGTATGAAATTGTCACATGGAAAGTTTATTTTTTTGCAATCTCTTTTGAAGGCAATTATTTCTTTCTACTTCATGTTTATAATTATTTGTATAGTACTATATCTGCATTCTGGGGTTAGGAATCATGTTTTATTGATTTATAGGAGAAATGTCACATTTTTAAAGACAAATTTTCTTAATTCACGATAAGATCACTATTGAAAATAGACAATTATTTTTCATTATGTCTGATGTCAGAACTTCAAAAAAAATAGTAATCAGATGATATGTAATTTACCGAAGTGGCAGGCACTCACTGGATAATTGTTAAAAGATTTGAAAGACATATAAAATTATTAACAGTAAATCAACTTGGGTAGAAAAAACCTTTAAGTAAGTAGAAACAATAAAGATCATAAGGAATTGCTTTTGTCTATCCAGGTGACTACAATACAACTAATGAACATAAGTTTACAAATTAATGACGACTTTAGGAAAGGTGGGAAAGATATACTGTGTTATAAGTTTGTATATTTTCCTTCCTCCCCCCAATTTAAGTATAGGACAATAAGAAGAAAGTTGGTGTGGGGGCACACACCTGTAATCCCAGCATTCTGGAGGCTGAAGTGGCAGGGGATCCTTGCACAACTTCGAGGCCTTTCTGGGCTACATAGTGAAGTAAAGACCAGCCTGGGTTGGTTACATGGTGAGACCCTGTCTCAATAAAATGGAAGAAAATAAAAGTTTATAGAGATCCAAGCAAAGAAAGAAAAGAAAATGCAAAGAACTTTCTTTAGATAAAGCAAGTTAGTGATATAGTGAATTGGAATAAACAGTCCTATGATCTTGCATTGGAATGTAGGCAATTAGTGTTTCACAGCAATACTGTATTTTTTTTTTTGTACTGGGGATCAAACTCATGACCACGTGCTTACAAGGTAGGTACTTATGCCACTAAACTAAAGCCCTTGGTGGTATTATTCTTTATCTTTAAAATAAGATACTGTTGTTTTAAGGATTAAATGAGATTATATATATATAACATGCTTAGTATTTGTGCTTGACACATTCCTCTTTTCTAGCTTCAATCAATTGGAGGCTCATTTAGTCATTTGTGAGTATTAAGGAGAAACTAGGGAATAATGCAGTACAGGCAGATTTATACAAAATAATATGACTTCTAGAGTTAGAATTTAAAGATCCTTTTAAAATAATTCAGGAAAATAGGCTTTTATAATACCCTGAACATAAGCATTTAGAACAGTATTTTATTTGCAGAATTTTGTGAAGGAGTCCATGTTTAGGAGTGACTCATTAAATAAAAAAGGTAACAATGGAGTATGTATTTATCTATTTAGTTTTGGTACCAGGGATCGAGCTCCCAACCTTGCACTTGCCAGGCAGGTACTTTTGCCACTGAGCTAAATCCTCAACCCAACAATGGAGTATTTAAATGGAAAAACTTTCCACAAGATTACTAAAATCACTATATTTACAATAAACCTCTTCATGGTGAAAAAAACCACTGTGCAGACCCCACTCCCTCCAAATACATATTAATTATACCTGCAAGATTTGTCATATTTTTTAGGCAGTGTTAGCTGCCAAAGTTAGGAGTAGAGTCATTTATTTGGGGCACTAGATGCAAACAGAATTCTACCTTTTACCCTACTTAAAAGTTAGGGAGCTGTATATTCCCTGCTCTAAGCACTCTTGTTACTGAATTTGCTAAACATGCTCAATCAAAATTGAGGCAAGTCAGATATAAGGGCATAGAAAGTTGTTAAGAAGGCTGAGCCCAGAAATTTGTGGCTAGCCTATTCAGCATTGTGATCCTGCCTATTAAAAAGAAAAATGAAGCCAAACAAAGTACCATTTTTTTTTCTATATTCCTTATTTGTAATGAAGCTCCATCTCTTAATTCAGAGATTTGGCTGTATAAATTTGTTTAGTGATTTTTCTGACTCTGTATTTTGATGTTAGATTTGACCATTAAATAATTTACATAGGTCTAATGAAATATGAGCTGCAAGGTTCTGTCTGGATAGTTTAAAAAATATTCTCAGCTTGTCTATATAGCCAGGGACCAAGAACCATCTGATTTTATCTCGGTACATTTTTATCAACAGCACCTACGATGATAGAATACCATAGTTTCTGTGATTCTAACCTTTATTGATGTTCTTAACGTGTCATAAAGTGCTGTTATTTCTTTTCTTTTCTTTTCTTTTTTTTTTTTTGTCTTTTTGAGACAGGGTCTTGCTATGTAGTTCAGGCTGGCCTTGAGCTCACTTTGTAGCCCAGGCTGGTCTTGACCTCACAATGATCCTCCCACCTCAGCCTCCTGAGTGCTGGGATTACAGGCATGGCCACCATCCCCAGCTCTGTTTTTCATTTTCACTTTCTTTCTTTTTTTAAATTTTATTTAAAGAGAAAAAGAAAAAAAAAACAAAAAGGGTACAAGTTATACAGAATTTCAGAAAAAATAAACAGGAAATCACTAATTGATTACATGTTGTCCAATCTTAGAAATAGTTGTTCAAGTTACAAAATTAAATCATATAAAGTGGACATTTAACAGTGAGACTGCAAACAGTTCTGTTCAGTGATTCAACAAAACTCAGTAATATGGTTATCTATCTTATACACTTAAATATACATGCAATTATGTCCTTTAGAGCACTTTCTTTTCCTCTCTTTGTACAATGACAATTACACATTTTGGGTTTTATTACTCCCACAGTTCTTATTACTTTTTTTGAAGAGAGTAAAACCAAATGTGACAAAACAGAACAGAATCAGTCAAATCAAAAGGATGGACATAATACATAATGTAAAAACAAAATACAAAGTGATCAACGATGGTTACCATAATGCCTCTTGCTATCTTAAAAAGAATTGCCTATATTATCAGTTATAATAAAATTGAACAAAAAAGTAAAGAACAAAACAAATAAAACCAAAACATTGGAGACATTACAGGACTTCAAATGAAGTTAATAGTCAACAGAATGGATGTCATAATGAATCTTATTGTCTTCACTATTGTTGCCTATACTTTCGAACTTGGTACTATCAAGCAAAACAGAATAGAGGAAAATCAGTTAAAACAAGATGGTGGGAGCAATACAGGGTTTCAAATCAAGTTAATAGGAAATCAAAGTGGGTTACTATAATATATCCTGCTATTTTTTATTTATTTTTCCCTTAATTAAAAGGAAAAAATTAAAAAGTAGATAATAAAAAGGAGATTGAGATAAAAAAGAGGGCATAACAACAAAATAGTGCAGGTCAAAACATAGCCATTTAAGCAAAATAGTGTTTCACCATAAGATAATCTCGACATAAAGGTAAGTTACCATAGTGTCTCTTTCCTTGAAATCTCTGAATATAACTTTGTATACTGTAACATCAAACATATCAAGACAATGTAAAACCATTCAAGAGAATGACAGTGTTACAGGGTATTTAGAATCAACTAACAGAAAATGAACAATGGTTTCTGTATAATCTTTGTCTATAAAAGTTTTTGTTTATATTATCACATATAATAAAATCCAATAAGATTCAACATGTTAAGACGGATGGAGACAGAAGAACAAAAGCTTAATGGGACTTCAAAACAAGATGATATTAAATCAGCACTATTATGATGTCTTATTTTCTCCAAAATAGCTGTTCCTACCATCCAACCTTCTCTGCCTCATTTCTGTTGAGCTCTTTTTCTGTCATTAGTTGTCAGTTTGTCTTCTTCATTTCACTTTCTGCTCCATTCATTGTGGCCACTGTTTCTGGAATCTTGGTATTTTTCTTTTTTAGAATATCCTGCAGTATTTTCTGTAGAGTTGAATTGCTGCTTGCAAATTCCCCTAGTTCCTCTTTATCCTGGAAGCACCTTAATTTTCTATCAATTTCTAGGGATAGTTGTGCAGGATATATCAATCTTGGCTAGAGGTTATCTTTCAAAGCTTGAATTATTTACCCCCATGTGCTTCATGATTTGATGCTTTGTGCCGAGAAGTCTGCTGTAATTCTGATAGTTGTTTCCTTGTAAGTGATCTGTTGCTTGTGTCTGATGGCTTTTAATATTCTGTTCTTATATTGGATTTCTGGAATTTTGATTATTATATGCCTGGATGTAGCCCTGTTCGGGTTGTAGGTGGCTGGGGTCCTGTATGCCTCATACATCTGAGTATCTTCACCTTTTGCTAAATTAGGGAAATTCTCCTGGATTATTTCTATGAATAGCTTTTGTAGTCCATTTGTTTGTGTCCCTACTTCTTCTTTTATGTTCTTAATTCTTAAGTTATAGATCCTCTTATCATCTTCTAGCCTTTGTATTATTGCTGTTTGTTTCCTTGTTATTTTTAAGAAGCTTTTCATTTCATGCTCCCACATTACAAATCTGTCCTCCAGTTCAGATAATCTATCCTTAGTTTCTTTCAAGCTATTATGCCAGCTTTCAATAGATTTTTTAGTTTCCTAGTAATCTCTTTGAACCTGCTTCATGTATTCTATGTTTTCTCTTATTTTCTCCATCAAACAATTATCCCCTTTTTTTTGTTCTTCCATTCCACCATCTGTTTTTTCTTGAGTGGTACTTAGCATTTCTCTAACTATTCTACTTATATCTTGCTTTACTTTGTTAAATACTTCACTTTTGAACTCGTCTATGGGGCTCTGGAGATACCGCTTTATGTCTTTTGGTGCCATGTCTGATATTGCATGTTTTCTGTCCTCATTCTCCTTTGCAGTTACCTTTCCTGGATCAGTGTTCTCAGGATTGGGATTTGAGGACCCTTTCTTGTTGCTCCTTCTTCCCATACTTTTTGTTCCTTCCATACAAGTGTATATAGGAGGCCCAGTTGTTTTTCTTTGTCAGTTACAGTTTGTTTGAATCCGCTGGATAGGTGTTCCCGCCTACTGCAGTATACTAGGGAGACACAGACCTGCGCAGCCTCTGCTGGGCCCTCCCCTCCAGGTCAATCTAGTGAAGGCTTTATTGCTAGGGTGCACAGCCAGGTGCTGGGACCTGGTTTGAGCTAGCCTACTAGGTCTTAGTCCATGGCATCACCCAGGTCAGGACTCCCCACCAATTCTGCTTGAGAGGGGAATATGTGACTAAAGTCACTGCAGCGTCCTGTTCTGGCTAGTCTGCCTGGTCCCAGAATGTCCTCTATTGGAGCCTCCTAGTCTATGGAAGGCTCCCCGTTCCTCTTATTCACCACAGGTCAATGTAGGGCTCCCTGCCAGTCCCGCTCTCAATTCAGTTCGCTGATTCCGCTCTCAGAACTTTCGCATGTCTCTTTTCCTGCTGTGCGGATTCAGATACAGCAGTAGCAGCAGGAAATTCAAATCACAGTTACCAGGTAAATTCAAAACCCGGGTTCCAGCTTCTGCGCTGAGATTTTATCTGTTCCGGTTATAGCACCGGCATTGCATTTCCAGTTGGTTTCTCTTAGCGTAGTTGTTCCTGGGTCGGCAGGGTATATCTCCCCTTCCTTAGCATTCCTCACACTGCACCATTCCTGGATGCTAAGCTGGCAATCTCAGAGAGCCTCCATAGCTGCTGTTATCTCTCCGCCATGTTCTCCTGGAAGTCCGTTTTTTATTTTCTTTAAAGTTTGAAATTCATTAGCTATAGTTGATTTCTTGTGAAGAAATTCTATAATTTCTAATTCTATAATCTCCATTCTATAATTGAGATGTTATCCTTATTCATGTTGTATCTAATTAAGTATTTTTTATTTATTTTTTTGTATTGGGAATTGAACTCAGGACTGAGGACCTCATGATTGCCAGGCAGGTGCTGCAAAGAGATTTGTTTTTAAATGTCTTATTTCTTGTTTGGTCATGCCTACACATCAGATTTATCTCATTTTATATTCATAGTAAGGAAAGCGAGGAAACTAAGTCAACTGATCCATAAAAAGTAAAAAGTTAGTTATGATATTTTATATAATATTTAATGAGTGTTCTAAGCAGTTTCTATACATGGCCAATCACTATACTCAGTATTTTTCTGTAGAACTATTCTTTTTAAAAAGTTTTAAAAAGTTGTTTTTATTAGTACATTTATAGTACAACACAGTGATTACATTCATTGTGGGGAATCGGTGCATGTACGTGACGTACTGTAAGTCTTTTTTCATCCCTTTTCCCATCTCTGTGTCCCGTTTCTCCATCTCTTTCCAGTTTCTCCCTTTAGCAGACAATCTATTTCCTATTTGCTGTCTTGATTTGCTGTTTATTTATACTTTCAGTTTCTCAGATTTATTTCAGTGAACATTATGATCTCAAGGTAATCCATTAGATCTATCCTTAAGCTATTTCTGGTGCTTTATTAGCTTATTACCTATATTAGCATCTTTCAAAATAAAAAGTTATGTGACCTTTAAAAAATGTCTTTTGAATTTTCAGAGTATTAATGTGTTACTTAAATTATTATTTATAAAAAGAATATTTTAAATTATGGACAAGATTAAGAATAAAGTATTTTTCTCTTATGACCATTAAGTATAAAATTGTAGCTAACACAATTAAGGGGATCAGGGATATAGATCAGTGGTACAATACTTGCCTTTTAAGTATGAGGTTGTGAGTTTGATCTCCGGTACCCAAAAATAAAAAACAAAAAAACCAAAAAACTACAATTAAGTCAGTTATTTATTTATTTATTTATTTTTGGTCTTTTTGAGACAGGGTCTCCCTATGCATTTCAGGCTGGCCTTGAGCTTGCTTTGTAGCCTAGGCTGGGCTCAAACTTGCAATGGTCCTCCTGCCTCAGACTCCCGAGTGCTGGGATTACAGGCATGAACCACCATGCCTGGCTCTAAGTCAGTTCTTTTAGTGCTAGGTAAAAGCTTGTTTTGTTAATCTTGGATTAGGTAGCACACAGTTTTGTGCTCTGCACTAGGAATCATAAAAATCCTGGCCTATCCCCTTGACACAGCTATGACAGATGATGATTCATGAGGGTGTTGCCAGCATCCATGTAATAGTATTCATTATGATGATTTGATGGAGTTTGTTTACTTTTTTTTTCTTTCCTTTTGTGGACTTGAATGTGCTAGTTAAGCTTTCTAGCACTAAGTGCAGTCTGTTACTGAGTCTAACCCCTTTTATTACAGTAAAGATTTGTTTAGCATTTATTTAGATAGTACCCTGCAACAGCAAAGATCTTACTTCTTTTGTCTTGTGAGCCAAGGCCTGTTTATTGTTCTCTGCATCTCGTATGCAAATATTACAGTTGTGAAGAATCATAATAATTTCTTTCACCTTTCTGATAGGATCCTTGTTGCCTGTGTTTTTATTGTTCTCTAAAGGGAGTGGACCATTCTCTGGTAGCTCTCTGAGAAAGACTATATGGAAGGAAATATACATCTAAATAAAATGTTTATTTGAAATGTCTCATTGTATTTTGACTTGATCGATAGTTTGGCTGGGTATAGAACATTAGCTTGAAATGATTTTCTTTTGGAATATTAGAGGCATTACTCCTTAAAATTCAGGCACGGTTTTTCTTCCATTATTTGTGCCGAGAAACTTCAAGCTATTATTATTTTACTTCTCTCCCTCAGTGGAAGCTTGTAGAATCGAATAGTCTCCCGTTTTCTAAATTTTCATTTTTGCATTTCTTGATCTGAACCTGTTTATTACTGTTCGCATCTGACAATTCATACCCATACATTGTAGGAACATTTCTTTTTCCCTCCTTCCCTTCCAGTCTTCCTTTTATTTTCTTATTTTGTGTACAGTGCTGGGATCAATGAACTGAGGGCCCTGTATATGCTAAATGGGTGCTCTATTACTTAGCTACATCCTGAGCTCTGGAAATTTTTCTGAAGTGATTCATTGATGATGTCTTTTTTCTCCATTTTGTCATCCTAATTTTCTTTTGCTTTGAATCTTGTCCTTTTGGTCGTGTAGATTTCTTCAACTTTATCATCTTTGTATTGTTTTTTCTTTCCTTATCATGTTCTGTCAGATTTTGTTTTTCATTACTTGCCTATATAGTATTCTAGGACCCAAGTAGTTGTAGTAGTAGGGTCAAAGTTATAGTATTTTTTGCTAATTTTTTTCTTTTTTTGCACTATTTGTTGTTTTATGTGTATTTTTGGTGATAGTGATTTTGATGTCTGCATTCCATGTTAGAAACTTTGCTCAATTGCTCTTTTTTTCCTTTGCTGAATTCATGATGTGATATCGAAGATTAAAAAGTTGATTGGAATATATAAATGCAGTAGTTTTGAGCTTTTGTATAGGATACTCTGGGGGAGTAATTTTTGGGAAATTCCTCTCAAGACCTTAGGTCTTGCATCTTATGCTGCTCAACTACCTCCAAAAAATGGTCTTCCATTGTTATGGTTGATACATTGTATCAGTTTAGAAGTTTGACTGAGAGACTCAGCAGGGAGCTAGGATCCTTACTTTGTAAATATCCTCATGCTGTGCAAGAAGAGGGCACAGAGAGTTTGTGAGTGCCACAAGGGCTGCCAGGGAGGCAGAACATGGGCCTGTGTACAAAATATAAGGGAGGAAAACAGGCTTGTTCCCCCTTTTGCTTTGGCTGCTGCCTTGAAGTGTTGCCCCAGTGTCACACCAGTGCCTAGGAGCCAGTTGATTATAGACTGAAGCCCCCACAAACAGCTAAATAAATCTTCCCTTCCTTCATTTTGGGTGTTGGGTGGTTTTGTCCCAGTAATGAAAGAAAAGTAATCGAGGCAGAATTAATCAAGTCACCCATTTTCTTGTACATGGAGAACAAAAAGTCCAATTGGCAGTATTGTGGGGGAAGTTTTTGGAAGAAGATTAGAGATCTCTTCAGTCACTTATCTGTGTTTTGGTATGGCACTTTTTTTTTTTTTTTTTTTTTTTTTTTGTCTTTTTCATTTTTATCAGTACCAGGGATCGAACTCACGACCGCCTGCTTGCAAGGCAGGTGCTTATGCCGCTGAGCTAAATCCCCAGCCCCGGCACTTTTTTTTTTAAACTGAGGTTTGAACCAGGACTCATTAAGTGCTCTACTATTGAACTATGGCTCTGGTCCTGGTAATTTTTTTTTTTTTTTTTTTTTTTTTTTTTGTGCCAGGGATCAAACTCCTGACTTCACACTTGACAGACAAGTGCTTGTGCAACCCCGGCTGACCTTGCTACTTTTTGTTTGTTTGTTTGTTTTTTGAGACAGAGTCTTGCTATGTTGTTCAGACCGGCCCTGAACTCACTATGTTGCCTAGGTAGGGTCTTGTCTTGAATGCTACAGCAGTCCTCCTGCTTCAGCCTCCTGAGTGCTGGGATTACAGGCAAGTGTTGCGATAATAGGCATGTGCCACCACTTCCAGCCAGTACTTCCATTTTTAATTGCAGATCTTGCCTTTTTGTAGACTTGGGGAGAGCAGGTATTCAATAGAATGTTCACCTATATCCTATAGTATTGATATCAGAGATTAAGTGTTGTACATATAATAGCTCTTGTAATGCCTTATAAAAACACTCTTAAAAACTGGAAAGTGTTCTAAAAGGGTATTTTTTACAACATTTGATTTTTTAGTGCAGAAACTTCTAGCCAACACTAAAAACTTAGTTGACTTCTTTCTGGAAGAGAAATACATCAAGAGAAAAATAAAGGTTCTTAAGGATATGGACACTTGAGGTTTTTGTGGTAGAAATAAAAACAGTGGTTGTAAAGTGCAGTTAACCATGTATTGAGCAAATAATAGTTTGAAGCTGTGGAAGAGAATGATAAATGAATTGTGAATTTTTCCTTATGAAAGATTACTAATATAAAGTGATAAGTAATAAAATGTGGTAAGTGCAGTAATGATATGATAAAAGAGCTTGTGAGAATAATTATCCCTGTGGTGTGGGCTAGCCATAGTAGGGAGGAAGAAGAGTAAGGAGAGGTTGTGAAGTGATAAAGTAGTTTAGGTGAACTCATGAATAGAATTTATTACGTGAACTATGATAGTTTCTTTGGGACAGGAGTAAAAGGTGTTGGCATTCAGTAGTGTACCAGTTGTCTAAATAATAACTTACCATTTTGCTTTCTCAACTAGTTCCTTCAGACAAGGAAATAAAGATGGTATGAGGTGAGGATAAAACTCTGTGGGCTGGGTCAGAATGTAGACTGGATTTATGTTTCAGATTTCATCAGTTTTGTGAAGTTATTCTCTGAGCCTGTTTGTACTATCGGAAACAAAAAAAGCCTTGCTGTTGGGGCTAGTGTGTAAATTAATTGAGATAGTCTATCGTTGTAGGCTTATCTTCCTCACCAGGTAGCTCTAAATATTTATATACCCCCTCCACTATAAACTTGTACTACAGTGCTGTAGTAATTTTTATTTGTCCTTGTCTTTCCCAGTTTACCAGTATTTTGTTTTTAATGGATATATTTTCCTTGAGCTACTCTCAGGGTTTCAGTTAGTTTTTGAAGAATTACAAAATTTTCAATTACGTTTTTGAACAACAGTTTGAATCAAGTGTAACATTTTATTTGCTAACATAACAAACACAATTTTGATATATTATTTAGTTTGTCTCATGGAAAATGAATGATGCTTTTTAATGCTTAGAAATTTAAAAGTATTTATTACAGAAAAATTCAAACATATACAGAAGTAGAATAAAATAATGAATTCGTTATGCTCATCCCTCAGTTTTAAAATTTATCATTTCCTGAGGTCACACTCCATTTAATTACTATATTCTTACCAACATCATCACAACACCCTGCACAAGTTTTAATAATTACATGTAGTGATGGATAGAAATAACAAAGAACTGCTAAATTTTAAGAAGGTAGATCACAGAAGAAGAGAAAAAACATGGACTTCAAAGCTGTTGAGAATTTTCAACCAAATTCTTAACTATGGATTTGCCTTTTTCTTGGTGGCAGTTTGCTGCTATCAAGAGGATACTCAAACTTTTCCTGTCAATATGTGGACTTTCAGACTGGGTTTTAAAAATCTTTTTATCCTTTGTATTTTTTCTTCCTAGAGTATCTACGTTCCTTTCTTTGATTTTCACTAGCAGTCAGATGTTGCAAGGGAGGTGTCTTTGGCAGGGCATGAAGTGTCATTTGCTGTGGGACCACTGACATACCTGGGAATTTATTTATGACCATCTGTACTATGCCAGAAGAAATTTTTATATTTAAGATAAATTACTCAAAGTAATTGTTGTCATCTTGGTTCTAGAGATATTGTCAAGATTCAAAAGTTTGATTGTAAGCTTTAACCTTTCTCCTAGAATTGAGCATCTTTAAAGGGTTAGATTGACTGTATAGGGAAAATTTACTTATTGTGGTATGAGTTAAAATTAATTTCATCAAATTATTAGGATTTAAGCAACTTAAGTTTCTACAAATTATGAAGTCAAAGTTGTCTTCATGATAAAAATAGTGTAAAAGGTTAAAAAAAAGGCCTTGAGCAGGGGTTGGCTTTTTTTTCTTTCTGGACTGAAATGGAGGCTTGCTTTCAGGCGAATTCCCTGATGTTTGCTCTGTGTGATTTGGCTCTATCTGTGTTACTGCTAATATGTGGCATGGACTCAAATTGGGATCTGGATGTGCTCAAAGTCTGTATTGCAAGTCCGGATTCACAGGCATTATGTTACAAAACTGGCTTGCTGCCTTGTGTGTTCTTTTATTATGTCTTGAGTAGCTGCATTGTCTGTTGCAGTATATGCATTAGCTGTTGTCTGTGTTCAGTTTCCTGCAGAATGACAAAGTGGGAGGGGCTTTGTTTGATACATAGCTGAGTTTTCACTGTGTGAGTTCTTGAGTGCACACTGCAGCCATCTTAATTACACTTTTGTGCAACTGAGACTGTGCAGCTGTCTCAAAATGGCTGCTAGCCTAGTCTTTGTAGCTGCTTAGGCAGCAAGTATGCCAGTGAGACTTGTCAAATGCATCAGGACCAGAGGTAAGAATCAATTACTTTTTATCTTTTAATATTTCTATTAAAATATTTGAATATAACTGGTTTTATATAGGAAGGCAAACTTAGAGCTTGCTTGCTAAAATAGTTGAAATGTTTGCTAGAACCTGCTATCCTATATTATGGAAACATTACACAGGATGGTAAGGTCAAAGGTTAAATTCCTGTACTTTCTCACCATTTTATGTTGTCTTTCCCAGAACATTTGATCACCCTGATAATGCTTTCCTACCCTAATTAACTTAGTGTTCCTTTTGTGTTGAGTACTTTTTTGATATTTATTTATAGAAATTAAAACAATAAATTACCTGAACAGATTTTTTAAAAAGCCATAAATAAGCCATGTTTTATGTAAAAAGTGTGATCTCTCTCATGTTTTATGAGGTAGTTTATGGCTTTCTGGAAAGAATGGTAATACTTTGTGTAACTTCTAGAAAAATTTTAATATTATCTTTTTTTTCCGATTATTTGGGTTCCAGTTTTATCTCATCAGTATCCCACTGTCACATTTTTGATGGTACTTCATTTTTTTCTTCAAATTATTTTTACTTAAATTGGCATTCAGATCCAGATTTTGAGTTTAGAAATAATTTCTTATCTAGGCCTGGATATATGCCTTTAAAAAAAAAACCCAGTGTATTCTGATACCAATAAAGCTTGAGTAAATACTCAATTTTATTTACGTAAGTGGTATTAAATATTATATAAATTTAAAAGTAACATAAGTAAATGATTTTGTAAATTTAGCTTCTTAAACTTTCAAAAACTTCTATTAGCTTTGTGAAGTAGAAGTATTTATTGAGATACTGTAAGTCCATGGTTATCCAGAAGGCTGGGAGAATGAGGTTCTTATTCACAAAGTATTTCAAAAAGCAGAACAATGTTTTGCTTTAAGTATTTAAACTGCACTACTTGTTACATGTTTTTCTAAATGGTGTGATATACTCCTCTGGCATTGTTAGTAGGTAAAGTATTATGAATATATTCCTGACCAATATGACATAGAACAGTAAGTTTTGAACATTGTAAATAGAGTGACTTTCTAGACACAGCAACATTTTGTGTTAAATTCTTAAGGAGGACCTCCAAAAAGGATATTTAGTGTTGTACTATTATCTACTTATTTTATAGTATAAATTTATAGCATTTATTTTTCATAAGTATATTTAATAAAATGAAAACATGTAGGTTGCTACAATGAAAACCTTAAAATGAGATCATATGTTAATGTATAGATTTACTTCACTTAAAAAAATTCACTTTGTTTACTTATGTAACTACAGCTTTTAAGGCACTGTAGAATTTAGTTTGAAAATTATTCTGTAATGTATCTTCATGTTCCTTTTTTATTTTGATGAATGAATATAGACTATAAGATCTATATTTAGAAGATTTAATAGTTTGAAATTGCTTTGTTACAAACTTGTGTTTTTGCTTGTTCTTAGGTTTTTAAAAATAAAATATTTTTTCTTAAAGAACATAGAGAATCTCATAACTTGAATATTTATGTAAATCATCTGAAAGTATATTAAATTCTGAAAGAGGAAAAAAAAACAACACTTCAGTGTGGGGAATTCTCATCATTCATTAAAGTGGAATCTTGTTTTGCAGTATGACATAAGAGTGAATGTGCTATGGCCTAATCACTTTCTTTTTTATGCTCTTAGGGTAAATAGCTCACTTTCTTAAAGGCAGGGGTGGGAGGAGAAGAGTTGTATTTAAAATATGCGCATTTTAAAACATATATATGAGCCCTTGGTTTTGTTTGAAATTCTTTAATGTTGAAAATAACTGACTAAAATTATTGAGTAATTTACATTGATTTTCAGATTAGGAAATTTTGTGATATAATTGTTTTGTCTTTGGTCACTAACTATAAAATTTATGTTCACTGTTCATTAGATTATTACTTGTACATGGGAAAAATATACAGTCTGTTGTTTCTTAAGATATTAATTCCTTCATTTCTGTGTTGCATTTTTGCAACTGTAAACATAAACTAGATTTGACTAGACTTACTATTTTGGAGTTAGAGACAGTTTTCAAATTTTATCTGCCAGTTACAAGTTAGTTTATTATTCTGGGCAATTGTGGGCATTTCTGGGAGTTGGAAAAAAGTAGGCCCTGAATTCAAATCAGTGTCTTATATTGTCATTTCAGTTTTTGTCCTCATTTACTTACCCTTTTTGTAAGCTGTTTTTATTAGCATGAACATTAAGGGAAATGTTGGGATGATGGAAGTGGATTTACTGAGGGTCCAAACCTGAATTTGCATGTTGTTTTGTCTAGCTTTTTTGTGATAATGGTCAACTTATTCCATTTTCTGATTCTTGTTTCCTCATCTGTAAAATGGGGGAAAAATTCCTTTGTGGCAAGCATGTTGATAATTAGTTTACATAATGTTTTTTGATAGTACTGTGAAATATTCTGCAAATGTAGGTCATTCTAATTTTTCCAGCAATATTTGAACGTTTTTCATTTTATTGCTTCCAGTTGTCATATACTTTGTTATGTATGGCTAAATCAATAGAATAAGTATGGTAATTCCTCGTAATTCATGCTCAGAAGCATGACATTCTAAGTATGACTACTTCATAATTTTATATATTGGTGTTATTGGTAGTGGATGCTAATCAATTTCAGTGTCACATCATAGATGATCCCATGTATTTATTAAGTAAAGTCAATACAGAATGTTGGCATTAATAGAATTAGAGGTGTAGGAGAAATGTTTCAGTTCTAATCTTGCTGAGTCCTCCAGATATACCATAATAAAGTAACTTCTTAAAAATTGTGAAGTTTTCATTCACAAACTGGTAACCATAAGACATATTTTTATCTTTCATCCATTGTCCTGTTTCACTAACTGTTTACATTTAAAGTTACCAGATTTCATGCAAAAATCGAGCTATTTCACCTTTCGAAAAATGGAAAATTGAGCAGTGCAAGGCATACATTCTCCTTGAGAACAGTGTAGTTTGCATTGAACAATGCATGCTGTCCCTTTCAGACAGGTTTTACTCTTGCTTCACACATTTGGGCCTCTTCACTGATCTACTTTACTTGCTTAGTTTCTCACAGCAGTTCATTTTAAAAATCCCCATCCTACTTACTGAAGTGTCAGCAGCTTTCAGTGTGTAAAATACAGCTTCTAATTCAAAAGAAAATAAAGTAAAATCTAGCCTACTTTACTTGGTAGGAGAGACTTAGCATATGTAAAGTCAGTTTATTCTTGGAAAGAGTGGTACCTCTGGTAATCCTTAACTTTGTCTTAATTTTTATGTAGGGGCTGATTAACTTCAGGCAAAAGAATAAATTCAAAGAGAAAAAATCTTTGTGTTTTTTAGAAACATAAATATCTTGAGGCCTGTTAATATGATAATCATTTTCTTGTGAAAATATTGCCACTTCGTTAAAGACCGTAGTGCTTAAGAACTAGATATTTTAAATGATGAAATGAAATTGTATTCCAGATATTTAGTTTATAGAACAGATAAATGAAATAACATTTTATAAAAAGATTTTTGCTCAAATTATAATTGAGTCCATTTTAGTATTTAAAATAATAAGGACACTTCCTAAAGAATTTTTTAACTGCAAATAATTTCAAAAGAAAATTTTCTTAACTAGGTAACATAAGGGGCCATTATAAACTTATATTTTTGGGAAATCACATCTATTTAAATTTATTAATTTAACTGTAGCAATTACATGAAGACTACTTTGATATATGAAACATGGTAGTTTATAATCTTGGTCTAACCCAACTTTGAATTCTGCCTTTTCCAGTACAAAAGCTAGTGTGTGTGTATATGTGTGTTTGTGTGCCTGTGTTGTGAGGGTGTGGTGTAATGGGTGATAGAACTGTGGACTTCACACTGAGCTATATCCCAAGCCCCCAGCTCCTACCTCCTTTTTAAAAAAAATTTGAGGTTTTTTCAGTAAAATGGCTAAGTTAGCCAGTCTGGGTTCAAACTCACTGTCTTCCTTACACCTATGTCACCCAGAATGCTAGGATTATGAAAAACCCGCTTCTTAACATATAATACATATAATACCATAAGGTTGGTCACTCCACAGAAGTCCTAAAAGAATTCATTTTTGGAAAATAGCTTTCAAATAAAACTTCAATGAACTTCTGAAAAAGTGGTTAACTTGGACAGAAAACATGGATTCCCTTGATTTTCCTCTTCATAATTCCATAAGAGAGAATTGGGAGAAAGAATAACATTTATTGAAGTAAGCAGTTGTTTGAAAAAGATTATTCCGGTAATCATTATCACAAGTTTTTCATTGTTGGAGATTTGTAACTTTCTGTTACAGGTCATTAGCTTGTAAATATGGAAATAGCCCACACAGCCTTGATTGGTGAATGAATATATGGCTGTAATGAAAGAGGGAGGTTAACATTAGGGAGCCGCCTAAGGCTTTTGCATCTTCCTGCGGGTGTTTATCTTTTCTGAAGACAGATTCAGCTATCATTAAAAGTATCTTAGTGGTGCTTTCTTTGCTGGAAATAAAGGTACCATAAGAGTACATAGTGGAAAGCATTAGTATAGAAGTCACAAAAGATTATTTCTGCTCTGTTACTGCTGTTAATTGTATAGTTTTGGATAAATTAGGAAACTTCTTTTTTCTATTACTTGACCATTAAATGAAAGGTGGTTGGACTAGATAGTCAGAAAAACAATACTAGCTTTGCATTTAGACAGGGTTAATCTTAGTCTTCCATTCACTAGAGGTTTTACAAGAAATGTTTATGAGTACAGTATCCTGTCTATATAGTAAGTCAATAAGTCCAGTATTATTTTTATGGAATGAGGCAACTTACTTATTTTCAGAACTTCAGATTTTCTTATTTTTAAAATGGGGATGGATAATGTCTGCCTCATGGTGTTGGTATTCCAATTTAAATGATGATACGGTACACAGCACCTAGTGCAGTATACAGCAGAAGATCAGGGTGAGGTAAGTATTAATTGCTTATTTCTCACAATGTTCCCTTTATTACAGCCCCTTCCTCTAGCACCTTCTATCACTATTTCAGGAAAAATGAAATTGGGAATAGACTGCAGGGTACTATACAAAGGGATCTTTGTGGGTGGTGGGGGACAAAGGGGGCGGATGGTATTGACAGTCTGACTGATTTATAGTAAAAATTTAACAAATATTTGTTATATATCAAATTATTTGCAGACACTGTTTTGATGCTTGCTTTGTGTATAAGATCTCACCCTCATAGAGTTTACATTTGTGGGAAGAGTGGAGAAGACACTGTCAATGTGCGTGTGATCGGAGGTGAGATACTGAGAGATTTTGAATGCTGATGGGTCAGGTTAGCACAATTAGCCAGGAGTTACATGAAAACTACTAAGAATGTGGTCTGTGATCAGTTGAAGAACTCTTTGTTCCTTGTCTTCCTTGACATTAAAGCTAAAATTTAGAGGGTTCAGAAATTTTTGTATTAGTCAGATAAACTAATTTTGTCAGTTAAATCAAAAAAATAAAATTGAGGCTCATTTGTTGCTTTATTTTTGGTACTAGGGATCGAACTTATGATGTCGTGCTTGCCAGGCAGGCACTTACGCCACTAGGCTATATCAACCTGGCCCTCATTTGTTGCCTTTTAAATTTCATTTTTCTGCTGGTCCGAGTGCAGTGGTGTTTACAACTAATTGATCACAACCAGTTACAGATTGCTTTGTTCCTTCTCCACTGCCACTGCTTCACTTGTCTAGCCTAAAAAAAAAAATTTCATTTTTCATGTAATTCATTTTCATTATATTTTATGAAGATACTGATCTGTAGTGAATTAGAAATAACAGGCTGGTCTTTCACTGTTACTAGTTTGAAAAGTGGTGAGCTAGTTTCACAACTTCTAGTTTTGGCACTTTTTTAAAAAAAAAATTGTGACTGGTAAATGAGCCCAGGCCTTTGCACTAAACCTTTTTAATTTTTGAGGCAAGGTCTTGAGCTAACTTACCCAAGTTGGGATCTAATTTTTTATCCTCCTGCCAGACCCTCATATATTGAATTTCTTTTGATTATTTACTGTCAGGCGATTGTTTGACTTTGAAAATAGTATTGAAATGGTTGTTATAAATGCTGGTCTAAATGATTTTATCTCTTTTGACATTTCAAATCCTTTCATTCAAATTTTGATTTACATTTAAGTAGGAAGAGAGGAAGCATCTAAAAAATTAAAACCAGGAAGGAATATAATACGTAGATAATTTCTAAGGCCTGCTTTCTAACTCCTAAATTTTATAAGTGTATGGTGCGGAAATCTCTTCGACCTACGACATTTTCTCCCATCACTATTAACAGTATAATTTATACCCTGTGAATTACATCATGTTTGTCACTTGATCTACTGGGTGATTGGGCGTACATCCTAAGTAAAGAATATGGTCCTTTGAGGAAATTGGTCATTTTCTATCATTGTATTAGAAATCTGACATTTGCTATTGATATGATAATAATTTTTGTTACTATTTAGAAATCTCATCTTTATTGTGCAGTAGGGCTGGCTATCTTAAGAAGTATGTTTTAAGATAACTAAAAATAAGATAACCCCTGGTTGGCATTTTAAGTATGTTGTCATTGTGGCTTTAGATGTGGGACCAAACAAGTTTCTGGATTACTTAAAAGTAAAATTTGATGTATCTATATTGTTAGCCAAATAAGTGGAAAAAATAGTGGAGATGGAGAAATACCTATTAGTAGACAATAAAGTTAAAAAAGAAGAAAAAAAATTTAAATAAATTACACCCGTAGGTAATCACTCAGCTCTTGCCTGGTCAGATCTGGCCAATAAAAAAAGCACATCAGTGATGTAATTTTAAAAGGAATTTGGCACTGACAAAATATGTTCTTGTGAAGATACTTGTATTTTAACATATCTGAGTTTGTATAGTAAGCACAGGATATAGTGATATTAATTACTAATAAATGTGATTAGTGGTACCTAAAGATGCACAGGTCTTATTTGGTAAAGACCATGTGGTTTTAAGAACAAGTCTACTTAATAGTACTTATTATTTAATTGATTAGTTAATGATATTTGAAAAGTAGTTGGAGAGTAGAATAAGGATAGCATTTAGGTAATGTGAATTATATTTTATACTTCTAATGATTGATGAAAAATAGTGGCCACTGGATTTCATGTAATTAGTCTATGCCACAAGTAATCTAACGCTTTTTAGTATCTGGGCAATAAAATATATGTGTAGTGGCAATAGAATTTCAGTTATGTAAGAATTATAAGTTAGTTTTCTTTGATTATCTGGGTTTGAACTATATTAGTGAATAGATAGCTAAGATATATTCTAGAACCAGTTAGTGCCTATTGGGGGAACAAATGAGGAGGGTGTATACTCAGCAGTACTGCCCTATAGTTTAGCCTTGAAATGAGGACTGCTTTATGTAAATTTTCTTACTGGCGCCAGCTAGCTGTAACTGCAGTCTGGCTGTTCTAGGGTGGCAAATAATACGTGTCATGGATTTTCTGTTTGGAATGTATAAGAATTCAGCCTTTTGGACTGAAAGAACAGAGTTGATACATTAGAATAGAGTAGTAAGATGTGCACAATTGACAGTGAATATGTTGAAGAATGGGAAGGCATAAGCCTTTTAAGGATTTAGTTCTGCTTTCATAGATTTTATGCTTATTGATACTATTGGGTAATGTGTGGGAGGTACTTAGCTGCACACAGTTGCTGCAGACCCAATAGTTGACAGCATTGAAAGCAGTACAAAGAATTCTGATTCTAGGCATTTTCACTTGAAACAGTCATTTTGAAGATACACTTTGTGTATTCTGTGAACTTCATTGATACATTGAATGACGTTTTTTTGGCTTTTGTGGTTAATGGGATGTTTGCTGCACAAACTATACAACAGATGTGAACCACTGTTTGAAAGGAATTTTGTTATGTGGCCAACCTACTGTATTCCTGATTTTTATGAATATGAATCAAACAAGAAATTTAGTCTCAAGAAGGCTGACCTAGAAGTCTGCATTAGATTTTAGTGTTCATTACAGATGAACTAAATAGCAAGTGGTTTACAGAAGAGGAAGTGCTTTTCACAGTATCAAGCTTCCCACAGGTAAGATATTCAGGTCCTTTTTGTAACACCTCCTCACCTCCTCAGGCTTTGTATCTTTCACATTGGAGAAGGGTTTTTTTTGTTTGTTTGTTTGTTTTAGTTTTTGTAATAACAAGACTAGGAGAACATTTAGTGTTAATATTCAGGAGATTTTGAGTGCCATATTTAGATTTGGTGTTTTAAAAGATGTCATTTTTTACAGTTTCCTCACATTTGAATGCAATGAACAGCTGTGGAGCTTATAATGTGCAAAGTATGTTCATATTACATATGAATCAGTTTTAGACCTTTACTATATTTTTACTTGGCACTGACACCAATTGGTACATACAGACATGATGTTTTGTAACCTTACTTAACTTTTAAAGTTTTAGTTTAAATTTACCAACTTTTAGCTCACTATTACAAATTAGATTGTTGATGTTTTTACATTTGGCTTATTGACATAAATTAGGTAATATATATCTATGCAAATAAAGTCTTTTTCTAGTTCCTTATCCATTTCTTTTCCCATATTTAAATTTTTCAGAATTTTAACGAAATAAGAATGTACAATTAAAATGAATGTATTAATTAGAAATTTTGTTGAATGTCAGTATTTTACTTAAGACTGAAGAGTACACAGACATTCTTTTTTGTGTGCCTGAAGTACTGTAAACTAAAGTAAAATCCTAATAAAATTAAAAACAACTATATAAAAAGACATTATCATAATTATAAACATATGACAATGTATATTTATAAAGATATGCAAATGGGTGTGTTTAATAATATCTGTGACCAGAGAGAAAGTACAAATATTTTTGGGGTGTAAATATAAGTAAGACAAAGTGAAGTGATAGTGAGGTTAGTTAAGTGAAAGAAAGGATTTATATTAGGCAGGTCTGTGTTCTTTGCTTCCCTTACTTACTAAGAGTTAAACAACAGTTTTTGGTTTTTGCAGTTTTTAAGTATTAGTTTTATGTCAGACTTCCTATTCTTTACCTTTAAGGTTTACTGGTCACTCATTTACCACGTAGTTGTATAGTTAAAAATTGGAAGCCTACTCGGACTACATTCATGTTTCAGGGACATGAAATGTTACCTTATGATTTGCTTGGATTCTTAAATTATTTTAATGTATAGTCTTAAATAGAATGATTTATACATTTCTCAGTATTTCATGTCTGTAAGCAGTTTCACTGGGATAAGACAAAATGGTGGTAGTAGAAGACATCAGTTTTCTAATTAAGGTGTTTGAGAGGAGAAGGTCATGATTTTTCTTGGTATGAAGAACATCATACATTTGAAAATGTTGGTAAATTTTTTTCAAACTTCTCTGTAGCCATTTATTTGGGACAGTGTTGGGCTGGAAATATTTGTTTTTAGATTTGGTCTGGGATTGTAGCAAGGAATAATAGGGGATGAAAGACAAAGTAGTCTGTGCATAGAAAAATTCAAGAGGAAACATGTAAGACAAAGATGAAAATCATTGTTGGGTGTGGTGGGGCATGCCTATAATCTCCGCACTCAGGAGGCTGAGGCAGGAGGATTGCTGTGAGTTTGAGGCCAGTCTTGGGCTACAAAGGCTAACCTTGTTTTATATAGTGAAACTCTGTCTCAAAAAGACAAAAAAAAGATGAAAACCATGACAATTCAAGTGTAATCCTTATTTTGTTGTTGGTACTAGGGATTAAATTCGAATTACCTCCTCAGTTCAAAGTATTTGGAAATAAAGTCTTCTGATTGCTAAATTACTTAAGACTGGGTTTGAATTTGTGGTCCACCTGCCTCGGCTTCTCGGTGTTTGGAGTATAGGCATTCACCACTATATCTGGTTAAAGTGTTTATCTTTCATATTATTAACATTGAGTGTAAGTAATCTAAAATTTGTGTATGACAGTATGAGTTTTTAGTTCTTACTGTTTCTCTTGGGCAATAAGAACTTATTGAGTAAACAGTGTAGAGTCACAGAATTTTTGAAATGAACTGACATGGGTAAGTAATTCTAACAGTGCACTTTGCAAATGAATCTAGTATTTACATATTCCTGATGCGTTATTGTCTATTTTCTCCTTCAGCATAAAAAGACAAAAGAAGGCATCTTTGATTTCATAAGGCAGTTCTTTGTTTTTTGTTGGATACTGAGTTATCTTTTGTCTTTCCATTCCTTTCTGCCCTATTGTGTCTGAAGTTATGAAATTTTTACTTTGTGTTTTTCTAGGTTAATATTCTCATGTTGTTCCAGACTGTTCTTTAGCATGATCATCCTTTTGTTTACTTTAAAGTTATTATTAAAACCTGTATCTGTGATATTCAGAGCCAAACATAATATTCTAAGAATAGCCTCTGTTCTCCTTTGTAAACTTTTATTCTGCAATTTATTTTGTAGTGACATTTTTTGGGCAGCTACTTTGCACTGTTAGATTTGCATTTAACATTCTTTAGCCTTTTCTTACATTTCATTGATTATTTTAATACTTGAATGTTTAAACCAAGTAGATGTCCTTATTCTTATGTCTTTTATAATTTCTAATACTATTTATTATGTTTCTCTTGATATTGCTTGCTATATTTCTCTCATTTTAATAGATATTTTCCAAAGAATTGACTTAGTTTTTTTGGTTGCTGGCTATCTTTTGAATTTTCTCTCATAATTTTCTGCTTTTATTGTAATTCCTTGCCTTTTGGCCATTTCTAGTGTTTTTGAGCTTGTGCTTTTGAAATCAATACTATATACAATTAACACTTGGCTTCATCTGAATATCATTTTTCATTTTTGTTGAATTTACTAGGCGATTTGCACCTTTTTATTTTTCCAAGAAATCCACCCTATTTTTTAAATTTGTTTTTGATCCAGATTTTTTTTTAATTCGTTAGAAAATAATTTTCCTTTCATCCTGTTGGTGTGTTTAACTTTATTAATTCACAGTCAGAGAAATGGCTTTGTGTAGTTTACTTTATTTTTTGGTCTTTGAATTTATTAAGATTTTCTTTTCTCCACCGGAAAGGTCAGTATTAATATATTTTCTTTTGGATATACTTGTGAAAAATTTACGTGTGCACTATATACAATTCTATGTTTTTTTTTCAATTGTAGCATGTTAGTTGGGGGTTACAGTACTTATTTTTATTTCATTTGTAGATTTTAGAAAAGGGTATGTACCTATAGATTATTTTCTTCCTGAATATTTTTAGAATCAATTTTGCTGTGATTGAGATATTATGCAAGTATATTAAAGATAACTACTTCTAGTGGTGGAACATGTGTTTTTATACCATTACTTGACTTTTGACTTTGAATGATTTTTTAATACATAAAAAGCTTTTGTTGAGCCAGGTAAATAGCTTAGTGGCATAGCACCTGCCTGATAAGCGTGAAGTCCTGAGTTCGATTTCTGCTATCAAACATAAAACAACAAAGAAAACTTTTGTTACACATAGATTTTATAGGAATGCCTCCTTTTTGGTGGGGGTTAGGATTTGTGTAATATGGCTTTTTCATCCTTTAATTATACAGCTTTTCTATGCTGCTCTGTTATAAAGTATGTCTCTTGTTTATAGTACCTACTGAATTTTTTTGTTTGTGTTTTAACTAGCCTGAAACTCAGGTAAGTTTTTATTTGATAAGTTTTTCTTTCTTTTTTTCCCCTTGTCTCATATTCTGCAACTCTGAGACCTGCTAGCTTCCAGTGTTGTAATTATCTGGGACTTTTGTTCAGAAGATTATGAATCCTCAGTTATGTCACTCTACCTATGAGTTTACCTTTTTTATTTTTATTTTTTTAGATAGCATAGGGGGTTCCCTTATGTGAATTCCTTCTTAGTATCTTTTACTGTTTTATACCTACAGTATATGTTCATGTAGTTGTTTTACCAATGGTCTATTTTCTCAGACTTTGGTTAGACTTAGTAGATGTATCTTTATTTCTCTATTCTTGCTGAGTACTTATTTGGTAGAACTCCAGGATAACAATAACTTTTTTCTTTCAACTTTGAGGATATTGTTCTTTTAGTATTCAGTATTGCTGATGACAAGTCTGATGTCAGTTTAATATTTTTTTGTAAATTTTCCCTTTACCCTAAGTTATTAGTACTGGTTTTCTGAAATCATCACTGTATGTGTAGGTATCAAAATTTTTAACTTGCTTACTTCAGTTTAGTCTTTCTTGATATTCAGAAGACCTTAATTATTGCAAAACTTACAGTTTTTCAACTCTAATTTTTTTCTTTTTTTTTCTTATTGTTACCCCAACTTCTCTTCAGTTGCAATTGATGCTTCAGGGTATACTCCTTTTCTTTCTTTCTTTCATTGTTCCTTGTTTCTTCTTTTTTTTGAAACAGGGCTGTCCAGGCTGGCCTTTAACTCACTATGTAGCCCAGGTTGGCCTTGAACTCACAGCAATCCTCCTGCCTCAGCCTCCTGAGTGCTGGGATCATGGGTGTGTACCACCATGCCCAATTTATCCCTCTTCTTTGTTTGTTTTTTTGGTTTGTCTTTTTGACACGAGGTCTCTCTTTGTAGTTCAGGCTGGCCTTGAGCTCACTTTGTAACCCAGGCTGATTTCAATGATCCTTCTGTCTCAGCCTCCTTGAGTGCTGGGATTACAGGCATGCATCACCACACCCAGATACCCCTTTTATTTCTGAGCTTTACTTTTTTTTCTTTTGTAAAATATTATCAGAGAAAGTATGGTTTTGAATAATTAGGTCATTTCAACATCTGTTCATGAAAGCTCATTTTTCAAATTTTTGAGATTTCATACTGATTTTCTGTTACTATATCTGTTCTAATTGATAAAGAGCATCTCAGAGACACTGCAGGATTTTTGGATGAGCTGTTTTAAACTGTATTATGTTCTTTCTCTTATTAGCTAAGTGTTCTTGTTTATTGCTTGGTTTGTAAGGCTTGGCACTTAGTCATGCTTTGTGAGCCCATGGTCTAGTACATGCTTGGTAAGTGTTCTACCATAGAGTCACATCCCCAGTCCTTTTTTATTTAGAGACAAGCGTTATGGTTGATTTCATTGTGTCAATTTGAGAAATTGTACGATTAACTAAGTTACTCAGTAGTTCTACATCCAAGGGTGTAGAGAACATGCCTGGGATAGCAATTTTAGGCTGTAGGTTATTGTTATGGTTGATTCCTTGTGTCAACTTGAGAAGTATGTAAGTTTGACTGAGGCAGCAGGGGCCAAGGTCCTCACTTTGTAAACATCCTGGGCTTGTGCAGGGAGGGGCAGGGAGATGGAGTGCTGGAAATCTGCTCACAGTATAAAGGGTGGAAAAGATCCTTCTTTTCCCTACATAGGATCTTTGCCTCTCCCCTTTTTTGCTCTTGTTGCTCTTGCTATCTTCCTCCACCATGAATGACAGGCAGCCACCGCTGAAACCTCCATGAACTGTAAGCTAGCTAAATAAGCCTTTCCTCTCTTAATTTTGAGTGCGGGTATTTTGTCTCAGCAATGAGAGAGAAATACGGGGCTGGGGATTTAGCTCATCGGCATAAGCGCCTGCCTTGCAAGCAGGTAGTCGTGAGTTCCATCCCTGGTACCGATAAAAACAAAAAAGACCAAAAAAAAGAGAAAAAAATGAGAGAGAAATACCTAAGGCACTGGGATTACAGGTATATACTGCTGCTTTATGTATTTGTTTATTTGTTTGAGTTTTTTTTCCTCCCTTCAGGAATCAGACTCATTACCTTGCCCTTGCCAGGCAGGCACTGTGCCACTGAACTATATCACTGACCCCTTATACTACCACTTTTAATTTGATTATATTTTTTGAACAGTTTTCTTTAACTTGGGATGGATACTGACATCTCAGGTGATTCTAGGAATGTGGAAGTGCACTTTTTGCACATGAAACATGCTGGGAATTTTATTGTTTGATGGTGATTTCCTTGTATGTTCTGGAGCTCAGTGTCTGAGTCACTAATCACAATCGTTAATGTCACTGCTGCTCTTTCTTATAATTAGCATAGAAGACAGAAAGTCAGAGAAGTCTTTCTTACTGATCAAATATAGATTATGTGAATGTGTTTTCCATGTGAAAAAGATTCAAACTGACATATCAGGTGTGTGGAAGTCTGTTATGTTTCTGTCTTTCTCCAAGTGAACTGCTTTTACTGGGTTTACTACTACCCTTACAGACTTCTAAAATATAACTTGCATGTCTGTGACATGTTTAGTTTAGCTTATTTGTGCTTTAAAAAATGTAACAGCATAAAAATAGAAAACATTGCTTATAATGTCAAGCTGCTTTCTGCTTATTTAATTTTCATAACATTTATGTGATAAGAGATTATTGTAGATTCGGTTTCATAGATGAGAATACTGATGCAAGGTAAGGCTGTGTGTCTTGAACAGGTGTTTTAACCAGGAAAGGATATTACCAGTATTTAAAAGATTATGTCCCACCGCAGTGTTTGCCTTATTAGTATGAGTTGTACATTGCAGTTTTTTACACTTAATATTTCTTAGAGTATGTTTCATGGTGGTGAGAGATTGATCACATTCTTCAACTGCTTATTGTGCTTTATTGGGAATTCTAGCATTTTTTGGAAGGTATTTTCTTATTTTGTTTTGCTATTATAGAGCAGTAGTAGGCATCCTGATGCATTTGCTTTTTAAAATTTTAGTTTATCTTAAGACGTACGTTTCAAAGTGTGTTAAGTATGTCACAGTTGATGTATAGTTCAATTTGCGCTTTTAGAAATGGTTCCGATGGTTAATTGCTTCAGCAGTGTATGAGACTATTCACTTTTGTACATTGATGTTCATTATAAATTGTTGTCAGTCTGATGAATGAAAATGTATTTTCTTTTTTTGTTGTTTTCACTGATTATTAGTAAAATTGAACATCTTATACTTGTTTTAAGAGTTCTGTTGATGTTTCTGTTTTTCTCAAGTTGTCTTTTTAAAAAATTTTAGATACTAGTCCCATATCACTATGCTTTTCCATATCACTATGCTTTTTTTTCATAAGTAATTTGAGATTTATGGTTAGTTTTCATGTACTTTACAATTTTAAAATTTTATATCTAGTCTGTTTGCTGTTGCATTCATATTTGAACTATTTTGATCAATTCTTAGTCATTCATTTAACAATCTCTTTCCAGTTAATTTGTGATGGTTTCTTTGTTATATGTTACATTCAGTACCTGACTTACAAAATACAACTTAAGGGAGAAGGTAGTTGGTTCACAGTTGGAGAGGTTTTAGTCCATGATTATGTGGCTCCAAAGCATAATAATCATGGTGGAAAGGTACAGAGAAGGAAAGCTGCTCAACTTACATCATCTAGGAAGAGCAGTTGAGAGAAAGGGATGAAGGACCAGATATAGTTTCCAAGGTCATGCTTCCATGACCCCTTTAGATACACCCAGAAATGTGCTTTCTTGATCTAGGTGTCTCTCAAGCCAATCCAATTAGCAATCAGGATTAACTGTTACAGTAATTACTGCTTTGCCATATACTGTCACATCTAAGAGGGCAAACATTCTTTTTTACTTTTGATTTTTAGTATTTTCCCATGTATGTTCCCATATAGATTTCTGTGTGTGTATTTGAAATACTGGGGATTGAACACAGGAGTGCTCTTCTACTGAGCTACAACCCCAGTCTTTTTTATTTCTAATGCTGAGGCAGGGTCTTGCTCAGTTGCCCAGATAGGTCTTAAAATTTTGATCCTTTTGCCTCAGCCTTCCAAGTAGCAGGAATTATAGGTGTGTGTGTGTGTGTGTGTATGCACGCTTGCACCGGCGCTTTGGAAAAGGGTGTCACATTTCGTCAAGTGCTTTTTCTGCATCTTTTAAAATTACGTGGTTTAAATTACTTATTCTTTCAGAGTGATATATTACATTCAGTGATTCTCATAAATTGAACCATCACACTTAAGAGATAAACTACTTGGTTATGATACATGGTTATTTTAATGTGCTATTGACCTTAACATTGAGTTTCTCTCTCTTTTTTTAAAATTTTCATATAAATACTTCTAGGTACCTTTTTCTTACTATTTGGAGTTAAATATTTTCTTTATTGCGGCTTTTGACAGTTGAGCTTTTACTAATTTATTTAGCCAGAATTTCTACATTAAGTGTAGTGTCATACACTTTGTTTCTGCCTTCAGTGGAAGTTTTATGGTGTCCTACCAATAGAAATTTCTTGTTATTTGAAAGTTATCTTTACCAGCTTAAGGATTGTTCTTTATATTCTTGTTTATTTTTATGTGTTATTTTTTATTTTTACCAATTGAATGAATGTCGAAACCTAGTGGCTTTTTGATTTCTATTAAGAAATAACAATTCTCCTCGTTAGTATAGTGGTGAAAAAAAAATAACAATTTTAGTAATCTTTTTGGATTTTTATTAAAATTTCCTAATATGCTTATATTTTAAGTTACTGGTGTTCATAATTGACAGTACAGTCTAGTATATAAAAGTCATCTTTTAGTAATTAAACAGACAGAACTAATGTATTTGAAGAAAGGGTACTTTCTTGTCTCATGGCTTTAGAGATCTGATATTGTCATGGTCAGTTCTCATAGACTGGTTGCTGCCGTCTTCTTTCCAAGGACTGTTTTTGGTCAGTATTGAATTTATTAACAGTAATGTGGCTGGTCAAAAATTTTTTTGTTTCTAGAAAAATAGCTTTAGAATATTTATCTTAAGAAAGACAAGATGTTAAAAAATTTGAAGATAAATGTAAGTATTAGGAAATCCTGAGTTTGTGAACCCTTGAAAAGAACTTATTTGTACTTACTGCATTTGTCAATCCAGGAACTTAGGGTTTTCTCTTTCTTTTCTTTTTCCCCTTCTCTTTTTACAAATTCTGGAGGCTCTAGGCTCAGTTTAACTATTTTCATTTGGCAGTGCACCAGATTCCAATAGCCCTGAAGTGAGCATGCTGCTGTTGCTTAGCAACTGCTTGTGAAGTCTCGTGGCCATACTGAATTATAAATAGTGTTATGAGCAGAAGTATGATTGAAATTGAGATTGGAAAGAAAGGCATACTCTTTTCTTGTAGAGTCAGTTTGCAGGAGCCTGGCTTATGAAATTGGGAGTATAAACCTCATGAGGAAGATCATAGGGCCTTTGTAAAGTCTTTTAAATTAACATTTGTAAGTCTACTGTTTTGATTCTTAGGATTAAACAGTATAGAATGGAGACAATAGTTCATAGAAACTACAGAACTACAGATGATCATATATGCAGAATACTCATTCATGGTATTTTACTGCCTGTATTTCTTTTTGTATATGTATGTTTGGTTTCATATGTATATATGGTTTACTATATATGACATTCATATATATGGCTATATACAGTGTTTTCTGTTAGACCTAATTATATCATTTTTTTGCAGTGTCTAAAACATTGTCCTGTAGTAATGGTCCTGGATGAGTGCTGGATACATGAACAAAGCCAATCTATTTATATCATTGCTTAAAGGGCAGTACATTTTAGAGTAGGATATATTAAAATGTTATTAGAGAATCAAAATTTGAAGGATCTTTCAAGGTCTTTAACTTTCTTGCATTTCATATGCAAAACTTTAGAACTAAAGATGTAAATTATTTACTCAGTATTTCCACCCTGATTTGTGTTTCTGTATGATATCACTTTGTCTTGTGAATGCATGTATAGCAGCTTTTTATTTTCCTTTTTTTTTGCATTCATATTTCATTGGTTTACACAAAATTTAATTGAATTCCATAATACATAATTAAAATATACAACTGAGTTCCTGAACAAGCCCAGTTTGTGACAAATTTAGATGACAACAAAAAATAATCCGTTAATATATTTCAAAATGAGTGGAGAATATTGACTTTTATTGATAATAATAATTTAGAAGAGAGGGACTAAGTTTTTGAAGTATAGTGTTTTTTGTGGGAAAGGAAAAGAGGATGGGAACATAAAAAGAATTAAGACATGTCATCTACATGTAACAGCTTCCCATGATGAATATAATTGTTATGTACTACAGATGTGTGTATTCTAGTAAAAATAAAGTATGGTTTTTGTGATATTTAAATATTTAAAGACTGTTAGTGGATTGCTTGTTATACATTCTTCAGTAGAATTTTTGTTACGTAAAACCATTCAGTGTTCTTATGTTGTAAGGGCATTGTCTGTAAGCTTTATTTGTGATATTAAGTCCTTACACAATAATTTTTCATGTTAAGTATTAAGTATCAAATGTAAGAATTTATTCCACGTTTTATAACATGTTTTAAAACAGCGCTAAAGAAATTTCTAAGTTAATTTGCTATTTCACCAAAAATTTTTGAGAATGGCAAATGGAAGAAGGTTGGTCATTTCTTAAACCCCATAATTTTATTTTCATCGTTGGACATTAGACTGCAAATTGTAATCTTTGGGAATTAAAATACACTCCAGAGTAAAATTGTAGTATACAAAGAAGTACGCAAGTTAGTGTGCTAAAAAACAGTTTTTTTGACAATTAGATTCTCAAATAATTTCAGAGAAAAGTGGTAGAAAAATGCAGTGCTATTCCAGTTTTGAGAATTTGTAGTTTTGAATTCATTAGAACTGATTCAAGTGCCTCATTCTGAAAAGAGAAGAGCAAGTAAGTACATATTTATGAGAATGTATACATACATGTACATAAACATAAATAAAATAATGTGAGCATAGTATATTACTTGGAAGTGGCCCATTTATTTGGCATAGTGTTTATTTTTCTTTAATTGGCATCTAATAAGAAAAGATGTTAAATTAATATTTTAGGCGATAAAATGTAAGATACACATTTTCCCTAAGAAAGTAAAATGTTGTAACTGGTAGTTTTTACTCTTGTATTCACATCTATTCTAAGATTCATGCTAGTATATTGTTTCTATATTTAGGCTGTTGCCAGGCAGCTTTAAACTTTCTCCTTTTATGGTTACCCAATTTTTAGCTTCCTGATTGGTTATGTCACCTTGCTTTCATTAGCCAACCACAGTGACTATGCAAATTGTATTTCAGTTTTTTGAAAGAACTGGTAAGATGGCTGTAAGAGACTCATTCATTTTGGCATATGCTTATTATTTCAAAGAGAATTTTTCATCATTATGTAATAAACAAATGTGGATTTCTTTTAAAGGAGTGTTTTGTTTTTGAAATAGGAATCAAGCTAAACAAGCTTAGTAAAGATTGAAAAATGCATGTTTAGTGTCAGATTTGGTTTATTTTAATGATGCTATATTTTACCTCTGTTAGGTAATGCATGTGTATATTTTATTACATTTTATATGCGACATGCCAGCATATATTAGTTTACTAGTTTGTTAAAGTGTTACAGATCACTTTCTAAAGAATAGCTTTCCTCATTTAAAAATTATTTTAGTTATCAGTTACATACGTATGTAACACATCATTCTTTTACTCAATATTGAGGGTGTCCTGTGTTTCCAGAACTATGTGGTTTATTGTTACAGTAGCAGACTATGTTTTTGTTCTTTTGTGAAATTACCTCAGAAAACACATCATAGTATCAGCATGTTTAAGATGTTTTCTGACATCTATGCTTTAAATGCACAAAATTTAGTAATTGTATAGTAGATACATGATGTGAGAGGTGCCAAAAATGTTTCATGAAACAGTATGTAAATCTAAGTGTTAGAGTCCATTTATATTGATTATTTTAAAAGAATACCTCTAAAAATACTGGCAAATACAGTAAATGGTGACAGGAGACATACCATATGAATAAAGAAATTATTGATAAGATGTGACAGAGCTATATGAAATTCTAAGTAGTTAAGAAATACATTTTATTCTAAGGCATTTACTACATTGATTATGTATAATGCTTTTTAGGTTTTATGTGTGTGTATATATGTATATGTAATTGAGCCCCAATCTCTTGCATACTAGAGAAGCAGCACGTGACTGAGCTACATCCCCAGCCCAAGGCTTTGGGTTAGACCAGTCTATAATAGAAGAGAATGTATCTCATTTAATACTTTCTGCTCCTTCTGATGAAAGACAGTTAATTGTATCTTCCATTTGCAGAAGACTATTAATAATTATAGTTAGAGATACTTACTAATAGTCTGCTATCCATGTATCATGCTTGGAAGTAACTTTCTTTTTGGCTTGTTTTCTTCTTCCATATTGTGTGTGTTATACACATCTCTGTCATCCTGCAAGATAAGCATACCATAGAATTAAGTTCCATTTAGAACACGGAAAACCAGCGATTGTCTTATCTAAATGAGGACATGGAGAACAATTCTGGTGGTATTTTACTTATACATTTATTTATTTATTTGTGTGTTTGTTTTGTCTTAAGGATTGAACTCAAGACCTTGCACTTGATGGGCTGATGATTGTGCTGTTGAGCTAAATTTCCAGCAATACTCACTTTTATTACTAGTGTAATTACAGATGCACTTACTGACCTAGAAATTTGAATCCTCTAAAGTACAAATCAACACTCAGTTTTCTTAATACCAACCGTCTGTCCTTCAGTATTAGAAGTGTGACCCAATAGAGTAATAGTTTAAAAAAGAAAACACTCCCCTGAAGTTCTATTTCTTTTTAAAAAATAAAAAAGTTTATTGAGATAGGATTTACATATTATACAGACCACCTGTTGAAGCATGATTTATGGCATATTCACAGACTTGTGTAGCTATCATCACAATGTTTAAGCGTTTTTACTATCCTACAAAGAGAAATCCTGTACCCTTTGGCAGTTAACCCTCATTTCTTCCCAAAGCCTCCAGTCCTTAACAGTCACTAAATCTGCTTCCCATCTTCATAGATTTCCCTTCTGTGAACATTGTCTTACAAATGGAATTATTCAATGTGTAACTTTTTGTAACTGGCTTCTTTCCTCCAGCATATATTCAAGCTTCATCCATATTGTTGCATGTATTAGTAATATGTTTCTTTTTTATGACCAAATACTTCCATTGTATTAATATACTACAGTTTTGTTATTCATTAGCTGCTGAATGTTTAGATTTTAAAGTTTTGGCTTAGTAATATTGCTATGAGCATTTGGTGACATACTTTTGCATGAATATATGCTTCACTGCTTTTAGGTGTATTCCTAGAAGAATTCTGAATTGTATGGCAACTTTGTTCACAAAATGCTGGCTTGTTTTCCAAAGCAGCTGCATTTTGTAATCTTACCAGCATTGTATGAAGACTGTAATTTCTCCACATCCTTGCCAAAACTTACTCTCTTTAATTACAATTATCCTCATGAGTGTGAAGGGCTTTTTAATTGTAGTTTGGATTTATATATCCCTGATGAGCATCTTTTCATTTTTATTGCTTCTGGACTATTGTCTTTTTGGTCTGTTTGTAGAAATGTCTGTTCAAGTACTTTGTCCATTGTTTTTTTTTTTTTTTTTTTTTTTTTTTTTTTGAGGGGGAGTACCAGGAATCAAGCTGAGGGACTTGTGCTTGCCAGGTAGGCGCTAGGCCACTGAGCTACAATCCCTGGCTCCATTTGTTCATTTTTTAAAGTAGTTATTTCATTTTTTTATTACTGAAATGTAAAAGTTTTTATCTTAGATACCAGCCTCTTATCAAAGGTGTTTTTTTTTCCCACTGTCTAAATTGTCATTTTACTTTCTTGATGGTCTAGACCAGTGATGGTGAACCTTTTAGAGCTTTCAGTGATAGGAAATAGCCAGCCATGGCATGCGTGCTGTAGGTTTGCCACCACTTGAGACTTTTGCAGCACAAAACTAATTTTGAAGAAATTCAGTTTATTTCCCTTTTGGTTATTTGTTCTCTTTGGGTCATCTTAAAATATTTGCCTTTTCCAAAATTTATGCTTGTGATTACTTCTAAGGAAGTAAGCAAGTTTATGCTTGTGCTTCTAAGATTTGAAGTTTTTAGTTTTTAGGTTTAGATCTTGGATCCATTGAGAGTTAACTTTTGTAAGAGATAGTGATCCAACTTCATTCTTTTCTTGGGGCTATCCAGTTGTCCAAGCATTTTTGTTGAAAATGTTGTTCTTTCCTTATCTGATAGCCTGACAACTCTAACCTATTAAACTAAATGGTGTGTAAATGTTAGGGACTAATACTAATTCATTGATCTGAATCTCTCTCCTTTTACCACACTGGATCTCTGTAGCTTTCTTATAATAAGTTTTGAAAACAGGATGCATGAACCCTCCAGGTTTATTTTTTGAAGGTGGTTTTGGTTATTGTAGGTCCCTTGGATTTCTCTGGTTAATTGATTGATTGATTTGGATCAGCTTGTTAGTTACTTCAAAGGAGTTGGGTCTTGAACCTGTAGCTGTTTTTAGAGATTGACTTCTTAAACAATATTAATATTTTGATTAGTGAGCATGGGATTTTTTCTCTACTGAAGTTTTTCTTTAATTTCTTCCCTGATCTTTTGTAGATTTTATAGTATTGTTTTGTACATCTCTTTCTAAATTTATGATTTTTGAGGCTATCATAAATGGAATTTTCTGTTTTATCTCAGTTTATCTCTCCCCTCCCCTCCCCTTCATTTCCATTCTTCCCTCTTCTTTTCAAAATGATTTCATGGTTTCTTGCTATGTTTTCCCAGATAAGCCTCAACCTTCTGGGCTCGAGCTGAGGACTCTAGAGTAGAGTAGCTGGAAATATAAGATTCAGTCATTTGCAAATGGAGATAATTTTATTTATTTTCTGTAGATTTCTCTTTTTTTGTTGAATTTTGTTTATTTTCAAGTTGAGTGTCATTTATTTTATTTTTCTGCCTAATTATCTTGTGTTATGGTTTGTGTCTAGGTGTCCCCCCAAAACCTCCCGTGGTCATGGGGGTGCGCCTTTTGATGGCAACTGAGTCCAGTGATTGTGATTGGTTCACTGTCTAGTGCTGGGCTTGGCAGTATACTCATACTGTACCTGCCTAGGAGCGGGAAGCCATCATACGATATAAGGGAGGGAAGGAGGCATGCTTTCCCCATTTTTGCTTTTGTTGTTTGCAGCCGCCATATTGCCCCTTAGCTGTGCCACCTTGCCTTGGAGCTAGCTGAGTATGGACTGAGACCTCCACAAACTGTAAGTTAAATAAACATTTCCTTCCTTCATTTTGGTGGTCAAGTATTTTGTCTCAGCAATGCGAGAAAAGTAACCAAGACATCTTGGTTATAACCTTTGATTTTATGATGATTAAAAGTGGCAAGCGCAAACATAATTTCTCTTCAGCATAACCAGGCATTAATAAAAAAGTATGAAATTTGACCTTGTATAGACCATCCCAGTTATCTAGTCTAACTTCTCCAGTTTTTTGATTGAGAAAACTTTTGTTCCTGATGTTAGTTGTAGACTTAAAATGTTAGTTGTAGACTTTTCTTAAATGATATAGGGTTGGGCTCCTGTTTGTCCTGGAGAAGGCTCATTTGTGCTGAAGGCTTTGTTGCTGATTTGAAAAATGGGTCATAGAAGCTCTGATTTCATCAGTGAGTAAACCTGAGGATGAGGTCATAATTTGATGGCATTATTGGATGACAGAAACAGGAAATGGGTCCTGAAAGGAGTGGATCATGGAGACATGATGTTGGAGGCTATATCTGGTTCTTGGCCCCATTCTCTGTAGTTCTTTTGTTTTCTCCCTGCCTCTTGGCTGCTGTAAAATGAATATTTTCCTCCACTATGCCCTTTTGCTATGATATTCTTGCCTTAAATTAAATCATGAGACAATAAATATAAGGATAAACACAATATACAGTGAATGTTTCAACTAAAAAATATTACAGTAAAGATATATTGCCATTAGACCCCCCCAAATACTCCCTCTGCCTTTGAACACACTTATCCTATCGGTTCTACCACTTTCTGAAAGTGTTAATAGTCCTTTTTACAAGATGTGACTGAAAATAGAGGTATCATAGTTATTTTTCTCATTGTTGGGACAAAATACTAGACACTCAGTGCTAAAAGAGTAAAGGTTTATTTTGGCTCACAGTTTGTGGAAGTTTCAGTCCATAGTTGGCTGTCTCCAAGGCAGGGTGGCATGGCAGAGGGGCATCATAGGCAGAAGGCAGCAGCAGCAAGCAGCGGAAGCAGCAGCAGCAGCAGCAGCAAGCCTGCCTCTCCATTTTATCCTGTTCAGGCCATCAGCCTTTTGGGTAGTGCCAGCCACACCCAGGGTGGCCCTTCCCTTATCCATATCATTAATTCCAGTAGCACACCGTAATCCATCACCTTTAAAATGCTCCATCTTTGAGCACATGAGGCTTTGGGGTACTTCTAGATTCAAGCTCTAACTTGAGTACTGTCTGGTGAAAAGGCTGCTAAAAACATCCATCTTATCCATACACCTCATTCACTGTGACTGACAGTTGCAACTTCTAGTGTTTTTTCCTAGAGTCAAAGTAACCATGAACAATAAATGTTTTGCATTAATTCTGGACAACTGGGAAAGCTGTGACAGTGCAACGAAAGACATGAAAGAGGACATCATGCCTAAGCAAGAACTTTAAAAGCTTTTGTATGATGTGTGATCAAAAACAGTGAATGTGGGCCAGGGATTTAGCTCAGCGGCACAACTGCCTGCCTGGCAAGTGTGAGGTATGAGTTTGATTCCTGATAACAGCCCCCCCACTGCAAAAAAAAGAAAAAGAAAAAGAAAATCCAGCCAAACAAAAAACAGTTAATGTTGAAATTTTTAAAAATTACACAATAAAATGCATATTGCTATTAATCCCGCTTAAAATAATCTTTTTGACTCAGATATATTTGTTCCATTTTTCTTGGTACTTTCCGAGGCATTTCATGAGAGCCTTTGGTTATGCTTTTGTGACTTCATGTTCTGAATCAATACGGAATGTTTACCTTTCGTACAGTTACTTTGGGAAGAGCAGATCAGGTAAATAAGGCATATTAGACTATACTGTAATGTTTTTAGGCAGCTGTTTTTTAGTACTTGGCAGCAGCATTTAATACATTATTAAATCATATCTCATGGAGGCTTGTCATCAAAAAAGACTGCAGAACTTCTTCAGAAAGGGACAAGAATGATGGGATAGGTATGTTCTAAGCTAGGGAGAATATTTTGAGAGGCATTAATGGTAGTGTGTCTTTTATTGTGATAGATTTTTTAAAAATGGAAGAGCACAGTAATTTTTGATCAGCCCTTGTGTTTACTCTTCCTATTGTCTTTTTTTTCCTCTGCCATAAGACTTAGTGGGTGAGTGGGTAGCGAATGCTTCTTCAGCATTTATTGTAGAATGACAATGTTGTTTACCATCCAATGAAATTTGGTGTTTTTACTGTTGTTTCTGCATTACCACCTAATAAAACTCAATGGTAGAGGGAAGTAAGCTCTCTACTTTTTTCCTGAGGCTGGATTAATAAGAAAAGCTTTCCCTTGACATTTGAAGTATTTATAACTTCCAGCTTTTTCATAAAGCATTTTGGGTGTTTTGAATTGCCCAAGCAAATTCAAAGCGCATATATTTGGAAAAATGATTTCTTAAATTCCTGAGGAAATAACTCTATTCCTTACTTAGCTGGTGATGGAGTTGGGTAAGCGAATGGGTAAAGGAACAGGTGTTGTAATTTGATCAATGTATTCTAAAGTGTTTACATCATATCTGTTTTAATTTGTCCATATAATGGAATGATCCCCAAAATACTTTTGAAGAAAAGTATCTTTTTCCTTCAGGTAGTAGATTACCCTACAGTTTCTCACCTCATAGCAGTGAATGCAATAGAAAGTTGACCATCATGGTTTTGATGTAACCATAATTTCTTTTTTTTTTTAATTTTATTTAAAAGGAAAAAGAGAAAAAACAAAACAAAGCGGTATAAGAGTACAATACAGAACTACAAAAAAAAAAAAAAAAAAAACCCAAAAACAGTAAGAAATCACCAGTTAATAGATTACACATTATCATCTTAGAGATAGTTGCTCAAGTCACAGTATCAAAGCATACAAAGTGGACATTCAAACAGTGAGACTGTAAACAGTTGTATTCAATGATCCAACCAAAAACATTAATATGGTCATCTGTTTAACATCCCTAAACACACTTGCAGTTGTATCCTTTAGAGCACTTTTTTCCCCTCTCTTTTTTACAACAAAATTTACACATTTTGGGTTTTATTACTCCTTAGTTCTTATTACTTTTTTTTTGGAAGAGAATAAAGTCAAATATGGCAAAACAAAGCGGTCAGTCAAAACCAAGGATAGACATAGTACATGATGTAAAAACAGAGTAAAAGGTTATCAACAATGGTTACCATAATGCCTCTTGCTTCCTTAAAAAGAATTGTCTATCTCATTAGGTATTATAAAGTTGAACAAAACAGTAGAGAACAAGACCAATAAAACCTAAACATTGTAAACATTACAGGACTTCCAAAGGAGATAATAGTCAAATCAGAATGGGCATCTCAGTGAATCTTATTGCCTTCAAAGTAGTTGCCTATACCCTCAAACTTGTTACTATCATACAGAACGGAACAGTCTAATCAGTCAAAACAAGATAGTGGGAGTATTATAGGACTTCAAATCAAGTTAATAGGAAATAAAAAAAAGTTATTATAATATATTCTGCTAATTTTTAAAAATTTTCCCCTTAATTAAAAAATCATAAAAAATAACTAAATAATTTTTTTAATGAATAAGGGAGAGATTTAGATAAAAGAGGACATAACAACATAACAATACAGGTCAAAGCATGACTGTTTCTGCAACCTAGTGCTTCACCACCAAATAACCCGACTTAATAGTGGTTACCATAATGTCTGTCTTTTTCCTTGAAATATTTGAATATAACTTCATATACTATAGCTTCAAATATTTCCATATCAAGCAGCCCAGAATAAAGCCATTCCAATTAATAAGTGAAAACTTTATAAGGCTTCAAGGTCACATAATGGAGAATCATGATTACCACATACTTTTATCTATTTGAATCATTACTTACATTAGGGAAACTATTCGGTATTCACACATGTGAGATTGATTTATTTCACTTATGAGTATGGTCTCAAGCTGCGCCCATTTATTGATAAATATGTCAATGTGATCCTTCTTTATAGCTGAGTAATACTCCATTGTATAGAAATACCATAATTTCAAGAGCATGATTTGGTCCTACTTTGTTTAAAGAATTGTTGGTAGAGATAAATTTTTGTTTGTTTGTTTAGGGTTATTTTTAAAAGTTTAGTTTGAAGATATTCCATTCCACATTGTAATGTCTGAGCTAAAACCACTTGAGTGAGACCAGGCAGAGAACTTATTTGTTGAGGGGTTAAGTATTTTGTTCACTCAATATTTTATTGAATTTGTGACTAACCAGTATATAAGAAATATCTTTCAGGTTTTCTTTTTTATTAACTGAGAAAAAAATCAATTTTATTTTCAATGCTGAATATCAGAACATTTGAGTCCTTGATTTTTGTAATGGAACAGTTTTTCAGCTCCAACAATCTTCAGAATTAATGAGGGTTTAATTTTTAAAAGTTTGCAAAGCCAAGGTATCATCCAATACACAAGATAAAGATGATGAGAAGATATATTACTATATGATATCAGGATCACTAGAGACTGGGGAGCCTGGCCACTTACTGTCATTAAGGTCCCTCATTTCTATTCCTCTCCTATTCCCTTTTTTGTTTGTGAAGATGTTAGAAAGCTACTCACAGTGCTGTAATGCCAGTTGAGAGAAAAATCATACCCTAGTATAGTATTGGCAAATCGATAGCACATGTGTTGTTTTTCTTTTAAGGCAAAAGATGCTAATGTAATGTAGAAGTTGTTTTTTCTAAACTAAAACCTTAGTATTTAGGTTTAATTGCAGTGTTGGCACTTTATAATAGAGTTTTGGGTTGCATGTTGGCACTCAGTTGCTAAAAGGTTCATGATAATTGGCCAACTAGAAATGAAGAATTAGGAACTACAGGATGCTATGGATCCTTAAGTAATAAATATTAGCAGGTGCTTTGAGTAACCAGGAAACAAAGAACATGTGAACATGATGAAAGTCATTGTGGGATTTTAACAGAACTAGTGAAGGTAGGTATTATATTTCATTAAAACTGTAAAAAAAAAATTAGATTTTAAACAAAAATGACAAGTTATATAGTATTTGTGCGTCAGGTCAAATTGGGTGAACCATGGCACTATTGGGTTTGTTAGTCCAGTTCAGTGGCAATAAACAGTGTTGCCATTCGCTGTAGACCACAGATTTTATTTTTAGTAATATTGTAAATTCTCAAGCAAAATTTATCAGGTCAAGATAAAAATGTAGTTCTTAATCAAGAATTGAGCTTCTTAAAGAATCCAGCAGCAGCCAGAGGAATTCCTCCTTGTAAGAGGAATCATCAGTGATGATTAACAGTTGTACTTTTTTTTTTTGTATCTTGGTACCAGGGATCGAACTCACGAACATGCACTTGCAAGGCAGGCAGGCGCTTATGCCGCTGAGCTAAATCCCCATTCCAACAGTCGTATTTTTAAAGAGGTTTGGAATCGTCAGTGATTATTAACATGATTATTTAAGAATAGGTCATTATTAGTCATATCTATTGATTCGTGTTTTGCTAAGCCAGGTAAAGAAAAAAGTTTGAATAAAAATTATTTTCAGTATCCCTCTCAGAAAATTATACTATTTTCAGTGGATGAACATAATTGGAGTGCCTTTGTCAAAAATAGAAGCGTGTACATTCACTTAAATGGTTTAGCTTAATGTTTTCAAAATTTTTGCTTAATTTTATTATACTTTATCAGATATTTAATTTATACTTTATCAGATCACTTTAAATAATAAAGTATTTTGTGTGCATGCATTTTGATAGAATAATCTTGGTAGTACCTAGTTTTTAAGGCTGTTTGGAAAGCCTTTCTTACTTAAAGTAAGAAAAAAAAATCATACCATAAACCTGCCATTCAAACACAGCCCCTTAATTTATAGTACAAATGTTTCAATTTCATTATTCACTTTTATTTTTACACTCTTGGATTCTTGGTAGAGCACTTGCCCTCATCTGCTTCCCTTGTTGCTGGGCAAGGTTTGTGTTGCTAATGTCTGATTGGCTTTTGACAAGTGCGGCTTTGAGCCAATAAGACAGTGAATTTCAGTTCCCTTGCAGGACAGAAGCATTGAAGCAGCTGTTGATTTATTTTTCCTGTGGGGAGGTTATATAAACTAAGAGTATGGCTGCAGCAAGCTCCCTCTTGGGTATGTCTGAAAAATTACAAGGTCTATCTGTAATGAAGGGGGTGGGGAATAATGGGGTTTGCTGGGAAAAAAAAAAAAAACCAACAAAAAAACAGCCGTTTACCAAGCAAATTTAATACACAGTGATTTTGAGAAAAAATTTCTATTTCATTTCATGATACTTTATTAAAAATTTGTAAAATTTTATGTGGATATTTACTTTATAATCCATGCTTCTTTAATTGCTTCAGAAGGAAAGCTCATATCACTTTTTATAACCTGGTATGAAAAGCAGTTAAGAAGAAAAGGATGTAGTTAATTATATTTAAATCACTTAAAATAAGTAAGGATCAGACATTTTAATCTCATTTTATGAATAAACTGAATCAGTTCAGTGCATTAGACAACACAGTATTTTACCAGGCTTTTCATGGAAGTCCTTTGAGTTTAGAAAACTGTTAAGTTTTGGACCTTGAAATGTCTAATAGTGGTAGGTAGGTATGAAAATTATGTTAATTGTGTAATTTTAGGGTTTTTATGGAGAATTTTAGTTTTAAATGTTTTATAAATGTAAGAACTATGAATTTTAAAAAATTACATTTGAATTTGGCAGATTCAAACTTATTGTTCTTAGGTATTATCCATGATCACTCATTCCTCAGGTACGAAATTTATATTTCTAAACACATTCTGATATATCTGTTAAAGCAAGATAAAGTAGCATAAAAGATATAAATTGTATTTATTTGTATTGTACATTTAATGCATATGCTGTGGATTTGGGATTTTATGCAAACTGTGTTCTAGATTGCGTACTTAAGACAAAGAACCACACTGAAGTATTTCAGATACAGTTTTTTAACTGTGTTTCTCAAACCTTCTTGTCCGCCTCCTGTTGCTGGGCAGGAATCAGAATGCTGGCATCTCATTGGCTGAGTTTGTGAGCAGCTCTTGAACAGCCACTTAAATTCTTGAGCTTTTTGAGCAGACAGATTGTAGGCTAAGACAAAACAGCTTCCCTTATTTGTTTCATAGCTATGAGCTTTTTGCTAGAAAGAAGAATGAAAAGAGTGGGTGGAGAAGGATGAAGCAGAGAAGAAAATGTTTTCACTTGAAGTGGCTCGTTGGGCTTTCCTTAGAAATAATTTACCAAAAATTTACAAGTCAGAGACATATTTGCAGGTAACACACCCTTCTCTGGTTATTCAAATACAAAGTCCTGTTGAAAAGATTTAGTTAATGATAGTATTTCCCCAAAGCTCTAGAATCTGAATATATACTATGTTTTTCATGAAAAAAGTACTAGTTCATCACATTTGCAGTTGCTTCTAAAGATGGCATATTTTCTTGCTGAAAATATAAATGCCATTTCTGCGAAAACAAGTTACAACCATGCGAAAGCTTCATGATTCTAGTAGTGCCACCTTAAAAAGTAACATTTTGCAGAAATTTTATAAATGGCATCTGAGATCTAGGTGACAGTGTTTAAAATGATCTGTAGATAGGTCTTATTCTGGTAACATAGCCACGGAGACTTATTTTCAGGTAATTTACCCTTCTTGGATGCATATCTTTCTAAAATGTGCTTTGCTTATGCAAAATAGACTTCTAAATGCAGATTGTTCATTGGTTTACACAAATATGGCTGAACTAGTTTGAACTGGTTGCTTATGCTACTTCCGTATTTCGTCAGTTTTTATACTTAGAACCCATAAAAGATTTAGTAAATGGCTATAGTGTGCTCCCTTGTGGGTATGGATGGTAGTTATTCTGTTGTTACTTTTTTTGCAGTGCTTTTATGATTTCTGAACTTAAATGATTTATTGTCAAAACCAGCTTATCTTGGATATTTATTTTTATTAAATATTATTTTGCAATGGCAGTATTAAACGTGAGATTTACATGTTGGATATTCTAAGATAAAAAATACCTCAAGTGTTAGAGAAATTTATCTAAGACCCATTTATGCCTAAAAACATTATAGTCAATAACATTTATTTAGTGCTTACTACATTTTAAATGCTTAACAATAGTTAATGTTAATTAGTTAAATCTCAGTCTTTGTCATAACCTCTGTGGCAAGTACTGATACTACTTTCTTTTTAAGGGAACTAAAACTAAGAAATTGAAATACTAGATTACTTACTCAGTGTTACGCATTAAAATGCCTGAGAGAACTGGAATTTAAATCTATGAATTTATGTTGTAGAAGGTTTTTTAAAGGAAAAAACTATTTGGAAATATTTAAAAGTTAACTTAATATAAATGTAATTATTTTATATGTCGAGTCAGCAAGGAAAATGACAAGAAAATTTTTATTGCATCTTCTTTGCAGAAACAGTTTGCAGTTAATGTGACTTTGGAATGGGAAAGCAAAAACCTTGAAGTTGAAATTCTAGGCTACAATTAATAATTCCTTAATGTCCATAATAATTTTGCATTATAATTTTATTCAGTTCCATAGTTTAAATAAAAAGAGTAAGAAGATGAAGAAATATGTTATTCACTTAAATTGAGAGACTGTGTGATCACAGTCTAGAAACTAACAAAAGGATAGATTCTTAAGCTTTTTGATCTCTAGCAAATAGGCCAGGCCTGTTGTTTAATGTCTATTAGCGAAAGGCCACCGTAAACATACTTATTGAATAAGTCCCATTTACTATTTATTGCAGGGAGGGAAGAATGCTCATTTTGGGAAACTATAATGTACATTAGTGAGGATGTTAGAACAAAGCCCAATATAGATTTTATTCATTGTATAGATTGGGTTCTTTGGGGAAGAATTTTGGGGAAATAAATCCTCAGTTTGGATTGAGTAACTAGAAACTACATATGTTAATACATTTTATCTATATAGGGAATCATTGGCAAGGAAAAACTGTAATTGATAGAGTAATAGCTGTCTCTCATTTAGGAATGTGGGCGTGTTTGGTATTTTGTGACCTTATCTGAATTGACCACATTGTGACATGGTTGTATGTCCTTTAGTTATGTGGCTTACCTACAAGCATCAGATCAGTTTTTTAAAGACAGGCCTATCAGTGAGCATCGTATCAGAAGCTGTCCCCTGAGCCCAACCATAACAGTTATATCCTGCTATCATTACAATGAGTAATGGTGATAAGAAGTGGATAGCAGTGTAAAAGCAGTATTCTTACCTTTTTTACATCTTAGTTCTTAAAAGACTTGTTTTATTCCACTGTTGACTGACGTGACGTTTTCTTTTTCCAGGAACCACTAGATCTTTGTTTTCTTTTACTTGCTTCATTGCACTGTCCACGAGATAACATAGAAATGGTGCTACAGAACACCTTGTCTTGGCCTGATATTTCACCACGAATGACACCTGTAGTTTTCTGTGTAAATATGCTTATTAGATTTGAGTTTCTGGGCTTAGTTTTTGGAAAATTTAATTATGAGTCAATTTTGAATTTTTCAAATGAATATTCTGTATCTACTGAGAGAATTCTTTCATTCTGTTTAGTGGTCAGTTAAATGTATACACATCACATAAATATATAAACAGCAAATTTACTGGGAGATTGTGAGTGCAAGCAAATCCAGGTTTCACAGTGAATTTGAGGCCAGCCTTGGTGAGAGAGAGAGCCTGTCTCAAAAAATCAAACCAAAGACACCCCTCCCCACCCCTATCATGCTGGGTTATGGCCCACTTGCTACCTTTTATTTTAATTACATCTATTGTGATCAGAGCACATTTTGAGGTACTGGAATTTAGGATTTACTTCCAGGGATGAGTGATTGCACTATTCATCCAGTAATCCAGTACAAGACATTCATTTAGATTAGGCAAACCAAATTCATCATTCAGTTACTGTGGTGGGCATGAAATAAAGTTGCATGACTTGCTCACAATCAATATTGATTGATTTCTGGGTATGAGAGCAACCTTACATTTTTAAAACTGCATTTCAGTTGATTATAATGTGTTAACTTTTACATTTATTTTTTATCGCTGCTGGGGATCGAACTCACGATCGCCTGCTTGCAAGTCAGGTGCTTTATGCCGCTGAGCTAAATCCCCAGCCCCTTAACTTTTAAATAAACCTATTGCTAACTAACAGATGAAAGAAGATACCACAGTGCACTTATTTTAGTAGGATAATGGAGTTATAAAGCATCAGAATGTGAGCTGCAGCTAAAGAAGCTCTTAGAAATTTATAGTTTTATGTTTGTCTATTACAAAAGAGTAATGATTAAAAACTAATGATTAAACTTGAATCTCAAGGAGAAAGATGGTAAATCTAACCCATTCAAGAAAGTGAGAGAAAAAAAAGTTAGGAGAGAAACCAGTTAAACTAGAAAGCAAATATAAAACAAATACCAACCAAGATAAAAGTTCACTTTTTTTTTTTTTTTTTTGAGACAGGATTTTACTCTTAATTCAAGCTAGCCTTAAGCTCACTGTGTAATCTAGGCTGACCTCAAATTCATGGCAGTCTACCTACTTCAGTCTCCTAGAGTGTACCACCACACCTGGAAGAAGTTCATTCTTTGAAAAAATAGAATTATCAAAGTGTCTAACTAAATTTACCAACAGAACACATTATAATATATGTATTTTTTATCCTTTTAATAATTTAGTTTTGTATTTTTGAGACACAGTTTTGCTGTGGAATTCAGGCTAACCTTGAACTGACTGTGTAACACAGGTTGGCCTTGAACTTGTGACGATCCTTCTGCCTCAGACTCCTGAGTGCTGGGATTACAGCAGTGTACTTAGCAGCCATCTCTTATTTTATCCCAAAGCCTCTAACATTAAATTATCTATAATTTACTTTTTAGTTCTGTAGATTAGCCTGTTCTTGACATACAGTATAAATGATACCATTCAGTATGTGATCTTTTATGACTGATTTCTTTCTTCCATCATGTTTTCAAGGTTCACTTACGTTGTATCACATATCAGTACTCTCTTCCTTCTATAGCTGTATAATAGTCCAGTGTATGGACATACCATAGTTTATTAGTCTTTGTTGTTTACTGAATGTTTGGATTGTTTTCAGTTTGGGCTGTTACGAGTATTGTTTTGATGAGCACTTGTGTACGTGTTTTTGCATGGACATACTTTGTTTTATTTTGGGTGGATTTCCAGAAGTGGAACTGCTGAGTCATATACTGAGGAACTGCCTGTTTTCCAAAGCACCTTGTACCATTTTATAGAACACGAGCATACTATGAAAATTCAGTTGCTCTATGTCTTGGGTAGCACTTAATATTCTCTTCAATATATCTGTAATGTTACGTGTGAAGTGTTTTCTCATTGTGGTTTAATTTTCATTTTCCTAATGATATGATATTAAGCATCTCTTCATGTTGCTTTCTCTGTAGAAATGTCTATTCAAGTCCTTTACCCAGTTTTAGACTGGGTTACAGTACTTGGTTTTTAAAAAATTGAGTTGTAACCTTATTTCTATGCACATATATTGTATAAACAGTTTTCATATATATTCTAAATACAAGTCTCTTACCAGATATGTAACATGCAAATATTTTCCCTCATTGTGCGAGTTGTCTTCATTTTCTTTTTTAATTAAAATCAGTTTACTTATTTAGTGTGTGTATGTATATATGTGTTGGTGTATGTATGGGGGATGGTGGTTCCTGGAGCTTGAACCCAGGGCCTTGGATATGGCAAGCAAGCATTCTAGTCCTAAACTACCTTACTAGCCCTTTATTTATTTAGCGAGAGAATTTCCCTAAATTGCCCAGCCTAACCTTCAGCTGACATGTTTGTGGCCAGGCTGGCTTAAAATTTTAATCAACAAGTAATGTTTTCATTTTCTTGAAGATACTCTCTTGTTAAAATTGTGTTGATATACTAGGTATAGTTGTAAATGTAAACTTCAATTGAATGTACCTTGATTCTTTCTTACCTTTATGCTTCTTTTCTAGCCTCTTAATGTTTTATTCTCACACTTTTATTTTTCTGCCTGATTTTCTTATTTATGCTCCATTGAGTCCCCAGGGAATGAAAACTGGTCCTTTTTGGTTTGGAATGTTCATAGTAATTGATTTTCTAATATGAACTATTCCCATTATCATGTTCATATTATGTAAATAATTAAATACACATGGATTATTAAGTTCTTTTATGTCATTTCAGAATTACATGGCAAGTGCTGTTTGCTGCTCTTGTAAGAGCAATTCTGTAATTAAGTGATTTCTGTTTTAATTATTAAACTCTTTCTTTTTTAAAAGATTCGATATGGATAGTGTAGAAGAACCTCAGAAAAAAATCTTTAAGGCTCGAAAAACAATGAGAGTGAGTGATCGGCAACAACTTGAAGCAGTATATAAAGTCAAAGAAGAACTATTGAAAACTGATGTTAAGCTTTTAAATGGTAGCCATGAAAATGGAGATTTGGACCCAACCTCTCCTTTGGAAAATATAGACTACATTAAAGATAAGGAAGAAGTTAATGGCATTGAAGATACTTGTTTTGGTTCTGAAGAGAGTAAAACAGAATTGAAAGAAAAGTCCTGTATTCTGCACGTTAATGTAAAAAACAAGCAAGATGATGATTTAAATGAGCCTTTGTCTCCAAATAAAATAACTCCTGAACCAGCCTCTAAACTAACCCCTGAGCCAGCTTCTGGTGATTTGTCCTCTAGTGAGCTGGCTGCTGGAGATCCAGCCTCTGGTGATTCCACTTCTGGTGATCCCATTACCAGTGCAGCATCCTCTGGTGATCCGGCTTCTGCAGAACTTAGCTCTAGTGATCCTGCCGCTGGTGATTCTGTCTCTGGTGAACTAGTTTCTAGTGAACCTGATTCTGATGAACCAGTTTCTAGTGAAAGAGCCTCTGGTGAACCAGCTTCTGGTAATTGTGCCTCTGATAATCTATCCTCTGGTGATCCAGTTTCTGGTGATCCACCCTCTGTTGATCCTTCTTGTAGTGAATTGGCCTCTAATGAGTTGCCCTCTGGTGAGGTGGCCCCTGATGATCTGGCCTCTGCTGAACTGGCCTCTTGTGATCTGGCCTCTGGTGAACTGGGCTCTAGTGAACTGACTTCTGAATCTGCTTTTGATCCCATCTTTGAACCAAGTTCTGCACCAGTTTGTGAACCAGTTCTTGAAACTGACAGTACAGAACAAAGTTGCAATAAAGATAATTTTCTTGAAAAAAATGAGAATGATGAAACTTCAGGCCAAATTCAGAATAAGGACTCAGTTGATGAGAAAAAGAAAGCTGTTAGTAATATTGATGGTAATGAAGAAACTCCAGAAACAGAAGATACAATGATTTGCTCAGGTCTGTCCTCTGAAAATGAAAAGAAGGAAGAAGATCCTATCACAGAACTTGCTCTTAGAGAAGAGGCTATATCTAGCAGTATGGAAATTGACCAAGGTGAAAAGAATGAAGATGAAAATTCTTCAGACCTTGTGGAAACCATTAGTGAAAATGTACAAAGTGACAAAAATGAGACTGTCTTAGAAAACACTGATTCTATGGAGACAGATGAAATTATTCCTATTTTGGAAAAACTTGCACCTGCTGAGGATGAACTTACCTGCTTTTCTAAAACTTCTCTCCTTCCAATTGATGAGACAAATCCCGATTTGGAAGAGAAAATGGAAATTTCATTTGGTTCACCATCTAAACAAGAAAGTAGTGAAAGTTTGCCTAAAGAAGCCTTTTTGGTCCTTTCTGATGAAGAGGATATTTCATGTGAGAAAGATGAGTCAGAAGTTGTATCACAAAATGAAACATGTTCTTCAGGTTAGTAGGTTATTTAAATTTTAAAGAATTTTTTTATCAGCTTTAATTAACTGTTCAATAAATACCTTTGCATAAAATTTTTTTTAAGTTGAAGAAGTAGAGAGTGTTATGACTATACAGAAAGATATTTTAACTTTATTGATTCTTAACCTCATAATTAGCATTCAGAGTTACAAAATACCTTCTCTGAGTAACATTTTACTAAGTGCTAAGAAAGGAGATAAGTAGAAAATACAGCCTGTGTGCATAAAGAACTTTTTGACTAGGAACAGATAAGAGGGATTTATATAATACTGTGATAGCAATTTAAGTCAATACATAATTGATTGCATATCCCGCAGTTGTTGTTTCTTGTCTTTGTTTGTAGCAAACAAAATTATTTTTCAAATAATCTCTACAATCAAATCTCATTTTTAAAATTTTGGGGGGTTCTGGTAAATGATATTACCATTGTTAGAAACCAGAAACCTTTAACCCTGAGTGTATGTTCCATAAAGACTTTATTCATTTGTTTCTTCTTTACTCTTGAGTCTATCCAGTCTGTTCTTTCATTTCTTGGATGGCCTGCCTCTTTTTCATGAGGTTCCTATTACCTTTAGGTTAATTCTAAGCTCCTTATATGAACATAAATGTGATTTCATCAGTATCTGCCTCTCATCTCATCTCTTACATTATTTTGTATAAGTATATGAAAATGAAAAACCTTTCTTGGTCAAACCAAAGCGTAATTCCTGTGTGATATTTCCTTAGTCCCCTTGAGATTAGCATAGATTACCTTTGTGACATTCTCTCAGATTTAGAATAAGTAAGAGGAAGAGAGAATTACTGTTACGCAACAGCATGTCTGCTGGAAAATCTAGGTTGTTGAAAGTAAAAATAAGGAGGTAGGCTTAGTAGAAAAAGCAGAAAAATTTTTTCCCAGTATATAATACTAGCATTTAGAGGTAAAGGTGTTTTTTTCTTATTAAAAGATAGTTTTGCTCTCTAAAGAACATTTATCAAGCCTATTGAGAGACAGACCAGGCCCTTTTGGCTTTTCTTGGGGGGAGGAGTGTGAGGGATCAAACTCCCTTGTGCTTGGTAGGCAGGCGCTTGTGCCATGAGCTAAAACCCCAGCCCAACACTGTTACCATAATAGGGGTTATTTTTAAATAAAGTGGTTATTGCATTTAGGATAGCCTCTTCACTTCCTTATGCATTATCCTGTAACTATTAAAATAACTTCATTCTACCTTCTACAAAATACTAGTTTCAAATTGACTATTAGTTTGTAGTATTTCAGTAATTGTCACAGCTATTTATGGTAGTTTTAATAATTGAATGTAAGAGAATCTCTGCTTTATAATATTGTATTCACATTTTATTAATCTTATTACTGCAGTTACTAAGTAAGATTGCTTGTTTTAAAAGCCATAATATTAACCAGACATGGTGGCCCATGACTATAATCCTAGCGCTTAGGAGGCTGAGGTAAGAGTGAATTCAAGACAGCTGAAACTACATAGTCTCAAAAACAAAACATAACAAAAAACAAACCTTAATATTATTGTTCCATGTTGAGTTTACTGTGAGTTACAGAACAGTTGAATGTCAACTTGGTCATTCAATTCTGTCAGTTGATGTTGCTATTTTTTCACAAAATTTTGCATTTTGAGACTCTGGTTTTATTAAACGTTAGTTTAGTAACTGATTGCCAAAACTGTAAATTAATGAACTGTTGTGAATTCCAGTAGACGAAAAATTTTCCTTTTCTATTTTTATTCTAGCAGAAGTAGAGAGGAATGAAAAGGACCTCAAACCTGAGCAAGAAGAGCAAGTGACAGATGAAGATGAAAGGCCTTCTGAGAAAAGTATGCATGTACAAACACACTTGAAGTAGCCTGAGAAATAATCCATTGTTTCCAGTTTTAGGGCCACTGAGTATCGATCCATTTCTGTGCGTGAGGTGATTTATAAAAACTTGCAGTTTAAAATCTAATTAACTCATTTCAAAAGATGACTGCCTCAAGTACCCTCGAATGTATTGGAATATAGTTTAATGTTTTTAAAATTTTATTTATATTTTTTGATTGACTTAGGCTCACAATTTAAGGTATCTGTTTTGAGAGAAACTTATAGCTTTGTTTAACTTACAAGACTAGGAATTTTGTCTGGGCTGATATAAATAAGTGATAGTGTATGTTTCACTTAAGAGCTCCACAGAAAGGGAAAGGATAGGCCTGAGTGTTGTTAGGGTGATAGGAAGATCACTGGACAAGCTATCAGGACCCTTGAGTTCTGTAATTCTCCCTGTCATCTTGCTCTGTAAGTATTACTATAGCTAAGTTATTATAAGAGAAGTTACAGATCAAACTGACATTTCAAAAACAGGCACAAAGGTATGGGTATGGTTATATAAGAGAATATGCTTTTCAGGGCTTTGGGGATTTTAGTGCTTGAAGTTTTTTATATATTGAATAAAACCAGAAAAGATTTGCTTATGATCTTATGAAATGTTAATATGATTTGAAATAGCAGTTTTGTAAAGTGAAGATTTCTGAATGTTCACTTTTTACTTTCTGTAATGACATTCGTTACTTTTTATATATTTGGAATTTTTAAAGGTAACTTAAGAATTTTACAGTATTAGTTTTTTTTTTGCAGTATTGTTATTTTGTTAATAAGAATTTTTCCTATATTTACTGAGGAGATATAGTTCAAATTATGTACAGTTGATGGAAGTCTATGTATGAGAATGATTATTGTATTTTGTTGGAGGATTCATTTGCGCTATAAAATTTAGTAATGGGAAAGAATATGAGATGATATGTACCATCCCCTCTCCTTCCTTCCCTTTCCTTCCTCTCTCCTGTTCTTCTTTCCTCTCCCATCCAAATACAGCTCCTCACTTCCTAGGTTCAGTCCCTACTACTACCAAAAGAGAGGAAAAGCCTTTTTATTTGTTTTATTTTGAGACAGAATATTACTACATTGCCCAGGCTGTCTTTGATCTTGGGCTCCTCCTGCCTCAGCCTCCTGAGTAATTGGGCTTGCAGGTGTGTACCACTGCACTTAACTAATTTTCCATTTTAATATGAAAATTTCATGTTCTATATTTATTGTGTGTGTTGTTTAGACATTATAATGGTTTTAGAGTACTGAAAATCATTTCAGATTTAAAGCTAAAAACAGTATACTTGTTTTTCTGAGCCCCCAAACTCCAAAATAATTAATTGAGAATGCTGTTATAATAGATAAAAACAGTATTTTACCCAGTGTGGAGAAGAGGCACAAAAATTTTGAGTAAAAGCACCTGGCTAATCATTGTGGTTTTTATTTTCAGATGAATTTCTTGGAAGAAAGCGTTCTAAATCAGAAGACATGGATAATGTACAGTCTAAACGTCGTCGTCAATATATTGAAGAGGAATATGAGGCAGAATTTCAAGTAAAGATTACAGCCAAAGGAGACATTAACCAGAAGCTTCAAAAGGTGTTGGAAATAATTAAAAGCTATGTTATTAAATAAAAATTACCACTGTCTTTATTCCTCTAGGTTTTTGGCATTATAGTATTCTGTTTTACTGACACCAGGTTTCCCACCAAAAGATAATTTGAAGAAAGTAGCTGAGCTTAAGACATAATGTGATTATCGTTAATAACTTAACTTCACAATTCCTCTAAACTGTTTTTGGCCACATGATTTATTTGGAGAAGGTAACTGATTTTCAAAGTGGAAGGGAGACATAATGATACATCTTGGTTTTGTTGTGTAACAAAATTGAACTGTTGTTTGAACTTTCTCTTTTTTTTCTTCCTATGTTCAACTTCATAGTGAAAAACATCAGGGTTTTGCATGTTGGTACTTTAATCTTCATAAAGTAATTTCATGATACAAGTTTGGTTCTAATTGCTATGTACTTTATGGTTAATATTAAAAATGGTGGGGCAAGGACTTTAAAAGGACTAGCAGTAGGATGCATATGCAAAGATTTTGGAAACCTCTCTTGATGTCTTTTAGGCTAGAGATAGAAATAATGAAAATATGCAGGATTTTATATATTTTGAGACTGTGCACATACATCACTATAGTAAGTGACTTGAAGGGATGCATGTGAAACTTGATTTTGCAAAGTTGTATATGTTTAATGGTGAAATTGTATTATGAAGGTTTTTTTTTTAAAACAGTAGGGACTGAATCCTGGGCCTTTGCACTGAGCTACATTCCCAGATCTTTTAACATATTTTACTTTAAGACAGGATCTGATAAAATTGCTAAATTTTGTAGTATGTGCTGGAACTTAGGATCCTTTTGCCTTAGCCTCCAGAGTGCTGGCGTTTTGGGATACATCAACATACCCATACTATAATCAAGGTTCTTCCGTTAAGATATAGTACAAATACTTATGCTTCCTAGAAATAAGAGTGAAGTGATAAAAGTGTCCTCCATTCCTGTACATTTTCTTTTCTTTTATATATAGAGATAATATTGCTTCTTTAGTCCTATACTTGTATAGATACATGAAAAAATTTTGAAAACTTTTATGTGTATTCTGAATTTTCTTCTTTAGATCATTGTTAACTCAGGTAATGGTTCTTGGATATATGCCAGTATCTCATTTATTGTGAGTCCCATCATGAGATGGAAATTTTGTGTACTTAGAAATGTTTTATGGAGTGTAACATTCTTAGTATATCTTATAAAATATCAGTCTATAACATTAGAAAATTGGAAAACCAGTTCCTTAACCAATTTCCTGTAAGTAGTTTGAATGTGGTAAGACAGTATGGGAAGAAAACAGTAAAATTTGAAATTCTTTTCAAATTTTTACTCTCTGGAAATTTGTAGCATATACTACTCTCGATATATAAAATTTCTGTAGATACCATAGGTTTATGGGTTATATTTATTAAAGTAAGCATGTTTTATTTATTTAATGCATTGCTATCTTAATACTATTGATATTGTCTTTTTTTTTTTTTTTTTTTGTCTTTTTGAGACAGAGTGTCGATATGCAGTTCAGGCTGGCCTTGAGCTCACTTTGTAGCCCAGGCTGGTCTTGAACTTGCAACGATCCTCCTGCCTCAGCCTCCTGAGGCTGGGATTACAGGCGTGAGCCACCACGCCCGACTTAATACTGTCTTTTTACTTGCTGAGTTGCCCTTGTATAACTAAGGAATATGTATTTCTTTAGGTTATGCAGTGGTTGCTGGAAGAAAAATTGTGTGCACTGCAGTGTGCTGTTTTTGATAAGACTTTAGCAGAACTGAAATCTCGTGTGGAAAAGATCGAATGTAACAAGAGGCACAAAACAGTTCTTACTGAACTACAGGTTTGTATGCTGACTTTGATCATATTGCCATGTATCATTTTTATAATTTATTCCTTGGTTTTTCTCAAAGTTAATTATAATGTTCGTTTAAATTCTAAGTATTGAAAGTAAAAAGAATTTTTATATTAGTTTCATAGGACTGCTTAAAAGTAGTACATGAACAGAGTGGTTCATCAACCGAAATGTATTATTATCTCTTAGTTGATGAGGATCAAAGTGTAAGAAAAAGGAGTTTGGAAGATTGATTTTTTTTTTTTTTTTTTGAAAACTGATGGTATGAAGAGGACTCTGTTCCATGCCTCTTGTAGTTTCGGTTGGTTTGCTGACATGTTTGATGTTCTTTGTCTTTTGGAAGTATTCCCTTAATCTCTTAAATTATCTTCGTGGGGATTGTTTCTGTATGTGTGCTTATGTTCAAATTTCCCTCTTTTTAAGGGCACCAATTTTATTAGATGAAGGATCTATCTCACTTGGATTATTTCATTTTAACTAAGTACCTTTGTAATGATGATGAGGTATTAGTTTTTCTGAGTTCCTTTTTTGAACTTTTAAGTGACATAATAGAGATTAGAAACTAACTTAGTACCTTTTTTTTTTTTTTTGACACTGATGAAAGCTTGGTATCTAGCATTCCATAACTAGTGCTAAATAATATTTTAAGGGATTCTTTTTATATTAGTTACTTATTTTCCATGACATTTTAAAGAATGTTACCTTATTAACCCATATTTGTTAATAATTTCTTTTTGTTTTTATTGAACATAGGTATATATTAATATACAGTACCAGGGCTTCTGGCCAGCCAAAATGAACACATATATTCCAAAGCTAAGAAAGTGAAAATTTTAATCAGTTCATTTATTCTAGCATAAGTAAATAAAGCTTCCTATTAGTCTGTTTTAAATATAAGCATAGTTTCAAGAAATTTGAGATGTAAATCCCTTGCAGGACCTATATTTTACAAAGGAGGGAGAAGTGTTCCTTTAAACTTAAATCACTTTTTTCACAACTAAAATCCAAACTGTAGTTAAATCTGAGTAGAACCTACATATAAAATATCTTCCAGGCTAAATGTTATTTTCTCTTTTGTTTACCTTGTTTGATGTGAAACTTTTAGTTAATACTGTTTCTGTAGTGTAATTTTGTAGTAGATCATTTAGGATAACAATCTTGGTTCTCAATTTACACAGGTCTTTCTGTAGTGATATTGTTATGTAATTATTGTTACATTTTAGTAGTACTGCTGAAGATTTTAAATTAAAACTGAATGTGAGTGAACAATAGAACAGAATGATTCCTTGCTTTTCAGTATTCTCCTAGATCCAGCTATGTGTGTGTGCGTGTGCGTGTGCATGTGCGTGTGTGTGTGTGTAAGACAGAGATTCTCTTTGTAGTTCAGGCTCTCCTTGAATTGACTGTGTAACCATGCTGGCCTCAAACTTTCAGTAACCCTGCATTGGCCTCTTGAGTGCTGGGATATAAGCATATGCCACCATGCCCAGCTTATTATCTTGTGTTTTTAAAGCCTGAGTTTTTGATTATTTTTCATTTAAGGTGCAAGTTCACATCTCTTTAACATTTAATGTGTGTTTGTGCTTGGATGATTCTTTGTAGCCTCAGACAGTGATCTCCACAAATTAATAACTCATTTTTCTTGTTACTGACAGCCTTTGAACTTTTGGAAAATTTTAGAAGGAACATCTTCCCATGATTCTTGTTGACAGTTCTTGAGTTGTTGAAAACTAATTCTTGTCATTCATTTTATAGTAGTTGCTAAATTATAACTTATTTTCTGAAACATCTGTCTTTTGATTAACTCTTACTACTGGGCTGAGGTCCACCCGCCTGCTCCTCAAAAGCTAATATTGGAAAGACAAGAGTTGATGGAAAGCAATTAAGTGAGTTTGGTTTGGCTTTTTTAGTTTTATTTATTGATTTTTTAAATTTTGAGATAGAGTGTTGCTAAGTTGCCTACAGTGGGCTTGACTTTGAATTTGAGGTCTTTTTGCGTTAGTCTCTCGGAGTCCTGGAATTATAAACATGCATCACTATGCTATATTGGAAATCAAGGGCTGGCCCTGACAGAGTGGAGGGGCAGTCATCTTCAAAGGTCCATTTTAGAGAGCTCAGGCACAAAGTACTTTTTAGGGAGAGAAAAGAGGAATGGGGACAGTGGGCAGAAGTCTAATGCTAAATTGTACACTCAAGCTCTCCATCACTATTTCTGTAACTTGGAATGTTTTTTTCTGTTTTTCTGCTAGAATATCCTCAACTGTAGTCTCCTGGATTAGTGTCTGGGGTGTGTGTGTGTGTGTGTGTGTGTGGTGTAGGTATAGTTTTTGAATAAACACATTTCCCAACAAGTTAAACATCATTCCATTTTTAATTAAAGGGTCTTACTATGTAATTCAGGCTGGCCTCGAACTACAGCGATTCTTTGAGCTACTTGAGTGCTCGGATTACAGGCATGCACCACCATGCCTGGCAGAAAACTTATTTCACTGAGGTGTGAACATTGGATCAGAACAAGATTAGCGAGTTCTTGGCCCCACATTTTGATGTTATCTGAAGATCATCAGATGTCCTGGGTTCTGTAAATCTAGTGAAAAGTTACTTAACAGTGAGTTAGCAGACTCATGTCTTTTTAGTTCCTTTTCCCCGAAGTAGCTAACTTTGCAGTTAATCATTAAGATACAAAGGCATCTTTCCCCTGAGCAAGGTGACTAAAGACAATTTTAAGCAGTTTGCTTCATTTAAGCAGTTCGCTTCAGTCAGAAATCTCATCTAAAGCCAAGGTAGTGGCCTTCCAAATTAATGAGTTATAAAAGTTAAGAGCAAAAGAAGCTTGAGGGTTTACACAGGTTTTCTCTGAGTTATACTTTCCATTAGATCATCAATACTGAGCTCCGTGTAGTTGCACCATCCTTTTACATGACCACTCTGTAATAATTTTTCAGTTTTTCCAAAATAATAGTATTTTTGAAACACTGCTGTTTGATTAAATGTTACCATGTCCAGTTCAGTGGCTTTTTCTGTTTTCCTAATATTTTGAGTTTTTGTGCAAATAAAATTCAAATAATGAACTTCTAAAGTGTACACAAATAATTGTTGAACATGTTCATAGAAACACATATCCCAATAGCTAAAGTGGAAACAACACTAATGTCCATTAGCAGATTAATAATACATTAACAAAATATAGTATGTGTATAATGTATACATAAACACTCCCCCACACCCTCCCCCCATATAATGGAATACTTAGTCATTCCAAATATAATAGAATTCTTGACCATTCAATATATTCATAATTCATAGTCATCTCCATTTAGTTCCAAAATTGTTTGCTAACACAAAATGGAACTTTGTGCCTATTAAACAGGACCTTCTCATTTCCTTCTATCCTTAGCCCTTGGCAACTAATTATCTTTCTTTGTTTATTGATTTACCTGTTTTATATGAATAGAGTCATACAATGTGGGACCTTTGTGTGTAACCACTTTAACACAACATGATGTTTTTCAGGAGCATCCACATTGTAGTATACATCTGTACTTAATGCCTTTTAATGACTATTCGGTTATTTGGGGAGGGTGTATGTGTGCGTTTATGTAAACATTACACACATATTGCATTTTATTAATGCATTACTCTGTTAATGGACATTTGCATTGTTTCCATTACCTATTGGGAAGAGTGTTCTATGAACATTTTAATTAATTATTTGTGTATGTGTTTTCAAGTCTTTTGAACATATGTTAATATGAAATATGGTTTGTATGTTGATCATTTCTTTAAGTGATAAAGAACTGCCAGGTTGTTTTCCAGATCCATTTTCTCTCTTATTTATTTATTTAGTCTTTGTGAGGCAGGATTTCACTATGTAGTTCAGGCTGGCCTTGAATTCATTTTGTAGCCTGGCCTCAGACACGTGGTGATCTTCCTGTATCAGCCTCCCTAGTGCTGGGATTACAGGTGTACAGCACTACATCCAGCCATTTTACATTTATAATAGCAGCATAAGAGTTACGTTTTTTCACATTTTTCAGTACTTGTCGCAGTAATACCCTGGTTCATGAATGCTTCTGTTCGCAAATAGTTCAATTCACAAACAAAGCATTTGGTAAAATTTTGCTTCCATTCACAAACTTTGTCTCCAGTGATGAACATGATCATGACCATCTTTCTCACACAAGCACAAATGCAGCCATCTTCCCCAAAATCATAAAATCAAATTAAGTTCATAAAATGAGGCACCACTGTGCTTTCTGGATTTTTTTTATTATAATATCATCCTGTTGTGAAATAATACCTCATAGTGGTTTTGTTTTGCATTTCTCTAATGAATATTAATGTGAAACATCTTTGTAGGTGCTTCTTGAATATTAACATCTTTTACAAATACTTGTTTAGAAAAATTACAGTTAAAGTATTGGCTCATTTTAGTTTATTTTTCATTCTTTAATTTTTGCTCTTTTGTTGTTTACGGTTAAGAGATCTTTATAAATTCTACATCTTAAACTTATCAGACGTATGACTTGTATATGTCTTGCATCTGTTCTGTTAGTTGTCTTACCAATTTTTCTTTTGGGGTTTTATTTTTTCCTTTCTGCTTAGGGGGAGAAAAACCTAGGTCCTGTATGTGTTAGGCAGGTACTCTGCCAGTGAGCTATCACTTCTGCTTCTTTTAAAGTGCATTTCACACAGTATAGTTGCTTAGCTATCACTGACATTGTATTGATGGTAAATCACATGGCTGACTTAGCTCCTTGTAACATTATTTGAAATAGTCAATTTGTCTATTAAGTGCGTTGCCTGATTTCCTTTTTATTCTCCTCTCCATGAGTGGGCTTTGCTTTCTTGTTTCTCTTTTGTTAAAGACTGGATATTTTGAAATTTTGGTGTTTTTTGGTTATTGGTACATACTTGCAGTATATGATGCTTACATCCATCTGAGAGAGTGGATATATGTATATAATCTTTTAAAAAAAAACTTTCCCCGTTCTACCCATCTAAATTCCCTTACCCCATTTTCATTTTTGTTATTATTCTTAGCTCATATTTATGACAATGTTTAACATTCATTGAGTTGCTGTATATGGCATTTCTTTTTTTTTTTTTTTTTTGTCTTTTACTTTTTATCGGTACCAGGGATGGAACTCACGACTGCCTGCTTGCAAGGCAGGCACTTATGCCGCTGAGCTAAATCCCCAGCCCCGTATATGGCATTTCTTAATTCTACTTAATTCTTCTTTCCTTCCCCCTTTACTCCTTGCTCTCCTCCACCCCTTCCTATTTGTAAGAAATCTACCTCCATGTTTTCTCTATCTTGTATTAGTCTTTTTGTTTGTACTTTGCCTAACTCAAATGAGAGATACCATACATTTAAGCTTGTGTTTCTAATTTTTCTCAACACTTACATTTTCCAGATGCATCTATTTTCCTACAAATGTGTTAAATTTATCCTTTATAGCCGAGTAGTATTCCATTTTGTATAGGTAGCATTTTTATCCATTTGTCTGTTGATGGGGTTATTAGGATTTAGCTAGTAGACATTGTGTTGTTATAAACATTGGTATGCATGTATTGCTGTAGTATTATGTCTAGCTCTTTTGGGAAGATAATTAGAAAGGAACTAGCTAGGTTATATGGATTTTAAGTTTTAGTTCTTTGAAAAATCTCCATGCTGATTTCTAGGATGGTTGTACTGATTTACATTCCTACCAACAATGTAGAAAATTTCTTTTTCATAACAGTTATGCAAATATTTTTTATTCTTTGAATTTTAGATGATCACTATTTTTTCTGATGTGAGATGGAATCTTTTTTTTTGGTCTTTTTCATTTTTATCGGTACTGGGGATTGAACTCACGACTGCCTGCTTGCAAGGCAGCTGAGCTAAACCCCTAGCCCCCTGATGGAATATTAGTATTGTTTTAATTTTCATTTTTCTAATGACCAGAGATTTGAACATTTTTTTCATATAGTATTTGTTGACCATTTATATGTATTCCTCTTTGAAGCATCTGTTCATTTCACTTGTCAATCTCTTGATTAGGTCTTTTATTGTAGGTGATTAATTTTTTTGAATTCTTTATATAGTCTAGATGTTAGTCCTCCATCTGTGGAATAGCTTGCAAACATCTTTCTCATTCTGTAGGTTGTCTTTTCAGTCTACTAAGAATTTGTTTGCTCTGTGAAAGCTTTTTAATTTGGTATTATCCCATTTGTTGATTCTTGATGCAATTTCTTGAGCAGTTGAAATTCTCTTTAAAAAATCTCATCTTAGCAAGGCATGGTGGTGCACACCTGTAATCCCAACACTCAAGAGGCTGAGGCAGCAGTCTTGCCAGGAGTTCAAGTACAGGTTAGGCTATATAGGGAGTTTAAGGCCAGTCTGAAATACATGATAAGACCCTATCTAACAAAACAACACAAAACAAAAAAATACTTTTACTACACCTGACTTCAAATGTTTTACCTGTTGTGTCTTCCAGCAGATTCAGTGTGTCTATTTTAATGTTTACTTTCTTGATCCATTTTGATTTAGTTTAGTAAATGGTGGGTGAGAGCTTTGGATCTTACTTCAGTCTAATGTAAATAGTGAGTTTTCTCTGTATCATTTTTTTTTAATAGGTTCTTTTCTCCGTTGTATACTTTTGGTATTGTGTTGCCTCCTGATTTGCTGTTGTTGCCCAAGATTGCTTTTGCTGTTCTGAATCTTTTCTGATTTGAGTATGAATTTTAGGATTGTTTTTTCTAAATCTGTGAAGTATGCTGTTGGTATTTTGATTGGGACTGCATTGAATCTGTGTAACAGATTTGAGAATATAGTCATTTGTGGATAATAATACTGGTTCTGCCTAATAAGCAGGGGCCATCTTCACATTTTCTGATGTTCTCTTTAATCTCCTTTTTCATAGTACTGTAATTTTCTTTGTGTGGGTCTTTCACTTTGTTGGTTAATTCTTAGGTGTTTTGTTTTTGTTGATATTACCAGAGATAGTACAATTTTCATAAGTTCTTTCTCATTGAGTTTGTTATTGGTGTACTCAAAATACTACTGATTTATTTTTGTGTGGTTTTTTTTTTTGTGTGTTATTTTTGTATTTTGTTTCTTGTTACATTGATGCAGTTGATTATTCTAAGATTTTGGTGGAGTTCTTTGGGTTATTGATACAGAGTGTCATGTTGTCTTCAAATAATGGTGATATGAGTTCTTTCTTTCCTATATGAATACTTTTTATTTTTTTCTTTTGTTTGAGTGTTCTGTTTCAAGTACTGTGTTGAATACAAGTAGTGACAGTGGGAATCCTAGTCTTATTCTTGATTTTAGAGGGAATGCTTTCAGTTTTTCCCCATTTTATATGACTTTAGCCATGGTTTTGTCATAAATAATTTTTTATCATATTCAAGTATGGTCCTTCTGTACCTATTTTCTTCAAGGTTCTTTTCACGAAGAGATTTGGAATTTTTGTCAAAAGCCTTTTTTGCATTTACTGATACATGATTATGTGGTTTTTGTCCCTTCTATTTATGTGGTGTTTTATATTTGTTGACTGTGTCTCATAGATGAATACTTGCCTGTGTTGTATGATTGTTTTGATGTGTTGCATTCTATTTGCTGATAAGATGTTGAAGATTTTTGTATCTGTATTCATTAAGGAGAGGTGGTCTATAGTATTTATGTATTTATTTATTTTTGTATTTTTGAGGCAAAAAAATCACTGTGCAATTCAAGCTGGTCTTGAGCTCACTTTGTCACCCAGGCTGATCTCAAATTTGCAGTGATCCTCTTGCCTCAGTTTCCTGAGTGCTGGGATTATAGGCATGCAGGATTATAGGCATGCACTACACTTGGTTTGTAGTTTTCTTTTTTAGATGAATCTTTATTTGATTTTGGGATCAGAGTGATAGCTTCCATAAATGACTTTGGAAGCACTCTATCCCTTTCAGTTTCTTTGAAGTGCTTGAAAGTATTGATGATAGTGATTTACAAAGTCAATTCATTTGCTAGGACTGATTGTAACTCGTTAGTTGTAAGTCAGGGCTCTTTTTTCCCATGACAAATCATAGAAATACCCATAATGTATTCTGAACCCTCCAAAGCACCTCTTAATTAACCTTTTCATAATAAAAATGCTTGTATAGTATGTATAATTTACCAGAAACACCAATAATTTTCCTAATGTATTCACCAAAATTTTATAAAATATTCCTAGCTTACCAGAAATAACAATTTCGTACTGTACTTAGCATTCTAGTTGAAATCTTTGACTTGTAGGTAAGGAGGGTGAGAATAAAGATGGTTATTGTTTGGAAAAAGAATTCTCTTCCATAAGAACATTAGGAATCTGTCTCTCTGGTGTTCTTTATCTTCTTGGGAGAGTCTGTAGCTCACTGAGACCTGCTTCTGGTTGTTTAGGTCTCAACCTTCTCAAAACTAAACGCTGAAGTAAGGTAGTCTGTTTCTGTCTTTTAACACTGTTCTGTAGTGTGATGTGACATCATTGTTCAAACAAGTGATCCAAAGCTAGTTTCATCACTGAAACCGAAAATTTGATGAGAGCAAAAGCCATTTCTTTGTGTCATCATTTCAGAGTTGATACATGTAATTTTCAAAGCCCTGGCTGTTTCCCCTTGCCCAATGAAGCTATGAATCTCAGTTCTTGCTTTAAGATTGTTAAACCACCCCTTTTGGCACCAAATATTTTACTGTTATCACTCATTGATGTTATCCCTTATGAGATCTGCATCTATAGCCCTTTTTCACAAATTATAGACTCTGGCTATAACCTGGCATCTGCCTTTCATTTTCATACACTTACAATAAACTTTCTACTTCATCTAATACTGTTGACTGTAACTTACTAATTTGAGTAACACCTTTAGCAACACTAGCTTCCTTGTACAAGTCTTTTCTCTCTAATGTTGTTGAGGTGGGTGGATTTTGACATGCTGTACATATTAGTGGGATCGGTCACATGAATGCCATTCTCATGTTTATCCACAGTTTCCTTCTTTTTAGCTGTGATTGCTTTCTTTCCCTTCCCTTCCTTCTTTAGCTTGTTTTTCTAGCTTTTTTGGGACCATTTTGATAGCAATAACCATAGTGATTTTATAGGTCACTGACTTAAATCATGCCCATAAACATGCACCTCTGGTCTCAAAACTGATGTTTATGTATACTTACATATGTTTTTCTGGCATCATAAGTCTTTACAACCATAAAAGCAGCTCTAATTTAAATCCAAAATTCTGTGAGTTAAATCTAAAATTCATGGTATAACTCAAGTTGTTTGTCTATGAGGCCAGTTGTAACTTGATGGTCCAATGTAACATCCTTAAAGGTTTTGTACAATTTAGCAGTGAATCCATGAGGTCCTTGGCTTCTTTTTTTTGTCTTTTTCCTTTTTATCGGTACCGGGGATTGAACTCATGACTGCCTGCTTGCAAGGCAGGCACTTATGCCACTGAGCTAAATCGCCAGCCCTGGTCCTTGGCTTCTTGAGCTGTAGGTTTTTTATTACTGTCTCAAATTCATTGCTTTTTATTGAGTTGTTCCTCATTTTTATGTCTTTTTGGGTATGAATTTTGGAATCTATTCAGTGATTATCAATTTGTTGCAATACAGTTTTTTCATAGTAATTACTGTTATCTGGATTTTCATAGTGTGTGTTGTAACTTCACCTTTTTCATTTCTAATTATGTAGATGTAATTTTTTTCTTTGTAAGTTTTGCTGAGAGTTTATCTTTGATTTGTTAATTCTTTGTGGTTATATTTTTAATCTCAATGTCATTGATTTTGATTCTAATCTTTATGGTTTACTGATTAATTTTGTTTGATTCTGGGTTGTTGGTTCCTAGGTATCTAAAGATTCTTTATAAGGTTATTTATTTGAGCTTGCTCTGTTTTCCTAATGTGAGCATTCACTGTGATGAACTTCCCTCTGAGGCTGCTTTCATTGTGTCCCAGATGTTGTGGGATATTGTATAGGCATTCTCATTATCCTCTAGAAATGGTTTAATTTCTTTTTTGATTCCTTCTGTGATCCACTGATTGGTCAGGAATATCATTAATTTTTTGGGTGCTGCTAAATTTTCCATGATTTTTTTCTGTGCTTGATTTCTATTTTCATTGTACATCAGTCTGATAGTAAACAGTTGATTTTGATTTTTATATATTTATCTAAAAAGACTTTGTGGTCTAGTATGTTGTTATTCTTAAAGAAAGGACCATGAGCTGCAGAAAAGAATACTCTGTTATAAGATGGAACACTCTGCACATACATTTAAGTCCATATGTTCAATGCTGTGGTTCAGATCTTATAATTCTTTATTGATACTTCTTATAGTTGATCTATTTCTTTGTGAAAGTGGCATATTAAGAACCCCTACTACGATTATACTACTATTTATTTGTTCGCTTACGTTTGGCAGTATTTGTTTTATGAAGATAGGTGCACCAGTGGTCAGTGGATATTTATAAGCATTAATCTCTTCTTGTTGGGCTGTTCCCATTACTAGTGGGTAGTGACCTTCTTTGTCTCTTCGAATCAGTTTTAGATTAAAAGTTTAAGTTGTCTGGGATTAAAGTTGCTACCTCTGCTTGTTTTCAGGGTCCTTGTGCATGAAATATTGTTTGCCACCCTGATTTTTAGTCCTTAAATATTTTTTGGATGCGATTAGTTTATTGAATGCAGCAGACGTTGGATTCTGTTTTATTGATCCACACTGCCAGTCTGTCTTTTAACTGGGGAGTCAAGGCCGTTATCATTGAGAGTTATTACTGAGATATGCTGATTAATTACTACCATTGTGCTTTTTCTGTTGGTGACTCTTGATTTTCTTTTCTTTCTTTTATTGCTGTTATTGTTTATCCATTGACATTGCTTGGTGTTTTCATCTTTATTGGTTTTATAATTTCTACTTTGCATAGTAAGTATTTTCAGGACTACTGGTTTTGTATCTATATATCTCTTGAAATATTCTTTGTCATGAAATGTTCTATTTGGAAGTACAGTTTTTCTGATATGCTAATCTGTCTTATAAATTGTTTGCCCTAAGGTCTTGAAATACTTTGAGCGCTTCTGACCTTTAATGCTTGTGTTGAGAAGTCCACTGCAATTCTAATGGTTTTACTTTTATATGTGATTTTTCCCCCCTTTGGCTGCTTTTATTTTTATTTATTTTTCTTTGCTTTAAAAATTTTTTCTTCATTGGACATTGGGCAATTTATAATCACATGTCTTGGTGAGCTTTTTTTTTTAAATCATAGTTGTTTGGTGTTCTTCAAGCCTCACTTGTACTATATGTTGATCTGTTTTTCTATATTTGGGAAATTTTCTATTGTGGTATCTGTAAACATTAATAATTTCATCTGTGTTATCTTCTATCTTTTTTCTAATTGCAGTTTATATTTGGGTGGTCTTTTTAGTGTTGCCTGGTAGCTTCTAGGTGCTCTTTTCTTGTTCTTTCTCTGTCTGTCATTTTGTGTGTGCGTGCATGCCTTCTGTGGGCATTTCATCGTAATTTATCATTTTGTCAAGTTTGAACATTGTATCTTCATATAGGTCATTTCTGTACTTTATGAATTCTTCACGGTTATTTCAGGTATTTCTGCGTGGTACTACTTTTGTGGATTTTGTACTTTTAGTGCATTTGTCATTCATGTTTTGAACCATTTTTGTTAGCTCTTCAATTTTTTATTTCTCCAAATTCACATTGACCATTTTGAGTGATTATTACTATTATGGTGTGCATCTAGATGTCCCCCCAAAACCTCATGTGGTCATAAGACTTTTTCAGAGGTGGTTGAATCTTGAGTGTGTGATGCTGCAATTAGGGGTGTGTGATTACTAAGTCAGTCCACTGATTGATTTGGCTTAGTTTTGGCTAGGATGTATATTTAGTATATACTGTAAGGGACAGAAAGAGTCTTTTCTATCCCTTCTTGCTTTTGCTGCCTTGTGGGCACTATAAAGTGTTCTCTGCGAAGCCATCCTTCCCTGGAGATAGCCGATTATAGACTGAAACCTCTGTAAACTGTGAGCTAAATAGACCTTTTGCTCTTTAACTTTGGTTGTTGGGTCCTTTGTCCAAGAATGAAAAAGGTAACTAATGACAGTTTCCAAAACTTTTGAATTGTTTCCTCTTTGAACTCACCAAGTTTCTTTATTTCCCTTTTCCTCTTTTCATAATTTTTAAGCATCTTTTTTCCCCTTCTCTTTTGTTTCCCCTTGATCTGTCTTAGTAAAGTTAGAAGAATTTGAGAATCTTCTGTTACCATGCTTTCCCATGATCCTGTGTGGATATACTTGTGTTTTTTATTTGGTATTTTTTGTTTCTCCCTTTTTCCCCTTATTTGGTACTATAGGTTGAGGTCGAGTAGATGGGAGAGAGTATGTAGTTAATATGAAGATTTTTAGTAAGACACTGACTGCTGGTGATGTATTTTATGTGTTTAGAGATAATATTTACCTTTTTTGGTTATTTAAGTGATTTGAACTGTACCTTTATGTTGTGCATCAAGAATTACTTCTGGTTATAGCAGCATCAACAGATCTGATCATGTACCACTTTTAAAGGGCAGACCTTTCATTTGTACTTTCACAGTTTATCAACATTCTGTCCACATAGTGTTTATTTGTTAGCAGATATTTTGCAGTGTATTAGGAAAAGTGGAGAGAAGAGATTAAAGAGTGGATAAAAGAGAAGTCTAACTAAAGGGAGAGGTTGGTGGGTGTTTTAGTTGCTTTTCTCATTGCTAAGGCAAAATAGATGACACTCAAAAGTTGGATGGGCAAGGTTTCTTGTAGTTCAGATCTTGTAGAGGTTTCATTTCACAGATGGCTGACTCCAAGGCAGGGTGGCATGGCACAGGGGCATTGCAGAGGAGAAACAGTTCATGACAGGCAGAAGGTAGCAAAGCAGTGAAGTGGAAAAGAAGCAACAAGCAGCATGTGATAGCCAGCAGCCCTTCCTGTTTCTTATGTTCTGTACAGGCTACCTACCCAAGGGCAGGTAACACTTAACACCTAGGGTGGGACCCGCTTAATTTTAGCATCATGAATAAATTCTAGCATCACATTCTTAATCCCAGCATCACATACTGTAGGTCCAGATACTTCTGTAAAGCTCCATCTATGACTGCACAAGGCTTTGGGGGACATCTGGATATAAGCCATAACAATGGGATGATAGTGATGAGTAGGAAAAAAGAAAATTTGATATGGGGTCAGATTCTGTTGCAGTGTAGAGACATCCCTTATATAATGATAAGTCACAATCTCACAACTGGATTGCTAAATGAATTCTTTGTTTAGGACCTTAGCCCATCCCTTTCCCTGAGAGTGATAGTGTAGTGGAATCAGCAGGTAGCGTCACTGGCAGTATTGGACATGGAGTCTGTGCTGTGCCTGTGCATGCTATCCATTGGACATCTTCAGGAGACTGCAGTTATTTTCATGTACTTGCTGGGGATTATCTAAGAGATGGCAGAGACATGGAATTACTTGGCTTCTCACTCTGGGAAGTCTGCAGATACCTCAGGGCATATATGTCCATTTACTGGAGTTCACAGTTCTTGCTGCTTTACCCAAAGTGTGGTTTGGATTTTCTAACCCTTGTTTGGCACCAGTAGAGGTTATGTAAAATACTATTACAGCTTCAACTCCTTCTTAAGTACTTTGCCAAAGAGCCCAGGAACCATTCTTAAGTTTCCTGGTTCTCCTACTTTCTCCACTTACGGTCGTAAAACTCCTTGTAATATAGGGCAGTGAATCTGATTTTTGCATCACACATTTCTAAAGGTGCAATCCAGGCAGATTTCAGGGAATGTATGTGAAATATGCAGTGACTTGAATGTCTCGTGGGGACTTTCTCCTACCACCCCTAGCTGATAGACATCACAGAGGATGGAGGTCACCCAGCTGGAGAAACTCCACAGACATACAGAATCTGAAATTTGTCACCGTGACACAGGAAGCAGGGGTAACAGTTTCATTTCCTGTTGATAGCTGGAAATTGATTTCATGGTTGACTAGCTCCAAGGCAGACATCATGGTTGATGTATAGTGACATAAAGCTGCTTAGTTACCTGAGTTTTTATTAGCACATGTTTGCGGTACATTACATTCAGTCATTTTATGGAGTAGGTACGTGTATATAATATATGTTAATTCTTTTTGTCTGCCCCCTCATGAAATCTCTGGATCCTCTTCCCATTTGCAAAAGGTCTCAGTTTCTTATTATGTATATTTTATTTTTTCTTCTAATTAAAATTATTTATGCTTCAGTAGTTGTATAAGAGAAGTTATGTGATGTTTGTGTGTCTCATTGATATCACCTAGTATTATACGTTTCCTATAGATGACTCAAATTTACCCTTTGTGGCAGAGTAGTACTCCATTATGTCCAAATATATTTCCTTTACATTTTTATTTGTTACAGGCAACTTCCAAGAATTAGCTGTTATAAGTTGTGCTACTTTATGGATGTGCCTATATGATGTATTTAACTATTTTAAGAAGACACATAGAAAGGGAATAGCAGTTTTTTGTGTATGTATGGTGATTTTCATTGTGGTAATACCAGTTTTCAAACCACCAACAGTTTCTTTTTTCCCACAGCCTCACTAACATTTGTTATTTGATTTTTGACAAAAGCCATTCTTTGTGAAGTAAGATAATGTCATTGTTGCATTAATTTGTGTTTGTCTCATGGCCATATATGTTGAGCATTTTTATTTGTATTGCTTGGTCATTTGTACTTATTTTTTAGGGAAGTGTTTGTTCATTTCAGTTGCCTGTTTGTTGCTTATATGTTTTATTTTTGTGGGTTTAAGTTTTTTAATTCCTTGCAAATTCTAGATACTAGTTGTCAGAGAAATAGCTAGCAAATTTTTTTTCCTATCCTGTAGGTTGTCTCTTCACTGTGTTGAACATTTTGTTTGCTGTGGAGGAGCTTTTAAAATTGGTATAATTCCATGTATTGGTTATTGATGCTGTTTTCTTGTGCAGTGAGTTTCTGTTTAGAAAATTCTTTCCTGTGCCTACATCTTCAAGAGTTATGCATATTTCCAGCAGATCTCTTTTTTTTTCTGTCTTAAAGTTTATGTGTTTGATTCACTTTGATTTTATTTTGATACACGGTGCTATCATGGGAATGATATCTCTGAAATTAGATTCAATGTTGTTCATGTGTGTAACTAGTTTCTCTTTGCAGCATTTGTTAAAGAGGCTTTGTTTCCTCTAGCATATGTTTTTGGCTCCTTTGTCAAAGATAAGGTGACTTAATGTGTTTGGGTTTGTTTTTTCTAATCTCTTCTAATCTCTTCCATTGATTGGTGTGTCTGTTTTAATACCAGTACCATGCTGTTTGTATTACTATAGCTTTGCAGTATAACTTAAAAACTGAGAGTGTGATTCCTCCTGTTTTATTTTTGTTGCTCAGGATTGCTTTTGCTTTTGGAGTCTCTTTTGGTTCCCTATTTAAAAAATTGTAGGATTTTTTTTTCTCATTATATAGGAATGCTTGTTATATAGATGTTATATCTATATATCAAGGTTTTTTAGTATGGTTATTTTATAGCATTTGTTCTGTCATTCTAGAAACAAAGGATATCCTTTTATTTTCTTTCTGTTTTTTTTTTTTTTTTTTTAAATCTCCTTTCAGCATATTGTAGTTTTCATTTGAGAGATTTTTTCACTTTCTCATTTAGGTTAATTCCTAAATTTTTAATTTTCCTGATGATATTGGGAATGGTATTATTTTCCTGATTTCTTTCTTGGTGAGTTCCATATCGGTGTTCAAAACCACTGTTGATTTTTATGTGCTGATTTTATATCCTGCTACACTGCAGAATTTGGTTACTTCTAGTCTTTTGTTGAAAGTTTTCAGGGTTTTTTCATGTAAAGGAACACTTGTCTACAAATAATGATAATTTGACCTCTTTCCTATCTGAACCCTTTTCATTTCTTTCTCTTGTCTGGTTGCTTGGCTAAAGTTTTGAGTACTGTGTTGAACAGGAAAGGGTGATAGTAGACATTCTTTTCTTGTTTCTGATTTTAGAATGAGAGCTCTCAGGGTTTCCTCATTTAATATAGCTTATCATAAATTGTTTTTTGTTTGTTTGGAGACATTGTCTCATTGTGTCATTGCCTTACACTCACTGTGTAACTCGGGCAGGCCTCCAACTCCTGTTGACTTTCTTGCCTCAGTATCGCCATTGCTAAGGCAACATTGTGTGTCACTTAGCCATAGAAATGGCTTTTATTTTATTTTAATTTTTAAATTAAAAAAAAATTTTTTTTTGGTACTGGGGATCGAACTCATGACCTCACACTTGCCAGGCAGGTGCTTCTGCTGCTGAGCTAAATCCCCAGCCTTAGCTTTTATTTTTAACATGAATGGGTGTTGGATTTTATAAAAGGCCTTTTCTGCATCAGTTGACATGATCATGTGATTTTTATCCTTGATTCTGTTTGTGGTGATTAACGTTCATTGATTTGCATATATCGAATCCTCCTTGCATCACTGGGATGCAGTTTGCTTGTTCATACTGTAGATCTTATCTGATGATTCATTGCGTTCTGTTTGCCTGCATCTTGAGGATTTTTGTGTCTTGTTTTCATTAAAGAGTAATTTTCAGTAATTTTTTTCCCTGTTGGGTTTGAGTCTTTTTAAAAATTGAGTTAATGATAGCTTCCACAAATAGGTTTTGGAAGTGCTCTTTTGCTTTTAATTTCATTAAAGAGTTTGTGCAGGACTGGCTTCATATTCTTTAAGTTCTTGTGGAAGTCAGTGGTGAACCCATCAGGACCTGATCCTTTTTTATTTGGTGTGTGTGTGTGTGTGTGTGTGTGTGTGTGTGTGTGTGTTTTAATTACTGTCTCAATTTCTTTGGCCATTACTGCATCCTTTGGGTTTTTTATGTCTTCTTGGCTCAGTTATGCTAATTCATATGTGTCTAGGTTTGGGTTTTGGTGATTTCTGTGGTTTTGCCTTTTGCCATTTCTTATTGCATTGATGTTGGTTTTGTCTTTCTTTTTAGTGCATTAGGCTTTTTAGTGCATTAGGGTTGTCTCTTGTTTATTCTTGTTTATTCTTTCAAAGAGTCACTTTCTTGATTTGTTTTTTTTGGGGTCTCAATTTCATTAACATCCTCTCTGATCTTTGTGATTCCCTTCCTTGTAACAGGTATGGGGTTAGACAGCCTTGTTTTTTAAGGATCTTGAGATGCTTCATTAGGTTATTTATTTGAGCTTTGTCTGTTTTTCTAATGTGAACATTCACAGCAATAAACTTACCTGTTAGAATTGCTTTCTTGTGTTTTATAGGTTTTGTTATATGGTACTGATGTTAATATGTATTTGATTATAGGAATTGTTTAATTTCTTTCTTGATTTCTGCTGTGATTTTGCATGTGATTTCAGAAATGTATTTTTTCTCTTTCTTGGTAGTCCCCCCCGCACCCCCATGGGGTGAGGGCTGCAGCTGTATAGTCTAGGCTAGCCTCAAGCTCATGGCAGTCTTCTTGCCTCAGCTTCCCAGGTGCTGGGATTATAGGTGTGCCGGCACCATACCTGGCTAGGAATGTGTTATTAGATGTCTGTATGTTTGTAAAATTTCTGTTGCCATTGATTTCTCATTTTAGTATGCTGCTATTTGATAGTGTAGATGGAATAATTTGGATTCTTTTGTACATACACAGGCTTTATGGGCTTGTATTCTGTTTTGAGGAAAGTTCTGTGTATTACTAAGGAGAATGTGTGTTTGTCGTTGAGTGGAACGCTTAACTTCATTTGTTTGAAGGTCTGGGTCAACTGTATTTCTTTGTTCTGGTTTTTTTTTTTTTTTGGTCTATTTCATCTGTCTGTGATAATAGTGGATTATTAAGGTCCTTCACTAATAATTCTGTCTAGTAGTGTTTGTCTTATAACACTAGATGCACTAGTGTTTGGTGCATATATTTTTATAATTCTTACCTCTTTTGAATTCTTCCTTTAACAAATATGTAGTGACCTTCTTTGCCTCTTGGATCAGATTTGTCCTGAAGCGCACTTGGACTGAGAATAGGATAATCACTATTATTTTTCCGTCCTTTGATTTTTTAGTCTATGAATTTCTTTTTGATTAAATGTGCTCCTTAAGTATACTGTTGGGTTTTGTTTGATCCGTTCTGCCAATAAGTGCCTTTTGATTGGTGAGTTAAGATCCTTCACATTGAAGGTTATTATTTATTCCTATCATTGCATTATATTTCTGATAGTGACTCTTTATCTTTAACCTTAACTTAGTCTTATCATTTAGTAGCTATTGGATCAGTTTTATTTTCTTTGCTGTCTTGTTTAAGATATCTCTTGAGTATGTTATCTTGTGCTCCCATTGTGTCCTCAAAGTCTAACACTCTTTTTCCATTGGTTGCTTCTGCTTTTCATATTTTCTTTATAGTTTTTATATTCAGGATTTTTGTTTGGCATCTTTTGATGGGACGTGTTTTTGGGGTAAAGTTATCGTTCATTATTTGAATGGTTTTAATCAGCTCTTTTAACTTTTGATTCTTTTTTTAAACACATTTATCAGTTTGTTAATTCCACCATTTGTTTGGTTTTGTCATTTTTGAGCTTGGCAAGTTTCTTTACTTCTTCTTTAGTCATTTTGTAGAGTTCAGCAGTTTGGTGTTCGATTTTTCTCTTCATTGTTGCCCTTTGAATCTACTTTTGGAAGGATGAGGGTCTTTTGTTGCCTTGTTTTTTTCATGTTCATTTTTTGGTGCTGAGGTTTGAGGTCATGTGCAATGCAAAGAGACATTGTTGGTATGAAGTTCTGGGTAGTTAGGTTCTTTTTTCCAGTGAAGTGATCTTGGCTCTGTTTGTCAAGAGATACTGTCACTTCACCGTATTCAGTTTGATTGAGTTGAAGTCAGTCACTATGTTTTAGGAAGAGGATTCCCAGTGGTTTTAACAGCATCCACAAATCTAACCATGTATCATCGTTGATGTTAAAACTTGTTTGATAAGTTTTTCCCTTTTATCAAAGCCCCTTACAGACTAACCTAGCCAAGCCCAGACTAGACCATACTGTTACAGCCTGGCCAAGAGTCCCCATTGTCAATATCAGGAACTCAGTGAAGAATCCTAATAGTCAGTATTGGGAATCTTGCCAAGAATCCTGATCACCTTTCTCCAGAATGCAACAAGAAAAACAGAAAAGAGACAAGTATCATATTTTAACAATGGCTGGGAAGTCAATGTCCCTGAAACCGACGAACCCCGTAATCCCAAAGCAGCCACTATTTATTCTCAGTGTCCAGTCAGAGGTGGAACTAGCAAAAGGATTACAACTCATCCAAAGACTCTGACTCCATAGAGCGTAGGTATTTTATGTTTGAAGTATCTTGACCCTGAGTATAAACCAATGATGATTTAATAAAGTGTAGATGATCTTATGCTTAGAAGTACCTTGTCTTTGAGTGTAATCCTAAAATGACTTAAGAAGTATAGATGATCTTATGCTTGGAAAGGTCAATGGGAAATCTCAGATGGGTGGTATCAACAATCCCAATCCTTCCTTTTATCCCACAGGGAAATATGCAAAACCAGTCATTGTGAATTTGTGGTCCCTCAAGAGAGTGAAAGGAAGGGAAAGGGAAAGGGAAAGGAGGAGAGGAAGGTGGTAAGTCAGTAAGCAGAGAGAGATAAGGTAAATGTCTGTAGTTGAAAAATAGGCAGTGAGACTCTTTGAAGTTATTTTTATAGTTGGAGGATATATTGAAACAGCTGTAAAGAAGAGGTGGGTGAGCCAGGCATGGTTGCATACAACTGTGGTCTTAAGTTAGCAGGAGGCTGAGCCAAGAGAATCGATCATTTTGAGTTCTAGGCCGAATTGGGCTACCTGGTAAGTTCAAGGCCAGCCTGGACTATGTAGTAGCACTATGGCTTAAAAAACAAGGACAAAAAATCGGTATGTTAAAACAAAAATCAATGAGAAATTTATAATCTTAAATTTTAAAAAACAGAAAACATAATAATCCACTGTATGTTCAGTGCTAAGAACAAAATAACAATAAAAAACCAAACCTCAAATAAGAAAAGAATTAAATATAAATAAACTAGCCAAGTTTTAGAGAAAGTAAAAGTCCAGAGGAGAGCCTTTAAGAGAATGTTTTTATACTACAGCCTTGTATCCGTGTATCTATTATATCTTAAAAAGGAAATAGAAAACCTAGAATTTTGAGTAACTTTTATAAAAATGGTAATCAAACATCTATTTTTGAAGAAGTTATTGGGCTAAAAGGCTTTGCCAGAACATTCTGACAAATCTTTGAAGAATAGGTAATTCATGTCTCATACAGTGAACTGCTACAAAGACAGAGAAAAATTGGTCTTCATTTTATAAAGCAGGCCCAACTGTGACGCTCCATAGGATAAAAAAAAAAAAATAGTAGTTTTATTTCCCAGTTTGTTGTCTTGCTATGTATCCCAGGCCAACCTTGAATTCACTGTTTAGCTCAGTTTGGCCTCAGACTCCCATTTTCTAGCTTTAGGTCTCCTGAGTGGTAGGGCGATAGGTATATGCCATCATGTCCAACCATTTCTCATTTTCATAACATAAAGGGCTTTAAGGACATAGAAGAGATTCTTTGAAGGACTTCTTCCATAGGCAAGCCCTACGGACACATTCAGTTTATTTTAATCTTGCAAATGTGTCATCTATGCTTTAGTAAAAGGCCGAAATTTTTTAGAAATGCTACTGAATATACACATAGTGATATTATCTTTTTTCTTTCTGTCATTTTTCTGCCCTTTTGCCCATTTCTTTTGGATATATATTTGGGCAAATAAGGTAATCAGGCAGCATATATAAGCAAGCACAGTAATTTCATTGACAAATTTTAATATTAAAGGATAATTTCAAATTGTTAAATATTTATAGGATATGAAATTGTTTCAAAGATTAATTAATATCTGAGCCTGCATCTACAATACTTTTGAAAGTGTTAATTAATAAAGACTTTGCAGTGTTGACAACAGCAGGACACTAAGAAACATTCACCCTTTCTGGAAAAAAACTGTATAAATGATTCTATATATTACTCATATATCCCACATAGTTTTGGCAAGATATCCTATGACTTACACTGTGTAATTAATGGTAAGAAAATTAAGTATGATTATAGCCATTTTGAAAAAAATAATGAAACAGGATTGCTTACTTGGAAATGTACTGGTGTTGAGCAACTATTTACAGTTTGGGGAGTGAAAAAGAAATCTAAGTATTTTTATCTGATCATTTAATTCAGGTGTTACTATAGTTTTGATACGATTTTCTATATTTTCCAAATACATATTTTATGACCAATTTGCCTTATTTTCTTTGTTCTTCATTGTCTTCTGAGGGATCCCCTTTTTGTGAGTTTTTTGTCATGTATACATGTATTGTTTTTAATGCCAAATTGACACTTGATTTCCGTTTTTCACTTTGGTTTCCTTTTAGGCCAAGATAGCCAGGTTAACCAAACGTTTTGGAGCAGCCAAAGAAGATCTTAAGAAGAGACAAGAGGTAAGAATTTCTAGTCTTCTATAATTAATATCTCTCTCTTAAATGGTAATCTTAAAGGAAATGGCTAATTTAAGATAAAATATTTCCTTTATTTACAAGTACAGAATTCACTTTCATGCTACATACATATCAATGTGTATTAATATATTTGAACGTAAGGCATTCTTGAAGCTGTTTGCTCTCCCTCTTTAAAATTATGTTTTTGAAATTTGTTCTATCTTTTTTCTTTTTGTTTTTTCTAGTGTCTTACTCTTATCATTCCCCAAAATATTTTAGCATGTATCCGACTGCTGCTAATATTTGTGTTCTCTATTCTTACCCATATAACCAGTTATGTATTATGCTATTATTGTGACATATAGGTAATGATTAGATTAAGTAGTTTTGTTGCTTTAAATACTTTTTGATTTGTGTATTTTTTTTAAAATGTAGAATTAGCTCCAGACATCATAGCATAGCCTTTGTCCTTTATAGTCTGAGTTTTGCTTTTTGTTGTTTGTTATTTTTTAATTTATTTATATTTTTGATATAGCAATTATATATTGGATTTCTCCATTCTTTCATGTTTTTGTGTGTGTGTAAGTAATGCATGTTAATGGTACTAAAGATTGAACACAGGGCTTTTACACCCTGTGTAAAATGTAAAATCACCTCTTTTAAAATCATTGAGAATAGGGTCTCTGAGTTCTAAGTTCCCTGAGTTGGGTTCAAAATTGAAAACCTCCTGTCTGTCTCCCAGAGTAGTGATATTACAGGAATATGACACCATACCTGGTTTGAGATTTCTTTTATTTGAGCAGATTATATCTCTCTTCTTCTCCCTCTCCTTCCCTCTCTCCATTTCCCCATTATCTAATACAAGGTCGCAGTAATAAAAATTTGCATAGTCATTATTATGCCTAGATTTTTTTATTGATGCATTTTCATACTTGCTGTCTTGGTTACTTTTTACTCGTCGCTGAGACAAAATACCTGATGCACCAAGTTGGGAAAGAAAGGTTTCTTTCTTACAGTTTTTGGAGGTTTCAGTCCATACTCAGTTGGCTCCAAGGCAGGCAGGCATGGCTGGGCTGCAGTTCATGGCGGCTGCAGACGGCGAGGCAGAAACCGGCAAAAGAGCAAGACACACCTTCTTCCTGCCATTACATCACATCCTGGCTCCACCCTTATGTGGCTGTAGCACTGACACCATCAATCCAAGCACTAGACAATGAACCAACCACAAATACATAGTGCAAACTCATGAGGCCTGGGGGCCACAGACATAAACCATGCTACTTGCTTTGCTTGGCTTTTTAAGGACAATTTAAAGTAATTACAGATGCATAGGATGTCTTACGAAATTTTTACCAGCCATTCCCAGTGGTGAAACTTAACGTAATTGTAGTACAATATCAAAACCATGAAATGGGTACAATTCTACTAATTGTACTACTACTAATTGTAAAACTACTTGTAATTCTGCTGATTATAAAACTTCTATTGTTTAGTAAATCTTATCACTTAGCACTTTTCATCACTTTTTATATCCATCCTTTGTATATGAATGCTGCATGTGTGTGTGAGTGCTGTGTGTATATGTCATGTCTCTCTGTAGTTTGATTTCATTTGTAGATTTATGTAAACCTCATCACAGTTGAGATAATTTACTTTCCTACCAACAGTATAGAAGGATTATTTTTTCCTCAATGTCATCGCCAACACTTACTGTTTTGTGCATTCTTGATTATAGCTATTCTTATTAGGATGTGATAGAATCTCAGTGTAGTTTTGATTTCCATTTTCAACATGACCAAAATCTGTTGAATATTTTTTTCATATATTTACTGGCCATTTGTACTTTTGAGAAGTGTCTGCTCAATTTACTTAACGATTTGTTGATAAGTCTATTTGCTTCTTTCCTGTTCTTTTAGTTCTTTATATGTTCTAGATATTAATCCTCTGTTGGATGAATAGCTGCAAAAATTTTCTCACAAGTCTGTAGGCTGCCTCTTCACTCTTCTTGCTGGTTGTTTCCCTTATCAGAAACTTTTTAATTTGATGCAATCTGATTCGTTCATTCTTGCTGTACTTCCATGTTGTTAGAATCTTTTTGAGGAAGTCTTTTCCTCTGCCTATAGCTTCAGGTGTTTCCTCTTTGAGCAGTTTTGAAATTTCAAGTCTTATACCTAGATCTGTGATCCATTTGAATTGGTTTTTTTTTTTTTTTTTTTTTTTTTTACAGAGTGAGTCATAGGGGTCTTGTTTCAGTCTTCTGCAAGTGGGTATCCAATTTTCTCAGTACCATTTGTTAAAGAGGTTGTCTTTTAGCCAGTGTATATTTTTGGCTCCTTTGTCTAGAATCAAATGGTTGTAGTTCCATGGGTTGGTTTCAGTGTCCTCTATTATGTAATATTGTTCTTCCTGTGTATTTTTGTGCTAGTGCCATCTTTTTTTGTTACTATGTCTTTGTAGTATAATTTGAAGTTGAATATTTTCTTACTATTTTTTTTTTTTTTTTGTCTTTTTCCTTTTTATGGGTACCAGGGATCGAACTCACGACTGCCTGCTTGCAAGGCAGGCGCTTATGCTGCTGAGCTAAATCCCCAGCCCTGAAGTTGAATATTTTAACCCACCAGCCTTGCTATATTTTGCTGTGGATTGCTTTTGCTACTCTGGGTCTTTTGTATTTGCATATAAATTTAGGGATTTGTTTTTGCTTTTGTTTTTTTTCTCGCTTAGTTTTGTGAAGAATATCATTTGTATTGTGATGGGGAATTGCACTGAATCTGTAGATTACTTTTGGTAATATGGCTATTTTAACAACACTGCCAAGGAATGTGGGCTGTCTTCCTATTCTCTACTGTTTTCTTCAGTGTCAATCTTTAATTTTCTGAGAGTTTCATAGTAGAGTTTTCTCACTTCCTTGTTAGACTGATCCCTAGATATTTTATTTCTTTGAAGCTATTGTGAATGGTATAGTTTCCCTAATTTTCTCAGCTAGTCTATTATTCCTATACAGAAAACTCTTGAATTTTATTTATTTATTTTGTCTTTTTCTTTTTTATCAGTACCAGGCATCGAACTCACGACTGCCTGCTTGCAAGGCAGGCGCTTATGCCGCTGAGCTAAATCCCCAGCCCCTACTCTTGAATTTTAAATGATTTTTGTAGTCTGAGTTATTTTTTAACATATGAGATGTCATTTGAAAACAGATTATTTTGCTTTATTTCTAATTTCAGTGCCTAATTTCTAATTTCATTTTATTTCTTCTTTTGTCCAATTTTTCTGTGAATTCTGCTACTTTGTTGAATAGAAATCGCAAGAATGAGTGGGTATGACTGCTTTTATTTCTCATCTTAGAGGACAGTTTTCAGATTTTTATCATTGAGTACAATCTTAACTATGGGTCTTTCACAGTGACCTTCATTGGATTTGTAGGTTCCTTCCATACCTAGTTTGATGAGTTTGCTTATTTGCTTGCTTGCTTTCTTTTTTATGAACATGAATGTAAATGTGTTTCACTTATTTTTTCCAAATCCATTTTATTTCAAGAATAAAAAGAGAGAAAAAGAAATATCAAAAGTACAACAGAATTTCAAAACATGTCTACCGGGGGCAATAGTAGTACATACATTGTGCATTGTCATCCTCAATCATTCACCCAAAGCACAAGACAGCTGCATTCAATCATCTGAATAATGCCAGCATAAATCCTTCTCTTCAGCAAATTCAGAGAAATCAGTAGTATAAATATCTTAACTACTTTCATATATATATATATATATATATATATATACACACACACACACATATATACATATGTTGTTTCATTCAGCTTCTCACACTAACAATATGATGTTTACAGTATCTTATTTATTTCACTTATGAATACATTCTCATGTTGCATCCATTTAAAAGTGTCCACACTATCCCTTTTTATGGCCTAGAGTACTCCATTGTATAAAACTATCACATCTTTTTTATTCATTCCTCAACCGATAGGCATTTAGGTTGTTTCAAAGATCTGACTATTACAAATTGTGCTGCTGCAAACATGGGTACACATATATCACTGTGGTATGATGTTTTTAATTCTTTGGGGAAGATACCCAGAAGGGGAATTGAAGGGGATTCTACTCCTAGTTTTTTTAAGAATCTTCATACTGATTTACACAGTGGTTGCACCAGTCTGCATTCTCACCAACAGTGGAGAAAGGTTCTTTTTTCCCAAAAGCGCCTAAAGCATTTTTTATTGCTTGATTTCTTGATAGTAGACTTTCTTTGTAATCAGCTATATCACCAAATTTGCTTATTAAATCTAGAAGTCTTTTGATGAAGTTTTTGGGGTCTTCTAAGTGTAGAGTATCATATCATCTGCAAATAATGATAGTTTAACTTCTTCCTTTCCTATCTTTATTCCTTTTATTTCTTTTATCTAATTGCTCCACCTAAAGTTTCCAGGATTATGTTGAGTAAAAGTGAAGAAAGTGGTTATCTCCTTGTCTTGTTCCTGATTTTAGAGTGAAAGCTTTCAGTTTTTGTCCATTTAGTATGATAGTGGCTGTTAGCTTATCATAGATGGTTTTTAATCAGATTGGGATAAAGACTATCACAATTTTTTGTAGTGTCTTTCTCATGAATGGGTGCTGGACTTTGTCAGAAGCTTTTTCTGTATCTGTTGAGATGATCAGATGTTTTTTGTCCTTGGCTCTGTTAATAATGGTGTATTCCATGTATGGATTTATGTATGTTGAACCATCCTGTATCCCTGGGATAAATCCCACTTGATCATGGTATACAATCTTCTCAACAATTTGTTGCAGTCTGTTTGCCAATATCTTTTTGAGGATATTTGCATCAGTGTTTATTAGGGAGATTGGCCTATAATTCTAGTTTTTGTAGTTGAGTCCTTCTCAGATTTTGATATCAGAGTAATGCTTACTTCCAGGCATGAATTTGGAAGTATTGCTTCCTGTTCAATTTCATTAAAGAGTTTGAAAAGTAGTGATGTTAGATCTTTTCTAAATTTATTGTAGAATTCAGCAGTGAATCCATCAGGGCCTGGGCTTTTCTTTGTTGATAGGTTTTTAATTACATCTTCAATTTCATTTATTGATATTGGGTTATTTAAGATTTTTATATCAATATCATCTTGATTCAGCTTTGGTAATTCATATGTATCTAGGAATCTGCACATTTCTTTTGTATTTTCCATCTTATTAGAATACAAATTTTCAAACTAGGTTTAGATGATTTTCTGGGTTTCTGCAGGATCTGTTGTGATTTCACCCTTTCCATTCCTAACTGTGTGGATTTGAGTCTTTTCTTCCCTTTTTTGATGAAGATTGGCTAAGGGTTTGTTGATTTTATCTTTCAGAGAACTAATTCTTCAATTCATTGATTCTTTGTATTTTTTTTTAGTCTCCAATGTGTTAATTTCTGCTCTGATCTTTATAATTTCCTCCCTTGTACAAGATTTTGGTTTAGCCTGCTCTTTTTCTAGAAGTTTGAGGTTCACCATTAAACTGTTTATATGTGCCTGCTCTTTCCTGATATAGGTATTTACTGCTATAAATTTCCTTTGTAAGATTGCTTTCACTGTGTCCCAGAAAGTTCTAACATGTTGTATTGTCATTATCATTTAACTGAAAAAACTGTCTAATTTCTTCTTAAATTTCAACTGTAACTTCTTGGTTGTTCAGTAGGGTGCTATTTAATTTCTGTGTGTTAATGAAGTTCTTGTGGTTTCGTTTGGTGTGGATTGCACTGTGTTCATTGCACTGTGATTTGATAGTATGTATGGGATAATTTTAGTTTCTTTGCAACTACTTAAGCGTATTCTGTGAGCCAGTATATGATCTGTTTTGGAGAATGTCCCACATGCAGCTGAGAAGAAAGTGTATTCTGATGTGGGGTGGAACACTATATGGACATCTACTAAGGCCATTTGTTCAAAAGTTTGATTTAGTTCTACTATTTAGTTATTGATTTTTTTTGTCTACCTGATCTGTCTTTTTGTGACAGTGGGGTATTGAGGTCTCCAAATAAAATTATATTAGGGCTTATTTGATTTTTCATGTCCATCAATCAATATAGTTGAGTGCAGTAGTATTTGTTGCATATAAATTTGATTGTTACCTCTTTCTCTTGGATTGCTCCATACTTACAAGGATGTGGTGACCTCTTTTTATCTCTATTAGTCTTCGCTTGAAATTCACTTTGTCTGAAAATAGAATAGCTATCTTTACTTTTTTCTGGACTGTAGTTCCATGGAGTATTGTTTTCTATCCTTTGACTTTCAGTCTGTGAATTTCTTTTTGAATTAAATGTGTTTCTTGTATGCAGCATATTGTTGGATCTTGCTTCTTTATCCATTCTGTCAATGTGTGTCTCTTGATGGTTATATGTATGATAAGTATTTATATTGACTTACCCTTGTCAAGTTATTTTCCTTGACATAAGTTGGCTCCCCTACTTTTTCCCCCATCCTCTAATTGTTTGCCTTCCCTGGTAGATTTCTTCTTTTAGGGTCCATGGAGCTGTAGTCCTTGTTGTTTCTTTCTAGAATGTCCTTCAGAACATTTTGATGTGGTTTGATGGTCATAAATTTCCTCATATGTTCTTTGTTATGGAAGTATCTTAGCTCTACATCAGTTTTTAAAGATAGTTTTGCGGGCTATATCAGTTTGGGTTGAAAGTTATTTTCCTTTAGAACTTTGAGTACTTCACTCCAAGCTCTTCTTGACTTGAAATTTCGTTAGAGAAGTCAGCTGTAATTCTAATGGGCTTATCTTTATAGGTGATTTATTTCTTTAATAGCTCTTAGGATTCTATTCTTGTGTACAATTTCTGGACTCTTGACTATGAAATGTGTGGCTGTAGATTTTTTTTTTATCATTGCTAATTAGAGTTTGTATGTCTCATTTATCTGTATGTCAAATTGTTTTTCTCTATCAGGAAAGTTTTCTTTCATGATGTCTGTGAACATTTTTTAATGTCATTTGTGGTATCTCCGGCTTGTTAATTGACTCCAGTCAATATTATGTTATTCTTCTTTGTCTCCTCTAGCAGCTGGTGTTTTAATTTCTCTTGGTCTCTTGCTGTTTTTGAGAACCCTTTCTTTTCCTACTTGCTAACTGCAAGCCTGTCTTCAACATCTGAGATCTTGTTCTCACATTGGCCTAATCAGCTTCGAGTATTTCAGTGGAGTTTTTATTCTCCTGATTATCTGCTTGGATCTGCCTTTTGGATTCCATTTCTTTTCTATGCTGCTCTTCCATAATTTGATTAAGCATGTCTATTTGTCTGTGTGTTCTAACATTGCTAAGCATGGTGTATATTTTGATAATCTCTGTAGTTATCTGAGATTATTTCTGATTTCATTTTTTCAGAACCTCATTCAGTTGCTTTGTTGTTTCTACTTCAGAGAGACCTGGTGGGGGGCTTTTGGATTGGTCCACTGCGTTGCCTGCTGGATTTGTCTAGTGAATTGGATGTCTGAGGTTGCATCTTGTTCAAGTGTCATCTTAGTTGTTTTTTTATTTTAATTCCTGGGATGATGCTTGTAAGTTGCATATTGTGGTTTGCTTTATTGGTAGTATTTAGAACCCTTAGGTAATGATTACTTCTTTGAGGTGTCTTCCAGGTATGGCTAGGTTTTGGATTTTGAGTTTTTTGGAAGATCTTAACCTCTTTAGAGGTTAAGAGATGAGAAGTTATTGATTGTTTGGCCTAGTCTCTGGTTCTTTGGCACTGTGCCATTGTATTTTCTGTGACCTTTTGTTAATCTAGGACCAACAGCACTAGCCAGTGCAGTCCTCCACATCCGACGCTCCCCTCCACTGCCACGTCCCTTTGCAGAGACCTCCGGGGCCACCAGCGCCACTGTCACTGTGACTGTGCATTCCCAGATTTGAGTAACTCCTCTCATGCAGTGAGTCTCATCTTACAAAGAAGGCATCACCAACTACCCTGATGAGTTTTCTTTATCATGAAAGAGTACTAAATTTTTTGACTAGGAATAGCAGGGTATGCTTGTACTCCTAGCATTATGGATTCTCACACCTTCTAATCCTAGCACTCTGCATCAGGCTCTGCAGGAGGTGGGCAACAGCCTAACTATATGGTGAGATCCTGTGCTTCTTTTACTGCTCCATTCCTCAGAAAAGTTTTCTTATTTTTGTTGAACTTTCCTACCATCTTTGCATTAGTTGATTTTGGTCATGGTAAATAATCTTTTTAATGTGGTTTTTAGATATGGTTTGTGAATGTATTCTCTTTTCATTTCTTTTTCTTTTCTTTCTTTCTTTCTTTTGTTCTTTCTTTCTTTCCTTCCTTCCTTCCTTCCTTCCTTCCTTCCTTCCTTCCTTCCTTCCTTCCTTCCGTCCTTCCTTCCTTCTTGGAATTGAACTCATACCTTGCATTTGCCAGGCAGGCCCTGTGCTACTGAGTTATATCCCTGGATGGCAATATATTCTTGAAGTTCTCTTTGCTTTTATTTATTTATTTATTTATTTATTTATTTATTTATTTATTTTAAACTAAATCAAGATCTTACTATGTTTCCCAGGTTGGCTAGTTCTGAATCCCTGGGCTAAAGCAGCCCTATTTTAGCCTCCTGCATAGCTGAAGCAACAAGTACATGTCAGTATAACTTAGCATTCTTAAAGCTTTTAAATATTAATATTTGTCAGATATGTTGAAATTTGCCAAAGTTAGTACTCAGTGCAAACATTTTGTCTTGGTACTCAACAAGCCTTGCCTTACGATTCGTTATCATTCCCAGCCAAAACAATTTGATATTTGTCTTGCCTCCTAGAACCAATTAATGATGAGTTTCAAGGTTATAGTTTTTTAGTATGTTTGGTACCTGATAATAGTGGTTTCACAAAATGAGTTTAGAAAATTTTTTTAAGTATTTCAAGGAAATAGTTGTTAAATAAAGGTTTGAGAAAAGTTTCCTGTGAAGCCATTTGATTTTGAGCTTTCATTTATTAGGTTTTCATCACTTATTAAATCTTACTAAAGTTTTTTTCAGATATTTTTGTCTTCGTGATTCATCTTTGGTAGGTGTGGCATTATAAATTTATTTCTTTTAAAGTTATGCAGTTGAGTGGCATATAATTGTTTATTATAGTCCTTTCTATTTCTTTAGCGTCAATGTCTGCTCTTTCATTTCAGATTTCTTTTAGTTGAATAATCTTTTTGTGTTAGTCTAGTTAAAGGTTTGCCAATTTTGATTTTTTTTTTTAAAATCTTCTAGTTTCATTGTTGTTTGTTCCTGTTTTTCCTTTATTTCTATCATAATTTTGCCTTTTTGCTGGTAACTTCAGGTTTTAGGTGGCTCTTCTAGTTTGTTGAGTTGTGAAATTAGATGTTTTATTTGTTTAATATTTTGCTTTTCCCCTTATTCCACTCTCCTTTCTTCCTATTTTTTGGTAGCACTAGATACTGAAACCAGGGCATATGTTCTCTATCACTGAGCTATGTTTCCTAAAGTTAGGCTTTTATCAGATATCTTTCTTTTTGTGTTTACTTCTATAAACTTGTTTCAGTTATGTAAGTCCTGACATACTGTGTTTTCATTATGATATTTTCTGATACTCCATGCAATTTCTTCTTAGTCTCATTGACTTTTCAAGGTTTGTGTTAATTTCTACATATTGTGTTTGTGTATTTTATGCTTTCCTTCTGCAATTTGATTTCAAGTTTTATTCCATCATGACTAGAAAAGATCCCTAGTATTACTTTTTCTTAATTTGTTAAGGCCTGTTTTGTGAATTAACATGTGGCTTGTTCATAAGATGCTTTAAAACAGAATGCATTTTCTGCTGTTGTTTGATAAATTATTGTTTATGTCTGTTGGGTTAGAGTGGTCTGTAGTGTTAAGTCCTATTTCCTTACTGATTTCCTGTCTAATTTTCAATACATTATTGAAATTGGCATGTCAAACTCTCTTCTTTCAAATCTTTCAGTATTTGCTTTACGTATTTGAGGGCTGCCATGTCAGGTGCATATATAATTGTTTTATGTGATAAATTGATTCTTTTATGATTATATAATGACAGTGGTTGACTTAAAATGTTGTGTATGACTGACTACCCTTACTATCTTGTCAACAATTGCACAAAGTGTTTCTCCAGTCTTTCACTTACATCCTTTGTGTGTGTTTATATCTAAAACCAGTCTCTTAAGAGATAATATGGTTGGGTCCTGTTTTTTCATACTTTAATCCATTCTTTGTCTTTTGAATGAGGTATTTCATCCATTTGCCTTTCAAGCAATTACTATTTGAGAGGGACTTAATAGGGCCCTTTTCCCCCCTCATTCCTTATAACTATTTTGTTCTCTATTTTGTATTTCAGTAATTTAAAAAATATATATATACTAGCATATATTAAATCATGTTTTTTGTAGATAATTTCTCAGTGGATACTGTGAACATTACATAAATCACAAAATTAAAACTGTTTTAAAGGTCTATCAAGTTGCTTCTATCACATAAAAGAACTCTAGTCATTTACTATTCTTTAACTACAACTTGATGTTATCGACATAAGATACCTTTTTTGAGGGAAGGGTAGTATTAGACAATGTACTAATGATTTTTGCATTCAGCTACATCCTTAAAGATATGTATGTACACACACACACACACACACACACACACACACACACACACACATTTTGAGCCAGAGACTTACTAAATTGCCCAAGTTGAGCTCAAATTTAGGATACTATTGCCTCACCTTTCCAGAGCAGTGGGAGTACAGAATTGTTCCAGTGTTAACTAACTATATATATATTTTTTTTAACATTGTTTCTATTAACTTGTTTTTGGTGCATATGTCTTGTAAATTCAGTGCCAGAATTAAAAGTGATTTATGTTCAAATATAGCGGTAACACAGGATTCTGTATTCTCTGTTTACCTTTATTAGAGAGATACATTTTTGTATGTTTTCATAGTGTTATATAACATTTACTCATTTCTACCTAAAGACCTTCATTTAGCATTTCTGGTAGGACTGGTCCAGTGGTGATGTTTTGTTTCTTTTATGTTTTATTACTTGGGAAAGTGTTAATTTCACCATTTTAAAGACTATGTTGCAAGAATATTTTTGATTGACAGATTTGTTTTTCTCAGAACTATGTATCATTCAGTGCATGATGTGGAATGATTTTCGCTTTAAGAATTTTGCTGGAAAATCTACTTATTATATTATGAGAGTTCTCTTACTTGTTATGAGTCATTTTTCTTATACTGCTCTCAAGATTATTTAACTCTGACTGATATCTTGATTGTAATTGGTATAGGTGTTGTAGGTTAATCATAGAGTTCTGTCTCTTGTCACCCTGTATCACTCTGGGATTCCATTGGCAAGGAACCATCACAAAGCATAGTCCCTTGACTGGATGTTCAAAACTGTCAGCCATAGTAACAGAAAACAGATCAGTGTACTTTCAGCTCCAGAATTTGTTTGATTCTTTTTTATACTTTTTAGCTCTTTGTTGATACTTTTTTTCCTTGCTTCATTTTCCTAATTTTACTAAGGTTAATGCTCTCTCTGGCCTCATTGACGATTTGATGAGTCATTTTGAGGTTTTGTTTTTTTGGTCTTTTTGAGACAGGCTCTTGCTATGCAATTCAGGCTGGCCTTGAACTCACTTTCTAGCCCAGGCTGATGTCAAACTCATAATGATCCTCCTGCCTCAGCCTCCTGAGTGCTGAGATTACAGGAGTGAGCAACTTTGCCTGGCCATTTTGAGGTATTTTTGGTCATTTAATCATAGTTCTTTTGTTTCTTTAATATCATTTCTGGAGATTTATTTTACAGTTCTCTGTTTCTTTGTATGTATTGTTACCTTTTGTTGAAATCTGGATTTTTGTAAAAACAGACACTGCCCCCAGAATTCCTGAGCCATGTATGCAGTCAGCTTGAGTACGCAGGTGTGGGCCATGTACACAGTCAGCCTGGGTAGAAATTTTCTGGGACCCTGAAATTATTTTTGGAGATGAATCTTTATGCTTTAATCTTCCCATCTGAAGAAATTTGCTTGATTTTACTCTGGAGCTCCCTCTGCTATCAGTATTCAGTATTGCAGTTGTCTGTGCTATAGCAAGTTGTTAGTGTTGGCGGTCCCCTTAGTACCCTCTAAGTTAATGTAACTTCTCTCATGCTATAGCAAGCTGAAAGGTCTTGGGGCCTCCAAAGTATCAATGTATGCCACAGTCATAGTCTGTATTTTCCAAGCCAGGTGTCTGAGGTGGGTGAGATAAAAACTAGTGCTTTGAGCATGCTGTCAAAAAATTGGATGCAAGTTCTGTTCTTTTCTTTACTTCTTGGTGGATAAGCTTTGATTTTGTTGTTCCATACTGGAAAGTTAATCAGGTGTGATCAGTAAATGAACATACTTTCCTGTTCATTTCATTGTACCTTTTTGATCTTGTTCTTGCCAAAGCTGCTGCAATCTCTAATTTTAGAAGTCTCACAAAGGCAGTCTGGTCCATACATTGTCAAGTCATTGTCTTTATTAAAGGAGTGTCTACAGCTTTCTATTCTATTATATTGCAGATCTCACCATGCCAAAAAATTTAAAGTCACTTATCAAATGACTCTGTTCCATATTCTAAAGCAGTTGTTTTATTCTCTATGCTTTTTCTCCCTGTTTTTGTTTCTTATGATTTAGATCTAGATTGTCCCCTAAAAAGCTCATGTATTCAGACATTGGGCTTTTGGAATGTGATTGGATCATGGGGGTGCTATAGCTGATTTGTGTTTAGTTTAGGAGAGGAGGACTGGCTGGAAGAGGCAGGTTAGTAAGGGGTTTGACTTGGAAGGGTTTATCCCCCACAGTGGCTGCTCCCTTTGCTCACTACTTCCTGACAGCATTTCCTTGACGGTGCTTATCTGCCCTGCCCACTGCCTTGTAGCCTACAGACCCTGGATTTAAATCCGTGAGCCAAAATAAACATCCTTGTGAGTGTTGTATCAGCAGTGGGAAGAGACATCATAAAAGTGTTTTCTTTTATTTTAATTATTTTGAATATAAAACTACTAAGAAATCTTCTCAAAGGGGGCTTGAGATTTAGCTCAGCGGCATAAGCACCTGCCTTGCAAGCAGGCGGTTGTGAATTCGATTCCTGGTACCGATAAAAAGTTAAAAAAACAAAACAAAAACAAAAAGAAATCTTCTCAAAGTTAGAGTCTTACCCCAAAACTTTTCATTTTTTTCCATTGGCACTACAAATTATTTTATGCTTTTAGTGTTTGTTATACAGATGTTTCTTGACAGATTTTTAAATAGCTTTACATAGTAGTTTATCTTAATAGTATTTTGTCCGTTCTATACATGTACATATCTAATACAACACTGTACTAAGTGAAATATATTTGTTATTGAGGAGAGTAGTTAGTGGCATCTGCTTCGTATAATGCTAGTGCTTATCACTCTGGCTTATCATGTGTTATTTTTATACTCAGTCTTGAGTGGACTTATTTTACTAGTGAAAAAAGTCTAAATGATAATTAATAAGTAGATATAAGAATTCCATTTTAGTATTCCTCTGTTGGGGGGAAAAGCTGAAATAAGTTGTCATTGCGACTTAGAATTATGGCATCTCTATGCAATTATTGAAGTCATGTAATGGGTAGAATTTTTAAAAACAAAATCTTAAAAATAACTTGACTTTTGATTTCCAGTGTTTATTATTAAATTTTTGATGCTATTATGTTTGCTTTCTATGTCAGCATGTGAGCTATTTTCACATTTTTGTTTCATATGTTTATAAGAATACTGAATTATAGTAATTATTATATTCATCTTTCAAATGATAAACAGTTGTCTTTAACACTAAATAATTCAGATACAACTGGTAAGTGGCAGTGACAGGGTTTCAAATTCTTAGCTAGTAATATTTTCTGTGATATAGTAGAATAGATTACATACTACAAAATTATTTGTAGCTCTGTTGTTTGTTTTTGTTTTTGTAGTCCGCATATTGTCTTATTTTTATTTGGGTATTTCTTCCTCCTAGAATCCACCAAACCCACCTGTATCACCCGAAAAATCTGCCACTGATATCACCAGCAATAACAATGTGGCCTACAGGTAAGAATTACAGTCTGTTTTTCTGGTTTTTAGATAATAGGTTCTGCTTGTCTTTATTTGGCAGAAAAATCTTGTTTATCTATATCAATATAGAGAAAAATCTTGTTTATCTCTGTTGATACAGAGATACCTGTTACACTGGCTTGAGAATATGTCCTTTTTTTTTCTTTATTACATTGTTAGTCTGTAGCTATTACTTCTGCCAATTTATTATTAAGACTTTCATTATTGTGTAGTTCTTTAACCTTATATCATGAGTACTTTTCTCAACTGAAAAATGCATTTTTCAGGTACAAAAAGACTACTGTTTGTGTATATTACAACCTTTGTTAGGTCTTCAGCTTAAATATAAATAATGTTAGAGTGCAAAAGGCCATAGACCCCAGTACTTAGAAATTTGCATGCCATCTGTGCTTTGTTGTGTTTGCTTGCAGTTTCAGGTTGTGAAACCCATATCTAGCCACCCCTTCTCTACTATAGGCCAGTGCTTTTTCTGTATGTCAGTAATTTCCCCTAAAATGGCATATCCATTGATTATTTGTTTGTATATATGTATATTTCATAGAAATGCAAGCACAGTAAGACAGATGTTGGAGTCCAAAAGAAATGTAGGTGAGAGTGCACCGCCATCTTTTCAATCTCCTGTGAACACAGGTAACATTTTTAACAGAAAGAAATTTTTCTTTGGTATTAAAGACTGTTTTTCTTACATTCTTTCGAGGTTGTGGAAGTGAACTAGAAAACTGGGCACATTGTTCTAACTATAAAATATTACTAAAATTTGGGCTCACAAGTATATATTAGAATATAGATATTGAAATTCCTGATTGTTTTCTCAAGCTTTCTGATCCCCAGATCCTTTTACAGTATTAAAAATTAAGAGCTGTAATGTGCTTTTGTTGATGAGTTATGCCAATTTAAGTTCAAAAATAAATAGGAAATTCCTTTTTTTTTTAGTGAAAAACAGCTGTATTTTTCAGGATTAAAAATACCAGTGAAATACAGGCTTTCATGTTGTTATAAATCTCTGTTTTGCTTAAGATGTTAGGACACTTAAACATAGCTAGAGATTTAAATCTGTCTATACCCTCAATGTGTTGCTTTAGGGGGGAGAGAGGGTTTTGCTATATAGGTCAGACTGACCTCAGAATTACGATTCTTTTGCTTCACCTTCCCAAGTGCTGAGATTATAGCTGTTACTCCAAAGTTTGTGTCATTATATTTGGCTGAAGTATATGAACAAAATCCAGCCACATACAAATATGTAAGTAGAAAATGGCTAATCTTTTTGAGTAACTGTGGTTATTCTTTGTTTTTTGACACAAGGTTTTGCCATATAGTTCAGGCTTGTTTGAACTCACTATGTAGCCCACTATGTAGCTGGCCTTGAATTTGTGGTAATCCTACTGCCTCAGCCATCCAAGTACTGGGATTATAGGCATGCGCCACCACTCCCAGCCTGTATATTCTTCTTTGATACAGTCAAAATCAGTAGTTTAAAATTAGTGCAAAGTAAAATCTGAAACCACATTAATGGACTTTTCTTACTGTTTTTTCTAGGTTATTATTGTAAGTAAAAATGGTCATTCATGAAAAAGGCTGCTAATTTAAGTTACACAAGCACTTTTCCTTTGTCAGTTATCCTGTTTTGGCATGCAATTGTGTTTTATTTTATATCACCTATTTCTGTTATACTACCAATTCACAGAGCATTAAGAATGCCTACTCAAGTATTGAGATGTAATAAAACTAATGATTTTTACTGTTTCATTATGGATATTTTTAATTGAAATAGATTTTGTTTTTTAACTAAAAGTGTAAGAGAATAATGAAGAATGTGGTGACAGTATGGTAGCATTACACTACCTTGTTTTTTGTATATTCTTTAACCATCACTTTATCTTTAGAATTTCAGTTACCTATGGTAGTCAAATGTTACGTGAAAAAATCCAAGAATAATTCATAAATTTTATTATGAAAACAATTCTTTGTTTATTATCTTTTTTTTTAAAAGCCAGTCAAATTTAGCAGTGGAGGGGGTGGTATACCCACTTTAGTGACACTAATGTTAATAAGTTCTAATAACCCACTGCCATCAGACCAGCCTGTTTATTATCTTTTGCTGGTTTATAAATTTACCTGTATCGTAGATAGTCATTCCCTGCATAATAGCATTTCAGTCAGTAATGAATTATATGTAAGATACTTACTTGATGAAGATTATAATGAAGCTAAAAAATCTTATCACTTAGTAAAGTTGTAGCCATTGTAACATAATTCAACACGTTACTTACGAGTTTTATGTTGAGTTGATGTAAACAATCTTTAGCACTGTCAGTTTATGAAAGTATAGTGTATAAACTTGTATATAATATGTAATACTGAATAATAAACAACTTATTAATTTATATATTTACTATAACTTTTATTGCTATTTAAAGTGTAGTCCTTATTTTAAAAGTTTTCTATAAAATAACTTGCTGTGTTATGCCAGCAGTATCCTTGTAAATCTTATACCTACTCTATGTCTTGATCGTGTCACATTGAGTAACTTATTTACATCATCTAGGTTTGTATAAGTGCATTTTGTGATTGCACCATAGTGAAATTGCTTAACTACACATTGCCTAGAGCAACCTTGTTAAGCAACACTGAATATATAGCAAAGGCTACAGTGTTTGTAGAGTCCTATACTGTTGATGGTCTTAGGCCTACACTTAGAATCTTGGAAAGTATCTACTACAGCTCAAGAAGGACTGTAGAAGTAGGGTATCAGCAGTTCTCCTCACTGTTGCTTTTGCTTCATCAGTGCAAATTCCCATACAGTGAAAATAGTTTTGCTATTGCAGACTCTCGAAGAGACTCAGGAAACTCTTTTGAGTCTCAGGAAACCACAGGTCTAGTATACCCTTGATTTTGAAAAAAGTATTCATGAGTGAAGAACAAACTTAATTACACAGGTCAAACTTATATCAATGAGAATAACCAAGGAATAGAATCAAAATTATTGTAAATCAAAAGTACTACAAATAGCATTTTTATTTTCTCTTTGATGTATAGTCTCTCATTTTTTAAATCCATCTGTAGTTTTCACTGTTATTTTCTATATCATCTAGTTTTAAGAGGGTCAGTAGTGAGATCCCCAACTTGTTCTTTTCATAGAGAATTCAGTAGAACTCAATCTGTATACACAAATTTCACATGATTTTAGTAATAAACTATGATGTTTAAGTTTATGTGCCATTCATTAATGGCCAAGACTCTTTTCTTTCTTTCTTCTTTGTGCCGGAGATCAAACTCGCAGCCTTGCACTTGCCAGGCAGGCACTGATGCTGCTGAGCTAAATCCCCTGCCAAGACTCTAGAAAGAGTTCCTGTTTATTTGTTGCTCCTATTATAAGCCACTCACAATATTTTTAATGTTTCAAAAATATCTGCACATTTTTGTTTGGTGAGTTTTTAGTGTTACTTGTTCCAATTTGCTATTCTGAAGTGCTTATAGTAATTTTCAAAGAGTGTCTGATACTGAGATCGCAGTCCTCCATATTGAATCATGTGCCATATTCATAGTATACAGATGTACACACGAAAATGTTTCTAAAAATCTAATTGTAAGAATTATCAGAATTTAAACCTGGGGAAATTCTCATTATGTAAGATTTTACTAGATGTAACAATGAATTTGCATAGGTCCTAGCTTATGGTGGCTGTTTAAGACTTATTTTTTTCTTCTTTACAGTGTCTTCAACCAGTCTCGTCACTCCTCCAGCAATTGTTACTAGCCAACCTAAATTGCAGAATCCAGCAACTTCAGGTTCTCAGACAGCAACATCAGTTCTTCCTGCACCCAATACAGCTACAGTAGTTGCAACTACTCAGGTGCCTACTGGAAATCCTCAACCTACAATTTCTCTACAACCTTTACCAGTGATTTTGCATGTTCCTGTTGCAGTATCCTCCCAGCCTCAGCTCCTACAGAGCCATCCAGGGACTTTAGTAACTAATCAGCCATCTGGCAGTGTTGAGTTTATTTCTGTGCAAAGCCCACCTACAGTGAGTGGTCTTACCAAAAATTCGGTATCCTTGCCATCCTTGCCAAATCCCTCTAAACCAAACAACGTTCCTTCTGTGCCCAGTCCTAGTATTCAAAGGAACTCTCCTGCCAGTGCTGCACCATTAGGAACAACACTTGCTGTACAAGCTGTTCCGACAGCACACTCTATTGTGCAAGCCACAAGGACTTCCTTACCTACAGTGGGCCCATCAGGACTCTATAGTCCATCAAATAATCGAGGTCCTATACAGATGAAAATTCCAATTTCTGCTTTTAGTACTTCATCTTCTTTGGAACAAAGCAGCACTACCACTCCAAGAATTGGTAAGTCATTGTATTAGTTTAGTAATAGAAATAGAAGTATGTTGATGACTTTTAGATGATTCAGCTTTTTTTTTTTTTTTTTTTTAAACTGGCTAGTGTTATGGAAAGAACAGGGTAAATAGAATTTCCTTGGCATTAATTTAAGAAATTTTGTAGATACCTAGGAGAAGTGATGTTTTTCAACTAAAGTTTGAAAGAGGTGGTTTTTTAAAAATTGAGATATATTTGTACATTTGTTATGGAATACATTATGGTAATCTGATACGTGTATGCAGTGTACAATAATAAAATCAGAGGAATAAGCACTTTTATCTCTTCAAAGGTTAATTTTTTTTAAATTTTATTTTTATTTTTGTTTTACTGGGAATTGAACCCAGGACCTTCATAGTGATAGCTACATTCCAAGTCCAATTTGTTTGTTTGTTTTATGTGATTTTAAGAGACAGTGTCTCACTAAGTTGCCCAAGCTTGCAATCATCCTGCCTCAGTGTTCCAGACTCTTGGGATTATACACATGTGCTCTCGCACATAACTTACAGGTTAATCATATTTATGAACTGAGAATTTTAGACTTTTCTTTTCTTTTTTTTGGTCTTTTTCCTTTTTATCGGTACCGGGAATTGAACTCACGACTGCCTGCTTACAAGGCAGGCGCTTATGCTGCTGAGCTAAATCCCCAGCCCCCATGAGAATTTTAGACTTTTCTAGTCATTTTGAAATATATCATAAATTGTTTTAACCAGTAGTTAGTTATTCTTCCGTGCTATGTAAAATCAGAATTTCTCCTGTCTAATCTGTTTGGTGCCCCTTACAGAGTTATGTCTCTCCTCCCTTCTCTCTTCCCAGTCTGAAAGGGAGGTTATTTTGGGTGATTATTTGCATGTTATCTTTTAGTTTGTCTCTTAAATTTTGTAAGTTTTTAGTTTAGGCTTTAGAGCAGCAAAATTGCATTATACATTTGCTAGGGATATCCAAGTAAAATAAGTACATTTTAAGTCTCTGATTGAGATATTATATATGCTTACAACAGAACAATAAATAAACTGCCCTGTCTTTCCTACCCAATAAAGGAAGTCTGTTGTGCATTCTTTGCTCCTATCTTCTAAATTTGAGCAATTTAAAAATAGATTTTTCTGCCTCTGATTTACTATATAATACCTGATTTCCTAGTGTTTTCTGTTTTTTCTCTGTAAAATGTATGAATGTTTGTGTTTTACTTAGAAGTAATGAAAAAAAGAGCTTGATTATATCTATATTTAAAATTGCCAAGTCTTATGTCTTTATTTTCCTAAAAAGTACATATTTTGTATGCATTCTTGGACTTACTATTTTTTTTTTCATTTCTGACTTCACATTTATCCCTACTACTTTCAGAAAACCAAAGAAGAATGGGTAGTATCATGTATATAATGAAATTCCTACAGTATTTTTCTTACTGATGTATGTAGTAAGTGACCATGGAATACAAAAAGCATTTTAACATACAAAATAAAAATTATCTTTCTTCTTCTTGTTGTTGTTCTTGTTATTGTTCTCCTCTTCTTCCTCCTCTTTCTCCTCTTCCTCCTTCTCCTTTTCTTTCTCCTCCTTTTCTTCTCCCCCCATCATCCCCCTCCCCCTCCTCCCCTCCTGTAGGAACAGAACCCAGAGGGCATGCATGCTAGGCAAGAAAATTACTTTTCAAGTAAACATAGCATTCCTTATTATTTGTTGTGTAATAATTAGTGTGTTTACTCTATGTTCTCTCATATAAGATAGTGATAGCATTTCACAAAATTGTCAAGAAACTAAATGAAAAGTGATCAAATTAATTATTAGGCTAAAGCTCAATATCACCTTCATACAATGAACATGTGGGATAAGAGTAAACTGACATTTTATATGAAAATGAAACTACTCTATTTAATAGCGCTTGTAATTTAAATGTTTGCATAGTGCAGCAATAGTGTTCGTATTGGCTAATTTCATAGTATTTCTTAGTCACTGTTTCATGTTTGCAGCACAAAAAGATTTCTATGTTTAACTGAGATCAATAGACAAGATTTTGGGGGAGGGCATTCTTCCATTTTTCTCCAATTTTTCTTTTTAGTGTTTTTTAATACGTTAAATGATTTATAATGGGAATTGCTTTAATTTGATTTTGGAATTTGTCCTTTCTGTGAAGTTTTGAAGTAAAGTTCACAGTGTTTTTAATTCCTGATCTCCTATTAAGATATACTCCAAAATACAGTATTTTCCTAAGAGACCAGGACCCAAAAAGAAAGAAACTTCAGGAAAATATTTTCTTTACTATTATATATACCTGTCCTTTAACCACTTCTACAAATATCAGATTAATAATTTCATCTGAATATTCTCTGAAAATTTTTATGAATATTTAAGAGCATCAAAAGCGTATCTTCCGAAATTATTTAGTTGGTGTACTCTGTTAGTAATGTGTCATTCTCTTGCCAATCTATTTAATGTATTAGATTAGTAGTTTTCTTAGTGATTAATCTCTGGAGCATTCTAATTTTGAGATACTTTTTTATCTTAACATATATATTTAATACATTCATAAATACATTAGATTGCAGATCTTTATTTCAAGATCCATTTAACTTACAGCTAAAAGTGAATTGTTATATAGTAAATACATTTAAATGACAATTTTGTATGTTTTTATAATGTTAGACTGAATCTTACAAGAATAATCACTGATTATTCGTAATTTTATGAGTGCCATAAGTGATATTAAAATAGATGCTTCATTTACTCTTTCAAAAGTCCAAAGTAACACTCAATGGCAGATTTTTAGTGAATAGGGAAGTTGAAGCTAAACTCTGTATCCCTATTGTGATAAATTAATTAGATTATATAATTTAAAATTTCCAACTCTAATACTTAGGAGTTATTTACTTAAATAGTTATATGTCTCTATAGTTTTATCTTTATTTACTTAAACTATATGCTGTATTATTACATATACTTATATATATGTTATTATAGTTCATTCTATTAGAGAATCTTAAGTCAGTATTTTCTGTTTATAGTGAAGTAAATGTCCTCTTGGGGCTGTTTTGGAAATTCAGGGTTCAAATGTTAGAGACTTTATTCATTCATGAAATACTGAGTTGCCTGTATTGTTGTAAGGTTTTGCAGACACACAGAAAAGTATAGAGTAGTCCCTATTTTGCAAGAAATTGGGAATGTGTCCATTGAGTAAGTAATTGTGTGATGAATATTAAGATGTTCTGTTTCTTTGAGAAGATATGAGAGGACATGGGAGGTCTAGAAAAGTATGAAATAATGAACAAAAGCTGAGGGAAAGGAGGTTAATGATTTTTTGAGGAGAAAGGAATGTGACATTTATGAATAGTGGCTGCAGTGTAGAAAATGGTTTGGAAGGGATAAGAATGTAATTAGGAAGGTTGCAGCAAAATAAGTAAGTGGTGGTATAAAAGTTTTAAGTTATTCAAGAGATAGAATTGGCAATACTTGCTAATTTATTGACAAAAGATTAAATGGTGAGAGAAAGGCTAAAGATTCTTACGTTTCTTTCTTTTTTGTGGGAAGCTTACCAGGAGTCAAACTCAGGACTTCACTTGTCAGGCAGGTGCTGCGCCACTGAGCTAAATCCCTGGCCCCACTTTAAGTCTTACGTGCTAGTACCACTTACTAAGGTAGACTTGAAGAAAGTGCTGATTTGGGGGCAAGTTATATAGAATTCATTTGTAACTCAGATTTCATTAAACGTCTTGTTTCAATAGCATGCAAAAACAAGAATTTAAGCAAAACCCCTTCAGCTTTAATTTCTTTTGAGTTTCTTCTGTGACAGAGTTCATTGAAGATTTTGCCTTCCATTTTTGTTTATACAACAGTTATACAGACCTACTGAGGTCTGTACTCATCCTGTAAAATATTCTTATGAGTATGGTAAAAATGTGGTATTCATAAAGAGTGACTGTTGTTACATGAACTAATATCTTTGAAGGATAATGAGATAGAGATATACCCCAAATAATAGAAGAATTTTGAGTTAGTTTATTTCACACCTTGACCAATATTGCTGATTCATTGACTGATAAATTGATGTTTTCACTTAAGTCATCCTAAGCAGATATTGTATTAGAAGAACAGGAAAAAAATGTAGTGAAACCATAAAATGTTACATTTAACCAAAGAAAGGATCTATAATGGGGGTATAATAATTAAAAATCTAAAATAAATATTGCTATAGTTCTATAATTGTTTGCCCTGAGACAAATCAGAATCATGTTAGGTAGCAGAACTTTAGTTTTTGAAAATGTGTATGTGTGATATTTTAGTAAGCAGCCTCAGTTTTGAGGAATTTTTGTATGAGACTATTACAACAGAAAATAAAAATGAAGCTCTTTTATCAGCTTCTCATGTAAAGTTGCCTTTTACTTTTGTTTGAAAATCACAGTGTCAAATCTATATGAATATTTTTTTAACATTACATTTACAAAAAAATTCAATGTTTTGTTAATATTACTAGGATATTTTAGAGATAACACTCCAGCTTGTAGGATCACTAACTCGGAACTTGTAATTTTGTGTTAAATAGTCTTCAGGAACTTCAAAGTCTCATTTGTACTAAATGAGATAATTTTAAGATTTAAAAAAAAAATCAATATGTTCTTCCTAGGAAAGAATTTAAATGATTCAGAAAATTGTTAAGGGCTTTCTGTTTACTTCTTTTCCCTAGATTACCTATTTTAATAGGTGGATGCTTACCCTATTTGGTTTTTAAAATGTAGAAATATATATATATATATATATATAATATGAAAAGACAATTTTATCTTTGTTTAAACAAAAATGGTTTCCTCTGTATGTGTTCCACAGATTTACAAATGAAAAGAAGGCCTCATTTTGGCCAAGAAAATTTTACTAGAAAAAAGGATAGAGTGCTTCAGCTGAACTCTTCCATAATTAGTTCTACTACCAAAGAGTTTCCCCCATATCCCTTTAGAAAATGTTTCATTTTTTTTTTATGCTGTTGTGGAGTAACACTTTTGTCTCCCAAACTCAATATAAATTAGTTAAAATGAGTAAAGAAAAAATAATCTGCAATTGAATTCCTGAAAAGTGGGAAATTTTTTTCAAAAGGGATACTGTACTATGAAAGATTATATTTTGTTTAGCTATTTTCTTTGTGTTAGAGCATGAAAATTATTTCTATTTTAAATTATTTTCCCAGAGTGTTCCTTATGATAGAATTTAAATTGCTTGGGTCAATGAGTAGATGAAGGTTTTTCTTCTGTATTATAAATTTGCCTTTCTGAAAGATGCTGAAACATCTTTCTATGAGAGAATCCATTTATGTATATTGACAAAAATAGTTGGAAGAAATTACCCAAATTATTGTATGTACAGCAGCCTAACCTTTTACATAATGTAGATGGTTTTTTAAAATGGCTTTTTTTTTTCCTTCTCAGAAAACCAGACAAACAAACCAATAGATGCTTCTGTTAATAAGAAAGCAGCTGATAGCACAGCACAGGTAATGAATTTCCCTTTTACTTCAAAGTAAAATTCTGATTAAGCCCAAAGAATAATAAATTTTCATCAGTATTCTCTGCTACAGTGAAAATACTGTTTTTTTATCAACTGTCCAAATATTTTCTCACAGCTTCTCTTTAATGCTTGACAAGAATTGAGTTTCTTTGCCTAGTATTTCTCTGAAATAATATCAGTTGATTATATTACCAACTGGTTGGATTTATTTGACAATTTATTTGTTTTTATATACTATAAAAATTCAGTCTCTGTCACATGAACTTTTTCCAGGCCCTTTGTTTTGAGAGCATCTATGTGGCCTACCCCCATGTTGTTCATTCCTCTTTGGCACCCCTCCCATACCATCATCATGTTCATTTCCTCAAAGGTAGACTTTTGTAGAACTACCTCTGTGATAGTTTTATCTTTAGTGCTTAACCAGTATTGTTAAGCTTTGATTGAATCTTAACCTCCTAATAATAGTTACTGCTTTCTTATATTAATAGTGTTCCTTCTAATTCTTCTGTATTGCCTTAGATGTATTAGATTTACATTGAGGTTATTAATATTTTCTTTCTTTCCTTTGTTTCAAGAAACTCAGATATTATTTTTAGCCTGGAGTATGTCAGGCACAAGTAAATGACATTTAAAAATATGGTCAGAATAATTATGACTTTTTCGTACTTTTGGACCAAAGCTAGATATACGTACTGAGTTTATAGATCAATAAAAGGTTTTAAAATATTTTATATTACAGATTTCAGCAGGCTTTGTGTATAATATGAAAAATGAGAGTTGTGTAAAATTGTGTGAGGTATATTTCTAGAAGACACAAGGTATAGAAAAAGGTTTTTTTTTTTTGTTTTTGTTTTTGTTTTTTTAAATATGGAGATTCTTGCACAAACTGGCCTTGAAGTTTTGGGTTCAAATGACTGCCGCAGCCTGTTGAATAACTGGGACTATAGGCACATACCAATATACTCAGCAAATTCTTTATGCACTTGCGTTTTGTGTTGTTCTGGTGATGCAAATGAGCATTCTAAGTGATTTTAAAATGACATCTACAGAAAGTCTAACTTTACAAAGTCAACTTGAAATTAAACAAGAAATTTATAAATGTCTTTATTTCCTTCCTGATATTTATATTCTTTCCTGTTATTTTTTGTTTTGTTCTGTTTTGCTTTTGACAGGCTAGGTAACATTTTCATCACCTGAAAATGAACATTATATTAGCTGTAGTTTAGCATTTTATAAATAGTAGTGATACTTATAGAGTGGTACTCTCTATAGAGACATGTAACTATTTAAATTTAATTGAAAAAAATCACTGGTTAAAGTAAACCTATTTTAACTTTAAAAGTGACATTTTACTAGTGTCTAGTGATTACATTATTGGACAAATGTAGCTGTAATAAACTATAGCCATTAATATGTACTATACTATGGATACTAGTATACATATGATATATACTAGTATAGTATAATATATACTAAATGTATAGTAAAAATACACTGTTGACTAAAAGCTTGATATACTTTTAATTGAAGAAAAATTTAAAAATATAAAAGAATAATAAAAAATCTAGTAATACCTAACAGTTTATTCTAGAAAATCTAAAACATTGTGTATTGCTCTCTACTTCACAGCTTTTAGAATCTAAAATATTTTGCTTTTATTGTACTGATTATCGTAAACACAGATAAGTACTTTAGCAAAGCAACTAACTTTTTAAATGTGAAGCTTTGTCTGAAATAGTTTCAGCTTTGAATGCATGAAAGATATGAGTAATAAAATATGAAATTGATTACATAATAAGCTATTAAGAAAAGTGTATATGTGCTTCCTGTTACAGAGTCATTGTTGCTGGCTGGATTTTTTGGGATACAAATACAGTTTATATATTTGTTGCATATACCTTCATTAATGTAAGGCTATTGGATTTTTGAAAAGGTATTCTTTTAGGGGACAGGGTTTCACTATGCAGTTCAGGCTGACCTTAAACTTAACTTTATGGCCCAAGCTGGCCTTGAACTCATGGCAACCTCCCTAGTGCTGGGATTACAAGCATACACAGCCACACCTGGCCAGATGTTTTAATTGTTGTTAGTTTCTTACCTTATGTACCACTTAGCTGATAGACTTAGCCATGTGAAACAGGTAGCTTTTAATTCTTGAGCTGTCACTTTCTAAATAACCTTAGGCTAACTCCATTTTTCTTTGCCAAATCTACTTGTACTTTATAACATTCTAGGACTGTCATAGACTGGAAGAAATCTAAATGACTATGAAATTATTGGTGCTGAGGTATTATCTAATTAGCAAATGAATATAATGGTCCCTGGGTACTTGTAGAGTACCAAATAAATTGTTAGGGCTAGAAAGGGTAGCTAGTCCCAAGCCAACTAACTGTCAAGTGCTAAACAGCCAGTGCCAGTACAGAATTTTGTTACCAGAATGCATCAAGCACCACATTCAGAGAGTTTCAAAGCAGACCAGTACTGACATTATTGAATACATACAATTATCCATCCCCTGGCGTCTGTGGGGGATGGTTTCAGGATGCCCACAGATACTAAAATTCATAAATGCTCAAGTTCCTTATGCAAAGTGGCATAATATATCTTTATGTTATTTATCATATATAATACATAAGTACATAAAGTGGTATTTAGGCAATAAGTTCTCCAGTGAAGATTTCTTCAGAGTCCTCCAAGTAAATATTTATTAATTAATGGATTTCATATAATGAATTATTGTATATTTTCAGCATATGTTATAAAACTTTTGGTTTCATTTTTATCTTGATATCTATAGTTAATAGTGCAGCTTTTTAGGAAACCAAGATCGCACGTTTGCTAATTTACTAGAGAAGGACTCATAAAACCTATTAGCAGATTATATTAATGGCTGTAGTTTATTATAGCAAAAAAAAGTAGAATGAGAGTAATAGGAAAAATGTTTTATTTGATTTTTTTTTGGTACCTGGGATCGAACTCATAACTAGCAAAGCAGGCACTTATGTCGCTGAGCTAAATCCCCAGCCCCCAGGAAAAATATTTAAAGGGAGTTTAGAGCTTTTCAAAAACACCCTGATTCGGAGATCACACAGAATTTGCTTTTTCTCTCTGGCTTACTAACTACAGGGACATTTGCAAAGAGTGCATCCAAAGAATTGTAGTTCTCAGGGCCTGAGATTTTTGGAAGGCCTGGTCACACAGACACATTTTCTGTATAATTTGGTTGTGGCATTGGAAACTCAAGACCAAAAGTAAAACCCGATGTGCATCATCAGTCATAGTTGTGCAAAGTAATCCTGATTACTAATCATTAACTTACCTTAAGGGGCCGCAGTTCTGATAACTGGCTAAGCCCCAGTTATGGTTCTAGGTTCCTATGGAAGAGATGTGAAGAGTGTGCAATCAAGTCTTTCATAATCGTGCCAATTGCTGAGGTATCCTACCTTAGTCTTTAAATATGTGCTTATTTCATTGCCAAAAAATCCCTATAAAGCCACTCTTGATTTTTGGAAATTTTTTAATGTTCTAATGAAATTGTTTTGAGAATAAAACACAATTAGTTAACTTTTTAATTCTTAATGTTAAAAACTATTTGATACAAATGATATTTTTGATGGCTTGAAATTGAAGGAGTCAGTAATATGTATAAATGTAGATACAAACATGGTATCTTTGGTTAGATAAATACTCTCACATGTAATGTGTTATCAGAAAGAAAAGATAAACATGCATATAATAATTGTATGTGTCTGTCAGTTTCTATCTAGTGTCATAGAAATAATAAATTCTGCAGACAGGTGTCATTGTCCTTGTCCTGTTACTTTATGCCAAGTGATCTTTAGCAAGTTATTTCATACCTAAGATATTTTTCCTTTTGAAATGCTAGTACTTACAAGATTATTTTAAAGATTAGATATGTTAATGAATGTAAAGAGATATTATAAAAATGCAGTCTGCTAAGAATGTTAACTATCATGACAGTCTTAAAAATGCTCTTAATAGTTATTGAAATAATTACCACGTGCAAATGCTCTCTTTTTTGGGGTGGTACTGAGGATTAAATCCAGGGCTGAGCTGTTCATAGCTCTTTTATAATTTTCTGATTTTGTGACAGGGTCTCACCAAGTTGCCCAGGCTGAGATCTAACTTGAATCCTCCTGCCTCAACCTCCCAGAGTGCTGGGTATTATAGGAATGGGGGTCCTGGTCTGCCAGTTGTATTTCTAAAAAAAAAGAAATCTAGCTGGGAAACTTATCTGAAGTATGAAACAGCCGACAAGCTGTATCTGTCAGGTTATTATGAATAATAATTAATAAATTTAGTAGCTTAGGTAATGTATTATATCTTTTTCTTATCCTGTATGAGAATTTTATGATACTAATTTTTCTATGGGCACTGCTTTAGTTGCTTCTGCAAAATTTTCTTTTTTATTAGTGTATGCTTGCAGTATATAACAAATACATTCATTGTGTGGAATTGGTATATACATATCCCCTCATGATCCTTTTTTCCCCCTCCTCTCTCCTTTCTACATGTCTCCTCCCACCTCTGCAACGTGTCTCCCTGTTTCCCATCATTATCTTTTATTTTGCTCCTAAATTATATGTACTTTGGGCTTCTCATATAAGACAAACCATGTACTATCTAACCTTCTGAGTCTGATTTATTTGAGTTAGAATTGTGATCTCAAGATATAACCATTTTGTGTAAATTTTGTTGTAATAAAGAGAGGATAAAAAAAAAAAGTGCCCTAAAGGATACAACAGCAAGTGTGTTTAGGTGTGTTAAATAGATGACCATATTAATATTTTTGATTGGATCATGGAACACAACTATTTGCAGTCTCACTGTTTGAAAGTTCGCTTTGTATGACTATGAATATGTCCCAGGTTTTCTTTTAGTTGCATCAGTTTTAGTCCATGTGCTTTATTACTAGGTTTATATTGTTCTATAATGTATACTTTATAATCTTCACTTGTCTTCCTGGTACATTGACTCTTTGGTCATTATAAAGTTTTCTTTTGTATTAACAGTCATAACAGCCCTTCTGTGATTACTATAAACTTGTTAACTTTTTCAGCCTTTTACCATTAACTTACTAGGTTTTGTTTTCTTTTTCTTTTTTCTTTTTTTTTTTGGCCTTTTTGAGACAGTTGCAGTTCAGACTGGTCTTGAACTCACTTTGTACTCCAGGTTGACCTTGAACTTCCAGTGATCCACTTGCCTCAGCCTCTTGAGTGCTGGAATTATAGGTTTTTGCCACCACACCTGGCTTTATGTCTTCTTATCTAAGGTGAATCTTAGCAGAAAACAAAATATTCTTTCTCAATTTTTTCCGTATTCCATCTGATGATCTTTATATTTTGATAGGAGTTTTTAGTCCTTTTACAGTTAATATCTATTAATATGGTTGTACTTAGGTCTGCTATTTTGCTGGGGTTTTTTTTGTTTGTTTGTTTGTTTGTTTGTTTCTGTGTGACATCTTTCCCGTTTTATTTCCTGTCTTCTTTTTAGGCATTCTGTTTTAAAGTATTCTACTGGCTTTCTAGATTTATGTTTTCTCTTTGTTTTTTAAAGATGCTCTAGGATTCATTTATTTCTGTATTAGAGAAGGGGTCTAATTCTCTTGCCCAGGATGACCTTGAATTTGCTATTCTCCTGTTACATCCTCCTAGTAGCTGGAATTCAACACATATCTGTAACTAGACACTATGCCTGGCTCCCTCAGGTTTATGTGATACAATCTTGTTTTGATATGTATCTTTACATTTACATCACATCATGTTACAGATTTACAGATACATTGTTTTTTTAGTTGCTTTGTAGAATTTTAAAGATACTAAGATTTGTAGTCTAATGTTTATCCTTATATTTACCTTTTCCAGTCCTCTTTTCCATAATCCAAATTGGCATTTCCTTTTTTTTGGTTGGCATTTCCTTTTATACCACAGAATTTCCTTAAATTTTTCTTACAGGGTGGATCTGGTAGGGATGAATTTTCTAGGTTTTAGTGTATGTACTTTTGTGTCTTTCGGTTTCTTTTCTAAAGGAGTGCTTCATTGAATATAAAATTCTAAGTTTAGATATTAAAAAAAAATTACCAGTGCATTAGATATATTGTTTAACATCTTGTTGCTTCCATAGTTTCTGAGCAAAAGTAATAACTACTTTAACACAAATTTTTTTCTAGTTAACTCTAGATTTTTTTTTTTTTTTTTTTGCAGTGGGTAGTTTGATTACAGTATATGTAGGGGTGAATTTCTTAATGGTTGTCTTGCTTGGGGGTTTATTAAACTTGTTGGATTTGTCAGGTAAATTTTTTTAACCAATTTTGGGATATTTGGTCATTATTCTTGAAATAATTTTGACCTTTCCTGGCATTTAGATTTTTACTGAAATATTTAAATAGCTCTTGGATAACTTTTAAGTTTATTCTTTCTTTTTCCTCTGTTTTTTAGACTTAAAAAATTCTGTTGATTTACTATCAGTTTCTGAGTTTTTCCTGTCTCCTACAATGTACTTTTGGCCCTACCTACCATTTATTGCTTGATGGATTGTTTGTCTTTTTGAAGCAGAATTTTGCTATATACTTCAGGCTGACATTGAACTCACTTTGTAGCCTAGGCTGGTCTTAAACTTACAACGATCCTCCTGCCTCAGCCTTCTAAATGCTGGGATTACAGGCATGTACTACCATGCCTGATTTACCTTTTATATTGATAACCATCTTTTCAGCCTTATTTTCTTTCTGTCTTTTATATCTATTTCTTGTTTGAGACTTCCTCTTTGTGGATTCACTAATACTCCATTTAAAAAAATTACTTGAACACATTTTTAATAGCTACTTTATGTCTGCTGCATGAAACATCTGGCCGTACTTGAAGTCCGCTTCTATTGACTTTTATCCTAAATTGAATTTTACATTTTTGGTCTTTGCATGTTTGATTTTTTTCAAAACAATTAGTTTTGAAAGCTGTACTTTTTTACTAATATGGCATAGTAAATGGGTTCTTTTCCATTCTTTGAAGCTTGTTAGCAACTTTTAATTTTGAACTTAACTAATGTGTTCATATATCATTTTTGCGAAATCTTCATAGAAGGATTTGTAATTATAAGATTTAGAATAGCATTATTATCTGTTATTGGACCTGTCTTTTCTAATCAAGTAATTATTTTCTTCAGTTATACATGGTTTGAGTTTTGCAAGTGAAAATCCTAATTATTGGGAGTTGATTCAGTATATATCTGTGTAAATTTTGATGATCATTTATTAAGCAGCTGCATGTATCATGTGTAGTGCTAAGCATTTGCTATACATGTGTGGATTAATCCACACAATAACTTCAATATCCGTATTTTAGAAGTCAAGAAAGTTACCTTTTAATGCAAATTCACATAGCTATTATGTCGAACCTATTAAAGGTACAAAATTTAGCCTTTTTTGTTTTTTTTATTTAAGAGTCTTTATTCAGTAGGTCTGCTGTCCTACCCTCTTTCTTTGGTCACTATGCAGTGGTTTTTAATGTGTATTTTCAATGAGGGATGGTCTTGATTCGATTTTGAACAGTGGTTTTATTTTGGTTAAGATTGATGCCCATTAATGGCTTATCATGCCATAGTATACCACTTTCTAAGGGAGAAAAAAAAACAGATTTAGATTCGTTTTGTAACTTAAATCTGTCTTCAAAGATTGACTTTAAGGTTTTGGTGAATTACTAATTGATAATTTAGAAGTAACATTTTAAGTGCCAGGAAATTAATGATGCTTGTAGTCAGTTTCATAACACTTAAAACATATAATCACTTCAATAGCTCTATGAAAGTGCTGTTATTTTTTTTTAAGTTAAAATTTCTTTTAAAACTATTTGAAACTTTGATTTTCATGGCAGGAATTTAACTGATGAAACTTCTATCACATTAATCCATTTAGGGATTCACAGTGAACTAGGATCCTCATTACTCCTTTTTCTCTTGATTGTTACCACATTTTTCCTTTATACTTGCCATTTTCCTTTGTAGAATGTAGTTGTTTTTTGTTTTGTTTTGTTTTGTTTTGTTTTTTCAGAGTGGAAAAACCACTGGCAGTGATTCAGGTGGTGTCATTGATCTCACAGTGGATGATGAAGAAAGTGGATCTTCACAAGGTATTTAATAGCAATAGTATTAAGAAATGCTTTGCTCTCAGTTGTTTTTCCTTGGAATAAACTTGTCTGACTCTTTTTAGAGTTGAAGGAACTTAAGGTATTTAGAACTGCTATGTCAGAATCATAAAGGACCTAGTAATCAAATATAGGTCTTCTGACTCAGCATTAAAAATTCTTCCTTTATATATGTGTGTACGTGCCATCTGTACTTATAAATGTGTGTCCATTCAATTTTGGTTCTTTGAACAGCATTTTGTAAATAAACATGAAGATACCTTTTAACACTGAAAATTCTCAGTGTTCTGGGTTATACTATTATTGGCTAAATACTAAACTGTATTCCAGTTATTCTTCTGCATTATTAATAGATATTCTGTTAAAAATTCCATTATTCTGTGGTATAAGTTTCTAGTTATGATTCAGGATATAAAGTATTTCACAACATTGACTATACAGAAAACTGTTCACAGAAATATCTGTGAAACTATATCCATAGTGATGCATTCAGAAAATCTGGTAAGACTGTAAGAAATCAACCTTAAAAACACTGAACTTGAACTAAAGATGTTAAAAGTCTATTATAGTTTCATTTTGGAAAAATTAATAGCTGTATAATTGATTATGTAATAATAAAGTTGTTTCATTTTGATTTTTGGTATGAGAGACAACTGGGAAATATATTTCTTCCATCAAGATTGAACTCATACCAGTATGATGATGATTATTATTAAAGAGTCTCTGATTACCTACACTGCTTTCACTATTTCTTATGGGCATATTTTGCTGTAGTGAATTCATAAGGAACAAAAATAAACATACATTATTTTTGAGAGGACACAGGCAGAGCTGCTTCTGGATTAAAATATAATATAATATTATATATTACATTAAAATAAAATATATTATGCATTATATTAAGTATATATTATATTAAATATATTAAATAATTATTAAAATATTTATGAAATAAAATATTCATATTAAATATATTAAAATATAACATAATATTATATATTATATTAAAATATATATAATATAATGTAATATAAAGTAAGCTAGTTTATTTTTATTACTCTGGCTATTTCATTTTCTAGCATCCACATCTAATTGCGGTAGGTAAATATACCTAGGTGGTGAGTAAAATTAAATTCATCTGTAAAGGAAAGACCTGTTTTCTAGTTTTTTGTATCATTAATTATAATATCTCACTTTTAATTAGCAGAATCCAAAAAAGTCAGTCACACTCCTGTGTCAACCATGGGTTCTTCTCAACCCATATCTCGACCATTGCAACCCATACAACCAGCACCACCTCTTCAGCCATCTGGGGTGCCAACAAGTGGACCATCTCAAACTACCATACACTTACTACCTACAGGTAAAATTTCTGTCATATACCAGACTCTAGTTTGTCACACAGAGAATTGTGATCATGGAATTGAGTGGAAAGATTAGACAAAAGGGTAAGAATAATTCTCATTGTTACTCTGAAGACAGTGTGCACCTTTTTGAATGCAAGGTAACTTAGTTTTAAGTAGTGGCACTGTAAACAACTGTTACAAAGAAGTTAACTCTGTGTCTTTGTTATCTGCCAAATGATGGAGCTTCTTTGGAAAAGTTCATTAAAATTATTTGTTCTGTGTACAACCAAGACATTATAATTGATCAAACAAGAACTATTTTAGTGAGTCTTGAATTTCCTTTAACTGCTCTAACACACAATTAGGAAGTAAATGTGAACGATTTGTTTGTTACATTTCAAGAAACTACAAATCAAAACATTTTCAAAATAAAGCCTATGTTACTAGAATTGTTTAGAGGTCAATCAAGAAGATTTGTCTTTTTGCATATTAGGCTGTTGCTTGAAGATGTATCTGCAAAGTATATGTGTAAGCACGCTTCTCATTACAGAAAACATTGAGCTAAAATGGAATTTACACAGTGACATTTCTATATAGTGTACCAGAATAGTACACTATTTGTAGGAGAAGGAATATTTTCTAGTGATTCAGTAAACTATTTGTTAACTAATCTTTATGAAATTATTTTTGAGGCAGTAAATGCCTACTGGTTTGGTGTAGGTTTGTTTGATTTCAGAGTTCTAAATGGTTATCCAGAATTTCCCATCATTTAAACTATATTTTACTTTGTTGAAATTGTCAAGCAAAACTGTGTGTTTATATGACTATTTCTGGCATGAAGTTTTTATATTGTTCTCATTATGAAATACTACTGTCTAAATAGGCAGTTGTTATTCAGTTTAACCTTCAGAGCAGGGATACCTATTTCTTTGCATTCATATCAGTTACCTAATTTAGCTATTTTAGAAGAAAATGTCATAATACAAATACATGAGCATAATGGACAATTGTTATTTCTTGTATACTTGTCTTCCTTCTTCTAAGGCTCACATTGAAATTTAAGAGATATAAAGGCTGAAGTATCTTTAGATGCATTTTTTTTTTTTTATTTTATGGCACTGGAGATTGAACCTGAGGCCTAATAAATGATAGGTAAGCACTTTTACCACTAAGCTGTATCCCTAGACTGCAGGATCTTCTTAGTAAAGAAAACTTTTAATTACCAATTTTATTATAGATTCCATTTTCTCTGTGAGGCATGGTAGCTCATGCCTGTAATCTCAGTCCTTTGCAAGTCTGAGGCAAGAGAATCACAAATTCCAGCCCAGCCGGGGCAATTTACCCTGTTTCAAAATAAAAAGTAAAAAGGCTAGGGATGTACCTTTATACTGAGGGCCCTGGGTGTAATCCCCAGTACTGAAGAAAAAAATTCCCTGTAAAAATATTTATTACATTTTCTGTTATATAGTTATCACATAGTCATCTGTCAAGTATGATTCCAATTCAGACAGTTATTAATAAGAAAACAACTCTTTTAACTGTTATTGCCAGACTTGGTGGCACATGCCTATAATCCCAGTACTTGGGAGGTTGAGGCAGAAGGATTACCACAGTTCAAGGCCAGTTTAGACTACATACTGAGTTCAAGGCCAACCTGAGCTACATAGTGAGAACTTTGCTCCCAAAAAAACAAAACAAGCAAAACAAAAAAACAATAAAAAAAACACCCAAAAAGCAAAACAAAACAAAACAAAAACACTCCCCAAAATGGTCATTGTTATTGTCTGGTCTGGTAGCACTTACCTGTAGCTCTGTCTACTTGGGAGGCAAGACTGGAGGATCACTTGAACATAGGAGCTCGCGACCACACTAGGCAGCAGACCCCTGACTAAAATCATTTTTTAAAAATGGATCTTTGTATGTATTTCAGTCTGACGTTGGACTCACTTGTTGTAACCCATGCTGCCCTTGAACTCATGTTAGTCCTTCTGGCTCAGCCTTCCAAAGTCTAGGAATCACAGGCATGCACCGTCACTCTCAGCAAAAAAATTACATTATTTATTATAGTTCCATATTGTAAGTAAATGTTTAGGACTCAGTTTTTAAAATTAAATATGTTGGGGTTGGGGATTTAGCTCAGCAGCATAAGCGCCTGCCTTGCAAGCAGGCAGTCCTGAGTTCGATCCCTGGTACCGATAAAAGCAAAACAAAACAAAACAAAAAAAAGACGGAGGAAAAAAATAAATAAATATGTTAACATTACCTGAAGTATGCTCTCAGGACCTAGATGCAAAGAATGCTGGAATAGGGGAGAGGCAGACAAAATTTGAATTATAATAGGCAGCCAAAGACATTGGTTTGGTCGTGTGTACAAACATGTTAATTAATGTTAATTAATGAGCCAGTTTCATGGCCAATGGAAATAACAACGTAATTTTAGATTTAACTTCCTTGGGAAAAGGCCCAGAGGGCCAGTAATGCCACTCTACTAAGCCTATTTAAAATAGAAGAGGAAAAAATTGCTCTTTTAAATCATTTTTATAGCAGTCATATTTAAATCATTTTTATAGCAGTCATATTCTTAAATCTAGATCATTTTAAAAAAATGGTCATGATTGTCAAACTGAAGAGCTGGAAGAAAATTAGATATCATTGAGGTATTCTTTTTTTCCTGAAGCTTGGATTTTAATACTGTTAATTTTGGTTGGCACTGTCATTCTTTCTTGCAGGATTACAAAGGACACGCTGTTACAGTTATTTAGACTTTATGCAAGGATAACTACCATTTAAATCTACTGTTCTTAATACATTCTTTTACTTACCACCAGCTCCAACCACGGTGAATGTAACACATCGTCCAGTAACTCAGGTGACCACAAGACTCCCTGTACCTAGAGCTCCTGCAAACCATCAGGTGGTTTATACAACTCTCCCTGCACCACCAGCTCAGGCCCCGCTGCGAGGAACTGTTATGCAGGCTCCTGCTGTTCGTCAGGTCAATCCTCAAAATAGTAAGCAATTCTTTCGTTATATATGCTTCTGAGGTATAGGGAGTTCTCTTAAGCATTTAGTTGAAATAGTTTAATATTAGATTTTACAAAAAATTCTTCAATATATTAAGACCCTTATTGTGTAAGTTTGTATCTATCATAGAACATAGTTTTACAGCATAGTTAAGAACATTGAATTGTGTACCTAAAAGTTAGTAATATACACATTTATTAGCTTCTTTTAGCCATTCCACAATTGCATATTTCAAAACATAATGTTATATACCATAAACTTAGTTTTCTCAATTAAGCATAATTTTTAAGAATGACCCCCCCCCATTCTACCACTAACTCATTTTTCTCCCCTTAAGAAAGTTAACTAGAGAAAATTCACATGTATGTTATGTGTTTAATTTATGAACTATGCTATTGTGGTACCCTATTTGATGTTGATACGTACTTTACTGTTAAGAGACACCCTATCTAATTAAAGTAGGAATGCTCAACTGCGAATTAGCGCATATAATAGAAATCATGGTAATGTGTAACTTCCAATGGAAAAAAGTCTTAAAGATATAAAACGTAGAAAAGAAATGAAAATATCAGAGGAACCTTGTAGTTTCTTGCATATATATTAGTTATACATGTGTGTATATGCATGTATGTGGGTCACATTTTATATACATGTGTATATGGTATACTTATAGTATATGTACATTAGTAGTAAAATATATACTATATACAATAAAATATATACGCATGTTTGTATAAAAGCTGTAAAGTTTAAAAATAAACAATAAAACAAAGCACCTATGAACTCTCTACCAGATCAATATTGTGTAAGCTGGCTAATGTGTAATCTTCCTTGTTAAACCCTTTTCCTTTGCTTCTATTATTCATATAATATATATTACATGAATATATCATATATCATATATATGTAAAATGCAGTTTTGAAAAATTTGATAATGTGGACAAATCTAGCTAAGTAAAGAAACTACAATAATATTACTAGATGTCAGCTTCCAGGGGATATTAAGTTATGTCTATGGATCATAGTTTTGCTTCAGAAAATAGGTTGTTAATGATTGTGAATGAGTTCTGGGAAACTAGATGCACCACAATCTGTTAGAATTATAGCCAGATGCTGAGTATATGGTTGAAACAGCGGATCACTCTATAAATTTTCTACTTGTGTAATCCACAAGGGTATTTCACAGCAGTTTTCTGTGGTGTGAAATGAATATCTTTAGCTGGGCAACAAGGCATGTAGAGAAAGAGCGTAAACTCAAAGGATAACTTTTTGAGCTTTTCTACACTCGTTGAAAATGTGAACCAGGAGGTATATTTATAAAGACCGCTTCCTTTTGTTGTCTTTCGAGTCACAGTGTTTCTTCCGGCTCATTTGGCTTCCATATAGGTTGCACAAATGTTGTAGGACTTTTATTTGTATCCTTCCTATTGGACATATGTATTTCTTCCCATACTGGAACTCTGTATTTCATGTTTTCCCTCTTCATTTTTTCTCTCTCAGACAAGTGGAGCATATTCTCTAGTGGTTACCTGAGAAAGGATTAGTTTGTTTATGTTTTTTTTTTAAGAATATTTCAAAAAATACACACATGTGTGCACACTCACACAATATAGTATTTGCATAAATAAAGATTTCTTTATTCTCACACTTAATATTTTGGTCTATTAAAGATATCTAGGTTGGAAGTCTTTTTTCCTTTTGAATTTTAAAAACATGGCGTCACTGGTCTCAGGTGTTTAGTTAGCACACCACCAAATTTGCAATAGAATTCTGATGTTTGGGGCTGGGGATTTAGCTCAGCGCCATAAGCACCAGCCTTGCAAGCAGGCGGTCATGAGTTCGATCCCCAGTACCGATAAAAAGAAAAAAGAAAAAAAAAGTGTAAAAAAAAGAATTCTGATGTTTATTCCTTAATTTTCCTTTGTAGGTGTTACTGTTCGAGTGCCTCAAACAACCACATATGTTGTAAACAATGGACTAACCCTGGGATCAGCAGGACCTCAGCTCACAGTGCATCACCGACCACCACAAGTGCATACTGTAAATGTTGGTGCTTAGTTTTACACAATCATTAACTATAAAACTTGATTTTAAATTGATTTTGTTATAATTTTGATATGCATAAAGATCACATTCATCATAGGGAATTTGTACTTGTACATAATATATCTTGAGTCTTTTTTTCACATTCCCTTCTGTTTCCTTCAGATCTTTCCCCCCTCATTGTTTACAAAAGCTTTGTTTCTGTTTTTCCCCTTGTATTCTCTTTTTTTCCCCCATTCTCCCTTACCCCCTTTCTTTTTCCTTTTCCCATTTGAACATTTTCTTCCTACTTGCCAATATCTGTCTTCCATTTTGATTTTTGCACCTTCAGTTTCTCATACAAGAGAAGCAACACAGTATTTAAACATCTGTCCGATTTATTTCACTTACAGGTGTGGTCTCAAGGTGCATCCACTTACATAAAAATGTCTCAGATTTACCCTTCTTAATGACAGAGTAGTATTGCGTTGTGTGTAAAGGCACATTTTATTTATCCACTTGATGATGAATAATCGGCTGTTTCAAAGATTTAGCTATTGCAAATTGAACTGCTGTAAACAAGAGTGTGAATATATCACTGTGGTGTGAAGCTTTTAAATCTTGGGGAGGATATCAAGAAGAAGAATAGCTGGGTCAGATGGAATTTATAGTTTTAGTTCCTTAAGGAATCTCCATACTGATTTTCATATTGGTGGTACCAGTTTACACTCCAACCAACAGTGAAGAAAGGTTCCTTTTCTCCCACTGCCTCACCAGCATTTGTTACTGGTTGTTAACCTTGATAATATCCATTCTTTCTGGAATGAGATAGAATCTCAGTGTTGTCTTAATTTGCATTTCTCTAATGACTACTGATGCTGAAGCTTGTTACATATATTTATTTGCTGTTTGTACTTTTTCATTTGAGAAGTGTCTATTCATTTCAGTTGTCCATTTTTTGAGTGGGCCCTTAAATTGGTGAGAAGTGTTTGACTTTTTTTTATTTCTTTACATATTCTAAGTATTCTGTATATATTCTAAATATACTCTAAGTCTTGTCTAAGGAATAACTGATGAAAAACTTTTCCCATTCTGTGGGTTGTTTTTCACTCTCAGTGATTTCTTTTGCTGTGCAAAAACTATTCAATAAAATGAGATCCCAGTTGTTGATTCTTTGTAATATTTCAAGGTTTTGTTCATAAAGTCTTTCTCTATATCTGTGTCTTCAAGAGTTTACCTGTTTTATCTTGCAGCAGATTAAGTGTCTCTATTTCAGTATTTAGGTCTTTGATTCATTTCAGTTTTAGTTTAGTACATGGTGGGAGATATGGGTCTAAGTTTAATCTTCGGCATATGACAAGTCAGTTTTCCGAGCACCATGTGTTAAAAGAGGCTTCTCCAGTGAAGGTGTTTGGCCCCTTTGTCAAAGATAAAGTGACAGGGTGAGTGGAGTTATTTCTGCATCTTCTAATCTGTTGCATTGATCCTCATGTCAGATGTTTTGTCAGAACCATGCTATGCTGTTTTAATCATGGAAGCTTTGTAATACAGTATCAGATCAGTTGTGATACTACCTTCCTTGCTTTAGTTACCTTGATTGCTTTTCCTAATTGTAGTTCTCTTCTAGTCTCAAATAAATTTTAAGACTGTTTCTTCTAGTTCTGTGAGGTATGATTTTGGTATTTTAATAAGGATTGCATTATAGCTGTATAAGAGCTTTGGAAGTATGGCCATTGTCGGTATATTGGTTCTGCCTATTCAAAAACAAGGGATATATTTCCATTTCGTGATACCCTCTTTGATGTGTTTTTTTCAGAGTACTGAGGTTTTCACTGTAGAGATCTTTTATTTCCTTGATGGTATTATGAAAGGTGTTGTTTGCCTAATTTCTCTCTCTGTTATCTGTGTACAGGAATGCTATAGATTTTTAAGAGTTAACTTTGTATCTTGTTACACTACTCAATCTGGATATTAAATCTAGTAGTCTTTGGTAGAGTTTTTGGAGTGTTCTATGATGAATATCATGTCATCCACCAATAAGGATAATTGAGCTTCTTTTTCTATTATTCCTTCTATTTCTTTCTCTTGTCTAATTGCTCTGACTAGTATTTCCAGGACTGTATTAAATAGAGTGGTGATTGTGGGCATCCTTGTTTTGTTCCTATTCTAGAGTGAAAGCATTCAGTTGGTTGTTTGTTTTTTTTATCGGTAACAGGGATTGAACTCATGTCTATGCGCTTGCAAGGCAGGCACTTATATCGCTGAGCTAAATTCCCAGCCCCTAGCTTTCAGTTTTTGACCATTTAGTATGAGGTTGGCAGTTGGTTTATCATAGATGGCTTTTATCAGATTGAGATATAGATCATCTATTCCAGGTTTCTCTAGGATTTTTATCATGGATGAGTGTTGGACTTTGTAAGATGCTTTTCTGTATCTACTGAGATGATCATTTGGTTTGCATTCTTGGTTCTGTTAATGTGATGTATTACACTTACTGAGTTTCATATATAGACGCATCTCTGCATCCCTGGGTGAATCTTGCAAAGTCATGGTGTGCAATCTTCTTGATTATTTCCCTCATCCTGTTTGTCAGTACTGTATTGAGGATTTTTGTATGTGTGTTCATTAAGGAGCTTGGCATATAGTTCTCTATTTTGGTTGGATTCTTCTCTGGGTTGTGGTTGAATCCTTCTTAGGAAGGAATTTGGGAGTTTTGCTTCCCTTTCAATTTCAGAAAAGTATTTGAGGCCTAGTGGCATTACATCTTATTCTAAGATTTCTTATAAAATTCAGCAGTGAACACATCGGGTTTGGGCTTTTCTTTGTTGGTAGTTTTTAAATTATTTCTTCAATTTTATTGATTGATATTGGGTTATTTAGAATTTCTGTATCTTCCTGATTCAGCTTTGGTAATTCATATGTATCTGGGAATCTGTCCATTTCTTCTGTGTTTTCCCATCTTATTACCATATAGGTTCTCGAAGTAGGTGTTGATGATCTTGTAAATTTGCTTAGGATGCATTGTGATGTTTCCTTTTTCATTCCTAATTGTAAGGTTTGGTGTCTTTACTTTCCGTTTTATGATAAGGTTGGGTAAAAGTTTGTTTATTTAATTTTTCAAAGAATTAACCTAACTTCTTTTGCCATTGATTTCTAGTTTTACTGTACTATGATATGATAGTACTATTGTACTATCTGGTAATATGCATGGGAAAATTTCAGTTCCTTTGCATTTACTTAAGCATGTTCTGTAGGCTGGTATGTGGTCTGTTTTGGAGAAAGGTCAAATGTGCAGCTGGAAATATATGTTCTTTTGTGGGTTGGAACACTGTAGATATCTGCTAAGTTGATGTGTTCAAGATTGAGTTCTGCAGTGATAATTCCTTCATTGAGTTTTTTGTCTAGTTGATCTGCTGTCTATTGTGACACCGGGGAGCACTAGTTGTACTAGTGCTTGTTTGATTTTTCATGTCTGTTAATGTCTATTATTATATAGTTGGGTGTTCTGGTAGTTGATGCTTAAGTTTTTGATTGTTATCTCTTCCTCTTGGATTGTTCCCTTGACAAAGATGTAGTGACTTTCTTTGTCTTTTTCTGATCAGTCTTGGCTAGAAATTCACAGTCTTAGTTACTTTCCTGTCATTATTGAGACAAAATACCTGACACACAAAATTAAAGGGGGAATAGTTTGTTTAGCTCACAGTGTGTAGAGGTTTTAGTCTATAATCAGCTTGCTCCAAGGCAGAGGAGCAACTGTGGTGGAAGACAGCAAAAATGAGTGATGGAGGGAGACGGGGATAGAGATAGAGGGAAGGAGGGAGAAAGAGAGAGTGAGAAGCTTCTTTCTGTCCCTTATATTATATGTAGGCTATCTGTCCCAGGGCAGGTGTAGCACCCAGCCTTTTAATCCCAGCATTGGAACGTGAATGAATCACATGCTCTAGTTTCAGCCATCTTTGAAAGCCTTCCCCCTAAGACTTCATGAGACTTTAAGGGGATATCTAGACACAAACCATAACATCCACATTGTCTCCAAATAGAATAGCTACCTGATTTTTTTTTTTTTTTTTGTGGGTTTCAGTTACATGAAGTACTGTTTTCCTTTCTTTCTCTTTCAGTTTATAAATTTCTTTTTGTGTTAAGTGAGTTTCTTTTATGCAGCATATTGTTGGATCTTGTTTCTTGATTCATTCTGATATTCTATTTCATTTGATTGATGAATGAGACCATTTTACATTGATGGTTAGAACTCACATATAGTGACTTGTCTTTTCCCATTTTTGGTTCCCTTTGTCCTTTGTTTAGTTGCTTGGCTTGCCTAGTGGATCATTCTGCTGTGGTTCATTAAATTGTTTTCATTGTCTTCACTTGGAATATCCTTTAGAACTTTCTGGAGTGCTGGCTTTGTGGTCATGAATTTGTTCAGGTGTTCTGCATCATAGAAGTATCTTATATCAATGTGAGTTTGAGGTTATTTTAGCACTTGAAATACTTCAGCCTCTGCATGACTTGTGGGTTTCTGTTGAGAAGTCTGCTGTGATTATTTGTTGGTAGGTTTTTAATTATATCTTCAATTTCATTGGTTATTGCTTTATGTAGAAATTTTACATCTTGATTCAGCTTTACTAATTCACGAGTATCTAGGAATCTGTCCATTTCTTCCATGTTTTACATCTTACTAGAATACAAGCTGTCAAGATGTAGGTATAGATGATCTGGATTTCTGTGGCATCTTTGGTGATTTCACCCTTTTCATTCCTAATTGCACGAGTTTGAGTCTTTCTTTTTTTTGAAGGTTGGCTAAGAGTTTGTTGATTTCAGAGAACCAACTCTTTGTCATTGATTCTTTGTATTGTTTTCTTAGTCTCCCTTGCATTAATTTCTGCTCTGATCTTTTAACTTCCACCCTCATATGAGCTTTGGGCTTGACTTACTCTTCTTTTTGTAGAAGCTTGAGGCTTAATATTAAGTTATTTGAGTTCATCGTTTTCCTAATGTGGGTATACACTGCTATAAATTTCCCTTGTATTGTTTTTATTGTGTGTCATATGTTTCGGTATGTTGTTACTGACATTATCATTTAATTATAGAAACTGTCTCATTTCTTCTTTAATTTTATCTGTGACCCATTGGTTGTTTAGGAGAGTGTTATTTAATTTTCATGTGCTTATGCAGTTTTTGTGATTTCTTTTACCATTGATTTCTGGTTTTATTGTACTATGATCTGATAATATGCATGGGATAATTTCAATCCTTTTGCATTTACTTATGCATGTTCTATGAGCTAGTATTTGGTTTATTTTGGAGGATGATCCATGTGCAGGTGAAAAGAATGCGTATTCTGATGTTGTGGGTTGGAACACCCTGTATACCTCTACTAAGTCTTATTTGTTTCTCTTTTTATTTATTTATTTATCTAGTTGACCTGTTTATGACAGTGGGGTATTATGGCCCCCAATACAGTTATATTACTGCTGATTTGATTTTTCATGTCTGTTAGTTTTTGTTTTATATAATTGAGTGCATTTGTTTTTGATGCATGTGTATTTATGATTGTTATTTCTTCCTCTTGGATTGTTCCATTGACAAGAATATAGTGACCTTCTTAGATTTGGTTAATCAGTCTTGGTTCTAAATCTATTTTTTCTGCAAACAGAATAGCTACCCTATTTTTGTCTGGCTTCCTGTCTATTTTTTATTCTTTGACTTTATCTTTGAATTTCTTTTTCAAATAAGTATGTTTCTTGTGTACAGCATATTGTTGGATCTTGATTCTTGCTTCTGCCAGTCTGTGTCTTTCGATTGGTGAATTGAGACCATGAACATTAATTGATACGTATTGGTTTATCCTTGTCATGTCACTTCCCTTTTGTTTGCTGCCTCCCCCCCACCCCATCTGTTTAATTGTTTGCCTTGCCTGGTGAATTCATTCTTTTGGAGTTCATGAAGTTAAAGTCCTTGTTATCTTTTTCTACAATGTCCTTCAGCATATTTTGCAGTGCTAGTTTGGTGTTCATGAATTTCTTCAGGTGTTTTTCGTCATGCAAGTATCTTCTTTCTCCATCAATTTTGAAAGATAGTTTTTCGGATACATCAATCTCCATCAGAGTTTGTTGTATTGTAGGCCTTGACATATGTCACTCCAAGCTTTCCTTGACTTGAGAGTTTGTGTTGAGAAGTCAGCTGTGATTCTGATAGCCTTTTCTCTACAGGCGATTTGTTTCTTTTCGCTAACAACTTTTAATATTCTGTTCTTGCCTTGCCATAGATTTTTAAAAATTTTTTGATCATGAATAATTGAAGTTCTATATGCCTCACTTATCTGTATGTCAAATTCTTTCTCTTTCTGCCAAGGCAATTTTCTGACATGATCTCTGTAAACAGGTTTTTTTTATATCATTTGTGCTATTTCCTGCTTTTTTTCATTGATTCCAGTCAATCTTATATTATTTTTCTTTGCATCTTCTAGCAGCTGCTGGGTTGTTTGTGGTCCTTTTTTAAGGTCTTTTTGAGACAGGGTTTCACTGTGTAGTTCAGGTGGGCTTTGAATTCTCTTTGTAGCCCATCATGGCCTTGAACTCAAGGCACTTCTCCTGTCTCAGCCTCCCCAGGGCTGGGATTATGGCCACCATACCTGGCTCTTTTTGCTATTTTTAAGAAATCTTTCATTTCATGATTGTGAATCAGAAGCTTGTCTTCTATATCTGAGACTTTTTTCCTCACATTGGTTTATTCTACTGTGAGGTTCTTTCAGTGGAATTTTTAATCTCCTGAGTATCTCTTCGAGTCTGTTTTATGGATTCCATTTCTTTCTTGTGTTGGACATTCATGTTTTGCATCATTTTCCTGTTTTCTATTTTTAAAAAAGTTTGTATCTGCTCTAGAGTCATTAAGTATGTCTTTCATTGTGTTCACCATCTCTGTAGTTCCTGACAAATTATTCCTGATTTGATTTTTTTTCTAGAGCCTCGTACATCTGCTTTGTTGTTAGCACTTCAGAGAAGTCAGGTGGGTGGCTTTCATATTACCCTCTGTGTTTGCCTTTGGTGAACTGGGTATCTGAGGTTGCGTCTTAAGTGTGTGTGTTGCATTTCTTGTTATTTACTCTGGAATAGTTGTTATTGGTATAATTTTTGTGGTACTGGAAATTAATCAAGGGCCTCTTATTTGTTAGACAAATTTTCTACCACCAAGCTATATTTTCACTCCCTTTGTTTTTTATGGTATTGAAATGTTGGAAGGAGAGAAGCCAATTATTTATTTCATGGTGCCCTACATGGGTTTTCAGCTGTTTCCTCATGGTTAAGTTTTGGTTAGGTAGTGCTGGCTGGACAAGCATACCACTGATGGAGTCCAAGTCTATCTGCCGATGTGGCCTGATCTCTCCATGCACAGTTACCATTTTCTCCTTGCAGATGACTAGCAAACTTTGGGCAGTATACACTTGTCTTTTGAAGGATGGGTCCAAGGCACATTTAAAGAGGAAACAACAGAGGATAGGGATGAGATCTGGCTCGAAGATTTTTGACTGCCATTCTTTATTTCTTAACATGGTACAAATTTTTCAGAACCAGTTTTCCTCATCTGTAAAATAGGATGATGAAATTTCATTGCAGTATTATCAAGAAGATAAAAAAATAAATTATATGCCTGGAAGTCCAGAAAGGTGAGCATGCTTCTCATTTACCTTTTTCAAGTTCAAAGTTGAGAATAGAGTTTTGTTGATCACTCACTGTTGTGTTTGTAGCTATGAAGGGACATCAAAGATAAGCAACTCATGCAGTACCAAAGACAGAAACTCAGACATGTATCATAGACCCAGCAGGAACAACCAGAATCTTCTTTGGAAATGCCAGGTGCTGTGGATGGAGGAGTAAAAAATAGATCATTTTGAGAGGGGTATCTTCACACTCAGCTTGAGAAACTAGGAAAATAGCCCATGAGCCATAGGGATCTAGGACTTCTGTTCTACAACTGTGTGGACCCAGGGCTTTTGCCCCACTGTAGACCAGCGTCATGGCCATGAGGCCAGATTTGCACTGGTGCCAGTTAACTGTGTGCCTTGGAAAGCTACCAGTTGCCTCTGAGCCTCCATTTCCTCATCTAGAAAATTAAGAGAGTTTGACTAAATCTGTTTCTTAATCAAAGGTGTGCATTAGAATCCATAGATGCTTTTTTAAAGCACCAATTCCTGGGCCTCTTCCCCAGACCACTTGAATCAGAACTAGAATCTTTAAAAAGCTCCCCAGGTAAATGTAAGACTACAGGCTCTGAGTTATCTTATGTATCCTGTGCCTCATGTTTCTGCAGATCTGTTAATGGGATATTTTGAGAAGCTGACTCTTGTGAATTCAGAATTCATCACCAGAAATTTGCTTTTTTGTTTCTATTCCTATTTTTGAAATCTCTCCTACAGTGAACAAGTTTTAAATAATCTTGAAGTTCCTTCTTACCTTAAAAGTTTGTGACTCTATAAGAAGGGTGGTCTAAAGAAGTTAATTTTCTGATAAATTTAGGACTCATTGCTTTGCTAATAACAGTTCCTTGAAATTTTTATTTCTCATTTTGAAACTTTCTAAAGTGTTCTATTCCAACTTCTCCACAGGAAACAGGGACGGTAAATTCACATGAGGCTATAAGACAGGTGTGTAGGTGCTATGCTGAATACAGATACTGAATCATGATTTAACTTCAGGTGTAAATTTTCTGGTGTGGTACTGGGGATAAATGTTTTCTCATTTTCTTTTCTTTTTAAATTTTAATTCTTGAGTTAATGCTTACAAATGGCCTATGGTGAGTAGCTTTATTGCTAGTATTTAGAACTCCTATAAAATGACTACTTCTCAGAAGTGTTTTCTGGGTGTAGCTGTCTTTTAGGTTTTGAGTCTGTTGCAAGATCGTACTTCTTCAATTTATTGGGGATGAGAAGTTGCTACCTACTTGGCTCAGCCCCTGGTTCTTTGGCACTGGCCCACAGTATTGTCTATGACCTTTCAGCAATTTCTGTCTTGGTATACTAGGACAAACAGCTGGTTAGAACAGTTACGTCACTTTGGGTAAAGTGTCACAATCAGCAACAGCCATAACATGAGACACAGCCTAGAAATTGTGAAACTAAGGTAGCCATTAATTTGTCACCTTTAACCATATGAACTATATTTGTGGTTACATAAAAAAATCTCAAATTAACCAGAAAATTCTATGCAGTAAATAAGCTCTCAATATGCCAGTTTTACCCTCAAGGGAGAAAATTTAAAAGGGTTTAAGGGGAAAACTAGAGAAATAGAAAGAGATTAGAAGCAAGTCTGGAAGACAAAGCAAGATCAAGCAAGATCATGCATGGGAAACTGGTACAGAAGACAGGAGGAAAAGAGAAAAGGAACAGAATGGAACATCCACAAAAAAATCTAGAAACCACACTCACAGTCATATAAAAATAAACTCAAACAAACAAAAAAAAAACCCCAGAAAAATGAAGAGAGGAGAAAAGTCTACTCTAAAGTGTGTCACTGCTGTCACTGGTAGACAATATGTGGAAAGAGTCCACATCTGTGTTGATTTATCCCACCAAACCATCAGTAGTTTTACAGTGGAGTGGTGGATAATACTGGCAAGCATGCACCTTTATTTCCTCTAAAAGTTCAGACTGGTTTTTGTCCGTGAGGCTGGAATGAGACCCATTTAGCCTGCAGCAGTGTACAGCTGGGAGCCACTAGGTGTGGCCACATCCCTTGTTGTGAATTTTGAGCTCCATTGACCCCTCTCAAAGATGGCTTCTAGTTGGTTGACCTCTCCTGCTGAATCTGCACCATTCACCTGCTTGTGTAGTCAGTGGCATACACTGCTCCATTCCACTGCTGCATCTCCCTGTGGAGGCCTCTGGGGTTGCCAGCAGTAATTGTGCCTGCAAGTTTATACTGATCCATCCACCCAGTGAGTTCTGACTTAGGTAGAAGGTGCTGCCTACCACCCCTTCTTGGTTGAAGTTGCTCTCTTTGCTTTCCTCTTGGGCTTTCGTAAGATCATTCCTTCCTAAGTTCAGGGGACCCATGTCCTCCTTTTCTTTGCATTGCTATATTCTACTGTCTGGATACCAGATCTTGGAGACATTCTTTCTCTGCTGCTTACCACTCCTCCAATCTTCCTGAAAGTCTTTCTGTGTTGTAATTCTTATGGGCTTCCCTTTCCAGGTGATTTGTTTCTTTTCTCTAACAGCTTTCAATCTTCCGGGTTTTTTTTTTTTTTTTTTTTTTTTGCCCCCAATTTCTGGAATCTTAACTATTATCTGCCTTGATGTGGTTTCTTTTTATGTACTGTATGCCTTACTTACCTGTATAGTATATCCTTTTTCCATGCTTGGTATGTTTTTCTGCCATTGCTTATGTGAATAGGTATTTTATGTCATTTATGTTTTCTATTGTTTTTTTTTTTCATTGACCAATCTTGTGATGTTGTTCTTTGAATCATCTAGCAGCTCTTGGTTTGATTTTTCATGGTCCCTTACTGTATTAAAAAGTCTTTCATTTGATGAGCACTAACTGTAACCAGTCTTCTAGGTCTTGATATTTTGTCCTCATATTTGTTGATTCTGCTGCATGTAATTTCAGTGAAATTTTTAATCTCTTAGAAATATGTTTAAATCTGTTTCATGGAATCCAGTTGTTTCCTTTGTGGGGCATTTATGGTTGCCATCACTTAAGCTCCTCTATTTTTTTTTTCCTGTGTAAAATATGAGAGTTAAACTAATCATGTCCTTTATTATGGTCATTACCTAGTTACCTATGAAATTATTTTTGATTTGTTCTCTTCTGGAGCCTTATTTATCTTCTTTGTTACTTTTGTTGCTTCCATTTCATAAAGTTGAAGTGAGTGGCTTTTGATTTGTTCTGCTTCAGTGTTCCCTGGATTTGACTTGGGTGAATTAGAGGTCTGGGACTATGTCTTGTTTCTGTATCTTATTTTCAATTTTTTAAAATTTTATTGATGGTTTTAAATTATTTATGGTAGATAACTTTGTTACTGGTATTGAGACCTCCTAGGAAGGGACTGCTTTCCAGAGATGTCTTCTAGGTATAGCTGGGCTTTGGGTGTTCAGTCTGTTGCAAGATCCTGCCTCTTCCATTTATTAGGGATAAGAAGTTGCTGCATTTGACTTAGAACTCAATTCTTTGGTGCTGAACTATATATTGATTGTTATCCTCACACAAGTCTTAGTATTGGTATAGAGAAATAATAGAAGAGAAAGAAATTAGAAAGAAACAAAGGTGAAGGATAAAGATAGATTATCCAGGCTTTGAGAAACAAATGAAGAAGATAGGAAAAGAAAGAAGGAAAAGGCAACAAGAAAACTAAATACAGTTCAAAAAACTAAAAAAAGTTCATATAAGAAAAAGTAAAAACATTAAAAAAGAAAAAAAAAAATAAAAGAAAAACAAATTTCTCTGATTTTAGGCTTGTGGTTATCTTTGGGGGTTTATGATTTTGTGATACTACCATGTCTCTGCTGTCTGACAGAGGTCTGATCATCTGTCCTGCATGATCCCAGCAAGCCTGCAGTAGTATTAGGGCAGAGTGCCAGTTCTGTTGCTTTCAACTCCACAGAAGTTCAAGCCTGATTCACTGTCTTGGAATGAAATCACTTACCTACCAATGTTCATAGCATCCACTGCTCTGTTCCACTGCTGCATTTCTTAGTGAACCCTCTGGAGTCATCCACCTCCCCTGTGTTTGTGGATTCGAGCCTCTTCTCGCCTGGAGTCAGGAAGAAAGTACAAGTTGTACTTCCTTTTTCTTCATTGGAGTCTTTTCTCTTCAATTTCTCCATGGGATTCAATTCTCCTTTCAGATCTTTCATGGGGCCCAAGGGTGTATCTCCGTTCCTTTTTCTGCAAGTTGTTATATTCCAGTCTGCATTCAGAATCTCAGAGGGGCTGATCTGTTGCTTACTGCTCCGCCATCTTCCCAGAAGTTCTGTCAAATGTTTTTTGTACTTAACATTTTTCTTTAAAGTAGTAATGTCAAAGGGAAAAACAGGTGTTTTTCTTTTCTAATAGAAATTTATTTAAGAAAATTAGTATTATCATTACAAATAAATGTTCTATACCGTGTGCAGAAATAGGTCTGTGACTGGGCAAATAAAGTGAAATAGACCATTTCTAACCTGTCCACTTTAAGACAGGACAGATAAAACTAAAAGTTTGTCCTTATAATTTAGCCTCCAAAGTGATTTCACATTATTAGGACAGGATTGTGACAGTATTTGATTGTTATGGAATGTCTTATAAAGGGAAGTGCTGACTTACGACTTGGAAGGCAAGTAATCGAATCTATTATTATCTAATAAAACAACTTTTAGTACTCACAACAATAACTAGCATTTATTTAGTGTTTGCTATGTTCCAAGCATTGTAAACATACTTGGTCCTTACAGAGAGTCCTTTTAAGCTGTTGCGTAAAGAACATTTAAGACTTTTTAAAAATAGTTCTGGCAGCTAAGGTTCAGAGAGAATGGATAATTGCATTAAGGTCATACTTCATAAGAACCCAGGCATTCCAACTCAAAAGCCTGTGCTTTTAGCAGTTTCAATTTTTTTTTTTGTATTTCACTGAAGTGAAATAAAGTAGTATTAGAGTACTTGAAGTACTCTTAGGTATCCACTGTCACAAGAATGTTAAATGGTGATTGTTATTAACTCAAGCTAGTGTGAGAAGCAAAGCAATTTAAAGGTTTATGTGGTATGATTTCAGTGCAGCCAGAGTATTCGCAGTGCTTCAACTCAGGGTCTGCTAGTTTATTTTATAAAATTGAGTGTTGTGACTCCAAGTGTGTGTGGATTCATAATTGTTACATCTTGTTGAATTGATCTCTTGATCATTATGTAATGACTTCTTTGCTTTTTATACAGTTTAGCCTTAGTGTCTATTTTTTCAGCTGTAAGTACAGGTACTACTGCTTACCTCAAGTTCCTATTTGCTTGAAGTAGCATTTTCTATCCTTTGATTTTGAGTGTGTGTCTTCTTTGGTGGAGTGAGTCTCTTGCTTTTTTATCATCTGGCCCTTCAAAATTTATTTAAATACTACCTTTCTCATGCATACTAACCAAGAAAATAATACACATTCACTAAATATGCTTAATTATGAGTATTCTATATTTATAATGCAGAAATTTTAAAATGAAAGTATAGTTATGCATTCCTAATTTCATGTGATAGATTGCTGTATGTGACTTTTTATTGTATGTATGTCTTTTTGAGGCAGGATGAGGCTGGCCTTGAGTTCATTTTGTAGCCCAGACTAGTCTCAAACTTGCAATAATCTTCCTGCCTCAGGCCTCGAACACTGAGATTACAGGCTATGTGCCACCACCTCTAGCTATGACTTTTTAAAATGCTGTTCTAAACTGAGAATCTCTTGTTAGAAGTAGATTGATATTTCTATATCTGTAGTATATCTCAATGCTGTTTCTTCAGCAGAAACTTTATTTGGCAAGAATATACCAGTATTTTAGGTATAGGAAGTTAGTAGGAATAGCCATAGCACTACTGTTTTTGGCATGATTGGTTATAAATCACTACTTCATAATTGTCAAAATTGTCACAGTATTTGGTATTTCCCAAACTTCTAAATATAAAATTTTAAATATAAAAAGGTATGTCTATTATCTATAAGGTGTCTTAATTCTGGCATTAATTAAAGCACTGTCTAATACAATTCTGTGATCACAATAAATCAAAATGGTTCTCCTTTTCTTAGGAGCCCCCACGCCCTGTGCACCCAGCACCCTTACCAGAAGCCCCACAACCACAGCGTCTACCCCCAGAAGCTGCCAGCACATCTCTGCCTCAGAAGCCACACTTGAAGTTAGCACGAGTTCAGAGTCAGAATGGCATTGTATTGTCCTGGAGTGTCCTGGAGGTGGATCGAAGCTGTGCTGCTGTTGATAGTTATCATCTCTATGCCTACCACGAGGAGCCCAGTGCCACCGTGCCCTCACAGTGGAAGAAGATTGGGGAAGTGAAGGCACTCCCCTTGCCCATGGCATGCACTCTTACCCAGTTTGTGTCTGGCAGCAAGTACTACTTCGCAGTCCGAGCCAAGGATATTTATGGACGTTTTGGACCATTCTGTGATCCTCAGTCAACTGATGTGATCTCTTCTTCCCAGAGCAGTTAAACCTTGGAGCCTTTATCTTTTCCTGTTTCAGAAATTCTACTTTTTAGTCTTGTTTTTAATCTTGTGCATGTTACCCAATGTAAAATCCACATTGTGCAAGATTTCTTGGACTGATGTGTGTATACACTACATTTGTTTATAACCAGAAGCAAAATAAACTCAGCCTATAAAGCAACAATCTTTCCTGGACAATTCAAGCTTCAGGGTTTTGAATTATAAATGGGTACTGTCTTTAGTTATGAGTCTGGGGAATATGTATGGGTTTTGTGTGGGTTTTTTGTTTGTTTGTTTTATTTGTTTGTTTTTTCCTATTTGTGTATTCACTGCAGTGGAATCTCCCATTTTCATTCTCAAATTTACCTCTCTTTCAGTATGAAGTGAATAGATCAAAGAATCTTAGGTATGTAACTGATGTGATTCTCATAAGGGTTCTATAGAATCATAATTCAGTGATATAAACTAAATCTATAAACAAAACTTAGAAGTAAAGAAAAAGCAAAATGGCTAGCTTAAAATAGATTAATTTGAACACAGGAAAGGATCTATTCATTTTTTCATTTATTTGTTCTGGGTGGTTAGGTGAAAAACAATCTACAGAACCCCTCCCCATCCTGTCCTAATCTGGCTTTCACATTTATTTGTGCCTTAAAGGTTAGCTATAGAAATAAATATGGCCATACACTGTTGTTTACTCTTCTCTTTTAGCCTTCCCACCTTAATTTCTCTTTTATCTCCACCATATTTGGCATATACCTCTCCAGTAATTTTTGAATCAAGGCCTTTTGTATACTCCCTAACCCAAATCTGTGGTACCACTGCATTTGACTTGCCAGTTTTTCCTAAGTGTATGGATAACTTTCAGTTTTGGTTATTACTTAACACTCCATAAAATGGACCAATGGACCAAGAGAAAACCATATGGTGAACGAAAAGTTTCCATCAAACCTATTTCTGCATCCATGTTACAGACTACATTAGATTTCTAAAGCACTTGTAGTTTACATTATCTCTATATTCTTTCAAAGAAGAAAATAATAAAGTGCATAAAATACAGTGAGCTAGTATATAAAGGGGAAAGCTATGTTTCCTCTTTATTCTCATGTTATCCTATTTTTAATCTCAGTTTTGATTGTGCCAAGTTGAGCCTGATTTAGCCTTTATCTGCTTTGGATAGCATTTAAAGTATATCTGTTGGGATCCCCTTTCATATAACAGTTAGGTATAGCCAACTGTGTATCTCCACTCTTCAAAAATAAAATTCAGTCATATATTTTCAGTATTGAATGCAAGCTATACTGGTTATCAGGTAGGTATTTTCAGTGTAGATAGTTTAGGACAGGAGGGCTGGGTTAAATTTTAGGGATGAGTGTGGTTGAGAATATTTTGAAAGGTATTCATGGAGTTTGTGAAATAACCTTAAGTTTCTTCCCTTGATGTTTTGCATTTATATTTCTAACTTCTCTAAATTCATTATTTTTTCTGGAATTATAGGTGGGGGCTATTCCTTTTATTAGTTTACAACTTCGATGACTTTTAATAGGAAGTACTATTCTAGTTGTAAAATTACCTTTAGAGACCTTTACTGGTCACTGTAATGTTATCGTAGGTGTGAGGTTTGATTAATAATAGAGGATGGCAACATTTACCAAATATAAACACTCTAAGCCATTTTCCTCTCAAAACTTTGAGACAATGAGAATTATTTTTCCATGAATCAAATTTCCCCACTATGTAGATACTACTCATTCTAGGACAAATTATGGTAAGAAGTTTCCACTGTTGTGAGAATGAAAATTTCAAAAGGAGAAAATTGACTTAAAGATACGTATGAACATCCATCTATATCTGCTTGTATACATGTTTTTACCTGCAGTGTTTGTAATGTAGATTATGTGGCAAAGCTCATTTTGCTCTACTAAATAGAAAGCTCATATTCAAAAGTTTATTGGCTGATTTCAATGTCATGGTAAACATTTCTTTACCTGGTCTACAAAAATTTCCCTCATTGAACATTTTTATTAATATTCACTAATCTTGTTTTTTAAAAATTTAATTGCATTATATGCTCAGATGAAAAAGCCCAGTAGAACAAATATTTTGTATTATTTTAGCCTGTATTGGGTGTTTTCTATCAATTGGGGGAAAAAAAGGAACTCTAAAGATACATTATTCCAGAAAATAATTACATGAAACTTTTTATTCTAGACAGTGGAAGGTAGAAAGAGATTATAATTATTTAATAACAAAAGCATATTTTTGGTTGATTTTCTCAAAATTATTGTAACACGGGTTTACAGGCAATAGACATATTGGATTTATTGAGGTGATAGACTAGAATGCTGGGCTTTTTTAGGATAGGTTTAATTTTGATAAATATTAGCTTTTTTGTTTATCTTCTTTGGGAAAGAGAATGTGAAGGACTTAGACTTTGTAGTAGCATTTCACACTCCATGGTTATCTTTTTTATTTTTTTATTTCATGGTATATTTTTACAGAGTGTTTCCAATAACTCAGTTATCCCATTTTAAGAATGCAAGTTTGCTACATATTTATCCTGACAATATTTGTGTAGATACTGTCTTATTGGAAATCCTGGAAATTTCTGATATTTCAACCTGAAATAAAGAATGTTTATATGGTATTTAGAGGTAACAATAACATTTGATACTACTTTGCACTATGTCAGTAACTTTCACCCTGTTTTAAGCGTGAGTAACCTCTTTTTAAAATTTTGTTCTTGCCAGTAAATTTTAAAATGACATATAAAGGCAGTATCTGTTAATAGTTATCTTTATGAAGTAACTATATTCTTTATGAAGTGACTATATTCCTCTGTTTCTCTGGACTCACTTTTAAAATTATGCAGAATGATTTATACTGTTTTATACAGTATATAACACAGAAGTAGAGAGCTTCCTTGAAAAGTGAGTGAGTGTTGAGACACTATTTGCCTCCCAGAGAAGTGTTTCTCTCCCCTTTCCTCATTGGCTGACACTAAATACCTTAAATAAAATAACCTAAAGCAAACAGCTTAGGACCTTACCTTGGTGCATCTCTCTGCAGAACTTTCTCTTACAGCACTGAATAACTTAATTTTTGTTACTTGCTCTTTTGCTTTAAATAATCTCCAAATTATTATGCAGCAAAGTTAGTGTTAGTGTTGCATGATATACATTTATCTTTTTCCATGTTTTCTAATACTGTATTAAGATTAAAAAATAATGCCTGTGGTGGTCTCATCTCTCACTGTTATATATAGTACTGTGATCTTAGCACAGTAGGGTACTACAGAGACCTTCCAAGTATTCTGACTTTCCTTCTTGGATCCTTTCAGTATCCTCAATATATCATGATTATTTGTTCTTTTTGTTATTACTGACCTGTGACTGGCCTGTTTTACTCTTGTTTTTACAAAAATTATGTCCTGGTTATTAGATTATTGCAAATAACTAAAACCAGTATATGATTCTGCCTTCCTTTAACTATTACTGGGAAAATTTTTCATTTGTTTTTGGATTTTGAGGTATACAATTGGCAATTTTTATGTAAGGTTAGTATGGTGGTCTCATATCCCCTGGATCCCCTAAAGGAAGGAATATGATAGTATAAACACATTTTATATTATCGTCTTCAAATCATTTTATCACATTCAAATAAGCTTTTCTTTATTTTTTTATTTGTAGAGTCAATTAAGTACTTATCGTTTATATTTAAATACTTTTTCTCTTGTAAATAAGGTAACTGGGCAATCAAAACACCTTGGGTATCTTGACTTTAGTATTTTATCAGCAATTTCAAAAATAAATATAAAAATAAACTCTTTGTAGGAAACTTGCATCCAGATTTTTTTGTTCACTGCAGTTGAAAAGTGTAAATAAGAAGACAATTTGTCTAATATTAACTGGGCTGTAGTACGTTGCCCTGTTTTTGTTAAGTTTTGAAGGTTTTTATTTTCTTTTCCCCCTCCTTCCCTTCTTCCATCTCTCCCTCCATCCCTTTTCCTTAATGTACAGTAGAGTGATATCTATGTAAGTGTTAACTGTAGTAGGGTTTTGTCCAGTAAGCCTAAAATTTATACTTTGAAATAAATGAATGGATTTTTAACATTCTGAGTACTCTGATTCATTCTGTTTTTTCTCAGCTATTTTTTATGTTTTCTTTTGAAATTGTCCCACATTGATTAGAATCATCCATTGTATATTGTATAGTATGGTTTAGGTAATCTATTTGGTTTTGCATGGCATTCTGTAGTTTGAAAGAAAAATTGGTTTTACATATTATTCTGTAGTTTGAAAGAAAAATTGCTACACAGGATTGCTTCCACATTGGATATGGCCTGTTTTGATAAGAAGCAAACAGTAAGGTTTACTATATTGTCTAGGCTGCACCACAAAGATTCGATTAATGCCTGCCCCTCAATGACCAGAAAAATCTTGTAACTGCATTCTCTCAAAGATTGTTTAGAAAGCATAGCTCCACATTCCCTAAATGCTTTGTGATTAAGCCGGAGGGAGGAGAGCAAAGTAAAGGAATAAACACAGGTTCTCATGGATCTTGAAGTGGTATTCACCTCCAATAGCAATGAGTGAGAACTGTCTCATGGCAAAGCTGCCTAGGAGACAGCTTGGGAGATGGAATCTTTGTCATAAAAAGAAGAGAATAATGGATCTGGATAAATGAGTTCCTGTCATACCCCTCTGTATATTAGCTTGTATGCTGAACCCTAGTATTGTTATGTTTCAAAAGTATACTTGTCCTGCAGAAAAAAAGGGAATATAGTTTAAAAGAATCAGAAGTTGAAAGTGACAAACTATTTTATTCTAATGGAAAACAACTAAGCATCTTTGGTATCTTTTACAGCCATTTCTATTCCCTCATCTTCCTCCTTCGTTTTACATTAGGTTTCAGAATTGGTTTCATGGTAATAAAATCAAAGTTATAGACCTCTGGCATGCCCTGATGGAGAGTATCGTTGAAACGGTTCCAGCGAAAAACAGGGAGGCCACCTTGGACAGTGGGACCACTAATGGCATAGGCTGTGTACTCTGATGCTAGATGGATATCTGCCACCTGCAAGGAGAGATGAGTACATTTTAGAAAACCATGGAAATCTTGATTAAATGCATGACCTTTAATTTCCCCCCCGCTCCCCACTATTTCACAATAATAGCCTCATAAAACAAAATTGTGCTGCAAGCTTCCTTGTGCTTTTCTACTAAATGCTATTCTGTATCCATTTGGCATTCAAATGTATAAGTTAACTATTAGAAGTATATTAACAATGTCACCACATGGGAGAGCTGCAGTCTGGTAACTCAAAACAAATGAATTCCAGCTCCAAAACTTAAATATCACTTAACCCCCCTCTGTGATTCATTTTTCTCATAGAATTGATACAAATTAAGGAAAGTATGCTTAGAGCAATGCCTAGAACATACTAAGTCCTCCACAAAAGTTACTCATCAGTGCTGTAACAAGAGTTTAGTAGGAGGAACTCAGTATCAAAAAGGCCCATGGTTCTCAAAAACAGCTACTGGCTAGCACATCTTACCCTTAGAGGAGAAAGAAAATCTTTTATTCAAAATGTGTTTTAAAAAAATAAACTGTATATCCTTCAACAGAATTTGACAGATGAACTTGGGTTCTCTGCAAGACGGCAGAAGTATATACATTCTGGAATGAATAAAGCATTTCTCGGGTACTTTGTTAAATGCAAGAATGAAAAAGATGCCAAAACATGTTTTAGGGGCTTCATGCGTGTTGGGTTCTCTACAACCACTTTTTAAAAAATAACACTTTGAGCATCATTGAGACTAAAACTTTGCCATCCTCAAACAGCTGAAAAATTTGTTTTAAGTGAAGGTGGTATTGGCAGTCCTATCATTTTCTGAGCTAAAGAATAGTTTACTTAAAAGTTTCGTTCAGAATTTAGGACAGGAAATACAAATTATAAGGCACATGCCCAAACCAAAAGTGCAAAAGGATGTGATAGAATGATTCCACCATCCAGTGGCTTACTTTGCACACCCAAAGTCCAGTAGTAGGCAGGTAAATTTACTAACCAATTTACTAACCAATTACTAACCAATTTACTAACCGATGAAGGATTGGGGGAAGCCCTGATTTTTAATGCTTGCTGATTTCCATGATGTAAGTCCTCCCCACTGTGGCTGTTTTTAAGCTCTTAGCACTGTCAGCTGACTCGAGTTCATATGACCCAATGTAGTGCACCCCTGCAAAGCTATTATTACACAGGTTACTACAGCACGTATTACCTCTAATGTGAGAAATAGACACCTTTGAACACAGTCCAATACTTTCTTCAATTAATTTGACGTCATGATTAGCTTGAAATCACATGGTTCTCAGTAATGTCCTTTTAATTTTGGTAAAATTTATTACAGTCATACATTTACAAATAAGTACAATTCTAAACATTTTACAGATATTAAGGTTTATTTCTCACTGTGTGACGTAAGTACTATTTCCAGTCACAGATGAGGAAATGGAAACATTGCAAAATTATAAGATTTACCAGTAAGTGGGAGTATAGTGCCAGAATCTTTGGAAAATCTTGATTCTTGAATTTGGTTTATGGTTAGAGACATTCTTGTGCCTTATGCTAAGAAAACCTCTGTAGCTGTGCTTTTGACCTAATTGTTTATTGAAATTAAATTCAGAAGTCAGTAGCTTGGCATGGTGGGGCACACCTGTAATTCTAACATTTCAGTAGCTAATGCAGAAGGATCGCGAATTCAAGGCCAACCTGGACTACCTAGCTAGTTCAGTAGCCTGGATCATGTAATGAAACTCATAAAAAATGAACATCAGCAGCATGTTACCTTTGTGTCATAACAGCCTCCAGGACTTGGGTTAGCTGAGTTCAGGTCCTCACGGCAGCAGATGGTACTGCAGGGATCACCCTTACTGTACGGGTCCTTTTTATAATCTAGGAAACAAAGTGATAAGGGAGAAGAATGACTCTTGACTACTCTGAAGTCTTATTTAGCTACAGTCAGATTTTGGAGTCTGTTAAAAGCCCAGAAGAGTACACCCTATGGGCCTCAGAGCCTAACCTGTTCCAAGCTACAGACGTCTCACCTGGCTAGCGTTACAGAGGAGCAACTAACTAAATCCTCTGAAGCCCGGCCTGCTTCAAAACCTTGCACAGTGAAGAGTGGATGGAAAAGAGAAAATAAATGTGCATCATTTTTTCAGTAAAGGATATACCAATTTGACTTTAATATTATTTCTTAAAGCACTTATGAAATTTTTGTTTTATAATCTGCTTTTTGGGAGAAAACCTGTGTGGGTGGTGGGTGGGGAGGGAGAGCTACACGAGTTACTTCTTGTGTGTTTTACACATAATATTTTCATTTAAAAAATCCACAGAATCACTTGAAATCAAAAGTCTGTTGTGTATAAAGTATGTATTGTATTAATTGAAAATAGTTAATTCAAATCACTTCCTATAATTCTCTCTAGTACAGAGATAATAAACTTGCATGATTCTTTATCCATGGGGAGGAAAAGGAGTTTTGAAGAATGAATTCTTGAGATACAGAGCTACATACTGTTGTATCGCATGATATATTTCATGGATGTCATATCAGTCACTTTTGCTTGGTCGCGCCGGAAGATTTTGGCTCGTGGAGCTAAGTCATATGAGTAGTCCAAACCCAGCCTCTCAACTAATAGCTGGTAGCCACTCCAGTTGTAGACTTTTTTATGGAAAGGAATGTTGTAGGAAGGCCAGTATCCTGATTTGGAATGGAAGAGAAGAAAGAGTAAGATTTACAGGAGGATGGAACAGGAGAAATAAACCATTGGTAGTGTATTTTAAAAATTTGAATACACGTAATCACAAAGTGAAACTACACACAAGATGAAGCTTTAAATGTAAACCCTATCAGGAGTTGAGTTTCTGTTCATTAGAAAATGAGAATTTTTAACAAAAGAAATCAGTGAAGATGGGAGAGAAGAAAGACTAATTTGGAGATTATCGCAATAGATGACATGGTACATAGGAACAAAACCCCTAATAAAATGTGGGCCTCAGGGATCAGGACCTTGTACTGCTTCCGAGGTCTCTGCATTGATTTTTGTAATGGCAGCTGGATGCAGCATCTCAGCCCAGAGAGGCCTGTACCACTTAAATGCACATTACACTATCCATCAGGCAGACTTTTTAAAGTCACAACTGTCAACCAGTTCATCTCCACCAAGCAGGAAAACCTACCTTCTTTCCTTGTAGAAAAATTCATCTGAGAAGCCAAATCATTAGCTGTTTACTTGGTTAGCACAGCAGTTCAAAAGTGAGCACCTTGCCTTCTGATCTCTTAAGGTTGGTCCAGCCAGCTGCTAAGAGCCTAATAATAGTGTCCCTTAAGAAAGAGATGCTTACTAGTAGCTACTACCTGTTTCCAATGATTCATGACTGTCTTGGCACTTTTCTCATTGCTGCGAAATAATATGTGACACCAAAAGTAAAGGAGGAAAGATTTATTTTGGCGCACAGTTTGTAGATATGTCAGTCCATAATCACCTGGCTCCAAAACAGGCTGGCATAGCAGAGGGGCATCCCAAAGGAGAAACAGTTCATGGCAGGCAGAAGACAGCCAAAGCAGCAAGCACATGACCAGCAGCAAGAGACATGACCTGGACCACCTGCCCTTAGGGACTCACACTCTTAATCCTAGCATCACTCCTTGATCCCAGCAGCACAAACCCTAGATCCAGCCACGTCTGAAAGGCCCCTCCTATGACTGCATGAAGTTTAGCGGCAACATCTAGATTCAAGCTGTAACTGTGACCATCCTATGAAATTGTAAAGACCCACTTTCCCAGATCCAAAAATTCCTTACAAGTTTCAGATTTTAATAATGGCAATGGAATGTGTATGCTACAATATAACAACATTTTCTCTGTGGGGAATATCTCACATGCTTTATAACCAAAGACTACTATTTTGGTACCCTAATGTGTGAATTGTATGTTTAAGAGGAAAGAAAAATCTTGAGTTCATTTGAGGCCATTTTTGGCAATTTTTGTTGCAAAATGAATTCAGATCATATTTTGTGACTTAAGTCATTTAGAACCCAAACAACTTTGAGTTTTACATAGTTTGGGATTTTTGTCTTTTGACAAGGGTCTTCGCCTAGACTGGCCTCAAACTTGCAATTCTCCTGCCTCAGCCTTCTAAATAGGATTACCGGCATGTGCTGCTATAGCAAGCAGAAATACTAAGATGACACTTTGGATTTGCAGGCAGATTTACTTACATTAACTGGGCACTGATTGCGATCATTCGCAAAATATCAGGCCCTGATCTCTGGTGGTCTAGGGCTTACACAGGATAAGCCAACAGGAAGTACAGTGGAAGAATGGCTTGTCAATGAGGACTAGTTTATACAATGTACAGTGCATTGTAGTGACCAGCTACATCCCAGTGATTAGCTGTTTCTGAGAGACCAGAAGTAATCAGAACTGGAACAGAACTGTTACTTGGGCAACTAGAAAATTGAAATATATCCTTAGAGGGGGGCATTTTCTTTTTCAGTGCCACTACATTCGGCTTACAGATTTGAGATTTCAAAATGACAAATAAGTGACTGTGGACCTACACCATGAATATCCTATTCCACAGATGAGGAAAGTGAGACCTGCAGAGGTTGAATTGATTTGCCTAAATTTTAAGGAACCAAGATTCAAATCCATACGCTGTGATTCCAGGGCTTTGGATATCTGAGCTGTCCTTTTACTTTTCAAATCTATCCTTCCTAATAACTCCCATTAACTACCAAGTTCTAGCATGCAGGGCTGTCCTTACTTTTTCACTCCTGAGCCAGACTAGTGTTATATAAATATTTGTTGTATGAAACTTAAAGCTCTGACCAAGAACCCAGAAGAAAAGGCAATATTAGAGACAAGAGAAATTAATGTGCCAATTTGCATATGGTCTCTAAAGCACCCAAAAGGTGCGGACCTCAATAATTCATTCCCAGCAGAGCCAGCAGTGGCGCCCTGTTTTTCTCCACACTGTTCCCTCCCCTGCCATCCACTCTCGCATCATCCACTCCCCCAGCATACACACACACATACTCATCAGACTTCCAGACATAGCATGAAGAAGGTACCTTTTCGTAAAACATCAGTTTGTTCAGAATATTCCACATATGTAGGAATTTGTTCCACAATATACAGTGTTCCTCTGTCAAGACTCTTATTCAGCTGTACCTTCTTCAAGTCCAGAACCATATATTGATTATTATAGGTGCCTGAAATATTGAAAATCATAAAAACATAGCATGGATGTGGCTCTACAGGTTAACAACTCAAAAGCTAAATACACGATTGAGTATTTTTGGCACTCAATCTAAAGTGGCACAGAGAAAAAGAGACACATAAGGAGACAAAGGAGGAGATCTTTAATGGGGGCATGGGATTACTTCACAGGACAGAGGATAAAGAGAACAAAGAACAAGAACAAAGAACAAAGAAGTGGGACTACTTCTATCAGTTTTGGCTGGAGGAGGAGTTTGGGAGGTGGGCAAAATGACATATTGACAGCAGATTTAAAGAAGCATCTCTCTGTGTAAGAGGAGACATTTACTAGGGGCTGGAGGTGGAGGCTTGGTTGTTTGTGGAGTCTTGGGATTGGAGAGGGCTCAGCGCATGTGCAAAAAGGGAGCAAGAAGTTTATCTCTGGAATGAGAAGGAGAACGTAGAAGTTACTCTTGGAGAGATCAGTTGTTTCTCTGGGTCCGGTACCAAGTTGAGAGGATGGAGCTAAACTCCAGGCTAGAGAATCTATCAATATATGCACATGCCTACAACAGATTCAACAACTTACCAGAGTTGTATTTTGAAAAGATATCTGCCCAACTTTTGCCACCATCTGCCATCATATTGGCCACACGAACCCTTTGCCAAGCCAAGAGAGACTCAGGCACCACCAACTTCAGTAGGGTTTTATTATATATATTGTTTGTGGTCTGCAGCAATACCAAACCACTGCTAAGAATATAGAAGTCATCCAGGGACTCCAGAAACCCTACAGGAAAGACAAATACACAAATTGTCACACATACCCATGGAATACTGAACCATAATTATTAGCACAGAGCTTCACATACACACTGCAATTTGCAAAGTGTTAGTTGTTATCTTCCTTGATTTGCGGTAGCTTCTCCCAGCTTCGGATCATTTGTGGGGTAGCTCCCCACAGGTGGCTGCTTATAGAGGTGGCAGTAGCCTCTGTTAAGGGAGCCGCTGAAATTGGAAGTTGCTTACCAAGGTGGGGAAGGTGGGAAGGCAGGGCTGAGAACAAAGGGTGCTGAAGGCTAGCTGCTTCAGTGCAGGGACCCTCCCCCACCCGCATTCCCCCTCAAACCTCCGAAGCAATCGGTTGCTAGGCAAAAGGGGTATCACGTGACACCAATCTGTCAAATGCATAAAGGCTCCTACAGAGGTTGAGTGGCAATTTCTTCCCATCAGAAGAGAGGGTTCCCCTGACTTTAGTTTCACCTCTTTCCTGTTTTCCTATCTGATCGCCATCCTTCCACCGGGAATATCTAGAGCTGCAGCTGGAGGTTATAAACCTCCAGCCTGGATCCAGCATTGGGAATTTGACTTTGTAGTTTGAGATTCAGAAATATATCAGCGCTGGGAATGTAGCTCAGCAGTAGAGTACATGTATAATTGTGAGTTTAATCCCCAGTACCACCAAAAACAAAACAAAACATAAAAACTCAAATCAGGAATATTTCAGGTTCCTAAAATGATAAACAGAAATAGATCCTCTGATTTTGCTAGGATTTTGCAGGAGAACTTTTTAACTAGAGAAGATTTGAACAGGCTTTATTGTTGGACAATTAAGAATATGGATGTCTTCACTTTTTTTCCCTACTGGTCTCAGTTGGACAAGTTTTATATGAGACTATATGATTTTTATAAATGAGAAACATCTCCATGGAAAACAGTAGACAATATAGGAAAAACCAGCTGAGACAGTCTTTTCGTTAGGCCTTTTGTAGTTTATGCTGGGGTGAGTGTGGAGATTAGATACATCTGTAATAAGAAGAGGCTATTCTGTTATTAGTAACTAACAGAGATGAGCAATGATTACCGAAATGCCAGGAAAGGTCCTCAGTGAGAGAATCAGAAGGGACCAAAGTGATAAATTCCTCTAGCCTCTCATGAATGGAATTAATGGCCTTATGAAAGGGGCGCAGGTGAGCCAGCTAGCCCTTTCCATCATGTGACGGCACAGCAGACCGTGCTGTCTATTGGAACAGGTTCTCATCAGCTCAGGTTCTTCATCCTGGACTTCACAGTCTCCATAACTATGAGTGGTAAATATTATTTATAAATTACTCTAACAAGTTACATTGGAATAGGCTGAAATAGTCCTGTACTTCTACCATTATACCATGTTGATCATTTTTGTCATATCTGAGTACTATCTAAGCTACTGTCTACTTAATGTTTTTATTTTTTAGTTGAAAAGTAAAAGTTGTATATAGTTGCATATTTAATATATATATAACAAAATAGCTAAATCAAGCTCTTTAATGTATGTATTACTGAATAGTTTCTTTCTTCCTTTCTTTGGCCTTTTTGAGTCAGGCAGGCTGGCCTTGTGCTCACTTTGTAGCCCAGGCTGGTCTTGAACTTGCGATGATCCCCTCCTGCCTCAGCCTCCCAAGTACCGGGATTATGATTATACACATGCACCACCATGCCTGTTTTGAATAGTTTTCAAGTCCTTTTTCAAACTTAAAATATCTAGCCTTCTCATGTACATCAATGTCTAAGGAACCATGAGTTTAATGTCTTTGCTTTCTCCCCAAATAAAACACATTGACACAAACACATTTCTACTAATGTCCAAAAAAAGATTGTTCACAAACCACTGAATCATCTTACCAGCTCTAGCTATACTATTGTTTATCTACTCGATAGCTGGAATGGAAAGGTAGGGTGGGGTCCAAGAAAGAGGTCACTTTGAGCTAAAAGCTTTGGACTGTGGACTGTGAACAAGAAAGCCTACAGCCCTATACTGTTGTATCAGATTTGGCAGTTCTCATTCTGCCTCTCTATTCCTGCTTTCTTTCTCTGATTACCTGGGAGTAAGTGAGGTCTTTGAGCTCTAGTGATCTATGTTTAATTTCTGGAAATCTCTGAGAAAGAAAATTACTGGATGTGGGGAGTATTTAATCTAACTTCATGAGCTCCACAAGGCTGTTTTCAAGAGCTATTCATTTATTTCTTGGGCTGGTGTATTTTGGTAGTGCTCAAACTGTAGAAAACCAGTTGGTAGCCTTGGGCAAGTTTTCTTGTAGAAAATCTCCTTGGAGCAGAATGCTGCATGTCTGGCACGGTAAATTTGCTCACCACCTACTATCGCAGCCTCTCTAGACACAAGAGGGCAGCATTCTTTAGCATGTAAAGGACTAACAACGTTTAAGGAGTAGACTCATTTTAGAGCAAGATTCTTCATTACAGACACTGGAAGATGGAAAAAATATAGGTTGCCCAGAGATATGGAACAAAAAACATGAATCAATTTTCAAAACCTACCTTTGGGCTAATTCTACATTTTAGATTTTAAGTTAAAAAAAAAAAAAAGGCCTAGAGAGGGACCAAAGTCCTGATGCATTACTTTGGTAGAGGAATAATATGTTCTTGTCTTTCATGAGCATCTTTGAAAGGCAAAACATTTGAGATCAAGAAAAAGTGAAGAACTCGAATGTTTTAGGAATGCCAAACATGTAAATCACTTCTCATGGTAATTTTTCCTAAATTTAATTGAAAAATAAAAGGGAACACTTTCAGTTAATGATGCTCAATTTAAAACCCATAAAATACTGGAATTGCAAAAATAAATAGTAACCACTATCGCTCTATATCATTGAGACCTAATGCTTAGTACAACCCAGAAAAGTTTACCTTAATTATTCTATTAAGTACTTTTATAACATGCCTATTAGCACACTATAGGCTTTGGCACCTCCAAAACTCAGAAGTGCAGATCAAACACACTCCTTCTTTCTAGAAAAATGGACTTAGTGTTGACCAAGAACAGAAATAACTACAGCACCTCTCTCAGCTCTTTGGATTTATTTTCAAGTTTTGCTTAGCTGTGGTCAACGGCAGTCTGAAAACATTAATTGAAAAATTATAAGACTAAACAATTTTATAATGTTATAATAGTAATTGTTATAATTTTTAAATTTATATTATGTACTAGTGTCTTACTGTGCCTATTTTATAAGTTAAGCTTCATTACAGTTATACTTGATAGGAAAAAACTGAGTAGGATTCAATGCTGCTATGTTTCAGGCACCCACTGGGGGTTTTGGAATGTATCCTGCATGAATAATTACTATACAATTCAAGGTCTGCTGCAGGGTCATGAGTAAAAAAGTAGTTATATGGCTTGTCTCCACCCTTCCTCTATCCATATTCTTTAAGTGTTTACTTCCATGCCTGTTTAATCCAGACTGCATTTGGAACTTTCTCCAGCTATAGAATCTGCCACTTCTGAGAAGAAGCCTCAAGGGACCTGCACAGCTCTGCTCACTTTAAAACCCCGTCGATGTCTTCTAAAGCAAGTCCACTTTAGCCTGATCTCTAAGCTAAAACTATGTGAAGAAGAACCAGTCTCTTAGGCCAACCCCACACATGCTAGAGAGTTTGTCCTAGGTCAGCAGTGCTGTCGTCTGATCCACAGACAAACTGGATGCATGAATGCACTCAGAGGTCCAGAAAGCTGACCTGTGATCTCAAAAGTAAGAACCATCACACATTGCTTTCAGCATCAAAGATTTGGGTGTAATTTTTATGCAAGCCAGGTGCGGCAACGCACGCCTGTGATCCCAGCATTTGGGAGGCAGAGGCAGGAAGATGGTTGCAAGTTCAAGACCACTCTGGGCTAAAAAGTAAGCTCAAGGCCAGCCTGAACTGCACAAGACCCTGTCTCAAAAAGATAAATAAATAAAGATAGATAAATAAATTAATTTTTATACAGCTATAGCTAACTGATACAGTGATTGTAATTCAATTGTACCATACATTCTATTTGAACTGCCTTGCTACCATTTAATTTTAACAGGAATAGATGTGACATTTTGGTAACTCTATTTTCTTACGTTCTTTTAAAAAAGATGATGATTTTTGCCTAATATTCAACTTTTCTGCTCAATTTATTCCCACTGCTGAAGATGGCAATATCACTTCTGAGAATTATGGAAAGTACCATCCTCCCCTCAGCTGTTTGATTTCTTTAAGCCAATCTGACAGTTACCAAATACCATACAATGTGCCCAGCACAGAGACTGTATCGGAATTCTCGAGGCGCTTTTCCCAAAGGCTCATGCCAGGCACCCATCCCCAACTCCCTCTCTACCCCTGTATGTCTCCACAAGAACCTCTGCTCTGAAGTAATGTCTGCAACCAGTAAATATCCTGCTTACTCATTTCAAGAAAATGAAGCCGTGGGCTTCTTCCTGCTGTAGGATAGTCTGACAGCCCTTTTTTTTGTGCGCCACACTGGACTTGGCCTTCCTACCTTATACAGCGGAATTTAAATGCTTCCCTGCCTGCAAAGGTCCTAACTAATAAGAATTGATTTCTTCTTCTCCTTCCAGTGATTATTCTTCAGTCAAGTAAGTAGTTACTGAGCACATCTCAAACGAGTCCTAAGTACCAATGTGGTCACTGGAGGATTTGCCTGCTGCATATTCAAGCTCTTAGTGTGAAGTCAAATTATCCTGCAGTGTCCACATAAAGGAATTAGAAAGTCTCTTTAAGGTTTCATATTCAAGTGAAATGTAGATGTAAGGGAAATTTTGTTATTATCATTCACATCAAAATGAAATGTTTTTAATCAAAAAATTATCTTAATTTCACCTATATAATTTATTTACTTTTTCCCTTTCTATCTAACCCATAACAGGTGAGCTCCATCAGGACCTTATGGGCCTTGTAAACAGATGTTTGTTCAAAACCAAGTAAAGGGTTTGATACACAGCAGGGGTTCAATAAATAACTCTGAACTCTAAGGAAGAAAAAGAAGATAGCACTAACACTCACTGTGCATCTCCTATGTATCAGATACCTTGTTTCAGATGTATAGATGCTATCATTTGATCTTTACAAAAAGTGTTTAGATGAGCTATTCAAATTATTTAAAGCCAATAAATAGTGTGTCAGGAATAAGTATGTCTCTGAACACAAGCCTTTTCCACTTTCCACACACCTGACAGATGTGCTGAGAACAAATATGTAGGGATGCAAATGGCAACATGGCTTATTCAGGACACATAATGGAACAAACACATTAGAAACAATTAGGCGCAGTGAGTCAGGAGGAGTTGCTTGTTTAGACAGGGTGGAGCCGGGGGAACCACCTAATAACCAGTTAATCAAGAAAAGTACAGAAAATAAGGTGTGATTTCTGCATGAATAGTGGGGAGAAAGCACTCAGAGCTAGGTGGTGACAGATATGAATGGCAGAAGACTTCAGGGTCGTGGGTTGCTGCCAAAGGGAGGTTAAAAACAAATAAACAAAAAGTACTTAAAAAAACAAAAATTAAGAGCTATAAAATTTATAATCCTTGAAATACATGCCCTAGTTCTAGTACTACTTTTCTTTCCATGGTTCTAGTTTTTTTGTTTTTTTTTTTTTTGTTTGTTTAAGTAGAAGGCCTGGAGTTTGGTATGTACTCAACTTGTGGAATGTTTGAATAGATTTCACATTTATGAGCAATGTCTTTAAGATCAAGAGATAAAATAAAATTAATAAAAGTAATTATAGCATGTTAAACATGTTCACAACATGCATTTATCACATAGACAATTTTATAACCTATGGGAGGGATCATATTCTAGACTAGGAAGAGGTGACTGCATCTTTCTGGGGCTTTAGCCTTATTTTCTTTATCTCTTATTCTTTCAAGGACATGAACTTCAAAGAAGAAAAGTCTGAACAAAGTTTTTACTACATGGGCCTCAGGGTTGCCACAGTTTCAAAGGGTGGACTCTGCATCTATATGCTGGAATCACCCAAGGTGCCTGTTACAAACGCCCCGGCCTTCGAATAAAGAACGTTGTGGATGGCACTGTGAATCTGAATCTTCAGTGAGCACCACAGGAAAATGTGAGCAACAGTTGAGATGAAGAGATATGTATATATGTGGGGGGGAGATGGCAGGGTACCTTAGAGCAATACAAAATAGAAGTGCATATGTTTGGGGACGCACACCAGGTGAGTTTCAGAAAGCTCCACTTACAGATAATTGAGCTGGAAGCCCCAGCCTAATCAGACTCATCTCTACTGGAATCCTCAATTAAAAACACTTTGGATAGGTTCCAGTTGGTGTTCTCACACAGGAGTTGCCATCCACCTGGCCTGCCAAGGGGTCCTTTGAGTTCATGGCCCTTTTAATTTGAATCACTTAATGAAACGGAACCATCTCTGAAAAGGTAAACGCAAACTTGCAGTAAGAAAAATTGCATTTTAGCACTGTCTTCATCCAGAGTGGTGTGGCCTCTTTAACTTCCCTGAACCTGTTGTTTTCTTTGAGAATGAAGATAAAATATCCCCTCCTTAGGATTTTGTGACAATTAAACGACAATACATGCCAAATGTATCAGGTGTTACAGAGGCAGACACATGGTAGGACATTATAAACTAGGGATTTTCCTTTGTAACAGCTTGAGCACAGACTTACAGTAATTCATTTAAAACTTGCACATCACCTAACTCCTAGAAAAACAGCTCCTAGCCATATCATTTATCATCAGACTGTCTATAAAGGATTAGATTTATGATATAACTCCTGTGCCTTAACAACTCCTGAACATTTTGAATTCTTGTTTTAAATCAAAGATACAAAAGATAGGTCCATATAAATAGAAAGCAGCGAAGCTATGGTACAAGTCGTGATCCCTTAAGTAGCTTTTATCTCCTCCTCTCTCATTTTTCTCTTTCCTCCTTTTAGTTCCCAGCATGTCCACAACACAGTGTGTCACCCACAATCTGTCTGATTAACTCTTTCCTGTTCATTTGTCCTCCTGTTATGGTTTGGGATGGTTTGTTTCTTAGAGGTTCATATGCTAGAAGCTTGTTCCCCAGAGTAGTGCTCTGGGTGGTACCTAGCTGGAGGTACTTAGGTTATGATTACTCTTCTGCATCCTTAATGCTGGTGTGGCATAGGTTAGATCTCACAGGAATGGATTATTTCCTACAGAGCAAGTTGTTCTACAACAGTGAGTCTGGCCCCTTTGGTTTCTTCTTTCTTTTCTCACCACATGACCTCTGTTTTGCACATGCTCCTGCCATGTGATACATCTACCAAACAGCCCTCACTAGAACTCCATGTTGGTACTGTGTCCTTGCATCTCTAGAGGTCTCTTTTTTTTATAAAGCACCTAGTCTGTTATTTTATTATATCAATACAGAGCATAGCATCCCTCCTTCCCTACCATTTCTCCTTTCCTCCATCCTTCCTTTCACAAATATTTAGTTAATAATTACAATGTGCAAGACTCTGTGCTTGCATTGGGGACACAAATACAAATACAAAATATAGGCACAGAAAAAATTACGTATAGGGTACCTGGAAAGTTCAAAAGAGGGATAAACTATCAAGGATATGCATAAGGATACAGTGAGAAGGTGGCCATCTTCAAGCCAAAGAGAGGCCTCAGGAAAAAGCAAACCAGTCTCTAGAACCATGAGAAAATTAATTTCTGATGTTTAAGCTATCCAATCTGGGGTACTTTGTTATAGCAGGGTTAACTATCTACTACATTCATTCTCTGTTCATTCTGCCTGCAGAAAAGCACAGCCATGCTGACTTGAAATATCAGAGTTCATTGTTGCAGAACAGTTGGGCATGTGAAGAGGATATTTGGAACAAGAGAGTTCCAGAGGCTCAGAAGCCCAAAATCTGTATAAAAACTCTTCCCAATTCTTTAGTTGACTGTCAACTATACATGAATGTAGGAGATGCTAAGGAACTCATAGTAATATATAGAAAGAAAGAAGGAATGTTTTCTTTTAAGACAGAATTTTGGTGAAAACATTTCTGTTGTGTTTGTTACAGCTTTGTCTGAGGGTGTTCCCCACTTATACATAGGAACAGGTTGCTTGACCTGTCTGAGGGCAAGACTCAGAGCTAGGGGAGCAAATGGAAATCCAGGATAAACTTTAGAATCAAGAAAATCATAGACTTATCTATAAAATATGAATGTAAACTCTACTAGTCTTTGCTGACTGCAGATATATCTAAAGAGGCAGCTTTCTGGAGGCTAAATTGAAGAGAAAGCTAGAAGTAAACAACACTGACCACAGACATTGGCTGGTGCTCATGGCAAGAGAGTCACATTTTGAAGTTTGAATACAAGCAAGGCAATTGCCTGCTATTAAAAAAGAATTTAAAAAATTAAGTTCCAGAATTATTTTAGTGTCCAAATTTTGATCAAAAATTACTCAACAGTAAAAGAAATAGGAAATCAACACAGGAACAGGCTGGCTGAACCATGAGGGAGGAGAAAACTAAGTAAGGCAAGACATACCCATTGTCATGGTTTACATTAGTGCCTTTCCCCCAACTCTCATGCAATCATGGACACAACTGAATGACTGAATCTAGCATTTGTGATTGATTTGTTGTCTAGCACTGGGATTGGTGGTGTGGGTGCCTCACCCACCCAGGGGTGGAGCCAACATACAGTGTAATGGAGGAGAAGAAGGTGCGTCTTTCTCTTCTGCTGTTCCTGCTTGCTGTTTATGGTGGTCCCACCATGCCACCCTGCTACTTGGAGCCAACTAAGTATGGACTAAACCCTCCAACCCATAAGAAATAAACCTTCCCTTCCCTAGCTTTGGGCATCAAGTATTTTGTCTCAATAAGGAGAGTGAAAAGTAACCAAGACACCCACCAGCCTAGTTTTACCCTGAGATCTCCCACTAGCCTACCTCTGTACCTGCTCTGGTAGTTAAAAAGTTGTTGCTTCTGTGTTTGAAGAGCCAGGTGAAAAAGCCACTGTACCCAGAAGAGGGAAAGTTCCCAGATATGCACAGACAAACGTCTGGTAGACTGCAGAGGCAACTAAGTCATCATACTTAAGGATTGTATCTCATGGATTTAATGAAATACAACAGCATCAGGGGAAAAAATATGTGCAGAACCCCAAATGTTATATAAAAGAGAGCTGTTCATCACCCCTCACAGGGCCAAGACTTCCCAATAGTGGGAGAAGCAACATGAGGAAACCAGAACATCACACCACCCTGAAAGCCTTGTGGCATATGCCTTCTTCTTTCACTGGCACTGGCCTGCTCAGCCTGTGGAAGTGTACTTTTGCTTTCAGTAAACTTCTGCTTTTGCAAACTAACTCAATACAAAGAACTTGGAAAAGAGGGTCTGACAGAACCCTGAGTGGTAACAGCATGACCCAGAAAAATCACCAGAAACAGTCTCTGAGTAGGTCTTCATGTGAAACTCAGTCAACACAAGAAGATTTTATAAACAGTTTTAAAAAGGAAAATATGGTTATTAAGAGTTACCAGAGAGAGAATTTCAACAGAAAAAAATGGAAACTAAAGAACAAAATGGAAATACTAGATCTGAAAATTACATTAACTGAAATGAAAAATTCATTGTATGGTGCAAAAGTAAATTTGGGATAGTAGAGGAAAGAAAGGATCAGCAAATGTAAAGAAAGATCAATGGAAATAAAACAATCTGAAGAATAGAGCAAAATAGATTGAAGAAAAATTAACAAAGCCTGAAAAACTTATGAGAAAATATTTAGCATTTGACAGATAAGTAATTGGAATTCTAGGAGGAGATGACAGACTACAGGGGATGGAAGAGTTTAGATGCAGAAAAATCCTTGAATTTGATGGAAAATATTAATTTATAAATCATAAAATCAGCAAACCTCAAAGTAGAATAAACAAAGAAAATAATTATCAATCATAATATCAAATACTTCATATATATGACTGATGTATATATCTAGCATATTTATCATTTAAATTTGTTTAGAAGAAAAAATATTTAAATAAAATTATAGCACTATATTGGTTTTTATTATCTATCTATTATCTAATGTATATATGTTTGACAATAATAGCACAAAGAAGGGGAGAAGCAGTAAGAAGGACATTGCCATTGTAAGACATCTGTATTTTTTAGTAGACATAATAATTAACCTTATGTAAGTTGTGATAAAGATGCATATTACAATCCCAACAGTAAGCAACAACAAAAAACAACAAAACAACAACAAAAAAATAAAAAATGTAGCTAGAAAGTCAACTATGAGAATGGCAAGAGAATCAAGAAGCCAAACCATGCCTTCCCATGAGCCAGCTGATGCATTGGATAGGAGACAGCCCTCCTCCCACCATAAGCAATGGGCTGATTCAGAGGAAGTCAGGCTGAGATGACAGCAACTGAAGTACAGAAAAAAATCACTTAGTGCTTGTATTGTTTGATTGATTTTGCCAGCCTAAAGCTGGTAGTCTGAGCATCTGTTTGGAGGATAACGATATGCATTATAGCAACTGTGCGGGACTTCCTTCTGTTTTGTTTTTGAAATCTACTATTTTGTTCCATTTTACTGCTTTGTTTTATGTATGTATCTGGTAACCTAAGCAACTATTTGGGAGATAACAATATACATTATAGCAACCACTGTTAAGCTCCTATCATTTTGTTTTGAAAACCTATATTGTTATTGTTGTTCTTTATTATTGTTGTCATTTGGCTATTGATGCTTTCTGATTTGTTCACTTCTTGATTTTTCTGTTTTTTCTTCTTTCTCTTTAAAATTAAAAAGAAAGCCAACTGAGGTGTTAAAAGAATTTTTTAGACTATTGTGTCTTTAACACAAAAGATGAGAAAACAGGAAAGGGAAAACATGAAAAATTAAAAAAAATAAATAGCAAAATGGCGGACTTAAATACAAACATTTATGTATTTACATTAAATATAAAAAGGTTAAACATTTCCATAAAAAGATAGAGATTATCAAGCATGATATAAAAGAACAACAACAAGGAGGATGAAAAAGAGGAAGAAGAGGAAAAGAAAGAGGGTAAATGTGTGGGAAGTGGAATTTTGCAAGTCATTTCACTAGAGGTAGCCAGATATAGTAATTTAACTTTTCCTATTAAATTATACATTTTTGGAAGCAAGTAGCCATAGAATACACACACTGACACATTTTCTTTTCTTTTTTTTTTTTTTTTTTTTTGTCTTTTTCATTTTTATCGGTACCAGGGATCGAACTCACAACTGCCTGCTTGCAAGGCAGGCGCTTATGCCACTGAGCTAAATCTCCAGCCCCTACACTGACACATTTTCAAGCAGGGTGGAGCAGTGGAATTTATGTGACCATTAGGTAAAGCTATGAGATCAAACCTTTACCTTTCCAGGACATTACCAATGAAATAGAATCAGTTTGCTTCTGATTCTGATTGTTTTCCTGAGACATGAGTATATGTAACATTGACAAACACTGCACACAAGGACCAGGGCCGATTGCTCCTCCTTAGTCCAGATGGAGTGGGTTAAAAAACAGGAGCATCTGGTATTTGGTGTGTGGTACAGGCACTTTTATATAAGAATGGGAATTCTGTTAATCTAATTGGCTTGGGACAGTTTTGGTGGATAGTTTTGTAGCCCCCAAACAGAATTGCTTAACTACTAGTTACTTTGAGTCAAAACTAGAACTTTATCCCAGATTAAGCTATACATCTCAAAACAGATACATGGCTTTCCTTTAATGGTAGCAATTTAAATTTATACATTTATGCCAGTATGTTTAGTTTACAAGTTTTCGGGCTCTCTCTCAAATTGTGTAAGTTGCTTTGAGAAGTAAACTTACTACATTTTTTATTGTTTGAAGCTATGTTCAACATCAGAATTACGTTGGGAAATTTTTTGATGACTTACATCTGTGAACAAAACTGATAGTGGTTTTTAAAACAAAGTGAAAAAAGAGAAAAAGGTTCACACAATGCTTATACAAACGCAGAATGAAAGCATCAAATGCATGAAACAAAACTTTCAGAAACAAAATGAGAAGTAGACAAATTAACAATTACAGCAGGAGTGTAAATTCTCTTCTTTCACTGACAGAACAACGAGACAGGAAATCATTAAGGATATTGAAGGCTTGTGTCAGACTATTAATGAACTTGATCTAACTGGTATGTATAGAACACAATACCCAGAAATTAGTTTTATCCCTCACTAAATGGGATACTCACTAAAATGGACCCATCTTGGGCCTTAAAATAGGCCTCACAGTTAAAAATTTTGGAATTATAAAGTATGCTCTCTGATCCCAGTGGAATGAATTAGAAAATGAAATTAAATTAGAAAACAATGACAGAAAGACATCTTGAAAAACCTCCCATTTTTTTCAGAAATTAAAAAATACCCTTCAAAATAATCAGTGTATCAGAGAAATAATGTGAAAATTTTGACCGTATTCTAAATTGAATGAAAATAAAACATTAAAATTTGTCAGATAAAGCTTATAGTTTCATCTGTTTTTATAGAAATTTCAAATCAATTGTCTTAAGCTTCCACCTTAAGAAGCTAAAAAGTGCAAGTTAAAATAGAGGAAAAATGATGATTAGAAATGGAAATCAATGAGAAAATTGAAAATTGAAAAATATTGAAACAAATCACTGGACCCAAAATCTCCTTTTTTGGTAAATACCAATAAAATTAATATAGTTCTAGCTGAAAGGATCATGAAAAAAGGATGGAGACATCCTTTATCATGAATGATAAAGAAGACTCAATTATAGACCTTACAAACAATAAGAGATCAAGAAAAATTAACTAAACTTCATGTTAAAAATACAAAAAAAAACATTATTTAGACTAATTTGACAAATTTTGAGAAAGACACAAATTTTCAAAACTGATTCAAGAGCTAGAAAATTAGACTCTGTATTAATGAAGGAATTATATTTCTAATTAAGAACTTTCCAATTAACAAAAATCCATGTCCAGAGGCTTTACTGGTGATTTCTATTAAACACTTAAGGAGAAAATAAATTGGGTAGGTGGTACATGTCTGTAATCCCAGTTATATGTGAGACTGAAGCAGAAGATCTTAAGTTTGAGGACAACCTGGGAAACTTAGGCCTTGTTTCAAAATAAAACACAAAAGAGCTGGATATATAGCTCAGTAGTAGGCTTGCCTACCATTCCTAGTATGAATGAGACCTTTAGTTCAATCCTTAGCACTGCAGAGAACAAAATCATCAAAGCTTACACAAAAAAAGGAAGGAAAAAAGCTTCCTTCATTCAGACATGACATTAATATATGTATCAAGACATCAAAAATAAGGGTAGGTGGCAAGACCAATGAGAAAATCAGAATCTAATTCCATGTCCATGATATAAACTTAATCCAATATCAAAACCATCATATGGAAGGGGAAAAAACAACTACAGACCACTACCTCATATAAATGTAGATAAAAAAATCCTTATCAAAATATTAGTAAATGGAATCACAAAAATAAATTAAAAAATATATCATGACACAGAAATGCCAAATTAGTTTAATATGTATTTGAAAATCAATCAGTGTAATTCACCATATTAAAAGAGAAAATCATGTGCTCCTTTCAACAGATGCTGAGAGTAGGCAAATGCAGCAACCACTTATAATGTTAAGCAAAGTATCATGAGAATGTACCTTCCTTGACATATGAAGGGCATGTACAAGAAGCTACCATTAATACCATACTTAAAGCTGAACCCTTTGCTCCTACGGTCAGGAGCGTGGCAATGATTCTCAATTTGGCCACTTGAAGTCTACATCATCCTGAAAATACCATTGCAATCACAGAACAAAATCATCAAAAAAAATTATACAAAAAAAAAAAAGGAAGGAAAAAAGCTTCCTTCATTCAGACATGACATTAATGTACGTATCAAAAAGTTCCAAGGAATCTGCAAAAAAGCTAGTAGAATTGATAAATTAATTTAGCAAAGTCTTAAGATAATGAATATAAAAAATCTTTCTATTCTGTAGTGGTTTTAAAATTTCCACAAATTCTTTGATATTGTCTTCTTTAAGAGACAGATCTTAATTACTTTTTCTTAAATATGGGTTGATCATAACACCTTGGAATACTCATGATATTTGTTACATTTTTGGACCATATCCAGTATTCAGTAACATTATTATCTCACCCATATTGTACAGGCCTTCCTGAACTACAGAAGAAGGGTTATAAGCCTATGCATCATTCATCCACTGACTTAGCAAAGATGTACTAAGTGCTACGAGCCATAACACTAGGCTGAGCGCTGAGAATATTACAATGAGTAGCAGAAACAGAACACAGCACTCAGGAAAATACCGAGTGAAGGATCTGTCATGCTCCTCTCTTGTATCTGCTTGCAGAGCCTGGAAAAGCATCTTGCAACCTTTGCTGAAGTGAATTCAGATGCATCCATTTACATTTACAGTGTTTTCTTTCTTTTTTTTTTTTTTTTGGTCTTTTTCCTTTTTATCAGTACCGGGGATCGAACTCACGACTGCCTGCTTGCAAGGCAGGCGCTTATGCCACTGAGCTAAATCCCCAGCCCCCATTTACAGTGTTTTCCACTTGACAATCATATTAACCTAGTTGATGTCAATCGATGAAGTAAAATTATTAGAACTTTATTTCTCCAGAAGGCACTCTAAAAGTCAAAACGTACACAAACCACAAGACATGTCTTCATCCTTGTCCAATTAACTCTGAGTCACTGAGATTTTATCTTGAAAAAGCACCCAGAGGTTCCTCTACATTTATTTACCTGGGTAACTGCTGAAAGAAAGGCAGCTACTGCTGGTGTCTTTATCATCGATGTTGAAGTCCCAGTGTTTGTATATCCTGAGCATGGCTGCGTACGTGTACCAGCTTGAGTGAGCAAAATAGATGTTCTCGAATCCAGGAAGAACCTATAGCCAGAATCACAGTGAGCAGCACAGAGGCACAGAGACTGCTGACTGCAATATTAAATGGAGGGAACATCAGATCAATTCTGGGCTTTTTGCACCCTGCCTTTCTTATTGGAAAATATGACTAAAGGGTCCGTCATTAACCTTTAGTGTCTGCAAAACAGACTCTGTTCTTCTGCCATGCAGAATGGAATATTCTCAAAGGTGAGGGGGGCGGGCATATGCAGCATAAAAGGAATGAGAGGAGAAACACTGGTGACATCTTGTGCTTCCGGTTCCCTCTGTCAAAGTTTGTTCCAGCTCTTCACCTCAACCATAGATGCACTCGTGAACTGACGTAGGGCCACAGGCAGGGTGACAAGGTGCTGCCACAGGAAAAAGAGGGGAGCTTCTATGAGTGCCTTACCTTAATAAGCGCAGAGCAATGTCCCATGTCCCATCTCTTAAAGAACTTCATGGTGGTGGTGTCTTTTGCGGAAGAGAAAGAAGGAATCAGATCCAGTAGGTCTCCGACTGCGTTCAGGAACTGAATCTGAAACATGGTCATGGGCTGGGAAAGGACACAAAGGCACTAAGTATTGATCTGGGACAGAGGTAACTTTCCAGCTTTTCTCTTGTTAAGGTTCCACTAAATTATTTTTGTGTGAAGTGTCTTTACCAAAACAGATGTGATGGATTTTATTGTACCTTACAAAATACATTTTATAGTTTTTTTATAATTTAGAAGTGACGCCTCAGTAAATTTTGGTAACCACAGATTCTAGAAGTCACTCTTCAGAGAATACACCAGATTTTTCTGTTTGTACTCCTCTCCAGGAAGGGTTTTCCATCTTGACACTATTGATAGTTTGAGCCAGATAGTTCTTTCTCTTGAGGCACCGTGCATGGTGCACTGTGAGGTGTTTTAGGAGCATGCATGGTCTCTAATCTGCAGACATCAGTAGCAAACTTCCAGTTTTGACAACTAAAATTGTTTTCTCCAGACATCGCTGGGGAAATCACCCTGGCAAGAAAGTTTTACAGCAAACTGTTCATCTAAGATGCTTCTGGTTTTGATGGTGTGTACTAGCTGCGAAGCAACTGTCAGATGATACTCAAACAGTATATGCAGAGCGGCCTCAGTTCTGCTTACAGCTGCACCATTTGTGCATCCAGTCCTTTGTGCATTTGCTTTAAGTCTTTTGTTGTTATTGTAAATTACTTGTAGTGAACATGCTCACACATCTGCTATATTATATCTCTGCCATGTTCCCTTGTGACAATGCTAGAAGTGAGACGGCTGAGTCAAGGGTAAATGAGTGCATGATTTCAGTACAAAGCACCAAAATTCCTGTTCTTAGCATCATTTTGGCAATATTGTAGGAGAGTGCCTTTTTGTTTATTTTCATAGCCTTGCCAACAGGGTACATTCACATTCTGTAATTCCTGTCAAACTGGGATGACAATATTTCCCCTGTATGGTTTTAATTTATATTTCTAATTTTATGAGCAAGGCTGAGCTCATACTATAAATAATTATGTGTATCATTTTCTATGAACTTTTTGTATATATATATATATATATATATATATATATGTGTGTGTGTGTGTGTGTGTGTGTGTGTATAGCATACATATTACCCCTGGGAGACAAAAATACCTATACTTTTGGAAGTATATCATATAATATTTTAGAACCCTTGATGATTCAATAGCCCCTCCCCCAAATTAGTGTGTGTGTGTGTGCGCGTGTGCGTGTGTGTGTGTGTGTGTGTGTGTGTGTGTGTGTGTGTGTGTGCGTGTGTGTGTTTATGTGAATGCTGTGGGATGTGGGAAACAAAATTTGTACATTTAGAAGTTTTTCCTTATGGAGCTCATAATCCAAAACACTAAGATCTTTATCAGGTTAGTTAGAAAGTCAACATATTCATTTGAGGCTTTTACAGCTTGTGCTGAGCATTGTATTATGAAACAAGCATTAATTTGTGTTTTGAATTTAAATTCTGTGTCTGGCAATGAGTTAGGTACTGTGATCCAATAAACACAGCACTGTTTGTCTCAAGGAATATACTATCATTCTTGGTTTGTTCTACTTCTAAAGTGCAATGCCATTTCCAAAACAATTTTTAATATTCTTGCCGTATAAATTCTGTAGTTTTTTAAAAATCTTATTGTGGTAGGACCCCCCCTTCTCAAGGGCTGGGTTGGGAACTTTTTGCAGTATAGCAATAGCAGCCTCTATGTACACGTGTAGTTCTGATGTAATTCTGTAATATAAATCACAGATTTAGAATGCTAATATATACCCAACCAGACTGCTAGTGCTGGTGATGCCCATACAAGGGAGACAAAGATGCAACCATTGCATAAAAGGGTGCAACTACGCCATGTTTGGTCCTCAGCCTTTGGTTACCAATCTGCTGAGTTAGTACCGTGAATATCCCACAGCATTACCCTTATCTTTTCTGCTGCAGCCCTCTTTACGGCTCCTACATAAAGCCCATCCAGTTGTAACATAACATAGCCTGTGTGTCTCCAAAACGAGTCGTTCTTGTGTTCTTTGATGTTCTTCCGAGTCCACTTATCTTGCTTCCTGGAAGAGAAATTAGGTTGGTACTTGGAGGTCTCAATGGCGGCTCACCCAGAGCTAACTCAAACTGAGTATTTAGAACTTATATATATCAAGATTTAGGCTGGTGTGACTTAAATTCTTGATCTTAGAACATTGCAATCACTCAAGAGAATTTCAGGTCAAGCCTTAAATGGTTTTTAATTTTTCTGTAGGACTATGCATATTCATTTATAGCTTTTTCTAGGCTCTATGTAGAACCAACACCTAAGAAAATCAGACACGACCTGTTCCTATATATTTCATATAAAACCACAACCCCTCGGTAAGTAGTTGGTTACTTTACTTTTGTATATAGGCATAGATGAGAAAAAAGCTTCCTAAGGACACGATGATTTGTATGCTTATAATTCTCTCACAGATCATTTGCATTAGCTTATGGTTTGTTCTATTTCAGTTGTTATTAATAACTGCTTCCACGTGCCTGTCCTAGCATGCTTAGCAAAACAGTATGATTTTTCAGTAGCCCTTTAATTTTCTTTTCTCTGGCTTATATCAAACCATAAAGAATGGTTTAATATAAACTTATACATAGAAAGCTATTTCTGATTTGTTCAGGCTATCTCGGAATCAATCTCAGAACAATACAATGCCATGCTGCATGGGAGGGAGTCCACTGTTTCTAACTCATGCGTGACAGCACTTTTAGCATTTCTGAAGAGATTGCTTAGGGTGTGATTTGGAAGGTCAAACCAAGACCTCTTCTGTTCCCAAATAATCTCCTGTCATCATTCCGCAAATTTTGTATTTAAACTTTTTGTCTTTGAAAATCTTCTTAACATGGAAATATTCTCAAAAGATGTTAAGAGTTATGACTGCAGATATTAGCTGATACCAGCCAGTTACTAGACAGGCCTATAAAAAGGAAGCACTTTAAATCCTTGAGGCATAGCCTGGGTCCAGTGAAACCATCCCTTACTAGACAGAGAATTGTATAGTACAAATTTGAATTTCAGAAAGATACAATGTTCATATAGCCTCATATATGGCAAAGAAAAGGAAACTGGTACTCTTGATGTCAACATTTCACCGTGGAAGAAATATTGATAGGGAAACCTTGACAGGATGGAAGCCAGAGATAGAAACTTTCAACAACAAAGCCGAACATGGTGTAGACGTAGTGATGAGTTATGTAGCAACTATGATGTCACTTGAAACACAAAGCATTGGTCAATGGTTGGGTTTTACTCAATCCTAAACATGTGTGGCATAAATAGTTTACAAAGAAAATAAGAAGTATAAAATACCACGGAGAAATTTTCTTGGAGGATTGTAAATGATAAGAGATCATTTACAGCAGAGGAAAAATAACAATGTTTCTACCCAGGGAACTATGCAAAAAAAACCATGGCACTCACTGGTGAGCTGATAGTTGAACAGGAAGGTGCAGCTCACAAAAACCTACTACAACAACAGGAAAACAAAAATGACGTCAACTATGCCCTACAAGAAAGTCCAGGAAAACAAAACATGCACTATCGGTGCAAGGGGTACTTGTGTATGGAACATGCAGTTGTTATGTGTAAAGCCTGCCTTGGGTGTGACAGTTGAAGCAAAGCTTATTTTTATGGTAGCATTCCATTGGCATTTTCATTGTAGTCTGTAGAAGAATTTATTTCTGATGTTATCTTTAGGTTTTATAAAGAAATACACAGCTGATGTGAAAATGTTGATGTCTAGATGTACAATACATATTAAGAATTTAATCCTTTATGTTATTAATATTTATGTTCCTGGTAACTATGCACTGTATAATATAATAAGAACCTCCCAACAAAACAGAAACCCCATTGAGAGGTCAAGTGTGTCCTACAAAAAGGCCAGGAAAGCAAAAGCCACGTGCTGTCAGCATAAGCAACGCGTGTGCATGGAATGTGCTGTTGTCCTGTGTACAGACTGCCTTAGATGTGATAACTGAAGTAAAGATTATTTTCTTGGTAGAGTGCTATCAGTATTTTCACTGTAGTTCATATGGGAATTTATTTCTGATATCTTTTTTTAGATTTTGTTCACCAAAAACTAGTCACTGTTGAAAATCCGGGTGCTTTTTTATAAACGCTCAATAAACGTTAAAAACTCAAAACTTTTTTTATGTGAATTTTTCCAGTTAAGTACCCATTCTCTAATAAAACTCATATAATCAAAATTAATACTTCATCAATGGAAGTATTCTAAAGAATAAATGTGGGTCTCATAGACCCTCATTTATGTAGCTTCATGACAAAACTGATCTTATGCTCCAAGGGCTACAGAGGGAGAAAAAGGGGTCTCTGTGAGAAGAGGAAGGTGACCCATGTGGAAGGGATCACGGACTTTATTTTGTCTGCTTCACTCTGGTTGGTATTCTTCTAATTGTGTTAGCAACTGACAATGTGATACTGAGTTTGACCTGTAAAGGAGCCAAAATTAGAAGCCAAATCTACAACCAATTGTCATTCTATTAGCAAAAAATGCTACATCTGCAACTCTAGGGTCCTGCTAAACAGATAGAAAAAGAAATTGGCAAAGGAATAATTACTGTTTAAAATGACAGATGTAGGCTTTGCAGCCTTAACAATGAGAAGAGGAAAGTGGTTATACATACATCATGAAGTCCTGCACTTGATCCATTATAGAAGATTTCTTGATCAGCTGGGGATAGAGGTTCGTGAAGTGGTCATTCATGTGTCTGAAATGATAAATGAAAACTGTTACATTCCTATTTTTCTTCTTGGATTTATCTATCACAGTAACTTACCCAATATTTTGGCTAATAAGTAGGTCTCCAATTGCAAACTTTCTCTACTAATTTTTTAAAAATAAATAAAATTCACACAATTAAAAAATATTTTCAACATAGAAAAGTACAGAAGGGCTGGGGATTTAGCTCAGCGGCATAAGCGCCTGCCTTGCAAGTGTGCAGTCGTGAGTTCGATCCCTGGTACTGATAAAAATGAAAAAGACAAAAAAAAAGAGAAAAGTATAGAATAGGACAAACTCCCAAGTATCCACTACTTACCTTTATTAAATCATTGTTTTTTAATATTTGCCACATATATTTAAACATATAAAGCAAAACATTAGAGTCAAATCTTTATGCATATTTTTCTGACATTGATTCTCCTTCTGTCTCCTCAGAGGTATTTACAACCTTGAATCTCACTTACTAAGCCTGTGTGTATGTGAGTGTGTTTTACAATCACCACATATTTAACCATAAACCATGTATACTATTATTTATCATGTTTCAAAAAAATAGGAGTAAGATCATACTGGCTGTAAGATCAAAAAAATTCTGTAAAGATTCAAAAAAAATAGGAGTAAGATCATAATGACTGTTACTGTAACTTGTTTATTTTTCTTAACAAGATTTTTAAATAAACATGCTACCATCTGCAGCTTAACTTCTTTCAGCCTCTGATATCATTCTAAGGTATGACCATATAGCAATTCATATATGCACTCCTATGATGCATACTTAACTGGATTTTAATTGTTTGCTATCATAAACTATCATAACTAGTTTATTCTTTATATATATAAATATATACATGAAATTGGAAAATATTTTCATCATGCAGAAAAGCATAAAACATACTAAACATCTAAGAAGATACAACTTAACTTTATTGAATTATACAAGTAAAATTTTATATATGTAACATAAATCTTTATATATACTATAACTGTATACAATACAAATAAATTTTATATATAATACAAATATATATATAAAATTGTATATGTAATACAAATATATAATATAAAACTTTATATTATATATACTTACCTGGGTTAATAATTCATATGTAAGTGTATACAAATTATTTTTTCTAAATATTGCCAAATTGTTCTCCATGATGACACAGCAATTCCCCAACTTATGAACCAGTTCTGTTCTGGGAGAATATTTGTAAATCACATTTAATCCAATAAAATGAGTCTTATATAGTACCCCTGTGAAAGTTCTCAACTTGAATGTTTGTAAGTCAAGAACTTACTGTAGTAATAACTTACATTTCCCTTCTTCATTCACAGCTTTACCAATAGACATTATTGTCAGATTTTATAATTTTCAACAATTTGGTGGATTTAAGTAGCTTCTCCATTTAATTTTTATCCCTGATAAAATTGTTGAGTATTTGGAACTTTTTTATTTTAAAAAGTGAAAGAGTTACAATCTAAAGAGAAACCAGGCATTCTTTACTTTAAAACTTAAGAGATTAAAAATTTCTTATTTGTGATCCAGTAAATATTTTTAATTGATGAAAATAATCCATTTACATTTATTGTGATTTTAAGATTTTGGAAATTATTTCTGTATATTTTCTGGTTTTCATTTACTGTCCCTTTCTTTGCCCTCTCTTTTATGTTTTGGTTAGATATCTTTTTCATACACTAATTTAGAAATTATAGAACATACTTTTTTAATGATCATCATTTTTTAAAAGTACATATTTTCTTATGAAGTCTAACTGAATTTTTTAATTCTCTTTTCCTTTAGGCATAAAGTTTACCCATAGACATTCCCCATCATGTTATTGTTCAAAAACTGTTGAATTTAAAAATTCATTTTCATGTTTTAATTTTTAAAGTGAAACTTTATTAATTTATTTGTTTCTTGTATTGAAAATTGCTGTAATTTTATGACTGTCTTTTATAGTATTTTTAACAATATTTCTAATAGGTAGTTTTTAAAAGGACCAATCTGTCTTTTAGTTTATTCTTTTCTTTTTCATACAAAGTCCCACAAATTTTTCCATCATTTATAACTTAAAGTACTTATGTAAGTTAAAGTCTTCATTAAAGTAGTCTATGAAATCAGGTTGCAGTATATTCATGAGTTGATACTTGATTTAGTTAGCTGTTTTTCTTAGCATTAAATCTGACAGAGGGAGAGGTGGGAACTCTGGTGTGCTGGACTTTTCATTTACTTATGTACCCATCTTGCTCTGCCTCCTACACTTTTCCTGCATTGCCTTCATCTGAGTCCTGGACTTTGACCTGTGGGATACTGCAGCTACATCTGTAAATAAGTCACAATGAGAATGATTTTCTTTACTCCCTCCTCCAAGCTCAACTATTGATCTAAACTCTTATAATCTAGGATGCTACCCTGGTTGGATGAGTGGTCCCCCAAAATCCACATAGTTTTCCCAGAGTAGCAGTTTTGTGAGACACTATAAAGCTTTTGGAGCGGGGAGGTCTATGGGAGGTCCTTTGTGCCCTCTAGTTGTACCTTAAAAGGGACTGTGAGACCTCATCTTCTTTTTTTTCTATTTTGCTTCTTTTTCTTTTCTTCTTTGCTCTCTCTTCTATTCTTCCTGGCTCAAAATGTGAACACATGTAACACACTCCTCTCCAATATGGCACCACTGTTTAGGCCTCCCACCCCACAAATGGTGCTGCTTAACCTTAGACTCAAGCTTCCAGAACATGCTAAATTTCTTTTTATGTCATGTGTACCCTGTATCAGATATTTCTTTATAGAAACACAAAACTGAATAATACAGATGCACATCAAAAGACATTTTTGGGCTAGGGATTTAGCTCAGTGATATAAGCGCCTGCCTGGCAAGCGCAAGGTTAGGAGTTTGATCCCCAGTACCACAAAAACAAAAACAAAACAAACCAAAAAAAAAAAAAAAAAAAAAAAAGACTTTTTTGTGGTTTCCTATTCTATAAAGTTAAAGGAAATGAGATCACTTCTGCTCCCCAAGCTTGATTCAGCCCTCATCCCTCAGGAGGCATATCCTTTCTGCTCAGACTCGGGGCTAGCACTGCCACGGTGGTTCACTTTGCTTTCTGTTCCATTTTTGTTTCAAGAAATGCTTATCTTGGTTGGGGCCCAGTTTTGTTACCATAATGCTTCATTGCTCTATAATTTTTCCATCACTTGACATAAGTTTAGAGCAGAGTTAGTATATCAGATTGTCAGCCTTCTATACCCGAAGGCTTATCTAGGACAGAAAGTTTGCCTAAAGTCTTAGTTACTGATGCAGGAAGTTCAAAATCATAAGCTAAAGACAACCTAGATTCTAAGAACAGAAATTTGTCTTCATAAACTTAGAACTTTATCCTTTTATCTAGTAGTTTCCAGAAATGAAACTAATAAAACAAGAACAGAATTTTATTGCTAGTTAGGTAAACAACATTAAAATCCTTTGAAATATTTTAAGAGCCTTGAATTTAAAAAGACTTCACGTCATGAGTTTGCCCTTTAAGTTACTTGCATGTGTTTTAAAATTGAATCATCATATTTAACTTTTATTAATAGATTTATTATGCTATCACATCTTTTCTATTATCAGGTTGATCACCTTTTCCTTTCTACTGCCTTTATAAATAAGGGAAAGAACAGGAATAAAGCACACAGGTATAAGAGTGATACAAAGAGCAGCCTCTGACCCAGCTTCACAGTTCAGAAGAGTGACTCTCCCTCATTTTAGATTTACAGTGTCTCCTGAAGGTGCATATATTGAAGTCGTGCTTCCTAGTCCAGTTGCACATACTGTAGGAGGTAGCACATACTGTAAAGTCATTAAGCACATGCTGTTGAAGAGGGTATTGGTACCCTTATTCTTTCCTTTCTCTTTGTTTCTGAGCTCTAGTGAGAGAGAATTTTAAATAAAACTTGCCCAGAATGCCCATCAAGTGCAAGTGGACATGTCCAGAAGGCCTCATAACAGAACACTTCTTCCTTTATGCAAACTGGTCTTTGCTGCCTTTGTGTAACTGATGGCCTTACAACGTAACTTAAAATGTAGCAGGATATTTCTTCCTTTATATAACCCACATTGTGTGTAGCTGATGGCCTTATGCAATCTGAAATGTTTGGATTTCCCTAACGACCCATGATGTCACCCAATCCTCTTAATCATATGTGCCAAATCTGCCTTTGTATTTCCTTGCTTACGTTCCCTTTAACAGCCCTGAACTCCTGCTGGGAGGGCTCTGACTCTTTAGGAGAGATCCTAGTCAGGAAGGCCCCTGGTCACAAGGTATAATACACTGTCTCTTTAATGTCCTCAGTGCTGTTTCTTCCAGTGTTTGGTCTGTTTTCCGTAACATTTCTTGATTCCCTGACCAAGAAGACAGAAGACCATGCTGACTTCTTAGGTCACCAGCTGATGCTTAGGGTACCAGCTGAGACCTGGTGGCTAAAGCAGGGACTTCTCCAACCTCCTCAATGGGAAGATATGCTCCTAGACCTTCTTGAAATCCCCTTGCAAGGCTGGTATTGGAGATTCCTGCTTGGTACTAATGGTTCTCACTGGACCCAAAGAGGGGAAAGGATACTGTCAGGAAGGTCTTCAGATAAGGTAAGATCCCCAGGCAAGTGTCTCCCCAGTCAGTCTGTCAGTCTGTTAATCAGTCCTGCCCATATCCAGATGGAAGAAAAGCCTGATTACCAATCCCTTGTTAGTTAGTTGTTAGTGAAGTCTACCTGTGAGGGAAAAGAGGTTGGAATGTTTTAACCTCTGAGTGCCTGTTGCTGAATGACTGTGTAACTGTTAGTAACAGATGGCAAAAGCTGCAGATCTCTCTGTGTTCCATGGCAAAAGACTCTCCAGGACTTCAGAGCTACAGATTGGGCTTCAACCTATGGTTCCATGGATGTGTCTAATCAGGACAGAATAGAGAACCTACTGATGCTTCTCCATAGTCTGGATGGTCCCAGCATTGCTGAGAGGCAAGCAGCCAGGCAGGAAGCTGAATGGTCTCTCTTTCTGAGGAATACCCACCCTTTTTCTGTTGTGCCATCATTCAAGGGCACACCACATACACTGTAGAAAGACAGAATGGGTGCCCACTAGAGTAAACCTATAATCTAGATTGTATGCTAACGCACTTCAAAAGTGGTTTCCCTGAAGACTTCAGAGTAAAAATTAAACGAAACTGGCTCTGTTCTTTGTTTGCTTTTGTTTTTGGTACTGGGGATCAAACTTACAACCTTGCACTAAATCCCTTGCACTCCTGGCTCTGTTGTTGAATAAGACTCTCTGAACAAAAACTGCATTCTTCCTGAGAATTTCTCCTTGAAAGACATATCATCCCTTATTGGCCACCACTGCTGCTACCAGAATCTACAGTTCTACCCAGGCCAGCTTTTCCCATCTCGTTCTTGGTTCTTCTATATCCAGCCAATTGGACCAGTTGTAGCCACAAGTCCTTCCACTCCTAGTCCTCCACCAAGTCATCTGATACCATGCTGGCCTGCCTCTTCACCCCCAACTCCACAGAGTCCAGTCAGTCATTAACTGCATTCTAGTACAAGACTCTCCCCATCAGAGACTTCTACTGTACAGCTACCCTTACATGCCTATTCTGGCCAGATGGCATCATCTAATGCCCAGTTGAGATAACTGTCAGCAATTCCTTGTGTCTCTGTTCAATACTGAGAAGCACCATTGAATTTTAAGAAGCTGAGAACTGATTGGAGGGAGAAGTTCCTGCTCTCACTGTCAACCCTGATATATGAGGAGCTTCAGCCTTTCCAAAGAACCACGCTGCCTGGTATTACAATATCCCAGAGAGAAACAAAGCAATCCACAAATACCATCAAGCACTTTTCAAAGTTGAAGGAGGGAAAAGCCCATCAATATGTCAAAAGTTACTACTAATACCCAGAAGCCTGATAAAAGCCTTTTAGACTTTTATGAGAGACTCCATAAAGCCTAGAGGGTCAGCACTCCATTTGACCACAGGGCTCCAGAAAATCTACAAATGGTAAATGCTTCATTGCACAAGAAGCACCTGGTTATTATGCTCAAGATAAATATGCAAGATGTAAGGGCTGCAGACACCAAAAAAAAAAAATGCCCATTCAGACTAAAAATTAAAGATTCTCTAAAGCTTCAAGCTAGATCACATGACAACCCTTTCATTAGTTTGATGGGCTCATACTTGGCCAGACTGGGCTCCCTTCTTCAACTGGGTCACTGGGAATTTACAGTCCATGTCCACATGGGGCCAACCTATAACTTTCCTGGTAGACAGTAAAACAGAACACACTGTAGTTATTTGAACTATTGCCTCTCTGTCAGAAAAAGGTTACAATCACCTGGGCAGTTGAGTATTCTGACTCTTGCTCCTTCTGCCAGGCACAAACTTGCAGCCTGAGAGAACATCAGACTACACATGAGTTCCTCTACTTGATGGAGTGCCTAATCCCACTCCTGGGGAGAGATATCCTATCTTACTTAGTGACCACCACTACCTTCTCTCTGAGGCAATCTGCTTCTCTGTCCCGCCAGCTCCACAATCACATTTCCTGCTTGCTGTCATGGTCGCCCAAGAAGGAAAATGGCAACTGATGGACATACATGCTCTTTCCCTGAGTCTGGACCATTAACCACCTGCCTCTGGTTGTGAAATTATCCTGGGCAACCCCTATCTGCATCAAACAGTACTCCATGCCATGAAAGGTTCAATTAGAAATTCAGCCACACACTCAGAGGCCTCAAAACTGCAAAATACTCAGACTGTCAAACACTCTGAAGGATTTAAAACTCACTTACCCTCTTTGGAGAAGCCCTCAGGCTGGTTTCTCAGCACAGAATATTACTACACCCTCCTGCAATACATTGGTCTTCTGGCTAGTGACTGCCTGAAAAGGCACAAGAGCTCTGCTTTAACATCTCTCAAAAACTGGTTAGAAAGTATCTTGGAAAAAGGCACAAATCTGCAAGCAAAAGTTAGATATCTGGAATTTGACTCAAATCAGGGACACTGTGCCTTTGGACTACAAAGAAAAGAGATCATCTGCTCCACCTTAATCCCAAGCACAGGGGGAAAAAATAAAACAAAACAAAACAACAACAACAAAAACAATTCTGCAAATTCCTTGAAACTGCTGGTTTCTGCAAAATTTGCATTCCTGAGTTCACAGAAAAAAGTAAGGACTCTACACAATGGCTTGTCTAAAAAAGACTCTGACATTTTTAACTAAAACCCTAAATAAGAAAAAGCCTTCAATGGCATTAAAAAGGCCTCTGCTTCAGGAATTCCATACGTAACTCACCTATTCAACTTGTTTTTTGATAAATAACAACATGGGGCTTCAAAGGTGCTTGCTAGACTGTCAGCCCCTAATAACTCCCAGGGGTCTACTGGTCAAAACATTTAGATCCAGATGCTAAGAGCTGCGCCCCTTGCCTCCATGCTCTGGCGGCCACTGTCTTTCTGATCAAGAAAACTGATGAGCTCAACATACAGTAAGACCTAACCATCCAGGTGCCACATACTGAACTGGACCTCCCAAATTACCATGAGCATCACTGGCTCTCCAACAGCCAAGTCACCAAGTACTAAGAACTTAGCAAATCCTCAGCTCATCTTCTAGCTGACCAAGCCTCAAAACCCTGCCCACTGAGTCCCACCCCCGCTACCCTGACCATGATTGTCTAGTGCTGACCAATGAGCTCTTTGCCAGCCAGCCTGATTTACTGATTGAGCCCTTGTTTCATGCTGAGTACACTGTTCATGGGGAAAGTAGCTCAGTTAATAAAAAAATGACGCACTGGATATGCCATTATTACTATGGAAGAAGGCTCCTGGCTGGACTTTCCCCCCAAAACTGGTATGCTCCAAGAGCTGAACTGCGGGCTTTAATACAAGCTCTCAGCTGGGTAAAGGGGAAACAGGTGAACATGTACCCTGACCCAAGGTATGCTTTTATCATTGCTCATGTGCACATAATGCTATAAAAGGAGTGTGGACTCCTGACTCAGAAGGAAAACAAATGAAGAACAAGGATGAAATTTTTCAACTTTTGATTGCAATTTGAAAACCTAAGAAGGTCACCATCACCCACTGTAAAGGGCACCAAAAAGTAAAGGTCACTGTTGTTGGAAATCACAAAACAGATGAGGCCACCAAATAAGCAGCATGGAGGATCCAACTGGGAGTCAAATGATTTAGTACAAAATCTGAAAGCCCAGTGTGAAATGCCCCCTACAACTGTCCTCAGTCTCTGCTGTGGGCCTCGCTGCTACTCCAAGGAAGTAATTAAATGGGCACAATAGGAAGGAGCCTATATGGGCTCAAATGACACTTGGACTTTACCAGAAAATCAGGTGATGGTTCGGCAGAACTTGGGCCACGCCTGGGTAAAATGCCATCATGAAATTATACATGGAGAGAAACTGCTATGAATCAGCTTCTAAACCACTGCTGTTACGTTCCAAAGTTGGCCTCAGTCTGGGGTTCTGTTAGACAAAGATGTCAAATCTGGGCAAGGATTGAACCCTCATTAGAGCCTAGATCCCCACCTGGTATTCAACATGCTGGACTTTCCCTTTTTAAAGACCTACAAATAGATTTTACAGAAGTCAAGCTATGTAACAGTTATAAATATCTCCTGGTACTTTTTTGTACCTACTCTGGGTGGCCAGAAGAATTTCCCACTAAAACAGAAGAAGCCACTGAAGTCCATAGAGTACTCCTAAGACAAATTCTCCCTAGAAATGGACTGTCTCTAATCATGGTCAATGATAATAAGCCTGTATTTGTGGCAGAGGTAACCGAGAAGCTAACTAATGAGTTAAAAAATCAAATAAAATTTACATAAAGCATACAGGTCACAAAGCTCTGGAAAAGTTAAAAAAAGAAATAAAACTTTAAAGTCAATATTGACTAAATATCACCAAGAAACCCAGAGAGCAAAGGTCGATTTGCTTCCTATGACCTTCTTCAAGATCCAGAAACTCACCAGGGTCCAATGGAAACACACTTAAAACTTCTATGTGGGAGACCACCTCCCATGATTAAGGGTCTCCAGAGAGACTTACATCAGCTAGGTAACATCTCTGCAAGAACAAATTACACAGCTAGGAAAGACCTTTTCTCAAATACACAAAAATATACCTGGGAGGCCTGCCACACACATATAACCCTGGGGACATGATTTAAATTAAAGATTGGAAAAAGGGGTCCTACTTAATTGCTTTGACCACTTGCACAATGATAAACTATTCTGAAATCCAGCCACAGATCTGTCATTCAAGGATCAAAAAGCTCACCCAGACGACTGTTGGGAAACCCACCCTGATGAATCAATTCCCCTAAAGACAACTGTGAAGAAACAACACACTCAAAGCCCTGCTCTCATCATTCTGGAAGCTGATGGATCAATGCATGGCTGAAGTTGGACAGACATCATACACTGGAACATCTGCCCTGATTAATTCATGTTCTGCTACCCAGTGTGATTTTGGATCCCCTACTTCCTGTTAATTACAGTATTCACTCTAGGATTCTGGCCTGTGCCCCTAGAGGATTGGGAAGCCCTCAATAAGGTCACTTTCATTCTCTTCAATACTGGTACAACTATAGGACTGAATACTCTAACCTGCCTTTTTTACGGTTAATATGGCTGCCATAACTAATTGGCATCTGCTTTTGCTTGGCCTGCTTGACCCACACATCTCCTGGGCAAATTTAGGGCACTGAGAATTTCAAACCCAACTTTATGACACTGATCCAATATGATTGGCAACCAGAACAGAAGGGACCCTTCTCAACCTAAAGTGAATCCTTATTTTGATACATGCTCAAAGCAAGCCACCAACCCAGGTTGGGGTACCCATGCCCATTTCACAGGATATGAACCAAGGTTCTGCCCCAGATATGCTATAGAACATGGGTGTGCATGTGTCTCCAAGTAGCTCTCTAATTCAGCTTCCCATTGGCCCTCGAACCCATTGGTCAATGGTACCCATTGGGTCCTCCAAGCTGTAGATCCAAAACTGGGCAGTGATTGTTGGCTCTATGTACCTCTCACAGCTCTCTTTTACCATGCCTTAGGCCTGACCCCCAGCCCCTTCCAGCGGAGGAATGGGAGAAAGCTATATGGCTCTTGGGTTCCTCTGCAAAACCAGGCATCTCAGCTGACTGAATAGATGTTCTGATTGCTACCTCAGGCCCCCTGATGGTCCCACATAGGATCTTCTTTATTTGCTCTGACAGGGTCCAGCATGTGTTTTTAAACACAAAAGTGAATCTGTGCTCTTGCTTACCTTGTACCTGATCTCTCTGCCTACTCAGGTCAACAGGGTTCCACATATGCCCAACAGTCCTGCCAAAACCGTGACTCTGTGGTACTGCCAATTTTGGCAAGAATAGCAATAACTGGGAGTCTGACCCTCAGTGCCACTGGCCTGGGAGTAGGCCAACAACAGTACTTACAACTGGACACCCAGATGGAGGATGGTCTCACGGCAGTACAAGGTACATTTGACACACTCCAAGGCTGCAGTGGTCCTCCCAAACCATTGAACTTTAGACCTCCTCACTGCTCAACAGGGAGGCAATTGGTTATTCTTAGAAGACAAATGTTGCTACTATGCTAATAAGTCTAGTGTTGGTAAGCTTCCCTCCAGTTGCAAAAATGAATAAACCAGCAGGCCCCAGACACGCAGATGGATTCATATTGGTGGAGCGCCCTACGAAATGGTGCCATGGCTAGAAGCTCTGTTGGGACCGCTAATAGGCCTCTTTATACTACTGATAGGACCTTGCTTGTTAAATTTGTTATTGCAAAACAAAGAGACAATATTAGTCTCCAAATGACTCTCAGACCTGATACTTCTTACGTAGCCTTGAAAGTCATTATCTCTGGAAATGATTCTTCTGATTAACTAAAAGAGGAGGAAATGAAAGGAAACTTAAAATTTTAAATAAAAGCTTGCCCAGAATGCCCACCAAGAACAAGTGGACATGTCCAGCAGGCCTGACAACAGAACACTTATTCCTTTATGCAAACCTGTCTTTGCTGCCTTTGTGTAACTGATGGCCTTACGATGTAACTTAAAATGTAACAGGATATTTCTTCCTTTGTAGAACCCACACTGTATAGCTGATGGCCTAAGGATGTAACCTGAAATGTTTAGACTCCCCTCATAACCCTCCAATCATATGCACTGACTCTGCCTTTGTACTTCTTGCTTAGTTTCCCTTTAACAGTCCTGAAGCCGTGCTGTACAGGGCTCTGGCTCTGTAGGAGAGATCCTAGTCAGAACCCCACTGGGGTAATACACTGCCTCCTTAACCTCCTTGGTGCGATTTCTCCCTGTGTTTGGCCTGTTTTCTGTAACATTATGAGAAAAACAGCCCTTTTCTACCACACACACCCACAATGATGTACCACACTGCCACAGGATCAAAGCACCTGGGCCAAATGACCATGGACTGAAGCCTCTGAAATTGTGAGTCCACATTAACCTTCTTTTTCTTTTAAATTGACTATCTCAAGTATCTTGTCATAGAAGTGGAAATTTGGCTAACACAGAGCGTCAGGTGGGTTTGATAACCTGAGCTAGTTGTTCAGGAAGGCTATAGCCCTTCAGTTTCCCACTTCAAGACTGCATGGGGAAGCAGAGATAGAGCCTTTCAGTAGCCCCTAAGCCAAATGTGACATCTTTCACACTTCTGGAAAGTTCGGAAGCACTCAAATGTTTCTTCGGGTCTAGGGCGGGGATTAAGTAGACATCGAGAGCCCACAGATCTACTGCTGTCAAGAGACTTATACTTGTGATGACTATTAAACTTCAGATGGGAAAGCTTATGTAGCCAGAGACCAAGGAGATCACAGATGTCCACCAGATGCCTGAGGAGGAAATACCTGAGCCAAAGCTTAAATGAGATTGTTCTACTTTGGTGGATGCCAGAAGAGGATGTAAGAAAACATCTCTCCCTTCCCTCCAAGGTGCCTCTGACACACTGATACATTCTGGGAGAAGCTGATCAGAGGATGAAGGAAACACCCTGAGTTGACTCAGCTTAAATGACACATTATTTTGTTTATGTAGAAATCACTATTTTAAGTTCTGCCAGCAGGAGGCTCTTGGAATTAAAACAAGTTAAAGGAAAATAGAGCTTTATTTCTTGGAAAAAATTAATCATGGGCTATTGATGGATAATACTCCCCCCAACTTAGGAAACAAAGAATCAAGCATCAAAATTCAAAATTCAAAAATTACCCAAAATCTTCATCACTGAAACCAGCCTAGTTCATCCAGTATAGCTGGAATAATTTTGCCCACCAGGAAGCATTTCTGGAGACATTTCTGGTTGACAAACTGAGTTTGGTTAAGATGTAAAACCAGTATCCAGTGCGCAGAGACCAAAATCATTGCTAAACATCCTACCAGCCATGACAAAAAATAATCCACTCCAAAATGTCAATAGAGCAGAGGCAGAGAAGGCAGAAGCAGACTTGACTTGGGAACAGTGCTGAGGTTATTTATCTAAGAGCAAAGAAGACAGATGGAAAATCAAAAGGTGAGACATGGTAGCTTCCAAACGCCTGTCACCTTCAGGCTCTGAGAAGAGCCATTTTTGGCCTCCTTGGGTTGAGGCTCTTCCTGATCCTCCCTCGCCTGGGACCCTACATTTCCATGTGGTGGAGCCATAAAGGGTGACATTGAAGGGCTCAGACTTTGGAATCCCATAAGCATGGCTCCACTCCTGGGTTATAGGACTGAAGGCAAGGTTCCTGACTTTTCTGTTTCTACTTCTCATTGGACAGAGATGACACTTTGTGGGTATATTAGATTTAGTTTGCACTCGTGTGGGGTGTAAAGTCAGGAAGCTCCTTCCTAAGTTGGATAAGACTTGATTATTTTTTATTTACCACAGTCATCCATATATGAAGACTCATGGAGACCCTTGTACGCCCATCTTTGCCTGCATCTCTTGGTATTATGTCCATAGCTCATCAGCACTCATCATTTGTGGTCTCCCAGTATTTCCTGTTTGCTTGGCCATAGTAGGCAGGGCTTTAGTATTTTCCACAGTGATGAATCTGCTCTTGTGTTTGGATGAGTGGGCAAACTTCATGGCTAACCAACCTGCTTTCCAATCCTGAACCCTACTAACCAACTTTGTGACTTTCAGCTTAACTTCTCGGTGCCCAAGTTCTCACATTACTGATATGAAAATAATAATGATGCTTACCTCATGGTATTGTGAATTAAATAATTTAGCATAGGTGAGATCCTATAAGCAGTTTCTGGCACACTGTAAATGCTGTATAAATGGTAGCTGTCAACCTCTTCATAGCATCATCACTATATCATTATTTTGTGGTTAAGATCAAGATAATTACTACTTAAAAAGTCATTAGATATTTTTGAGGGTGGGGCTACATATTAATTATCTTTGACTTGCTTGCAAGCATATTCAGTCTCTAACATCAAAACAGTAAGTTGAAGCTGAGAGAAGTGGCACAGGGTATAATTCCAGCAGTTAGGGAGACTGAGGCAGGAGGATTACAAGTTTGAGTTCCACCAGGAAACTTAGTGAGACCTTTCCTAAGAAGAAGAGGAAGAGGAAGAAGAAGAAGAAGAAGAAGAAGAAGAAGAAGAAGAAGAAGAAGAGGAGGAGGAGGAGGAGGAGGAGGAGGAGGAGGAGGAGGAAGGAGAAAGGAGGTATCGAGGATGTTAATCCAATGGAAAACACCCTTGAGTTTGATCCTTAGTACCACTCCCTAAAAAGAGTAAGTTTGGGTGGAGTTTATTATGCTTCATTTATCTGTTTGTTAGAGTACTGGGGATTGAACCCAGGACCTTAGCGCTGAGCTTTTCTTACTTCTGTCTGTCTCTGTCTGTCTGTCTGTCTCTCTCCCTTTACCCAGACACACTCTCTCTTTCTCCCTTTACACAGAATCTTGTTAAATTGCCCAGACAGGGCTTGGATTTGGAGTCCTCTTGCCTCAGCCTCCCAGAGTGCTGAAATTACAGGCATGTGTGCCATCATGTCCAGCTCGGAGGACATTTTTGAGGTATTTCTTGGTGGTAGCCCAAACACATACATACAAAACGCCACGGTTGGCTGCTCTCCCTGTTTCTGCCACCATTTTGCTAGAACTTCTGTTACCATACTCTCCCCTGCCGTCTCAGGCTCAGAACTTGCAAAGCCTCCTGTGAAGAGTGGACTCGGGAACTAAGTCTCCTGCCTTCTTTTCTCCTTATCTACAGAGTCTGGCACAGAACGGCAAAAACAAGTGTTTGTGTCACTGAATTGATTATTCAAACTGAGAAATTTGGGGTGGTTCCAGCAGCCACCTCAGCAACATGAGAGGTCAGCCATACTTTACTAAAAACGAGAGCAGATCATATCCCCAAACCCCCTATCACCCTTCTTTCCAAAAAGGTTTCATGCCCGATTTTATTAAAAATTAAACCATAATTATTCATCAACTTTTATATCGCCAGTGAGACATCAGAAAATGAATTTGCAACTAACTCTTCAGGAGCCAAGAAAAACACAGGCAGGAGCTCGGTCTGGCCATGGCTGCTACCATACTATGTTAATGAAAATATGTTCCTTCCCCTTCTGACTCATCCCTAACAGAAGTGTAGTGACAACAGGATTTAATTAACCCAATAAACATGCAATTAAGAATCTTCAGGGGGCGTAACCCTGCCAGATGTCTGAAGTATATGAACCTGACTAAGCCAGTGACCCTGCCCTCAAGGTGGAGGGGAGAAATGGAGCTCTAACCCACTGGGAATGGAATCACCCAAAGCTTTACCAAGAAAACAGTCTCTGAGATGGGTTTTAGAGAATTAGCAGTTTTTCAACAGGTAGAGATGTGGGAGGCAGCAATTGGTTATCAGAGAAAGTAGGAAAGGTTGGGAATAGAACTGTACCTAGTCTGTGACCATCTGGGGACAAAGGGGGTTCGCAGCACAGCTCAGCAGCCCAGATGAGGGGGATGTCTGTTTCCATGGCAACAGCAACATCCCACAGTGACTGATTCCTGGGAGAGCATGGTAGAAGAAGAGGGGAAAAGGAAGAAAGGCTCATCAAGGGCAAGGCAAGGAGTGAAAACACCTACTGCCTACTCCCAGCTGTAGACCCAGCTGGCTCGGGTGGCTACTGTGGGGACAATGAAATTATTCACAGGGACAGTTCTGGGCAGCTGGCCTTGAGCATCATGGTGAATTATGGAGACTGGATGCAGGACCCAATTGTCATCTGGGGAATGTTATCACTATACAAGGAGGCAAAAAAAAAAAAAAAAAAAGATTGAACACTTTCAGGGAAATACTTCAAGGGATTTGAAGAGATTTCTTTTTATATTTCAGAAGCTAAGGAGCAAATGATGGCTTCCAAGTAAGGAAAGAGAGTAAGGAGCAAATGATGGCTTCCAAGGTGGTGAAGCCGGTCTTTTTACCTGAGTATCTCAATTGTTCATCCCACAATATCCACCCTCTCACACACCTGCTGTCCCCAGGGTGAAGGAGAACAGAAGGAATTATTACAAGCAGCTAAGTTACTTAGAACTTAGTAGGCAGTCAGACAGGGCTGGGTCCTCGAGGGACTCAGTGCAGAAGATGAGGACACATTGCAACTGTGCCGAAAGCCAGCCCTCAAGACAAAGATGCAATGACCAGGCCTCCGCTTCTACCTGAGGGATAAACTGATCTGAGGCCATTCTGTGGTTGGTATCACCTGGTCCAGTGAAGTTCAGATAGACATCAGACACCTCGGTTGGTGACCAGAGAATCCAGATCAATCCCTTCCCAAAAGTGCCTTTGCTCTTTCCATAGTATGACATATTTCCCTATTGGATCAGTATTAGCTAAGTAGCTATGCTTGTAATCTTAATTGGTTGACGCAGTTTTACCCATGGTGCACTGCCATTGTGAGTTTGCTGTATAAATTATCCCTGATGAAAGGTCTTGGTGGCCATCTCATTTGGGACATCGGTCTTCTAGGAGCTATCTTTTAATAAACCTTTCCTACTCTTAACCTCATTTTTCCTTTGGAATTTATTCTTCCATTTCAGGGGACAAGAACTTGACTCACTAGGCAGCTAGCACATTGGGAGTTATATTTCTCCTATGTCAGAATGACATTTTAAAAGTGACCATGGGGAAAAGAGTGGCGGCCCTAAACTTACCACCACTCATAACGACTGTGTAAGCTGAGAAGATGGGAAGAGAAGGCTCTTTGGCTTCTGGTGTTGAACACACCTTCAGCCCAGTCTCAGACACACTTTCTCAGTTCTGTGTCTTTGTACATGAGAACCTTTCTTGCAAAGCAGGCCCCAGTACCAGCCCCCATCAGTGTGGATTTCAAGTTGATAAATGATGCCTTTGTATGAAGATGCTATAGCTTTTCAGGCAACTGTCCACATGTACTTTCTAGCGTGAGACTGGCATGCCTTCTCCATGCTGGTTTGTGACTATTGGTAAGCTTCCAGATGATTGGCATTTAAACTCTTCTGCTTTGCTTCAGAGAGAGCTGGGGAACTTTGCTTGAGAACAGCGTTCAATGGGCTGGGGTGCTGACTGTATCAGTCCCTGGGGATGCCTTTGGTCTGGGGGTTGTAATCCTGTGAATCCTGCTAGTTCTCTGTTACCTCTTCCTGCTGGACCTCTTAGCCAGTTTCTCTACTCCACTGGATATACTCCTTTTTTCAAAGTAGCTCCTAGATATTAGAATGTGTAATGTCTTCTCCTGGTCCCCATCAGGAGAGGAGGACAGAAAACAACAATTCCTCCCTTCCCCAAACATTGCCGAGAGTCCGTTTTAATGCAGGATCACTAGTGGGTTCTCCCACTATTCCTAGTTTGGAACTAGCCACAAAATAGGTCCTTTAAGGGCACGGTGATTCAGAAATTCCCTTCCTGTATTTGCATTTCAGTAATGCAGTTAGAATGATGGCCGTATGGGATAGACTTATGCTTATGGGATAGACTTTTCTAAAGACCATTTTGATGGTTTTCATTTTTTTCTCCTCTTTCTTTCTCTTTTGCCCTTCTCTCCTTTTTCTTTCACTGTTTTTCTTTCTTCTTTCTTTTCTCTTTCCTTTTCTATTCATCTTTGCTTTTTTTTGCCTCATTCTTCTAATATACATTATTTGAACATTTATTAAATATATGTGTCCTATCCACTGCTGTACCGCCTCATCGTCTCTTACTCACCAACATGTCCTGTTCAACGGGAAAAATCAAAGTCTCTGCAGAGCAGAGGTCCTCCAAATGACTAGTAGCATGAAAAGACTTCACTATCTCTTTAAAATAGTTTCATGCAAAGTGAAGACCTATGGTATTAAGGAGGGCCATTGCTCTGGTCTCTGGACCTCTAAGGCAGGAGGACCTCCTTACCCCCTTGGGACCTCATGCATGTGAAACTCATCCTTGAGAACATGGGGACAAATAGTAGACAGAGGTGAACAGAGAGGTCATTTTTCACATTTGAGAAGCCTTCATGTGGCCTTTGCTTGAAGCCAGGAGTGGTAAATACTGAAAGGGCTGACCCAGTGAAGACTTCCACGCTGTGGTCTGCCTGGTGAAGATGGCCCACTCAGAGCATCTGTGCCTTGCTCAATGTAAAAGCACCCCATTCATTTCAGACTCGGCCTCTTCCCATACTCTCTTCTGTTACTATCTGCCTAAAATGACTTTATTGCCCTTCCCAGAAAGGCAAATAATCCTCATTTATCAAGCCCCAGGCTCGCAACTCACAAGTTTTGCAAAACCTCTCTGCCCGTTGCAAACACTGGTTTGCTAAAACTCTGTGGTACTAATAGGTTTGTTCTCTGCAGTACTGGGTCTTAAGGACCCAGTACTAGGCTGAAATCACCAGCCTCATCTCTTTCTCCTTCCTGATCATTCTCTCTTGGGCTGCTGACCACACAGAGGGCTCTCAGATCCTCAAGCAGGGGCTAGAGTTAAAAGCAAAAGTTGTTTTGTTTTGTTTTTATACAAGGCAAACAAACATGAAAATTGTTACTGAATAGTAGCTGCTTTTTAAAGAATAAAATTTAAGTAAATTTCACTCTAATATGGGATTTTTAAAGTTGTAAATAAAATAAAATAAAATGCTATAAAATGCTACCTTTTTCAATGGAGTTTTTGAAAATAGATAAGAGTACTCAAGGATAAATGCTGTGTTTGAAAAATGGAGGTGAAATGATAAAGCTATTCTCAACAGTGGCTGCTATGAGATATCGAGAGGTATTTTTTCTCTGAAATGTTATGTATCAGAACTGCCACCGTTGACAGGTGCCCTCTCAAACCCCATAAGTGCTCTTGAGCAGTGATACCAGGAAATACCCAAGGCAGACATGTTACTGCTCGAAGAAGTCCTGTTGATTACAGCTGCTCCATCCAAATCACATGCCTCTCATGACCCACGGTGTACATCATTGATGAGTTTAATCTAATTTTACATAGACATACATGATTTCCATGTGAACTATTTCTCCAGACTTGCCAACACAAGTTAAATAACATAATCAGAATTCACAGCATATAGAAGTAGGGTAAATATTTAGGGGCAAAGATGAGAAGTTCAGGTTTTTGCATATGTAGTAAGGCTTCAAGTATATTTTTAACTTTTTTTTACATTTTTAACATTTACAGTTACATTTTACACAGCCCTGAATTGTACACTGGTAAGGGAACTTTTAATGTCAAAGTAACAAAAATTGAGTATAAGAACAAAAACAGGAATTCTCAATCTAAATAAGAAAAGAGAAGCTGGAGCTCAATAACTAGTCATTCAACATTAGTTATAATTTCAATTACTCTGACATAGATTACGATCAGCACCTTATGACTAAAGTGATGATAGCCCCAAATAAAGCTTGGTAAATCTGCACTTAGCAATTTAGGCCACAGAGAATAAAAGAAATAGTCAAATCCTAAAGACACTTTTTATATCAAAGGAGGGAAGAGGTTTGAGTTAAATGAGTTGCTGCCTCCCCCCCGCCAAAGTCTTCCCTCTAAAAACCATGTATCCTGATTGCATTATTAACTATTTACTTGTTATTTTTATAAGACACTGGAATCAAGTAACAATAGAACCGGAAGGAACATTTAGAATAAACTCATTAAAATTTCCATTTAAATATTTTTGTGCACTTGGAAGTACCGTTTCAAGATGGTTGAAAAGAAACTCCTTTGCCTCTTGTTTTTAATTAGTCTTCCCAGCTTGGTCTTCTCAAAAAACCACTCCACCTCTTACCTGATTTCCACCAAACAGCAAATGACTAGTAGCATGAAAAGACTTCACTATCTCTTTAAAATAGTTCCGTGGGAAGTGAAGAGCTGTGCTATTAAGGAGGGCCATTGCTCTGGGCTCTGGACCTCTAAGGCAGGTATAATTATGAACACAAATGTAATTCTGATAGCTTTTCTACCACATGCAAAGGGACTTGACTAGTTTTCAGGCCAACACAAAATACCAGCAAGACAAGAGCACCTGTTAAATAAAGAAAAGCATAGAGGTTACCAGGCAGTCGCTCCATAACTAGGGTACTTACAGGGCCGTGAGGTAACCCTCCAAAAAGCCAGCCACAAACATGATGATCTCATTGGTCAGTTCCTGAGAGCCATAGCCAGCTTTGATCTCCAGGATGCCCCAGCCAGTGGCTTCCATAGAGTTATTGTAGTAGCCATAGGCATCCCCATCCTTGTCCAGGATATCTTTGACTTCTACTGTCTTTGTGTCAGGTATCCAGTACGCGGTTGCATAGTGAATTCCTGGAAGACAAAGGAATAATGCTATAAAGCCACAGTTGCTGATGAAGTTTTGTTTCTATGTAACCAAGATTCCAACATATTAGCTTTTGAAGATTTCCATTCTATTGAAATAGAGTTTGTCTTTGTTACCAGACAAGGACAACCAGAACCCCAAAAGAGGATGAACCCAAAACCAAAGACCCTGGCCATAGACAGGGGAGTGATTTCAGTATCACAGAGGTGGGCTTAAGAGCTTCAAGTTTTGGGGGTGGGATTCTGACAGAACTAGAGCTCACGCCCATCTCTCCATTCAACCAGCAAAATTTTTCAGCAATAACTACTAACTTTTTCACTCCCTTCAGGGCTTGGACCATTTGTATCCTGTGATGAATTCTGCTTAGTTCTTCACACATGAAACTAGTTTACTCTTTATTTTTTATTTTTTTGTACCAGGGATTGAACTCACGACCTCGAGCTTCTCAGGCAGGCGCTTATGCCACTGAGCTAAATCTCTGGTTCTAGTTTACTCTTTCAATGGAAAGTTATAAGCTATCATCTGTGGTCTCCTCAAGGTCTGGGGAAATCTGTGAATCACCCTTGCAATCCCATCTCTCTCTTCTCGCACACCTCAGTTCTTCTCCTGCTCTGCATCACTCTCTTCTCACCTTTTCCAAGAACTTTGTCCCATTTTAGGCTTTTTTGCTCCTGTTTTCTAAAGCTCACTCCCTGCAGTGGCCCCATCTCATTCAGCAGAATTAGCATCCTCATCATTTCACACCACAAGGTCCCAGAGACTGTACTAAATGCCAGTGACAGTTATCTGTTCAATGGTCACAGTCCCAGCTTGCATTTCTGGAAGGAAACCTGCACTCACACAGGGCACTTCATCTTCCTCACCCATTTCAGTCTGCCGCAGTCTCCTCTGCACCCTTCTCTATCATCAGCATCCATTCTGCCTGAGTCACAAATGGAACCCTTGGATCATAATGTAACACAAACTTCTCAAAGCATTTGACTATGGTGATTACTTACAGTTGTCCCATAGTATCTGTGGGTTATGTACTGCAAGCCCATGATTAATTTTTTCCAAGACATCCCATAAATACCAAATATCCATAGATGCTCAAGTACCTTATACAAGATAGTGTAGCATTTGCACATACGTTGCACACATCACATGTGTTAAGTCAGAAGCCTCCAGTGAGCTGAGCCACACACCAGGAGGTAAGTGGCAAGTGAGCAGAGCTTCATCTGTATTTAAAGCTGCTGCCTGTCACACCCATTACTGCCTGAGCTCTACTTCCTGTCAGAGCAGTACTGACACTGGATTCTCTTAGACCATGAACTGTACCATGAGCCTTGCTTGCGAAGGATCTAGGGGTTCACTCCTTATGAAGAATCTAATGCCTGATGTTCTGAGGTAGAGCTGAGGCAGTAATACTAGCACTGGGGAGCAGCTGCAAATACAAATGAATATTATCAAACAGGTTTGACTGAACAGACTCCATAGTAAATCAACTGTTTGAAGATTTATGGCAAAAACCTATCAGTGAGTGGCAAGTGACAAGTTGCATCTGGTGGGAGGATTTATTGTAGACCAAGAGATAAAAGGAAGGCATGTAAAAAGAATTAAGATGTGTTAGGCACATGTATCAACTCCCCATGATAGATGTAATTATTATGTACTGCAATAAATAAAATTAAGAATAAAAAATTAAAACAACAGTAAAAAAAAAAAAGGATTTATAGTGGCAAGTGAGTTGATGTACTTCAGCTGGATGGCTACATCTAGCATTGGCTTCCAGTCATAATCTGACCCTTATTTTAGTCCCGTGCCTGGTCTGCCCATTATTTGCTTTACCACCTCCACCTGTGCTTTTTCCTGCACTTCACACTTTCTCAGTCACAGTTTTGGTACGCACAGAAGCCACCCCTTGGCAAACCATGTGAAAAACAAACATTACCAGAGAACGTCTTTGAAAAGAAGGAATGAGACACAGAAGACTCTAAGACTGCCAACAAAAAAAAAAAAAGCTGCATTTGAAAGCTGCAAGAGTCCCATGTAAATTACAGGTTCATTGCAACAGATGATTCACATTCTCCAAGCCACTTTGTATACTATGTGGTAACTGGCCATCTAGTGAGGTCCAGAATCCTTTAAAACTGCTGTGCCACATGACATCCCAGAACTTTGCATCAAAATACAAACCTTGGAATTTTTCAAAAGAAAATAAAGTGAACACACACACAAAAAGAGCAATTATCAAAGGTCACTGCTTCATCAAAGTGTCTGCACTGAGAATATCAGTCTTAGTCACAAACCACATGACTGAAGTTAAGAAGCCCTTCATCACTAATGAAGAGTTTATCTTGCCAGTGCTAAGGACATTTATTGTGAATTTTTAGGAGAAGCTACATTCAAAAGTAGCACAAATTCTGCTTTCAGTCAGCATTATAACTGGATGAATGAATGAAAAAGCAGAGGTTATTGAGGTATTACAGGGATTTAATGAATCACTGTGCCATAAAATCCAAGTTAAAGAGTTTGCCAATGCTGACAAGAAGGCAATGATGCTTATTTTTGTGTGATATATTTTTTAGGAGGCTGTACATGAGGATATGTCACGTGCACTTTTGTCACACACCCACGCACTGCTGCAGAACTACTCAAATCTTTGAATGATCACATGTGAAAACTGAGTTGGTCATTCCGGGTCAGTGCAGACACAGACAGAGCAGTTGCCGTGAATGGATGGCTTTCCAGGTTCACTACTCAGATTAAAGAAGTCACTTCTGAATGTGAGTTTGTGCACTGTGTCATTCATAAAGAAAAGTTAGCTAGCTGAGAAATGTTACCTACACTTAATGTTTTGCAGGGTATGATTAAAAATTATCAACTACATTAAAAGAATATGCCCTTAACTCACGTATGTCTACAAGGCTCTGTGTGCAGATGGAAGCCAAGCACACATAGCTTCTCTTATAGGCAAGAAGTGGGAGGGCTTGCTAAAGTGTACCACTGGCCAGAGTTTCTGAGTTCTGAGAGACACTTTAGAAATTTCTTTTAGAAAATAGCCATTACTGGTGATATATATCAGTGACACTAAATGGATCACCAAACTTTCTTATTCATGTGACACACCCAACCATTCAACAAACTCAACTTGTACCTTCAGAGGAGAATGACAGTTATATTCAAGTCAGCAGATAAAGTGGATGCATTCAAAGCCAAACTGGAATTACGGGGCAATGAACTAAGACTGGGGTTTTCCACATTTCAGACAGCAGCAGAGATTCTGAAAGAGACTGGCCCAGGGACTTCTTTTACTCAGCTGGTGCATGGTCACCTGTCTTAGCTTTCAAAAAAGAAGTCTGAACATTACTTCACAACCACAAAAGACCCGAGTGGGGAAAATGGATCCATGACCCATTTATGAATAAACTAGGTGAACTGACTTAACAAGATTACGGAGCAGATGGGACATAAACAGCACACTCTGGGTGCCACTGTCTCTTTTGACCCCCATATGGGACCGTCAAGTTGCAGGGAAACAAGTTCAAGGATCCCACTGTTTTCATTTGTCCCCTTTTATTCTCTTTATTTTTCTTGTCATTCTGTCCTTTCTCCCTCTCCCTTCCTTTGTTTCCCTCATTTGAACATTTTCTACTTCGCAGTATCTACTCTACATTTTGGTCCTTATTTACGCTTTTGATCTTCCACAATAGACAAATAATGTGATATTTAAACACATGTGAGAATTTATTTCACTTAAGAGTATGGGCTCTGGGCTGCCACTGGTCGGGGGACAACCAGACCCAAGCCTTTCCCCATGAGTCAGTGCCATTCGCGGATTTCGGGTGGAAGAGAACAAGGATTCACTAAGAAGCAAGCCCTCCCTGCGAACCAGGGCCATGTGCAGGCTTCCACCAGCGCGGGGACAGCCAGACCCCAGCCCTTCTGGCATGTGGGCTGGCAAACAAGAAGATCCAATCCCCTTCCCACCCCATAAGCAACCAGCTGATCTAGAGAATCATAGACTGTGATGACAGCTATCGAGGCGAAATGCAATTGGATGCCTGTGGTGCTTTAGTGTTTCACTAACATTGCAGGTCTAGGGCCTGTGGTTTGATCATCTATTCAGAAGATAGTGGTACTCAGTGTGGCATCTAGGGGAATCTCCTTCTGAAGGTGGTAGCCATTGTTAATTCCTTATTATCTTGTTTTGAAGTTCTGTATCATTTTCATTGTTTTACTAAGTGGGGTTTTGTTCTGTTTTGTTGTATTTGATTTTGTTATATCTGATCGCCTGAGCAGCTATTTCAAAGACAGCAAGACATATTATGGTAGCCATTTTGGATTTACTATTGTCTTGTTTTGAAGTCTTTTATTGCATTCACTGTTTTGTTTTTATTGGTTCTATTCTGTTTTGTTCTGTTTGATTTTTCACTATGTCTGAAGGTATCTGCAGCTATTTTGAAGACAACAGGAGGCATTATGGTAACTATTGTTGATTTCATACTGTTTTTAAGTCCTGTATCACTTACACTGGCTTGTTTTGATTGGTTTTATTTTCTTTATCCTCTTTAAAATGAAAAACAAACAAACAAACAAAAAAAGAGTACGGTCTCAAGGTGCAATTCATTTACTTAGAAATGTCTCAAGCTTATCCTTCTTGATACAATAGTATTCCATTATATAAGAAAATCACATCTTCTTTATCCATTCATTAATTGATGGGCATTTGGGCTGTTTCTCAGATTTAGCTATTACAAACTGTACATATATAAACATGGGTGTGCATATATCACTATGATACGATGCTTTTAATTCTTTTTTTTTTTTTTTTTTGTCTTTTTCATTTTTATCAGTACCAGGGATTGAACTCATAACTGCCTGCTTGCAAGGCAGGCGCTTATGCTGCTGAGCTAAACCCTCAGCCCTGATGCTTTTAATTCTTTTGGGAAGATATCAAGAAGAAGAATAGCTGGGTCAGATGGAATCTCTAGTTTTAGTTTTTCGAGGAATCTCCACACTGATTTCCACAGTGGTTGCACCAGTCTACACTCACACTAACAGTAAGAGAAGGGTTCCTTTTTTCCCACATCCATGCTATTACTTTTTAAGGATTGGTTTCTTGATACTAGCCATTCTTTCTGGAATCACAGTATTGTTTTAATTTCTATCTCTTCAATTACCACTAATGTTGGACTTTTTAAATATATTTATTTACCATTTCTACTTCTTCATCTGAGAAGTATCTGTTCATTTCAGATGACCATTTTTGGACTGGGTCTTTAAACCCGGGGTTCTTCTATGTAGAGTATCATGTCATCCAAAAATAATGGTAACTTAACTTCTGTTTCTGTCCTTATCATTTTATTTCTTTCACTTTGTCTAATTGCTCTGACTAATGTTTCCAGAAATATAGTGAATATCTGAGTTGTGGCAGTGAATGTCCTTGTTTTTTGGGGGGAGGGCACCAGGGATTGAACTCATGACCTTGTGCTTGCCAGGCAGGCACTTATGCTGCTGAGCTATATCCCTAGCCCTTGGTTGTGTGTGTGTGTGTGTGTGTGTGTGTGTGATTTTAGAGTTAAAGTTTTCAGGTTTTGTCCATTTAGTATGATATTGGCTATTGGTTTGTCATAGATGGCTTTAATCAGATTGTGATAAAGATCATCTATTTTAGTTTTATGTAGGGTTTCTACCATGAATGGGTGTTGGACTTCGTCAAATGTTTTTTCTGCATCTGTTGAGATGATCATATTGTTTTTGTTCCTGGCTGTTAATATGTTAATATAAAACGTAATATATTATGTTTATATGTTGATTTGTATACGTTCAACCATGCCATGCATTTCTGGCATGAATCTTAGTAGGTCATGATGTATAATCTTCTTGATTTGCTGCATTATCTATGTCAGTATCTTACTGAGGAGTTTTGCATCTATGCTCATTACGGAGATTGGCCTGTAGTTCTCTTTTCTGGCTGGGTTTTCCTCTGGTTTGCCTTTGATGAGCTGAAAGTCTGGGGTTGCATTTGCTAAGTGTTTTCCTATTTCCTTTTATTTTGTAAGTTTAATTCCTGGTTGATGCTTATAAATTGTTTATAGGAAGTAGCTTTATTGATAGTATTTAGAACCCTTAGGAAATAGCTACTTCTCAGAAAAGTCTTCCAGGTATAGTTGGACTTTGGAGTTTGAGTCTGTTGCAAGATCCTACCTCTTCAATTTATTGGAGTTGTGACACAGCTGACTATTTGACCGACCTCCTTATTGTTTGGCACTGGCCTATAGTATCTTCTAGGATGCTTAGGCAGTCTCAGTCTTGACCTATCAGGAACAACAACTGACTAGAATGATTACATAGCCTTGGTTAAAGTAGTACAGTTAGCAACAACAATGGCATCAAACACAGTGTAAAAAATGGCAAACTGTGATCACTATTAATTTGCCACCTTTAACCACATTAAATAGATTTGTGGGTATATAAGCAAAATCTAAAACAAACCAGAAAATTGAATAAAGTAAATATTTCCTCAGTATGTCAATTTGATCTTCAGGGAGAAAATTAAAAACAGGTTAGGGGGCATGTAGAGGAACAGAAGAAGAAGAGATAGAAACAAGGCTAGAAGACAAAGGAAAATTATGTAAACACTGAGAAGCAAGTGAAGGAGACAGGAGAGAAAGAAGGAAGAAAGAAAAACGAGAACAAGAGAGTAAGAACAAAAAGGCTAGAAACAACGTTCATGCTCAGACAGAAACAAGAACAAATAATCAAGAAAAAAGAAAACAAAATCACAAAAACAAGGGAAAAAAGAAAATAAGAAAAAAACTGTCCATTTCAAGGTGTGTCTCTGCTGTCACTGGTAGACAAGTGGACAGAGAGGATCCAGATCCATGTTAATTAGTCCCATCAAACCAGTTATAGATTAATGGCAGAGGAGTAGGTAATCCCCCAAAACCCGCACCTTTAGTGCCACTGAGGTTCAGACCGGCTGCTGGCTGTGAGGCTAGAAGCCAAGTCACTCAGCACACGACACTGCTGCCAGCTTGAACTCAGCTCCTTGCTGGTTTGAACTTGGCTCCTCGACTTCCTGCTTTCTTGAACCCAGCTCCACCTTGCCCGGACAATGCCAGCCACTAGATGAGCCCACAGCTGCTCTGAGTGTTGAGCTCAGTCGGTCTCTCTCCAAGGTGGCTACCAGTCTGTCACCCTCTTCTGGGGGACATCTGAACTGAATAACTCATCAATCACTGTAGTCCACTGTACCCAGCGCTCGGTTCCACTGGTGCATTTCTCCATGGAGACCTCTGGGTCTCTAGTAGTCACCGTGCATCTGTGGATTTGAGCGCCCCTCAGGGAGTCAGTGCTCAGGGAGGAAGCACTGATTGACATCTCCTTTTTCACTGCAGTCTCTCTCTTTGCTCTCCCCGTGCGCTTCAATTTTCACTCGGCCATCCTTGCTGGAACCCTGGGACCCACTTTCCTCCTTTTCTTCCTCACGTACTGTATTCCAGAGTCTCAGACAAGCTATTTCTCTGCTGCTCACCACTCTGCCATCTACCCAGAAGTCCAAAAGTGCTCTTTTATTGTGCAATATATTTTTCCAGGAAGATGTGTGTGGTTCTGTTTTGTTCATTTATGTTGCCAACCAACACACAACTGCAGAATTACTCTATAACTCTGCATAAGGTGAGTTGTATAACTATTTCATTATACATTACAATTCAATAATGACAGAAATAAAATGCACACTGAATGCAATGTGCTTGAATCATCCCAATGCCACTTTCCCTACATCCCGTCTGTGAAAAAGATGTCTATCATTAAACCAGTCCTGAGTGTTAAAAACATGGCAGATCACTGCTTTGAATCATCTCTAGAGAGCTCCTCCTATCCTAATGCAATGCAAGTGCCTTAGCAGTTACACTGTTATGTTTAAGCAATACAAGACAGAAGTCTTACATGTTGGCAACAGATGTAGTTACTTGGTTTGAATATTTTTGATCCACCACCTCCTTCACCTGGAAACCTCATCTGTTTTGTTCTCTCTCTCCCCTTCACTCCCATAGCACACGTCCAATCAAAACCACCTCAAGTGCTGTCCCTACTGTTCATGTCTGTGCCAGATTAGGCGTCGCAATCTGCCTTTGGGCTTTTTATCTCACTTCCTCTGACCTTTAACCCACTCTTCATTGTCTGCCAGGGTTAGTCTTCTGCCATACAGACTAATTTTGTTAGCTTGCCTATTAAAAACCTTCAGTGTCTAATTTCATGTAAAATAGTACTCTTTGGGGCGAGAACCAGTCCCCACAAGGAAGTGATCCCTGCCTGGAAATCAGTATCATACTGCCAAGTGGGGACAGCCAGAGCCAAGCCTCTTTCCATGAGTCAGTGCCACTTGTGGACTGTGGGGAGAGAAAAGGGGTCACCAGGAGGTGACCCTGCCTGGAAACCAGATCATTTTCATTGTTTTCTTGAGCTGGGTTTTATTCTTTTTTGTTTTGTTCATTATGTTAAATCTGATGACATAAGCAGGTATTTAGAAGATAACAAGACACATTATGGTAGCCATTTTGGATTTACTGTTAGTTTATTTTGAAGTCCTTTATTGCATTCATTGTTTTCTTTTTATTGTTCCTACTCTATTCTGTTCTGTTCTATTTTTCTTATGTCCAAAGGTATCTGCAGATATCTTGAAGACAATAAAAGGTATTACGGTACCTATTGCTGACTTTGTAAGATTTTGAAGTCCTGCATCACTTATACTGGTTTATTTTGATTGGCTTTATTCTGTTTTATTTTCCTTGGTCTTATCCTCTTTAAAATAATAAATAATAAATAATAAATTAGTACTCTTTATCCTTTTGGTCAGTTTCCCCTTTTGGTCTCCATGTCCTGGTTTCTGTGTGCCTATTCGGCTCCATCACCACTGTCTCAAACACTTTGCGATCCTGAAACTGTTTCATGCAGCTCTCCAATCTGCCAAGAGCTGAGCCAGCACCTTTGCCTTGCACGTGCTATTTCTCCTGCCTGAGAGTTTCTCTTTCATTAGCCACCTAGCAATTGCAAGACTGATTCTTAGGGCTCAGGAAGCAGCAGCAGTTTCTCGACAAGCTCGATGTGGCTTGGATGCATGCACATCATTGCACCTGTCCTGCTGCCCTGTAACTTACATGTCCGTCTTGCTCCCTGAGACTGAGAACTCCTCGAAGCCAGAGTTTCCTCCATACTTAGTATAACAGGTCCTCAATAATTGTGAAAAGAAAGAACACGGAGGAAGGAAAAGAGAAAGAGAAAGGAAATAAGAGGCAGAGAAAGCAAACGGCATATGGTGTATTTTTTCTCTGCCTGAGAAACCACTGCTAATCTGTTCCAAGTAAAGAAAAGCATTACATTTGGGTCAGTAATCAAAAAAGTAGGAGGAGGCCAGACTGATTCAGGTTCCAGGCTAAGGCTCTGTGGTGAACACTGCATCACTCACCAAGAAATGAGGCAGATGGAAAAAAAGTCTGGGATGGAATCCAAGTTGAGTTTTATACATACAGAGTTTTTAGTGGTCGGCAGGTTGGAAAGATCTATTAAATATTTACACAGGGCATCTGTTGGCAACATTCAATATGGAGTCAACATTTTATTTTTTTAATGCACAGATTTATCACATAAGCACTGAAAGTGCACCTTAATAATAGATCATCATGTATGTGGCCCAGAGGGGCCAGATGAGAGGCTGCGACCTGATCAAGCCCAGACACTAATCCTGACTGATTCTCGGGTAGGACTAAGGCAATTTACTCAGGAAAACTGTGACCATACTGAAGCCTTTCCTGAAGAAAGGTCAAGTGGAAGTGAAACTTTTGTCTGTAAACTCCTTGTGACAAAAACTGTCTAATTGCTAATGAAGGCAACCACTCATTATTTGGCAGTTATGGGCAGCTTCCATTAAAAACTTCTCTCCTTCTCTTTCCAAATACAGTAAGTATTTTTTCCCAGTTATTTCTATCCCCTGTTGCCACAGCCGGGGCCCTTCCCCAGCTTTTCCCACACCCTCCCTTCCCCCTTCATCTGCAGGGCGCTCTGCGAGGAGACCAGGAAGCCTCACTGACAACTAACAAGAAGCCACAAAGAGCTGCGGCAGGGGAGGAGTCGTAAACAGGAACCGGGAAAGAAAAGAGGAAGAGGAGGAGGCACCCTCAACATTCGATTTTAGCTTTGCCTCTTTCTCCGAAACTCCGGCATTTCTCATTTCGAGCGCCTGGGCTCTGCCTGCCTTCTCTTTGCTGCACACGCTGGGTCGCCCTCAGGACAAGCTAAGTTTCACGCTGCGCTCTCACTGGTCCTGCCTTTTCCTGACCACGGAAACACACTTCCGCAAATGTGTGCATTTTTGCCATGTGCACCTTCATGCATGAAGAAACTCTGACCCAGTCTTAACAGACTCAGTGACTCGAATTTTCCTGCAAACAGCTTAGCACATGCTTTTGAGAATTGAACCAAAATGTTACTTTTTCGCTGTGCTCATACAGAATGTCCTCTGCCCCAGAACGTATTCTCCATACATCAACTTTCTGGTTTCCCTAGTGTCCATGCTACTTCCTGATTTGCTTAAATCTTTCGATAGATGAAGACATCATACTAATCTACTTTTTAAAAGCATCTCCATGTGGAGAGGAAGATGGTGAGAGAATGAGAAGGGAGGAAAATATTACATTCATCTCCGATCCAATCTTGTTTTATACAGCTCTGTGAAGGCAGTGCCTGGGGCTGCTGAACTATTACCAGCGCGCACCATGCTTGAGAAAGTGAGTTCGCTTTGACGAGTCTAGTTTAATTGTGTGTGTTCATTCAGTGAAAGCCAGGTTTATCAGAACATTCACTCACAGAAGTTGATCTAAAACTCATGTGGCTTTGTCTGCAAGCTTGGGTAAGAGGCCTGTGGCTAGTTCAGACTCTCTCTGGGCTCCCATTTGTCTTGAAGGAGCAAGTGCCATGTGATGATATGCTTTTTAGAGTTGTGCAAATGAACTGACTTTTACATTTTTAACAGTGATGTCCTCAAAAACAATAAACTTGATAAATATTTGTTGAGTGAATAAGTGTTAATTTATTATAAAAACTCTCAATAATCAGGGTTTAGTGGGCATGCCTGTAATCCCAGCACTCAGAAGGCTGAGACAGGAGGATCACAGCAAGTTTGAGACCAGCCTGAGCTACAATGTGAGCTCAAGGCCAGCTTGAACTGCATAGTGAAACCCTGTCTCAAAAAGATAAAAAAAAAATGTCCTTTACTTCTGTAGGGATGGAAGACTCCCATCATTTTTCCTACTGGTCTCTTGGTAAAACCTAAACCCTCAAATTAAATTTCTTGTATTGGTTTGTGTATTTTAACATTTCCCCCAAATTGACACAAATATACGATGTTTTTGGGTGAAGAAATTTCCTAACCCTGTCTTAGACAGAATTTGCATAATAGCTATACGTGGCTTATGTAAATCTCTTTCATATTTTGAACGTGACTTTCCTAGCACCTCACTCTGTGAAGATAATAGTCTTTTGGGCTGGAGATGTAACTTAGTGGTAGAGCACTTGCCTAGCATTCATGAGACACAAGATTCCATCTCAGGACTGAAAAAAAAAAAAAAGAAAGAAAGAAAGAAAGAAGAAACAAAGGAAGGAGGGAAGGCGGGAGGGAAGGAAGGAAGCAATGAGGCATGGTGACGCATGCCTAACCCCGGAACTCTGGGAGGAAGAGGCAGGAGGATAGCAAGTTTGAGCCTAACATGGGCAACCTGGCAGCTTAGCATAACCTTGTTTCAAAATTAAAAAAGGGCCAATCAGGCCCTGGGTTCAGAATTCCCAGTACTGAAGAAAAACAAGAGTACAGGGCTGGGGATGGAGCCCAGTGGCGGAGAGCTTGCCTCGCATGCACAAGGCCCTGAGTTCAATCCCCAGGACCATCAAAAAGAAAATGAAATAAAATAAATAAATAAACAAACAGTACTACCCAATTTATGAACAAGTTCCTTTCAGGGAGACTGTTCATGAATTGAATTCGTTTGTAAGTGTAACAAAGTAAGTCGTAGGTGCCCCTGACACAAATACACAACGTCAAGCTTGTCCTCTTGCTTCTGGACACCCTGGGCTCTGACTGGGCACTGAGCCCTGAGCACTGAGCACTGTGGCACTGTGGCACTGAGCCCTGAGCCCTGAGTACTGTGGCACTGTGGCACTGTCTGCAGACTCACGAGCCACTTCTGCGATTTGTTTGTAATTTGAACGTTCCTAAATCAAGGACTTAACGTAAGCAGTTTTCTACTCTAAGTAATAAGTGGGGGCCAAATATATTCAATAAGCTAGGGAGAGAAAAAGAAAAGGAAATGTGAGACCGCGGGAAGAATATGTCGAGAGAAAAACAGAAAAACATGTCAACAAAATGTAAGCTCTCCAGATTGGCTTTAGCTTCTAGCTCACTTGTTCTGTTTTTTTGTTTGTTTGTTTTGGTTTTTTGAGATAGAGTCACACTATGTAGTTCATGCTGGCCTGGAACTCACTATATTATGCAGGTTGGCCTCAAATTTACAGGAATTCTCCTGCCTCGGTCTTTGAAATATTGAGATTACAAGCGTGTGCCACCATGCCCAGTTTACCAAATCTGATGGTTGAATTGCTTCCCTTTTGTGGTCCCTGAGTGGGCATTGAACATTTCTCTTTGGGCACCTTGGCATTCATCCTACTTCCCGTCTTGAAAGGCCTCAGTATTGCTACTCTTCAATGCACTAAACAATAGCTGATTTATGAATTAATCTCCAGGTGACAAAATTGTAATAGGCGTTTCAGTGTGGCTGTTTCCAGAGATCGAAGCCTAATTCTCTTGCTGAGAGGGAGAGGTTTTGAAATGTGCTCTCAGTGACCAGGAGTGAGTGGCTGTACGAGGAAAGAGGAAATAAGGACTGCCAGCAAGGGTCTCCCTGGTGGACCTTGGGGACTGACCATTTTGGTGCACGGAATGGGCTTCCCAAGCATCCATCCCAAGGGCAGAAGAGGGAGCGTGCCCCTGCTTGCTCTCGGCTCGCATCAGTGAAGTGGTACAACTCTCCCTTCCAGGGCTGCATGCGCTCCAGTACTAACTGATCCTGACTTCTCGGATGCTCTGAGGTGCCAAGCAAGACGCCGTCAAGTGTGACCGAGGAGAGCCGCCTCAGCTTACAGCGCCTGGAGCCCAGCTAAGACACAGGCATGAGGACAGACTTGCTGGATTAGTAGGAAGACATAGAGCTTTAGAAAACAGTTGCAAAGCAATATGACACCAATGCAGAAAACTAGTGGGGATTTGCTGAGATCTGGATGATCCCATGCCTTCATCCCCTTGAACCGTGCCTATTATTCACTGCCAGCTGCAAGCAGGGTTCTTGTCCAGAGTCCTGGCAACAGAATGTCGAACGTGTCTCACTCTGATTTGGTACTGTTAGCTCAGTCCTCAGCTCGATGCTCACTGATTAGATTAATTGTGTGTATTTTGTTCAGTAAACTTGTCTGCAAACTCCTTGTGAATAAGAGGCGGCATGTTATTGTTTCCTGGATCCATTCCCATGGCCTGGTATGATATTGTATCAATCACGGGGCCACCTGAATCCCACACTTTGCCACAGGCTGGGAAAGTCACACCTGGTGATAACCCTGTAGCAAGTCCATAGTACACTAAGTCTCGATTTCTAATTATGAATTAAGACTTTGAAATATCAGGCTTGCAAAGAGAGAGAGAATAATGCTGGTCTGAATACCTTAGCACTAACTTATGCTGTAATGATTACAGTATTTTCAGGGGGGGTAGGTCAACTTCAGAGCAAGCTGGTCTGATTCAGTGATTTACTTGTTCTATTTTCAAATCTCTCAATCAAGAGACTTTCATTGTTTTCCCTTAAGGAGATTGTAACATCACATCAGCTGTCTGTGTGGACACAGTTTCAAGTTTTACACGAAAATCTCATTTTTTTTTTTTTAATTGGTACCAGGGATCGAACTCACGACGCCTGCTTGCAAGGCAGGTGCTTATGCCGCTGAGCTAAATCCCCAGCCCCGAAAATCTCACATTTTCATCGCCTTTTTTTTATATTTTATCATATTAGGCAAATTCCTGTTTTGGGGTGGTACAAAGACTCTGTGTATAGACACTATTAATAAATCCTCTAGTGGCATAACTAAGCTGAATTTTTAAAAGATCGTGAAATGTAACATATGGAAACATCTGTAACTCCATTAAAAAAGACAAAGCTTAAGTACACAAAAATCTTAAAATGCTGAGGAAAGTAAATCTATGAGTTTAAAAAAAAATTGGGGTGGGGTTTGGTTTTTTGAGACGGGGTCTTGCTATGTAGTCCACGCTTGCCTCAAACTCAGTGATCCACCTGCCTCAGCCTTTTGAGGGCTGGGATTACAGACCTGCGCCAGCCTGGCCTGCAGTCTTTCTCTATTTCTTCTGTGACTGCTGCTGCTAACCTCTTTTCTTTTGCTACTTAAATAGTTAACGTTTTATAATTTGGAATCTAACAAAAACAAAAGATAAGAAGTGACTGTGCAACCGTAAAGAAGTATGGAAAAAAATTTTATGTTCTGTAATCCAGAATTAGACTTTTGTCCAAAGGAAGATTTAGAGCTTTGCCACTGGGTTTGTACTTTCAGGAGGGCCAGAAAACAAAGTCCAGTTTTAAAGGTAAATGAGTACAAGGAAGGCACAAGCAAATGTTCAAATTCATGGCGAGCAATGACCTTTTTGCTTATTTGTTTGTTTGTTTGTTTACTGTGGCACGGGAGATCGAACCCAAGGACGTGCACATGTTGGGCAAGAGTTCTGCCACTGAGCTACATCACTGGCCCACACTGAGTTCTACTGGGTCTGAAATACTGAACAGTGGAGAAAAGCTGCAGGAAGACATGGTCTCAGAGAGAGAAGAGCTGGAAAATTCTAAAGCAGACACAGTAACACAAACACATTTAAGAAAAGACACAGTAAGCAAGGTGATTTCAGTTGGTCCATTATAAAGCAACTTTAGGACACTGCTCACAGTTTTCTGAAACACTTGCTGCAGTGCTGGCAGATACCCCAAGCTCCTGAAACATTGAACCATAGTTAAGGAAGCATCATGCTTCCATAACAAGTCAATATTTTGAAGAACAGATTACCATCTGCATTCCTGTTTCCCTCATCAAGAGACCCATGTATTTCCAGAGAAAAGTGACTCTAGCCCCTGGATTATGTAGATGGACAGTATTCCAGGCCACTGTCCCTCACAGCAATGCTGTAAGGTCCATTTTTCAGATGTAGAAACTGAGGCATAGCAAGATTAAATAACTGCCCAAAGGTCACAAAGTGTTGGAGCCAGGATCCAGACATGGGTAGCTAAGTCCTGACAGGGGAGGGGAGGGGCTGTTTGAATTCTTGTTTCTTTTTTTTTTTTTTTTTTTTTTTGGTACTGGAGATTGAACCCAGATGTAGCTCTGCACTGGGAGCTACCTCCCAAGCTCTTTTTATTTTGAAATGTGATCTCACTAAGCCATTAAATTCTCTGGGCTGGGCTAGAACTCACAATCCTCCTGCCTCATCCTGGGATTATAAGCATGTACCACCACGCCTGACTAGCTCTCAAATTCCATGCTGCCTCCCTATAATACTACACTTTCTAGAATGAAGAGCTTCCATATAAAAACTGAACCTATAAAGCAACTGGAAATCTCTGCCTTTAGAAAGAAGAATTCCTTGGTGGTTAAAGGATAAACTGAGATTTGTCCCGCCACCCTCATTGGTCTGCCAAGTGACTTTGGGGAAACAGAATGACTCCTAAACCAGGAAACGCTTGAGGGAATGTGTTAGTCTCAAGTGGGCACTTTGAGCCATGGACACATGGCGAACAACACAGCCTCTCCACGAAGGCCTGTCCAGTGGAGGGACACCCCACTGGCAGGGTCAAGTGTCTGGTGCCTATTGTCATGAGAAGCCCTGATATTACCTACCCTATGTGGTGTGATTTCAGTGCAAATGTGCCTAAAGCAGCCTACACAAATATCCAAACTACTTGACAGTTATATTTTTAGTGAATAATTAACAATGAAGTCTGCTGAATAGACTTGGGTGTGTACAGGATGAGTCAGCTTCTTTAGACCTGATCAGATCTGGAGCTCTGGAAAAACTTTAACTTCTGGAGTCTAGCCTCAAAAGATTGATGGCAGATTAGGAACCAGTTTTACTAAGGTACATATCACTTTATAAGTCCTGAGGAAGCCAATCCATCTCTTTCTTCAGTGATCTGACTTCACTGTACACATGTAGAAAAATTATACAAGCAGGGCTGTGGATGCTGCTTAGCAGTAGAGGGCATAATCAGCATGCACAAAGCCGTAGGGCCTACCCCATCACACACATGCATACGCACACCCACAGGCACACACACGCACATGTATGCACACACACACACACACACACACACACACACATACCAAGTCTAAATAACACGGAGCTTTTCCATCATACCTTATGTGACTGAAGTCTATAGTAGCTTGAAAGATATGGCTGGCATGAAAGCATAGCGATTTGTTAATTTCTGGAATAAGGACTATAAAAGACCTTTAGAAATTAAAAAAGATTATTTTTATATAAATAAATATATATTACAAAATGCATATTCGTTTCAGGGGGATGAAAATGCAATCCCTTTGGAGTTCATCAGGATCCTACCAAGTTCAGAGTCCTCAGCTGGATTACACAGAACACATGGTAAGCAGGAAGTACCACTCTCAAGCTGTTGGCAGTCTATTTGACGTTAAAACAAAGACCCCAAAGGCTGCAGTGATACAACAGGTTAGTAGGAGAACAACAGAGAACCCATCTGTTTGAAACAGCCAGTGTGGACATCATTGGACATCCAGCCATCCTGTAAAGCCTTCAGGTCACCTTGGAATCAGAGGGCGTTTGCTTAAGGTGTCGCCAGCACCACCTTGCAGTGGGCTCTCCAGGCTCAGAGGCAGCCTCCCATTTGGACAAGTCACTTTAAGATGCCTTTCTTCCTGGGTACTGTTCTGTTAAGTAAACCGCGGTCCCTCTTTAGGAAAACAGGATCTCGCTCTAGCTCATTCTTCAGGCTCCCCTTTCTACATACAATAATACATACATAAAGTAATCTCAACAGATCAGAAGGATTCAAAAGGAAGACCGCCTGCAGCTGGTATCATACACGAAAGCATTTTCTTCCCAGCACTCACTCTGGCCTCTCCCGGGACATCTGATTTAGCAGTTTGCTTGGACTAAAAGGCAGTGTCAAGTACCCTTCCCTCATCAAGCTGAGGAGGAGAAAGTGAGGCTACACCAAGGTCCAGGAGCCTCTGGCTGCATCACTTCTGATCCAAGAGGCAGAGCAGACTGGAAAGATTAAGACCCACAAGTGACAACTGTGCATCTTTCCAAAGCAGAAACTAGATGCATGATGCAGGCACTTGTTGACTGAAAAGAAGGTCTAAAGGGAATCCACACACACTGGAGCAGGGCACCCTCCCCTCGCTCCACCCTACTCTTGCACAAGGTCAGTATAGAAGAGGGATTATGAAATAAAACTAAATTAATTTTTGTTTTTGAAATCTTTCAAGTTCCTACAGTTCCCAATCAATCCCAGTCTTACTGGGAATGGCACTGATATATTCAAAGTCTCTCTTTTCCCACAAAGGGTTACATACTGTATATCATTTAAATATTGCAGGAATAAACCTGTTTTGCCAAGAGAAGAATAATTAAGCAAATGCCCTCCGGTTTCCCAGCCGTCTTCACTTGCCATTTTATCTATATGCAAAATACAGTACTGCTTACTCCTAATCTTAATCTTCTCATATGTTAAGTGGGAATTATAATCCTATTTGTGATTACAGTGAACATTACATGAAAAAACAGTGACACAGTGTCTGGTATATACCAAGCTGACCTCTGATAATACTAGGCTGCAATCCTTTTTCTTAAAGCCAAAATCACTGTCGGGTTTTTTTTGTTGTTGTGGTTTTGTTTTTTAAAACAAAACTGGCAGGCCAGAATCATCACACCTCCTATGAGCTAGATAAATATATTCAGCTGTCCACTGGCTAGAAGTTCTGGACAAACCTAGGCTCTATGACCAAGAAGAGTTGGTGGAGTACAGAAGCGATCTGACAAAAACTCTGGCCAAAACTTTTTTAAGTTGGCAGAAAGTTTTTTTTTTTTTTTTAAACACACAGCCCATATGCCCTTCTCAAATGCCATCCCTGAGCCAGACTCCCCGCAGAAATCCTGGAGTGCACCCCAAACAGGACGCCCTGGAGTGAGCTGGTGAGGCTCTGGCAGGGCGCGAGGGCGCGCAGAGTGCGGACCGACGGCGCCCACCACCCGGGTCCTCTCCGCGGGCGGCTCTGCTCACCTGGCGGGCTGGGCGACCACGCGGCAGCCAAGGGCAGCAGCAGAGGCAGGAGCAGCAGCGGCGACGGCTTCGGCAGCCCGGGGCTGCAGCCGGGGCCGCACAGGGCCATGGCTCGCGGGGCTCGGGCGCGCTGGGCCGGCGGCGACCGCTGTGTGCTGTGTGCTCCGTGTGCGTCCCAGAGGTCGGCGCGTCCCTAACTTTCTTCTTTCATGAGCCCTGCCTAATCCGGGCTGCGAGGGGCACAGAAGCTAACCTGGCTTTGGGAGCCACCTTCGTCCTGCTGGCCGCAGGCTGGGAAAGGCGGGTCCTTTGGGGCTGACCCTCCAGCAACCTGTGGGCCGGGCTGGGAAAGTTCCTGCGCTGCGCTGCTGGGAGACGCAGAGGCTGCGCGCCTCTCTCCCTGGATCCCTCGAGCAGTTTTTGGTGGCTCAGGGCTTGCAGGCATTCGCTCACAGCCGCACCACTAGCCTCTGCCTCTCCGATGGCCACTCGGGGGCGGTGGATGAGACGCCCAGAGGGACACTGGAGCGCATACCTTGCCCACACGCAGCTCCACTGCCTGGATATTTTGGAGACGTCCTCACAGGTGCTGCATTCTAGGCTGTTTAATCCAAATCCATGTGCTACAGGTGGGAACTTTGGATTCTCAGGATGGCTTGTCTTCACCGGCCTCGGCCACCCTAGGGGCATGGATTCCAGCAGAGCTGAAGCTAGATAACCCCTGCCCACTGCGGGGTCTCCAGTTCTGTGCGGGCTCTCCATTTCTGTGCAGGGTCAAAGTGGCATTGTGAAGTAGGTAAAATTGTGCCTTGGGTGACGTTGTGAAGTTGGCAAAGGGTGACCCGGTGACATTGTGAAGTAGGCAAAGGGTGTCTCAGTGAGCACTGCCTGGGCCCATTTTTTCCTTCAGGACCGCTGGGACAAAGCCGAATAAGTGCGTGCCCTGCGACGGGCAAGCAGGGACAGAGCCCCGAAGTTCATAGTAAAAGAGCTTCCAGTGTGGTAGAGACGGGCACCACCCAGCCAGCCCTCTTCCCTTGGCATTTCTTCTAAACTTAACTGAGGTGGCAGGGGACATGGGGAATAAAGAGCATCGCTCCTAGAGAGGGAAATACAAATCGTTATAGAAAAATATATAAATGTTCAGTTTTTTTTAAAAAAAAGCATTACAGTAAAAGATACATTGCCATTAATTCCCCTGAAAACTGTCCCCTTTCTTGGGACTCGCTCAGCCCATCGTTCTTCGGACTTTCCGAAGCAGTTCAGGAAGTTCTCTTTCATAGTGTCTCGCGCTGCTGCGACTGCTTCGATGTTTGGAGTGGATTAAAAGTATGTTTCACGATCATTTTGATTTTGGGGAAGAGCCAGAAGTCACCGTGTGCCAGAGTCTGTGAATAAGGTGGGTGAGGACACACCATGTATTTTTTTTTTTTTTAAGAACAAGCCCGTCTTTCTGTTGGATGGCACGTGCCAGTGGCATTCAACACTTTTTAAAAAATCACCCTTGGTAAAGACATTCACAGAAGAGGACTTTGAAAACTGCTTCAGAAAGTGGCACAATCAAGGCATTAAGGGGGTTAGTGGTAATGTGTCTTTTTCTGTAATACGGTTTCTTAAAGTTTAAACATTCACCTTATAATTCCATCAGACTCCACATATTTGTAATTTTAAACATGATACAGAAAAATTAAAGGTACATCAAATCCCATGCAAATTACAAAACAAGCCACAGTTTTGTTGGGTGATAATCATTTAATGAAGGAAGGAATTGAGCACATTGTGACAATTGCACATTTTCCTTCAAGTTAGAAAATAAAAATGCAGGAAAATTACTAACATTTTGGTTGTGTCATCTAAGGGGCGAGAACTGCATTGGGACATTCAAGGAAGTTGTGCCACACAGATATTTCAGTCGTGCCACTGTATACCACCTTTCTTCACCTCAGTGAGGAGCCAGATGTTCTGATGAAATAATGCACTTAAACAGGACTGATGTGAACCAAGAGGCATTTGTCCATCCATTGTTTAATCATCAAATACTTGTTGGCTGCTGTGTTCTAGGCGTGTTTATATGCATTATATAGGGAAATGACAAAGTATGTACCATTCAGAAACTGCCCTCTACTAAGTAGAGCAGATTATTCATGTCAAGAAATTAATTGGATCATTTCTCAACCTTGGCACCATTGAAATTTTGGACCACACAGTTCCTTGTGGTGGAAAGGATTGTTGTTGGTCTTTACCCTGCTGGATACCAGCAACATTCCCACCAATGCCAGTTTTAACTACTATAAAAATATCTCCAGACATTGTTAAATGTCCCCCTAGGGCACATAATTGCCCCTCCTTGAAAATTACTGAATTAGTTTATGTATCTGGGAGAGAATTGAGGAAAAGTCAGTCATGTTAAAGCTGAGGTTAGAAAGATCGAAGATGGTACTGGCTGTTAGATTGTCTCATCACTTCCATAATGGACAGTGTCATTCGGGGTTACTCATTCATTATCCTGCTCTTGTTAATAGCTTTGCACAGATCTGGACTCCACTGGTATAGTTATTTTTGTGAGTAAGAACAGAAGTATGTTTCCTCCAGGTGACACAATTCATAGTTCTAATGAGTTGGAATTTAAAAACACTTACTTTTTTTTTTCTGAGCTCCTTTGAAAGAAGTGAACAAGAATAAGGGTATAGTGTTGGTTAGAGTACTTCAGCCTGTGTTTCAAAAAGTAATTGCATTACTGCATAGCACCAGGTGCTGGAGCAGTAGAAAGAAACCAGGGAAGTTCCCTGTGATAGCTTGTTACTAGAAAAATGGTTGGTGGAAATCTTGTAATGTTATCTAGGCAGTGTCATCAGGGAGGATTTGATCTCCTTACCCTAGTGGGCAAAGAAAATATTTCAACATATGTGCCAATTAGTTTCATGTACAGTACTAATTGATCCTACATCATTGAAAAGAAAGATTTGTGTTATCTGTTTCTTTTTTGTAAGACTTTTTGGTTTATGTCTTATACTCTAACTACTTTGTAGATAAAATAATTATTGTTATCCTCTTATTTGATTATGGAACTTACCTTTTGTTTTTCCATGAAAAAGAAATACAAAAAATGAAACAAACAAGAAGTCTAACCAACTGAGATGCTGGCCTAAAGCAAGAAGGAGATAGAAAGAAGGTGGAGGAAATCATAAACATCTATAGCTGGGTGATTGTAACAAGCAATTAGAGACTTGACCTGCAGGTGCCCAGTAGGTAACTAACTGCAGTGTAAAGCTTAGTATCTCTGCCCTCACCTAATAGGTCTCTCTTGTCACCTTAAAACTTTGGATCCAGCCAGGCATGATGGCATACCCTGTAATTGTAGCACGTGGGAGGGAAACCCCGTCACTTCATTGGAATAATGCAATGAAAGTTCATTATACCAAACCTGAGTGTCAGAATTAGAGGAGTATAGTACTCAGTAAGTATTACATTTGTTTACTTAATAAATCGTAATCTTTCATGCAGAAATTTAGATGGTAGATGTTTTATTATTGCCTCAATCTTATTGCCTGTTACTGGATTGTTCAGGATTTTTATATCTGCTTGGTTTAGTTTGGTAATTCATAAATATCTAAGAGTCTATCCATCTCTTCTGTCTTCTTGAATTTATTGGAGTACATTTTTTGCTTGCTTGTTTGTTTGTTTTGTACCTGGGGTCTAATTTATGATGTTGCATTTGCCAGGCAGCCACTTGTGCCGCTGAGCTAAAAACCTGGCCCCTGTAGTACATGTTATACTAAGATGTTGAAAAATTAAAATAATTGATTAAAAGATAATTAGCAAAAATAGTTAGTTAAAAGGATAGTTATTAGCAGTATTGTCATTCTGTACTGAGCTCATTACCCTAGTAACCAAGCACCAACCACATAGTTATAAATTAACTGACTGTGTTGTTATGCTGTTCTGTAATGTGTCAACCCCCCCAAGTAACCTGTGTGCTATGTCAACCTTTATTCCCCCTTGTAAGAGACAAATGATGTTGTGTCAACCATTGTTCCCTTTATGAGAGACAAATGTTCCTAGAATTGACAGACCAAGGGCTATGAATTGGCTAACCACCACTGTGAAATGCCTCTTACCTCAAGCAAAGGAGAACAAGGGCCCACCTTGTTTCTGTTTCTCATCACTATGTACTTAATGATCAATGAGCTAATCATAAATGAACTATAAAAATCAGTCAAAACTCTAACTCAGTTGCACAGCTTTGCAAATTCCATCTGCGCTGTGTCGCTGGGCCAGCTAAAATAAAAGCGCTTCTTTTAAAAAGACGTCTTGCCCTGTTGTCATCTCAGGGGTCTTGCCCCATTTTTCATCATGGGGCCTTGTTTTTTGGGTGGGTTACAACAGTTACAGGTTTTTGAAGTAGTCACTAATAATCTTCTAGATTTCAACTATATCCATTGTGATTTCGCTTTTTCAATTTTGCTTCTGATTGCCTTGGCAGGGGTCTTTTATTTCCTTTTTGTTTGTCTTATTTATTCTTTTGAAGAACTAGCTGTTTGATTCATTGGTTCTTTGTACCTTTTTAGTCTCAATGTCATTAATTTCTTCTCTGATCTTCATAATTTCCTTTCTTGTATTAGCTTTGGATTTGAGTTCTTATTATTCTAGGACCTTGATGTACATCACTAGGTTATTTATTTGGGTTCCCTGTTTTTCTGATTGGAAATTTACAGCTATAAACTTTCCTTTTAGGACTGCTTTCCTTGTGTCCAAGGTTCTGGTGTGTTCTACTGGCATTGCTAACTTGATTCTTGGAACTGTTTAATTTATTTCCGGATTTCTTTTTTGACCCATTGACTATCAAAGACAGTATTGTTTAATTTCTATGTGTTTGTGTAATTTCTATGGTTTCTTTTGCCATTGATATCTACTTTCTTTTTTTTTTTTTTTTTTAATCTTTTTTATCGGTACCGGGTATCGAACTCAGGACTACCTGCTTGCAAGGCAGGTGCTTATGCCGCTGAGCTAAATCCCCAGCCCCCGATATCTACTTTCATTGCACTATAATCTGGTAATATGCACAGGATAATTTTGATTCTTTTGTATTTATTTAAGCATGATTTATGTGCTAGTATACAGCCTGTATTATACATGCTGCCAAAGTATGCACAGTGTATGGCATATGTGCTGCTGATAAGAATGTGTATTCTGGGCTGGGGATTTAGCTCAGCGGCATAAAGCACCTGACTTGAAGCAGGCAGTTGTGAGTTTGATCCATGGTACCAATAAAAAGGAAAAAGACCAAAAAAAAAAAAAAAAAAAAGAATGTGTGTTCTGTTGCTGTTTTGCGGGGCACTCTGTAAATATCTATTTTTGGCATTGTTGGCTTCACTGTCTTGAGAATATCCTTGGAAATTTTTTGAAGTGCTGGTTTGGTGGTTATGAATTTCTTAAGGTGCTCTTTGTCACAAAAAAACACTATTTCTCCATCAATTTTGAAAAATAGTTTTGCATGATATATCATCCTGGGTTGGAAGTTATTTTCTAGTAGGGCTTGAAACACTTGACTCCAAGCTGTCTTGGTTTTTAAGGTTTGTATTGAGAAGTCTGCTGGAATTGTAGTGGGCTTATTTTTTAAAATGGATTGTTACTTTTCCATAACAGCCTTTTTTGTTTTTCCTTTAAAATGTCTTTATTGGTACATGTTTGCAGTACATGATGATTACATTTAATGTGAGGAGTCAATACATGCACATAACACATCTTAATTGTTTTCACATTCTCTTCCTTTCCTTTCCAGGCGCCCCCCCCCCCAACCTCCATTTTTCCCCCTTATCGTCCAGCACCTTTGAAGATTTTTGTCTTTTGTTGGACTTCTGGGATTTTGGATATGCTTTGGCGTGAAGAAGTTCTTTTCCAATTGTGGTTATTGAGGTTCTATCTGCAGTGCTTACCTGTGTATTAGGTTCTTTCCCCATATTTGCAAAGTTTTCTGCTATTATTTCTGTATGAAGATTTTTTACGTCATTTTTCTGATTTTCCACTAATTGCAATTAATCTTAGATTAGTCTTCTTTGCATCACCCTAGCAGGTGGTGGGTCTTTTCTCTTCAACTCATTATTTTTAAGGTATCTGTGAGTGTATAATCATTTCTATCAGCCCTATCTTTTAGTTCTGACATTTGCTCCTCAACTGGTCACATCTATGGCCCGTGTTTTCAGTAGAATTTTTTATCTCCTGGACTTTTGTTTAGTACATTTTCATGGACTCTAATTATTTGCTAAACTGGTCATTCATGTTTTTGTATTATGTTAGTAAGCTCGGCTAGTTTTTCATTAGTGTCCTTTGTAAGCTTCTATAAACGTTTTACTTATTAAGCCCATCATGTTTGGTTATATCATCTCTGAGTTTGCCAAGCACCTTATTGATTCATTTTTTCTCATCCTTTATCATTTTGTGTAATTTGGCCATTTGACTTAATTTCCTTCCCTTTGATATCCTATGGATCAGTTTTAGAGAGTTGGGGGTTTGGGGAGGTATTTTATTGGTTTATTTTCTCATGCTTTTATAGTGTGTGTGTGTATTCTTAGACACACATACTGAGGGTTTATCATCAATTATGGTGAAAAAACTTTGTTGGTAGAATGGAGAATTCATTAGCTATTGGATTCTGACTTAGACCCTTGATCTCCCAAATGAGTGTACAGCAGAGGTTAAATAAAAAGAGATATATTGTATGATTTTTAAGGGCTCCAGGAAGGTCAAAAACCTTTAATTAAGCTTGAGACTTCGAGGGTTAAGCAAAAGGTTCTCTGGATCAGTCCACTTATCCTAGGACCAAGGACAAAGGGCGGAGAAACTGAGGAAAACACAGGTAATGAGCAGGACCTTGGGAGTCACTTTAAGGACATCTCCAAGTAATGAATCAAGTCGATTCAGTAGCACTGTCTTATCATGAAGACATGGTAGAAGTGAGACTGTAGGAGTAATTTTTGCAGCTGCAGTCTCTACCTAGTTAATTGGGTAGTTAATTGGGGTTGGAGCCAGAGTGTCCGAAGCTGTGGCCTTATCTTGCCCTTTGAGGTATCTCTGGCCTCACAGGCCACTACAGGCAAAAAAGAAAAAAGAAAAGAAACTCAAAACAGAAAGGAAAGAAAGAAGAAAGGAAGGGAAAGGAAAGGAGAGGAGAAGAGAGCAGAGAAGAGGAGGGGAGGAAAGGAAAGGAAAGGAAAAGAAAATGAAATGGTCCCCCCAAATTCCTCCATGTTTCTAAGTGAGTGATTTCTTTCCAGAGCCTGCAGTACTTGGAATCCATAGAGGAAGCTTACTGAGTCATTACTAAGTCCTATTTTGTTTCCACAGTCACATTTTTGGGGGCGAGCAGTCAGTTCTGACCAATGTTTCCCAGCGGGTGTGATCATCAAAGGTGGTGCCTCAGGGCTGCATTCACTGCAGCTGCTGCCGGTTCCCATGTCCTTTTGTGTGTTGCCAGCCATCGCCCTTTCCTCCTAACTTTACAGCCTGTGGGTCTGCGAGGTGCCCCCTGCTCCCGAAACCCCTCTGTGTGTACAGCCCGGGCTGTGGCGTATATCCCAGCCCAGGTGTATCCCTGATGATGTTGACAGATTAAGAAAGCAAACAGACCCCTGGGTTCTGTGCTGGATGTGGGCCGTGGGGTAAGAGAAGGTGATTAAGCAGTCTGCTGCCGATGTTTAATGTCAGCACTTTTAGGTTCCGCAGAAAACCACATGCAACTGGTCTGGCTTCTCACCATGGAGGGTAGGACACCTCTGTGGCCTTCCCACTCTGAGCTTAGATTTCTCAGGAGTGTCTCTAGCCTGCACCTTCTCCATGACTGGCTCTTTGGTCACCTCTAACCCAGATAGTATGGCAGACACCCTGAACTACAGACTTTTTTTTACTTCAGTCTTAAACAATCCCGTCCCCAAATGGCTCCAGCTTAAACATTCTCAAGTACGGCGGGCACTGCACTGGACTTCTTCTCCAACTCTAGCCTACCACACCGAATGAATTATTTTCAGAGTGAAACCTCAGGCTGTTTTTGCAGATGATAATGATGATAGTAACTATAGGCTTTGCTGCCAGGCTGGGTCCATTGTTCCTCCCTGAGCTGCCGATGCTCTCCAGGACTACCTTGCAAGGATAAGTCCCCCTTCCTGGGAGTCAGGGTCAGTACTCCAACCTGCTTCTCTGTTTTTCTCTGCTTTGTGCTCAGTTTCTTCAGCTTTCTTTGGTTTCAAGTTCTTATCAGCTCTCTCCTGATTCCTGATGGAGACTACTCCCTCTCTCCCCCACAAGTCATTGCTTTCAAGTCTCAGTTTCAGGTCCCAGAGAGGCTGTGTTTTGCTGACATCTTTACTCTACTCTTTTAGTTCTCATTATGTCAAAGTTTAGGAGTTCAGTGTCTTTTTGTCTTGTGACTCCATTCCCTTAGGCAAAGGCTTCCAAATTTCTTTGATTTATAAATGTTCTTTTTGTAAGTGCATGTTGAATCTTAATAACATATTTTCAAGACTGCAGAGCAAAATAAATATCTAATAGTTCTTTTTATTTTATGAAATATAAGGGCTAAACAATTTAGTAGTAGTTATTTGCTCAGTGTCCAACAGAGTCATTTTTCAAAGAAATATAAAACATTCCAAGCGCCCATTATAGTATTTCTACCATTGCTACTTCCTATAAATATTTAATAGATCCTTTGATACCCATTGTGAATCTACTGTGACGGTCAAACTCTGTGTAGGAGCCATCTCCCAATGGCTGTTAAGTCTTTTCTTTCCCCCAAAGGGTATGGGGAAAGCACACTTGCTTTTTAAGCCCTTCTGATGACCATCCAGGGGCAGGAATAGACATTGTGCCATACCTGTATGCTAACAACCCTGGGAAATACAGCTTCCAACTGTGATGTGATCTCTTAGGCTGAAAATGAGCACACATCTGATAGGCAATCGGCGGTTTCGACACACTTGAAAAGCTCTTAACTTTGATCCTAGTGAGACCTTGGCTCATCCATGGAGCCCTCTGAGCCCTAAGAAGTAGCAGTAGAATCTTAAGGGTACTCCGATCCAGTGTTTATTCATCAGTGAACCTGTCCTGAAGTGCATCTCTCCTAAATGCCTGTTCCCAGTCATTGTTCTTCTAAAACAGGCCAGGGCCATGAGCTACATTGTGGGAAGTTTAAACATTAGCTCTTTTACTGGGTAATTCTAGATCTGTCTTGTGTTTGTACTATTAAGTATTTTTCACACCCTACCCTGCCCCTAGAGGCAGGCTGGGGCTGGGCCCTTCACTTTTACCCTCTGTATAGTTTTCTCTTATCAGCTCTTGGGGCCTTTTACTTTTATGGAAAGAAATTAATTCAACATCAGCCATATCGGTATTCCAGCTTATTGTTTGCAATATACTATATGCCCTTTTATTTCACTGTCTTTTCATTTTCCAAGCCATATTTTTTAATATTTCAAAGCACTTCCACTAAGATATATGAATCTTACATTTTAATAGTTTTTGAAGACTATCATCTTTCTATACATAAGACTTCAAAAAGCTTCAAATCTTATACTTTAGTTTTCTAGCATTTTTGTTTTCTCTCCCCTTGATCAACGAACTTTATACTCTTGTAATGAATCTAGTGGTAGAAGATATACCAGGTTAACCAAGAATTTTTCAGAAGGAAAAATATCTAGGGTAATAGTTCAGATGATCATTTAACCATTCTTACATATGTTTATTTCTATAATTGATTTTCCCTTTTTTTCCCCATTCTTCTTCTCCCTTGTATTGTATTGGTAACTAAACACACCATTTGGCCGGTAGGTATCAGACTATTGCGTCAGATCTGCTGCAGAACCAAGGAAACAATGAACATTCCTTGCAAATCTTGGGCTTGGTTTTAGAGCTCGTCTTGACCACTTACAACAGAGTCTGTGCCTTTCTCTCTCTTACCTGCTTATCCACCCTTTATATGGCGGCCATCCACTGTGATTTCCAGTCTTCTGGTGTTTTCTAAAGTGAGTACACAAAGTAGGAGCTGCTCTTGCTCAGCAGTTGTATGGCTGCTGGTATGGCTTGGCTTAGCACCACGGTATTAGAGATGAGATACCAGTCAGGGGTGGATTAACTGCAGCAGGAGAGGTAGAGGTTAAGCCAGAAGATTCCTCACAAATATAATACTGAGTAGTTAGCTTTAACATTTTTTATTTTTATTTTTTGCAGAGGACAAAGTCATAAATATTTTAACCTCATGGTAGGCATCTTCTTTCCCATCCTTACCTCCAAAGAGGCAAGAGGTTGAAAAAGTCATTCCTGAACACTTTAGAGCCAAAAGCACTTTTTACACTGCTTAAAGTATATAATTTCTTTACCTGACTCTTCTTTTTTTATAATTTCCTTAATTTTCCATAACTTCCCCTTTGGCTTTTCTTCAAGTAGCTGCTACCAGCTTCCTGGTTTTTTCTTTTCCCATTCTGTCTTGGTATCTTCTCCCCATTCCACAAAAAGAAATATAAATGCCCCCCAGAATCAATCAATACGACACAGTCCTTTCTTCTAGTATTTAACCTTGACTGTAGATGCAAACTCTTCCTTAAATTAAGTGTTGAGAGTATTTCTATTGGGTTGTAAGAAAGGATTTAGGCCATAATGGCATTGGCATAATGATGAATAAATAAATACTTAATAAATATTTGATGAATCTGGATGCTGATGATTAAATTAAGGCAATAAGAAAAATTTGGGGCAGTTAATTGCTGGGTAGTGGCCAACAATTAGCATTTAAACATAATGCAGAGTCATATCTGCAGAATTTGCTTCTAGAAAAATGTCCCTTTTAGATTTAGTTGCGTGAACTAGACCAACATCTCCTGGATATGGGGGACTAAGTTAGAAACTATACACAGTCTGAGCAGGAAGTTCTGGAACACTTTCCAGGAAAATCTGAATGCCCTCTCTGCTGGGAAACACATGCTAGCTCCTTCCAGTTTAAGATAAGTGATAAGAAACAAGAACTAACATGACAGAAGTTTCTGAATAATATTGCAAAATGAGAGAGAGGATGCATCACTCTGAAGTTTCGTGTTTATAAAGATCACCAATTTTGGCAAACGAGAAAGATTTAGAAAATATATTTTTGTCTTTCCCTAGAGTGTGAGAATACATGGCCTCTACTAAGCAAGGAACATTTATAAAGAAAAACATATGGAAAAGAAATATGTGTGAGATGAAAAGGAAAACATATGGAAAAGATTGGGTAGGAAATCTTGGTAGAATTAACTTTCCCTGGAAGCTAATAGTAAAAGGAAAAATAGATATTGCTGAAAATGAAATAACCAGAAGACAAGTTGGAAAAATCCTCCAAATATGAGTGGTGAAGATATCAAAAATCAAAATGAAAAAGAAAGTAAATGTAAAAGAACAAATGATTTCAAAATTCAGTGTAGGAATAATACGTGTTCTGGAATATTAAATCTGTCTAATTAGAAGAGGAGCATTGATCAAAATACTATCAATAAAAATTTCTGGAATTGAAAAATAATTTTAATTCTTCTCGCTATGCTGTGCCGGGAAGGGCAACTGTCACCTCTGTGGTAGTCTTGGCAAAAATACCTCATTTAACTGAAGTTTTAAGGACAAACCCCGACTGGGTGTGTGATATACCCAGCTGAAGAGGGTCTCATGCTTTGAAGGGATGCAGGCTTGGTTTAATCCTCTGTTGGCAGTGTCCTGAAGTTCATAATTTTGAACAAAGTGACTTGCTTTTCCATTTTGTAGGAGGCCTCACAAATCATATAGATGTTTGTGATTTTTACAAATTGAGATTATGGGATCTTTTATAGAATAGCTAACCTATATTCTGTTAAAAAAAATGTCACTACTTAAAGGCTAGTAAGTACATGAAAAAATGTTCAACATGTCTGGCCATTCGACAGATGAAAATCAAAACAAGATTCAATCTTACTCCAGAAAGGATGGTTATCATGAAGAATTCAAAAAACAGCAAATGCTCGTGGGCTTGAGAGCAGAAGAAATCTTTATGCATTGTTCGTGAGAATGTAAACTAGTACAATCACTATGGAAATCAGTATGGAAATTCCTCAAAAAGCTAGAACTAGATATTCCATTTAACCCAGTTATTGCTCTTCTGCATAACTTCCTGAAACAGTTAAGGACATATATTACAGTGATACATCCATAGACACATTTGTAGTACTACAGTTCATAATAGCTAAATTATGGAAGCAGCCTATAGGCCCCTCAACAGATGCTGGAAAATGAAAATGTGACACATGTACACAATGGAATATGACTCGGTCATAAGGATAAATCTGAGTTATTTGTGGGAAAAAGGATGCACCCCAAGACCACAATGCTAAGTGAAAGAAATCAGAATGTTGAGCACAATATAGTTTCTCTTATATGAGAATCTCAAAATGTAAAGAGCAGTATAAAAGATAGATGATTGGAAACTGAGAAGTAGACTTTGTGGAGATGGGAAGAGGATCTGAGGGAAAAGAGAGGAAGAAATAAAAGTGATTAAGATGCAAAATGTGTATGTACCCATTGCCTAAGATGCACCCATCTCTCAACAATTACTATGTAATTACTACGTATTGCAAGTAACTTTATACAAGCAAAAAATAAAATTTAAAATGTCACTGCTTAAGAGATGCTCTCCCTCTCTGCCAACTCTCTTCCAAAACCATGTCAAATGGGCTCTTTGTAAAGACAACCAAAACCAGAGGAATAAATCTGAGGACAATTAGGCAAATAAGGACCATATACACAATGGCATATATTTTTCAAATTTATAGTGCTGGGAAATCATTTTTTGACTGTGCAGAAGGATGTCCCGGGTTTTATGGAATGCACCAGTGAAGAATCAGTGATGTCCACAGCTTTTAAATGGTTTTACCAAAATAAATGTACACGCTGCTAGACAAAAGGTAAATAAATGTGGCAAAATCCAATTCTTTCAGTGGAATTTTTCTTTTGATTTAAGGGAGTAGGTTTTACATTTTATCAAGAGATTTTTTTTTTAAATGGAAATACAGTAGTTCTATTTATTTATTTTTACTATTGGGGTCATTTTGTGATAAACATGAGTCTGCAGGTATCTCTCTGACACACTGATTTCATTCATTGCCTTTGAGTATGTACCCAATCGTGGGCTTGCTGGGTCATACGGCTTTTCTATGTTTAGATCTTGAAGAACCCTCATACTTCTGTTTAGTTTTGTTTTCTACAGAGGCTTAGCAGCCATAATCCTGGCCCTTCACACTGTTTTTTAAGGAACCACTTTTAATGCTTATTTATTCCCTGGCCTTCTAGTTAGCCTTTCTCGTGTCCAGAATCTCCCTTTCCATATAACCACTCGTGTCTAATATCAAGGCATCTCTTCTCCGAGGAGCCAGCACATCCTTCTGTTGATGAAATTTTCTTTCCAGCCTAAATCCATCAGTTACCTGACAGGCTTTCAGGAGCCATCTCTCAACAAAATGGGTCTCTCCCAGTGAAAATTACTTATTGTCAGTTAAAAAAATATGTTTAGAATTAGCATATATGTGAAGGAGAAAAGCACAATGGGAAACAGGGAATGTTATTGTATACACGACTAAAAATCAGATCATCTTGGCCCTCTCTGCTCTTTGCAGTGCCAGAAGCCAACAGAGATGCATTGCAGATGTTTTGAGGGAAGAGGCTGTGACCATGAAATTTTATTACTCAGCTAATTGTAGTTTTCACGTGAAGGTAAAATGTCAAAATGTAGGAATCACTTTTGTAAGAATTGCACCGAGGCACTTCAGTTGACAAATCCAAATGAAGACATGAAGAGTAGGGAAGTCAAGGAAAAGAAAAAAAAAATTTTTTTTTTTTGAGACAGGGACAGGGTCTTGCTATGTAGTTCAGGCTGGCCTTGATCTCACTTTGTAGCCCAGGCTGGCCTTGCACCCCTGGTGATCCTCCTGCTTCAGCCTCCTGAGTGCTGGGATTATAGGCATGAACCACCATGCCCAGTCTATCAAAGAAAAATTTAAAGAGGCCTCTTTCGCACAGTTTTGTAAATTCTGGACCACAAATTCAGGGCTGAAGTTGGTTAATATCCTCCACTGGTTTCTGCAGCTAAAGGAAAGCTTGCTTCTCAGTGCTTCCGGTACCGGGGCTTCATTTTCTTCTGTTTCCTTTTTGCCTCATGGTACAAAGTGCATTTCTCACCTTTCCTTCTTCACAGCATGAGGCACATCATCGGTGGCAACCATGGCTATGGTTAATGACCATAAAAGCACCAGCAGGGACTGTTCTGTGTATCACTCACTGCCAAGTAACTTGGTTGGAACACTGTATCAACAAGAGTTACAAAACAACCAAAGTTGCATAAAAACCATAATGACCATTTTCATTGCCAAATAAATTGAGCAATTATTTTATACAACTGAAAATTCTCGTTGAATATTCAGTCATGTTTTTGAAAGACTGCCTATGAAAAGCAATGGCTAAGGGGAGTTACATAGTTGGCCATCTGTATCTGTGGGCTGCACATCTGGGGATTCAACCAAGAACAGATCAAAAATCTTAGAAAAACAGATTTGTATCTGTATTGAACTTTTTCCTTATCTTTATTCCCTGAGCAATACAGTATAATAATTATTTACATAGCATTTACATTGAGCTGGGTATTATAAGTAATCTATGAATATTTTAAAGCACACAGGAGAATATACATAGGTTACATACAAATTCTTTGTCTTCTTACGTAACGAACTTGAGTGTGTGCTGATTTTGTTATGGAAGAGAACAGTTAGGAATCAATCCCTTTGAATACCAAGGGATGATCTTGTTAACAGTCATGAAACACATCTTCAATGGAATGAAACCAGATACTTAGGTAATGTGGGATCTCTGGCTGAGCTGACGAGGAGTCATGTTTGGGCATGTCTTACAAATGCATGAGTCCACACGTATCCATGTCTGAGTTGCTTTATACTGAAGAAGGAAGTGAGAAGGTTGTGTGTGGGTACTAGGGACAAAGCAGAATGAGTGGGGAGCTGGAGGGAGGGATGGGAAGGAAGCCTTGTGCTTTCCCATGCTTTGCCTGCCTTGTTAACTAGACTTGAACTCTTGAAAGAGAAAGCGACTTCCGATAAAGGAAGAGGCAGATTTCAGAGTTGGTGAGACATGGGACCATTAGAATATTATTCTAATGCCAGATGCCTCATGGACCTGTATCCAGGAAGAGAGCATGCTTACCATCTCAGAGAAGGCCACACTGCACTGACACCACAAAGATAGAATGTGCACCAGCCATAAACCCTCATCATAATGGTATGAGAAGCATCAACACATTGCACCGTTGAATGGGACAGAAACATTTTTGTGAGGTTAATGAAGTGAAGATGGTGGCCAGAGGGAGGTGGGAGTCCATTGTCAATACTGTCATCACTGTATTTGTCTACGGGGGTGAAAAACAGAATAATGAGTCTATACTATAAAGAATGTCTCTGTGTTGTACAATTAGGGATGATTCCTTCCATATACATCTCAGTATTCTCTAAAAATATCCTGACAAAAATATGGTAGTCTTTTCATCTAAAATTTTTAACTTTAATTCTAAAATATTCATAAAAATTTCATTTTCACATAAACAAAACCCAAATATTTTAGTTTCCTGATTGATTCAATCCTGTAAATACACCTAATGAGGCCGGAACTAGGATCAGGAGTATTTACATTACTTAGTATGCCATTTGAAAGAAAATTTATTTCAGATCAATGTCTTTTTCATTTTGAATGAACTTCTCTGTTTTTCTCTTTTATGTGCTGGCGAATGAAACCCAGAACCTCATGCATGCTAGACAAGCCCTCTACCACCAAGTTAAACTTCAACCTTTGAATGGAACATTTTGATTAACAGTGGATTTATGACATATTTGTATTTGTAGTTGTTTTATTTTTCCCCAAAGCCTCTCCATGGCTAAGAGGAACAGCTGGATATGAGTCATCTAGGGAGCATTTTCTTAAAATATTCAGGGTTGCCTAATGTCCCATTATCACACTTTTAGATCTGATTTTACCTGGACTGGCATTTTAAAACCCTTCCCACAAAATGTGTGCTACCAAACAACGCACTGTGGAAAGCACCTATCATTTTGGAGAAAGTTTCAATTGCACAGGTTAGCCTTCACAATAATGCTCTGTGTTTTTCTGTCTAGTTTTCTCTCTGGAATAAACCCTCTGCTGCTGTAACATGAATCTGTTTTCTGATTCTGTATTTAAAGAGGTAAGTTTTGCAGTTCATCCCCTTCCTCTTCCCAGCCCAACCAATCTGTCATTGATGGGTCAACTCTAGTCCAAGTCAGGTTTACTAAGACTTTAGGGGACCTAGTTAAAAAGAAAAGTAATTGTGCTAGCCTCTGTAATGATCCCAGTTAGAAACCTCATAGCCCATGATCTGGTAGTGCAGTTTAGGTAAATACATTATTACCGTAATAGACAGAGTAGTGCCAAGTACCAGACAACATACACCACTGCTGTGAGGCTCAAGAAGGGAGTAATTCAGACTAGAGTGCAGCTCAGTGGTAAAGCACTTGGCTGCCTCGCACCAAAAGCCCAGGACTTGATTGCCAGAACTCAGAAACAACAGAGGGAGGGATCAGTTCCACCCAAAATTCTTCTCAACAGTTTTAATCCAAATTGACCTTTCTCCTCCCTGAATTACTGCTGCATTTATTATTCCTACTCCTCCTCTTGGCTTGTAGTTAACTATTTCGTGTGTGTTATAGATATAGCTCCTCCTTAAAATCATTGAAGTCAGGATATGTCTTAAATGAATTTATCTTGCCCCAGAGTAGCCCAGGACTGTGGAGTATCTAGGTAATATGTAATTGAATTTCAACACAGGTGGAATGAAATGTCACCAGGCAGGGTCCTAGGAGGGTCCCAAAATAGTGATTAAAAGCCTAGACACATGCTGCCTGTAGGATAGGTTCATTGATTGACATCACAGAAAAATGATTATCAGGTGCCTCAGAGGCGTGAAGCAGCACACTCAGAACAACAAAGGGGGGCCCTCAAGAGAGAGATGCCTCAGTGTGGGGAGCTGGATGTATTTATGAGGGATTTTGTGAATCTGTGGGAAGAGTATTAAATTCACAGATGACAGGCACAGTCATCATGGGAGACACAGCTGTAGCCCGAACATAGGGAAAGGTATTATTTGCAGGTGAAAAGAGGTGGTCTATTCCCAGTTGAAAGTACGAAAAGAGAATGACCAAAACCATCTGCAGGTAAAAGGGAATTGTTCAATTGTTCAGGCTTATTGTGTCCTAGGAGAAAACAAAAGAAAAAAGAGAAAAGAAAAAAACAATTGAGCTAATGTCTTGAAGCTGTAGTTTCCATTTTTAAACTTACGGCTTTTCTTGTCTCCTTTGGGCTATTAGTTTTTCTAGGCTACCTTTCCCTACACAGTTCATCCTTTATTCTCATCACTCACCTTATTCTTAAGGGATGAAGAGGGCTTAAATTCTGCCTTCTTACAACTGCTTCAGGCAGACAAGGAGCATTGCCCCCTGCCTAACCAGAGATCAAAGGTCTTACCTTGACTGATTCAGAGGATATGAAGGAAGATGGGTTTGCTGTTTGGTGAACCATTATCTTCTGATAGTCTGGGAAAGATTATAATATTAGCAAATTATTGGCACTTAAGCTGTATAGTACTACTGTGTTATGTGGTCAGGGTTCCCAATATGGCTGGTCTCAGACTTTGCACCTAGGTTGCTAGTGAGTCAGCATATGCTATGTAGCCTGCCCACTATGTTCTATAACTTTCTGACAATTTAACTGTGTGATACTGTGTATAAGACAGTGGGATTTCTCACCATTGCTCCCCATGCTGCTAAGATAGTAAAGACATGTCAGGCCATTCCATGGCTCCTCATTCTGAATTGGGCTGCCCGAGTATCATGTGAGGCAGGACCAGTTGGAGAACACAAGTTAAATAAGTAGGGGCCAAAACTTAACAGTAGAATCTTGGTGAATAGTGGCTCTAAAAGAGTTGTAGAAGTCAGAGAAAATTAGGCAGCTTTTGGCAAAAGCCTTTTATCTTCAATACTTTTCTTTTGAGGTGTTTACCCAAATATAACAGGCAAAATTTAGAAGCCTACAGACTCTTTTCCTGTCTTGTTAATAAGAAATCTAATGTTTTTTCTATTTTAATTACAGCAAGGGTGATGGGATATACTGAATAAAGATACTTACATTTTTCTGACCACTGAACCATAAAGATTTCTCCTATAGGATTTAGAACTTACATCTGGCCTCTATTTGGTGGATCTGAAGACTTTTTGCAGTGACTGCCTCTAGATAATATAAACATGTAAAGTCTGAACTAGATAACAGGAAATTAATTCATACCATAAAGATAACAAAGATTAGTAGCTGGAATATTTATACTGCTATTTTTATTTTAGAGGCATCTATATGAGAAGTTAACTCTTTACCTAAGTGGCATCTGAAAATACAATAAATAAATAAATAAATCCACGCTGTCTTGGTAAGCGCCTGCAGCATGGGCGAGGAGGAGAATCAACTCCCGAGATCCGGCCATGGAGGGACTCAGGCAGCTTATTCACCCGCCCTCTTGGAAAGCACCTGCAGCGTGGGCCTGGAGGAGAACCATTACCTGTGAGTCTACTGCCACGTGGGCTGAAAATCAAGCACCTTTCCCCCGTCTGCCCCCTCCTCCCATAGCTACTGGGGATAGATGTTTCAGCATCTCTTGGGAGGATGACCATATGCAGTATAGCAAATATGGGGGATCTCCTTCTGTCTTCTGTTGGAAGGCATTTTTGTTTTCACTGTTTGTTTTGTTATGTTTCTTTTGCTCTATTCAGTATTCTCAATTGGTTTTGTAATGTTCTATTTTTGGTTTGATTTTACTTAATTGACTGGACAAGTATTGTTAAGTTAAAGAGATATAACATAGTACTTATTACTACTACCCCAGTATCCTACTGTGAAATCCTGTACCAATTTCACTGCATTGTCTCAGTTGGCTTTGTTCTGTCTTGTGCTGTTGCATTTTTACTACTTTCAAAATAAAAATAAATAAATAGCATAACAGGAATGCACTGAGAGGTCAATAGACATGTTTTTGAAAGGGCTAGTGGGACTGAGAATTGTGGTTTCTTTGGGCTGTAGGCTAGAATGTTTTAAGTGCTTCTTAGGGGCTGGTATGGTGCCTGGAGCCTCTTTTTATATTTAGCCTAGTTTTGTGTTTAATGTCATTCTTTTTATATGTATCTATCTATCTATCTATCTATCTATCTATCTATCATCTATCTATATAATACTTTACTGATAAGTGTTTAAGACCAAATTTAAGTATGACCTGTTTATCTATCTATCTATCTATCTATCTATCTATCTATCTATCTATCTACCTATCTCTCTATCTCTCTATCTCTCTATCTCTCTATCTATGCCATAGTCAGATAAGTGTCCTCCAAGGTTACTTTTGGGGCCTCTGAGCTTCACTAATTTTTCCCTCCACCAATGGGTCATTTGCTAGAATGGGTCACAGTCTTGCTTGGCCATATGGCTTCTCTCAGAAGCACAGAGAATTTCCCTCTTTAGTGACAATGTTTTCCAGGTCTTGGGGTGTTAGAGTGTCATTCTGGAGTTGATCTCCAGTTTCTTTCTGTCCCGAGCAAAGAATTTGTCAGGATAGCCCAAATGATAGCAAGTTTACATTTATTGAAGGTAGGAAAAGAAACAAGCTCTGTAGAGTAAGTTTGAGACAAGAAAATAATAAGAAAATAAATGTGCTCTAAAGCATGATAGTAAACTACTGTGAAAGAACACAATAATGGTATATTCAATGACAGTTGTCCTTTTGTATCACCCACGCCTCAGGTCAGTGTCAGGTGTAGCCTATTCTATTGAAAACCTGCTTCAGTTCTTGTGAGAAATCCACATGCAGGGTTTGGGAAACCATTCTGTGCATGTGTCCTGGAATGTTGTAATTAACAAGTTATGCCAACTTCCCCAGCCAGCTTTGCTATGCTCTAGTCTCCTGCTTCACTTCCTTTTAGCATAATGTACACTAGTTGACTCTTGTCCTTTGGGATCCAACAAGTGCCCTGCTCAGGGGGTTGGGTGACTCACAGTAGTTTTAGATAATTTTAGAGGAGTCCAATTTTGCAGTGGGTCTTGGCTACCTTGAAAGGCAAGGACCAAAATATTGGCAGTCTTCTTTGCTTAGTTAGCTTCTGGTTGTTGAAGCCTCTGTTGTTAAATATACAACGGATCAGTTGTATCAGTCTTGAAACAGAGATCTTAATCCTTTGATGCCTAGTATTCCATTTGTGGAATGCCCATAACAATGGAGCATAATAATTTTTTTTATCTTCAAGTTCTTGTTCCTAAAATTGTTCTAGGTAACATATATGAATTTAATGCAGAAATTCAAAAATTGCAATCTTTGGCATAAATGAGTGAATCTTAACCTATTATTTTATCTGGGTATCAGGCACTTTGAAGTATAAAATATTCCTAGAGAAAGCTACTTCCTCTATTAATTAGGGTTAGCATTCTATTAATTGTTCTATTAATCTATACTGGAGATGATGGCCTGTCATCCTAACATACTGTTTAGATTGTCTTTTGGATGTCATATTTCTGTAGAATGTTAACAGATTTACAAAAAAATTTAATATGAAGAGTAAACATAACATTTTAGAATAATAATTATGATGATATTATTCTGCCAGAATCATTAGGTTCTTTTGTTACCTCTAAAATACATTTAAATTGCCATTTTAGTAAAAAAGGTAACTTATCAATAGCAGGTTACCCTTGTCCAATTATAAAACATTAAATGAGATGAATAAACTTTTACCTAAATTTTAAGTAGAATGTATTTATTTAAAGATACATTTTATGGGTTATTAATCACCAGTTGTGTCAGTTACTTTCTCATTCTGGGACAACATACCTGACACCCACAAATTAAAGAAGGAAAGTTTATTTTGGCTCACAGGTATGCCCACAATAGCCTCCTACACTGCAGAAAAGCATGGCCAGAGGCCTGGAAAAAGAGATAGGACACTATTGGGTCCCTGAAGTCCATCTGTGAACCAGGTCACTCCAAGGCCTGGTTTATCTTTCCAGGGGTCACAGTGAACATGCTGCCTACCCCAACCTAAGTTCAGGCTATGAGCACACCTCACTTCATTTTCTGTCACAATTAGTGTAGGTGTCTCTGCCAGTCAAGCAGAAACTTGTCCCAGCATGATGCAATGTTGACTAGTTGCATTGCTGTCATGTTCAGAACAGGTATCCCTGTCCCTAATGTAATAGTTATTCCAGGCATTGATCCTCTAAAACTATGCAAAATACTGTTTTTTCTGAATCTTTAAAAAAAAGTCACACTTAGCAGCTGAACTTTACTTAAAAAGTTACCCCAAAGTCCTTTGTGTTTGTTACTTTTCTCTTATTGCTGAGACAAAATACCTGACACCCACAGTTAAAGGGGAAAAGGTTTATTTAGCCTACAGTTTGTAGAAGTTTCCGTCCATGATTTGCTGGCTCCAAAGAGGGTGGTTTGTTAGAGATGCATTGCAGAGGAGGACAGTTTATGGTACCCACAAGGTAGCAAAAGCAACCAAGGGCCTTAACAGTGTCTTTCTGCCCCTTTTATCTTACCCAGGCTGCTTAGGGTGGGTAACACTCAAATCCTTAATGACAGCACACATGAGCCTAGTATTGTACCATAAGTCAATTCCAAAGTCACGTACTCTAGACCCAACCACCTCTGAAAAACCCCGCCTATGACTACATGAGGCTTTGCAGGGGACATCTAAGCACAGCCATAACAACCTTTATATCTAGGGACCTGTTCATATGTGAAGATCTTAGAGAAGATTTTTTTTCTTTAAAGTCTGGAAATGCCTCGGTCTATAGTAACTGAAAAGCACATTCTATTTCAGATAGGGAGATAAACTTAAGGGTGTAATGATTCTTAGAATACCAAAATCCAACTAGATGGAGGGAGGAAGCAAGCTGCCATTAGAGAAGCAAGCCCAGGAAGCTCAGAACAGCAGAGGGAGACAAGATAGAGACCCAAACAGGTCATGACAGACCCTCTTTGACTAGCTGTAAAGGGTTGAAATGGAGCCCTTTCCATGGTGGACTGGATGGTATGAATCACCAAGATGTGGCCCACTGGAGAAGAATGTTTGTCCTCTCCCTCGCTCCAGCAGAGCAGAACTACAGATTAAGGAGAAGGAAAGGGAAATGGTCGGGCTCCAGCCAGTTGTGCCAAATCACCAAGTCATATCTATCCTCCTGTCCCACTGTATCAACAGAAAACACAGAACACGTATTTCCCCTCTTCCTCTCCTGTGTGGTACAGGCTGGAAAGAAGGAGGGACAGGCAGGCATTTGAGCCTTTGTCCATCCAGTAGATTGGGCACAACTTTATTTTCCTCTCACTCCTTGGTCAGTACCAGTACATGGGTGGGTCGCACTGGGAGGTCACTTTCCACTCCCACACTGGTGGATGCAGAACTGTCCTCAGAGCCCTGAGAAAACTTTCTGAACTTTCCAGCTCCTATGGATGCATGTCTACCCTCCAGCTCCCTGCCTGTCCCTACTGACTAATATCAGATGAAGTTAAAGGATTTGAGTTTTCCAGAAGGTGAAGCCTGTGTGGGAGGGGACAAGGGACGAGAAGGAGATTTAGGGAGGAGAGGAAAAAAGAAAAAAAGCACAGGTCTCCTTCTTGGTTAAATCCATAGATTCCACCAAGTCCTAACTATAACATCAGGTAGCATCTGAGGGACAACTCAAGTTGGTACAGCTTAGGACATGTTCCCAGCCACCCAAAAAGAGAAGGGTGGCATCAGGTGGGCTGAGGTCATGCCCTCCAGTCCTAAGTGTGAGAGAGGTGGCGATGGGGAAGAGAGAGAGAAAAAAAGACGGAACACAGGATTAAAAGGGCAGTTCAGAAGACGTCTTTTAATTTAGATTGTCCATCCAGTAATTTGGGCCAAAAATCATATTTTGCTTGATTTTAAGGAGGCTGCTTCCTTCAGTGTTATCTCAAGGTGCCCTCCACTGTGCCGCCGAATGAGGTTTCCCGGGGCAGCTTCATGGTAAACTTTGCTTGAGTGAGGCATCTCATAAGGGGGCTGGAGGTACGTACAGGAGATTTGGGAGTTGAAAGCTGCATGACTTGTGAGTCTGTGGAAGAGGAATTCGATTTACAGACGTTTCTGTGGGAGCAGGGTGACAGTTACACAGGTGATAGAGCTTCAGCCCACCTGCAGGGGGAGGACAGGTGGTCTGTCCACAGGTGAAATTTCAAAAAATCCATTTGCACATAAAGGGAGTTGTTCCCCCTTATTGTATCTTGGGAGTTATAAACAATTTTTTTTTGAAACTGGGTCTGTGGTTTGAAGCTAAAGTTTTGTTTTTGTTTGTTTTTTTGGTACTGGTGATCAAACTCATGCCTGCCAGGCAGGCACTTGTGCTACTGAGCTAAATCCCCAGCCCTACTGTTTGTATTTTTAAAATTATAATTCTCCTTGTCTCCTATTTATACATGTATTTTTCCCATCTCAGTTCTGCAGCATGAATGATGGTTGTGCACTGGCTTCACCAAAGGAATGATTTAAATGCCCTCCCACAAAAGGAGATTCCATAAGCCTTTCCATGTAAACAGGAAGCTAAATCACCGCAGGAAGCTTGTTCTCAAATCCGCAGGATGGTCTGCCTCCTCCACTCAGATCTTACTGGTTTCATGCAGGGAAGTTCTGATGTCCTTAAGAGGATGGCGGTGGAGTTCTGCCTTTTAATTCTCTATACTTTCCACAGAAAGTCCCTTCATGATACTAGGGTTTAATGGCTTAGGAGATCATTTCTTTTTTTTCCCCTTTTCTCCTCCCTTAATCTGATCAGTGAAGCATCATGCTTAGGATATGTGGTTTCCAGGACCAGACTGGGTGTTTTTTAGTCTTCACGTTCATGCTTTTGTTTCCTTACCCGTATGATGGTAATAAAACACCCTTAATTCACAGACATTTTATAAGGGTCGTACATTAATCTCTGATTTGCATGCTATCTGTGTAATGTTTTGCAATGGCTGACTTGACCTAGTTTGAAAGTTGCAGTTCCCTTTTGTGGGCTGTTTGCTAAACCCTTCCTCCAGCTACTTCCCGTCAGGTTCAAATTCTTGTTCATACAATCTTGAGATATAATATGTGATTTTGGACTGCCAGAGACCTTCAGATAACTAACACTCCTGGAGAGTGTCCTCTTTGGGCCTGTGGCATTAGTAGTATCCAGTCTCTAGGAAACCACAAATCTAGCTGACGCCCGCCTACGTGCCATTCATGAATTCTCCCTCTAATTCCTGCTTTTTTTCATGCTGATTTCAGGTGCAACCTTTCTGCTGTTTTGCATAGCAGGTTTCTCTATTTTGAGGCTATAAAAAGCAAAAAGTTCTGCCTTTTGTGTAGACAGATACTACTGTGTTGTGACTGGTCAACCAAAAAGCATAACTAATATCAGCTAATTTTGAAGCAATCTGTATGTACTAAGTATTTAAGAAATAGTATCTTTTTTAAAAAAGAGTTTTGTATTCTCAATCTTTATACAATTTTGTGCACATAAATTTTGCAAGGCTATTTCTGAGAGTAGACCATACTTTTTTTTTAAAAAATTAAACATTGTTTTAAGAGTTTCAACTATTTAAGCTTTATGTTAAGACTAATATTAGAAAACATCTCTCAGTTTTATGTTAAGTGACTTTATTATATTCTGACACACAGTCTGAAATGGAAAACACAGTTTACACATCTAAAATAAAGTTTATTATTTTTGAATGCAGAGTCAATTCTTAAACTTTTTCATTATGGAAAACCTTAATTCTAAATTAGATTGGAATAAATCTATATGTATCCACTGTTGGTTTAAAAATTTAGCCAATAATCATAAGTGGTGCATATTCTCTTCCCTCCCAATAATAAGCACTCTTTTCTAGAAATATAATATATCATCATCATAAATAAATGATAATGCTATAATATCTGCTATCTAGGAAATTTCCCAATTTCTCCAATTACCTCATAGATTTTCAAAATTTAATTCTTTTTAGATCAGAATTCAAATAATCTGTTTATTGAATTTCATTAACATTTTACTTTGTATCATTTTACTCTATAAGTTATATTGTCTTTTTTCTCTTACTATGTATTTGTTGAAAATGCTAGTCAGTCCTATAGTTTTTAAGACTCTGACTTTTGCTGAATAGATTGCAGTTTTGTTTAGTTTACTAAACAGTGTTGTCAAGGTACACTTGGGATAGAACAAACTCTACATATTTAAAGCATACAACTTGGTGTATTCTGACAATATATATGCATACATGAATCTGTTACCACAACCAAGATAAACAGCTTATCACTCTTACATTTTCCGGTTTCCTTTGCTAATCCTTCTCTCCTGCCCTATCAGAACCTCCCATCCAGAAGCACTGCAACTGCTTTCTATCACTAATTTGCACTTTCTAGAATTTTGTATAAGTGGAATCATATATTATATATTTTTTCTTCAGTATTGGAAATCAAATCTGGAATTGTGAGCATGCTACATTTGAGCTATACTTTCAGCCTCATTATATTTTTTGTCTAGTTACTTTCATTTAAAATAATTATCTGGAGATCCACTTATATCATTCCTTTTCTATTGTTGTGCAATATTTCATTGTATGAATATATCGCAATTTGTCTATTCACTTACCTGTTTATAGACATTGGGTTATTTCTGGTTTTTGGCAATTACAAATAAGGGTTCTATGAGCATTTGTTTATGTGGACTTTGGATTTCACTTTTCTTATGAAAATACCCAGGAGAAGAATAGTTGAATTATATCATAGATATATGTTAACTTTTCTCAAACTTGAGACCTGCTTTCTTCAACCTCCTGAATAGTTGGGATTACAGACATATTACAGCTTTTTTTTAATCAGGAAAAAAGTGTCACATTTTGTTAAATGCTTTTCTTTCTTTTTTGCATCTATTGGAATATATAACTTTAAGCTATCATTCTGTTGATGTGCCAAATCACACCACTGAGGTAAATTGCTTAGTCATGGTTTATGATGCCTTTATTTATTATTTTTTATGTTAATGTAATACAAGCCTGTGGGCCTGTGGCATTAGTAATATCCAGTCCCAGGATTAATAAAGAAAAATTCTAAAAAACACTTTTCTTACTTCTCTGAAAAAATAAAGCAGAAGTTCATAACAAAATAATTAGAGAATAGCAGTGGTTAATACACTGTATATCCCTTGATTTGGGATATTTCTACCCATTATGTTTTTTAAATAGGTTTTTTTTTCTTTTCCTTGTCTACCTAAGATTCCATAAAAGGGTTAGATTTTTTTGTCTGTCATTTGATAGTATCCCTTGGAGTCCTTTAAACTTTTTCCACTTTTCAAAATTCGTATTTCTTTTTCATTCTCTAACTAGGTAATTTTTAGTGACCTACTTTTTGCTTACTGATTATTTCTTTTGCTCGCTCTAGTCTATTGTTGAAATCTTCTATTGAAATTTTCAATTCAGTTATTGTACTCTTCAGTTCCAAGATTTGTTTCATTCTTCTCAAAAAACTTAATCTCTGTTGAAATTCTCACTTTGCCTATTTTAAATTCTTTGGACATATTTGTGACGTTTATTTTAAATTCTCTATCAGGTAATTAATATATGTCTGTTTCATCAGAGTTGGCTCCTAGTAATCTACCTTATTTATTCTTTCATGTGAACTGTGTTTACTCATTTCTTTGTTTTTCTTGGCTCTTTGTGCTGGTATCTGTGCATTAGAAAAAGCACTCTGCTCTTCCAGTTTGTGGGCTGATCGCATGCAGAAGTGTCTCATCATTCACCCCAAAAGAGACTCAGGGCACTTCTCACATTTTCCATTGTGACTTCTGCATTAAAATTCCCATTTAGAGGAATTTGCTGAGTCTCCTCCCACCCAGCAGTTATGATCTCTTGTTTCCTGTGGTGTTCTGTCTGATAACCAGTTTTCTGGAGCAGCAGGCCTCCAGCTTTTTCTTCTTTTCTCAGTGTTCCCCAAGCGTTTAGGAAATGCTGATTATGATGCAGTTACAGCCTAATCAGAGGCCACCACAGAAATGTGGAAAAAATCCCTCACTCATCTGCTATCCATGAGAAACATACTTTGTGTTTTCTTCTGATGTGTATTTTCTTTGGGATAGTCAGCAATTACAGGGTTCTTTCTTTCTTTCTTTCTTACTTATCTTTTCTTTTTCTTCTTTTTCCTTTTTGAGACAGGGCTCCACTATGCAGTTCAGACTGAACTTGAACTCACTTTGTAGCCCAGGCTGGCCTTGAATTCCCTCAGCCTTCTGAGTGCTGGGGTTGCAGGCATGTGCCACCACATGTGGCTAAATAGGTATTTTTGCTATGAACCATGACACTCCCTGTGGGCCTACAGAAGCCCAGTATTTATAACTAAAAGTAGAATGAAGATTGACCTTCATTTTGTATCCTTTGTTACTGTAAATCTCTTCTCATGTTGAATAGGGGTATGGTGATCATTTAGGGAGTGTCTACGTAGGATCTAGTCAGACAGGTTCAATTTACCCTGAATTTACATGACCTTGGGCTGGACATGGCGATGTATACTTGTAATACCAGCCTTAGAGAAGCTGAGGCAAGAGGATCATTTCAGGTTTGAGGCCAGCCGGGGCTAATGAGTTCAGGGCCAACATGAACTACATAAGACACTATCTCAAAAAACCAAAAGGAACAAAATACAGGATCTCATCCCCTTTCAAGACTGAGGACACCAACATAAAACATTTACAGGGACACTCAGTTATACCCAGAAGTCTCCAACTGTTGATCTAAACCATTGATCATCTAAATTCCAGGAAAAGCTCACCTGACTGACATCAACACAGAGACAGTCCTTTCCTGAGAATTAAACCTTCCCTCAGGCATAATAATTCCAGCACTATGATACCAGGACAGAGATAATGATCAACTCCAGCTCACCAGCTAATTCTTTAGAGTAGGCCTTCCATCTTTGTGAATGGGCTAGACTAACCCCCTGCAAATCCTACCTGTCCCTTTCCAGCTACTTAAGCTGGAGGCCTTTCCTATCTTTCTTATAACCTTCCAATTAAGGTTTTTTTTTTTCTTGTTTCATTGTGCTTTCATTTTAATAGCAATTTTTATTAATTAGTTCCTCCCTTAGCAGATGCCCCTACATAGTTTTCTTATGAAAATGTGTACTTTAGCATAACGGTAGCTGCTGTGTGTCTCAGTAGCTGTGCTAGGGGAATATAAGAAGCAATCTTTTTGTTCATATACTTGATATGATGAACAGTAAGTTTCATACATTTGTGTCAAAGTATAAACAGGTGAGTTTTACCGATGTTATGCACCATGTTTCATTTTTGTGTAGCTATAAATTTTTAATGAAATGTTTCATTTTTATTTTTCTTGTAGAAGTAGCCAAATTCAGCACAATGTCATATGAAAATTTTACATTTACAACTTCAGAAGGAGGCTGAAAGAAAATCCTCAGGTGACGCTGCTACCAATGATGACTTGGATCATGTGAGCCAAAGAAGTTAGCAAGATATGACAGGTAGAGAAGTACAGAATGAAGAGTTTGATTCAGATGAGTAAGAAAACAGTAATGTAAATAAATATTTGACAAGTCAAGATGCTATAAAATGGTCATGTATAGTTGAACAATTCAACATTAGAGCTAGATGGGAAATTATTATTAGGTTCTTGTCAGAGGTGCCATCCATTGGATGGAATGCCAACACTGTGATTCAGTGTTGGAAATTGTTTGTAATGTATGATACACTTGAAGTACATGAGCAATGAAATACAAGTTAAATATTCTCTATGCATCAATAGCAATACTCAAAAAAATATTTATCATGACACCTCACTATCTGAATTAAAAGCCTTCCGAGCAGGACTTTACCATTCTAATCATCAGAATCTAGAGGATTTAGGGAGAAATGACAGATGTGGCATTGAGAGTTTTAGAACAATAATGACACTCAAGAGATTTGTTTCCTTCAAAATTACCTACGTTTTGATGACAAAAAGACCTGCCGAGAAAGAAAAAAATCCTAACAATTCGGTTGCTATTTTAGTGGTAGAGTTTTATTTGTATCTTCATTGTGGTGTATAGTAGAATTCATTTCTGCTGTTATGTTTTAGAGTTAGTAAGTAAACAGTTGATGTAGAAAATGTTCATATTTATTCTAAACACTCAATATACATTAGATCTTTTATTTTATTGACATCCCATTTTCTTAATAAGTAAACATTGTATAAGCTCCTGACAAAAGAAGACGAGAGAAATGGCAAATGTGGCCTGTCGAACTGGAAAGGACAGCTGAGCTGCCTGTCACCCGTTGTCATGTGAGCAAGCCTTGCATATGGAACACACTGTTGTCTTGTGTGAAGACCGTTTTAGTTGATAAGTGAAGCAAAGATGATTTTTCTGGTAACTCTTCGTTTCTATTTTCTTTATAGTTCACATAGGGGTTTATTTCTTTTGCTATTTTCTTTGGATCTTGTAGGCAGGTAAACAACTTATGTTGAAAATGTTGATGTTTGTTATAAACACTCATTACATATTAAAAAGTGGTATTTTATTTTATTGCTATTTTATTTTCCTGTTAATCATACACTGCTTAATGTAATAAAATTTATAAAATTAAAATTAATAATTCACCAATAGAAGTACTTCTAAAAAATAAACCTGGGCATTAAACTACTCCATAGGCACTTTTTAAAAAATGTTCTGTGATATCCCTAGGCCAAAGCAAGGACCCATGCTAGACAGAGAGATTTCCATCAACACTCTGAGCCAGAAGTCAACCCCTTAAACAATGCCCTAAGCATTGGGAACACTGGACAAATAGCCCCACATTTTCCCTCCTTAGAGAGAAGCTGGAATATGCAGGCTCTGCTTCCTTATTCTGTGCAGTGACCTAGAGGGTCACACTCATGCTGGTCACTATCTTGTGTCACATACAAAAATTAATTCAAAATAGACCATAGGCTGACAGGAGTAAAATATCTAGATGAAAACTCATCAACGTTAAGACTTTCTCCTTTTTGAAAGACATTGTTAAAAGGATGAAATGATAAACTACAAATTACAACCTGCGTTTTCCCCAAAATAAGACCTGTGTATCTGTAATGTATTTGAGCATGTGTGTGTGTGTGTGTGTGTGTGTGTGTGTGTGTGTGTGTTTACTTGTCTAAAATGCTTCTTTTGTTCCCAGCATCACCCCACTTTGGTCTTTTGCTACCAGTGTTCCGAATCAAAAAGACCAAAATCAGCCTCAGAAAAGTCAGTGTTGGGGATATTATCCAGTCCTTTTGCAAAGCAAAGGTAGGAGCTGAGGGTTTTCTCCTGATTGAGTAGAGCTAGGTTGCAGGGAGGGATTATGGCAGGAGCCTCAAATGTTCCTACCAGCTTTGATGAGCAGTTCACTGCTACTCTAGGTGGTTGTCAATCACTTTCTAAATTCTCACAGAGGGAATTAGCCTGTAGGGTTCAATCAGGATATCCATAGAGGGATGTAGGGTCAAGGATTTCTATTCTGACATCATACTGAAATCACTCAGGTATTGATACCTGCTGAGTTTTGAGAATTCCTCATATACTACACATGTAAAACTTCTACTTGATACCTGTTCTGCAATATTACCTCCGCCTTTCCTGAAAATAAACCTTGACTGGGAAAAACTCCAGCCCCTATCAGCCTGTCCTTGTGGTACCTTCCATAGTGGAATAGCCACTGAGCAAGCAACAGTGAGGCACAATCTTCTGCAGGATACAGCTCATCACGATGGTAGTGGTCAGCTAGGGTTGGTTCTGGTTAGGTCAATCTAATCAGGTCTTATTTGGAGTGAAACACAGGTTATAGTTTGCAGTTTGTCATTTCATTTTTTAACCGTGTCTTTCAAAGAGGAGAAAGTCTTACTTTTGGTGAAGTCTAAAGTTTTTATCTACCTGTTGGCCTATGTTCCATCTTGAATTAATTTTTGTAAGTGATACAAGATACTGGTGAGCACTTTTTCTTCGTTTCTCCCTCTTCCCTCATTCATGTATGCTCATTTATTTTTTTTCCAATCCTTTCAATGTGGTTATGATTTTCATTTGTAATATACTTCATCAATACCTGAGTGATTTCATTTATAGTATGATTTCATTTATAGTAATTATTATTTCCATTAAACTCTCCACCAAAATCCTAGTTATAGGTTTGTACATAGATATATATCAAGTAGTTGAAACATTAGCCTGGCTCTAAAAGGTGGAACTTTACACATTATATTCTGAGATGTATCACTTTTTACCTCTTTGACTCTACTCCAGTTACCATATACTGTCCATCTCACTGCTGTCCACTCCCTTGTAAGTAATCAGTGGGGTTTATCTTTCCCATTTCCATTTCTTGCTTTCTCTTTTTTAAGAGTCATAAAAAAGATTTATTTAGAAAAGTAAAACTACATACTCAAAAACAAGTGTCTCAAACAATGAGACATTATTTTCTGGAGCTGGGAATATTTATAATTTTGGAGGGATAGAAACCTTTGGAATTTGTGAATCTATAGGAAGTTTGTCTTGGTTTACAGGAGAATTGGATGGTCCACCCACAGGCAGAAAGATGCTAGTTTCCTGTTTCTTTTTTAAGAACAAAATATATTATCCTTAACTATAGCCACCATGCTAATAAACCTTTTGAATTTACTCCTCCAAACTGTAAATGCATACCCTTTTAATATAGGACCTCCAAATGACACAAGCGAAATAGTATGCCTCCTAACCTACTAGGTGTCCAGTACACCAAATTTGTGTTTCCTAAAATTGAAAAATGAATTGTAAAGAACAGTGGAGGTGAAGAGTAGGGGAACTTCAACGGAAGAGAGAACTCTGGAGGGAGCCTGAGTAGGTTGCCTACAAGTTCACTTCTCGCAGGTTTTACAGAGCAAAATCACAAGGTGGTAAAAAATCACTAGGTCAATACAACATGAAACAAAACTATAATCAACCAATAAGATCACAAGTATAACTGCTTAGGTAATGTTGATTCAAAGGAGAAGCAAGTCACATGGCAAGGGTACACGGAAAGAGCAAGGACCTTTTTCGGAAGAGATGAATCAGGAGGTCCTGGTCACCCATTTGGGTGTCTGACACCTAACTAGAATATTGATTATAGTATATTGTTTATCCCTCAGGAGGGTATGTACATCTAGCCATTCCGTCTTTATCTTGAGGCCTGGCCTTCTGTAGGAAACAATTTGGGTGATTCTCCATGAATACAGAACAATTGCTTTGGCATTAGTTAAATCGAATCTTGTTTCCACGCACCTTTGTGTACGGAACTGGCTATGGTATTTCCTTCTCCCATCAACTGGCTATAAGCAATGTAAATAAGATTAGTCGAGGTACTACTATGTAATCTTCAAGGCCAACCTGGCAGTTTCCTGTTTCCTTGCATAGTGCTCTCTGTAAAAGGAGTGTAGTGGATGGCAGAACCACCTAGCTCCAGGAATGCCAACTGGGTATGAGTCTCAAAGTAAGAGGTTATGACTCCCCAGACCACAAAAGTTTACATATCAGAAACTGAAGCAACAGCCTCCTAAATCCATTCAGATGCTACCCTAATTGAGTTATGCAGACTGATCCTTCTGCATATCATTCTCCCTGCATATTGTAAAGATGCTTTTCTCCCCACCTGGCTAGCCAGCTCATGTTACTCACATAGTTCCCGCCATCCTCCCTGTCACTCACCCTTGAGCCACTCCTTCCTTCACAAGAAAATAAATTCTGGGAGAAGCCTTGGATCAAGGCCTTTGTCCGTAAATCCTCACTTGGACTGGACTTAGGACTCCTTGGCTGCCCATAACTCTGAATATGTCTTAGTGTCTTTACTCTTGCTGTGGATTGCATTGGAGGTGCTGGAATTCCAATAATATTTCCATGGGATTACAAGTATAATTTTCTGGATTATGAGGTAGACTGGAAAAGGATTACAATACTTGGATTACAATATTATAATGAATTACTATTAGGATTATAATATTGGGACTTCAATAGCCTTTGATTAATGCACCTCCAAACACAGTTGTAATGTGTTCTTATCTTCTGCACTGACTCCTGCAAGGGCCTAACCCTGTCTGACTGCCTATAACATTTTTACCTGATTTGACTGTCTATAACAGTTTAATCACATTCACAAAATAACTTTTCACAAATGGTCTGATGTATGTACTTTATTTGTCCTGTCGTAACTGGCACTGCAAAGTAGAACTTTGAAAATTAGATTTTATTTTCTTTTAGAGACAAGAAACTTCTCCAAGCTTCCTCAGGCCTTAGGGCATAAACAGCTCTCTCATGTCTCCCCCGCCTAGATGAGTGGCCCGAATATGCAGTTGCTGGTCCCAGGAGAGTGAAGCTCAATTCCATTGTTTTAAGCAAGGAAGAAGAGGTCTGGGTTAGGAAGGGATAAAACAAGCCTCTGTGGCCTCCTTGTATTTTCCCCACATTGTTCCTTGCTATAAAAGACCCTTATAGACCCTATAAGATACCTGTTCACAGTGAGATCGAAATTTGAAGTTTATAAGCCCTTCCATCTCCTTGGAGGTAGCTTAGTATTAAACCTTTCCCTTTCCCATCAAAACAAATGGTCTTTTTTGGTTTAGTCAACTGACATATGAACTTAAGTGATCAGTAACACTGTCTTACAGAAGGCCATCACAAGACCTTTTTTTCTCATAAAAAACAGTTACAGAAACTCATTAGGGCCATTATTTTTGTAGCATTTTGTGTATTGTCATAGTTTACCACTCTCTAATATATGAACATTTAGGTGATTTTTGGTGTTTTGTAATTACAAATAATGCTACAATGTGCATATGTATTTTTGTATTGTTAGAAATCCATCTTTAATGTAAATTACCAGAAGTGAGATTTCTGGGTCAAACTAAGTACGTATACGATAGAATTTTCAGCGCGGAAGGGAACCATTTGATAGGATTTTGGCATGGCTGAAAAGATAAGAAGTATGAAATAAAAGAGACCTTTATTTTAAGAATGTGGGGAGAGACCCCATGACCCTCTGAGGTCTGGTATTCTCTCCCCCAGACACATAGTGTGGGGACATACACGTAGCTTAGGTTTGGGGTGGTGCCTAAGGGGCGTTACTGATGCACAGGTAGCCCATTGGTATTCATTTGGTGCCACAGGTAAATTGCCTAGGGGCAGGAAGATGACCTCAAGATAGAGCCCCTTGGTTCCATCTCCAAGGCTTTACCGGCTACAGTGTCCCATCTGTGGCAAAAACCTTTCAGTATATAATTTTGTTATACCAATGTGGTTGCAAAATTCCTCTCCAAAGCTATTGTACCAGGGGGTGTGTCCACTAGTAAATGCGAAAATGTTCACCTTCTCCATGCCTTGTTAATGGGATGTGTGCCAATCTGACACATGAAAATTGGAATTTCAGTGTTACTTTAATTTTTATTTCTCTCTGGGTGAGTTTGAACATATTTTCACATATTTAAAAGCATTTTAAAATTAATTATATCTTTTCCCCCATCTTTCGATTATGTGTTTGGTCATTTGTCCCTGAAATCTAAGAGTTGTTTGTACATTAGAGATACTAACTCTGTGTCTGTGACACATGTTGAAAATTTTTCTTTTTTATAAGTTTGCAGCTGTCTTTTGGCTTCCTTTGTGGGAACTGCTTTTGCCAACAAAATTGTGCATCTGTACATAATTGCACTTATAAATCTTTAATTTTATTGCCTCTAAATTTTGTAATCAAGTTACTCCTCCCTCCAAGTCCTTGCTCTGTGGACAGGGAAGAATGAAGCCTACAAATAGTGGGGCGTGAACCAGCTGTGGTTTATTAGAGAGAACAAAGCAAAGCTCTCACTAGCCAAGGAGAGTTCCTAGGGAGGACACCACAGAGGTGCCTCAATCTAGAGATACATCAGCAGCTTTTGGCAGGTGTGTAAAAGTGGAGATATGCAGTCATCCCTGTTGCAAGGTTTCTGTTGTCAGGAAAGCAGATTTTATTAGTCCTCTGTCCTTTGTACTCAAATTAGACTTTTGTCCCCGTGCTCCAGTTTTCCAAGGCTTAGTCCATTTTACTCAGGCCTCTGCCCTTTGTCCTTGAGCTCTAATTTCCTGAGGTTTATTCTAGTTTACTCTGGCTTTTATCCTTATCTGCCTATCATCTCTCTATCTCCTGAGAATTTTTGCTGCCAAGAAAAACTGTGCATTTATACATAACTGTATTTGTAACTCTCTAATGTTATTAACTAAATTTTGATAATTTCAAAGATTTTCTCTATATCAAGACCAAAAAGGGACTCTACTCATGCTTTATTCTAATACTTACATGACTTCCTTCTTTGACTTTTAGATTTCTGACGCAGTTTATTTTTATGCGTAACATGAGTTAGGCTTAGAATTTATTTTTCCCTAATACCTGAGCAGGTGATTAGCTCCTGTGTTCTATGTCCCAGCACATTTATTTATTTAGATACCAGGATCGAACTCACAACCTTGTGTTTGCCAGGTAGGCGCTTGCCAGTGAGCTGTATCCCTGACCCCCAGTATATTTATTATAAAAGTCCATCATTGCCCAAAATGATTGGAGATGCCATCTTTAGCATACATGGATTTCTATAAGTACTTGAGTCTGCTTTTCATCTATTCTAGTCCACTTGTCTGTCTACCACATGTTTAATTTTACAGGCTTTATAACATTTTAATTTGGCAAAGCTAATCGTCTTTATTTTTACTTGTTTGTTGTGGTGTTTTCCTGGACTTGCATATTTATTTTCTAATTGAACTTTAGTGAACTCTTGATGAACTCCGAAGAACTTTGGTTTGTATTTTACTGAGATAATGTTAATTGGATGCTAATAGAGGGAGGTTAATATCTTTATGGTACGGGGTCACCTTACCCGAGAATACACTGCTTAAAAACACTTTTATTATAGAAAAAGCAAAGATTATTATAATGTTAACTCATGAAACACACATTTAACATGTCTAGTATTATGCTGTAACTGGAAATTGGTGGTGAGCAATATAACGTTAGATTTTTATATAACATAGATAAGTAAAAGTACATTTGTGTGTCTTCATTAAAGTTTAAATACACCATCAGAGTGACTAGGTCTTTTGGTCTGTTTTGGATGTTAATTTGATGAAGGTTTGCTAAGCTTCTATTTAATGCTTACACGTTCCTGAACTACCTTTTTGGCGCTGACAAAGCTTGTTTTGAAAAGGACAGAGTTGGCCTCTTTGATTTTCTCGAGCTCCAGCAGAACCACTAGCATCACAGGGACCAAGGGCACTGTAAAAGTATCATGATTACCAATTTAACCAAGCCAACAAAATGCCCTGGGTGAAGTGAGCTATCTGCCTTGCCTGCGTCTCCACTCCACTAGCTGAACTTCGATGGAGAAATAGCAGAAAACTCTGGTGCCACACACTCTTAGGCTCAGCCTCAAATACACCCTCAATCTCTCTAGCCAAGCTATTACGTTTCTCTGATCAGCTTTTAGTCTCTTTTCCTCAAAGACTACTTGAGACTCTTCACTCTCTTCAAACTTCCCTTATCATTGCTCTGGCTCTGATCAGATGTTCCCTCCTCTTACTACTGAGAGAAAGCAGGGCTCAGTGTGGGAATCCCTTCGCGTCCCCCAGTTAACTGTATGCAAGCACCCAAATTTCCACTGTGATCTTCCTGTTCTAGTCTGCTGTAGTGAGGGTCATATTTTTATTCTTTTCGTCTAAGACCAAGTCCTCTACTTGCTATTGGACCTTCTTATTTTTTTCTCCCTTTTTCTCTTATTTCAAGCCTTTGCTATGAAGAATCTATTCATTTTTGGCTGTCTTTGGTTTCTTTCTCTACCCTTTCATTTTGCAAAACTTGTAAACCTCCTAGACCTTAGCATTCAAAGCAAAACATCTTTTTTTTTTTCTACTTAGAGCTATCTTTTTTCTCTCTCCTTTACAGCCTAATTTCTCAAGACTTTGACTTTTTTAAAGACATAGAGACAAGTCCTGCGGATACAAGTGGGTAGACACTGAGAAGAAGGAGAGCTTGCACAAAATATGGGGAGACCTGCAGACCCCTAGTTGAACCTGGCTTTGTGGCCAGGTTTAATCCCAGGGCCAAATGACCACAGCAGATGCCTAAAATATGATTGCTTATGTTTTGGTGAACTGTGCAGTACAAATAGCACAGCTTTAGTGTAAATCTGAAATTGATTTATTTGCAGATTTGAAATAATAATATTAACCTTAAAGCACGGTTTTGAAACTAAAAAGTCAAATGTAAATAAAGCCATGTGTGGTGGCAGGTGTTGAATGCTACCTATCATTATTTTTGTGATTGTAATTATGCTGTCAAGTGGGCAGGCCTACTCCACCAAACATGAAAACCTGTGTATTCAAAAGGCAAATAAATATGAAGTAATACAATTATCTTTCATCTCTGTTTGACTAGTGTTTCAACCATGGTGTTTATTCATTCATTTCTTCATTCATTTATAAAGAAACTTTTGTATGCCCTCTGGGAGGCTGAGTCAGGAGGACACAAGGTCAAGCCCAGTATGATCACTAAATCACTTAAGTCACTTAGTGACTTAGTTAAAGCCTGTCTCAAAATTAAAACAAAAAAAATTTAAGGGGATGGGGACACAACTCAGTGAGAAAGCCCTGAGTGTAATCCTCAACAGTACAAAATAAAAAAAAACACACACACATGACTATGTATGAGAAACTTTGCTGTGCGTTAGGGATACAAGAAGAAAACAGGCTTTGCTGTCAGTGACCTCACAGTCTCAGGATAGTCCAGGCAGAAACAGCTCATTAGAATGCAGTGCAGTTAAGTTCTGTGATTGACAGCAGAGGATACCCGGGGAGTTCAAAACAGGAAGCACACAGCTTGGTGAGAGACCCATCAAAGAAGTCTTTATTGTTGGGATGAAAATGGAGCTGATTCTTAAAAAGAATAGATGTTAGCAGCAGCAGAAAGGCACATATATGAAAGCTTTGAAGTTCCTCTTCTTACATAGTTTAATTCAAAGGCACTGACTTTTTACGCTTTGTTTAGTTCAAAAAATTATAGCCTTGAAAAGTGACTGTATTTGAAACTCCTTGACCTATTTGAATGATATGTAAGGGACGAGGTATTATATGATAATATGATAATACACGGTATTATATGATATAATACAAAGGTGCGGCAAAGCTTTCTTCAGTGGGGGTGGAACATAGCAGCAGTTGCTATAGGCGGAGTGACACATACTCTGGGGACTGGCAGCATAGGCAGAGGGCTGCTACCAATGAGGAAGCTGTCTAGGTGGTGTCACCGTGGCCCAGGATTTTGATCCTCAGCTCTGATGATGCAGGAAGTTGACTGTCAGCTAATAAGTATTACTAAGCTGTTAGGGACTTGTTTGGTTTAAAAATAAGGACATAACCATGTAAAAAGCTTCCATGTATGCCCTTGTAAAATTCATGTGAACTGAAATTCTCATGTTGTCATGACTGATATACGGTAGTTGGTGCTATTGGCTGAATAGTGCCTGAAGATCTGAAATTAGAACCAAGGAATTAACAGGTGTGAGTAACTCTCTGGCTCAAAGAGAAACTGGGCAACTCTTGTGAGTATCTGAAATCTCTATGTGATTGGAGAGGTTTCAAAATTCTTATTGTCATACTTACTGAAACGTGAGATTTGAAATCAAGGGTAGGTGTTAGGCTGAGAGGCATCTTATGAGAAAACTTTTTTGGAACAGACATCACGTTAATCATCTGGGGAAAGAAATTAATGTAACCGTCAAGACAGACCGAGCAGGTAGACAGCTCTGAAACTTTGCAAATCAAATTGTATCAATATATATGGAAAATATTGTGCATATTATTAATTTTTATAAAATTATTGCATGTATATACATAAGGAAATGTACGGAAGCATATATAAAATATAGGTAGTGGTTTTTTTCCTAAGGAGCATAAATTCCTTATTTACTTTATTTTTGCAGCGCAGGAGTTTGAACTCAGAGCCTTGTGCATGCTAAGCAAGTGCTCTACCACTAAGCCATGCCCAGCCCTCCTTTTAAATTTTCTTTTTATCTGTGATGTCAGAATTTGTATAATAAAGATGTGCCACTTATGTAGCAATAAAGATGTGCTATTTATGTAATAAAGAAATATAAAGGTAGAGAATATTAACATAACAGGAAAAAAAGGATGTTTTCTACATTCACTAGAATAACTTGATAATAAAGTTTACATGAGTTTGGCATAAGCAAGTTCAGACTGTGGAACATAGCTGACAGGGGACTGTTTAAAGCATTATAGGAAGCCCTGCGGTGCTGTATAAAAAAGAACTTATTTGTAGTTGAGACTAAAAATAAGAGGCTATTTTTTATATTGTTCATGCAAGGTTTCCATCTTTTTGCAGTGCTCCTCAATTTTTAAACACTATGTCTTCTTTAGATGTGTTCAGCATTCCTTTTGTTATGTTTATCATTTTTTCTTTTACCTGGGAGATTATTTCTGATCTGAGTCACTTACAGCTTCATAGAGTTGGTTCTTTATTTCAGTTGCTATCATCAGAAGTTTTAGGGGTATGGCTTACACTCTCTTCTATGTCCATGTCTTCTAGGTTTGTTTGGGATGGGCTGGAGGATTGAGATTGCATTTTGTTCTTTTGCCTTGTCATTTTCCTGTATTCCCGGGTCCCTAGTGGCACTCAGTGGCTCCCCAGATGGAGGAGTGTGTGCACTGGGTGGACCTTCAGCCCTTCACAGGTGGGTCATTGAAGCTCCTTGGCTGCTTGAGGTCACTGGGCAGGGCCTTACCATGTTCTGAGTGGAGTACTAAGTCTGAATGGTATGTGGAGTATGTTGGGCAGGCCTCCAGCTCATGCCATGTGGCATGCTAAAGCTCCCTGGCTTCTTGGAATCTCTGGGTGGGGCCCTACCAGGTTCTGAGCAAAAACCCGCAGCTGCATAGCTAGGTAGAGTTTGTCATAGCGGGCTTCAGTTCACACCTAATGGCTCCCAGCTACCTGGAGGTCACTGGGCAGAGCCCAGCCAGGAGCCCAAGAGGCTATTGTTTAATAAAAGAGTTTTAAATGCCCCTTCTGCATTAAATGCCACAGCCTGTACTAGAACTATTTATCTCACATAAAGAATTCACACTGGAAACTTTTAGGAAACTTGAATATGTTCTAAACTGGTGAGAGTGAACCTTTTAGAGATTTTGATGACAACAAACAGCTGGCTGCAGCCCATGGGCTATGGGTTTGCGATCACTGTCCTTGGATATCCATAAATACAGTCTCTTCAACTTACATAGGATCACCCACATGTGGAACACAGTGTAATTAAATCAGCATCAATCAAAAAGTAACTAAATCTTCCCTCAAACGTGTTAAAGTAAAATAGCCACATGTTGAAATAACTCACAGATGATAACTAGTTAAAACTCAGTGATCTGAAGATATTACTTCTCACAACTGGTGAAGTGGAGCAAATCACTGTTCTTGTTTTTTCTCTGGGGGTCATTGTAGGGTCTTTCAAGTGTGACAGGCACTTTATAAAGGCCATACTTATGCATGAAATGGGGCCCAATATTTATGACTTTGTTAAATTAAAAAATGAATTTGCAACAACTGATAGTTATTGATATTAGTTTCAGATTTTGGTCAGAAATTATATTTGGCTGATTTTTTTTTTTAATCGGTACCGGGGATTGAGCTCACGACTGCCTGCTTGCAAGGCAGGTGCTTATGCCGCGGAGCTAAAATCCCCAGCCCCAGAAATTGTATGATAATTGTGCAATTTATAGTTTTATTAGTGGTCAGAGTGGGAGAAGTGAATCACCTTCAAGGATTTTCTTCTAAGGAATTTAAAAGTTGACAGAGTTTAAGTGTTTTTGGTCCTTACAAACTTGTGCTGCATTTTAATCACTAAGGTAACAGTACTGGGAGGGGTCCACCCTCACGAATGGGTTGATTCTACTGTAAAGGGGTTTGTCTGCACTATGAGGGGGTTTCTTCTACTCTCTGTCAGGTGAGGAGCAGCTTTCTCCACTCCAGAGGGTGTAGCACTCAGGGCACCATCTGGGTTGCAGAGACTCTGTTTTCAGGCCAAAAAGTCTGCCTTGATCTTGGTTTACTCAGTCTCTAGAGCTGTGTAAAATAAATGTTTATAAATTATTCAACCTCTTTTAAGCATGGTGGCACATGCCTGTAATCCCAGCATTCAGGAGGCTGAGGCAGGAGGATTGCTGTGAGTTTGAGGCATAGTGAACGTAAGATCAGCATAAATTATGTAGCAAGACCTCGTCTTGGAAAAAAAAAAAAAAGAACAACTCCAAAAACATCACTCGGCCTTAGGTAATGGGGTAAGACATACCTATGTAAAACCATTCTTCCCTTTATGTCAGGGCAAAATCTTAGAGTTTTATTTGATTTTTCCCACTTCCTTATACACACTTATAATCGATTACTAAATTCTGTCTCTGTGCTATTTAGATTTTCAGGTCCTCACTGCTGCCATAGTTGGTACCTTTCTCCTCATGCCTCCACACCCGCAGTCTCCTAGTCGATACCTAAAATGAGAAGAGGTTTTTCACCTCTGATTATCTTATTTGATCGTTTATGCTTTCATCAGATTTACTTTCTTTTTTTTTTTTTTTTTAATTTTTTTTTTGTCTTTTTCATTTTTATCGGTATCCGGGATCGAACTCACGACTGCCTGCTTGCAAGGCGGGTACTTATGCCGCTGAGCTAAATCCCCAGCCCCAGATTTACTTTCTGAAACACAGGCTCCAACGTGCAATTCTCCTTCTTTACGACATTTTACGACTTTACAAGGCCAAGTTCGGGAACCAGGAATCAAGGCCTTCCACAATTCCACTGCAGGTTTCCTTATGTTCTAATGCCATTCTCCACCTCTATTCACTGCTCCTCAGCTTCAGACCTGCTCCTTCTGGGTCCTCCTCCTCTCTGTGAACGGTAGCACCTCTCACCCAGTTGCTGGAGCTAAGCACTTAGTGCTGGCCTTAACATCTTTCATCTCCAAGTCCAACGAGTGATTCCTACCAGTAAGTTCACCTGGAGGTCAGAGGAGGCAGACATCAGTACCGATTTGGAGAGGTTCATGGAAGAAGTAGAGTCTGCTAAGTACAAAAGAGAGGTCACTCATGTTCAGTTAGGAGAGAAGAAGGAAGGAAGGCACAGGAACACACACAAACTAGCTCAGACCAAAAGGGCATATGCTGGAGGACCCACCTTGGTCCCCAGCTTGCCCGGTATGCCCCAGTTCATCACCAGACTGTGCACGCACCAGCTCCTCGCTAATGCTTTATGATAGCAGTAGGTTCCAAACAACGTCCCCATGAGATTTAGACATGGACGCAGGTAAATATTCAACTGCAGATTAGAACCTCTGCAGGTTTGATGGCCTGGGCACTGTGGCCTTCTCATTGTGCACTCTTGTGGGCCCTGGTGAGCTGAAGATGACATCTTACCAGTTATAAAGCTGTTATAATAGGGTTCAGACTTCAGTAAGTATTGGCTTAGAGATGGCATTACTCTGCTTCCTCAGTTACTCTCCGTGCCTCTCCTCTTATTCAAGTCTGTTGAGAGAAAATACTTTCACATTATATTGCTGCTGCCTTCCCAAGATGACTGTAGTTCTGACATTTCTTTGCTAGAGTAGAAAAAGTAGCAGTAACAGCAGCAGCAGCAGCAGCAGCAACAAAACTTCAAACAAACAAGTAAGTTAGTTTACAACTGAAGAGGTTTTGCTACAGGAAGATACCAGTGTTGCTCACGGACCTCAAGGGCAGGAAGCAGAGGTAATGAGAAGCTGGTATACGTAGGCACTAAAGAGGAACCCTGATTTTCAGGGTAGTGTAGTCTTTTCTTCTTGCTTTGTTCAGGTATTTGTTTTATGCTTCTTGGGTTCTGTTGGTTGATTTCTTTCCCTTCCTTTCCATTTGCATATGGAAAAAGTTCACTTCCAGCTTTAGGTGTACATGACTTACATCTTCACCACTCGACTCTTTCTAATTAACCTGGAACTCAATGCCTCTTTTCCTAGAACATAGAACTGCTAGACTAGATGGCTTGCCTTATTCCAACCAGTTGTAGCAAAGGGGACAAGTTTAAAGCCATACTAAGGGCTCTCTTGATCCTTTTGGCAGTTAAGTGACATAAAACTTGGGGGAAAGTTCTGAGAATTAGAGAACATGAGGCAGATAATAAAAATTGATACTCTTTTAAATCACTTTCTGATTTATCTCCTTGAAAGCAATAATACAATTTTTCGGACTCCTTTGCAGCTAGGATTCTGTACATTAAGGAGCCCCAAATTATAGGAGCAAGAACCCTAGTATCAACTTCACATTCTAGGGATATTGTCTCATGAGAATCTAATGTAATAAAAATAAAAATAAAGTACACAATAAATGTAATATGCTAGCATCATCCTGAAACCATTCTCCATCCTCTTGTTCATGGATAAACTCTTTTTCCACAAAATTGGTTCCTGGTGTCAAAAGATTGGGCACTGACACTGTATATGATCTATCTTCTGCCAGGCAAATTTTCTTGGCAACTTTGGAGCTTTGTGAAGTGACCATTTTGGGGGGTGTGGGGGTTTTGGCATGCATATGGCCAAGGCATCTGGTTTTTCCAGGGCAATCGTGGTACAGTTTCTTGCATACCACCCTTACTGGCATAGGTGCTTAGCAGTGGTGTTTTGCGGGAACTGTTTATTGTCATAACTAGATATCGTTTCTGGATTGTGCTGGCTTTGTGAGATGGAACATTTGGAAACTTTTACAGAAGTTTGTCATTGTTTCAACATCATTGGGCGTGGTTTTATGGTTTACAAAAGTATTATATAGAGATAAATTTGAAATAAAGGAAGAGGAAGAGGAGGAGAAAAAGAAGAAGGAAAGAAAACTCCTCATCACGAGTGGGGAGGGTGACTCTGTCCTATTACTCTGCTCTTGTTCCAGACCCAGGTAGTCTAGTGTCTTTGTAGAAGCTACAGAATACTCTTGTGCAACTCCCACTCTTACAGAACATCTGTGCTTTTATGTGCTGCAAAACACAATTTGGGCACAAAACACGCAGAACTGAAAGTGAAACTTTTTTTTTTGTAACAATGTGAATTGTAAGCCTTACCTCTGTCCAAATACTAGAACGCATATGAGGCAGGATGTGTCATTAATTTCTTTGCCATGAACTCTATCTGCCCTGGGTTAAAACATCAAATGATCTGATATTGGAATAATCTACATGGTGCCAAACTGCAATTATTTAAATTATTTAACTGGGGCTGCAATGTACAGTGTTTGTTTATATATAAGCATGTGCAGAGTCTACTTTGGCACAGAAAAGAGATAATGGCTTATTTTTTTAGCAAACCAAAGATAATGTATTGAGAGAATCTAGAGGTTGTGACATGCCAAATAGTAACGAACACAACTACGACCAACTCGTGGCTTCTAAATATCGTTCTTCAAAAGAACCAGGACTTCTTAGAAAAATGATTTTTGATGGAGTTTTCTACAATTTGTCATTTTCATTGCTACAAAGTACTGCAAGAAATAATAGGACAAAACTGCTTTTTTTCAGTTTAAAATGTGATTCACGGTTCAAATCAGACCTGGTGTTTTTTAAGAGTATACAACCAAATGTATACAAACTGATTCTAATACTGCATGTCTTCCTCTTGCATGTATTTTTTGCTTCTGCAGAGGATTTATTCTGTAAGCCTTTCAGATAGAGTTCATGGGTGATTAACTTCCTGAGGAGCTCTTCTTCCATGAGAGAAGAGAATTCTTAGTTTATAAGCATAGAACTTCAGAATTACGAAGTTATTGATCAGTTCTGTTTCTATAGGCAGTTTTGTTAGTGAAACATCTAACATCAATCTAATTCTTATTCCTTTCACCATATGTCTCTATGTGTGGTCTGTTTTATTTTTAAATTCATCTTTAGGTGATGTACTTTTTTTTTTTTTCTTTTTGTCTTTTTCATTTTTATCGGTACCGGGGATCGAACTCATGACCGCCTGCTTGCAAGGCAGGTGCTTATGCCGCTGAGCTAAACCCCTAGCCCTGGTGATGTACTTTTTAAAATTCAAAACATTTCCCTCCATTATTTGTCTATTCCTTCTTTTTATAATCTATGCTTTTTCCTCCTAGAATTCCAGTTATTAAACACTTGATCTGCTTTATATACCTGAGAACTTTTACACACACACGCGCATACACACATACACAGAGTGATCTGTCACATTACGAAAAGGCTACATCGCAGAAATATCAGATGCTTCGAGGCAGACATTGATTACAGGTAGAAAAGAGCAGTGTAGGAATTGAATAATTGGCTTGGTCTCATTCTCAGGTGACTCCCATTATGTGTAATGCTTCTTCCACGCTGCTAAGTAGACAAGCAATTGTGACCTTCCAGTTCCAACCTCCAGAGCAATGATGCCAACTTTGCCATGCTTGGTGGGGGGAGGGGAATCGGTCAGTTTTTCAGCAAACATAAAATGGTGTTTGGTGAATTCCAGACAAATGGGCAGGAGAGGAGAAAACGTCCCCAAGTTCAGAAAACTTTTAACTTTTATTTTTAACTTACAGCATATATTCTACAAAATGTATGAGCTAAGTACACTTTCATAGACACAAAGTATTTAACATACAGTTGGGACAATTTAAAACATCCTCTAATGTTCACAGAATGAAAGGAGCAGTCAGTAAAACAAAAACGAATGAAATAAGAACAAAATTGCAAGTTCTAGATAGTATCTTCCTCCTCCTCTTTTCCAGGTGGAAGCTTCTTGAAATGATGGTTGGGGTAAGATTCCAGAAAAGAGTTATTTCACTGAAAAAACACATGTGATTCACAGAAGGAAGTCTGTGTTCAAGACAAGGTAGCCGAGGTTATTTTTCTGTGTCACTGAGGTCACGGGACGCTTGAGGTTACTACCTCAGTGCAGGGATTTAATGTGCAGAAGTCCTCCCATCTCTGGTAGGTCTAAAAATAAGTGCTGTCCTGGTCTGTTGTATTCAGCTGTAAGTATTCCAGCGTGCCTTTCTTATAGCTGGCAACCCGTGCTGGTTTACGGCTTTTTATGCCGGTAGCCTGTCTTTTCTGCAAGGAGTTGGTAATCATGTCTGAAAATTCCGCTTGCAAACGCTGTTGATTTTCCCTGGAAAGGAGGTGGGGGAAGAAAAATGGAATTTTTCAGCAATTCACACAGAATAGCTTTTAGCTCCAGAATCATCAGTTCAGTTCCCCAGGTACTCATTTGATGTATAATCTGTGTGAGGAAGTCCAAGGAACACAAAATGATCTTTCCTTTGACAGGCTCAAAGAACTGTGATCCCTGCAATGTGTGGTTGTAGACTAAGCAGGATATATCGCAGGCAGGATTTTAGACTTAAAGTACAACAGCTTAGTGATACAGTCTGGAGGATCTCCATCTACGCCATGGAAGAAGCAAAGAGAAGCCAGAGGATGCCTGGCCCCTGCCACACAACTCTGCACACTCACTGTTCTCACACATACATAGGAGTGAAAATATTTTGGGGCAAGAGCTCAGGATGGTGGAGAGTTTCAAGAGCCTCAACTGTCGCAGGGCATTCCTGGAAAGAGCCAGGTTTCCTTGCTCTAGGAAAGACCTAGATTCTCTTGCCATGTCTAACAGCTTGTCACCTCTCAGGTTTGATATCTAGCCCTCTACAAGATAGGGTTTCTCTGCTTTGGCAAAAACCACGGCAAGAGGCACAAGTCTGATTACCACATCTACCAACATGGAATTGGAGTTACGCGGAGAGAAGTGAAACCTGTTAATGAGACCTGAAGCTTCATCTTCCTCATCTTAGGGACAACACAGATTCCATGATAAGATCCAGAGCCATGGCCTTAAGGCAAGAGGGAGGTTCTGTTTTCATCAGGTGGCTCAACAGAAAAATATGGACTGCAGTGAAAATGCAGAGTTGCCTCCAGCATGCATCGTGTGAGCCCTACACTGCCTTCTGCTCCTCTGAGGAGGCCTGGAGACAACACTGATTTGGCTGTACTTCATGGTGGGAGCACTTAGTTCTTACAGCAAACACATGGCTGGTGCATTCTGGGAAAATGAGCAGAAGAGGTGGCTCGACTTATAACTTTTATCCTTGCCTAAAATATAGTGCATTTTCTGCAAAAAAAAAATTGAGTTTAGCATATTTATGGAGGTGAGGTATTTAAAGTATGACTGGACAACTGAAAAAGTTCTCGGACGTGTACAGAAAGGAAAAGAACCAGTAAACAAAACAAAATAAATGAAATTAAAATAACATCTTATTTTTGGTTCAAGATGGTATTTTCCTTCTTCCGTGTTCCAGGAGAAAGTTCCCTGGAATAGCTGCTGGCGAAAGACTCCAGAGTAAAAGGTGGGCACATTACTGGGAATACACTTGTGATCTATGGAGAAAGTCTCAATTCTAGATCAAGCAGCCAAAGCTCTGGAATTTTTCTGTGTCACTGAGGTCTCAGGGTACTGCAGCCTTTCAAGACACTCACTTGTAGCAGTAGGTAAAAGGAGGGTTCTAAACCTCTCAGGTGTGTAGTGCCTTGTCTCATATTCAACATGCCATCGCCACTTACGAGGCTCTTGGCAGAGTACACGGCGGAGGGTCCCGTAGCTTATCCACTAGCCCGCCAACTCCACTCTCCCTCCGGCCCCATCCAGATGCTTACACAGTCGGTGGGGTGGGCAGGTTGTACTCTTGGTCCTTCATTCCGGTCAGCCAGTAGGTGGTCTCTGTCCCTTTCCCCTGGAGACAAAAGACGTGGGTCACATGTATGATGTCCCTCTACCCAGCTGTTTCTACAGCAGCGTGTAACCAGAGATATTTCACCTCCACATTTCTCGTCAGTTCCCATATTTAAGCACAGCACGTATGCTTTTATGACTTGCATTATCGCTAGAAAAACTTTTTTAAAAATAAGCCTTTTGTTTACTGGGTAGGCTTTTATAAAAGTAGAGATTTCCTTTTCCCCAAAAGATGTTTCAAAATATAACCACAGCAATGTTTTAAGAAGTCTAACTTTAAAAGGAAGGATACTCATCTGTAATTCTGTAACTCCAAAAAGTCTTTACAGGGGCTGGAGATTTAGCTCAGCGGCATAAGCACCTGCCTTGCAAGCAGGCAGTCGTGAGTTCAATCCCCGGTACCGATAAAAAGGAAAAAGACAAAAAAAAAAGTCTTTACAGTTTCCATGGCCTACATTTTCTTTTAGCCCCCTTTGAAACAGAGTTTTGTCACAAAACTTTTGCCACAGTTGTGGTGCCTTAAGTGTATAGATTATAATATATAATGTAATATAAGGAATGTATTGTAATAAGCATTCCTTAAATAACCATAGTTTTAAGGCAGGAGATGACAGTATGAGAGATATCCTGGCCTCAGGCTCACAACACGTAGAATATCTTCTGGCTCCTGGAGATCCCAAAGGCATCCTGCTATCACTTTATTTCCTTAACATCTTGACATGAGCTTGAAAAATATGGTTCTACCCTCACTATATTTCCTTAATATTCTGAGGTGAATCAAACATACGCTTCCATCCTTATCAAACATCCTTGATCTCTGGCATGAGCCTGAGGGTCATGAGGTCTAATTTCATAGTGAGAGTAACCCCATGGTCATTATGATATCTTTTGAAGGCTTTCCTTTCCTTTGGGCTTTGGTAGCCATGCTGGTTCTATCTAGCCCTGTGCAAATTCACAAACTCCCCAATGTGAGGTAGAGATGCTTGATTAATTGGACACAATCCAGTTAGTTACCACCTGTTATGGTTTGTGTCTAGATATCACCCCAAAGCCTCATGAAGACATGGTGGGGCAGGATTTTTAGAAGTGACTGAATCTAAATTTGTGATTTATTTGTGGTCCAATGCTAGGGTTACGGGTGTGAGGGCTACGCTTTCCCAGGGGGTGGGTAGTCTGCATACAATGTAAGGGACAGAAAGAGGCTTGCTCTTCCTCTCCTTTGTTGCTTTTGCTGTCTTCTGCTGCCATGAACTGCTGCCCCTCTGGCATGTCCCACCTTGCCTTAGAGCTAGCCAGTGATGGACTGAACCTCTACAAACTGTGAGCTAAATAAACCTTCTCTCCCCTAACTTTGGCTGTTGGATATTTTGTCTTAGGAACAAGACAAGTAACTAAACACCACTCCTGGCCACTACCCCAAATATGAGAATAAAAATAAAAAGAAGCAAACCCTGAAACTCATCTCAGTTGCTCTGCTGACCTTGTTTTAAGGTTGCACCTTTACTACTGATAATTGCCACCTCTGAGCTCTGCCTGCTTGGAACTCTGCCTACTATACTTGAATCTCAAACCTAAAGTATTCAGGGCCACTCTGAGCCAAACTTGCTCTTGATTTTTCTGACAGACCCAATCCATTCTGTGGACTGTACTTTTGTAGCAGAAAATGCTGACCCACCCCACTCAAGATACTTTAGTTGCCCAGATACTGGTTCCTGTTCCAGTTCCGGTTGCTTCTGTCTCCTAGAAATGGCTGATTACTGTGATGCATATTGTCAGAACCAATCAAGGACAGCCAAGTACTCTGCCTCTGTACTTTCTGCTTGCTTATTTCGTAAAAGCCCTAGCCCACTGGAGATCAGGGCTTGATATTTTGGGAATGATTACATCAATGTAAAAAAAATGTCTCCAGATCTTGGGTGTCATCTCAGTGTTTCTGCTTGCTGTAGCACTTTGCTTTAATAAATCTCTGGCTTTTGTTTGTGTGTTCTGCTCAATGCTTTGCTCAATACAAAGGTCTTGGATATTGGGTGAGATCGAGATCAACTGTCTAATAACAGTCTGCCTCATTTTGAGGCTATGAAATGAACATAAAGGTACTGGAAGCTCTGTTTTTGCTAAAGTTTATATTGGAAAAGGAGATTTAAAAAATAGTGGTTTCCTGGCTGTGTTTGGCTTGCAATAGTCTAGAACGTAATTCTGTTTAGGGGGAAATTCTCTTGTGTAGAAAATATATTTCAGGAAGGCTTGAAAAGTGTAATGCTGGGACACTTACAGAAAAAGAAGCTTTCCCAACTTGCAACCAGAGTATAAAGGTCAGAGCATTATGGCTATTGGAAACAGAGAATCTTATATAGCTGGCTTCAGATCAACTGTGAAAAGACTATGATAGCTTTCTAAGATAGCCAACTGGAGGTGATTGGCAGCTTTAAAATGCTGTTGTGTTATATTTATATATGTATGTATTCATTTATTTATTTTTATTTAGGCATGGTCTTGTCATGTAGAGTAGGCTGGCCTTGAACTTATGGCAATCGTTCTGCCTCAGCCGCCGAGTTACTGGGATCACAGGCATGCACCACCATGTTCAGCTAGACAACTCTTTTTAATTACAAGAAATAGCACAGGGAACCTAAAACAGTGATTCTCATCTTTGATCTGATTACAAGCACTTAGAATACTTGCTAAAAATCGAGATTCCTAATCTGCATTCACATGGAGTCTCAGAAGAGCAGACACCTGCATTTTAACAAGCACACGATAAGGCCAAGTCACAAGTATGCCACCTATTTTGTACTTTGTACTTTGTAATTCACTAGACCAGAACTTCAGATTAATAAAAGCAATGGGCAGGAGAAGTTTCAGACAGCAGCATCTTGCAAGGAGAGGAGAGAAGTAAGGAAACTGTGGTTTTGACTTGAATAAGTCTTGAACCAGACTGAGATCTGGGTTTGGAAGGAACTGGAGACAAACGTGCAATCTCTGGGGAGGAAATGGTGGCAGCATTTTACAGTATAGTGCTCATAGTGAAAACATCTAAAGGGGTTTTTCTTTTTGCAGTAAAAGAAAGTTCCGGGTTCACATGCTTTGGTGGAGGTTTTTCCTACTAGAGTGGTGGGAAAAATGAAAAAAAAACTCTTCCACTTCGTGCTTCTCAAGTTTCCTGGTCAAGTCTCCCAGGAGAGGCGCAGGTGTGTCTTAGAGCTTTCTCTGTGCATTGCTTCTGTGAATTGCTTACCTTCAGATACGTTTCTCCTCTCATCTCGTACAGGAACTGGCACTGAACTCGCTTCAGGATGGCTATTGTGGAGCTGCTCATGTGGATCCTCAAGGCTGCAGATGCCAAACAGAGAAATGAAAACCTCATCTCTTGAGAGCTACAATATGCTATATTTGTTTCCCCTTGAGTCAATTCATCAGCAACATCTGAAGCAAGTACCCTAATCAAGTACCCTAATCAAGTATGGTTTTTTTTAGTGATGGACCTTTTAAACCTAACATCTGCAAGACCAGAAGTATTAGCTGGTCTGGCCTGTTATGGGAAGGAAGAGGTTCTAGTTCTGGCACTGTTTTTCAGGGTCTAGAGTGATGACTCGCCTCAGATTTTGTTCACTGATTCTTATTTCTGTTTTCAGAGGTAGCCTCTGGGCTTCAATATTGGATTGGGCTTGTAGTGTCAAGTCTGGGAGCTGGAACTGGCTCCAGGTTCCCACATAAAGTTCTTGTAAATAGCTCACATGTCAGGGCTAAGTCCCTGTAAATAGCTGGAACTTCACTCCAGGATCTTGATTTTTCTCAAGTTTTCCTCTTCTAGAATGCTGTAATCCTTCTAAAATATAAGTGGTGAGGGCATTCTCTTTCGTGGGTCTGTGCTGTCCTTTACCTTTCTCACCACGAAGCCCAAAAGCCATATAACAAATAATAACAGTAGTAACTGGGAGCAATGGCCACCCCAAAGTTTACATCTGCTTCGTGCCAGAAAATGGCTCAGTGCTCAACTTAGCACCCCGTTTCCTTCTAGGAACCCTCCCAGCAAAGTTGTTATCTCCTTTCTAATCTATACCTTCATCTTTTTGAGGTTTAAAAGATCAGGAAACTTTCCCCTCAATTTATGCAGACAGTGTGATTTTTAAAGCCTGTCTGACGCCAATCTTACCCTTTTCTTTGCACCATGATTTCCAGTACATACTAACATTAGATTGTGAGCTGAATACCAAAATATCATTCTGCCTCCTGTGTTTTTGTCCAATCTCACCTCCTCTTCCAATATTTTTCCCCAATTATATATTTCTATAACTATCAGTATCATCAATGCTTATCAAACATCTACCATAGGCAGCACACTATACCTCTACCTCACTAGACAAATGCATTCTATGCTTTTGTATATGTTCACTACCTAGAATTTTTTCTTTAATAAAATGAATTCCTAAGAAAAAGAAATGAAAGGGAAATAGTCACTGGGGCCAGGGCATATTGTCTATGTGTAGCCCACTAGAATTTTTTTTAAACTTACACATGCTAAATTTGAAGACTATTCCTGGTAAAGCATGCCTGAATTCACTGCAGATCAAACAAAAATATAGGTTTTACAACTGAACAAAAAAGGAAGAATAAAAATAGTTACCAGTAAATAACAACCACAAAAGCAAAGGAGTGAGGGCTAGATTGACGCAGGCTTATCCTCAGCTCATCTGAGGGATCTTCTACATCTCACGGGTATTACACCTCTCCTTAACTGCGCATTTAATTCTGTGGTTGGCCTCTGCTGAAAGACAGAACCATGGTCTCTAAGAACAATAATGATTCTTACGGAGGCCCGTGGATTCCATCCTAGAGGCCGTGTTGACAGTATCTCCAAACAGACAATAACGGGGCATCTTGATTCCCACAACTCCAGCAGCACAGGGACCTGCAATAAAGGGCGGAAAGCTAGGTACATAAACCTCGTCTCACGGTCACTATGATGTAAACTTCAAGTCATGGAGAAACGCTGGAGCACATGAAATGTGAGCCATGACATTTGCTTTAAATGGACGCAACCGATCAGAGAAGCATCATTCCTCAAAGTCTGCCTTCATAAAGCATTTTGCCCCAGTAAAGAAAAGCTACACTGGCATTGAACAAGAATCACCCAGATAACTAAAATGGACTATGCTGAATTGAAGGCTCTCAGGAAGGTTCAAAGTGATTTCACTGCTTGCTTATTATGTATGACAAATCATGTAACCCTGACTCTGGACTGCTGGAGTGCTCCACAGATTTGAAGATTCAATGGCCCAAGTTTGATTCACCTTTATTTTAAGGTGGTATTTGTGAGGTTTGTGTATGATGATGATGGGAGACCCACGAGATACGGACTTGCAATAATCTTCGTTAAGCACTTCGTGGGCCAGGTAAGTGATGCTGGTTGGAAGAAGCTTGTGGCGCATTCTAACAAGCACAACCAACGCTGAAACAAGATGATGCACTCTTGCATATTAGCCAGGAAGGAAGGGTGGCTCATTTGGGCACGTGAGTGGGATGACTGAATTCAAGGAGTTAAAGATTTCAGAAGTTGAAGGTTAGTTCACAAACTGCAAAACTGGACTTCCGGGAAGTGGTAATTATTAATTTTCTAGTTGGCTTCATTGTCTTTGATGTGCATGACTTACTTTATAGATTCATTTTACCACTACTTTGTTTATTAACATTAAAAATTAAAATATTAGGTCTTCCCCTGAGTTCTGAACTCTTCACTGTCAGGATACAAAACAGAAGCAGACAAACAAATGAACCCAAGGAAACCTAGAGAAACAAAGACACTGTACAGGCGGCCTCTTGCTCAGAGCTCTGAGCTCCCTCACCACGGCAGGTGTGTTAGCAGTGATGGGTCTGTGTATCAGTGACTCCTTCAGAATCAGAGTGGACAGGGTGGGAAGTGATGGTGCATAAAAATCCCCGCAGACACTATTTTTTGTACTCAGCCATCAATACCTTGAAATTGCATTTTTAAACAAGCCCTCCTCTCCAGTACATGTACCTCATAGCTACTTGCATGCCCGCCTGGTGTGCCCTGGCTCAGCTCCGACACTGAGCAGGTCACAGGGAAAGGAGACCATGCAGAGCCCCGGGGCTCCAAGTTCCCTGTCTTGGTTCAGTCAGTACTGCTGCTAACCCTTTCTCCAGGCCTGACAACTTGGGATAAATCAGAAAAAAGATAATGTGTTGCTCACTGGCAGATGCCAGGAAGTTACATGGTTATGGAAACACCTATGACATTTGGCAAGGGACATGACTGGGGAAGGCCACAATTAGGTTCCTGGCTTTCAAAGATATAAGCAGTAGTTTTTAACTTCTATTTACTATCACTTTGAGAACTTCATCAATTCATTACTCAATCAACAAACAGTTACTGTCAGGCTCTGGGCTGGAAACTATAGACATAGGCTGACTTTAGAAAATGTAATTGTCTAGTCTTCGCCACAAACCTGGAGGATCTTTTGGGTTTTCTGTACTTAGGGGTCTTAGAGCAATAAATTATAGAGAAAACTGACTCCTGACTTTTTTTTTTTTTTGCATGTTTTCTTTTTGGTACTGGGGATTGAACTCAGGGCCTTTACACAGAGTGACATCCGCAGCCTTCCTCCGTCCTTTTTCAGTTTTAATTTTGAGAGAGGCTCTCACTAAGTCTCTTAAGTTAGCAGGCTGGGCTTGAACTTACAAACTTCCTGGTTCAGTCTCCTAGAGTGCTGGGGTTACATGTGTTTTCCACTATGCCTGATTGAGAGATGTGATTTAACACAAGAAAAAACTGCCTAGCAATTATGATATTTTAATGGAGAGTTTTCAGGGGTCCTGGGGTTATTTTAGAAGTAAATTATTGTTACTTATCCTAGAATCTATAAAAAAATTGGCTTATGAAGAATCAGTGAAGATGTCTTTTGAATTCCTTTCCAACTACGGTTTCTACGACACCTGTGACTCATCAATCTCTAGGTTCAATGCTGTTAAACTAAATTCGGTGCGGCAGCCTCCTACCTTGAAACTCTATGTTAATGAACTGCAACCCAGCTTGGTACCGAAGCCAGCTGAAAGTCCAATTTAGGACAATACTACTGTAACAAATGGATGAATCTCAGGCAATCACAGAAGTTAAACTTCAGTCAGTTGCAAGCTACCAACTGCTAGTACCACACCCACATATGGCTAACAAGCACAGCAACCTATCTAGTGCCTTTTTTACTTCATTTTTGTTTTCCTTCTATAGACGCTGCCTGCCTACACTACCAACAGGAGCCCTCTGAGCCTCCTCTGGTTCTTAGCGCCATGGTTTGTGAGTTATTCCTTGCTCGGTTAAATTCTGTAAGTTTAATTTGTATAAAGTGATTCTTTAACTGTCTTTAAGTGTCTTTGGGGTGACCTCTTCTATACCACTGTAGGGCAGCAAGTATAAGTATTATAGCAATTTGCCTGGTTATTTTTCCCATGGGTAATCTAGCCCACTGTTCTATAATATTTTAATGAAAATTACACAAATGTTGGGAGAGAGAGGGAAGGACTTGGGGGACATGGTGGAATAGCAGCATGATGACTGTAATGGGGAGCAGTGGGCTTCTTGTTTTCATGTGTGGTTGGTGTTCATCCATCCAGAAGTGGAAAGCACAGTCAAAGGTGTGTTCCTAGTGTGCCTTAGGAACCATGTCTAACTGTGTCAGGATACGTAACGGTGCCCTGCATCAGGTGCACAGAATTAAAGAGTAAACCTCATGGGAAAGTCAACAACCTTGGAAGTCCCTCTATCTTTTCTGACTTAGTGGATGCAAGAGGCACACATGGTTCCATTTGATAAGATTCATCTCTCCATACCCGAGTGAACTCCAATGCGAATCCACACTGGGAGACCAGGAAGATGCTCCAATTCAAAGGTGCCTATGAAGCTGAGGATATCCAAAGCCATCTTGGAAATGTCTATCGCATGTCGATTGCCATTTCTCGTAGGCAAACCACTAGCTACCACGTAGGCGTCACCAATGGTTTCCACCTGTAGAAATACTTTCTCATCAGTATCTTTGATCCTTCAGAAGGCACAGAAACTGCACAGAAGCACTTAATAAATATCACATATCAAACACAAAAGATCTTTCGGAAACTTAGAATGAACATAGTTTATACATTTTTCTGGGGCCAGTTCAAGCTTAGTTCTATGCTGGTTTCTTCAGAGTTTTTAGTCTAGCTAACTGGATGATAAAATAGCTATAAAGCATTTCAAAATAATATAAATTACACACATGATGATAATTATATAAATGTGTAATCTGGCTACTTTTATATAATTTTAGGAAGACTCACAATTACTAGGAAGGTAATTTTTAGTTAGCTTTATTATTTTCTATATTTGACAAAAAAACCCCATAGGTTCATCTAAGACAAAAGATAGATTCTATTTATTATGATGCTAGTGCATTCACTGCTGCTTTAGGAATTAGCCTAAATACTGTCCATGTTGAGAAGCGATTGGAGAGTATGACTCTTTCTCAAAATTTAGTGCCCGATTCACTACTACTGAAATTTCTCCTTTGTGCTGGTTCTTAAAGTTAAGTGGTTATCATGACATTTGACTCATCAAGTTCTTCTACTTCTCTTTCCATTTTAGGTAAAAGTCAATTATGATTCATTAAGTGTTAAATTAGGACAAGAGGAATAGGAGAAACCAGCAACCTGGTTGCTCTGATGACCTTGGACTGGACAGCTGTTTGAGTTTGGAGGCCTGGTGACACAATTACCTTGTAGACATCATGGTGATCAACAATCTGGTCAAAACTCTTATAGAGGTCATTAAGCATGTCCACCACTTCCATGGGGGTGCTGTATTTGCAGATTGTAGTGAACCCTACAATGTCACTGAAGTAAACTGTCACTTCCTCATATAATTCTGGCTCTACGATGCCTTTTTCCTTCAGAGACTGTACCACTGGCCTAAATGAGAAAGGAAGAGAAAAAGAATGACTTCAATTTCAGTCAGTTACTCTTGTTTAACATAAACGTTTCAGAGAGTAATAACTTTCCACCAGATATTCAAGAATTTTTACTTTGAGGTAAGTTGCCTAGACTGGCCAGAACTTGCAATTGTCCTGCCTCAACCACACAAGTGACTGGAATTCCAGGTGTGTACCACCATACCTGACATGAATTCAATAATTCAAAATTTCCAGTGAATGCTAGTGAGTCTCTATGAAATAAATATGGATATAAAATGCTATACATTCATATGCATATAATACATGTATGATGAATTATATGTTGGATGAATACAAGCAGGTCCAACATTAACTTAGTATTTGATTATTAACTCTAATGCACATACATAACTGTAACACATAACTGTAATACATAGACATGCTTGCCCATTTTTGACCTTGCTACTGATAATCAAATTCTTTTTTAAAACATTTTATTTAAAGGAAGACTAAACAAAATAGAAAAAGGGTAGAAATAATACATACTTTCAAAGAAAAAATAAACAGTAAGAAATCACTAGCTGATGATTACATATTGTCCTCATATAAATAGTTGTTCAAGATACAAAAGTGAAACATACAAAGTGGGGATTCAAACAGCGAGACTGCAAACAGTTCTGTTCAACTATCCAACAAAATCTTAGAAATATGGCTATCAATCCTATACACTTAAGCATACATATCTTCATTTATGTTGTGGTTAAACAAACCATAGCAGGCTAAAATCACTTTGAACAAAGAAAATAGTATTGCTGGATTTCACATCATGACACTATGGGATCAGCACTGGGTACGTAGTGTCTCTTTTTCTTCAAAGTATTTGTTAATTTCATCATGCATTATAAGATCAATTCTCATAAACTGTTTATAGGTTCTACACATGCATGAGTCATAATATGTATTTCTATCCTTTCTATATTAGAGGGAGAAACAAAACAAAGCAAGATAAAACAAAACATATTCCTATAGACACATGAAATGAAAAAGAGATCCAAAACCACTGTACAAGAAGTTCTACAATGGTTACTGTGTTGTCTCTTGTTATCTTCAATAGAATTATCTATATCATCAGACATAGTATAACTAAATATAGCAGTACATAACAATATTAATAAAAACAAAACTTTGTACATAGTGCAAAACTTCAAAAACAGGTAATAATCAAACCAGAATGGGTATCCTAGTGAATCTTGTCATCTTCAGTGTAGTTGCCTATACTTTCAGACTTGATACTATCAATCATAACAGTTTTGAATAAAATCTGTTGATAACAAACAGCAATCAAACAAACCAGATTTAACTAAGATCAGTCATGATAAAACAGTATAAGTTATACAGGGCTCCAGATTAAGTTAATGGAAATTAAAGATGATTACTGTACTATATCCTGTTATTTTTTTAAAATTTTATTTAAAAAGAAAAAGAGAAAAAACAAAACAAAACAAAACAAAACAAAGCGGTGTAAGGGTATAAGTAATACAGAACTACAAAAAAAAAAAAAAACCAGTAAGAAATCACCAGTTAATAGATTACAAATTATCATCTTAGAGATAGTTGCTCAAGTCACAGTATCAAAGCATACAAAGCGGACATTCAAACAGTGAGACTGCAAACAGTTGTGTTCAATGATCCAACCAAAAACATTAATATGGTCAGCTATTTAACACCCCTAAACACACTTGCTGTTGTACCCTTTAGAGCTCTTTTTCTCCCTGTCTTTTTTCAACAAAATTTACACATTTTGGGTTTTATTACTCCTTAGTTCTTATTACTTTTTTTTTTGAAAGAGAATTAAGTCAAATAGTCAAAACCAAGGATAGACATAGTACATGATGTAAAAACAGAGTACAAGGTTATCAACAATGGTTACCATAATGCCTCTTGCTTCCTTAAAAAGAATTGTCTATCTCATTAGGTATTATAAAGTTGAACAAAACAGTAGAGAACAAGACCAATAAAACTTAAACATTGTAAACATTACATATATCCTGTTATTTTTGGTAGAGCTATCTGTGCCCTCAAAACAGTACAAGTTATACAAGGCTCCAGATTAAGTTAATAGGAAATTAAAGATGATTACTGTACTATATTCTGTTATTTTAGGGGTAGCTATCTGTGCCCTCAGCTCTAGTGCAAGTAGACAAACTGGGACAGAATAAAATCTATCTAAGCAGAGTGGTGCGAGTAATGTGGGTTTTAAATCCTGATGCACTATTAACAATATCCTCTGCCATCTTTTTAAAGACTATTCCTCCCCTTTCACTCCCCCAGGGTGCACTGTGCATTTTTGGGTCTCACCAACACCCTCAGTTTTTAGGCTGGGGGGACAAACTGCTATTTACCTTAGTGGTTCTGAACCTTCTCCCTCCTGGACTTCATCTCTAGTTGCATTCCTTTACCTATTAAAGCCTGTCTTTCCAACCTACCTACAAATACTGGTCGAGTTGTCCTATTACTCTCTGGTTCTTTATCACATAGAGCATTGTTTTCTCATATTTGATTTTCAGTCCATAAACCCTTTTTCAGGTTAATTATATTTCCTATAAAGAGCATCTCAGTGGACCCTACCTCCTGATCTACTCTGCCTGTGTTTCTCGCTCTCTCTTTTTTAATGTGTGAAGGCCATCTATAACAGGGATTATTGCCTAACTTCCCTACCTCATTTCTGTTATGCTCTTTTTCTGCCATTAGTTGTCTGCTTTTCTTCTTCATTCCACTTTCTGCTCCATTCATTGAGGCCTCTCTGCCACTGTTCCTGGAATCCTGGTACTTTTCTCTCTCTCTAGAATGTCCTTCAGTATTCTCTGTAGAGTTGGATTGGTGGTCGCAAATTCCCCCAGTTCCTCTTTGTCTTGGAAGCATCTTGTTTCTCCATTAATTTCTAGAGACAGTTTTTTAGGGTACATCAATCTGGGCTGGAGGTTGTTTTCATCTTGGAATACTTTACTTCCAGCTGTTCTTGATTTGATGGTCTGGGTCAAGAAGTCTGCCATGATTTTGATGGGTTTTCCTTTATAGGTGATCTGTTTCTTTTCTCTCAAGGCTTTTAATATTCTGTTCTTATATTGAATTTCTGGGATCTTGATTATTATATGCCTGGGTGTAGCTCTGTTTTGGTTGTAGGTGGCTGGAGTTCTGTATGCCTCGAACATCTGAATATCATTTCCTTTTCCTATGCTGGGACGTTTTCCTTAATTATTTCTGTGAATAGCCTTTGTAGTTCCTTTATTTGTACCCCTGTTTCTTCATTCACATTCTTTATTCTTAAGTTATAGATCCTCTTGTCATCTTCTAGCCTTTGTATTGTTACTGCCTGTTCCTTGTTATTTTTAAGACATTTTTCCTTTTATGATCACACATTGCAAACCTGTCTTCCAGTTTGGACAATCTATCTTTAGTTTCTTTCAAGCAGTTTTCCAGCTTTCAATGGAGTTTTTAATTTCCTGGTAATCTCTTTGAACCTGCTTCATGTGTTCTATGTTTTCTTTATATTTTTCAGCAAATGTTTCTCTCCTTTTTTTGTGCTCCTCCATTCTTCCATCTGTGTCTTCTTGAGAGGTGCTTAGCATTTCTTTTATTAATTATTTATGTCTTGCTTTATTTGGTTAAATTTTTCACTTTTGAACTCATCTATAAGGTCCCGAAGGTATCTCTTTATGTCCACTGATGCTGTGTCTGATATTGCATGTTTGCTGTCCTCAATCTGTTTTGTATTTACCTCTCCTGGATCCATGTTCTCAGGGTTGGGGGCTGGGGACTTTTTCTTGTCACTGCCTCTTCTCATATTTTTTGTTTCTTCCATACAGGTGTATAGAGGAGGTCCCAGTCCCTTTCCTTGTTGCTTATGGTTCTTCTGAAGCATGCTGGCTAGGTAATCCTGTCCACTCCAGTGTGTTATTGAGGTGCAAACAGGGGTGGTATATGCTGGCTCCTTCCCTCCAGGTCAGTCAACCTGCTGAGGCCTTCACTGCATTAGTGTGCACCACACATAGGGAATTGGGTTTGGGACAGCTTATTGGGTCTCAGCCAAGGGCATGACCCAGGCCAAGCATACCCCACCAATCTTGTCTGGGAAGGGAACCACTGAATGAAGTCACTGCTGTTCCTTGTTCCTGCCAGTCCTGCCTGATTCCAAAATGTTGGAAAACGTTGTCCCATTGGTGCCCCTTTCCTGTGGAAGTGATTGAATCCTGGCACTCGCTGCAGGCTGATGCAGGTCCCTTGCTGGCTCTGTTCTCCTTTGGGCTCACCAACCTCTGACTTCAGTGTGACTGCACTTCAGTAGGACTGTGATTCCAGTGAGTTGAAGTGGTGGGAATTCTGATGCGTGAAAGCAAAGAATCTTAGCTGTCCCAATAGTAGCCCTGGGACTGCATGTTTGACTAGTTCTTTTCGCTTTAGTTTCTTCCTGGGTTGAGAGGATCCATCTCCTTCTGTTTGGGACTCCCCATGCTGTGTTATTTTGCCATCTAAGTTGTCTGTCCTAGGGAGCCTCTGTATTCTGCTCTTATCTATCTGCCATCTTTTCTAATAATCAAATTCTTAAACTATAGCTCTGTACTCAGGAGAATGTGTCATTAATTTAAGAATTGGACTCACCAGAGCTTTCAGATATGGCTTTCTCATCAAAGTTGATAGTTTTAATTTCTGGAATATCTACCTGATATTGTTTGATATCACCCTGAAGGAGCAATGCATCTAAAGTCACTGTGGTGTGTTCTAAACTGGAATATATCTGATACATATTGAACTGGATTCAGCTCCTTCCACCATGTGGAAAAGTCAAAGTCTGCACTTTTACGTGCAGACACCAAAGAGAAGCAGTTTAGAGTGGCTTTGCTGAGGAGCTACGAGGAGCAGTACCAGCACGTCAGGAGGAGGCTAAGAGTGAATCCTTTAGGGATGAGTTCCCACTTCCCTGGGGACCCAGCTGCCTTCCCACTGAGAAAAAGGTGTGGTGCCAACACGCTTCACCTGCCCTTAGGACCACATGGGAATGGGTCAACTATGGAATCACTAGAATCAGAAACTAGAAAAGCAAAGCAAGGTTTAGCAAGGATGTGCATTTAAAATCCAATAACTGGTGAAGAATATTCAAAAGGAAATAGTTCTAAATAGACAAAAACTAAAACAAATCCCAACAGCAATCCTAGGAAGATATGCTGAAGGGTTTTCAGCACATCTGAGTGGCCTTAAGCCACGAATCCTGGCTGTGGAATTGTGGGAAGCCTTACCTTGGCAGCAACATAAAGTTAAGTCTGTCAGCTCTGTCTCTCTCTGCCTTGTACAGCTGTGTCCTCTCCTCCACCAGATGTTCCAGGTTTCGGGAATAGAGCTGTAGACGTCGGATCAAAGTATCCATGTATGATTCATTCTTTTGGTCATGAAACAGGCTGTAGAAGGTTATAGATAAAGAACTCATACACATTATGAAGAAAAATGAGCACTCAGTGGAATAGAGGACACAGATGACCTGGCATTATGTCCTCAGAGCAGGGAATTGAACAAAGAAATTAAAAAATCCTTAAGTATAAAAAAATTCAACCTTAGGAGAAAGCAAGGAAAAAGAAATGAAATTTAAAAACAAAGAAAAACAAACATTAGAATGATGATAATTGGTGTAGAAGGAGGAACTATACCCAGTAGAAGCTTCCCAGACAGTGTTTTGGTAAAATTGTGTCACATATTTTAAAAATGCTTATCACCTATCTGCTCATCAACTCAACTTCTAAGAATTACCCAAAAGAAGGTAGGTGTGGTGACACACACTTATAATCTTAGCAGTCAGGAATCTGAGACAGGAGGATCACCATGAGTTCAAGGCCAGCCCGAACTATATAGCAAGACTATATCTCAACAACAACAACAACAAAATCCAAAAGAAGCAACTAGGAAAGTGTTTAAAGTGATCTACAAAGAAAGCCACAACATTGCTTATAAGAACAGACATTTGAAAATAACCTAAATGTATAATAAAAACACTTTAAATATTATGTAGAATGAATCTTATAGATTATAAAATATGAAGTTGAATAGTTAAACACACAAAAAGATGCTGTTATATTAAATGAAAAAGTTGATAGAATATCAAAAGTTATAATCCCAAAATTTAATTAATTTATTTATTCACTTTTGTGGTACTTGGGGCCCGGGAATGTGAGGCACACACTGTATTATGAACTACATCTCCAGCCCTTTTCAAATTTTTATTTTGAAATAGCCTTTCACTAAGTTTCTGAGACTGGCCTCAGATCTGTGATCCTCCTACCTCTGCTTCCCAAGTAGCAGGATTTAAAGATGTGTACCACTACAACCAACTTAACTTTTATTTTCTTGAAAACTGGCAATCATGTAGTTGAATACAGGTATTTTTTACTTTCTTGGTTGCTTATTCATATTTTCTAAAATTTTAATAATACACAATTTGCAATTTTAAAAACTTTGCAAAAATAGTCTAGAAGTGTAAATGGAAACATAAGTAAAAGACAAAGAAAAGCAACTCCGGGCCTCATACTATCTCTTCCAAACAGAGAGCCAGAGTCCTAAGGCAAAAAATCCAGTTTTGGATTATTTGTTTAGACCAAGAGGACACAGAGGAGACAGATTCTGGCTTCATGCGACTTTATAACGTCTGATAAGCCTGAGCACTGTGAGGAGATACAGTGAGTTCTTACAGAGTGTGCAAGCACACCACATAATGTTATTAACCTATGAAGGTGCAAGAGGAGGTGCTGAATAAATCAGGCCCCCTTCAGTATGACAGTAACAATTACAATTACGTTAACAATTGTTACCACTGCTCTCAGGAGGAGACGGTTTACATCAAAACCTCCAGGGTGAGGGGGGGGTGTTTATTAAAAATCCAATACCTTTCTGAGTCCTACCCAAGAGCTATATGAGTGAACATTGCTAAGCTTAAGAAACAGAATTTATTTGAGAAGCTCCCAGGGGATTGGTACTTGACCCCCACTAGGTAGCCAGCTGGGTAGAGTAGGTAAGTGTAAGGGGTGAAGGTGGATTGTTTTACTGCATGGTGCACTGATTCAATTAAGAATCATCCCAGCCTGGACTGGGTATGTTAATCACTTGGGTAGCTATTAAAGCTCCTGCTGCACCTCCGCTCTAGTCCAGGTACATCAGACTTTTTAGGTTGAAACCTAAGCTTCTACATTTTGCAAGTTCCTCATGTGATTTACCCTGCCACTAGGTTTGAGAATCACCTCGTTTCAGGCTGGAGATTCATGAGTTTACATTTCACCTGCATTGCACAATCTTATCTGACCTTACTACCAGGTCTTTGAAGGAGTAAAAAGAAGAGAGAATTAAATCCTTTATACTTATTCTATTTGCATAACTGATAGTTTTATTTGCACAACTTAGTTCTATTAACCAATGACCATTCTCTTATTAATTTTCCGCTACCTCATCTCCAGCCCCAGGCTTTTAGCCTCTTTGAGCGGCTGAGCCTTTTGCCCTAATGAGAACTACGAATGTAAAAGCTGGAAGGAAATATGGAAACCATCTTGTTCAATCCAATTTCACTAATGAGAAAATTGACACCCTGCAAGCATGAGTGCTTTGCCCCACATCCCAGAGCAAACTATTACCAGATTCTAGGGTGGAAATTGAGTTTCCTAACTACTAATTTAGTGTTCTTTCTCATCTGCAGTGTATTAACTGAAAACACGGGGCATCTAGAATTCAATCTTTCTGGATAATTGTGTGCTTTTTTTTCCTTTCACCCTGAATTATACTCTTCTTCATGACTCAAATCTTAAGCATATAGGGTTAAAGCTGGTGATTTTAAGATCCTAAGAATTATTCTAAAATAATTCTTAAGGACCCATGTTGGAAGTCTAAATCCTAATTACCCACAGAAGCATTGGAAAACTATATTTTTAACAGAAAAATTTAGGATTGGCCAGAATTCATGTTTTAACTAGAAAAGTTTTGACCTTGAGTATTTAACTTTCCAAGTGCTTATAGCCCCAAGAAAATTTTGATGTGACAGGCATTGGTTATAGCCTAGGACTTTGCTTTAGAAAAGATATCTTCATTCTTTGCTGCCACTGTCAACTATCATTAAAAAATTCAAAATTCATGAAAAAAAGTAAAAATATCAGCAGTACCCAAATATCTTGGCCAATGTGTTCTCAATTTTCTTGAAATCTGGTCTTTTTTCTGGATCTTCTTCCCAACAGTTTTTTACAAGTAGATACACCTGGAAGAAGGAAGGGCCAATTAGTTCAGGGATGGTAACTCAGCCACAATAAACTCAGATCCTACTCTCCATTGGGGGAGGGGTTAATGAGGCAGGGAATCTTCTAGAAATATGTCCAACTCTGGACAATGAGGTTAAGTCTCCAGTCAATCCTTTGGGTGATACTGATGAAAAATGTGCAACCAGTGTGGATGAGGTGGGATTGATGGGAAATATTAATGTGCTTTTCAGGAGGGTACAAGGTTTATGTTGCAGAGGTCAGAAAATAATAGGGCATGGTAATGAGTGTAAGTGTCAGGAACAGCTCAATTATCAGGAGTTCTCTGTCACAGCCAGGAGAATTGCCTGCAGGGGGGCAGTATATGTGAAATTTATTACATCCAGGTCTCTCCCCCAAGAGATTCTGATTTAATTATCTTGTGAAATGGCCTTAGTAAGGTTTCCTGTTTTAGCCAATCAAGATACAGTACAGCCAGTTAAATGTGAATTTCAGATAAACAATGAGTAATACATTAGTACAAGTACCACCCAAATTTTACATAAGCAAATGGCAACATATATATATTTAAAATTCTCCACGTGATTGCAATGTGCAGGTACAGTGGGAGAGTGACAGAGGAAAGGGAGATGTGGCACAGGAGGGAGAGCCGGGGAACCCTCAACTCATCTCATCTCATCTGCTACCCATGTTGGCAGAGAGCTGAAAACCATTTGTTTTAAATCAAGTTTGCTCTTCATTATGGCTGCAAACAGGCTTGTAAGTGGCACGATATGCAATCTCGGTCTGTATACTTTGCTGAGCAATTTCCCTACGGGGACCAGAACCATAGCACAGCCTGTGCTCACTGCTAGGTGATTCCCTTGCTGTGCTAAGTGATGGACTGATCAACATTGAGATGGAGCAGTTATGCTAGGATATCTGGGTGGGCCCAAAGCGATCATTCATCTGTGTCCTGGTGGGGAAAAGCTGCAGGGAGAATAAAACCAGTGAAGAAACTGTGTCCAACTGGCAGCGCTTGCAGTGTGTGACCACGAGCCAACAAATATCAACAGCCACCAGAATCTGTCGGAAGCGTCCAAGAATGAGTTATTTCCTTACAGCCTCTGGATCAAGCATGACTTGGTAATAGCTTTACTTCAGACTTCTAGTCTCTACCACACCTTTATGTTACAGCGGAAGAAAGAGAGGAACAGAGGGGGCAGGCACTCACTTCCAGCTCCTTTTCCTCCGCTGTTTCCAGGAAAAGATCTGGGCGGAAGGGCTTCAATCCATCTGGGTGCTCCACTCTGAAAATCTTCTCTGATTGGATGAGAATAATTAAATCACAAGAGAGAATCCAACAGGAAGAAACTTCAACAGCAGCGGAGGGGGTTCACTTCCTGATGGTTCTTCGGCCGGGTTAGAATGTTTCAGAGCTGAGATCAGCTCTTAATGGATGTTGAATGAATGAGCCATGGAGAGTCTTATCTCACTCATAACCAGGAAGGTACTTTAAGGTTAGGGCCTAACACCCTAAAACTCATCTTGGGCACCACCTTCAGTAGGCTTCCTCTCCTCCAGGCTCTAGCACCTTCCCTATACCCCCTAGTTTTCTTCTACTCAACTCAGTTAAAAGCTGACACATAATAAATGCTCAATAAGCAAGAACTGAATGGATGGAATAATGCATTTTCCACGGAAAGAATGAGATTTAAAAAATTGTAACTCTTCTTTCCATAGAACTAAAAATATGTGTGTTGTCTTGTTACTGTGATCTATTTCAGGTATTAAGCAGACATAGTCTCTTATTGGAATCACAAGAAAAAACCACTGATAACAGTAATGTCGGGCAATGATACTTTTTACAACACTCTTAATGCTTAACCCTCCCACTATCTGTGCCAAGAAACCAGAGCCTTGGTGAAGGCAGCTTGTCCAGTTCCCCACAGGGACAGAGAGGGGTGCAGACTTACCCTTCTGGTCCCGGCAGCTCAAGGTGTAGAAGGTTTCCCTCCGCATGATGATCTCCTGGGCGATGATCCCGAAGCTGTACACATCTCCCTTCTGAGAGGTGCTGGCCTGGCGCAGGTGCTCCGGGGCTGTCCACAGGTCTGTGCATTTGGACATCGAGACGGAGAAACTGAGGGGTTGAGCGGCCTGTGGGCCTCTGACCTGCTTTTCTTAAAACTCTGTACTGTCCATCCTGAATGCTGGTGACCTTGGGAAACGACCCCAAACTTTTGAAGAATTGCTACTGATTCTAGGGATAGGAGACAGAATGCATACTTACCTTTTAAACTAGGAAATTGTAGAATCTGAGTGAGGTCATAGGGCAAGAGGACAACCCTGAAAGCTCCGAGTCTACCTGGCAGAGGGCCTGGTGTACAGTAGGTGTTCAGTGAATGCATGTTGAATGAATGTGCAATATAAGAGGCTGAGGAATGTGATAGCTGATGGGACATCTAAAGTGAAGCTGTGAAACATTTTATACACAAATAAATATAAACATATATATTAAAATTAATGTGGAGGCTGGGGATTTGGCCCAGTGGCATAAGCACCTGTCTGGCAAGTGCTAGGTTGTGAGTTCAATTCCTGGTACCAATAATAGTAATAATAATGTGAAATGTGTATTTTATTATTGAAATCATTAGACTTTATTAATGCTACACCTTTTTTTCTTTCTTTCTTCTTTTTTTTTTTTTTGCAGGACTAAGGATGGAACTCAGGGCTTTTATAACAAGCCACAGCCCGACCTCTTTTTATTTTATTTTGAGACAGCTGGCCTGAGACAGGATCCTGCTAAGGTAGCTAAGTGCCCCAGGCTGGGCTCAAACCTGCCATCTCCTGCTTCAGCCTGCCAGAGAGCTGGGATCACAGGGCTGTGCCATCACACCTGGCTGTTTATGTGCATTTCAAACATACAATTACTAAAGAAGGTAAATACAGCACAAAGGGGCTGCCGGTGATATTTCTAGGCATAATGTACTGGCAGTCTCCAGGACCGGCAGTGTTGCCCGCTGGGTTTTCTTAGCTTTTCACAGTATTCTTTAAAAGATGTAATGCACACACTCCTCACATGTTACCATGTCCCCGCAATTCTAAGACTTTACAGCTTGTCGGCATCACACAAGTGCAATGCCCAGTCCTGTGTTTAGTTCCTACCATCACTTGCATTTTGCATTCCTGTTACAGATCCTATTTAGCGGTGACAGTGGGCTAGAAGTCATTTCCTTCAGCACCCTTGGGATCACCTCGCCCTCTGCAAGCGTCTTACCACGTCTGTTCTCAGCAGTTTCAGAGAACAGTGTGCCGACCTCACGCTGGGAGGCCCGCAGTACTCTCAGGAGGAGGCATTTTGGATGAGATTCTCCCTCTAAACATTTGCTGCCTTTTTCAGTTCCTGTCTTGTGAGTATCTGTGGTTTGGGACCCATGTAACCCTGATCTAAAGGTCTACAGTTGCTGAAAAGGTATTGAGGTCTTCTTATGCCAAAACCTTGGGTAGACAGCACCACAGAGGGTAAACTGAGTCGTGTCCAGGAGGACAGGAGTTGACCTACAGTCCCTCTGGAGTCATCGGAGGAAGAGGTTTTTTTCTGTTACATAGTGAGTCTGCCTTGGCACACAGTAGGTCTTCAATAAGAATTTATTGGGTTGAGTCTGCTGTCATCCTAAACTTGACGGAAGTAGGGGTGGACTGTAATTTTTCCTTTATCAGAAAACTAAGGGTGGTAAATGGACTCAGAGACGTAGTTTTGGAATCTGGTACTATTTCGGGGCAACATGGATGGCTGCGGCTGTTGAACCATGAGTCATAGTACAGAAAGGCTAAACATTCAACATGGAAAGTTCCTTTTCTTATAAATCACATTTATTCATACAGTATGAGCCATTTTTTAATCCTCACCAGAACTGTGAAAGGGATCAAGCAGTTTACTGCGGAGAGTTTTTCATGTCTTAGGAGCACAGGTGAGCGAATGCTATCTGGAATAGGCAATGCTTCATGTTCTAACTTTAGAGATAAAGCTCGTAGCCTCTTCCAGCTTCAGGTCTACAAGCGAAGCAGGTTACAGAAGGTCTCCTTCGGCCCTAACCTGAATCTTTGCATCCTATTTTGTCTCCCCAAGCCAAGCCAATAGCTCTTCATGGTTCCTCACTGGTACAGAAGAATGCACAACTGAACATTGAAGATGATGGTCCTTAGTCGATGTTGAGATTTTTTCACATTAATTTTCTCTTTTAAATGAGCACGTGTGTGATACATAACAGTTACACTCATCTTGGTGAGGTGGTGTATATACATGTCGCACCTTGCTCCCCGTTATTTTCCCCTGCCTTCCCCATCCTCCCGTCTCCCCCTCCATCTCTAGACCCCCTTGCCATCTCCATGAAGTCTATCTCTGTTTCCTATCATCTATCTTTTATTTTGCCCTTTAAATTATACTTTGTGTTCTCATATAGGACAAACCTTATGATATTTAATGTGTCTGCTTTATTGCACATAGTATTAGGATCTTGAGGTGTAACCACTTCCCGTGAATAACTCATATTTAATCCCCCTTTAACAGTGAGTACTACTCTACTGTGTGTGATACCACGTTTTCTCTATCCATCCACTGATGACGGATGGCCTACAGTCCATTTCCCAAGTTTAGCTCTTGCGAGTTGTGCTGCTATAAACATAGATGTACCTGAGTCACTATAATATGATGACTTTAACTCTTTCGGATAGATATCTAGAAGGGGAACAGCTGGGAGAAATGGAATTTTTTGCTTTAGTTTTTGAGAAATCTCCATTCTGATTATACTACTTTGTATTCTTACTAGTACAACAGAAGGATTCCTTTTCCCCTACCTGCTTGCCAGCATTTGTTTTCTGAGTTATGATGACAGCCGTCCTTCCTGGAGTACAACGATCTCTATCTGGGGGATGTTTGTTAATGCAAGAAATGCTCTACAGACAAGCATTCCTTGCTGGAGAATGAACTAGAATCTTGCCTTGGACGGCATCAGGTCATTGTTTTCTGATCTGCATCATCATTTTATGAGCTTGCTATATGGGCTTGAGAATAATTTGTAAAACCAAACCAAAACAAGTAGAAAATTAACAAAAAGTCCATTCATTACAGACCTTTTTTTGGAGGCAAAATGGAATTGTAGCCAAAATCAGTGATCTTCACCACCATTCTGCTGTCTACAACACAGTTGGTGGATTTCAGGCGACCATGGACTTCTATTTTACTGGAGTGCAGATATGACATCCCCTAAAATTTTTCAGATGGCAGGAAGACAGAAATAGGAAACACTTTGGCTGCTTGATTATTTTAAAGAAGTAACATTTTCAAGCCATTTCAGCATACTTATAGTTACACTATATAATTTTAAATTTAGTGTCATTAATTTTACTTTAAAATTTTTATTTTAAAATATCACTACAGCTCTAACATTTGCTTATGCACTGTGAAGTATATTTAGATGACATAGTAAAAAGTCAACTGTCTAAACGCTCTGGTTAAGTCATTGTATGTAGTACAAGGCATGGTGGTTCTTAAATTTCTTCTCACCACGTATTTGCTCTGTGATCTTGCGTATGTCTCTGGTCCTCTGACAGTTAGTTTTAATATAAAAATAACATCATTGCTTTTCTGAAGGAGTTCTAGACTAGATTACTTCCTAAAACTGAATGGTTTTCATGCTGTTTTGAAATAGAAATATTTCACTACTTCAGTTTTGAAAGAGGAAGTAGATTTTTTGCTAGTGTGCTGCCCTCTAGTGGTCAGAGATATCACAACAGATATCAGTCTGAATCACAAAAGTGCAAAGTGTGTGGCATGGAGGTTACACTAATATTTTTCTTAATTGATTTAAAACTGTGTAAAACAGCTCTCTCAGGACTGACTCATCTTCCTTCTTGAGGTACTGGTACCTGCTTCCTTTTTCATACCATGTGAGAGCATAATCATGCCAAAATTTCACATTGTCTTGTGCAAGATGGCTGCCGTTTCTCGTAATTTCTTTATAAAGTTGAAGATTTGGTGATCTTTTTGCAAATTTTATATTATTATTATTTTTTTGCTCTTTTTCCTTTTTATAGGTACCGGGGATCGAACTCACGACTGCCTGCTTGCAAGGCAGGCACTTATGCTGCTGAGCTAAATCCCCAGCCCCCGAGTTTTATATTATTTTGACTTTCGGTAAATCTATGAAAGTGTGTGCCTTACACCCAGAATACAAAGTATATAATAATATAACCAATACTACACTGTACATTGCAATCACATTGAACATTGACTTGTACTAGGTCTGATTAGTAAGCTACTGGCATTATTTTTTAAAATCCTCACATATGACAGAACTATTATTATTATAGTTTTTCAGATGAAGAAATCAGTGCACAGTGAGATTGAATTACTTGCTGGGTCTGTTTTGATTTTTATAAATGACTTTTTTTTTTTTTACATTCCCAGGTCCCTCTCTTACCTTAGCAATGTCATACAAGACAGAGATCTTAAATTCCCAATCCATGAATGTGCCATCAGGGTAGGAAATTGTATCATTTAAAACTTCCTAAGTAGGAGAAAAAAAGGAACAAGGTGAATATTATGAAGAAGGGTGGTGTGCAGAAACCATTATGAGCCAAATAATACAAAGTATAACTGTATTTGACACGTGCCTAGAGTACTGATCTAATCTTGAGGCCTGAGGATTGGGAGTAAATGAGAGCTTTCTGGTCCTCGTTTTCATGAACACACATCGTCATGTGTTGGTATGTTAATAAACTGGCTAAAAGCAGCTCAGACTTAAGTACCCTCTGCTTCCCGTGATGTAATGTTCTCATCCTACGTGACTGCAAGCCAACCAGGAGTTTAAAACTAACAGCAAACGCCCGAATACTTAACTAACAACACAGCTATTACACAAGAGTATCTCCTATCTGAAATGCTTGGGACCAGAAGTGTTTGATAGTTTAGATGTTTTCCAGGTTGTGGAATATTTGAAGTATCCTGAGTACAGGACCCAAGTTTAAACATGAAATTCACTTATGTTTCACGTACACATAGACGGAAGGAAAACATTATACATTATGGTTAGTGCAATTGAAATTTCACTGCAACCCATTTTACATGAGTCAGTTGTGGAATTTTCCACTGTGGGGATCACGGTAGTATTCAAAAAGTTTCAGATTTTGGAGCATTTTGAATTTTCAGATTAGAGATGCTCAGTTGTACCAGTTTGCTCTCATGCATCATTGATTGCTATCTAAGAATTTAATTTTTAAGTTTTAAGATTTATTTGCTATCTTAGAGAATTTTTTTTGTCTTTTTCATTTTTATCGGTACCGGTGATTGAACTCACGACTGCCTGCTTGCAAGGCAGGCGCTTATGCCGCTGAGCTAAATCCCCAGCCTCAGAATTTTTGCTATCTTAAAATTTATTTGCTATCATAAGGAATTTTTATACTAAACCCCCCGCCCCAAGGAATTGCACTCAGCATCTTCACACTGGGGTGTATCTTCAGCCTTATTTTTAAAGACAGTCTTAAAAGTTGCCCAGGCTGGTCTGGAACTCAAGAACCTCCTGATTCAGTCTTCCAAGGAGCTAGTATTACAGGCGCATGCCACCATGCCTAGCTAAATGTTCTTCTATGGCTTTTTTGTATTTCGTGTTAGCATTTCACTCTCGGCCATATCGGAGGATAAACTCCAATCATTTGTCAAAATGGATGCATTTGATGCCATGCTATTGAGTGATATAAATCAGACACTCAAGCTTGTCTCATGAGAAACCCAAAGTATAAATAATGAGCAAACTAAAAGACATAATAAGATATAGGGAGATAGATCTTTTGCAAGAAAGGAGGGGACCAAGAGATGAAGGATGGGAGAGAATGGGCAGGGAAGGAGATGAAAAAGAATTAGGATGTGCTACACAAAGGTATGAACTCCCCTTGAGGAATGTAACCGCTGTGCGCTAAAACATGCACCAAAAAATAAAAATAAAAATTGCAACAAGTGATTTGTTTGAGTTGTGCTTTCTAATGCTGCTTGTATATATGACTTACAAAAATTTCTTCCACTACTTTGTATGTAATCATCATAGTAAACTTCTGTAACTTTTTTCACTTGAGACAGTCACACAATCCTTAAATAAAAATTTAATTGCTTTTGGTTATTATATATCTTATTTCTGGTTTATGACTGAGAGCGTTGGTTAGAATGTTAACTAACAGTAGTATGGAGGGTGAGGGTGTGGGATTCTTGGTTAAGGAGGAGGAGGAGGTTGGTCTTTATGATAGATCATTTTTGTCACTAAGGCAATATTCCTTCATTCTGTACTAACAGTCATTTTGAGGGAGGAGCCACAGAAGAATTTTGAAATTAAGCCTGGGGTTCTCTGATATACCAACACTTAATCATTTTTTCTTTCTTGGGGACAGGTGATGAGTACCCATCTCCATGGCCTCTTTTATGACCTGGTTTTACAGCCCCATTGCACACAGGCCTGCCCTGGGCCGCCTTTTCAGAAGAGTCTGCCTTCGTGCTCATGTATCATTTTCTTTTCCTTTTGTTTCCTCTCTCTCTCCGCTCTCTTTCCTCCCTTCCTTTCTTTCCTCGACTCCTTCCTTTCTTTTTTTTTTGTTGAAGCAGAGTTTCCTTCTGCAACCTAGACTGGCCTCGAACTCATGGCAATCCTCCTGCCTCAGCTTCCCAAGTGCTGGGATTACAGGCATGTGCCACCATGCCTAGCTTGGTGACCATATCTTAAACAGCACCTTTCCCTTCCTAGAACTTGGCATATGTTATATTTTTATTTATTTGCTTCTTGTCTTTGCTTTATTTGAAAAAATGTAAACTCTGTGATAATTTTGTTTACGGCTGTATCTGCAACAGTCATGGCTGGAATGTAATAGATGCTTCATAAATATTTTCTGCATGAATCAATCAATGGTTCCCAAACAAGGACAGGCAAGGTCACTGCATACTGTTGTCCCTCAGTATCCACAGGAGCCTGACTCCACTACATCCAGGGATACTGCAACATTCAGATTCTCACATTTCCTGTGTAAAATGGCTTCGTTTTTACACATGGCCTGTGCAGTCCTCCTGTAGATTTATATCGGCCTTAGATGACTTGCAAAACCTAATACAACATTAATGTTATGTAAATACTTGTCTCAATGTATTGTTTAGAGAATAATGGCAAGGAAATGTCATCATCGTTATCCATGGCAAGTAGGGACACAGCATCCTCCCTAAACATTTTCAACTCACATTTGATGGAACCTGTGGCCTGGAACTCATCTATCTGGAAAGCTGATTATGTGTGAACGACAGAAAGTGTGCTATCCTGAATTTTGTCTTTCTCATTTGTTTCCCAGCAAAAGTAGGTTGTGATGGGACTTGCCCTGGATTGACATCTAAAGAGGATTCTCAGGGAAGGGCTTGGGGAGCTTGCTTTGACGTGGTCTTTGCATGCACATGGATAATACCAAGGAGTGGCTTCCTGGAAAAGCTCCCATAGTTAGCTGCTCCTAACCATGTGGCAATGCCAAAAAGGGCCCAGCACTGCTCTGATCACTGCAGATTCCTACCTTAGGGAAGAGAGTAAAAAACACTATGGGTATGAATCAGAATGCTGCCAGAAAGCTGAGCTTTAGGGACTGAAAGAGGTTTAGGCTCCATTAATTGGTGTCTAAAATTTCTATATCGCTTCGCTAATCAGATAGTGGTCTAGGCCTCATGGGAAACATTCCTAATGCTGAAAGACCTGAAGTAGTTGTTATCAGAAATATATATTTATTTTGTCTATCAGCATCAAAATGACCTGATGCTGTTGTTTATCAATGTCAAAATGATCATTTCAGCATCCATTAAGTGATGACCTCATGATTTTTCTCTACAATTTCGATGAGACACATTACAAATATATCTTCATCATTCATTGAACTAATCATATCCAACTGTTTGTGTTATGCTTTTCCTATGCAGCTGGCTTAGCATTACTAGAATTTTGTGTTTTTCCATGCATGTTCATAATCATAATTAGCCTTTAGTCAGATCATAATATCAATCTTATGCTAGCCTTGTTGAATGCCAAATGAATTTGGAGAATGTTTACGTTTTTGTTTAACTGTAGAACAGAATTTATATAGACAATAAGAATTACCGAAATTGATGTCCTCAGTATGGAGATGACAATTTCTTCTATTGTTATTGGTGTGATATTGGGAAATAACATGAAATATGTTTGGTTTTAACATCCCTGGTTCCTGGTAAAGAGCTCCTGAGACCTTTGTAATTTTCTGATAGGCACAAGGAGAGGGCTTTTGTTATTCATGATTGCATCTAAATCATGCAAAGGAGGTGGTTCTTGGGATTCTTGTTAGTTTAAGAACAGGTAGCCCAGAGGACCACCAAAGGGGAGAGCAATGTCAGCCCACCTCTCCTCCATGTCCAGGGAGGGCAAAAGCCGGAAGCAGAATTCATCACAATGGCCAAAGGGCCGTCGGTCACTCCTGGGGGCTGACACCTGCACAACCCACTGAAGAACAGGAGTTCAGAGCTCCCGAGTCCGGAGCACACCTGGGTGGTCGGTGTCAGAACTGAAATGAACATCTAGCTGGAGTCCAGAGAGCAGCGGTACCGGCTGTGAGTGTGGAAAATTCCCACATTGGTGTCAGAAGTGTGAGGGGAAGAGATTTTACCGGGCTACTTAAACTCTCACTTTTTGAGTTAGATCTTAATTATATTCTCTCTGAAATTTTCTATCTTTAACATTATATTTTTTGCTTAACTTTCATCTTTTATTTATGTAGTTTTTTATTAGCATATGTTTCTAATACATAATAATTATGTTTGACTTTAGCAACTGATATATACACATATCACATCTGCATCTCGGTCATCTTTACGTCTCTTCCCTGTCCCCATCCTCCTGCTGCCCTCCATCTCCACAAAGTCCTCCTCTCTGTTTTCTTTCTTTCTTTCTTTCTTTCTTTTTTTTTTTGTACCAGGGATCCAATTCATGACCTCATGCTTGTCAGGTAGGTGCTCATGACACCGAGCTAAATCCCTGGCCAGGCTGCTCTTGAATTTGCAATGATCCTCCTGCCTCAGCTTCCCTGTTTCCTATCATTTGTCTTTTATTTTGCTTCTAAATTATTTCTACTTTGGATTTCTCTTATAAGAGAAACCAAGTGGTAATCAGCTCTCTGTGTCCGATTTACCTTACTTAGGACTGTGGTCTCACGGTCCTCCACTTTCCTATGAAGGACTCAAATCTATCCTTCTTTATGGTTGAGTAGTACTCCATTGTGTGTGGTGTGTGTGTGTGTGTATATTACATTTTCTGTATCCATCCATCTGTTGGGCCTATAGGCTACTTCCAAGACACAGTTATTGTGAATTGTGCTATTACAAATGTAGATATGCATATATCACTGTAATATTTGTCTTTAAGTCTTTCAGGAAGATACATGGGTGAGATATAGCTGAGTCAAATAGAATCTCTGTTATTAGTATTCTGAATAATGATGTTTTTGTATCAGGAATTGAGCTCAGGGCCTCACGCTTGCCAGGCAGGTGCTGCACTGCTGAGCTACATGTCTGGCCCTGTTATTAGTTTTCTGAGGAATCTCTACAGTGATTTCCATAGTGGTTGTACTAGTTTACATTCTCACCAACAATGTAGAAGAATTTTTTCCCCTACAACATCTCCAGCATTTGTTATGTTATGAGACTTGATGACAGCCATTCTTCCTGGAGTAAGACAAATTCTATATATTTTAATAGTTATAAAAATTTAATAGTCACCATATCAAGAGCATCTTTTTACTGCTTGTTTATGCCTACTTTTATGTATCGGTATGTTTGTTTTTAAAATCATAATTAGAGGATTGTGTGGTTTAGTCAGGGTTTTTTATAACTTGTAAGTACCCTTTAAAATTTAAAATGGTCAAAAAAATTTTAAATGTCTATTTTGTTTTGTAATGATCGATATTTTAAAATTTCTTTCCCTTAGGCCATTGTTATCCTAAAATTTGTGTGCTTAGGTTATTTAGTTTTTGTTTGTTTTTAGAAAAAAGTAGCATTTAGGGTAATTGAAAGGGTTTTGGCCAAAAAAGCCTCAACCGGAACCTCCCCTGCCCCTAGAGATTTACCTGTGACTCTGTCTCCCCCCACCCTTAGGAATCTGCCCCTGGTGCCACACGTGTGCCAATGAAATACCTGTGCATCTCTAATGGCCCTGGGGCACTACCCTAAGCTTAGGCTACTTATATACCTCGCCACGCCAGGCCACGTGTCCGCTAGAGAGATCACCGGACTTCAGCGGCCAGGGGGTGTCAGTCATCTCTCTCCGTGTTCTCAGAATAAAGGCCTCTTTTGTTTTATACTTCACATCTTTTGGAAATAATCCTATCAGTAATGACTTTTGTTTTTTAGATAGATTCGAGTTTATACTACATGTTTGGAAAGCTAGCGTTTTTATTTTTCTGAAAACTCAAGCATGTTAACAATTCAGAATGTCTAACTTCTTAGTTTTAACAAATGCCTAATTTTACATTTTGTTGACTTATGATTATCTGGACCTTTTTAAAGTTTCTAGAGCTGCTGCAGGCTCTGGTCTCAGGGTTGTGGCTTTGTTATGAGGACGTGGGGCTTCGGAGAGGTACTGGATCTGAAAGTGGCCCAAGGCAAGGTGACCACACATCCCAGTTTGCTTGGATAACCAGCTACAGTTTACATCAGCTCCTCTAGCATACTTACCCCCTTCACTGTCAAAATATCCTGGTAACTTACGGTCACTCTACCTAAAAGTGGCCAGAGACCCAAAGCCAGACAGTCCTCAGGTGAAGGACAAACGTTCCAGTGCTTTTTGAAGCCATCGTCCTGGATCCTTTCCTTCTCTGGCCCTTTTAAAGTCCCATTTCTGCCTGATTTTTGACTTTGTTTTTGCATACGCAATGTCATGATCTGATATTGCCAGCACAATGCCCGTCCCTCCTATGAACTTGACTCCACCCAGCCATAGCTCATCGTTTCTCTTTGGACCTGCGCAGAACCCCAGCTGGTGACTCCTGGGTGAACCTCAGTCCCTCCTAAGGGAGAGTGGAGCAGGACTTTACACAGCAGCAGCAGAGCCAGGACTCCTGGGCAAGTCTTCCTAACAACCATCTACTGCTCTTTTAATACACAAAGAAGGATTCAAGCAAAATAAATTGTATTTCAAAAGAATTACTCACTTTTTCACTTCTGTTCTGTCCCCCCATCTATACTCCTTTTCTGAATATTTTTGGCATGTTCATAAGATGTAGCTCTGATGGATAGAATTGAAGCGATCTATTTTGAAAAGCTGAGAGGATCAACGATTTCTCCTGAAATCTCTGTAATTGTACTTTACTGAATAATTTTCTTTTTAAAGTTTGCTACTGTAGTTTGGGTCTAAAATGTCCCCCAAAGGCAAGCCGATGGGCTTGGGGGCAGTGACTGGATCAAAGGGCCACTCTCTCACTGCTGAGTTCACAGCTGCCGGGAGGCTGGGCGTGACCTGTATCTGGTGCTCTGGCAGCCCCTTCCTCTCTGGTTCTGGTTTTCTCTCAGTTTCCTGGCTGTCCTGAAATGAGCAGCCTTCCACTGCTGGGCCCTTCTGCCGTGATGTTGTGCTCTATTGCAGGCCCAGATGCAATGAAGCCCACCAAACGTGGCTGAAATCGTGAGCCGAAATGTACCTTTCCTCTTTTTAAGTTGTTATTCTCAGGTACTTTGCCACAGCAATGACATCTGACTAACACATCTGTTGATGTTAAAACATGACTGACCACTCAGGAAACTGGAAATGACCGCAGTTTCTTACCCGGAGGGACCCTCTCTCACAGTACTCTATCACCCCGAAGATCCTCGTATCCAGCTTCACGGTGCCGTAGAACTTGGTCAGGTTGTAAAAGTCACTTTGAAGCAGCTAGGAGAATATGTTAGCATAAATAAACAAATCAGTCAGAAAAGGGTATCAAAGGAAATATGCCAATAAAACACATTTTGTTTGAGATCTGTGGGAAGATGTATTGCACTTAGTAAATTGAATGTCAGTACCCATTTCTTACTATGCTGTATCTTATTCAGTATTTTTCCCTTTGTCAGCAAGGGAGTTGGCTGCAAATTCTAACAGCTGTCAAATAATGTCAGGACCATATAGTAAGACACATAGCAGATTTCCGAAATGTTTCACATCACCAGACCTCATTCCAACATCCTGGAGCAGAATTTGCCACAGGAAGCAATTTGTTAGTCTGAGGGCTTCGCTGTCAACATTCATTATAACTGACCTTACTCTATTGAGAAGGTCAGTGTGTTATGGTTGATACATTGTATCAATTTTACAAGTTAGAGGCTTAACCAAGGGACTCAGCAGGGAGCCAAGGTGCTTACTTTGTGAACATCCTCATCCAGTGCAAGAGCAGGGCAAGGTGATTTTGTGAGTGTTACACCCACCCTGGGGAGTGGGGAGGCCTATGTGGCATAAAGGGAAGGAAAAGAAGCTTGCTCTTCCTCAACTTTAGTTTTTGTTACTTTATTGTTTTCTGTTGCCTTGAATGTTGCCCCTGTACCACACCACCCTGCCTTGCAACCAGTTGATTATGGACTGAAACCTCCACAAACTGTGAGCTAAATAAACTTTTCCTTCCTTAATTTTGAGTGTCAAATACTTTGTTCCAGCAACAAGAGAAAAGTAACTGTCTTGGTTACAGTCAGTGTTTAGGGAAAATAGAATGAAGCTAATTCTTCTCAAAAGTTTGAAGTAAGGGACACATACCTTGTTCAATTCTATCTTCTGTTTCTCACTGAAATTGCCATCACTGTACTTGAGATCTTTGAGAATCACTCGCTGCAAAGATCAATTCAATTAAGGAGATATTGTTGCATATAATTACTTATATGCCTATTATAATGATATGTGTGTGTGTGTCCATTAGACTATAAGCTTTTTGGAGCAGTGACAGTATTTGATTGATGTTTAGATCTCCAGTGCCTAGCACCTAGAAGATAGTAGATCTGGGTTTGAATGTTTCTTGTACAAAAATCAGGGGAAATATAAAGAAGATAGGAAAGAGGGAAGGAAGGAAGGAAGGAAGGAAAGAAAGAAAGAAAAGAAAGAAAGAAAGAAAGAAAGAAAGAAAGAAAGAAAGAAAGAAAGAAAAGAAAAGAAAAGAAAAGAAAGAAGAAAGAAAGAAAGAACAAAACTCCCATATGGAATTTTCAAGAAGGGCCCAAAATACAATACTAGGGTCACCCTGAGTGTTCTGAATCTCTTTCATGTTTCCTTTCCTGCCTGTATCCCACCTCTTCAAAACATTCAGTTTGCCCTCCCATTTCCCTAGAATTATGAGTTTTGTAGAAACTGCTTGAATTAGAGCCCTGATCATCCCTGTAAAGCTCAGAGAACAGGGGGAAAGTTGGGCTGCCAGGGTTAGGGGCTGGAGCAAAGACCAGTCCATCAGGAGGCCCAGAATGTACCCAGCTGAAAGTTCAGAGAAAAGAGGAAACTAACACTTACCTTTTGGTCATATTTGCACTGTCGTAGTCTTTGGACTGTGTCCCGTTTCTTGTCATCATCAATCTGGCACAAGAAAACACTAGTTACTCCAGAGCTTCATGACTATCTTGTCCACCGGCAGCCAAAGGCTGAGAGGCTCTTCCAGAGGGGCTGTGCCTGCCATCTGCTCCAGTGCATGCTGGGTAGCTCCCAGAAGCACTTGGGATGGACTTGTGCTTTTTCTCCTGCTACTCACTTCTCACCCCAGTAACCTCCTCTTTCGGGTGTCCATCACTCTTGGGCTTATTCTGGAGTTCCCTCCATTCCTCTCAAGGTCCTACTTTGTTTAGGGGTTGTCTTTGCTTCCCTCTCCCCCTGGCTCCCTCCTATGGAGAATCTTGGCCTGCAGCTACTAACAGATGCCCTCAGAGATGGATGCTGGAGAAAGATGACATGCATTTGAGTTGCAAATTCGTGCCTAAAAGTTCAAATAGCAATGTAAATGAGATGGCGAGGTGTCTAGGGTGGCAGGTGCCAGGAGCTCTGGGTTCAGCCTAGAATTGTCAGATCACCTCATTTGTCAAAATTAGCTGGCAAAATGGAGTTAAGTATGCTGTTTCATGACAGTTACATGTTGGCAATCAGTTTTTGAAGCTGTTAAATACTGAATATACACACACACTCACATCTTCACCAGCCAGTTAATGACTCCTGATCTAAACAGAGAGAGTAATAGTGTACCTTTCAATGTGTTTCTCATAAAAAACTGTGTTAAAATTTGCAAGTCCAACCTAAAATGTGAATGAAATAAATTCTGTCAGATTCCAAGTATAGTGCCTGCCCGGCACAATGCAAACTATAAATGTTGACATCAGCTACACCCTGAATACATGCAGGCATAAATTCCTTAAGTTAACAAAATTCTTAAGTCACCATTTAAGGGAAGCCTCCAGAATCCACGGAAGGATGGTTTCAAGTTGGCTTTTCAAAGGTGGACATGCATGGGCCAGGAGACACGGCCGAGGCCCGTGAGCTGTTACCCCAAAGAGGAGACATCTTGCTTTTTCCATCCTCCCTTGCTGACTGTGTGTGGGAGACCCCGTTAGCTCAAGGGCCAGGGGTGCTGTAATAGCAGGGGGCTCTACATGTCTCCAAGGACTAATGTAGCTGCTGATCCAGAACTTACACTGGGAGGAATCCCATAGCACACGAGGAAATAGTCACACAAATGCTATCCTGACCCAGTGGGATGCTGTGGTGCCCAGCCCAGTCCCGTGGTGCCGTAAAAGCGAGTCTCATATTTTTGGTAAGGGCCGAGTCTTATGTTCTTCATCAGACCAGTGTCCCCTTCAGTTATTCTCCTTAAGATGAAGCCCCTTTCCTGTTTTCTTCTTAATTAAAGCATTTTGCCTGTTAATGCTGTTGCCTCAATTTTAATTTCCACTGTCCCCTTGTCCCGAATCCTGTCTCTAGAAACAGGAGCATGCAGTCCTGAAAATCTCTTTGCCTTTTCCTAGAGTTAAACCAGAGAAGCAGCCCAGGGTGTCAGCACACACCTGTAGTACCAGCATTTTGAGAGACTGAGTCAGGAGGATTGCAAATTTGAGTCCAGCCTTAACAAGTTAGTGACTTAGCAAGACCCTGTCTGAAAATGAAAAATAAGGACTGAGGACATAACTCAGTGTGAAGGCTCTGGGTTCAGCCCTAGTACTTCACCTCCCCCCAAAACTGCCAACAACAACAACAACAAAAACCAATACATTATTTCACTTTACATCTGACAAGTCCCCCAAGTTCTCATGGGTGTAGAACGTGATTGGGGCAGGTGGGCCCTATTCTCATGGGTGGGTCCATCCACTGATGAGTTTAGTAGCTGAATGTGCTGTTGGGAGGTATGCCCATAGGTCATGACCCGGAAGTGTATTCTTATCCCCGCCTCCTTCCTTCTCTCTCTGCTTCCTGGCTGCCATGATCCATGGTCATCCTGTTCCTACTTTGGAGCCAGCTGGTTATGGACTGAAACTGTGAACCAAGATAAACCTTTCCCCTCTTTAAATTGTGGTTCCTGGATACCACTGACCTGTAGCTGATTCTGTATTTTGAGTTGCTGTGTAGCAACTCAAAATAATGTACACACATGAACAAGTAGCTGAGTTTCAGCCAATCACAGGCATCTAACTGATCAGACCATGCTCAGATACAGCAAATACCTCCCTGTGACCAATGAAGTCGCTTTTGTAATTACCTCTGTGAGTAACCTGTAAAAACTTACTGCCCACACTGAGGTGCTTGCTGAGGCCTCTTTTGGCTTTGAATGCTTCTCAAGTTATGAATCACTTTTTGCTTAAATAAACTCTGTAAGATTTAATCTATCTAAAACTTTTAACACCAGGTATTTACAGCTAGTTATTTAGGCCAGCATATTTTCTCTTTAAAAATGTAATCATTTGTGGTTTATTCTTGCAAGTTACTGCAAGATCAGTTACACTTGGACACTCACTGCAGAGACTGTTCTTTGTGAACAGAGTGTTTAAACGTGAGGCTCAGAATGCAGCAGGAGGTCCACTTTGGAGCACAGCACCATTTCTGGAGAACCTAACTGGTCCACGTACAGCTGCAGAGGAATCTGAGCCAAGAGAGGGCGGCATGCAGGGTTTGCGTTGACAGAGGGACTCCAAAGATGAACTGGGTCCTCTTTTGCTGACTTTGGCAGGGCAGAGGGCTTCTCGAAGCACACTACCTCATCATCTTAGCTCAGAATCCTCAGTTCCCTTTGGAGGTGGAAGGGATGCAGTTCTTCTGAATATTCTTTGGTGTAAAACCCTGGTAATCAATCATACAGGATGTGGGAGGCACTGGGGTCTTAGGCTTGTGAGGAGCAGACGAGTCCAGCACTGACCACAGTACAGGGAGGTGGGGGAGGGCTTATAATACTGGCAACTGATTTTATTTCCCTGATGATGGAGGGTTATGGTTTCCAGATAAAGGGCTCCCCAAAGACTCGTGTCAAGAGCTTGATCCCCAAAATAGCAATGTTCAACGGTGAGAATTACAGAAGTGACTGGATCGTGAGGGCTTTAACGTCCTCTGTGGGTTCGTCCACTAGAACACACTGTGATGCATTACTGGCACGAGATGGAGCCAGGAGGAGGTGCCTGCCTGAAGGAAGTGGGTCACCGGGGACTTTGGGGACTATTGCTATTCCCAGGTCCTTCCTCTCTGGCTTTCTCCCCCTCTGTTTCTTGGCTGCCATGAGGTAAACACCACAGATGTAAAGCAAAATGGAGCTCCATGGACTGGAACCTCTGAAATTGAGCCATGATAAACCTTTTTCCCTTAAGTTGTTTTTATCAAGTATTTTGTCACAGTGCAGGAAGGCTGACTGTCACAGGGAAAATGTGGGAGCTTTTTGCTTCAACAGTAACCCGCAACATTAGTGACAGAGCTTTAATTTGAGTAGATCAATATTCAAGGCTTAGGAAAATTCACAAGTTCTAACCATTCCTACATCCTTTTCTGGATAAATTCCTCCTAAGTACCTTTGTCTTCTCCATCAGAGGCAAAGCAGGGTATCACTATGTCTCAGCCTCCAGTGCTAATTGGATAATTGGCTGGCATTTAGGACAATGGAAAATTAAGAGAAAGACAAGAAGCTGTAAGCAGTAAACATCTAAACAAGCTGGGCACATTTCCTACTATGCTACCGAAGTCTTGTCATTACCCCGCTCATCAACAGGAAATGTAGCCCTTACCTTCAGGCTGACGTGGTTCGTCTCATTGGTCTCCAGAGGAAGGATTTTTTCAGGAGGAATGTGGGACCATTTTTTCTGACGAAGCTCATTGTCTTTTTTATATTTTCTGTGAAAGCAGTAGAACCAGGCCACATGTTTTGATTAGTGTCTGTGCCATTCACCTCCTGAAAGCTGAGAGAAGCCCTGGGCCCCAGTACCCTCAGGTAGATGTGTGCTGGGGAGGCCAGCTCAGGGGTACGGCTCCCTGTCCACACTGGTCAGTGCTGGAGCACTGACCAGTAAGGAGAGAAATAGAAAATATCAAACTGATGACCTTGAGAGGCAAATGTTTAGAGAACACAGAAAAGCATTGAGGAAAGTAATATTTATCCCAACATACAAAATGCTCCAGTTTTTTTAATCATTTCCTTCAGACGGTACAGATGAAGGATTCTTGGGGTCTAAGGAGGCACACTTTGAAATTCAAAGATACCACTGAATTGCTTCCCAGGGTGATGGTAGCGTTTGTCTAGAAATTGCTACTTCCCACATTAGTGAAAACATTTGCTACTAGTAAACATTTAACTTTTCTGGTATGTGTGACATGTTTCATAGTACTGGTAATTTAATAACCTCATAGAGAATTGTTTACAATTTTGCTTTCCTTTTTTCTTTTGTGTGTGTGTGTGTGTGTTTTGAGACAGGATCTTGCTACGTGGTTCAGGCTGGCCCCGAACTCCTGCCTTTGCCCCGCGTGCTGGGATCTTGGGTGTCTGCCACCAAGCTTTGTGTGATTTTTATTTTATTTATTCTTATGGATTTTACATGCATTCTTTCTGTATTCTGAAAAACAGGTCCTTTGTTCTTAAGTTTTATAATACTTTATTCTAATTTATTGCTTCTTTTAACTTTGCCATATGAAAATTTTTTATTTTATTATGACTATATTTCTTCATGTTTTCTATGACTTTTCTTTTTTATCTTGGCTAAAAAGTGTTCTTAAACTTGAAAGCATACAGCTCTTTCTTATTAATTTCTTCTGAATTTTAAATCAAACATCAAAATTCAGAAATTTTTGTTAAAGACTGTAGGTCTTTAACATTTAAAACTACATGGAATGGGGCTGGGGATTTAGCTCAGCGGCATAAGCGCCTGCCTTGTAAGCAGGCGGTCGTGAGTTCAATCCCCGGTACCGATAAAAACGAAAAAGAAAAAAACAAAAAACAAAACAAAACAAAAAAACTACATGGAATGAATGTATTGTTGCATATTGTTTTAGGTAGAGTTTTAATTTTATTTTTTACCAATATCATTTCCTAACTGATTTATAGCATCATCTTTGTCATGCTCAGAATCTCCATACTTGCTTGAGTCTGGTTCTGGAATCTTTTCCGTTGGTATTTGTCTCTCTTGGACTTTGTCTTTGCTTTTTAGTCACTTGGTAAACTCCAGCTTACCTTCTCTCGGTCACTCATAATGTCTTTCTCTGTATTCTCTGCCCAGAAATGATTACTCTTCTACACCTCCATCCAACTCTTAGAATTCCTCTATTATTTGCATATAAAGTAGCACAGGGTTCACCGCTTATGACCCAAAGACCCACAGGCAAGGAACACAAATGTAAGGCCACTGAAGGCTGCCATCTCTGTACCCCAGGAGACTCCTGAGGCTCCACATAGTCGCCTGTCACTCACATTGAATGAGAGGATTCAGAGATCACTATTTCCTTGCCAGGTTGTTGTAATATAAAGTTACATGCATGGCACTGTTTGCCACGTCTCCCTGGCAGCCGTTATGAAGCCCAGCTCTGCTTCTCATGCTTAGACACAATGACAAACACTCATCACTTTTTTCTTGTGATTTTCTCCTGTCTTAAGATGATGTCCATATGGACTTGGTTTCCAAGTGAAATTTTGGATTCTTCTTGCTCATGTCTAAAGGGTCACACTGTAGCTTGTAGCTTATTTTTATGTATGTGTGATATTTAGGGGTTGAACCCAGGGCCTTGGACTGAGCTTTATTCCACCTCTTTTTTTATTATTAATATTTTTACTCTGAGATGGGATCTCACTAAGTCACTAAGTTGGCTGTGGTGAGTTGAAACTTGTGATCTTCCTGCCTCAGGCTCCCAGAGTGCTGGGGTTATAGGCTCACATCACCATGCTTGACTATATTCTGTATTTAATATACACAGGTTAGAAGGTAGTGTCATATGCAACAACTATTTCTTAGTAAACACTGTTTCTAGTCGACTTAATATGGAAAACCCAAGTCAAACAGCAAAAGCATGGAACTGAGATGTGGTCCTACTTACTACCTGGTGGCATAATTCTGAGTTTCTCCCTCCCCGTGCTAAGGCTAATTTGCAACAGATGATTTCTAAAGCTTCTGCTAACCCAAGTGTTATGTGTACAATGGCTTTTAAATCCTCTACAATATACCAGTAAGACAATAAAAATAACCATTTTCATTTATATAATGCTTCCTACATGTCATCTCTATACATGGCCCATTTCTAATCCTCATGGCGTCTCCCAGGAAGAAACTGAAGCTAATAAGTTGTTTATGTTGCTAAGCAACATGCTTAGGACCACACAACTGGTAAGTTACACAACTGGTAAGTTACGCAACTGGGATTTGAGTCTCAGTCTGCAACTCCAAAGCTTTAATGGAACCACTCGGTAATATTCTGCCCCAGTGTGGTTTCTGATTCAGAATGCCTTCAGGACCTGAGGTCTGTCTAGTGCTGTCTTTGTGAGCATGCATGATCAACAAAAGGCAGATCTCTGCCTTGCCCTTCTAACTCTCTGCAGGAGGCGCCCAGGTAGGAAGGCGTGGAGTTACCTCAGCACCAGCAGAGCGATCAGTAAAATCAGCACCACCACCCCCGCCAGGGTGCAGACGGCAATCAACAGGATATGAGGACCTGGGGTGGGAAAAACAGCAGACACCACATGAGCAGGATCTTTGAGATGGCGACACAAGTGCTCCAAAATTCTTATTTGTATAATATAACTTGTGGAAGGAGAAAAGGAGGTCTCTTTTGAAAAATGTTTATCTCTTATTTACTGCCTTATGCGTAACAGATGTCCTGAGTCCTCAGACTAAAGAAAGCCGTCTGGCAGTTGCTTGGATAAAGCTGTTTAATTTCACCTCTCCTGACCTCTGGATCTCTTACTCCTCCCAGGGACCGCCACACACTGGGGCAAAATGAAGTGGTTTCCAGCCCACAAATGCTTTTGGCGGTGCAAATCTACCTGATGCACTGAACCAGCGCACCTAAAGAGGTTCCACAGAAGAGGAAAGGGACAGCTGTTTATAAAAACAGCACACAGGCAGGAAGCAAAGCAAGCCAGTGTGGCGTTATCAGATGACACTGCAGCAGGCTGGCTCCGCCCAGGTTCTCTAGGATCCTGGGTGACGTCAACAAAAATAAAATTTTATTAGAACACTTAGCTGAGTCGATGGAGCAAGAGGAGAGACTCACAGAGAAGAATAAATGGAATCCAGGAAAATACGGATGTAAGCGAACTTTTGGACTCAGTCCAGACTGGGAGAGGAGCTGTCATGAGCTGGTATCTTTGTTCTTGAACCTTCCCTGGGAAGACCTGGAAGGAGGCCCACAGAGCGGGCTCAGTCAGAAAGCAGTTTGTAGCAGGCTCTTTAGTGGACAACAGCACAGGACACTGTGAAGAAAGCTGGCTTTAATTAGCAAGGACATAGCTCGGGGGAGACCCAAGCAGGTAGAGCCAGAGGTGTCAACACCCAGCAATGAAAATACTCTCAAGAGGGGATGAGGGTACAGATGGCATCTAGAGAAAGCAACCATTCGAGGCTAAAGGTCAGTTTTTTTTTTTTTTTTCCCTAGAACTTGAGAAGTGATCAGACTTCTACTCCATGGGGTGCCTCTGTCCTCACACAGGGAGCCCCTGGTTTTGAACTTACTGCTCTTCTCAGAACAGGGGCGGTAGCCAAAGTGCACGGGGGAGCATCAACCCTGTAACGTAAATGTGTGTGTGCCTGGGCCTCGCTGGGGCGACAGGAGCAATGGGTCTAAGTGGTGTTAGGGCCCCCTAAGTGTTACTGTGTGAGCCCTACAGTGCAGAGACTGGGGAGGGGTGACCTTGAAGGGGACTGGATGTGCTTTTCTCGGGAAATCTGGGGACTTTAAACCAAGGAGATTATATCACTTTTTTTTTTTTTCCGCAGAATTTCTTCCTTGGGCTCAGCTGCCAGCATCCCCTGTCCAGCTCATTCCGGCCTCCAGCTTACTGTCAGACCCCACCCAAGGGTCAGACTGTACCGCAGTAGAGTCCAAGAATGCAAAGGCTCACACCCAGCTTGAGAAGAAAAAGCAGCAACGCTGTGCTGTGCAGGAAGTGACAACCCCGAGGCCTCATGGGATTCCAGTTGGACTTGGAAGCTGTGGGCTCGAAATGGAATGCGATGAATTCCAAGCAATAGAGAAAATGTATAAGAAACTAGAAGATAATAGAAAAATGGTGCAGAAGACAATTCTTCTTATAGCAAGGCGAGAAGGAGAGAGACAGAGACAGAGACAGAGACATGAAGATTGAGAGATGAAATAGAAACAGAGAGACCTAATAATCAGAAACTCTGTGCAAAAATGTTCAAGAAAGACATGGCCCCAAATTGAAACAAGATAAAATGTAGACTGATTTGGAAGCTTGAGTATTTTTAAAAAGGAGAATCTTTGTTCCTTTATGTAGTACAAAATGGAGATACTGGTATCATGTAGAAACGTAGGTCACCAAGGCATATACTATTTAGCTTGATATAAATAATATTTAAATAATGAACTTTCTTGGTCTTTTTGAGACAGGGTTTCACTATGCAGTTCAGACAGGCCTTCAACTCACTTTGTACCCTGGACTAGCCTTGAACTCACAGTGATCCTCCTGCCTCAGCCTCCCAAGTGCTGGGACTACAGGTGTGCATCACCGTGCTCAAGCTTAGGTCACGATATTGATGGAAGTGTTTGCCGGCTTTCGGTTTACAAAATCAACTTATAGGTAAAGTAGAAAGGACTATAATGTTTAGCAAAGAAATATACATCTTTATAGAAAAATATAGAAGAGTTTGGGTGGTGGGAAGGAAACACAAGAAAGGATGGGCATTAACCACTTCATTTTACAAAGTGGGGATAGAAGATATGTTATATATAGGGGCTGGAGATTTAGCTCAGCAGCATAAGCACCTGCCTTACAAGCAGGCTGTCGTGAGTTCGATCCCCGGTACCGATAAAAAGGAAAAAGACAAAAAAAAAAAAAAAAAGATATGTTATATACTGTTGATCTAACAACAGTAGAAGCCCACGCAGAATGGCAAAGACATCTGACAAACATACTGACAAAAACAGAAAATTACTGGAAAGAAAGAAAGAGGGCTCATGAAGATGAACTAAGACTTCATTTATCAATACAAAAAAGTACAATATTGGGCACAGTGGCTCACGCCTGCAATCCCAGCACTTGGGAGGCTGAGGCAGGAGGATCCTTGAAGTTTGAGACCAGCCTGAGCTACAAAGTGAGCTCAAGTCCAGGCTGAAGTACATAGCGAGACCCTGTGTCAAAAATAAAGTAAAATAAAAAAAAAGAAAGAAAAGAAAAATACAACATCAAAAGGTTAGGAATGAAGAACATAATCCTATTATTTAGAGTCAGACAAAGAACTAGAACCAGAGTGACAGAGACACCAGCGAAGCACCTAGAAGGACCAGGGACGTTTGTTTCCTGGGATGAGCTTCCCTACTACTGGATTTTAAAATCACGTGTGTGGATTTTTCTTTGCTAAAAAGATGATCGGCCAACACGCTCCTGGAAGGAGGTATCAGGCTCTCTTCATTAGAGCAGCACCCCACTCTCCCCCCACTGTTTTCTCATCTGGCCGCCAGGGGCGGCCCAGCGCTGTCTGCTCCTGCTGGTTCCGTTAGCCTGGTGCCTGGTAAGAGGCCAACTCCAAGGGGCTGAATGAAAAACGTAATTGAGTAAAAGCTTGGTCCTGCTCATTTTACAGAGAACAGACAAGGAGAAGGTGCCCAAACATTAAAGCACATAAACTCACGTTGAAAAGAAATCTTTCACTTGTTGCATGAATTTTTAAATTCTTCTTCTTATGTTGAACTATGCTTTTCTACTGAATTAACCCTCTAAATGAAGTACTGAGTTTAATTTGGGATAAATACTGCAGGACTGTCCGTACGGAGTGTATTGAAGACTCTTTATTTTGCTACCACGTGACTCTGCTTTTGATTACCCATCTTGCGTTAAAAGAAAGAAATTCAACAATAAAAATGGAGCTGTGAATTTCTCTTCTCATTTGAGGAAAAATAAATTCACACCTTGCAGTTCAAGCTACACTGTGTGCACATTTATTATTGATGAATCTGTTATCACTACAGTCCCTTTCTGTTGTATTTTTGCTGTTATTTTGTTTTGTTTTGTTTTGAGACTGAGTCTCGCTATGCAGTTCAGGCTGGCCTTGAGCTCACGTTGTAGCCCAGGCTGGTCTTGAACTTGCAAGGATTCTCCTGCCTCAGCCTCCCAAGTGCTGATTATAGGCATGCACCACCACGCCTGGCTACTATAACCACTTCTATTACTACCATTACTGTTGCCTCACTCACCACCATCACAGCTCACCTCTACACGACAAGAAAAAGTGAGTATAAGAAATATGGTTTCCCTTCACAACCCACTAAAAGTGTATATTTCCTCGATTGGTACCTGAGTTGAAGGGAGTGTGGAGGCAGACAATCCATGTCTGCCTTCTACAAATCACTGTACTAGATACTATGTGTTATTTACATGTACTATGCAAATATGTCACATGCTATTTAAATACAGTAGTTTCAAATTCAACACACCTTTTTTTGGTTTAAGCCCTAATGCAAATTCTAAGGTTGAGCTTCTGCTGCCCTCTGGTGGCTACTGAGGTTATTGCATCGTATTCAACTTTCCACTATGAACACAGACGGATATTACAGTCATATGACATAGTTGGAAGGCACTCGTTAAATCTCCCAATTTAATAGAGGGAAAACACCTCCTCTTTAAGAAGGAGAATAAATGAACCGAAATTTACACAGCGTAGATAAGCTCTGGAGTCCGGTGTAGAAATACATTCATAATTATCTCTGGTCATTCATTCAGTCATTCAGTTTTTCCAGGGCACTGGGCTGGGGTTGGGCTATGAACAGAGGCTCGTTTCTACACTTATAAATTACGTGTTAAGCAGATAAGCGTGCTATAAGTACGATGCTTGGTGTCGAGTAGGGTAAAAACAAGATTAATATCGTAGGATGCTAAGAAAACAGCCTGGAAAATGTTCAGGACGAATTGAATCTTGAGGCTGAGTCGATATTTACCAGTCACGTGGGAGAGTAATACATTCTAATTAAGAGGCGCAGCACGAAGTAGGACATAAAGTTGTGCAACCTTCAAAATCAGAGGAGGCCGGGGTACGATGAGAGGGACGGCTGGAGAAGAGAGGATCCTGAGACTATAGCGCCATGGTTAAGTCACCAGGGCCTGGTGCTGCAGAGCAGAGCAGTGCCAAGGCGTGTGATGCCCTCGGGTTTGTGGTTTCACTTTGGTGGCCCTGCGGGCTGTGTGGAGGTGGAGGACTGAAGCAGGAAATCAATCATGCAGGCCTAGATCAGGACAGACACCAAATCTGCGTTGTCTGTAGGGCTGTGTCCCAGCGATCAAGACAATGTCTGGCATTTACTACATCTTTCAATGAGAGAAAAAGGCTGTGCTGGATTAATCTCCAGATAACATGCCCTGTTTCTGGTTGGCAGTCGACACGCAGATAAAAGGCCAGGCGCACATACCTGGTTTGTGTACTATTTGAAAGACCAAGTTGCTTTACCTGCAAGGCGTAAAGCTACAGTGATAACAGTTACATAATTTGAAAAACTCTGGCTGGTTTCTACTTAACTGAAGGTGAACTTACACGGCCCAGGTCAATATAATGTATGAGTACATAATAGTATGGATTATTTCATGTGATTTCTTCTAAGTTAAACAATGAGAGCTCTCAAAAATTGCTTTTTGACAAACTTAACGTTTTACAAATCACAGACCTTCTAGGCAATAACCAAATACCAAGAGACTTTAAAGATGTTAAAAATACATGTCTCTGAGTGCTGTCATTAGGAGAAATAGAACAAAATCAACTCAAAAAGTTGTAAAAGGAAAAATACAAGTTGCAGCCGTCCTGGAGAAAAGATATATTTCAGAATTCAAGTTTGACTTAAAACATGGGAACTGGAAGATGCTTCCAGAGATAATAAAGAAAACTTGCTTTAAAAAAATTCAAGTCAAAATGTAGTGACAATATAGTTGAAGTCACATCTGGATTGCTTATTGCTTAAAAAAAATTTTTTTAAATGCAGTTCATACCCGTCCTCCTCCTCTGCTTTTGCTTTAATCAATTGCTAACGACTTTTGAATAAAGTAATTTTAGACCAAAACTGATTCTTAAAGTAGAAGCAAGCAAGAAATAGTTACAAGTTTTTATAGTTTGGAGCTAGGGATGGTGGTGCACGCCTGTAATCCCAGCACTCTGCGGCTGAGGCAGGATTGCTATGAGTTCGAGGCCAGCCTGGGCTACACAGTGAAAACCTGCCTCAAAAAGCCAAAACAATAACAATAGAAATAAACAGTTACAGTTTTGACAGAAGCAAACCAACCAGACCTCTTTAAGGCAGAGCGAATTTGCAGACTTTCTAACTAAAGAGTAGGGCCAGAGTAGAAATATTCCTGGCTTATGCTTTTTAGTACTTTTTAAAAATGATAAATAAATGTAGTCATTGCGGACAATTTTGAAAATTCAGAAAAATGTAAAAAAGCAAACAAACAAAACAACAAATACAAACCTTCCAGGATTATTTCTCAGTAAGCACCATTGTAAAATTTTAGGAAGTTTTTTTCTAGTCTTATTACTCCACATTGTTTTACAAAGTTAGAATTCAGTAAATAAAAAATCACGTTTTTCTGTTACTTTTACTATATTATAAGCTCTCTATCATGTGAAGATTTTTTGTAAATAATTATTTTTAATTGGTTGCCTGAATGACTGTGTTTGAGTAAATCATAACTTTCTAAAAATGTTACCAATTAATGGTGTTTTTTGGAGCATGTATGTTTGCTCAACATGCACATTTTTTCCCCTTCAAATACACATCCTGTGAAGTAATGGAAACGTTAGAGGCTATAACCACTGCCTGCCCTCTGCCTAACATAGCAAGTAATATTTGTCCTTTGGCCTTATTGTGGTAAAGTGTAATAGATTAAAAAATACCTACCTCTGCTCACTATTGCCGACTACTACGCCTGGTTTCCTGTGGAATAATTTATGTCAACAGGAGGATACGTTTTAAAGACAGATTTAGCTAAATGAGAATAGGGATCTTTTCAGTGTTTATTCTAGTTATTATATAATTAATTGTGTAAGGAAGTAAAACCCACATGTACACATTCTGCAAATGCATTTTAGACAATAAACAAAGCAAAAATCGACATAAACTATACTTTTCTTACCAGAAAAACAATTTCGGGGAAAGACAATTCACAAAGAATAGCTTACCAAGGCCAGGAATATCATGAGGCAGTCTATGATTTTTCCAGATGAATGTGGGATGGGTGTCTATCGGGGTAGTTTGATTTATGCGGGTATCATAGAACAAAAGAGGCTTGAACTGCAGGAGGAAACAGAAAAGACAACAAATAGGAACAAAGTTTTAGAACAATTTCAGATGAGAGTCATTGTTCCGCTTACATTTAATAGTAACACTTCTCGGTGGAACAAGGTAATTGTTAACCAGCTTGGAACGAGTTAGGGTCTGAACACAGACTTAGGAATTTTATATTTCTTTATGACTGTGTACTGTACCATTAACTCTGCCCCACACAGATCCTTTGGGCCTACAGAGAGCTAGTTCAAGCCTTTCATGTTACCAGTGTTAAAACAGAGGCCATAAAAATTAAATGGCTAGCTCCAAGGTAAATGAGGCACCAGTGTTTACGAGTCACTTTTGAAAGCCACGTCTTAAGAAAATGCATGACAGCCAACATTCATGGTACCATTTTAATCCACGTCAAGAAGCTCTGAATAATTCCACATTTTAAACATTCTATTAATTTCATAATTTTCTGACCTCTTCTCGCCTCTGCATGACACTAATTAAGTTTCTAGAATGAGACTTACTTTCCAAGTACTCTGCTAATGCAATATTAATGTGCTGCATCTTTAGTACTATTTCAAATATGAGATCATCTTGTAAGAGACAAAAATAATCGCACTAAATCATGGCCAGTCCCTTAAAATATTCCACACTGAAATTTTGCATTTTCAGGCAAACCCACTCGGGGATCCCTTCTGTCTGTCTTAGACAGAAGCTTTCTTTCCCCAATAAATAGATTCTGCTCTTAACCTCTGTTGCTCCTAGGATTCATTCTTTGATTTTAGAAAGCAGATACTTATATTGGACATCTAGCAGTTTGGGAATTTCCTTCTCTTATATCAAAATCATTCAAAAAATTCCATGTAGCAAAATAATGAATAATCATATGAAAAGATATCTATTGATTTTCTCTACTTTGATGAATGAGCAACATATTTCTAGTTATAAGAAATATAAGTGAGCCGGATGTGATGGCTCACCCCTGTAATCCCAGCACTCGGGAGGCTGAGGCAGGAGGATCCCAGCAAGTTCCAGACCAGCCTGGGCTACAAAGTGAACTCAAGGCCAGCCTGAACTGCACAGGGAGTCCCTGTCCCAAAAAGACCAAAAAAAAAAAAAAAAAAAAAAAAAAAAATGCAAGTGGGACTCCCGTCTCTCAATCCCTGCCCCCCCCCCGCCCCCGCCCCTGCCCCCACCTGCCCTCCTTCTGTGCCTCCCCCTCTCCCTTCCCCTCCCCCTCTGAGGTCCTAAGGTTCCCATGCTGCCTCCTCCTTTGCTCTGAACCCCATCTGGTGTCGGGGCCTTCTCTCCCTTCTCTTCCAGGTGCCCCTCGGCTCCTTTCTGTCGCCCTCTCCCCTCCTCCGGCCTGGTGGGTCCCCTCTCGCCTGCCTTTAGAAACTTTCTCCCTTCTCTCCCTCCCTTTCCATCTTCTCTGTGTCTGTCTGTCTGTCTGTCTGAGTCACTCCCTCCTGATCCCCAGGTGGGGCTCCTGCAGGTCACCCCTCGCCTTCACCCCAGCGCCCCCGCCCAGGAGGCTGCGAGCCACGTCCCCCCAGGGGCCACCCGGGCACAGAGAAGTGGGGACCGACCGAGGCCAGAACTGGAGGCTGCTCCAGAGTCAGGACTGCGGGGCAGGAAGCCGGACAGCCAGCGGCCTCCAGAGCCAGAGAGGGCGGCGGAGGGGACAGAGGTGGCCAGAGAGGACGCAGGGCGGGGGACAGAGCCACACCCAGGACACGGGGACAGGACAGCAGAGACACTGGCTGCCCACCCACCGGGACCTGGACAGAAAGACACAAAGGATACAGGGGTCTAGGGAGACGGGCCTGGGGAGGCAGGGACTCAGGGTGGAGACCAGAGAGGGTGGAGGACAGAGACACTGACCCAAAGAGAGAGGGTCCAGGAGACAGGCCGGGCAGGGGCCGAGGTGCGCAGCCAGGATGCCAGCACAAGGAGGCTGAGGCAGGAGGAGGGAGAGAGAGAGAGAGAGAGAGACAGAGACAGACAGAGAGACAGACAGACAGAGAGAGAGAGAGAGAGAGAGAGAGAGAGAGAGAGAGAGAGAGAAGCAAGTGTTACAAGTGCATTGTGGAAGAATTGAAGTGCATAGACAATTATAAAGAAGAAAACTCAAATTTTTTTCAATAACATAAGATAACCACATGTAATAATATTTTTAATACTTTTCAAATTTGTTAAAGTGCTTGCAGACATAGTTCAAACACATCTGTGTTTATTTTTCTTACATCTGGTGTACACTGCACATTTCTAATTAATTCATAGAGTCAATCAGAGGTTATTCATGTATTTACAATGTTTTATTAGTATAGTAAAAAAAAAATCGTATTGGGTAAATTCCATGAAGCCCATGCTTTGGAAGGAAGATCATGATCTTTTCTAATTCACTGCATTGAACTTTAAAATTTTGCATAAAATTGAAATGAAGAAAAAGTAACATATTTTGGAGGCATAAACCATTTTGAAACTCCTTTATCGTGAAGAGTAGAATCGCTGTGATTTCAAATATTTACAAACCACTGTTAAAAGTGTTCCTATATAAGATAGAAGAAATTTTTAAGAGGTGGAGCTTTACCCCAGACACATGTCCTGTGCAGTAGGGTGGGAACTTTAGAGGGTACAACCTCTGTCCACCCTCCGCCTAATAATGCAAGCACTCTTTGCTGAGATAGGCATTCTTTGGCCTTATTGCAGTAAAGTGTGATGGATTGAAATTTTAAAATATAGGGGCTGGGGATTTAGCTCAGCGGCATAAGCACCTGCCTTGCAAGCAGGTGATCGTGAGTTCGATCCCTGGTACTGATTAAAAAAATATTTAAAAATATAATTTAAGAAACGTATTTAAAATATATTAAATAAATATATTAAAGTATATTAAAATATAAGGAAATATAATAAAATGTAAGGAAAAATAATTTTTAAAATGTACATTATAAAAACTACATCTTCAAGATACGAGTTACTCAAATCATTTTCCCTCCCAGGAAACTGACTCTAAAAATAATCTAAGGGTATTTCTGAGTAGAACCCTAAGTGCCCAAGATATGGGAACCAGAATCACCAGACAGGAATGTAACAAAGGTAAAAGATTCTTCTCTGCAAAGGGAAGAAGTCGGACAGTGAAGCAGCAGCCTGCAGAATGGGAGGAACATTCCAGCTACTCCTCAGAGGACTAACATTTGAATATATTAACAAATTCAAACAAAATTAGGCCCCAAGGAAAAACAAATAAACAAAATGAAAACTTACATTTTCAAAACTATCTTCCTAACTGGCAAACATGCCCTGAGGCTAGCACATAGCTGATTGACGGGGACTGGCATATTGAATATCTTCCTGGGTAAGGACCGGTGTCTCTATGGCCCTATGTTTAGAGAATTAATCGCATTTTCCCGAATATGCATAACATATAACAAAACTGATGTCATTAGATTATTAAAAATTTAACCAAATTTGCTTTTAGAGAAATAAGAGAATACTCTTCATGTTGCAGAGCAGTCAGGAAGCTAAGATCCACATATGGATCCTCCTCTTTCCCGCATGGCAAGAGCATCTTTCCAGGTGCAGATAACTTGGAAGAGAATGTAGGTATCTTTGTGGTTTCTGTTAGTAACTGAAGTGTCAAAGGCGGGGGTCTGGTTTTAGGGAATTCCCAAGGACTGGATGCCAAATATAGCATTATATTAAAGGTTCACTACAGTCCCTAAAAACTGTGGATCATTTCTTTGAATGCAGCTCTAAACTTTCCAGTTCAGCATTCTCAGAGTCTGGACATCTGGCTTTTTATATTTTGCTATCATAGATACCTTTTGCAAAGCTAGGTCAACATATACACTCACTATATCATTTAAGCATGTTGTAATGTTCACACTGAGAAATGAAAATATGAACAACTTTTCTTCTTAGATTTCTAATTCTGTCAGCATCTGATATCTTGAAGGAAAACACTTTCTTAGTGACCACTTGATTGGTTGGAATGGTGGCTTTCATAGTTTGGATGCCTACAATTTTGAGTGACAAAGATAGGTGGTTGGTATTTTGATTAAGTGATCAGCTATTAACTGCCAGATAAAAAGCTAAATAGTGACGAGACCAGAGATGAATGTGAGCCACCTCTTTTTTTTTTAAAAAAGACTTACTCCATTGGTGAGCAAAACAGAAATACAGAATGGAAATAGAGGCTCTCACATAGGGCCATTTATGTGAGTCTATGGGCTTACGTGTGCATGGTTCATGATTTTCATGGGAGGTCAGAGGGGAAGAACTGGGAAGACTCGAGTGATATCTTTAGTTACCGAAGTGAACAAGCAGTTCTTAGGAAGGAGTTGTTGCCCTTACACTGACATTTCTTCAATATTTTTGTGATTACATCGATTTTATATGGTATATACATACATGTATATAATAAATAAAGTTGATATTCTGAGTCAAAAGTTCTATTGTCTAAACTAAGTGAGGCAGGAAAGCTGAAATGATCTCCCAACTGTAAGCATAACTTGTCTAAGTCCTTCTGCATTATCTCTGTCCTGAATCCCTTCTCACCCAGTCACGTTACCCATGTTTCCCAGTTTAGCAGTGTGACATACTTTCTTGGTATCCACAGACGTGTACAGAAGCACCATGGTGTTATCAATGTCCCCAGAGTCATCCAATGTCACAGGACCCGTGGAGCCTCAGGGAAAAAAAAATCAGACAGCATTAGAGGCCATTGTGGACTTCTTACCCAGTTGAATCGTGACAGAGAGCATAACCTAGACTTGAATTGCTCTATATCAAATGTACTGAAAAATTTTATTAGCTAAAATGTTCTTATCAGAGGGCACTGAGTTGGTTCTTGTGTCTGAGATTTCCAAAGGATTTTTTAAAAATGGGAGATACTGTTTATTTAGAAGGGGGAAAAAGTTTCCATTACATTTAGGAAGGCACTAAATAAATCAGGTGATAAATTTATTATGTACCAGTGATATATTTTTATCAAGATCATTTAATAAACTAGTAATATAAGCCATTGTACAATCCAAATTAGATTATAAAGAGATAAAAACCCCTTTGCAATCATTTTTTGGCTGAATACATTGGAAAAAAATTACTTAAATTCTCTGCTTCAATTTTTTTTAATTTATAAAATAATAACAGTATAGAGTGAATGCATGAAATGGTTGTTCGTATAAAAAGTAAGTGAAATCAAACATTTCACTTATGGGGCTGGGGATTTAGCTGCAAGCAGGCAGTCATGAGTTTGATCCCCGGTACCGATAAAAAGAAAAAAGACAAAAAACAAAAACAAAAACATTTCACTTAGTGCAATATAATAATTAACATTTACTTCTTGCTTATTATATTCCAGGCTCTGTTCTAAGTGCTTTATATACAGTTATTATTTTATTCTCCTTAGAATTCTGTGATGAGAGATTGCTATTACCTCTATTTTATGGATGAGAAATTATTTATTTATTGAATTCAAAGTTATGAAGTAACCTATGCAGGGTCATAGATATCTGGTTGGTGGCTAATTTGAATTTCAAATAAATATGTTCAGGTTTACAGATTAAATCAGGAGCCATTAAGATGACAGACTACAGTCACGGATGTGAGACCATTGAGAATATACATAAAATGCCAGGCAGTGCTTGGGATACAGGGAATGATCAGAAAGTAAATGTCTCTCCTGCTCTGCTTCTTCAGGGAAGCAGTGATGGTCTCTTCCTATCACTGTGATGTGACTCTCAGATCTAGTACTAGGTGACTCAGGTTCTCTGAAGCCAACAGAAGACTCACTCTGCAATGAGACAAAGCTCTTCCTGAGTAATATTTTAAGGTCAGCGAGGGAAGGCAACTGCTTAAAAGGAAATTTCATAATCTCTGAATGACATCTAGCTATGAAGGGTGGGAGCTTGAGTATTGGCTGCTGGCAAAGGGAATCTTAACCCAGCATTACCAAGGCATGAGTTGTTTTGATGGTATTGTTATGAAGGATTTTGGAAGTTATAGGCTTAACAATCTCAGGTCTTTGAAGGACACCAGGAGAGATGTAAAGGAACCAAAATCAAATCAAATGTCTTTCTCCTTCTTAGTCTCCAGGCATAGCCAAAATACCCTGGTAAGAACTTGTTCATAAATGCAGAGCCTGAGCTGCATGCTTGTTCTGCAATACCCAAAGATTCTGAAAGGTTGTAGCACAGAACGGGTCCAGATATCCATAACGACATCCTTAGAGTTTGTGCAATATTTGCATCCACCTGGGTTCAAAGGTCTAAAGCTATCCAGCCATCAATTGCTAAACCCTTTCTGTTTCCAAAGCCTATCCCAAAGCCTGTAATTTTTTTTATCTCTCCTGTTGTTTGCTCTTAGGAGATGAGTACCTTCAAAAGTGAGGTTCCTGAAAGCATGAGCAAATTTATGAGCGGTGGTATTTTCTCCATTTCTAAGAAATGTCTTCAGCATGTGGCCAAACAGCAAGATTCCATCCAGGTAAGCAAGGGCAAAGTCACTAAATTCCTGAATGACAAAGGAAACCTTTTAAATGGGTTTTAATGAGATTCTGGTCCTGATATTGCAGCAAAATATTCTTGGGTCAGCAGGTCACTGGAAAGATAAAGGGATTGTTATTGCTTCTGTTCGGATGCCCCCCCCCCAGCTTCATACAGTCATGGAAGTGGCTGAATTTAGCGTTTGTGATTGGTTCATTGTCTAGCACTGGGATTGGAGGTGAGTGCTGCACCCACTCAGGGGTGGAGCTGGCATACAATGAAAAGCAAGAAAGGAGGCCATGCTTTTTTCTCTTTTGCCCTTTTTGCACTTGGTGCCTGCAGTGTCCGTGAACACCTGCCCTCAGCCAAGGCCATCCTGCCTTGGAACCAGCTGAGTATGGCCTGAAATCTCCAAAACTCTAAGATAAATAAACTTTTCCTTCCCTAATTTTGGGTGTCAGGTATTTTGTCTCAGAATCAACAACAAAAAAAAATATACAAGGCAAAGATCCTAGGGGAATTGGGAGTGTGATAGTAAAGGACATGTCCAGGAAATTCCTCCTTGGGTCAACACCCCTTGTTAGCCCACTTCTGCCTTCTCTCTTGGGATCCATTAAACAAAAACACTGCCTTTAGGGAAGTAACCACAAGCAGTTAGACTTCCTTCCCAAGGAGACAAAATACATGCCTGCAGCCAGGAGAGTCAACAAAAAGCATTTTCATGATTCTTAAAGATTTTACGCAGAAATAATATTTGCTTATAGTTTAATGTTTTCATTGAAGTACAAGAGGTAAATCCAGAAAAGCCACACACCAAACAGCACCCCATTCAGCATCCTGAATGACATATGAGCGTTGTGGTTGGATGACGCCATGGAATTTGCAAGAGACAGCTCTGCCTGGATATTACTTCAGCCCTCAATGCCTGCCTGGTGGGAAGCAGTGTGAGGGTCAGGATTCCTCTGTTCGTGACTGTGGCACAGCGATCCACACAGGATGGCCTCTGATCTAAAGCTCTTACCTCAGCGAGACCAGACATGTTCTCTTACATCTGGCAGTATAGACCACCTACCTGGAAAGGATTGTACTTTTGCCAGAGCTAAGAAATAGGGCAAGTTCTGTGCACCTAGGATTAAATTTTCTAGGAAATATAAAAAGGAAAAAATCCCTTTTATCGGTTTCAGTTTCTTTTGCTGAAAACATTTCATAAGATGAAAATAACTCAGGTAAGATTTACCGCAGTAGAGGTTTTTGACCCTCATGGTGTCTAAGCTTCCTGACAGCTGTCTCAGCCTTGCCCTTGATTTGTCATTGCAGAGTTGTTTGGGATCCCTCAGGGTTGTGCCCCACACTCCCTGCAAGCTGCTCTCCACTAACCATCTCTAAAAACAGAAAATATTCCAAAAGTGTAACCACAGTGGAGTATAGCACTGTTGTCAGAGCACCTGCATTATAATAAGGGGGCTGTAATTAAAGGTCCTTTTTGTTGGGACAGATACTATACCATATGGGACACTGAGATAAAAGGAATAATCTAGGATTCTTCTGGAGAAAGTTAATTACAGTGGAGTACAATGTCTTAAACCAGGAATATATTTCTCTAAAAGTATATTTTGGTTCTAGTGATAGGAGAAAATTGCTTTAGGATACAGAGATGTTTATTTTATACTATTTAATTTCTACCTCTCCTAAGTATAAGATTGGTCCTCTAACAGAACTTCTTCCCGTCTTCCTGTATGGCCACTTTCTTTTTTGTTATGGTTTATATCTGGATGTCCCACAAAGCCTCATGCACTCATAGGTGGGGCTTTGGGGTGGAGATAAGATCATGAGGGTGAGGGGCTGGGGATTTAGCTCAGCGGCATAAGCGCCTGCCTTGCAAGTGTGCAGTCGTGAGTTCGATCCCTGGTACCGAAAAAGACAAAAAAAAAAAAAAAAAAAAAAAGATCATGAGGGTGTGATACTTGTCAGTGAATTAGTCCACCGATGAGTTTATATTGAAATGTGATGTTGGGAAGGGATGAGTCACTGGGGGTGTGACCTGGAAGGGAATATTTCTCCGCCCTCCTCCATGACCTCTTTCGGCTTCCTGCTGCGCTGCATGAGCTGTTTCTTCTCTGCCATGCCACCTTTCCATGGAGCCAGGCTACCATGGGCTGAAACCTCTACAAACTGTGAGCCCAAATAAACTTTTCTTCCTTTAAGTTTGGGCACTGGATGTTGGACAAGAAAAATCACTATTGATACTTCTGATGTTGCACAAGCCTGACTGCTGAGCTGGTTCAGAGAATAGGTGTCTACGCTTTTGGTTTGATGGGGTTGTACTGGGTGAAGAGAAATTGTTTTGGTCCACATACAGAATATACAATATAGTTAGTATGTGTAAGTAACAAAACTTCCTTTTATGTATATTTTACTTTACTAAATTATTTTGTGAAATAACGGAAACCCAGGTTTAACAATTAAGAAAACTTACATGTCTGCTTAATAAAAATAAATACCTGTCTTCACAGGTATACACACATGTTCATAGGTTGAAATACTATTATCTGGCTGGCCATGGTAGTACATGTCTGTAATCCCAGCACTGACGCAGGAAGATCAGTGTGAGTTAGAGGCCAACCTGGACTAGATAGTGAGTTCAAGGCCAGCTTGAATTATGGAGTTAGACCTTGACTCAAAAAATAAGCAGAAAACTAGACCAAAACAACAACAACAAAATAAACATTATTTTCAATATTAGCTTCATTTTACTAACCAGGTTGCACAAGCAGTGATTGCCTAAGAGCACATAATACCTGATACATGCTCGTTTCAATGCAAATGTGTGGCAAATTCAGGGGGCGAGTCAGCACTGCTCTGTGCACCCCCCACACAGCGGCCCATTGTCACCTACAAAGTCTGACTCAAGTACTGCACAATGGAGTCGTGAAAGTATCTTGAACCATCTCATAATAAAGTTCATGGTCTTGTGAAGTTGTACTACTAGCTGTCTGAGGGTTAGACACAGCTGGCCTAGAGTCCAGAAGTAACCTATGTAGATTAAGAAATTTGGTAGGGATCCTGCTACCGCCACATGAGGCATATGTAGTTGTTCTCAGTTAATATTTTTTGAGTGACCTGGAACGAGCAAAAATTACTGCAAATTTAATAACTTGGGCCTAAATAAAGAATAATTTCCTTACCCCATGTATCATACACACACATTTTACCTGTAAAGATTCTTTGGAGAGAGAAGTATTTATGGTGGAATTCCCAGGAGGCAGTGTCAGAACGAGGACATTTTTCATGTAATCAGGGGCTGTGGCATTTTCTTCAAAGTAGTAGTTACTATAAGAAAAAAATGTTCCTCATAAAAATTAAGTTCCTCTTAAAACAGCAATGCATCTTCTACAGTTCACACACTGTAATATCAGCCTTGGAAATAGTTTAAAATCTTTTTTCAGTAATCTGGAAAACTTCCTACTTTCCCCAGATAGGATTATTTTCTTTCATATCTGCTAACTTGCATAAGATAACATAAGCATCTGTGGCTAGCATACCGAAATGGATAGGAAGAATCAGAAATAGGTTCTGTTTTGGAAAGAATTCTTGGGCTCTAGCCATGGAAGCTAGTTCTTGCTCTTAAGGTTTATTGATCCTGGGTTTATACAAGAAAATTTTCTTTTTCTTAAACTCTGTTAACAAGTTAGAGACAGTGGAATATAGTAGAGACAGTTTTTATCATTAAATTTAGATGGTAAAACCTAAGCATGGGAACAAAAAGCACTCTCAGTAACACTATAACCTTTTTGACATATGGGGCATTAGTGCATTGATCTGTGTATTTAGCTCCTAGAAAGTGCTTGGTACATTGTAACCTGTCAGTGCTATCTGAATTGCATTAAAAATCATGCTTCCTATGCTTCCTATTAATTTGGATGCTTTAATATGCAAAACTTCTAACACAATTGAATTGGGTGACCATCATTTAATGTTTTAAAACATCTATTATGTGCTAAGGATTGCAGTGGCTCTTTTGCTAATATTATCATATCTAATCGCAAATGCACCACTAAAAAGTGGCCATTTTTATTTTCACTTTACAAGTGAGACGATTTGATCCCCAAATGCTAAGAAATATCCAAGAATCAAAAGAACCAGATACATCAGAATTAGAATTTGCACTGAAGTTATGTCTAATTTTAAATGTCATGATGTTCCCATAGCTTAGCCAGACATCCTTTGGGAATTGTCATGAAGGTAGGCTAACACTTTGCAATTGATTGTGGATTTGTGAATGTAAAATCATACCAAGTTGTCTCGTCTCTGAGGAGTTCTGAGAGCAAAGCAGCTGCAGAAATCAAGGTAGTGGTAGCATGAAATGTTGATAACTTGCCTCTTTTTCTGCATTTATGGAGCTAAAAGCCTAAATTGGTTACTTATCTTCATGAATGTCTAGCTATCCAACAGAAAGGTGTCCAACATTTTGCTGAAGTGTTTATGCTTCCTTCCCCTTCAGGGAAGGCACCTGCAGTAGGAGTGATGTGGCGAGACAAATATGAGGAAGATCTACAGCAGTGATCACCTGTGGTCTGAACACACACAGGTAATGATTAATGCCTCAGTCCGATAAGTGAAATCATATGATCCAGTGGATGGGACAAGGGGCAAACACCCCTTCTCCTTTAGGCTTAGTCTAAGTCTAACTCCAATATTATATAAGAACAGTTTCTTAGTAGGGTATCCATATCAGCAGGTAAGTTTTTTTTTTTTTTTTTTTTATCGGTACTGGGGATCAAACTCACGACCACGTGCTTGCAAGGCAGGCGCTATGCCACTGAGCTAAATCCCTAGCCCCCACAGCAGGTAAGTTTTAAAAAGAGATTGGAAAAGTTTGTTTCTCTACTCTGCAGAATTAAAAAAAAAAAGTGTGTGTGTGGGGGGGGCAGTTTTTTCTATTTTCCAGAATTTTCTCTTTAGTCCCAGAGAAGTGCAGTGGAAAACATCACCACTGAATGACTATGTCATCAGTGATAAAAAAAAAAATCTATACAAATCAGAACCATGTAACTGAAATTGATCCTTACCAAAGGTGGCTCAAGGACCAAAGACCATTAGGAACTGAAGTGGAAAAAAACGAAGGCCATATTCCAGGAATAATATTAAGTTATTTATGGATTTATCACTTTCTGGACAGAGATCAGGTCAGTGATCAGGACCCTGTTTGATCGAATAGGCATTGCAGCTGGACAGTCAAGGGGGTTTTATGAACCTTAATGAAACTTCTGTATTTAGATGAAGGCGAAAAGGATAAGTCTCTTCTAGGATCACAATTGATTAAATGAGAAGGAAGGAAGGAAAGAAGGAAGGAAGGAAGGAAGGAAGCCAACCCGCACACTGTCCTCATACCAAACCACGTAAGAGGCTGTGCAAAGCAAGAGAAACAAAGAGTGTGTGTCTTCTGGAAACCCGTGGGGTACTTCTTTTCTGAAAGAAAAGGGGTGCTTGAATGTACTGTACCTACTTGAATAGATCCACCAGGATAATGACAGTGTCTTCGGTCGCTGTCCAGTCAATCTTCAGGGATTCCATGGTCTGGGGTGTACCGCACATAACAATCACTGGAGCAGAGAAAGCCAGATGGGGAGAGGAATATGACACTTCACATACACAACAGGGAGGAACCAGCTTGCTCAACTGGAACCAACATGTCCATGTTACATTTGAAGAGATAAACACTAGAGCTGAGCACAGTGGCACACACCTGGAAAACCAGCTACTTGGCAAGTTCAAGAACAACCCGAACAACTTAACCTTGTCTCAAAACAAAAAAAGAAACAAAGACTGGGTGTGTGGTTCAGTGTTAAAATGCTTCCTAGCATGCCTGAGCCCCTGAGTTCAATCCCCAGTACTGCAAAAGAAAATATTAACACCAATTCTCCAAATCAATTCTCATTTCATTTACTGTTACGGAGTTGGACTAGAACTGCATGGACTCTTTAAATATCATCTAGTGAATTTCTTTAATCTTATAGATATAAGGAGGCTGAATCCAAGGAGTCAAAGGAGTCAAGAACCAGGAGATGACAATATATCTTGACTAGACTTAAATTTATGAGTCTTGGATGAGATTTACTCCCTCACACTGGCCTGGTGTGGTTACAGAGGTGAATTACACTTTGCCATTTGTAAAGTGGTTAAAAAGATAGTAAAAGTGAAGGAGACAGGAATTTATAATGCAGACCCCTGTTTTGGAAGTTTGAGCAACATAGTTTTGTTTTGATTGGCTTTATTCTGTTCCATTTTGCTTGGTTTTATTCTCTTAAAAAAAGGAAATTTGAGTGACAAAATACAGTCTGAAACTCTACCCAAATTGTAGCCAGCTGTTTCGTAAAGGCATGATTTATGCCTAAGAGGAAATGGACACTTCATTAGATCCTTTCATTTGCTGTGTTGTCCAGCTGAATTGTCTTTAGAGACGTGAGAAATTAATTTTACACTTCCTTCTTCACAGATCTGACTTAATTCTTAGTATCCCAAACACTTGAGCAGGTTAGGAGATGATTATATGAATTACATCAGATGATCTCTAGTAAGCATCTTCTCTTGTAGGAAATTCCTGTGATTGATTTCTTTGCTCCTGATATAGTCCCATTTAATAAGAGAATTTTACAAAGTGTGATAAGTAACCTAACAATTTAAGGAGAATGAGTTTAGTCCATTATATATTTGGCTACAATGCTTTGAGCAGATGACAGATATGCAAAAAGATTAGGGAATTGAGACAGTCTTTGATGTCTTATAATTTTACTTGAGATCATATATCAATAAATTTAGCCTCTTGATCACAAGGAAGCTCAGGGTTTAGAATGCATGAGGATTAGTCACAAACCCAGTAATACGTTGGATAGAAGTGAATCTAAAAATAGTTTATTGATGCTGGGTCGTGACATTATTTGAGTTTATAAAAGTTGGGTGTTGGCATTGTGATCCACTTACATTATGTTAGTATATTTACTGCATTCTATTTTGATTGTTTTTCTTACAGAGGATAAAATTTTAGTCAAGAAAGCTGTGTGCAATTACAGGTCTCTCAAATGTTTAAAGTATGTACAGGTCATAAGAAAGCTGTGGATGGGTGGGTTTGCCAACATGACTCTGAAACAGTTTCCCTCAAGAGAGGGAAGCTGACAAAATCATCAGCTTCCTGCCCTCTCACCATTGCTTCTCCTGTTAGGGTCTTTTAAGATCTTTTGAAGCTCTTCGTTTCCTCTCAGCATCTCTTTGAAACCAAGTACTTGGGAAAAATAGGAAACTCCAGCCTCCAGAGCATTGATGTACCTACAACAGAAGATTAGGGAAGCAGTTTTGATTTCTCATGACTTTCACTCATTGTGTTCTGATCTGTCCTGTGTCTTATCTCAAATGCATTTCTGCTATTAATGTAATAGACCGTATATACTGTGATATCACTAGTTTGGGTTGTGGATATCTAATTTTATGAAAACATGGGGCAAGTTTTAGGGGATAGTAATGTATGTAAACAGAAGATGTTTGATGTGTTCCTTTTACTGGCTTCTTGTGACTTACGGAAATGAGGTTTTACTTTGCCGTATAAATCACAAACCTTTGAACCGACAGTTTAGAAATTTATAGTTGATAAGAATAATTTCTGCTCCATGAGAACTGGGTTTTTGTGTGGTTTCTGTTCATCCAGCTTTTTTAGAATGGGGGCTTGGAGTTGAGCTGGTAGCATCCGAGGTATACATTGTTGGTGATAGGCAGGCTGAGCCTTCTTTAGACCCAGGTGGGGAGAGATGTCAGAATTTAGAAGCCTCCTGAAATCACAGGTATTACCCAAGCAAAAGGCTCCCTCTGCCATTTTTGCTATAGTTGAGTGAACCATGCAATTCTAACATCTGGACCCATTATTCCTATTCTGATTTCTCCCTTGTCCCCAAGAATAAAGTATGAAAGACATCATTTCTAACTGCTATACTTGTAGGTGTACGTAAAATGCCTATTGTGATATCCTATACAGCAATATGAAAGCATTAATTTCTGTTTTTCAGTTTATCATCTGTAAAAGGAAGATCATGTTATTTGTTTTCTTTTCTTCAAAGGATTTATTATGGGAAATAAAACTAACATGCATATACTTTCAAAACCAGGAAGAGTGTTGTGAATGGAACCTATGCTTTATCTTTATGACACTTGAGTCACTTTATCCCTTTTGATTTTCGTTGTGTGTGAGGTAGGCTGCTGTGTATTCTAGTCCTGCTACTGATGGAAGCTGCATGCATCTGATTATCCCCAGGTGTCCTTCGTGGAGGCTCTGGCTTCTCTTCAGGGCAACCAGCAGAACATTAATGATTCTGCTTACCAGAAACAGTGCTCAGACTCTGTGCCATTCTTGAAAACATATGAAGTATTCCAGGAAAAGCTTTTGAATGGCAGATTACTAGCCTTCCAAAAGTCCACCAAGAAGTACATCAGCTTCCGAGCTGGTGACATCATCCTGGTTAAAGTTTCTTTGTAATCACATGACAGTCCAAAACTTCCAGCTGAAATCATGGGGTAGTTTAATTCTGTGTCCAAGCTATGCCAAGAGGTAGGAAAGAAACAGTATCCACATTAATTTAAGTAACACAAGGAAGTCCCCTCTTTTGATTCAGCATGTATGTATCCATAGTAAGAATGAATTAGGGGCATTGAAGCAGTTTTTTCATTTTTACAAATCCACCTCTTACAAAAGTGAGTTTATAAACATTTATGACAACATGCTACATGCTAAGCATGTGGGCTTCTGGACATGTGTCTTTGTTTGATTTATTTCATCAGAACGGGCTTTGGAGAATAGGACTGAGAAACAGAGAGGGGGCCACCCATAGCCATCATGTATTGTTAAGCCCAAAAGGCGCTCGATACACTTTTCCCACCATGCACTGTTTACTTTGCAGTTTTGGTATGGACCACCTTTAAGATGAGCATCAGTTGAGGATTCGAGAGCTCAGCACAGGGACCTTCTTCTGATTCCATAAACATGACAAGCTTCATTCTTCTGTCAGGAGCTTAATGTAGGCAGATGCCAGGAATGAGGTTACCCTGCATCTTTGCCTGGCTGACATCTACTCATCCCACTGGTCCTAGATTAAATCTTTTTATCAAAAGACACCTGAATACCTAAGGTTATGGGCTTATTTTGAGTCAGCTGAACGCCTGTCTCCTTCACCAGACTGCAAATCCTTGAAGGCAGAGACTGCATCTGGCTTGCTCACCCATCTGCCTGGCTCACACATAGAGCTCACCAGGTAATCAACAAAGGAAGAAAAGCAACACCCTTTCCATCTTTCCCACTCCATTGGTTTCCTCCTTGCATACTCATTATGTTTATAATCAAATTTAACTTAATTTGGTTCCTTAAAACTGCTCTGTTGATTTTTCCATCTCTTTCAATGCTTGGAGATCTCAAGGCCTTCTCTGACTGCTTCTCATACCTCAACATCCAATCAGTTACCAACTCCTGTTGACTTCACCTTTGAATGCTTTAGAGCTGCCTCCCCTTTCCTTACCTTGTGCTTTGCTAGCTGGGTTCCTCTATTATTTCCTTGCAGCCTTTCCTGCCACTGGCCTCTGCCACGCCTATTTTATAAGCTGCTCCAGGCTTTTTACCTCCCCAGCACGCTCAAAACCTCAGTGGTTTCTGATTCAACACAACTTCCTCTGTCTGAACTTGCTTCCCTTAAGGCTTTAAGAGGTGTCCTACTTAATTTTTCTAGTCTTTATCATTCTTCTACATATTTCCTGAATTCCAGTTTATATAGATCTTTACAAATTATCTTCACTTCCCTGGTCTTTACTTTTACAAATAATTCTTCCTCTGCCTGGCTGGGAAGCTTATCTACTCATCTTGGTCATTAAAATTGTATTCGTTCTTCAACACAAGACTCACGACATTTTCTTTATAAAATCTCTTCTGCTCTTGAGGCTTACCTTCCTTAACCTGTGGTAAGTAAGCATTTCCTTCTATGCAATCTGCATCTTCTTGTTTGCTCTTCCCTGATGGAACCTGTCTCATTTTGCCCTGGATTGGTCTCAGGGTCCCTGTCACCTTCTCTTCAGTATTTAGCCAGACAGGGTTTGTTTTTTTTTTAACTTAGTTTTCTCTTTGCTAATGAAACTAAAATGCTTCTTTGGACACAGAAGCTCCTCATATGTGAGAAATCATTTTCTCTCATCCTCCTTTCCTTCTGAGCATAAGCTATAGCAATATTAGCAACATTAATAGGAACAGGAATGATAAGAAAACAGGAAAAGTAAGAGCCCGTATTTGTCTGCACTTGGGGGTGAAAAATGGGCTCAGAACGTGCTTTTGGGGTGGCTGCATAATGGCGACCCTGAGCATCTGGCTCCGTCCTGCATCTGGGTGTGAGGCATCATAAGGCTGCAATATAAGCTTTGAAGGTCTAACTATAAAACCCATCACAAAGGGTCGTTTATAGTTTTCTCTGTGTAGAAATAAGGTGGTCCTTGATAGAGGAGAAGATTATGAAAGACAAAGAAAGGCATATGGGAAGATTTTGATCTAGCAAATATGATCTGAAAGAGTAAAGAATTTTGTGGTGATATGAGTTACAGTGAGTGAAATGTTTGGAAGAAATGAAGGCAATTTTCCTAAAACTAGAGAAATATTTCTTTTTATAATAGATTGGAGATTTGTTTTTCTGAAATAATTAAGGCACTGTACCAAGTACTTAAGTATGTCATTTATATTGTTCCCAAATAAATCTACACATTAAAGATCTTATTTTCCCTACTGTAAGAAATCTAAGTATAGAACAGTGTCCTGTAGATACACTGAGACATCGCGCTCCTTTTCACCCTCTCTGCCAGTACTGTGGTTTTTTTTCCTTCCTAAATTCCTTGAGTTATTCCAAGATCACATGAGCCCCTCACACCCTGGAGTTAGACTCAGCCTGAAGGCTACTCTAGTTCACCCCACACTGAACAAAGGTGAGGGAGTTTTAGAGAGGAAGCAAATCAGAGGTGTCCCAGTGGCCCTGCTGTGTTGCCTTGGCTACGTTGTTGTTTGTCAAATCTTTTACATTGTGAAATCATCTCCTGACTTCATGGCACAGCGATATGAAAACAACAGCGAATCAGACTACTTACTACATCTGGTAGGTGGAGTATGTGCATGAGGGTCCCATGAGGGCACAGCCCATCCGTTTCTGTCTCTGTAGGAGAAAAAGACAAACACTGAAGTCTGAAAGTGAACCAAATAGTCAATGGGCAGAAAAGAAGTGACCAGGGAAGTCTCCCAGAAGGTTAGGAAATGTCCCCTCTCCCCCACTCCCCGACCCAGAGACATTACAGGTAAAAAAGAAAGAAGCCACATGTGAAGCCTTGGGTTGGGTCAGGTTCAACTTAGGGATAATGAGATCTGAGGGAGAGGAGAGGAAAGGTGGATTCCTTATGGAGGAGAGGATGGGGAGAAGGACTGGCAATCTGTAACTTCAGCAGCGTCTTGGGGTGAGGTAGTTTTAGGGGTGGAAGGAGTGAGCTTCAGTGTCAGAGTCACAAAGTGGGGCTGAAGTGATTAACATGCAGTGCAATCAGCTGGGGGATTGTGGATCTTATTCTCTAAAGGAATCTGGACCTAGGAAGTGGAATTTGACAAGTCACCCTTGTCCACTCCTTACTCTCCCAAGACCGAGAATCACTTCTGCACACAGGCTGCCATTCTGATGTGGGGGTGACACATCTTGTCAGTGTGAGGATATTGATTAAAGTTCTAGAACCATAGCTCTGTTCCCAATGTGCTGGTTGTCGGATATCTTTTTCCTAGATCACCCACATGGGGTGACTTGCATATCTACTTACCTCAAGAGACCCTGTAATACTCAAGCTCCTTAAAGCTCTGGTGAGGGTTGGATGTTGGTGACAGAGAGGAGAAACTAGACAAGAACCTCCCTCTTCCCATTTTTAGCTTTTGACGTTACAGCTACTACTATTAAAGTCATGTTCTGCATCTAAACCTTAGTAATTAGCCTGTGGCTTGAACCTGGTGACAACTTGAAACAGGTATCTGATGTAGGTGGTTTTGTGTGCGTGCACATGTGTGCATGTGTGTAGTGCTGGGGTTTGAACAGGGCTTTGGGAATGCAGAACATGCTTGCTACCACTAAGCTACATCTCCAGCCCCCAAATATGGGGTCTTGAAATATGTTTTTAAATATGAGTCCTTGGATATTTTTTGAGGGACATGAAGGCAAGCAAGTTAATACCAACATTTAAAACTTTAAAAAATTTTTAATCAGTTTAAAAGAAAATATCCGAAGAAAAATCCTTCGGAAGTTCTCCAAGGTCACTGCTAGCCAAGGTACCACTGCAAGTTGCAGCTTAGTAGATTGCTAAATTTCTACCCACTTTCCTAGATCCTTGAAAGGCACTTGTCACTTGGGAGATCTATGCAATAAAGCCAAGGTACTCTGCCTTCAAATCTGCAGCTGCTGGCTAGAGATGCAAGAGGAGACGCTTCTTGGATGTGTACAGTTTCATCCCAGGAGAAGTCCTGGGCCAGGAAAGTGGGAGCTACCTCTACACAGCGAATACTTACAGCAATTTCCCTGAGTAGATCCAGGCCTTCACAGGTGCTGCTCCGACAGTCACCTGACTTATGAATCAGACCATCTGAGTGGATAAAGGTAGCGTTTACAGTGACATATAAAGCTGTTGTCCGGAAATAAGAAAAAATAGAAAACTAGTGTTAATTTTCTGTACTTTACACCAGCTGAAAAGTTTATCTTTTTCCAAATGGATATCCGTTTTCAGGCCCAAGAATATTAGAAATCTGAGTCCTTCTTTTACTTCTGGTCACTTCTTTCCTCTTTCTACATCTTTCTGGGCTTTTTTCCTCTCCCATCAATGTTTTTGAGGTCTAGTTAACCTACCATAAAAATCACCCATTTTAAGAGTATGATTCCATAATTTTTAGATATAGAGTCGTGTGACTATTACTACAGTTCACTTTAAGAACATTTCATTATGGTTTCCATTCTCCTTGTCTTCTTTTCATAATTTCAGACTAGGCACGTTTCCCACGGAGATCTGGAAAGTACGAGGGAAGCAAAGACCCAGGTTCAGGGGTACACTGTTCATTCATGTTCCCAAAATGCTGGTTCTGTCTGCTGCCAGGGTTCATAAGGCTATAGAGTTTTCTTGAGTCTTTTTCTTTCTTTCTTTCTTTCTTTCTTTCTTTCTTTCTTTCTTTCTTTCTTTCTTTTCCTTCCTTCCTTCCTTCCTTCCTTCCTTCCTTCCTTCCTTCCTTTCTTTTTTCTTTATGTGGCACTGAGGAATGAACCCAGGGCCTTCACCGCGACTTACTTTATCACTAGGGGATCACACAGAACCATCTTATTTCTGACAGAGTGATCACAGAAGTCCCTAAGGGGAACCAGCACCTGTGTGATGTGAGAAAGTGAGCAATGCAGTATGGTTTTCTGTTGGAACAAGGACAAAAATCCCGGGTGGTATCATTCCTGGCATGTTTCAGAGCAGCAAAGAGACCCATATAGTTACGGGTGAGTTAGCGGTAGCATGGACAGACTGGAGGTAAGGTTCGAGGGGAAGGTCATGGCAGGATTGGCCTGGTAGCCCTTGTAAGAAATCTCAATTTATTTTGGGAAAAGATGGAATATATTAGAAGATTTTGAGTTGAAGAATGGTATTATTTGACCACCATTTAAAACTAATTTCTATGGATTGGTGCAGAGTGACTGGTTAGCAGATATTTACCTGAGGTTAACTCAGAGTAAAGTAGAGGTAGCAAAAATAAGGAAAAATGATTGTATTTTGTGTATGTTTTGAAGGTGAAACTGACAAGAAATTGCTGATGGATGGGATTTCTAAATGTATGAAAAAAAGAGGTTTCAGGATAATGTCAATATTTTTGGCATGATCAAGCGGAGGGAATGTTACCAACCAAGACAGGAAAGAATGTGGGAGAGTCAAGTCCCTCCCTGGGGTGTGGGAATGGAGGAATCAAGAGTTCAGTTGGCATTGTTGATAAACTTGTACTCTGTTCTACACCATGTGCTACGTCTATCCTTGGTATTGACTGACAGCTTTGTTTTGCCATATTTGACTGTATTCTTCCCCCCCCCCAAAGAAAGTAATAAGCACTAAGGAGTAATAAAATCCAAGATGTGTAAATTTTGTTGTAAAAAAGAGAGGGAAAAAAAAAAAAAAAGAAAAGGAGCTCTAACGGATATAACAGCAAGTGTGTTTGGGGGTGTTAAATAGCTGACTTTATCAATGTTTTTGGAACATTGAACACAGCTGTTTGCAGTCTCCCTGTTTGAATGTCCACCTTGTGTTCTTTGATACTGTGATTTGAGGAACTATTTTCAAGAAAATAGTGTGTAATCTACTAGCAGGTAATTTCTTACTGTTATGGTTTTTTGTTTTGTTTTGTTTTGTTTTGTTTTGTTTTGTTTTGTAGTTCTGTATTGCGTGTACCCTTACGCCGCTTTGGTTTGTTTTGTGTTTTTCTCTTTTTCCTCTTAAATAAAAAAAAAAAAAAAAAAAAAAAAAGAGTTCAGTTGGACAAGTGAGGTATGTGATGCTATTAGACTTTCCAACAGAAATGACAAGTAGCTGAATGTACAAGTGAGAATAATCACTAGTGTTGTAACACTCAATGAAAAGCTATCATGTCTGTGTCTCAGATTTATAATTTTAGCACCAAAAGGGTGTCTTAATTTTCTAGAAAATAGAGCCAAGACAGAAGCTTCTTCCAAGAAGTTGTCACCCCGGAGTCTCATATTTAGTGGATGATGGATTTGGAATTGAAACCGTAATTACTTTATTTAAAAGTGTTGTGGCTTATATCTAAAATGGCCTCTGTGTGTGTAAGGTGACTGAGTCTGTGTAAGGTGACTGATCATGGGGACTCTACACTCACCAGTGGGTGCATCCACTGATGAATTCAGCAGCTGAATGTGCAGTCAGGAGGTGGGCCTGGGTGGAAGCAGGTCACCGAGGTGTAACCAGGAAGGGTGCATCTTCTCCCTGGCTGTTTCTTTCTCTTTCTGCTTATAAGCCCCCCAGGGAGGAGCACCTTTTCCTCTTCCATTTCCCTCTGCTAACCTATCCCTGCTTTGGAGCCAGCCAACCATAAAACTGAAACCGTGAGCCAAAATAACCCTCTCCTCTTTTTTTGTCATGGGTGTCAGGTATTATATCTCAGCAATAGGAAAGTGCCTAAGACATAAACTCTTTGTGCACTTTTGATATTTCGGGTTCAAACTCATGTATGAGGTAGCAATCTTTTACTAGCTAAATGATCCATCAAAAAATTAATAAAATTTACCACTGAGTAAGACTACTTGATCTCAGCTAATTCCATTGTATCACAATTATTTTCTCATAAGAATTCAGGATACAGAGAAATAGTGTATAGGATTATCACATGGATACTATCAGGAAGTCCCCTGGTGGATCTGGGTGACCATGGGCATATTTCTCAGGTGAAATAAAAGTGGCTAACAGTCTGCTATCTATTTTTCATAAAGAAAGTGTTGTTTGGTTTGGTTTTGTTCTCAGCAGGCAGATACTATGGCTTGTATCTAGATGTCCCCCATGTGATCATAGGTGGGGCTTTTTGGAGATGCCTGGACCTAAAGTATGCACTGCTGGAATCGAGGATGTGATGCTGGGATTGATTCATGCGTGATGCTAGGGTTAGACTTGCCTCACCCAAAGGATGGGGAGCCTGGATAAGACACAAGGGGCAGAAAGAGGGTTGCTGCTTATTGCTGGCTGCTTGCTGTCTTCTGCTTGCCTGTTTTGTGATTCTCCTGTGCCATGGCATTCTGTTTGGAGCCAGCCAGCTATGAACTGAAACCTCTACAACCTGTAAGCTAAAGAAACCTTTCCTCCTTTAACTTTGGGTGACTCATATTTTGCGTCAGCATTGAGAAAAGTAACAGCAGGGAAGGAAATTATGTAGCTCTGCAAAATCTACACAAAATCTCTTCTTTATCTTAGAAAACAAAAACATCTTTTGTGTTAAATATTCATCATTAGAATAAAGGGGGGAAATAACTTGTTCATTAGTTTCCTGAAAGAGTTGGAAGTTTTGGTTGGATTTCACTCTGGTTCACAAATTTGTCCTTTTGGCAAGTGATGCAGGGACTCAAAATATGTTTCCCTTTAAAACATTTGCTTGGTCATCTGAGTGGCTAGTCTTACTTACCAAAGTACCACTCCTCATGATAGGTATTTTCTCTGTGGTCTATCTTAAGACCAAAGTGAACTGTACATCTGGCCTCAGATCTTGCCAGAAGAACTATAATTTTTGTATAATGAAGAACTGATTTTTAAATGGAGGCAAAAGCATTGTTTATATAATGCTCTTGGAAATTACTAGGTACCATATTTTGAAAAATAATAATCAGGTAACAGAACTATTTGTTCTGTTTCTGTCTCCACCTTTTCATATATTATAGTCTTCTTCTAATAAATAAATAAATAAATAATGACATATGTCTGATTTCAAAGCAGGGACATCCTTAATTTTGTCACTCCTAGAGAGAGCCTGGGAATCTCAGTCACCAGCCTCACATTATATGAGTGACTTTCTGTGTGTTCTTGCACAAGCTGTTTTAATTTTTTTACTTAGTTTCTTCACATGTTAAGTTGGGTCAAAACTAGGTTTGTCCAGTCTACAAAGTTTTAATAAACCTTTAACTATAAAGCATTTCAGCACCAAAATTTTTCTTCTACACATCCAGATAGGACTGTTTTTGAAGGTAGAGACTAGTTCCATCGGAGAACAGAAGCATCTCTTGTACTCCTAAAGCCACTTCAGAGGTGTGTCTGCCAACTGGGTGTCATAATTTCCCTCTACCTTTTTAATCAAACGTTTATTTTGTGATGCTTTGCTCCAGTGAGAGGATCCAAATGAGAGACGTCAGTGCTAAGCTGAAGAAGGCAATCAGTGGGATCAGGTTAGTCACAACAAATCAGTGGATGAGGCGAGGAGGGTGATGGGTTTAATAGTAACTAGAGTGTAGACAAGAGACAGCCACAGTGCAGAGCGCTTTATAACCTTTATTCTATTTAATTCTCATAACAAGAGGGAGAATCTAGGGAATCTAAAGACAAGAGAGCAAAATACATGAAGCTGGGGTGGGCTGGGGGTGTTGGAAGAGTGCATGAGACAAAGTTAGAAAACAGGGCAAGAGAGTGTCTTGGGGAACAACACCAGGAGCAAAGGTAGACAGTGAGGCCAGTGCGCAGGCGCAAAATGGAACCAGGAATCCCGGAAGATGGCGGTGCTCATCTCTGTTAGTGTTAAATCAGCTCATCCCTGTGGGTCTCACGTACCTATGAGAGGTCTGCTCCCTCTTACCCTCATGAGGTACACTGACTATCCCCCGTTTAAGACTCCTGGGCTCCAGGAAGAGGGGTGCAGAAAAACCCCGAGTGTAAAACCTGCGTAGGGCCTGGGAAAATAGGAACCATGGTGTGCAGCAGCCCCGGTCTTTTCTATTTACTGGTAGGAAAAACTGGAGATCTCTTAGCACTATATACCTGTCACTGAATTATGGTTTCTTTCTCCTCCATTCTACCCTTCTTTCCTTTTCTTTTGAGTTGAAGATTGATCCTAGTGTCTCATATACATTAGGCAAGCACTCCAGTGCTGAGCTATATCCCCAGTCCCTTTTATTTTGAGACAGAGTCTTGCTCTATTGCCTAGACTGACTTCAAACTCAGATTCTCTTGCCTGAGCCTCTGGACCAGTCAGGATTATAGGTGTCTGTCACATACACAGCATAGGATATAAAATTTTTGTATACCTCATTTTACTTAATCCTCCTCTGAATCCCACAGGTACTATTCATCTAATTTAAAAACGGGAAAATGGAGACCTAGAAAGATTAACTTGCTTAATGTTACACAGCTAGTAAGTAGTAGAGTTGGGTTGCAAATGTGGTGCAATCTGATTCTAGAAGTTATGAGCCTATAAAGCACCAGTTCTCAAATGGTGAGTCATGGAGGGACCCTAAATTCCTTTCAAAGGATCTGTGGGGTCAAAACTTTTTTCATAATTATACTAAGATGCTCTTGGCTTTTTCCATTCTTTCATGAGCATATAATATAGTTTATTATATGCATGACATATATGTAATATATACATAATTATATATATATATAATATATATATATTTTATATATATATATAATTGTAAAAGACCGAATATAGAAACCAATATGAGAATATCTTTGTCCTAGAAATGAATATTAAGGTGGACGTGAAAGACATTTGTAAAAGTGTAAACCCAATACCACTTTTCTCATCCACTTTATTTTGGTTTGAGAAATACAGATTTCCTTTAATAAAAAGTACTCATGGTGCATGCCCATAATCATAGCAGTATGGGAGGCTGAAGCAGGAGAATTGCAAAATTGAGCCCAACCTGGGCAACTTAGTGAGACCCTGTCTTAAAATTTTTTAAATTTTTTTTTGGAAGAAAGATTGGTATTTTATTTTATTAAAAATTGGTATTTTTATTGAAAAAGTTAAAAGAAGGAGATTAAGATAAAAGAGGACATAGCAACATAATAACACAGGTCAGAACAGAACAATTTAAGCAACATAGTTTTTCACCACAAGATAACTTGACATAACAGTAGCTACCATAATGTCTCTTTCCTTGAAATATTTGAGTATAACTTCGTATATTATAGCATCAAACACAACATGACAGTGTAAAACCATTCAAGAGAATGAAAGTATTGCAAGATATTTAGAACCAATTAACAGAAAATGAACAATGGTTTCTATATTATCTCCTTGTCTATAAAAATTTTTGTTTATACTATCACATATAAAAAAATCTAATAAGATACAACATGATAAACGATGGAGACAGAAGAACAAAAGCTTCATGGGACTTCAAAACAAGATGATATTAAATCAGCACTAGCTATTATATTGTCTTGTTTTCTTCAAAATAACTGTTCATACCATCACAGACAGTAAAATCAAACAACCCAGTATAAAACCATTCCAATTAATGAGGCTTCAAAGAAATATTATAAGGCTTAATTATTATAATTATAAGGCTTATATTATCATAATATAAGCCTTATATATAATTAAAGCCTTATATATAATATAAGCCTTATATATAATATAATTATTATAATTATAAGGATTATATTATAAGCCTTAATATTATAAGGCTTAATATTATAATTATAAGGCTTCAAAGAAATATAATGGAGAATCATGTTTACCACATATTTTTATGTATTCTTACCATTTCTTACACTAGGGAAACTATTCGGTATTTATACATGTGAGTTTGATTTATTTCACTTATGAGTATGGTCTCAAGCTGCACCCATTTATTTATAAATATCTCAATATGATCATTCTTTATAGCTGAGTAGTACTCCATTGTACAAAAATACCACAACTTTTTTATCCAATCCTCAGTTGATGGACACTTCAGTTGTTTCCAAGATCTGGCTATTACAAATTGTGCTGCTATAAACATGGGTGCACATTTATCATTGTGATATGATGTTTTCAGTTTTTCTGGGAATATGCCTAAAAGTGGAATAGTTGGAACAAATGGGACTTCCAATCCCCAAATTTTTAAAATTATAATAGAAAAAATGTGAAGTCTCTGTGTTCAATAGCAGTATTATCATATCTATCATACACAGGTGAATTATTTGCTATTTTTAGTGACTTTATCTAAACATGTTTAAAATACTTCTCAGCTTTAATTTCAAGTCTAATAAATATCAATGCATGTAATAACATGACAAAATTCTTCACGGCTCTCAGTAATTTTTGTGAATGTAAAGAGGTCTTGAGACCAAAACATTTTACATCTACTCCTCTGGAGCATGCTGTAATATGCTATGTCTGCATATTTTATGGTTATGTGTACTTTACAACAGTATTAGTTGAGGAGGATTTTTCCCTTTGTCTTTTCAGATCCCAAGTGATATTTCTCAAAAAAAAATTTTTTTCAGACCACATTTTGACTTCAAATAAATTTCAGCTTTTATGTAAGCAGTTCCAAGTCCTGTTTTTCATCTGTATCCTGCCTGCGCTCTCTGCCAAGGAGGATGCATGGAAATCTGAAGAACATTGGTGAGCTCAGCACCCTCTCTTCCCATCAGAACCCTCTCTTCCCAGTGTAGGTAGGCCTGAAAGTGGGGTTGAGCCACACCACACTGGAATGTAGGTGCAGGGCATATGAGAAAGGTCCAGTAAGCACAGGACAACACATGCAGGTATGTCCCATCCATTTAGGCATGTAGCATGCATCTTCAAGGAGCTAATACCCTAGACTAAAGTAGTCTCTTTTTCCCCATTGTATTCCACCAAATTCATCTGTTCTTCCTGACCTACAAGGCTTTCCCAAGTATAACAAAAAGCAATGATCACTTACATTTTTTTTCCAAATAACAATGCTCAAGATATTTAGAACATGAACAATCTTTTTCTCCAAAACCATTTCCTCTTACATTCACTATGTATGAACATCTACTGAACAAAACACATTATCAAATGCAAAAGCTGGACATCATTGTTTATTTTTCTATCTCTATGGAACTCTCCACTTATTTAATCCATTCAACAACCTCATCAACTTCACCATTAATAACTCTATAAATTAGTGAAATTTAGAAATTTAATTCAGCCAATGTCATCCAACGAGTAAATAATGGAATAGAAATTCAAATTCAGGTTTTATGAATTTAGAAATCAAGCCTTTAACCAAATCTCTACAGTAAACATTTATTTCGTATGCCAGGTCATGTGTTCTTCTAATAGTAGCAAATAGAAGCAGCAGCAACAATGCAATTACCATTTATTGATCATTCACTGTGTTTCAGTCAGTGCGCAAGATCATTTGAATTGTCTCACTGAGTTCACATTCTATGCACACAAAGTAACAACTACTTATCCTGATTTTATAGTTGACCAAAATGAGGTTTAAGAAACTTGCTTGAAGTTATATGTGGTAAACAGTCAGGAATAGAAACCAAGATCTGTCAGATTCCACATCTCTGCTTCTAATGATAATATCTCCATGCCATTAGAAAAAATAAGCCCATGTCAGGTAAAAATCTCACAGTGGCAATGTGATATAGTCTTCAGACTCAGACAAATGGATCTGAATCCCATTTCAAACAGAATATCTATATGGCCATAACAATGTTATTAATTTCTATTGTGAAACCAGTGTCAACCATGCCAACCCCTCAGAGCTGTGGTGAGTAAAGAGATATTGCAACTAAAGAACCTAAAACTTACCTATCACATGACAGGTACAGAAAAGAGGAAACGGAGTGTCACAGAGAAAATTTTGAGGCAGACACCACAAACTAGTTCCTCAGACTTCAAATCCAGTTGTTCTTTCCAATATACCCCACTACCTCAATAAATAATGGGGTCTGATCCACACATTTACATCTAAATTTAGTTCAGACAGAACAGGAGAGATATGGCATATGCACAGAAGTAAGTTATTATACATATATGAGCTTTTTTGCTCTTATTTCTGCCATATATTAAATGGAGAAAATTAAGAGTACTATCCTTAAAACTGCAAATAACCACTGTAATGTATCAAATACTTATCAACTCAATAAATCTACTTGTGGAAATCTAGTTTCAGGGAATAAAATAAGTATATACCAAAAATGTGTATTATGGTATTTTAAAGGCAATCACAAGAAATTAAAAAGGATGGACTTCGGTCATATGAAGTTTTAGGTGATTTGGGTGACGTCTCTCCTAAGGGATGTTGTATACCCACTCACAAGATACTCATGGAAGTTAAGAAGCATGGAAAAGAGACTGGAAACATCAAAGTAGCTAAACGTTATCATGGACAAATTTCTCTTTCACTTATGTAAAATTATACAATTGGTTTTTATAATTAAAGGATATAGTGGGTAGCTGGAACAATCAGGTTGATTGCGAATGTATGCTGTGGGTCCTTTGTGCAACCATATAAAGAGCCAACAAGCTCACGGAAAAATGAATGAAAAGCCCAGAGAAAGAGTAAGTGTCCCTATAAATTTTACTTGTTTGCTCTGGTCCATTCCAAATTTTGCCCCCAGCTGCGATAGAAGGAAACACAGTGCCTCCTTGGAACAAGGCAATAAACCCAGTGTTAACTGGGGTGTCTCCCTGCTGAACGCCTTACACTTCATAGCTAAAGCCTTTCCCAGAGCACAGCAGGGCGGATTATGAGTTAGTACACCAAGTGGGGTCAAATCCTTCTCCCTGCGAATCTACTGCTTTGAAATACACAGGAGTTTCAAGGAGATCCTTGGAGATGGTTGGATGACCAGTCGAAGTACACAAGGTTTTCTCTTAGCAACCTTTGTCCCCAGACATGGTAACTTACAGAAGAGGATTATTTACTGTGTTCTTACCAGCTTCCTGCAGACGCTGCTTCACAATGTCCAATCCCTTATTCACTGCTGTTTTCAAGGACTCCAGGGATTCTTGGAAGGCATAGTTGTTCATCATCAGGACGGTGATTTCGTAGCTACCGTTGTGGCAGTTCTGACTTATCTGGGAGTTCCAGAACGCCAGCCCCGGCTGGAGGAGCTGGAGGAGCAGAGACCACACAACCAGGCCCAGCAGTGGTGACTTCATGACCTTGCTCTCCTCCCAACCATACTCCCGGTGCTCTGGCTTGCTCTGGCTTCCAGTGACACAGGCTCTGGCTTGCTCTGGCTTCCAGTGACACAGGAACTCCAGCAGAACAGCCTCTAGCTGAGTCTTTGGTTCTACCCTTCCCCACGCTCTTTCTGGTCATGTCCCACTGGTCACATGGGCCTGGAACCCAACCTGCTTGCTTCCAGCAAATAGCAGCTGCATTATGGTATGAGATAAACCAAAGTTCACTCTGGATGTTTGCTCACAGAAAGGTCAGAGTTATAAACGTGGAGATCACCTGTACCTCACCCAATAAAAGTACATCAGTGTGAGATACATCACTGAGAAAAGGGAAAAGAGGAAGAGGACAGTCTGTTTTATATAACAAGCTTTGTGCAATGGAAAATAAAGGTCAAAGGGCTAATGCTTTCCACAGATATGATAGATTATTAGTACTTGGTTTTTTTGGGGGGGGCACCAGGGATGATCTCAGGACTGCATGCTTGCAAGGTAGACGCTTATGCCACTGAGCTAAATGCCAACCCCAATACTTGGGTTTTTCACTGCACATCAAAACGGAATTCTCAGCAAGGGCTGTGTCTCAATCATCCAATCAAAAGCTCTACAGGGAAACTTGACCATATATGGGGCACAGCGATGTAGTTACATTAAGGTCCCCGGGGAACGTGCATTCTAGCAGGGAAGACAAACATTGTCCAAATAAGTATGAATAACTAAATTCAACAATGAAAATGTACAGATTAATCAAATTTATTCCAGAAGGTCAAAGAAGCTTCCCTGAAATAGTAACCTTTAGATGGATCCCTGAAGGACAAACAGGTGTTAGCTGAATTGAGAGACAGAGCACAGGAGGAGGGAGCACGGCGTGTGTGAGGAGCTGTAAGAGGTACAGCCTGGTGAGAGTGTGGGAGTTGGGGATGAAGTGATAATGCGGAGGCCACAGGGCAGTGAGGGCAGACCATGGAGCCTTCCACAAGCTCTTAAAATTTCAGCTGGGTGTGATGGTGCACATCTGTTATCCCAGCACTATGGGAGGCCAAGTTGGGAAGGTTGCAATTTCAAGACCAGCCTGTGAAATTTAGAGACTTAGAAAACCCTAGGAATCCTGTCTCAAAATAAAATATTTTGAAACCAAGTTGCACATCTAGTTCAGTAAGAAGGCCCTAGTTCAATGCCCAGTACTACAAAATCTTTAAGGAACAGCTCTAAAACATTTGAGATTATATCCCAAGTCAAGAAAGGGATAAATTTTAAAAAGATCACCGTAGGCCCACTATGGAAGGAATGCTCTGGAAAGAGATAGGCGTGGAGAGGTTGTTTCTGTAGTGAAAATGAGAGTTGAAGGAGGCTTATGGTCTTGGAGATGGTTTCCAGAGACATCTACAGAAGAAAATGAGGGACTTACTACTTGACTGTTTTTGATGCATCAGGGGAAGGGAGGAATCAAGGGTGATCCCTGATGTGGTCAGCTAGGTAGACAAGAAAGCACTTTGCAGAGCTCTAGAATTCTGGAGGGGATGCACATTTAAAAGAGAAAAGCGTGACTTTTGTCTGTGGACACTGCATTTTAGGGTATCAGTGCAACTGTGAGAGTAGCCCCCATGGAGTTTTGGGAAGAGATCTTGGATTTAAATGGAAGTTGGAAAACAGTGAGAGGGCGGGGGATGCACTCTTCTTCCAATATCTTTACCTCCCAGAACTCCAGTTTCTCGGTCTTCAGACTCCAGGACTTACACGAGCCACTCCCATGGTGATTAATCCTTCTCCCGCAGACTGAGAGTTATATTAATAGCTTTTCTGTATCTCAGGCTTTTAGATACGGGCTGAGCCACAACTGGCAGTATTCCAAAGCATCAGGCTTCCTGCCAGCCTGTTGTGAGTCATTTCCCCTAAAAAGTCTCCTTCTCTCTTTCTCTCTCTCTGTCACTTTCTCTGTGTGTCTCTGTCTCTCTCACTATATATATATATATATATATATATGTATCTCTCTCTCTATATATATATATATGTATATATATGGAGAATCGTAATACTATCCTTAAAATCATAAAAAGTTTTATACTGCTACATTACAAAATATTATTTGATAAGTTTAAAAAATGAAACATGCAAAATCTTTCAGCAGGAATTTTGAGCTCCATTTCTTACTAAAAGTAAACATTAGGCAAATTACTAACCACACTGATGATAAGATTTGTTCCCTGATTTTGCCTATTTTAAATTGTGTAAGTTAATTATTTTTAAAAAAGAGGCATGGTGTGAGATTGCTCAAATAATGTCATTGTTCACAACAATGACTTAATGACCGTGTATAGTGAAATTATATTTTAAACCTAAAAATTGTGAAAACTAAGAACTCTAAGTAGTACTAGCCCTCTCATAGAAGTAATCTTATTTGCAATTTCAGTCTCAATAAAATAGAAGTGAACCACCAAAATTGTTTTCTATAAAGTTTGCACTATAGCTATTCATTACATCACTTGAAGGGACCTTTCAGGGACTTCTGTATCTCAGCTGGGAGTTGCATTCCCTACTGCAGGGCCTACAAAAGGATGGACTTCCTCAGGACAGACCCTGGATTATGATGGAAATCCTGTCTCCTGGACAGGCTAGAAATTGCTTGTGAAGACCCAAACTCTCTTGGTTTAACTAATGGGGTCTAGTAGTCAGATTATGTACAAAAAGAAATGCAATTTGGACTCCATCAAATCAAACATCAATTAGTAAAAGTGAAAGGTATAATGTGTATAATTCTAAGCATTTAATAGCAGACAGGAACCTGGAGAATATGCTGTTCTGGAAATCTACTCAACCTCTGACAATAACCAGAAGTTACATTCCTCCTCAGAAGAGGAGGGTGAAAGTCGTGTTGTCTAAATGTTGCTAGGAAGGAGCACTATAGAAGGCGTGGGCAAGGGGAGGAAGAGGGTGGCTGACAGAATAGGGAGTGGGAAGCAACAGAATGTTCAACAAGGTGAAAAAGTACTGTAGGATTCTTAATGTATGTGCGCATATTGCTAGTCTTGTGGGCTGAAGATCAATTTGTGTTGCGTATGATGATTTAAACTTTCTGAAACAGGAGGCAACTCATTTCTTGAGAGTGAAAGAAGAACTGGGGTAGACAGAGGCTTGCGTAGAAAGGAGGAACTCAAAATGTTGCTGGGGGGAGTGACAGGGTTATGAGACATGCTGAAGGCTGTTTGGTAACAGTGAGCAGTAAGGTTAGAGACTGTGAACTTCTCTGGCCCTACTCAGCCCAGGTGATTTTCTCCAGCAAGGTTCCGGAGCAGGTACAGGAAGTGGGTGCCTGGGCTTATTCAGGTGTGGAGAATTTCCAGGTGGAAACAATTAAGTATAAATGGCTTTAAAAATTGAAAAAGTTAAAAGAGGTGGACCGTGAATTCTAAACTGAATGAGGAGGGAAGTGGACGCAGGAAGAAGTGAGAGAAAAGGATGAACATGAAATTTGAAGAAATGGGAAATCCAAAGAGGGAGAGGTGTAGACCAAAAAACAAATATACCTGGAAAGTAGTATTTGACTTAGAGGGTGGATTTTTGCAACACATATTTGAGCAGCTGAGTGTGGTTGGTGGGGTTGGAGAAAAGAAAATGTCTCCAAGTTAAAGAACTCGAGGAACTGAGTCCAGTTTGTGGTACGGAGTGGGTATTGAAATCAGCCAGATTAGTAGAAAAACTGAAAAAAATCCACACATAAGTAGATGAAACAGAATAATCAGGACTTCAGTAAAGGGCAATGATTGACAAAAAGAGACTGAGGAAGTTATGGCTCCATGGTACGAGGCTCAACAGAACAGAGGTTGCTTTTCAAATATTTTAAAGGAGACCATGCATATAAAATAATGTGTCTAATGAATATGTGCAGGTTAAAATAATAAAGTGATGACTCATGTTTCCACATTACAGCCTAAGATCCGGAGTATTCTGCACTCTGTGATGTATTTGCATCCTTAATACTACGTTTCTTCTTCAAGCCAATAAAACCAAGTGATGTAGGACATAGTTGTTGAAGTGATGGATGTCAAGGAGTGTATGGATCATGGCATGGGTATTAGAGGGGGCAAAGTTAAGTATTTGAACAAAGGATAGGGGGCAAGGTGGGTTGGGAGAGGGGAAGCAGTAAGGGGAGGAAAGAATGCTGCAGGACATTTGGCATCAAGGACTGATACTTGGGGCAGGGTTGATGCAGAACAGGGCACGTTCAATCCTGAGTCTCCTATGGGGAGGATGTGGGCCCTCAGGGTTCACAAGATTCTCTTTCAACCCAGAGAAAAGTTGTGGTAATTTTATGGGACAGGGAAGTTTGCACAGGATGATGGATACTGGTTGGGAATGGGTGCCTCTTGGAGAATTTTAGTGGATGTCAGGAAGAATGAAACACTAGGCTACTGAAAGCCATGTGCTTGTCACAAGAATGGTGCAGCTTTGCTGTGGATGGTGACTTATGTGTTGAACATTGGTGGCCAACCTTTGATTCAAGTATTGTTTTCTAATTGTTAATTCATTGCACTTCTCAGTTTTCTATGGCAGGAGAAGAAACGGAAATGGTAGGTTGTTTTCCTTCTTTAATTTTTTAAACTTGGTCCAGAAGTTACAAGTATAAAAGCCATATCCACGGGGTGGATGACATAAACTGCCAGATTATTTTGATTCAAATACAAAGAAGAGAAAAATAAAAAAGAAATTAAAATAGAAAATAAAGAGGTAGATACACTTGTGGAAATCTTTTGATTATAGCATGCTGCCAGGAAAAGGATTTCAAATGTTAAGAACCAAGATAACAGTCCTTCCTGTAGCCAAAATTATGTGCTTAAATCATAAAACTATAATATATGTTGTAACTTAAGAGAGATGGGTTCTGCTGTGAGTTACAAGGCTCAAAACCAAATACTGGAACATCTGATTTGGCAGCTTTAAGAGACTTTATTTGCTCTGTCTGAATGTTAATGTCTCCCAAATTTATATGTTAAACTATTAAGGGGAGGGGCCTTTGGTGGTGATTAATTCATGAGGGTGGAGTCTTACAAGTGGGATTAGCGCCCTTTTAAAAGATGCCCCAGAGAGGCCTCTTCCTTCCACCACATCAGGAAGCATCCAAAAGACCTATGTTCCAGAAAGCAGCCCTCTGCAGACACTCAATGGGTCAGTGCCTTGATTTTGGACATCCTAGCCTAGTGAATTGTAAGAAATCAATTTCTGTTGTTTATAAGCCATCCAGTTCACAGTATTTTGTTACAGCAACCTGGATGGACTGAGACTCTTCAAAATCCTCTGCAGATAGGAGACAATATAGGGAATAACTCAGTAAAGGAAAAGCCAGTGGAGTAAGTTACCTGCATTTGCCATTCCTTAGTTTCTGCAAAACATGGATCTCTTGGATGCTTTCTACCTCAGTGCCCACCTTCATGTCTGTGGGCTGTTTATGCCTCACAGCTGTTTGGTCCATTGAAATCCTTTTTTGCTTTCTTTATCTCAGGGAATGAATTTTCAAAAGGAATTTTACCAAGAACCAGTGAAACTAAGACATGACAGTTTTATGCTAAGCAAGAGATTCTGATCTAAATTGCTGAGGAAAATGACTGTGGTAAATATTTCTTAGTTGATGACTTAAACCAGCTCAGCAGATTAACCAAAACACACCCTGAATGCTTGCAGCTGGTGACGGACACATTCACTTTTGCTCCTTCTAGGTAAGTTGTAAGCATGCCAAGGCTCCCTCTGTTTGTATCCAAGTTTGCCAATTTTATTTAATGAATGTTCTTAATTAAATGTTATGCAATCTCTAACATGGATACTACTATAAATCTTAAACGATGGCAAATTATTAAGAAAATTGCTAGGCAATACCAAGCAAATCCAAAATAGGAAAGATTCTGTATTTAGAACACTTGTTATCTGTCATGACACCTCAGACACTGAAAATAGTCTGGGGACTCACAGGGAGTGGTAAAATTGATCTAAATCTCCAACGAGAGGTGCATGCTCACAGAAAATTCCTTAGCCTGACATCAATTGATTGGTGAATAAATGGATCTAAATATATTTTGAGACAAAATGTCTAAGGCATATATATGTAATGCTAATGATTCCTGTTTTAAATTATTATTATTATTTTTTGTCTTGTGAAGGAAACAATGACCAATCCTATTGACAAGGATAACCTACATGATGTGGGTTAGCACCTGAATACGTTTGAACATACAAACTTTCCGAGATAGGCATAAATAAATATATTTTTTCTATAATAAAATGAGAAAAGTTTAGAGTTTCCAGGGTGATTTCAGGTAGAAGGAAGTGAAAAGGGGTCAGAAAAACAGAAAATAGAGATAAAGGAATCCACAAAATGGCAAGAGACTGAGAGCTGCCTGGAAGTGACTGGCAGGAAGGACCTTGTGGTATAGAGGTTGGGAACGTAAAGAGAGAGATGTTTAAAATAAATATGAGTTAGCAAATATTTACTCATATGACAGATATTTATTGAGGGCTAATTGTTCTGAGCATTGAGAATCATTCTCAACATCGTTACAGCATGAATAAGTGAACTTATACCTTCCTCATTATATGCTAGTAGGAATTTCAAACTAATAAAAATGATTAGGTTTTTCCAGACCTCCAAATCTGTGCCCTGAACCGCATGCCTAATTGTGGGCATTATGGTGAGAAGCTCAGGTCTGTGTCCAGATTAGCGAAAAACAGAGAAATAAGAGGCCACACGATCTGCAGAGCCAGCAGGTGAGACAAGAGAGATCATGGCAACGCAAGACTTCAAGGATTTGGTCAACTATTGGGAATGATGTGTAGACTTTCTACAAGTGTGGAATACGAACTGAAGCAGTCTCATTCAGACCACAAGGCTGGCTGACCCCATTGACTGCAGAGACACCAAAACGCTAGGTTACCTGTCTAGTCTAGCAGCAGCGCCTGGGGTACCTCAGGTGACAAGTGACTTCTGTCACTTTTCTTAGGTGCACTTGTTTCCAGGACCCTCTTCTTACCACTCCAAGTAAAATTATGTACCCGATAAGCAAAGCCTTTTTCCTCCCCTTCCAGGCCCATTTTTAATTGTTCTTGTGTACCTGGAAGGGCGGAAAGCACAGGTTGTCTACTTGCCAGGGGTAGCTGAAAAATCTGTTGTTTCCTACTGATTTCTTGCATTGGCACTCCTGCCCAGGTGACAGTCTTTACAACTATGGGATGTCTGTGTTGATGACAATAGCCAGGCAGCTTAGTTGTAAGAGTTCTCTGGGCCCTGACAATAGTTTAATCTTTTCCCTCTTACCTCAAACACAATAGAAAAGAAAAAGAGGCAGGTACTTCCTAGGCTGCCAGAGCATGATATTTCAATATTGGTAAAGGATCTGTACTTTTCTCCATAAAAATCAGGTATTACCTTTGTTTTATTCCCCTGGAGTGGTTGAAGGATTACTTTCTTAGAGTTATGTCTGTTGATAGCTTGGGAAAAAAAGAAAGAAGACAGTAATTAGTTCCTTGGAGTGTACACGGAGGAATTGTCACTTTTGTTTATCCTTAGCAGATGGTTGGAATGGCAGGAAAGCATTTAAAAAGCACAATGATGTACCTGAGATAGTGGGGTGCTTCTTTGAGTTGTAGAAGACAATATGATATTCTTAACACACACACACACATACACACACATACACAATTTACAGCTAAAATGAATGTAATTTTATCTGTTTGTTAAACATATGAATCACCTAAATTACCGTTTTGTTTTCTCGTATCTGAAATAAATTTAGTTTGTATTCATAGATTAAACCTAAACTGTGACCCTTGCTGGAGTTTGAACATGGATAAGTGTGCCAGGTGATTGATGGAACTCGCTCACTTGGTATCCACTTGCCCTAGGCTGAAGAGCCACCCTAGATGTAATCCATTCTCAGGAAAACAGCCAAACACGGTTCCTTGTTCAGAGCTTCATTGCCATGTTACTCAAATCGGTCTCAGTCCAGCCTGTAGATGTGTGCCTTAGCTCAAAGGAATAAAAACCCTGGAATAAAAAACAGAAAGAACAATTTGACAAAGCACTTGGTGGGGTGTTCAGTTGTAGATGCCATTGCTTAGGGGCCCCCCTAACAGATTCCAGCTCATGCAGGAGAGGGTGCTACTCCGCAGCTGGTTGAAGACTTTGATACTTGGGGGTTGCTGGGAGCTGGTACAGCTGTGGCAGTATCCAGGGGAGGACTGCAGTACACAGTCCTGTGGTGGCTGCTTGAAACCCTGGGGCTCAGTGAGCCTATAGCATTATTGGGTGGGTTTACTGGGCAATATTCAAGATTGCCAGCAACTTCTAGAAATGCTCACAGGGCAACAAATGGAAATAAACTACTATTAATGTAGAACATTGCAAACCCACTGTACAGAATTGTGGATTAATTTAAAAAAATTTTTTGCACTCAGGGCCTCATCCATGCTAAGCAAGTGCTCTACACCGCACTCCTGGGTTAATTAAATTAGACAATGATATAAGGCTCCTGGAACTTAATAGGTGCTCAACAAATTTTATCATTATTCTTTGATACTTTAAACAGCAGAATCAATCATTCTTTCTTTTGGGCTTTGGGCTTCTTTTTCTATTAGGCGCATTTCTTTGTAATTTTAATTTTAAATGTATCTAACTGAAACTAATTAAATTGAAAAATTTATGCATATGCCAGCTCTATTATGTTACAAAAGAAGGGCCATGGAAGAGCTTTCAGTTGCTGCATTCTAGCAATGAAGCTAGATGTGAGCAAATAATTATCCCTAAGACTAACATTTGGAATCAGCCACAGAAAAGCGTTTAAACAATATTAATTTGGACATATTTCTTTATTGCCTGAAATACTATAAAGTAAGACAGCAGGACATATCTAAAAGAAAGAGAAGATGTTTTGAAATTCAGAGTGATATATATGTCTTTACACACTACCAGTAAGATTAGAAAAAGGTAATTTCTTTAATGCTTAAAACCCAACAAAATCATTGGAAGGACGAAGAATGTTTGATGAAATCAGGTCAGCTTTAAGGTAATGAAAAGACCAAGTGGGAGAAAATCCTTTTTAATCCTTCAAGATTGCAAAAACCAATTGCCTGGGGAAATCATATCAAATGTATTAAATTCATCTGTATTTCACATGTATTTCTTTAATTAAAACTTGAAAAGAGTTGTTCAGGCTTGCAGTTGGAATAATAATGTATCAGTTCTGATTGGGAATTTGTCTGTTTGGAGCCTAGATTTTTTTTCTCCTCCAGGTTTCAAACATCTTCACGAGTTTCCTAAACTCTCAAAGATCTAAACAGGGATGGAATGACCCTGAACAATAAAAATAAAAGAGAAAGAAGCCAAACCCACGTACAGCTGGCTCCCACAACATCCCTCTGAAAGAAGAGAGGGTCTAACGGTGTTTGCCAGAGTCCACAAAACAAAATGCAAAGCTATAAATTCAATGGGGGAAAAATGCAATTATATTGGAAGTGTGAATGTGAGACTTCCTTGCCAAAAAAAAAAAAAAAAAAAAAAAAATCCCCAAATAGAAGGGAAGCTTCAAGGGCAGACTGAAACATTAACATGAAATTAGCAGAACTGAGGGAGATTTGGTTTCACGATGAGAAAATTTGGAGAAGTCAGGTCACAACTTTCCTGACATTGATCTTCTCATGTATTCTGGGTGTAACTGTGGCTCAGAGAGTATTAGATACTGCATGACCTCCCTAGAGACATTAAAAACATGGTCACGTGTGTGTTCTTGTATGAATGGTCAAGAGGAGCAAAATAGGCTTGCAGCTTTTTTGTTTTGTTTGAAAAAAGGTCTTGCTATGTTGCTTAGCTGCCATCCTCTTGCCTTAGCCTCATGAATTCCTGGATTACAGGCATGAGCCGCCACAGCTGGCTGGGTTTGCAATTGAATGCTTTCAAGTTTAACTTTAAAAAGGGAGAAAAAGATGACAGCAACCTAAATACGTCTCCTCTGCCGCATGTTGGCTTAATAAATTTAGGCAAGACGGCAAATGAGAAAAATATACATGAAACAGAAATTATGCAACTGGAAGATAAGAACTTGAAAAATCACGAAAGAGCCAGCAAAATGAATGTCAAAGTTCAGGTACCATAAAAACCAACACCTGCCATTTATTGAGCATCTACTGGGAACTTGATAAGAGCTGGGAAAATCATGGAAAAAGAAACCTCCATAAAATAAAAGCAAGAGGAAGTTCAGTGGCATAATTGACTGTCACTGATGGAGTATGAGTGGGAACGTGCCACTGAAACTGGCCTCCCTTCCCCATGTTACTGTGTTTATCTTCCCTACTGTATTTCAGAAGGTTTTATTATCTTTCTTTTTATAGAGCAAGAAAGCCCTCTGAGTCCCAGATCATATGAGGGATAAGCAGTGCAGCCAAAATTTGGATCAATTCTGAGCTATTTCTACTCAGAGCTTATTATCCAGAATGTAATATAGAAAGGATAGAACTGCATGTTCAGACTCATGCACGCGTAGAACCTATAAACAGTTTATGAGAACTGATCTCATAATGCATGATGAAATGAACAAACACTTTGAAGAGAAAGAGACACTACAGTACCCAGTGCTGATCCCTTAGTATCAGGATGTGAAATCCAGCAATACTATTATTCTTTGTTCAAAGTGATTTTAGCCTGCTTTAGTTTGTTTAATCTTAACGTACATGAAGGTATGGATAACTGCATGCATGTTTAAGTGTATAGGATTAATAACCATATTACTAAGCTGTTGGATAGTTGAACAGAACCGTTTTCAGTCTCACTGTTTGAATCCCCACTTTGTATGTTTCACTTTTGTATCTTGAGCAACTATTTGTAAGAGGACAATATGTAATCGTCAACTAGTGGTTTCTTACTGTTTATTTTTTCTGTGAAAGCATGCATTATTTCTACCCATTTTCTGTTTTTAGTCTTTCTTTAATTAAAATTTAAAAAAAATTTATCCAGAATGTGAAATTATGTGCCATGTAAACCATCTTTACTAAGCTTTTACAAAAAAGTAAAAAATAGTGCTAAATACAGTGGCACATGCCTGTAATCCCAGCTGCTTGGGAGAGTGAGGTAGGAGGATTGCAAATCTGAGCTTAACTTGGACAAGTTAATGACATAGTTAGTCCCTTCCTGAGCTCCATTTCCAATGCCAATCAATCCATCAGTCGCTAATGAAATGCTCCTGGAACCATGCCAGTAGCTGTTTGGAATGCAGATGTGGCCAACCTGTGGCCCACTGTTTTTTGTCTTCTTTTTAAAAAATATTTTGATAAAACACCTAAATATAAGGGAAACTTTGTTACTCATACACTTTATATGATATACTTTTTTATGTGGCCCAATACAATTCTTTTTCACTCAAAATATGTGTCAAAAACAAAACGCTGAGTACACTTCATTCTTGGTAGATCCCATCTCTGTATGGTGAATGGAGTGCAGTTTACATTGTGAGCCCTTACCCTTTTCTTAACTCCAGATTAAAATATGCAGTGTCTCCGGACATGTCTTCTGGGATATGGAACAAACACCCCAAACCCAGCAGGTCTGGAACAGAGCTCTGATTGCACCTTGTTCCTTTTCTGGTTTTCAGCATCCTGGGATATGGTGGAGACCTCGATCCGCCCTACTACTCTATCCAAAATTTCAGGAGTCCTGGTTACTGTTTCACCCCCTCACTCTAGCCAATAGTCAGGCAACTCTGGGGTCATCTTTCTAAAGACACCCACTTCTTGTTTCCCTGCTGTTATCACCCCAATCCTCCTCTTCAACTCTGACCCTGGGTACTGTTGAAGCTTTCAAACAGGTTTTCCTACCTCAGTTTCTGTCTTCTTACTGTGCATTTCCAATACAACAACCAATAAACTTTACCCAAAAAACAAAACAAAATGAAGCAAACAAAAAACCCAAACAACTAAGTCAGATTATGTGCTTCTCTTTCCTAAAACTCCTGGTGTCTTACTATTTAGTTAAATGGTAATAACACAGTACGTTTTTCAATTATTTTTATTAGTACATGCGTGCAGTACATATGATTATATTCCTGTCAGGGAGTTGGTGTGTGTACATAACACATCGTAAATATTTCATCTTCTGTCTCCCCCTTCCCTCTCATCTTCATTGATTTTTGTTGTTCATATTTCCATCTGCCAGCTTTAGATTTATTTTGTTCTTGGTCCCTATGGTTTTGAGGAGAGACCTTAGATTATATTAGGAGGCTGAAATTTGAGTCTTAGTAAGTAGCGCAGGCTGACCTGGAACTTGATGCAAGCCTCCTGCCTCAGCCTCTCAAGTGCAGTACAGGTGTATATCACCACATCTGGTGAGGCTGTATTTTTTTTTTTTTTTTTTTGTCTTTTTTGAGATGGGGTCTTGCTATGCAGTTCAGGCTGGCCTTGAGCTCACTTTGTAGCCCAGGCTGGTCTCAAACTCGCAAGGATCCTCCCACCTCAGCCTCCCTAGTGCTGGAATTACAGGCATGAGCCACGCCTGGCTTTTTTTTTTTTTTTTTTTTTCATATTTTTCACGTTTTCTCTCTTTCTTCACCTTAACCTTTGTTCTCACAGGACAGCTTTCCACTGGGCCGTGAATGGCACAGTTTTTTCTTTTCCACATCTCTATTTGTGATGGTAACTTTCATCAGGTGGAACATCTACGCTCGGCACCATGTTGATTTAATTCAGCTGGTATTAAGTTGACCATCAGTTTTTAGCCTTCGTGGCTAGCATGGATTTTTAGATCCGTAACTCACAATTTGCTCAGTTTTTTTTTTTTTTTTTTTTTTTTTTGGTCTCTGCTGTAATCATGCTGAGTGTTCTTTAGTATCATGTGAAGGAGGGGATTCTAGCTGCTCAGGAGGTCTTCACTGATGGCTCCTTGGACAGGAGGGATTGCAGAACAGGTTACTGAGCTCTGTGTGGGCTCTCCTGACACCGTGGTGACAGTGTGTTTTCCTGGCTTCTTTATTAGTTATTACTGGATGTTTGCAAAAGTCCTGATTCTCCAGCCGAGCTCCTTTGTCACTACCCAGGGGGTAATGGTAGGGAACCTTGTTCACTGGCATTTGAGAGTAGAAGTTCAGGTTCTAGTGTGATCTCTACTTCTATCCTGATGGGAGACGGAAGCTCACTGCCAATCAGTGAAGATGAAATCTCTGGCTCCCCCTGTGGCCTTCTCTGATACTACCCTTTAGGTGCCTTTTACCTCCAGGCAAGGGTGGGGAATTTGAGCTCTGCCCTCAGCTTTCGCTGCTGCTGCTGGGCCTAGGTCTCTCGATCCTTGTGGCATTTGGCCGAAGATTTATCTTATTAAGCTGCCGTTTGCTGGTACTCTGAATAGACAGCAGGCTTTGGTTGGAGATTTTCTTTTTGTCTGCATTTGTTAGTGTCTCCAGATGGCCAGCTTCTTCAGTCCCAAATGTGGGAAATAAGGGGCAAACAGAAAACCCAGGGAACTCAGCATCATATTGTTTATTGGATTCTGAGTCCTCTGATTTATCTCTCTTTTTCTCTCCACCGTACAGTCTCTTTATGTGTATTTGCTATCTAATGTCCAAGCCTTCTGGTGTATTCAGCAGGAGGAACAGGGAAAAGTATATCTACTCCATTTTTTGAAAAGTGGACATGGGGCTGGGGATTTAGCTCAGCGGCATAAGCACCTGCCTTGCAAGCAGACAGTTGTGAGTTCAATTCCTAGTACCGAGAAAAAAGAGAAAGACAAAAAAAAAAAAAAAAAGTGGACATGTAACATGGAATTTCATCATTAATTTTCTTCCTTCGTGGCTAGCATGGATTTTTAGGTCTGTAACTCATAATTTGCTTAGGGAGGTCAAATGATTTTTATATAGCATTCGATTAACTGAGAAGGAAGCTCGATGTGGGCTCTCTGTGTGAATTAGCATCCGATTTTGTGGAGGAAAAGAGCTTAATCTTAAGTGACATTCATGGCCCAGTGAAAAGCTGTCCTGTGAGAACAAAGGTTAAGGAGAAGAAAGAGAGAAAACGTGGAAAATATGCAAAGAGCATTTGCCTGTGTGCATTGTCTGCAATAATGGAGAAGTACATGCATTATGAATATGTAATGAGCCTCTTATTTTACTCAAATATTGCATTATCTAGTTTAGTCTATGTTGTAGTCAGGGGTTTGAAGGGGAACAATTAAAATCATGACATGGAATTTATATTATTTTATAATGGTCACTAAGAGCTAATATAAGTCAGGAAATCTGTCCACATCACTGAAGACAGAATATTCAGCCAAGGGCCTGAATCCCACAGCAGTGTCCTACATGAGCCCAGATGAAGACCTAGTACCCATGACAATGCCTCCCACAAGTCCAACTAGAGGTCTAGAGCCCACGAGAAGGACTCATGCCAGTCTCTTTTACAGATCCATGCTGGGAAGGCACAAAGGTCAGTGGGGGAAGCTAGATGGTATGCCAGTGGGGTGAAGGAGCTGTGCTGATAGGTTGAGGGTTTTACAATGGGGTAACGAGTGACACTCAAAATTAGAACCAGAGCTGCCCTGAAGAGTCCCCCAGCCATCCTCACCGACATGGAGGTCCCGAGCTCCTCTACTGATAAGAACAGTCAAATATATGCCGGAAAGCCAGCATGATGAGCTTCTCCTGGAGTTAAATGGCACTCATCTTCCCCTCCGGAGCCAGGAAGCAATCCTCGTTATAAAGACCAGGTCTTCTCCAGGAGAACCAGCAGCTCAAACAGCAACACTTAGAGAAACCCACAGTGCCTGGCTTTTTCTTTTCCACGTGTCTATTTGTGCTGGCAACTTTCAACAAGTGGAACATCTACCTATGCTCAGCACCATGTTGATTTAATTTAGCTGGTGTTAAGTTGACCATCAGTTTTTAACCTATTAACAGTCGACATGGCTCAGAAAGTATTTGTACATATACAATGAATTTTATGTGAATAGTGCAGTTACTAGAAGGTAAAAAGATGATACTGAAACAGCAAATAGCAACACCAAAACAACACCCAGGATTTGGAGGCAGATTTATTTACATTGACTAGCACTAATTGGGATCATTCCCAAAATACCAGGCCCTGATCTCTGGTGGTCTGGGACTTATATGGGATAAGCAAGCGTGCTGTACAGAGGCGGAATGGTTGTCAGCTGGAAACTGGTTCTTACAATATGTATCACAGTGACCAGCCAATTGTAAGAAACAAAAGTAACAGGAACTGTAATCGGCACTGTTACCTGGGCAACCAACAAACTGAAGTGTACTGGTGTGTGTGGGAGGTACATTTTCTATTGCAATATGACAACTTCAGACTTAGGTATTTAACATTCTGTGAGTTTCTCCAGGCTCAAATTAAGGTAAGTAATCAAAGTTTTTATTTCATAGCAAAGTATTTTATGGGGGATTAAAAATTTTAGGTTAATATTATAATAATATTACTTAGATGCCAACTTTCATTTCTTTGCTCGATTAAATATGATGTGCTACAATGAAAAATAAAATCCTTTTTACTTATGCAGCAATATATTCTGTATTAAATATTGCATGTTGTATCAGTATACCGGATCTCATTAACTACAGCCCTAACTGTTTTGATGTACATGAACCTAGGTTTATCCTTGCCTCCCTTAGTTATTTGACAATGATGATACAGTAAAATAAGTTTAGGGTAACAGCATGCCACACAAACACTGTGCGGAGGTGCAGGGTCTCTCCAGGGTCATGGAAAGCCTACTGTTTCAAAATGTGGCCTTAAATATTTCTTTGAGTGAAATACCAAATTGCACTTATTTTTTCATAGTACAGTTCTAAATTAGGAGGGGCAACCAACTAGTAGTCCCCAAAGACTTTATTTCAATTAGTATTTTATAACTTTAAAATTTTTGATTAGCGCCTGTTCCCAGGAATAATCTCACCTCCCCGATGCGGAGCCCGTAGGGGTACGCAGTGCACCTTAACTGGTTTTTTCATTCCTCCCCCTCCCGTCTCTTGATTCCCTTCCCGTTTGAAATCAGATTTTCGATTAGGGTTAGGGAAGACGCCTGTTTCTTTCCATCGCTTCCGCTTTAGGCCTGACCTGTCCTCAGCAGTGAACAGGGGCACCGGCACCTTCCCGCGGCCCTCTCCCCAGCTGTCTGCTGGAAGAGGAGAGAGTAACAGAAAGAGCCATGGACCGCACAGGACAAAGAATGAGCAAGATTCCCAGCCCCTGGGAGAAGGCGGCAGTCTGCCAGACTTTTTAAAGCAGCCCTTTACATCTGATTTTTTGTTGTTGTTTTTGTTGCTGAAGACATCGCTAAGGACCACAAGGCCACCGGAGCTTTTCCCCAGCGGAATCACCTTCCTCGTGCAGCTGCTGCTGACTGTGAACCGAGTTCTCCGGAGGCCGGCTCTCTCCAGCAGGTGGCGCTGCCGCAGTGCGGGCTGCGGCGACCCCGCCTCGTCTGTAAGGTCAGTGCAGTGTAAGGGGGGCCTGCTAGAGATTTCTGGAAAATATTTCTAAATCTTAAAAAAAAAGAATTATAGTGTGGGATGGCAGCGGGAGCCTCACTGCAGTCTAAGATGAAACCAAACGGCATTGTCACAGGCTACTCAGTTCCTGGGCTCGCATTTCTTTACTTTTTCTTTTTTAGTTTTTTTGAGTAAAATCATATCTATTTATCATATGTAATAAGATGTTTCAAAACGCATTCACTGCAGGAAGACTAAACCGAATGGGCTAATTAATATGCATTATACAAGTGCCATTTTTGGGGCGTGTCATGAGAACATCTAAAACTTTCCTAGCGATCTTTAAGTACATTGTTATCTTCTTTCTCAAACCCTGACAACCACTACTCTGCTCTCTGATTATGAGTTCGACTTCTTTGATTTTTACATGTAAATGAGAACACTTGGTATTTGTCTTTCTGTGTGCAGCTTTTTCCACTTTACATAATGTTCTGTAAATTCATCTAGCCTGGTGTAAATGGCAAATGTTCCTTCTTTTTCGGGGATGAATAATATTCCCTTGCATAAGTGATCATATATGCAGACCACATCTTCCTTATCCATTTATACATTGATGCTTTTAGATAATCTATTATGTGAAGTACAAGTAATATTTTTATTGATCTCAGTACAGTAACAGCTTATGTATCTGTCAGGTGCACCTAAATTAGTTATAAAGTTTTGAATGACCATCTTGTTGACTAAAATCATAGTGCATCTACTCAAGAAAAGTGGGAACAAGACATAAAGATAATTTCACATTTAAATATCAGTATAATTAAGAAATCAGTGGGCATTATGAATGAAATTTCCATAATGTCTCATTTTAATTATTTTGGGTATACATTTCCTCAATATGATAAAGGAAAAATGTTAGATTAAAATCTGAAATGTGCATTTGGGTTTTGATATAACAGCTTTCTTAGCCTCCAACAAGAATTACAACCCCTATAGGTTTTCATGGATGCAGTATGCTTTGATTGTAATTGAACTGTAATTGGCTACATATGGTGAGCTCGTCTCCCCTCCATCAGTGATTATCCCCCTCTCTGAATGAAGACGCCTATTGAGGATGGAGGGTCACCGAAGGTGTGAGACTGTGGGGCAGCGGGGACTGGGGTAGTTTCAGGGTTGAAAGCCAAAAGGTGCAATGTGGAGGGGAGAATCAATAGCATACTGTGCAAGCGTGCCTTAGGACAGGAACAGGTACGGTGAAAACACAGGCAAAATGAATGCGTTCAAACAACGTGTACTGTGATCTCCTGTAAGTGAAAATCGTTAGCTGAGTGAAGGGCAAACTATCACTGACACAGTAAGCTACATGAAGTACTTAGCTGCATTTTTATAGAACGCTCAAATTATAAATAGCATGGCAGTAATCATCAATTGCTTTGGAGACAAAAGTAAATAGAAAATGTCTATCAAAAAAAAGTGTATTAACCAAAGAGATTCCCTTCCATAGCGGTTCTCTGGGAAAAAGTAGCCTCCTCAAAACTGGATTCCAAAGGGCTCCCAGTACCCTCCACTGCTGGCCTATGGCCAATGTCTTGCACTAAGAAAATACTAGAAATCTTCTTCTATTAATGGTCACAGCGAGATTATCTTCCGTTTTTCTCCATAGTTGAAAGCTTTGGTTTTTGCAGGACACGATGAATAACAGGTTCTAAGTGTAAAAAAAAAGTCGCATTCTTGCCATTAGGAGAGTTCTAAGCGGTTATATTGACCTGAGATGTGTGTCTGCGCTGCATGTTAATGCTGACTCAAGCAATATGTGTGTGTGTGTACATGTGTGCATGCGTGTGTTTTCCACTTGTCCCCAGTCATTTCCACCTTAATTGTAATCTATAAAGTTTTGCTGAGAAAGATCTAATTAAGTAGCAACTTTTTGCACTTTTAATCTTATTTACTATTTTCCAGAATGTGTGTGTAGCTATATAATGCTTGGTCTTTAAAAGTTTAATATATTTTTAAGTTTCCCTGAAAAAATCAGTAACTGATATCAGACAGTTGTTGCTGAAATTCCTGCTCTATACCCCCAGAGCCATTTTATGCATTTTATATTCTTTATTTTGTGCACATCATCCTTCCATCATTGATTAAAAATCCAGAGAGAAAGAAGGCTTTATTTAGCTTTCTGGCTGTTACTCGCACAGCCTTTTAAATTAAAAGGGTTTGATACTATGTTAGGGAAAATTACCATCTATATTAATGCAATAAAACATATAAGAACTGATTTAAAATGCAACCTAAATAAATTTATTTCTATTAGTACTCTAGACTTCATGTGTTTTGGTAGGGATTCCTTAAGTGTTTGAGTTTTCTATTTTCATTTGAGATGAATCTCAAGAACAAAACCTGTGTCTCTGTGAGATTTTTCTCCTCATTGTCCACAGGAAAGCTCCATCCAGAATCTCAGCTCTGTGGTGCTCCACGTGGCTGTGATTGCTTCAGAGGTGACCACAGCCATTCACATGGGCTCTGAATCCAGCCTGCCAGGGGTCAATCTCTCATCATGTTTAAACACAAGAATCTCGATCAAAGATCAAAGTTGGCTTCAGAGACCAAATCACTCCTTTCATAAGGGATCACGGGGACTCAGCCCTGTCTGGGTGTCTGGTTTTGATTTAGATAAAACTAGATCTAAGCACAAAAAAAAAAAAAAAAAAAAAAAGAAAAAAAAATTATAGTAAAGGTGCAGAACTGCAGAACACAACTGACAAATGTCAAAGTGTTACATTTAAAATGAAGGAACAATACTGACACAGAACATGCTGGAGACACTTCGAAAATAGAGAACAAAATGTACTGGAAGAAAATATAACAGACTTCACTATGAATGGCAATTATATTCTGCTGTGATGAAAACCAAAAATCTGTTATGTGTAAAATGGAAGAAAATCAAGTGGATGATACTGAGGGGTGTTTCAGAAAATGCACAGTGAAGTTGACAAAACGTTTTCTTCCTAAATTCATAAAAGAATTAATAAAAATCTGAACTAAAACCAGACGTAAGATTTTTTTTTGTCTTTTTCCTTTTTATGGGTACCAAGGATCGAACTCACGACTGCCTGCTTGCAAGGCAGGCGCTTATGGCGTGGAGCTAAATCTCCAGCCCCCAGATTCAAGATTTTTAAAGTAATTTTTAAATACTCTGTGTCTTCAAGTTTAGCACATTCTAAAATAGCTTACGTCTTAAGAATGCATGCCGATGAACTCACACACAAAGGTAATTTTTAAGTGGGGAGATGGAGAACTTACTGTTAGAAATTTCTGGAGAATTTTCTATTAGAAAATTATGAGGGGAAAAAAATCCTTTAAAAAGATACTTCATAGAAGCCGGGGTTTAGCTCAGCGCTGTAAATGCCTACCTGGCAAACTCAAGGTTGTGAGTTCAATCCCCGGTACCAAAAAAAAAGATACTTCATAGAAAGTGAAAGATCATTGAAGCCACTGAACAACTAACTGTCCATAGGATAAAAGATCCTTCTGTCACATCAAAGAGCAATTAATTCAAACTTTGAAGGCTTGTAAGTACTTCTTCTTAGACCTTTAGGTAAGTCATGACATAAAAGTCATTGCCATATTGTCATTTTAGCATGTATTGTCTCAAAGACAACCCAAATTCAACAAGAAATTTAGTCAATACATGGTTTTAAAATGGAACTTGGAGCATAGATGTTTTTGAACTTTTTATGCCTGAAAACTTTATTTCTATCACACTAGAGTGTGTTCTAGCTATGTTAATCAAAATTCAATCAGTGGAATTTTAAAACAAGGAATACAGTTCTCTTTTTGCTTTGTTTCTATTACATGACTGAAATCATAGGTGTCCAGTTTTTTGAGTAAACTATGAAAACTATCCTAAATGCAGTGAAAATTTTTCGGTGAAGACGGTATGAATCAAGGAAGATTTTTTTAAACTGCTGAAAGAAGAGAGTGAATTCAATGACTTTGCCATTGTTGGATGAGTTGAGGAATAGTGGCAAAAAATTTAATTTAATATTAACTCCAATTCAAAATTAAAACTTTGGGTGATAGAACTCAATGATAACAATTCTACATATTATTTAGCATGAGCCAATATAATGAAGCTATTAGTTGCAATTTGCAACATTATTGAAACTGGTTATAGCAACTACAGTACAAATTTGAAGAGTGCTTTGTTCATATTGATAAAATGACAGTTGACCTTCCATTGACACAAAATACTCTCTTGAACTGAGTGTTGGTAATACTGAATGAACAAAACAGTGAATGTACTTAACTTTGAATCTGATATGCTTTTCCTTCAAGTTAAATCAATTACTATTATTATTTTGCATACTGAAGATTCAACCCAGTTGAGTCACATTCCAAGCCCTTTCAGTATTTTTTTTCATGGATTTTTTTTTTTCAATTAGATTTTATTGAGACAAGGTCTTAGAAAATTCTCTAAGCTGGTCTCAAACTGCTTCAGTCTCCTAAGTAGCTGGAATTGTAGGTATGTGCCACTACACCTGGCAAGTTAAATCAAATCTTAAAAAATAGTGTTTTTTTTTTTCAATATAGATGCATTAGTCAATTTTTTTGGTACTTGATTCAGTTATTGCCAAATTTTAAAGAATATTTGGAACAATTTAGATATATAAAACTGATAGAACTTTTGGTGCCAAAGGGAACCATCTGATAGAATTTTTGGCGCGGCTAAAAAGATAAAGTATGAAATAAAAGTGGCCTTTACTTTAAGAATGTGGGGAGAGATGGCATGACCTCCGGGGTCTGGTATTCTCTCCCCCAGACACGTGGTGTGGGGGCGTACATGTAGCTTAGGTTTGGGGTGGTGCCTGAGGGGCATTAGTGATGCACAGGTAGCCCATTGGTATTCATTTCATGCCACAGGTAATTGCCTAGGGGCGGGGAAGGTGACCTCAAGATAGAGCCCCTTGGTTCTGCCTCCCAGCCTCCTCCCGGCTACAGTGTCCCCTCTGGGGCAAAATCCTTTCATAAACTACTTATGAATTGTAGATTTTATGAAATCTTAAGTAGATCAAACAGAATGAAGTTAGTGCCTATGTTATAATTCTAAAATACACACTGATTTAAAAACAGTGCAGAAAACAAATGTATAATACAAGTACCTCAATAATTTTTCTGTTGTTTAGGCATTGACGTGGTAGTATTTTTGGACATACTATGTTAGATAAAACATATTAGTAAAACGAATTTCACCTATTTCTTTTTAACATAGTTGCTACAGAGTGTTAAATTAAACATGCTGTACCTATAATAGCATCATTTCTATTGAGCAGTTCTGTTCTACATTAAGTGTTTATGGCTGGCTCCTTACAAAGTACAAAGAATTATTAAAGACATTTAGTTCATCTGATTTAACAATTGGTTACTTTGAAAATACCATTTTCTTCTGTTATAAAGAGGAGCTAACTGGCCTAAGAAATAAAGCTGACAAGTTTTGACAAAGGCTCTTCCGTTTAATAGCTTTATGTCCTCTGTCAGTTTTATTAACATCTTCAGGATAAATAGGGAAAAGAAGTTTATTTTGTAGAATTCTTAAGGGGACCCAACATAGCAAAGTAGATAATATACGTAGCAGACTGCTGAGGATGTAGTTAGCCAGGAAAGCTGTAGTTAATGATTATAAATGTAAGTCAATGAGAAGCCAAACTAGGAGGTGACCAAAGCAATTAATAAGAGGCGATAGATTGTAAACGTTTTGAAAATGGAGATTAAGGGGCTGGGCATTTAGCTCAACAGGCATAAGCGCCTGCCTTGCAAGCAGGCAGTTGTGAGTTCGATTCCTGGTACTGATAAAAACGAAAAAGGCCAAAAAAAATAATAAATGGAGATTAAATGTAACAATGTGACAGAAGGAGAAACAGTGGATAATGCCCAAATTTCTACCTTTTAGGGGACTCCCGGTACTAACTTCATTCTGTTTGATCTACTTAAGATTTCATAAAATCTACAATTCAAAAATAGTTCTATATCTCTAAATATACACTTTAAAATTTGGCAATAGCTGAATCATGTACCAAAAAATGTTTTGGTTATATGTATCTATATTGAAAACTTATTCTTTACGTTTTTATTTTATTTATTGTCTTTTTGAGACAGGGTCTCATTATGCAATTCAGGCTGGCCTGAAGCTCACTTTGTAGCCCAGGCTGGTCTCATACTCACAATGATACTCTTGCCTCAGCCTCTGGAGTTCTGGGATTACAGGTATGCACCACCACATCTGGCTATTTTTTCTTGAAATTTGATTTAACTTGTCAGGTATGATGGCACATAACTACAATTCCAGCTACTCAGGAGGCTGAGACAGATGGATCTCAAGTTTGAGACAAGCTTGGAAAACTTGCTAAGACCTTGTCTCAATAAAATCTAATTGAAAAAAAAATACGAAAGGGCTTGTAATGTGACTCACCTGGATTGAATCTTCAGTATGCAAAAATAATAGTAATTGATTTAACTTGAAGGAAAAGCGTATCAGATTCAAAGCACATTCACTGTTTTGTTCATTCAGTATTACCAACACTGACTTCAAGAGAGTATTGTGTCAATGGGAAGTATTGTGTCTATGGGGAAAATTATGAATTGAATTTTAAAAGTGTTGAGCATTAGATGATTAGAAATTTAAGAGATGATATCAGAAGGAAAATCCAAGTTTAGAGCTGAGATGATCAGGCTGAATTGTCAACAGAGAATTAGAATTCACAGTCACAGATGAGAGAGGTATAAAGGAAATTGAGAGGCAACAAAATAGGACAGCTAAAGTAGGTGTGGGGTGCAAAACTGTAAACCTAGCACTGGCTGTTACGGTTTGTGTCTTTATGCCCCTTCCCCAAGCCCCACAGGCACATAGATGGAACTTCTAGGAGGCGACTGGGTCTTGGGTGATACTGGATTGGTCCATCCATTGATTTAGCATATTCTAGGTGTGGATAATGGACTTGCTAAGGGGTAAGATATACCCTGGGTACCAACCAATAGGCTTGTAGTCTGGAGGGAATAAACAAAGAAGGCTCCCTGATTCCTGCTGGCCATGCCACGCACATTCTCTTCTGCCATGCCTGTCTGCCATGTACCCGTACTTCGAGCCAGCCAGCTAAGGACTGAAACCTTCCTGAACTGTGAGCTCCTCCTTTAACTTGTGGGTGTTAGCTATTTTATCCCAATATTGAGAAAATAACTGAGACAGAGCCTGAGGCAAGAGGGTCATGATTTTGAGGTTAGCCTGGGCTACACAGACACTGTCTCCAAAACAAACTAACATAAACCCCCAAAAACAACTAGCTGAGGAAGGAAATCTGGGTACCCTAACACCCAAAAAGAGAAAGAGAAAGGTGGAGGGACTGAATGGGTACAGTGTGAGGAGAGGAAAAATGAAAAAGATGTCATGAAAACTAAGAAAGGATGAATTTCTCAGCAGGCCTTAAAATTTGTGAAAGAAAAGAAAACATACAGGATATAGTCCCCAAGTCTTCCCTGCTTAAATGCCAGGTCAGAGGATTAGGAACCTATGGCACGAACCTCTACTTGGTAACATTTACAGCAGTCTGACCTCATGAAGTTAAAAATGCTGTGGTGTGCCCAGGAGTGGCGATGGCTACATCTCCCTTTCATGACATGGGAAAATCCCCAGTCTCACTAAAGTAGGCAATTAGTGCCAGGGTGACTAAACAACCAGGGCAGAATGTGTCACCTGAGCAGAATGTAGTACAGTATTTCCTAGTAAGAGAGGACGTGCACAGAACAGAGTACACACAATGACATCACATTTAAGGTCCCAGAGCACCTTAGATCAATCGGAAAAGTATCGTTTTCAGTTCTTCATCTGAATCTAGCGCTGCCTGCAGGCCCAATCTGAAGAGGCTATTAATCCTTACAGGCAATCAAGTCACTGTTTCTGATCCTTCATTTACTTCTGGGGACAGGCCAAGTTAGTTTTTGGATGAGTTTACTTCTGGAGTGAGGCAAGTGAGTTTTTGATGGGACAAACGTCAAAGATCTTACTATTGCATGAAGTCAAGATCAATCCAAGTATTTTGGACACTAAAGACTCATTCGTCAGGGATGCTCAGAACCTTTTCACTGGCGCTCACTTGTCCTGTGGAACAGACTTCTTTTCTGCCTTCAGTAAATGCATAACCACATTTCTTTTCCTGTGTGCCTTGTCCAGTTCAGAACATCTAAGTCCTGGACAAGTGAGTCATCAGTAGCATGTGTCACAAATAGCATCTTGATACAAGCAGTGAAAAAGAGAAAAACAGTAACAAAAAGAATAAATGCAGAAGGAAAAAAAACTATGTTTATAGTTGTTAAATTAAATGTGAATGATGAGGCCTATAAGTGATTAACTGTCAAGTTAAAAATAAAAACTCAAAAATTAAATTAATTATTTAGAAACATAACTGTAGCAAAATTATTTCTTAAAAAGGCTGATCTGACACAGTACCTTCCCCTAGTTTCATTGTCTTTCAGTGAGTAAATTGAATACAGACCCAGTGATTGTGATCAATGAAGATGATACAGAAATGTAAATATTTAATTAGAAAATGTGTCCAATGTCTTTCTATATACTAACGTCTAGTATGGCAAGTTCAATGGTTTAGTAAATTATAGGAATGATATAAAATATCTATTTTTAATTAATCGCATGTATATGATTAAATTGTAAGAGACCACATTCTTGCAGAACTTATTTTTATGTAACAACTATAACCTTTAAGATTGTAAAGCTGCTGTTTGTTTTGGGGCATTATGATTTGAGTGAACATTGAGTAAGAAGGAATTTAGCAAAGATAATCTTATAAATATGAAAATATGTATGTTTTAAATTGAATAAGGTGATTTATTAAAGTTTAATATCCAAATGATTAACATCAATAAAGTATTATAACTTCATGACTATATCCCTTGCACTGCTATAATATCTTGCACCACTATATTGAAAGGTGGTAAAGACTCAATAAATTCATGAATGACACTTCAAATAAGTTATTTTTCTGATGTTCATTGTGTAACATTAAATTTTTAAAAAAGTTTCTCTACTTCTGATTTGCAATAAAATGGATATTTTATACATTACCCCAAATAATCAAAATTGTTAAGTTTGAGATGAGTAAAAATTTAATTAGATCATCAGTTTGTAAGATACAAAAATAAACAATTCGTTAATTGTTACCTGAGGGAGAAAAATTGGGTTCATTTGTTCACACTGAAAAGTGGAACAACCTATAAAGAAGGTAATGCAATCTTGAAGTAACAACTCACATGCAATCAAATTACCATAAAATACGAGGGTAAATGGACAGACATAAAAATAGCAGACGACCATATAGCAGGTGCAATATACAGCGCTTAGAGAAAAAAAGTCTTCATTTTAAAAGTGCAATCAACGATACTCAACATAGCTATACGTTGATGCAGTATTTTTAAGTTTATTGTACTTTTTCAAAATCCATGCAACATTTTAAAATAATGGTCACAAATAAAACTTCATTAAAATCCCAAAATTATGCAGGTCACATTTTCCAGTCCAATTTCACGATTAGAAATCAGTGTTGACAACTAAAACAGAAAACCATCACAACTACCTAAAACTTTAAATGGATTTACAATGAAATCTTGCTGACAGATTATTCAAATAAAATCACTAATATTTTCCAAGTTAAGCTGTGGACAAAACCGTATAGTAAACACAGTAAAATATATTATCTTAAAAATCTAAAATGAAGGAAATAGGAAAAATGGTTTTAAGCTCTAATTCAACTACTGCAGGAGTTTCCTCATTGGTAAAATGGTAATCAATAACTACTTCATACATTTGCAGGTGAACGGAATGCACTGAATTAGCGTTTGGAATGCTCAGCTCGCAACTGTTAGTAATGTTTTTGTGACTACTCAACATCTTGATGCCAAAACACTAGGACGCGCGTAAATTGAGACTAACAGGTTTTTTTTTTTTTTTTTTTTTTTACCGGTACCAGGGATCGAACTCGCGAACCTGCACTTGAAAGGCAGGCACTTATGCCGCTGAGCTAAATCCCCAGCCCCAAACGGGTTTTTCTTGTTAGGACAGGGCTTGCCCCATACAACTTCATCGTTCCCTCAACCCCAGCTGGGCTAAGTATTTAAGTGACGAGCCTGAGCCTGAGACTGGTTAACGCTGCACGTTAGCGAGCCTTACGCCCCAAGTCCCTATATAAGATCAGATTGGTTCCCGCTTTGCCTAGTGGCCAGTTCAGGTCTCCAGCCCCTACGCCCCGCTGTGCTATATTTATCGGTGGCCCTCGGGCAGAATCACGCCACAGAACAGGTTTCCCGTCATGTTTTCGCTGAATTTATTAACCCCGGGTCCCCTCTAGACCCCCGCAGGCGGCTCTGAGCAGGGTTTTCACTCGGAAGTCGCGGATCACTTCCCTGCTGCGATGGAATCGCCATCTCCAGCACCTCTGCCTGGCCCAGGGGCTGGAACCGTAGCGCCGCGGACTCCTGTACGCCAGTACAGGACGCCAGTACCTCTGCGGTTGCACAGGCGACCTCCACTGCCAAGGGCTCCGGAGGACGCAAGCCTCAGCGTGACCAATGTATCTAACTGGCCCATCGAGAAACTGTAGGGGCTGCAGCCATCACCCGGTCTTAGACTTCGCTTATTGCCAGTCCCAAGTCCAAGTTTTGCTAAGAAAATATGTTCGACGACTGTGCCAAGCCGTTCCGGGGTCGCATTTGGCGCTGCTGTCTAATTGGATGTCCTGCCCACCCTTGCGCCAATCAGACGGCCTGATCCACAAAGGACCTCCCTTCAGACGCCTGACACTCTGGTCCAATTAGAAGCTGTACATGGGCTCACCTAATTTGCATAGCGCTCAATATAAGTATTCCGAAGCAGCAGGCACCTCTGGAGTGGCATATAGAGTATACCCACACACTGTACCACTTCAGACAAAGTGCACAGCTCTCAGGTCTCGCTCCAATACCTAACCTCTCCCCCATCTGTTAAGTTCCCCTACTTGCCTAACTCGGAGCAATGACTCCCTGCAAAGCCCCCGCCTTCCGAAGAATGCTGCACCTTAAACTCTGCTACGCTGCGATCAAACCTGGATTTGTGTCTACAGCTCTTTCCGTGACGCTCTGGGGCCCTGAAAAGGGCCTTTGGGAACGGGGTGAATCGCTGGGGTGCTTGATCAGCCGCCGAAACCGTACAGGGTGCGGCCCTGGCGCTTGAGCGCATATACGACGTCCATGGCTGTAACAGTCTTGCGCTTGGCGTGCTCCGTGTAGGTCACTGCGTCACGGATCACATTCTCCAGGAACACCTTGAGCACTCCCCGAGTCTCCTCATAAATAAGCCCGGAAATGCGCTTGACACCCCCTCGGCGAGCGAGACGGCGAATCGCGGGCTTTGTAATGCCCTGGATGTTGTCCCGCAAGACCTTGCGGTGGCGCTTAGCGCCTCCCTTACCGAGACCTTTGCCTCCTTTACCGCGACCGGACATGACTGCTCACCGCCGAGCACAAGACTGACAGAAACCAGTGTGACTACGAGCCGCCCGATCAGAACTTATATACCCTTGTTGCGGACCTGTTTGAAAACCAGAAGAAAGTGGGTGGAGCTCTAGGCCCCACCTCTGGAGAATTTCCTCCCAATTCTATCAAGCAGAGCACAAAATAAGGCCCGTTTTGTTTCATGTTTATTTTGAAAAAAAATTCTTAACCCCCCCCAATTTTTTTGCCATAAACTTGAAGAAAGACCCACAGGGTGCATGTGAATGTTTAAACAAGATGAGATGATAGAATTTATGTTGCTTTTTCTCACCTCTGGAGTAGAAAGTACACCATATGCTGTCATGCTCAATATTTCTGATTCCCTCCGCACCCTAATTCGGGCTTTGTTTTGTTTTTCCACAGAATGTTTACTCCTAGTTTAGCATGTCTGAAGTAGTAGGAAAATCCCTAAAAACACTATATCTCTTTAGATCTTAGATCAAAGCAATGACCTTAGAGAGTCTCACGTGTGGATGTTTTAAAGTAACTGGTGGGGAGGAAATACTTTAATAGTACCCCCCCTTCCCGCTTTTGTGACCCTGACTGAAAATTATTTCAGTAACTGGTCTTCTCGCTCCCCATTTCACCCCTCTTTCCCCCTTTCAGATGCTTCCAGTGAAATTGGCAGATTTTCCTGCCTCTTCTTCCTGGAATTGCATTCTGCCTTTGCTTTTCAACTCTGTGACTGTGCTTTGTACTTACGGAACTGAATTACTGTAAATTTGTTATGTCGCTCAAATCCGAGATTCTCACAACTTCCACTTAAAAATGCAAAATTCTTGTAAAATAATTGACGCTAGCACTGTGGCTTTAGATACAGATTATATTGCAAATTCCTAAATCAGAAAGACTCGCGGTTCCTTTCTCACTAAAAGATCCTTCAACAAAAATAAAAGTTTAAAAGAATTCTCACAGTGCTTGGTAGACAGGATTCTCCATTTTCCCAAGAGGTTTTATTGCCTCAAAAGGAAGCAGTATATAGAGACAAGTCATAATTTCTACTCAGGTACTTACTTAATCTTTTTTTTTTTTTTATCGGTACTAGGGATCGAACTCACGATCGCCTGCTTGCAAGGCAGGTGCTTATGCCGCTGAGCTAAATCCCCATCCCCTTAATTAATATCTTGAATGAATATTTTAGTAAATGGAGCCTTTTATCCATGTCTTGAAGATAAGCCTGATTAGCAGAAAAGCTTTATGTTGAAAATTTATTACACGTCTAAAAGCTTTCTTTCTTTTATTGATTCATAAGAATACTTGTTAGGAGAAAATTTTAAATCAAATTTTACTACAAGTTCGAAAAACTTGTGACTCCAGTTAGGATTCCTTGACTTACCAGAATGAAAAAAAAAAAAAAAAAAAAGCCCAACATAATAATTTTTAAAATTCTTAAACATTTCTTGTGATACAGGGGAAAAAATTAAGCTTTTTTACAGAAATCATTCCAGTAACATTATGTTAAAAATTGCATCAGATTAGTGTGTTCATTTATTCAGTATAGCTAAATTATTAGATGTTTACTAACGTAGTTAATCTTCAAAATACTTTGAGATAGGTGTAGAAATTAAACAGTTGGGGCTGGGGATTTAGCTCAGCGGCATAAGCACCTGCCTTGCAAGCAGGCGGTCGTGAGTTCGATCCCTGGTACTGATAAAAATGAAAAAGACAAAAAAAAAAAAAAAAAAAGAAAGAAAGAAAGAAATTAAACAGTTTACTGAAGGTCAGCTGATTTGTGGTCAAGTCAGGATTTGGAGGTCATAACAGTAGTCTGGCTCCAGGACAACTGTCTCAACCATGACAATAAACTGTTTCTCAGTTCTAAAGACATCAAGTCCCTACAGTAGGTTAATTATTGTGATCCGTTTAGACATAACACATAAATACATGTAAACCAATAATGCCAAATTTTTATTAGGACGAGAGATGACATTTGTTTCACTTTCAAATGGATGCTACAATCCACATAAATTATTCTTTAGTAGGGAAGTTTAACATTACTCGCATACCAGTGTAATTGAGTTACAGTGGAAAATGTTAGGGAAACGAAAGTAACTCTGTGAATTAGTAGAAAATAATTTCTAATCAAAAAACATTTTGGTTTGTTTCAGATGCTATGGGGCTGCAGTTTAGGTACATAAGAATACATTGTTGCCATTCTGTCTCTGGGCTCATCTACGAGGTGATGCCCAGGTTTTCAATGCCCTCACTGGGAACACAAGCTGTGGCGCTGTGATGTTCACGGAGCAAGCCAAGGCCAAGACTTCCGGTTTTAGCACTCAACTATGCCTTCGGCCTCTCAAGCAACCCAGTTCTTTTCAAGACCCGAGACAAGGGAAGTTAAATTTCGGCTAAGTGAGCTTGTCCTTCCCATTAGCACAGAAAGCATTCCTGTCTTGTCTATCACTCATTACCCAGCGATGGTAGAAAATTTCCTTTAATCTTACTTCTTTTCTTATAAGCGAGTTTCAACGTTGAAACCTCAGTTTCCATTGAATTTATTACGGCCCCACGTACTGTATTCAAATAAGCGGCTAAGTAAATGAGGGCTAGAAATTCGCGCTCTTGATTGGAGAGAATGGAGGAGGCGGGTCCTCTACTAGCTCTCTAATTGGAAGGAGCGGCTGCCTGTCACTACCCAGGATGTTGCAGCACCCAACCAGACGGCGCTGCCTAGTGGCCACTAAGAGTTTGTAGGAGCAGTTCCGGTGTGGTGAGAAGCTTTCCTCCATCCCAGGCGGCTCTATACTGTTTTACCTCGTTGGAGTTTTAGCCGAGAAGTAAACATGTCCGGCCGTGGAAAGCAGGGCGGCAAAGTGCGGGCAAAGGCTAAGTCCCGCTCTTCCCGCGCAGGCCTGCAGTTCCCCGTGGGCCGAGTGCACCGGCTGCTGCGGAAAGGCAACTATGCGGAGCGAGTGGGCGCGGGCGCGCCTGTGTACCTGGCGGCCGTGCTGGAGTACCTGACCGCCGAGATCCTGGAGCTGGCCGGCAACGCCGCACGGGACAACAAGAAGACGCGGATCATCCCTCGCCACCTGCAGCTGGCCATCCGTAACGACGAGGAGCTTAACAAGCTGCTGGGGAAAGTGACCATTGCTCAAGGCGGCGTCCTCCCCAACATCCAGGCCGTGCTACTGCCCAAGAAGACGGAGAGTCAGAAGGTGAAGAGCAAGTGACCCTGTCGCCGCCACCCCCGAGCGCAGGACCTTTCCACAGCTGCCTCGCACGCCCTTTGCCAGGTGTCATGGAGGGGCCCGTGCGAGCTAGGGGGAGCTGGGCAGTGAGGAGCCCGCCGGAGTCCGGAGCCAATAAAATCGGTGAAAATCCTGTAGTCCAGAGAGCTGTGTGGTGGCGGGACCTACCAGAAGAGTATGGTCGAGGTGGATGGTCGGGGTAGGGCCCGAAACCTCAGGGGCAGGTGCTGGTGCTGGTCGGCCGGTTTCTGCTGCTGTGGTTTGATTAGATCTTCACACAAGTTAACCTTGAGGCGTTAAGGGTGTGTGAGGGACACCACGGGGGTCCCCCGCGGTCTGAAGATGGGCAGGCTGGGAGTCAGAGAAGCTGGGTATGGGCGGTGCGGTTGCGGCCTACTCTGGACTTATTTTTACTGTACTTAACTTTTCCACGGCTTCTGCTCTCCTGGCCTGTTTGTGGATGGTCAGGACAAAGTTCTAGAAAGAGAACCTTGGGGCCGAACTTGTGTGGGACAGGAAGTTGTCTTTTGGCCATATTTTTCCAAAGGTGGGGTAGAATAACCAACTGTCTCCAAAGGGTGGCTTGATGACCACAATTAAGAGATTCTTAGACCTAAAGCTATTGCCCTTTCATGTCCATATCAGATATCTTCATCTAGCACCAGTATGTTCAGATGTCTTGAAAGTGAAGGAAACATGCAGTAATTTGTGTAATACACAAGCATGAGTCATGCAAATGGAAGCTCACTCCCCTGACATGTCCCATCAGTGGTTATTTTAGTCATGAGTTACATATGCTTGGGAGTTTTAAAATGATTTTCTCAAGTTTTAGGTTAATAAGGTCTTGTTCCCATCATCTTATATTTGAGAATTGGCTTGAGTTAGCTTTATGACAAAACTCTTGCTTTTAGAGGCTATCTTGTCTAACAAATACGTTTTTTAAAAAAAGTCCGGGGCTGGGGATTTAGCTCAGCGGCATAAGTGCCTGCCTTGCAAGCAGGCGGTCGTGAGTTTGATCCCCAGTACCAGAAAAAAAAAGATCCCTCGTGTTTTCCCACCAGCCTGAAGTAATGACCCCTGTTCCAGTGATGCTGTAGGAGTTATGTTAGGTAACAGCACAGGATTGTTTTAGTAAAGATGTGAGGAAAGGTAAGGTCCCATGATTTAAGTACAGAAACACACTTCCAAGTGCGGAGCCAGTAATCCTGTTTTCTCTTGGTTGACCCTTCCATTTCATCCTTCTCAGCAAACCATCTGATTCACAAGACCCACAGAAAAGATCCCAGTTTAGGTTTCACTTCTTTCGGTTCAACTTTCCTGTAAGTCAGAGTTGAAATCTCTCTGGCCCATTTTCCCACATGAATTTTATTTCCTCCCCAATGTTTACGGAGTGTCTGTGCTGTTCTGTGTACAAAGTGCTGAGAATACAGCTGTAAGTGAGGGCAACCAGATTTCTACCATCTTGGCACACAGACTTTGTTTGTTTTGTGGGGTTTTTTTTTTTTTTTTTCCTGCTTCCAGAAGACAGAATAAGGGGCAAATGAATAACACAGATAAACTTCTGTGGATATTGAGATTACCTCTCACCTCTGGTCATTTTGGAAGTGTACAAAGTCAAATCACATAGAGGCTTTGGAGGAGGGAGATTTTTGCCCCCTAATATCTGAGACTAGACCCCAGGAATACCATGGTAGCTCCAGGGTGTCCAGTTATTGATGCCAGTGCCTACCTCTTATTCAGAAGGTTTCCTTGTATGCCACAGTACCTGTTTTGAAGACTAAGATTGTTCACTTTTATGTGCCATGGCACTTAGCTGAAACATGTGCCATTTCCTACACGGATAGGAATTTACCTACAGGTAAGTATACTGATAAGATTTTTTTTTTTTAAAGTACTTGTTAGAAGTACTTCTCAGTAATACCACTTGGGGGTAGTAGAACAACATACACACATATTTATACATGGATGGAAAATATATGGGAAAAATTACAGGTGTACTGACCATACTCAACTTCCTTGTAATCATTTACTAAATAATACACTGTAACAACTAATAGCATTTACATAAAACTTGATATTTTAAAATTATTTTCTCAGGTTTTATTGTCATAACAGTCTTGTTTCACTACTTTATAATCTGAACATTGACCCAAACAAAACCTTTGCTTTTAGGGTTAGGAGGTACTTTTACCCAACAAATAACTTTGTTTTTTGAAATCCTGCATGCTTTCCCACAAGCCTAAAGTAGTGACTGTTCCAGTGATCCTGAAGGAGACAGGTTACATAATGGCAAGATACTGCTTTACAAAAGTAATGAGTAATCTGTAAGTGGTTTAAAGTGCACAGAAGAATGTGTTAAAAGGACTTGATCTATAGATTTTGGAATCCAAAGGAGGTCCTTTGAATTGAAACAAATCCTCCACAGATACTCAGTACTGAAGGACAAATGTGTGTATGGATATGTACACATACATACATACATACATATGTGTTTGTATGTGAAAATGATATACTGTACTTTTCAAGTGTTGATTCTGACATGAGTCGAATTTTCTGACAATATGGAACATTTGAAAGATTACTACCAAAGCACTAAAAAAAATGATAAAGACCATCAATGCTTTTATAGCAGTCTGTTTAATTTCATTATCCAAAAAGCAATAAACAAATACAGTATAGTAACAGCCCCATCTTCCTCCAGCTGCCCCAGGTGTTCTTAGGATCAAATACTTGTCTCAGAGCTCAATGAGCGTCTTCATTTAATTTCTGGTTTTGAGAGTGCTTTTTTTTTTTTTTAACCTAAATACCTTATTGACAGTTACCTGCAAAATCAATTCAGCCAATGTTCCTTGGTGAATAAACAGTTGTTCTTGAGGTTAATTTACAAGGCAGTGAGACCATATGGAAAAAGACTTCAGAAGCCAATTGACTGAACCCAGGTTCTTAATAGATTTACAATGCATAGTTTGCACACATACTCTTTCCTGCAGAGATAAGTGTGTTCTGTGTTACAGGCAGTGACTTGGCTAGATTGGTTCGATCTTTGTTTTTCCTGCAGAGCCAGTCTTGAGTTGTGTGGCGCTGAGAACAGGTCTGTTTAGTTTGCTTGATCTGAAATCAAAAGGTTTAGTTCACCCTGTAACTAGTGATTGGCATACTGAATGCAGACTCCACAAAGCATTTTTCAGTGGTGGAAAGACCCTAAACCATGGTTTAAGAACTCAAGTTCTCTGGAATGAGGCGTTGGTTCTAACCTGCTCTCCTCATTTATTGTCTTCTGATTTTGGAAATATTATTTGGTCTCTTTAAACTTCAGTTTGAACTGTAAAAGGGGCATAGTAATAGTGTATCCAGTGGGATTTGGGAGAATTCAGTGAGACAATGTGAATGAGAGAACTGTGATCGGTGAATAGTAGCTATATTCTTAATTCTTTGTGAAACTGGATTTTGGTGTGAGTAACAGCTGTATGGCTCTATGGAAATAAACACTTTGGTAATCCTTTGAAGACTGCAGTAGCAAACCATGAAAACAATTTTTCTAGCTGTTTCACTAAGTATAGAACATCCGCAATTCAATTATGAGTAGATAGTTAAACTTGTGAGCCTGACTTTATTTTTGGTCCCACTTGTTAAATTCACATATTCAGATTAAAAATAGAAACTGTTGTAAAATTTACTGAACAATAAGTGTTGTTCCTATGATTGCTTATCAGCTGTTGAGAATGTTAGTATCATAGAAATACACACTCAGAAAAGAAGGTTATAATGAAACAGGCTGCATTTAGAAAGGAGATGCTCAAGGCATTATGGAAAGAGAAGATGGGTTCCTGTGAAACTCAGCCTGGCAGAACTTCAGAAGTAGGCATAGGTGTAACCCTCAAAAATATAGTACACAAAGGCATGGTCATCGAAAGATAGATTAGTGATACCTGATATATTTTTTCTTCTGGGGATAGAGCCCAAAGACCTCCATATGTTAGGTAAGTGCTATATAACTAAGCTACATCACAACTTCTTGAGTTTAGGAACAAGGCTTTGGGAGCCTAGACTAGAAATAGCCAGAGTGGATAAAATCATCCCAGGAGAGTAAAGAGATGTAGAGACAAATACATTAAAAGTAATGACAGTCAGTGGGGAGACGTGGGGATCTGCAGGATTTAATCAACTGACAAAGGAAGAGAGCCACTAAAGAGAAGACAGAACATCATATCAAAGGTGGTTTTTTCAGTCTGGATCATTGCATTCTACAACACCCTGTAGTTTGCTTATACTTTTCCATGTGACTAAGAAGTAGCCCTTAAAAGTTTTTTTTTTTTTTTCCTGCACAGAGGAAATGCTGACACAGTTTCTTAATTTACTAGTGGAATAGATGTACATTTTTACTCTTTTTTATATTGCACATATAGAAATTTGAAAAACACATAGTGACAGTGAAAAAATTTATTTATTCATGTGTTATTTAGTGGTATTGGGGGTTGAACCCAGGGCCTTTGTAATGTGCTATATCCCCAGCCATTTTTAAATTTTTTGACACAAAGTCTTGCTACATTGTGCAGGCTAGGCTTGAACTTGAGATCATCCTGGTTCAGTTTCCCAGAGTTCTAGGATTGATTACACCTCATCACCTGGCTGAAAATATATTTTTAAAAAGCCAAGAAGAGGGGCTAGAAGTATTATGACACTATACCTTTAACATGTGTGAGGCTTGGGGCTGGGGATTTAGATCAGCGGCATAAGTGCCTGCCTTGTAAGCAGGTGGTCGTGAGTTCGATCCCCGGTACCGATAAAAATGAAAAAGACAAAAAAAAAAAAAAAAAAAAAAAAAAAAAGTGTGAGGCTTTAGGTTTGATATCTAGCACTAAGGGAATAAATAAAAGTCAGAAAGTACATTGCTAAAAGAACCTTTGGAAATGACAGCTTTTATTATCAGTCAATCTAGTTAAATACATGCTTTGACATACAAATTCCAATTTTCAGGAAATCTTGGAAATCGGTAATTTATTAACTCACAAAAGCCAGTGGAGGCATTTTGGAATGTTTAAAACATGAGAAAGCTGACAATGACAAAGCAGTTTTTAAAAAGTAAATGTTCTTAAGAGAGGGAAATGGAAAACAAATGTAACAACAACAAAAATTAAAAACATACAGAAGAAGAAATTAAACTAGTTCAGGCAGATTTGAAATTGTCTTTGTAAAGCTTCCTTCCTTCCTTCTTTCTCTCTCTCTTTCTTTCTTTCTTCCTACAGCAGTGCAGACTGGCCTTGAACTCACTATGTAACCCAGCCTGGCCTCAAACTCCCAGTGAACTCCCCGGCCCAGCCTCCCAAGTGTTGGAATTATAGGTGTGCTCCATCACACCCTGCCTGTAAAGCTGTATTTTTCTTTCTCCACAAAGACAGAAAGTGGGAAATCAGAATTCCACACATACATATATCAAAGGGAATGGCAGCACATTTGAACAGTGGCTTGGATTCTTAATAATTTTATCAAGCCATGCGATTAAAAGCCTTACCCTCAACAAAATCACCTTTTAGACAAGCAAGAAAAACAATCTGCTTCTGAAAGCTTATTTGCTTTCTGCTTTAAATTATCTCTTATATGAACTCTTTCATGTCAAAAGCCCAAATGGCCACTGCAATTCCACAACATCCTTGATGAAACTGTGCTTGTTAGAAACAAGTGCACAAATTAGCATGAGAGTGAGAATGCAAATGTGAGACAGATGCAATTTTGAATTCTGAAGAGCAAGAGACACATAACGACCTGTAAAGACACACAGTCTCTTCTTCATTCTTTATTTATTTAATTATTGGTGAAAGAGTCTCGCTATGTATTCAGAATGGCCTTGAACTCACTATGTAGCCCAGGTTGGCCTTGAACTCCTGGCGATCCTCTGGCCTCAGCCTCCCAAGTGCTAGGGTTACAGGCAACTTCTAACCTGTCGCTGGGCCTACAGCCAGTCGTCACCAATCACGGTTCTAGGCAGACAACACAGTATTGGCCTGTTCTTGGGTGCACAAAGATGAGACTGAGGAAAATGTTACCAAATTGCAAATAGGGCTCAAATCAAATTTTTTCTTTTTTTTTTTTATCGGTACCAGGAATTGAACTCATGACTGCCTGCTTGCAAGGCAGGTGTTTATGCCACTGAGCTATATCCCCAGCCCCAACAAATTTTTTCTTAAAGTCACTGGTCTAGAGACTTCCTAAACTCAGCTCTTGAAGGTAGCCTGCAAATGAATTTATAAAATCTATATCTATTTCTTTCCCTATAGACTTTCCTCCTTATGGATATCAGTAAATATTTGCAGTAGAAGCAGGGAATAGAAGATTAAAAATGATTTTCACCAAAGAATAAAAATCTGATTTATGTAATTTAAAAATTCCAAGAGATCTTCTTCCAAGGAAAATAAACATCGAAGTGCTTTAACCAATACGAAAACTCAATTCGGCATGAACTTACCTAATGGCTGTGAGTAGGTACACCTCAGAGATATAAAATCACTAGGGTTTTATTTTTAGGGAGAGTCCTGGTCCAAAGAGCAAGCACTTTAGCTGAACCTGTGTTTTTGTCCATGCCTTCTGGGCAGACAACCAGGATTGTATTTGTAGTTTAACATGTTGTGTTTATTGCTCTTTGTAGCAAGAACACACAGCACGGAGAAATGTGGGATGTCTGACTCAGAGGATGTTAGGATTTATTATCGGCATGGGTCTGTGTTGGTTAACTGGGGAGTTTTGCTCAGGATTGCCTGGATTATTTGCTGTCTGGAAGTGGGTGTAGTCAATGTTGAGAGGCTGTAATTGGAAAATACACTAATGCATACCAGGATGGGAATCTCTGGTCATTTTTATGGTTTGGACAAAGTCATGTTTTTCTGTTTGTAGTTAGACATGGCTATAGATTGATCTTGCTTTTGTTTTGATTTTTTATGGTCTCTTAGGGCCTTGCTTGTGAAATTATGGTCAACAGAGCACTGGTGTAGCTTTGTCAGGTCAACTCCCAGTCCCTGCAAAGCCTAGGTGACAGTTCCCTCCAGTCACTATTGATACGGGCTGCTTTACCTTTCTGGGTAATGTGATACCCAGAAAAAGGGTTGCTCAGCAGTGGAAGTAGAAAAAGATACCTCAAAGCAAGTATTGGTAATGTTCAAGCACCACGCCAAAGATTGAGCTACTGTCTTCGAGTATTTTAATCCCACACTTAAACATCCATATTGTCTAATAATGTTCCCTATTTTATGTTCATCAAAGAACTTTCCATCTCAAATTCATCTTTCTGTGTAAGCATTCATAGAGGGTAAGAATATTCTGGTTTCCATGTAATCCTACTACTAAATCATGGTTTATATTTATCGTGTCTCTATATATTAACATATAATTTCTTTGGGTTTAAATTTGTATATTAAATAAGTCCATGATCTTACTTCCCTCCCTCCTTCCAATATCCTGCCTTCATTATCCTGCCCAAGTGGAAAACAAGACAAGCAAGCCACTGATGCAATCTCTACCATTGCCTAAGGTGGGTGAGGCAATCCCTTCATTGTGTCAAGAAGGGATCCAGATGGACAGACCCATTACGGTTTCTGTCTTGATGTCCTCCAAAGGCCTCATGCACTCCTAGGCAGAGTTTTTGGAGGGTGATTAGATGAGAGGCCGGCAGCTGCCTTCTTGTTAGGAGATGGGCCTGGTCGGGAGAGGCAGGTCACAGGGCTGACCTGGAACGGTGCATTTCCTTCCTCTGGCCTCTGGCCTGCCAGAACATGAGCAATTTCCCTTGCAGTGCTTCTCTGTCATGCTCTTCTGCCTTAGAGCCAGCTAATCATGGACTGAAAAGTGAACCAAAGTAAACCTCTTTAAATTGCCGGTGTGGAGCACTGATTGTGTCTCAGTGATGAGAAAGTGACCGAGGACTCCTCAACTATCCAAATACAGTGGGAGTAGATACCCTTTGCCGTGGAGGAACTGTATCACAGAACATTGCAGGGTATGACAAAGGTTACCCACTGCGGTTTAGAAGTACAGTGCTCCCCCAAATCTCCTGTTTGGAAATGTGGCCTGGTCAGAAGGGCAGGTCGTTGTGTGATTTTAAACTGTAAGGATGCCAGGCTCCTCCCTTCTTTGCGTGCTGGTCTTGGTGACCTGAGCAGCTTTTCCCCTGCTAAGCCTCTCTGCCAGGACTTTGTTTGCTGCACTGGAGTCACCAGATTATGGACTGAAACCTCACAACCAAATGAAGCTCTTCTCCTTTTAGTTGCAAGTATTGGTACTTTGTTCCAGTAATGGGAAAACTAAGTCTTCCCTTCACAAAACCTTTAATAATGTGTTCCAGATAAGGCGAATAGGACTAATGGAATCCCTATATTCCTGAAACTTTCAGTAGACATTAAATGAAGTCTACAAAACATACAATGCCTATGTGTTCTATCTTTCCTATACTGGACCTATATACCACTTGTCAGCTATAAAAATTCCCTTTCAACAGCAGTGAATAAGAGCACAAAAAACTCGTATCACAACCCTTCTTTCTTTCAGCCCCTTGACTAAAACTAGCCCGTGCTGAGTCTAACTGCAAAGAAGGCCAAAAGTATAGAGTAGTAGATGAAATTATTTTGTGGAGTATCATCTATCATTTTTGGAACATTTTTTGCCTACTGCCTAATTTGGCTTCTTTTGAGCCAACTTCTAACATGGTCTCATGATTTTTTTTTTTTTTTTAAAGAAAACAGAGCCTGTGGTTTCTTTTGAAAAATGACCAAAAATTTGTATCATTAGCTAGTATACATGTATCAGCAGTACCTAACTTCCTATCAGAAAGTGTTTAAGAAATATTTTTTTTTTGCTAAAGAAATCTGTGCTACAATTTTATAAATAGGCTGTGATGGTAGAGGTAAAAAACACTGCATTTCTCTGCTCATATGTGCTGGCTATGAATTTATTACCACTGAGCTTCTTTCATTAAAAGCTCCTGTTTTCTGAGGATGTAATCCCCCTCTCCAATTCACTCCTACCTGAAACAAGGATCTAAATCTGTAGAAATTATGTGCAGCTGTGCTCAGTGACAGGTTAAGCCCAAGATTTCCTGAAGTGAGTCCCACCTTCCAAATTGATCCTCGCTTAAGAACTTCTTTGGTATTCACCTTCCTAATTTGGGTAAAGTGCCAAGGTGTGCAGTTCTAAGTAAGATGGTGACCGTGGTCTCTAAATGTCTCAACGATCGTTTGAATCCCATAAAAAAATCTAAAATATTTTAAAGTAACTTCCCACCTGTATTTAAGAATAAGCAACACAAACTAGAATGTACACATTGAGATTTGAAATTAAAGAGCTAGATAACACGTAGAGTTTTATGTTGATTCCATGCCCTGGCAGATGTATCACTGTGACCCTCAATTCAGTTTAGGAAAGTAAAATGATCTTCAAAATAATTTTTAGGAGAAACTGTTATGTAACAAAGCAAAGCTCTGATATACAGTAACAAATCTACCCACACAGAATTGTATATAGCTTGTATTTCATATATATAATCTAACCAAAGCAAAACACTTTTGAAACCATGACATATGACCACAAATGTTTACCTAGAATCTGAAATGCCAATTCCTGTTTCTTGCAGATACAGTTAACATTTTAAGTATATTATCATTAAAAATTAAAAAACTTAGCAATATATCATAAATAATAAATTCTTCTATACAACATGAAACAAGTATCTGACAAATCTCAAGGAAATAAAAATGCTACAGATACTGGAGTATGTTTATGCTAAAACTCTTAACACTGATTTGATGCTGACAGAATTATGTTCAATCTTTGCATCTAAGTCATGAATTGACCTACTGTTCTACACTAAATACACTAAAAAAAAAAAACAAAAAAACAAAACCAAAGGCAAACAGGATTTGCTTTAATCTAGAAGAATAACTTCCAAGCAGACAGATGCATAAGACTTCAAAATAAAAACCTAAAAATTCAGCAGAGAAATTTACTATGAGATTAAAGTCCTTCTCCCACTATTTTAATCAATACCCTACCTTTTAGGGTTTCATCCACTTTTGATGGTACAGAATTCAGATGAAAGGCAGTTAAGGTACATTAGAAACTAATGTGTGCCTAGTACTAAGCACATGCTTAGGATAGTATTTGTTTCTAAAATACACAACCGCTAGACTTCACAGGATCCTATTTAAGTTGCAACATACTCAAGTGAAGTGTAGAATGGCACAAATACTTGTGAATACCTATTCCCAAGATTACTAGGTAGAAGTTACTAAAGAACTTTGAAACTGTATCAATTGATAGAGGTGTGTACTTTAATACCAAAGCACATAAAAACTTCAATAAAAACTCAAATGTAACCTTTTCTGATTCTGTAATAGTCTAGGAATGATTTAAAAGGGGCTCTTTCATTCACTAAGTATCAATTCAAACTTCTGAAGCAAGGAGGTAATCTTTGAGAATATTACTTCTACGCAACAAAAAACTGAGTCAAACTATTTATAATACCTCTCAATTTCCCTAAAGCCAGTATAATCTTGAAGGAAAATACTTTTTTCTTCATTACTGAAATCTAAAACTGTGTTTAGTATGTTTTTAGTAAAATCATTCTGTTGCCAAAGTGGTAGTTCCTCAAAAATCTACATTTTAAATATTTGCTTCTTTTCTGCCCATAAAACAGGGTTTCACTAACACAGACAGTCTTGGTGTAGAACATTTATTTTTTCCATGAAACAAAGTTTAGTCTGTGGGAAATAATTTTAATTAAAGAATTGTACATTTTTCTCCCCACATATCCTTCTTTGAATTAGGAATGGCATTGCAATCCATTTCACTACAAGTAAAATATTACAAAATATTTACATGAAAATATTAAAAACTCAAACACAAAAAGTAAGATGAAACAAACTGGTTTTTGAGAATATTCCATGGCCCACAGCACACAAGAAGAGAGCCAAAACAAGTAAGATGTGCCTGCTCACAAATTTCCAAAAAATTGGAGAAAGGGAAGAAATGGGATGAAAATAGCGGTGGGCAGAGAATGGGTGTCAGCAGCACTGCTTTGCTTTAATAACCAATCTTCTGGCTGAAATACCCTCGCTCGTGTGCAGGAAATCCAAACAAGGCTAAGTTCTAGGATACTCCTCGAACTGAGACTACAAAATACCCTGACAGTAGAAGCAGCTCTTTCACCTAAGCTTTAATGAGTGTCTTGCTCCATGAAGTGCGGCTGTGAACAGAAGCCTGTTTCGGCGTCAGAACCTGTCACAGTAACCCTTCCATCTCCTTCATGAAAGCTTCATAAACATCATCTTTAGTTTGTACTGAGACAGGAACAGAAGGACCAGATTTGGGGGCTGCTTTGGCAAGAGGCACAGCAGAATCATCCTCTGGCTTTCTTTGGGGAGCAGCAGTGGCCCCTTTATTCTCCCGCCGTACCCTCAACGCAGTGGGCACAAATCGAGTAATCTCTGCCTTGGGATTAGTGATCTGTGGCTTGGCACTGATGGTTGCTGTGGCTTTCTTCTCAATAGTAGCTGCACTCGTGTCATCCGCCTTGGGTCGCTGAATCAAGTTGGGTGGGGCACTCAACACCCCTGGGTTGGGCAAGGGAGCTGGTGGGAAAAGCCCAGGTGGGGCAGGTCCAAGAGGAGGCACCAGAGGTGGGCGCATCATGCCAGGACGGGGCGGAGGGATGCCTAAAGGAAGAGAAGAGTCGGCTGAGTCCAAGAACTGCTGCCATTTAACTTCCATTCAACTGCTCGTAAAGGACTAGTAAATACCATGTTTAAAGGCATGTTGATACATTTCAAAACATGGTACATTTTACAGAAAAAAGCTAAAACTCAAACCATACTACTTAAAACCCAAGAATATATTTTGATAGTAAAGGAATAAAGTATTCACCTTCACTCTGTATCCCTACTATATAAAGTAAAATTACCAACAGGCTTTAAATACTTCAAATTTGACATTTTAGGATACCATTCTCTCTGCAGTGCTGATACCATCAAAGTAAAGGTCAAGCGTACCATCCTCATTCCTAATTTAGTATTTCCACGCCACTACCAGTGCAAAAAGGGTGAACTCAGTGAGCAGGAATATACACATTCAACTCTGCTCATTACATGCACATGAAATGAGAAAACGTAATCACAACATGTGATTGCTGGAAAACAATTTGTGGACTATTAATGATTTAGACTATGAACTGCAAATTTTAATGCTCTTTGAATACAAAGCACTATATTTCATTAAATCTTAGATGTTGTCGGTTACAGAGACTTGTAATTATTTTCTGTACCACCAAGAAGACAAAGCCCAAGCTGAGGCACTAAACCTCCTGTGACTTTTCCCTCTGTGGCACTGGGGACTGAGCCCAAGGACCTGCCCACTAAGCTACTTTCCTACTTCTCTCAAGATCTTTCATTTTAAGATAGAGTCTCACTAAATTACTAACTGTCACAACTTGGACCCTACTGCCTCAGCCTTCCAGAGGGCTGGGATTATAGGCGTGCAACCAGGCCCAGCAGTGATTTTTAAACTTTTAAGTGGAAACTCATCCAGGTGCGCATATTCACAACTATACTTCTAAAAGCAAATAATTCAAATATAAAATTCAATCCAATGTTGTCAAAAATTGTGAAGCCCCATAACTGACAGGCAGAAACAAATGAAAATATCTACTTAAGAACCCTGCATTGACCCAGGTCAACAGCAATTAAAAACTATCACTAATCATTAAGACACTTTTGATTTCAAGACACTGAGATATGACACATGAAAAACATAGCAGACTAGCATTCGTTACAGAAATCCAAAGTTTCACCTGGAGGTGCTGGGGGAGGTAGCCTGGGTGGGGGTCCCCGAGGAGGAGGGCCAGGAGGCAGCCCTGGAGGTGGCCCAGGGGGAGGCCCAGGGGGTCGGCCTGGTGGAGGTCCTGGAGGCAAAAGGCGTGGCAAAGGCCCTCGGAGTCCTGGCATCCCAGGTGGTCTCAGGAACGGAGGAGCCCCTGAAAAGAGAAAAAAGATAAATACATGTCAAACAAATGTACATGAAGCGGTATAAATTATGGCATAAATCATTTGACTTAAAGGTTAGGTAACTTCCTTAACTCAATCAGATAGCTTTGCTGGGCTGCAAATATACAAAGATGAGAAAAATTCTTAAATAGTTCATGAATAAGCCGACAATGGAATGTACGTCAGGTTGCTTTAAAGACTCCCTGAATTTTATTAAGCTATACATAGTCAAACATCAGTGAGAAGGACCACATAATAGGTAATTCTCTTTGCATCAATCAAAAAGGGTTACTTTAACTGAAGCCAATTTAAATTGGCTCTAGGAAGGACTAAAATTATAAATAAACAAGGAATTTTCTTGGGTGTATCAAATTTCAAATAAGGTCTCTCTACTTTTAAATTGAACATTTAGTAGACTGATTAACTTTGTCTTTATTAAGAGAACTGTTATTTAAAAATTCATCTTGACATCTAACAGCTCTTAAACTAAAAATATCATGAGATAGACTAACTGCCCTGGTCTCACTTGTTACCAGTTTAGAACTGGGTTGACCAAAAATATAGCTCAGCAGCACAGCATAAGCCTGGCAAGCGCAAGGTCAAGTTTGATTCCTAGTACTAGGAAAAAAAAAAAAAAAGGAACTGGGTCAACTTGTCATATTAAAAAGTAACTAGGCTACTAGTATACTAGGCTGGGTGTGGTGGCACACCCTATAATTCCAGCATTCAGGAGGCTGAGACAGAGAGGACTGCTGTAAGTACAAGGCCAGCTTGAACTACAAGATCTTGTCTCACACACACACAGACTCACGCGCACACACACACACACACACACACACACAAAGGTAGTACTCGATGAGGTGCTGGGGCATGCCTGTAATCCCAGCACTTGGGAAGCAGAGGCAGGAGGATCACCAGTGAGTTTGAGCCCAGCCTGGGCTACATAGTGAACTCAAGGGTACCTGAACAACACAGCAAGGCCTTGCCTCAGAACAAACAAACAAAAAACCAACCAAAACCCCCCCAAAACACTAAACAAAGTGCAGTTACATGTTCAAATTTCTGACTCCTATACCCAGAAATAAGAATCCTGAAAAAGAAGAGCTTTAGACAAAAACAAGGGCCGGTCCGAAGAACTCAGCTACGAACAATGCTTAGGAAAGCAACAAGTGTTCTTACTTCTTTTGAGAATTCTTGCTATCTTAAGAGAATTCCATTAGGAGGAAACAAGAAAGCATTACTATGAATAATGTGTATTTTCTGGAACGACTTCATGGGAGTTTAACCCGCATTCACACACCATGTAAGTGCTTACCTGGAGGTGGTCCGGGAGGAAGACCTGTAGGCGGTCCAGGAGGCCGTAAAGGTGGGGCAGGTGGTGGTCCAAGAGGTGGTGGTCCTGGCATCGGAGGTGCCTGAATCTGAGAGGGAGGAACGGACTGTGGGGGCGCCTGCTGCTGTGAAGCAGCAGCAGACGTGCCATCAGAATGAGAATCTTCTTTATGCTGTTTCTGTGATTGCTTTTCTGCTTCAGAATCATCAGAGTCATCATCATCGTCGTCCTCTGAAAATTCCTCTACTTCCCGTCCCTCTTCAGGGATTTCCTGACCTGAAAGAAAATTTTCGAGTGGGTAAACAGCGTTCATTCATTTTTTACATCCTGGAGAAAAGCAAAGACTGATGATACATGCTCATTAAGAGCACACTTAAAAATTAACAATCAAATAGTCTCCCTCAGTAGGATGTGGAAGAATCAAATAGTCGTCTGCGCTACTTTGCTTGTGTAGCACATGGGAATGAGCCCAGGTTTTAGAACAAGATAGACCTCCATTCAAATGCCCACTCAGCAACCCAGGGGAGCCCTTCTAATGATCCCGAAGCTTAATTTTTATAAAACAAACCTATTACAGGGCTCTGAGAGAGATACTAAATTGAAAATCATGTGTAAGTGCAACCAGGTGGCGATGCACTGTTCTTGGCTAACCTGCCATTCGCAGCATCATGGCTTGTAGAGGAGTCAGCTCCTTCATGTTCTTCTTTTTCTTCCTTGATTTTCCAGGCATATCTGCAAATCGTACACTCAGACCTAAGGGTTGTGGGAGCAGGGAAGATAGGGATCAATAAAATTCAGTTGTTTACTACGTATCTCAAAAGTATGACTACAACCCATTGCTGGACAGAACTGCAGAAAAAGTCATATGAAAAGGGGCTAAATACATGTTACAGTGATTTAAGATACATAAATCTTATAGTTTAAACAATACTGTTTATATCTGCATGTCAATAAATTGAACCCTCAGATAAAGACCAATTGTATACAAAAATATTCATTGCATAAAACATGCAAAAACATGGCCTTCAGCGCTGTGGGCAGCGCGTCTGTCTCATAAAATGTGCAAAACAGAAAGGATACAAGCACAAAACAAGGAACTGAAATATAAAGGTTTACTTCCTTAAAAGTTAAATACAAATAATTCTATGAGGAAATCTGTTATATATTAATTTACAGAGATTTTCTGAAAAAAGGTATAGGAAGAGATGGAAAGCTAACTACCTCATAAAGCTACAAAAATTCTAACACCAGTACTAACCTACAGGCCAACTTAAAATATAAATGAATGGAATCCAATAATATTTTAGAAAACATGTCATAAGCATGCAGTGTTGCTACCACATACAAGATGGTTTTACAAAGAAAAGTTAGCAAGGTAATTCACTATAATAAACTTAAAAAACACACAACAGATGATTAAAAAACAGGCAAAACCCCCCAAACAACCAACCAAGAAAACAACAGTAACAAAAACTCTTGGCAAATTGGAAACAGAAAACCTACGAAAGCTGGCTACTACATTATTAAACAACATGCTAAGTGGTACAGTATCAGGAGCATTTTTAGTTGGTAACTACTGAAGGTAACTATTCCATTCAGGCAGGACTTTTAGCTTCTGTCTTTTAGAGTCCAGAAAAATGCCTGGCATATAGTAAAAAGTCAATACATATTAGCAGAAAGAAAGCACATCAATCAAAGTTGGGACAGATACTTTCAGAGTATGTGTGCTGATGAGTACATAAAAGAAAAAACAGTTGGCAGAAAAAGGAAAAAAGGAATGAGACCATATACAGAAAAATGGAGCTGCTGTGACTGGTTTTTATTTTTTTTGTACTAGTTCCTACCTAAGAGTCTTCTATACTTTTCTAATATAATTTCTCTGTACCTCTATTTAGCTTTTTTGTTTGCAGTCATGATTAAAAAAAAAAACAGAAGAAATATTTGCTATCATAAATATTAATATTGGCATTATATATACTAACGCTACACATGAATATGGTTCAATATGAATACAGTTGTATGGCAACTGCAGGCTACAAAAACCAGTCCCAGAATGAGCTCTAACACTACTGATGTCTGACACAACCAGCACACATTCTGCACTGCCCCTATCACTCTGTGTAAAATTTTTTAAACAGTAACTAACATACACCATACATAAAATATATTCATGATCCCACTGACAGATGTATGACAATTATGTTTATGATCTTAGTTCATGTTTAGACTTCATTAGTACAGAAAATTCAAGGAGCAAACAAGGACATTTTAAAAAGCTTACTTAGGACGAAAAACAAAACATTATTTTCCTTTCTTTCCCATAAGCATATCTGTGACAGTGTATGTTAAGCTACATACACTATTTCCTCCTTACATTCACTGAATATTGTTTTAAAAATTTTCAACATATTGAACATGAAGGTGAATACAACTGTGATCTTCCTTTCAAAGAGCTCATAGTTACTTTCTCTCACTGATAAACTAGGGCTGTTAGCCATGTTCTTCACGGCTCGGTACTGTGGAGTACCCGGCACACCGGCACGTACCTGCCTTCTTTTCCTCGGGGTTGTCCCGCTCGTTATCGTCACGGTGCACAAACTCGTCCCCCTCACTCTCTCCATCTGACCGGTCTGTGTCACTGTCCTCAGTACTGTCATCATGCTTGTCCTGATCCATGTCCTCAGGGTAGCCATCATCTTCACTGGTGCTGGAAACGTCATCGTCGTGACCACGCTGTGCTGGAAAGGGGCAGAGCACAGAACAAGTAAAGGGATTAAACACACTGCTACACAGCATCTAGAAATAAGGAAGCTATGCTATGTAACTCAGAATATTAACCTATTTAACTAAAATCAGTGTATAATTGCAGCTATTCAGAGTTTGGCTAGTTTTACTAGGTAATAATTCTAAATACTCCTTTTGATAATGTAAGCTTTAAAAAAACTCAAATTCGAAAACACAATGTTCAAGAAGAGAAAGTATAGAAACAATGATCTGATGACAATAATGCCATATGTGTCCTAATATGAAGGGACTGGTAGTAGGACTGTGACACCTCTAAGAAAAGCCTGGTTAATGTAGCCAGGCATGACGGTGCAGCCCTATAATCCCATCGTTTGGGATATCCAGGCAGGAGGATTGTGAGTTCAAGGCCAGCTTGGGCTACACAGCAACTCTAAGGCAAAGATTAACATAAAACATAGCATAGTAAACTTTCCTGTACATTCTTATGTATGAGTCATGTACTTGGGGAGAGCCTATGATTTATCCACTGGTGCACGCATTAGATGCACACAGTATCCTCATTTATTTGCTAAATCCTGAAGGTTATGAACATGAGAAGTGACAGTGACAACGATGTGAGATGATGTGAGAGTGAAAGAAAAGTCACGCCTCACCAAGATCAGGACTGTACAACATGTCTTCATCTCGCCTCCGAGGAGGAAGATCAAGAGCAAAGCCCACTTTACGGCCGTACATCTGCAAGACTTGGGGAGGTGGTGGACCAGGTGGAGGACCTGGAGGTTTCCTGCCAGGGGGCAGGCGTGGAACACCATGTCCAAGAAGAGGAAGGATAGAAACTGCTCGAGTTGGAGGTCTGTAAAACAAAAGTGACAGCAATCACGTAAGAGTAGTGAAGGGCAGAGCAGGAGTGGTGGCGCTGTTTATAACCCCAGCTTTGGGGAGACTGAGGCAGGACAATTGCTATGAGTCAGAGCCAGCCTGGCTACAAAGCAACTGCATAGTGAAACCCTGTCTCAGCAACAAGAGCAGCTAAGAGGACCAACAGAAGAAGGGAGGGGAGGCAGAGGGGAAGGAAAAAGAATGACGCTGTATTCTATGGCTGCACCAACTCCCCATGAGGAATGTGAACATTATGAACTACAAACAGTAATAAACTAAAAAAACTGAAAAAACAGTACTTATTTCTTCTAAATTTCCAAGGGATTTCTTCACATTTAATCAAATGTCACACTGCTTATATCCACATGGCCTTTTATTTCTCACTGCACAGATTCTGGCTGCTTTACATTCAAGGTGCTTTTAATTAATGCTCTGGTTATGGCACTGCTTCCTTACCCATACGCTGAGGTCTTCTTAAGGATGGAGGGCGGCTGGGCACCAGGAAGTGGAATGTCCTGGATTAAGATGTTGGAAGGAGCGTGCGGCATATCCGGCAAAGGAATACTCTCTACTTCTACGTGCTGAGCATTCTGAAACAGAGAGAAACTTTGCTAGCAAGATAAAAACATAATTCACAAAATCAACACTAAAAATTTCATGTCAGCTGTTTGACAACCTAAATTTGTTTTCCAACTAATGAACACAATGAAACAACAAGAACAGAAAGACTGTCAAGAACTGCAAGAAATCTTTATCTCTTCCAAAGAACCAAAGTCTAGCTTTTTTGTTTTTGATCCTTTTATAGATAAGAATTTTACAGCTGATTCATTTTAGCTATGATTTGAAGTAGATGTTTAGAGAAGTTTTTTTTGGGGACAGGGTCTTGCTTTATAGGAAGTGATGGAAGGCTAGTTATAAGGCTAGAAAACTCCTAGCATCAGTCCTAATCTATGGGTCAACTTAAAATACGAACAAATTGAATCCAATAGTATTTTTTAAAAAAACATGTCATAAGCACACAGGGTTGCTCCCACATATACAAGATTTCACAAAGGAAAAGCTATCAAGGTAATTCACTACAATAAGCACATCCAACAGATGCTTGAAACATAATTAACACACACATAAAAACGAAAACAACAAAAAATTCTTGGCAAACAAGGGCTATCCACCCACTACAGATTTTTAAACACCATGTAGTAGAACATAAGGATCATTTTTAGTTGGTGAACACTGAAGGCAAGACTTTAATTTGTTTAGGCTATATCCTTAGTGCCTAGAGAAATGCCTGATACATAGTAAAAAGTCAATAAACATTACTTGACAGAAAGAATATTAAATCAAAACTGAGACAGACATTTTCAGAGTATGTGTGCTGATGAGTATGTATTAAAAAAGTTGGCTGAAAAGGAAAATAAAAGAATTATTTTTTGTTTGCAGAATAGTATTCCACTGTATAAATATATTATAATTTGATTATCAATTACACTGTTAATAGAAACATGAGCTTTCAGTTTTTGGCTATTGTTGTTTTGCTAAGCAGGTTAATTTTTCTTGTGTAAGAATTGCTGACTCACATGGTAAGAATATCTTGTAAGAAATAGTCATGAAGAAGAGGTTTAAAATGATGAATTTTCCCATAACAGCAAATCTTCAAAAGTTTTATCTTTCACAAGAAACTTGATTACCTTGACAGCATCAAAATATTGGCTAAGTTGAGCCCTTTTCTGCTCATATTCTACTTCTAGCTTTCGCAATTCTTTGTAAATATCTGGATTCTCTTTCTCATAAAGTCGTAGGATACGTTCAAAGGTTTCACGAAGCTTTTTACGTTTATCTTTCAGGACTTTCTCATTTAACTGTGGTTGCTGCACAGGGTTAAACTCTAGAGAAAAAATAGGTTACAGAATTATAAGCAAAAGTTTACTTCATTTAGGTATTTGGAGGCTACATAATTTAATAAAAACCTCTTAGATAAAACACTGGTCCTGTCATTTAATTTTGCAATCTTAGGCATTATAGTTTAATACTCTAGTCTTAGCTTCTCATCTGAACAATGCGATTACAAATAAAACAAGCAATGATGTTTGGCTTATTACTTCTATTATTTTATGATGGACCTATGTTATCTAGCTATCCTGTAACTCATTGTCTCATTAACTGATCATGTGTCGTTGTGGGTCTTCATTTCAGTTCCTCTGCCCTAAGTGGGATTAACACAGGACCCCCTCAGTTCTACCTGGTCAGTCATATGCCCACATTCTCTTTTCAGTACTGACATAGAGGTTGACCGGCACATGATCCAAACTGGGACCAGATCTTTCTTCTGGAGTGGTAGAAAACCTGTGTATTTGTTTTCTGACTGCTAACTCCATCCTGAGGACTTCATCGGCATTATGTCGAATGAAGCAAATAAAGCAGACTAGATAGATGCACCATCCTGACAATATGTGGGGTTTCAAAGACAGTCAGCTTCAAGCGTGACTTTCTCAATTATAGCAGCCAATGTCTTATTTGCTGTCTTCTCCCTTCCTTAAAGGGTAACAAGCTGAATCACCTTCTTCCCTGAATCCTACGGACTAGCAGGTATGTTTGTATATTGTTCCTAGTGTGGCTAATAAAAGTGTTAAATGTGGGAGTTTTAACCCCAGCTTTGCCACTACCTAGCAGTATAACTCTGAAAAAGGTATGCAACTGCTGCAGTTTCCTCACCTATAAAATAAACATGTATCTACACTGAAGTCACCCAGGATCAGATAATATGCATAAAAACTTGACACAACCTCAATTATTATCTCCTTTAAAAACAACAATGAACAATTATAGACCATTTAGCATGGGATTCTATGACACCATAGGGAAAATCATCATTTAAAGTAGATACAAGTGAAATCTATTACAGGTAACCTGGGAAAGTTGTCGGGGTCCTGACCCAGGGCTCTTGGCCAAACTACTTCATGAACCCTCAAAAGTTATCCTGGGAAATTTGTAATACCACAGCCCCATATAACTGCTTTGAACCCCAATTAATGTATCACTGAGGAATTCCACTATATTTTTTTCACCTAATACTCTGTTTTTGGACAAATTACTGCATCTGTCGAGTATCTCTGTAAACAAAACTTGCACATCAAGGTTAATTAAAACACAACTGAAAAAAAGGTGAGATACATGAGGAAGTAATATTGACAAAAATTTGATTACTGATAAAGCACATGGTAGTTAAATATTCTTTTCTTGCAGTTTGAAAATGTCTATTTTGGAGTAAAAAGGGACTAGGTTTTATCCCCAGGACTGTAAAATAAATAAGAATGAAGGACAGATAACAAAAAAACTATGTTCTAATAGCAAAAGGAACAGATCTGTGAGTGAACATAACATTTCTAGTGATTATGAATGATTCTCAGACATCAGATGATGGTCCCCACTTTGGATGGTTCCACTTTAAGATTTTTTTCTACTTTACAATGATTTGAATGTTGTAAGTACGCAGCAGAAACTACTGAAGTACACATACAACTGTTTTTACTTTCAGTACAGTATTCAATACATGTGATATGCATAGACTTTAAATTTAATGATTTTGCCTAGCTGAAGGTTGACACAAAGTGTCCTAAGCACACTTAAAGGGAAGCCAAGCTAAGCAAAAATATTCATTAGATTCAATGCATTAAAAGATTGTTAACTTATATTACTCTAAATTTACCAGATTTAATGGAATGCTAACCTATCATAAATCAAGAACACCTGTGTGATGATTTCCTTTATGTTCTTACCAAATGGCCAAATATATTTTTGCATCTTCTCATTGGAAAAAAAACTGCCTTATATTTACAGTGGCCTAATATTTAGATTTACACGGTAGCTGCCAACACTAGAAAACCAATGATTTCATAAATCAAACTTTTCTCTCAAAAAAAGTGAGTTGGCTAGATTGTGCTTTTTAACTCCCAACAATTATCTTCAGCTACATTTTCTTTTGGAATTTCCAGTTCGTAAAAAGCCCCTATTTCTCCATTTTGTCTTCCAGACACTAAAACTAACTGGTTGTGAAATGTTATCATGCTGTCCTATCTTTCCTAGGCCTATGCTATTTTATTCATAATGTCCCTGCCTCTGCGCATATCAGATCACTACAGCTGTTATAAAATTTAGCCTTTTAACAAGTTTTTTACCCATCTCATCCAATTTCTCCATGTCCCGGATAATTTGTTTGGGATCCTTCATCTTCAACACTGCAGCCCGAACCATCATGCGCTGTTTTTTGTTCTTAGTAAAGTAAAAGGAGAATAGAGTTAAGAACCCGGATGTCTGTGAGTTATTTCAATATGCTTCAAGAATTGACTTAAATTTTGAATTTTCCTTTGGTTTCTGGTCATGTGTTTCAATCACTAGAGACAGAAGTATGCCTGTTGTTTTTTTCTTCCCCTTTGGTACCAGGGATCAAACTCACAACCTCATACTTTCCAGGCAGGTATCTGTGCTGCTCAGAGATGTCAGGTACCTTGTTCCAGGTATGACATCTGTTGTTTTCAAATATAACTTAATAGTCAAAGAGATCCTTTTTGGGCAAGTATGTCTTTTAAAGTTGCAGTTAAGAAAAATGCTGTATTAATAGATTGGAATAGAAAAAAAGTCTTGCAAAATATGATGCTAATCAATAAAAACAAGAACACACTATTGAAAATGATTAAAAAATCTGGGTTTCCTCAATGTGTTAACACATTATACTACAAGATTATTCCTTTCTTACTCAATTACCTTGTTACAAACTGATATATGGAAGGTATGATATAGAAAGCTATCCAACAGTGATTTCCATTTACTAATTCAGTAGTTTTTGACAAGGTTTGTTTTGCTGAGCAGCAAAAATAATGATTTAAAAGTATTTAACTCACTGGGAAAGATCAACAGTATTATTATAACTGATTAGAACCTACTTGCAAAGTTACTTCAGTTCATTTTTTTTAACTCTAGTAAAATTTGTCTTAAATTCTATGGTTTTTATTAGGAAGCATAATTCATCTATTTTGGCAAGTAACTGAAAATGTTATTTTGAAATATACCAATTCCAAACAATAAGATGTGTCAAATAACACTTAAAAGATAAGTAGGATTCTTCTGATACCATACCTTCTTCAATTCTCTCTTCCGGGCTTCCTTTCCTTAAAGAGAAAGAGGGACAGATGATACAATTTTCAACTTTTTAACATTAGTGTTTTTTCCCTTTAATACAGACAATTCTTCCTATGCACTGTAGGATATTTGGTAGCATCCTTTGGTTCTACCCATTAGATGAAAATAGTATCCCTCTAATTACAACCAAAAATGTTAAGGCTTTTTTTTTTTTTTAATCAGTACCAGGGATCAAACTCGCGACCGCCTGTTTGTAAGGCAGGTGCTTATGCTGCTGAGCTAAATCCCCAGCCCATGTTAAGGCATTTTTAAGTTTCTTAGAAAGTAATTAGAAATCTTAAGGAAAAAAAAAAAAAAAAAAACTCTACAAAATACTAAGGAAAAATCTGTAAGATAATGAGTATGTTCAAAATTCCAAATATAAAAAGTCTTAAGATAATTCTACTTTGCAAGTCACTTAAATCTCAAAAATGAAATATGAGGTATTAATTTATTTACATGTTTAAAGTTTTAATCTTGTGTTGTAACAATTCCAGGTAACTATACAATTTATTTCCATGACTGTTGATAATGCAATTAAGCCATAATGAAACAGTCCCTAATATTTGAAATTTTTAATACTCCTCTATTCATCATTCTGTACTAATGGACACTTACGAGCTTGGTCAGTAGGGTTCATAAATTTTCCACTCTTGGTGGATGATGTTGATCTCCGCCCCATTTTGACAATCTATAATGGTTTACTTATTCTTTACAAAAATAAAAAACCTGCAAAAAAAAAAGAAATATTTTTTGCTTATTTTTTCTATTTTTATTAGCGTTCCTATCAGTCTCTGAAAAGAAACATTCCTTTATTAATTTTGTGAGACTATGTTCTTTCCTTAGGTATCCTTTCCTTTGGTATCCTTAGGTTCTTTCCTTTGGTATCCAAGAAAAATGGCCTCAACTTGCTTGACCACAGAGAAAATTTCATTATCCTTTAGAAAGGTTATGAGTCAGAAAGTGATTTTATTCATCAATTTAACATTTTCTTCATGAATCACAGCATTGTCTACTGAAGAAAAAATCATCTAGAAGTGATTTTTAACAATATGACATAAGCCATGCAAATGAAAAGTCCTTTCTATGTACATGTTAGGGGAATGAAGGAAAAAAAAAAGTGGGAGAAATGAATTTGGGATCGAAGACAAATAGCTTTCCTTTGCCTCTCTTGACATGTGTTATACATATCCATGACCTTTGATAGTAAAAACTCATTAACTTAAGAACATTTAATTCAAATATAGTTCTAATTCAGACATAATTCTTGACTCTTAAGAGCTTAAAGCATAACTAAAATGTAAATTTTTAAAAGTAGTAAATTAATGTCCACAAAATCTCACTATTAAGATACCTGTATTTCTTGCTAGTTAGTATGTACTTGATTCCTGATTTGTGTTTTGCTTGTTTCTTGAGGCAGGGGCTCACTCTGTAGTCCAGGCTGGCCTTGAACTCACAATGTAGCCCAGGCTGGCCTCAAGCTCTCAGTGATCCTTCTGCCTCAGCCTCCCAAGTGATGGGACTACAGGTGTACATGCGCCACTATGCCCAGTTTGTGATTTGTAGTTTTTAAGGTAATTTTAAAAGGTAATTGTTTGATGAAAAATATTTTTAAAAGTAAAAACCTTCATTAATATTTCTTTCTCTTTTATTTCAAGGGAGCTAAGGGACTTAGTTTTTTCAAACACTCTTTCCAATAATAAAGGAGACAAACTTGTTTTCTTTTAAAAGTGGACACATAGCAGGTAGGAAAGGGAAAAAGATCATAAGGTGAATTTTTTGGTTGACTATACAATTATATCTTCGCTCTGTACTTTCTTTTATAGAGATTTTTGTCAGGCACATTTAACACAGTGTTTTGTTGGGCGGGGGGTGGGGGTGGGGGTGGGGTTAGGCACTGAACCCAGGGCCTTCGCACTAACCAGCATCTCTATACCCACATATCTTTTTATTTTGAGGTGGGGAGTCACTAAATCACTAAATCAGGCTGGGCTTGAACTTTTTATCCTCCTGCCTCAAATTCCCAGAAGGCTGGGGTTACAGGCACGTATCATCATTACTGTCTTAGTTAATGCTTCTTTCACCAAGCATTCAAACGATTTCTATTACATGTTTCAGAGCTGTTCCAGCGGCAATTTATCGCATCAAGCATATTCTTTTTGGGAAAACTGGAGGCAGAAAGGGAAGGATGCAACGAATAGGGAAAATCAGCCAAATATTACAAATATAAGTCGTTGTAACGTTCATTGTCTCTATCTTTTGTGTTTACCTTTCTCAAGCATTCTCATATTCTGACGCTCTTCCCCCACAACAGAACACACATGAATTAATGAGATTTTTTTACAGACGACCATGGCGAAGACCTCAGTCTACGAAAACTATTTTTCTGTCTAAAATCAAGGGAGACCGGGAAATGAGGCCAAAAGATCGCGAGAAACCCTAAATAGCCAGAAGTTTCAATGAGACGGGGTGCAGGTCCATCGAAAGGGGCAAGACCAGCAGCAACTGCCGAAACCATAGCGACGGTTGATGCAGACTCGAGGTCTGAGACGTCAGACCTGGGGCAGCGGTCAGCGTGCACGGGAGGCGGTGCTAACCGACCGGCGAACTCAGCCATCTACCGCTGGACACTGAGCCACGCCAGGCCCAGGAATCCTCCAGTCTGCCCCTCAGAAGACCCCAACTAGGGAGACGGGCAGCCGGCAAAGGGGCCTGACGTCCTCGGGGTAAACGCATGGGGCCCAGAAAAGGATGGGAGAGATGGAGCCGCCGAAGTAAAGCGATTCCATATACTTACACTTCTGCTGGGTTTCCACAACTGCTAAAGGCGGAAAGGGGACGAATTGCCGGCCTCTTTTACTCCGCAGGGGCCTTCACCTCTGCTTCTCGGTCAAGCACCCAATCTCCGCCATCTTGAAACCTCGCGCCCCTCCGCCATCCTTACGTCATTTCCTATCTCTGGAGTTTAGACCGTCTTAGCGTAGCTCAATTCTGCAACCATAGAGAATATCCAGCAACTGTAGGACGAGAGTCGCTTCCGCTTTAATCCACTACCCAATTGGTTGATTTTCGTCTAAGAGCCCGCCTCACTACGGACTCCACGTGAATTGACACGTAATTGGTCTACTAGAAATAAGAAAAAGGAAGCCGTTATGAGATTGGCTGGTTACCTTGCCTCTTAGTCCGCAGGCATTCCAACCCAATTTCCGGAAGCGGCCTGTATTGAACCTCCCAAGGCGGTTCTTTCGAAAATAGCGGAGAGTTTTGTGTTTTGTTGGTTTGTATTGTGTCGTTGAGTTTTTACTTCTCTAATGATGGGAGCAGGTGAAAAATGTTTCTATTTCTGTTTGAAAATGAATTCTCCAGTAACATTTGACACTGAGTTTAATGTGCTTTGCAAGCATCGGATAATCCCACGTGCATGCCTGACGGGTCTGGAAATTTAGTAGTGATTCGTGAACACAGCATTTGTAGACCTGAACAAATAAGCAAGTGTCCATTCTAAACTCCCTAGATTGCCTATATTCAGAATTAGTTTTTTTGAAGAGGAAACATAGGGATATATACGTAGTTTACGAGTGGCGAAGTTGATAAATATTGGCTCTTACCAGGCTTGTTACCAGCCAGACATCTTTTATGATGTCACTATACATACGGGATTATTCACTGTTCTAATGTTTGACCTTTCTTTTTATACTGTCTTTACTTGAGACTCTATCTTTTCTCCTTAAAGATAAGTATTTTTTATTTTTAAAAAAATTCTGCGTTTAAAGGGCATGCTTGGTTTTATCTGAATGTAGTCATTTCTCCTAGACAAAAGAAAAGGTGAATTTTTACTATGTTATAAATATTTCAAAATATTGGCGGAGATGCATGTTAATTTTTAATCTAAGTTGGGCTCATGTGTAAACAGACCTTTGTCTTAGAAAATTCTTGATTTGATGGCTGTATTTGAATTTCAGCAAGAGCAATAACAAAATCTTATAGGTCACAGCTTATGAACCAAGTCATAAAAAGAATTTTGAAATTCAGCTAAATTATGTTCTTTTGCAGCTAATTTATGTAAACAGAGCAGAGAAAGAAAACGAAGAACATTTGAAAATTTAGTCTTTCATTTCACTAAAATTTTCATCTGGCTGTTTAAAAATTGTGAGATACACTGAATATTTTTATCTCAAGATCTTTTTGTAATTGGATAGAAGAACTAAAACATCCTCAAGCCAACAGGATAATAATTTTGAAAATACAGTGTAGATCCTAAATCAGTCTCAGTGGAAATTACCGGTTAGTGAAGGGTTTAGAGAACAAATGCTTGTGTCTACAGAAAAATCAGCTGAACCAGGAGGCCTCCATAGTTTCTGGAATTTTTCTGAAACCAGGTAGCTAGTAATATGGGCCACCTAGTGCTTTATGGCAGAAGCAGCTGCCTCCTTTCTACTAATATTGAAAATAAAATTATATTTTTTCCCCAGAAAAATCTTAATAAATTACAACTTTTCTTTGACTAACACATCTTTAAAAATAGTGAATTCTTCTTCAGCCTCCTAAATGCATATTATGCATGTGTGGCTGAGATTCAGCTTTTTATTGTTTCTAGACATAGTCATCGCAGCTGATAAGCATTGATTGCTGTTATATAGACTTTTATCATTTTAGTGTTAATTTTTGATCCATCCAAATTACACTGTGTAATCAGTAGTTTACAGGTTGTCTCCTTTTATCATTGTAGCCTATTATTACACACCATTTTCCATTCTCTTTCAGTTTATAGATTAAATTGGATTTAACCTAGCAGTCAGTAATATGGTAGTACATATTTCTGTTTTATTCAAAATCTCCAGATTTGTGTCTAACAAGAAATTACTAAGAATATCTCTGTCTGTCTGTCTGTCTTTTTGAGTAAGGGTCTCCTTATGTAGTTTAGGCTGTCCCTGAACTCACTGTGTAGCCCAGGCTGGCCTCAAACTTGTGGCAGTCCTCCTGCTTCAGCCTCCTGAAAGCTGGGATTACAGGCATGTGCCACCACACCCAGCAAGAAGCCCTCTTTAGAGTTACTGTCTCTTTAGAACTAAGTGTTATTAGAAGCTAGTGATGGAAATGAAAATCTGTACATTAAATGTAAGTTTTAAGGATTTTAATAGGAATTTAGAAAAGAGAGTATTCCCTACACCTGCTCCTTTATGATAGCATTTACCCTAATGCAGATCTATAGAAGAGGGTGAAAAAACATTCTGGGGTATGAGCATTTACTTGGAAGGATTTAGCACCGACTGATCCAGGCATTCATTGTTGACACACAACTCAAGAGTCATCTAGTTTTAGCATCTCCAGTTCTCCTTTCAAATTATTTATCCTATTTATGTTCACATTGGAAACATGTGGGAAAGGAACCTAATTAAAAAAAAAAAAGCAAGCACTGGTACTAAGAAGAAAGCAGAAGAATGTTTCATTGGGAAGTGAAATGATGATTCATTTCATTTGGCATTTCACTGTATCGGCGACCTCAGTAATGGCATCATTATATTTTTCTGACGCTGTCTTGAACTCCACCAAATGCTTCTCATAGCTTTTGATGGCTGTTTGAAGCTGTGTTTTCTCCACTGCTCCCAGGATGGCGCGGAAGATCATATCTATGCCAAGGCCAAGAACAGCAACTCCAATACTACCAAGGAGAGAAGCACCAATTTGAGCTAACACGCTGACCAACTTGTTAATGATGCCAGTTGTGATGTTTGAGCCCACGAGTTTAACAGCCACTGCGCTGGCTGCAGATGTGGCTTCGCCCAGGATGACTGACATAACCTTTTGTACTATTGCAATTTTCTCTGTTTCCCGCTCCTTAATATCCTGAAGTTTTCTATAGAGGGTTGGCTCTAGTTTGTCTTTGAGTGCTTCATCCACTTTTTGCAGTTCCTTTTGAATGTTTGTCACAGCATGAATGATGATATCACAGTTTTCTTTTATGGTACCATCTCTTTTCATTTCAATAGAGGCCAGCTTGCACCCCAAGTGCACGTTTAAGACACCTATGAGCTTATTGGTTGCATGGAAACTGTCAGATAAGCAATCAAGGAGCTGCTGGTGAAGACGGTTCACTTCCTGCCGCCTCCTTGGGTTGTCTGGATAGAGGAAGTCACTCTGGGCCATATTTCAATTGTCTCTGAAAAATAAAATAATAAATCTTCACTTAAAGTCTTGAAGAATAGCCACTGTCTGTGTGAATCTGATCAGGAAATGTTACTTCACATGTAACACAATAGCCCTGTGTTTTCTGAAGAATTTCCCTGGAAGCTTAACAGGTTTTTGAAAGGAATTATTTTTATTAAACTTGGATCAGTGTAGGGAAAATGTGGCTAACGGAATGCAACCCATTGGTGTATGAAATAAGGCATTAGGTTTTGTGGTGGTAGGGGAATTCTAGATAGGAAATATTCATGTTTATTGTGTGGTTTTTAGTAAACATAGTTATTTCTAGGTAATATTTAAAAATTTTATATGCAACAGATCCTGATTAGAAATGGTTAGCATTTGACTATTCATGCTCCTTAATTTCCATAACCCCTTAGTCCCTAAATTGAATATACCTATAGATTGATTTCTCTAATATTTGGAGTTAAAAATCAGTACCAGGAGAATTTTTAAATTTCTGAATAGGACTCCTGATATACATTTCGTGTTATATATTTGGTTGTTTTAGATTAAAATATTCAAATCACCTTATAGACAAATTATTTGTTTTTTAAACCTAAGAGATATCCAAAGGTAACATACATATGAAGTCGAACCTTTAAAAATAGTCCTCATGATAAGAATATATATTCAAGATTCTGGGCTAAATTTTCATTTTGGAGAGAAGGGCATTGTGTGACTGTATGGTTATAAATCTGGAATTCCACATTTGTGGACTTGTAAATTATTTAGAATTGTCTATATTGTACTTGACTGTTTTTAAGATAAGCTTGAATTGGATCAGAAAATATAATGCCTTTTTTTTTTTTTTTTTTTGAGACAGGATTTCACTATGTAGTTCAGGCTGGCGAACTCACTGTGTAGCTCAGGCTGCCTCTGAAATCTTGGCAATCCTCCTGCCTCAGCCTCCAGAGTGATGGCAGTACAGTTGTGTACTCTCATGTCTAGCAATAATGCCATCTTACAAAGCTATTAAAAAATACATAGTGAAAACATTGTAGGATAAATACATCTAATAGGAGACTACTTGTGTTTGCACTTGACTTCTTATACTTTGGCTCACAGTGTTATTTAGAGAAAAAAGGAATAAGCATGTCCTTTTGAGATTGGCTGAACAGTCTAAATTTAAGCCCAATAAGAACAATAATTCACTAATTTGCATACTTTGAATGGGCTTTCTGTGTGGTCAGCAGTGTTACTTTTTTGTTAAACTTGTATGAAAAATGAAAAACGTGAAGTTTCTTTCGGTGAGGGATTTGAAATATTCTCTGAGTAAGCAACATCCTTATTCATTTGGGCCGTATCCTAGCATCATTGTTCTTATTCAAGAAAGTAAACATGAAAATAATGTATCTTTAAAATAGGCATTGTGACATACACCTATAATACCAGCATTTAGGAGTCTAAGGCAGGACGATCACTATGAGTTTAAGGTCAGCCTGGGTTACTTACTAGTGAATTCAAGGTCAGTGAATCCTTGTCTCAAAAATCCAATGCAAGCAAACAAATCCAACCTGGAAATCACACACACACACACACACACACACACACACACACACACACACACGCGCGCGCGCGCGCGCGCAAAAACCTGTCCTCTAAGACAAAGATGTATCGAAAGGAGAAAGATTTTCTAAAATGGATTAGGAATACACAACAAATAATAACCTTTATTTGTACATTCAGAAAAAAATGCACTGGAACTCCCTGAATGAACTATCAGATACAAATTCATTTTATCCTTGATTCAGATCTTATACATACACGTGCACAAAATGCAATAGACATAAATTTCCACCAAACAATATTTGGAAAATTTTCTAATTCTATTCCATTTAAACAAAATTGCTCATCAGGGATCTACTAAATATTTGACACACTTTCCAGTGAGTTGCAAATTACAATCTGATAAGCACAAATTTGGGGTTTGAATTCTTTTTTTTCCGTAAAATTGTCATTAAACTCTTTTCCTCCTCCATCTTTTCCTCATTTCCAGATATTGTTAAATAAAACTCCAGCTTCTGATTTTGAGTCCAGAAGACAGTCGACTACATCCTTATTCATATATTTAGGTGAGCAGCATCTTTCTTACTCTGAGAAATTGGAAAGTATTTCTAGTATCTATGACCAAACAAAGGTGTAATTTTCTGAAAAATTGTGTGCTTTTGTGTCCTTCCAGATAAATGGAAATGTGAAACTTCCTCCTGGATAGGAGGCTAGTACTTTGACATGATCGGTTCTTTTTTCAGTTAAGTGAATATTTTATCACAATTTCACAGATTGATCTTAAATATATCTGAAAGCTTAACAGGCAAGACTACTTAAATCTTCAGGAACAGCAATATTAGAAACACTCTGCCATATTAAGACATCATGAAAGCACACTATTAAATGGTGATGCAGAGGTTCAGGGGCAAGTAGATTCATAAAACAAAAGTAGTCCTCAAAGCAGAGCCTTCTATCTCATATATATATAGGTACCAGGGATCAAACACAAGGCAGGCACTTATGGCACTGAGCTAAATCCCCAGCATCTTCCATCTCTTAAACACTAAGTGCTGACATAATGGACTAATCGTTGGAATTAAAAATAAACAAAAATGATTAGCATAATACATGTAAAAAATTACCCACTCCCCAAATGGAATAAAATAGCTAGAAGAAAATGAATAATTTCCAGCTGATGTCTTCACAGAGAATTTCCAAACTTAAAACCAGTTGAGAGAAATCACGTGTAAAAATTTGACCAACAAAGATGATCACGTAAAAAGAACCAAAGGGGGAAAAAATAGGACGGAAGGCAAATTAGGAAAATGCAATAAAAATGAAAAAAATTTTAAAGAATTTTATTGTTAAAAGCAGTAATAATATAATAGTTGTAGCAGTTTGCAAACTTGCCCTTGTAAACCTCCTCAGGTAGATCTGAGGTCCAATACTGAACACAATTCAAGGTTCCTTATGCCCCCCAAATGGTATGAGAAGTGCTAGAGAATTGGGAAGAATAGAGGTGGAGATTGAAGATAAAACTGCTGAATTATGTTTCTGACAGAAGAGCCTGGTGAAGAAAAAAAAAAAAAAAAAGGAAAAAAAAAAACCCCAAATAGTCACTGTGACGTGAAGGGCTATTTGACTAAGCCAAAAGTAGGTGTTATCTGACTTTCCAGGAAAGCAACAGAGAATAGCTAATTTTTCCAAACAGGCCAGTTTCTGCCTTATAAAGAGACTTTGAAATGACCTGCTTTCTTCAGTCCTTTTCTGTTAATAAAACCAAGTGTGTCTGCTCAACTCATGAAAACATTTATTCTATTTTATAGAATGAGACCTTGTTCTGTTAGAGAATTGCAAAAAAACCTCAGATTTCTGAGCTAAATTGATACAATTTGTATTTTGGCACACTTTATCTAATAGGTAGTAATTTATTACGAGCAAAATAGTACTCTAGGCTCTATGAAGCACATAACAAAATAAGATGTCTACTTTCTTGGAATTTGTAATCTTAGGAAATTAATATAGATTAATAACTATAATGTCAAATTGAAAGTTATTTTCTTACAAAGTTATGAGAACTGTTGGCACTTGGCTTTTGTAAATGCAAACTTCAAACAATCCACATTTTAATATATACTGACATCGAGGCCAGATAGAGACAGTTTGGCCATCCAGGGAAGGTTATTATACTCTTTCAACTCAATTTCCTTAAATATGTGCTTGATAATTAAGGGCTAGACACCATTTGGAGAGTTGTAGTTAGCAATGTGCAATGTCTTCATTATTACCCCTAATAATTTATTTCTGAATGCCAAATTAATTACTCCATTCAGCAAGATAAATGACTTGAAATGGACTCATTCTTCTTACACTTCATGGGTGATACTCAGGATGAGCTTCAGATGAAAGCTTACTAGTAATATATACCAGTGGGCCTGAGAGGAGCTCAGAGCTATGTGCTTGCTTTCATTTTATTACATTTTCAGTGATGATGTAGTGTCTTAAAGATCTTGGCATTAGCAGGAAGCTCAGTGGTGTAGTCAGCGCAGCTCTGATTAACAATACTTTTGCATGGCAAATTTGAAACTTTATATAATTGGAGCTATTCCACAGTGGTGCATCTAATCAGTAAAACATTACATTTGAGGAGTTACTATCCATTTGGGAGCTGAGTTTATGCTGTTATTTGAATATTTTACTGTAGGGTTCCATGAAGTAGAGTCCCGGAGCAAGCTGATGAGGAATTGGTAGCCAGCAGGAGGAGCTCTTGGTCTCTGGGACTCCTGTTTCACCTAAGCTTTTGCTAAAGGAATTGTGCTTTGTTGATCTCACTTTTGGTGTCTGATGGGTAAAATTTTTGATGAGAAAATTTCGTTACTAAAAAGATTAACTTGTGATTAAATAAAATTACAAGAGAACACATCTGAAAGTGTTAGTAGAAACAAAGATTAGCTTGAAAAGGATGCTAGCTGGATGTAACCTTAATTTTGTTGAGTTAGGAAATAAATATTCATCATTAAAGAACACATAAGAACTGGTAAAAATATACGGATGTGTAGGTCTAAAAATTAAGATCTACTTAGTGATGTTATATGATTGATTTTGTTTTTCACATAATAAAATGAAAGTATATTGATTTCACATTTTCAAATAAAACTTTTCAGGATACATTTGTGAATAACAGAGTTGCATTGTCTGCCAAGTGCTATAGGAGGAATTTAAAGACAGAATATCTCAGGCGGTTACAGGAAGCTTCATGGAGAAAGTGATATATAACTTGTGTTCTGAAAGATGGTAGTTGTAACATGGCTAAATAAAAGTAAAAAGTTTGTAAAACAAAGTGCTTTTTAATATAAGTTCATTGTCATGAATATATATATAGACTTTTTAAAATAGAGGAGAGAAAGTACCTCAAATACATCATTTTAATTATTTTTGTTTTTTGTTAGGCTTTTCTAAAATTTGTATGTGAAATTATCTTAAAGTAGTAGTGTAAATAAAATTAACTTGAATGCCATATTTCTAGTTTTATAAAAATTTAATTGATTACATAAACTATTCTATATCTTTACCATCATTTAATAAATCCCTACTTGTTTCACTGCAAATAATGCCCTCATGAGAACTTTAATATAAGTAGTTTGATTATTTTCTTCTTCTATCACCTGACTTATTTCCTCAGGATAAATAAGTAGAACTATATAATTAACTTTTTATTACTTTTGATATGTACTGCAAATCAAAAATAAATTTTTATAGCAGGGCACTGGATATCCTTCAAAGTCCAAGATGATCCTGGTGAAATATTGTGAATTTGGGGAGCATAAGGTTAAATTTCAGGAAGGAGTGTTCTTGCATTTTTAGAACTACACAGTGAACGTGTTAAAGATGAGACATTTTGGTGTCTGAGATTTGCTTCCAAATAATCTGTAAAGAATAGTAGGGAAGGATTATAGAGAATGTAAGATTGGCTTGTTTTGATACATTTTACAGTTGGGTTTTGAGCACAAGGAAATTTATTATATCATAGTCTCTGGTTTTAGGTATATTTGAATTTTTCCCATAAAACTTAAAAACAGTATAACAAACCAACAAACCCATAATTCTGTTTAAGTCTCTGATGGTCAATCATTAGTGGTCTCTGAGGTTTTACATTCCTCTCTGTTCTGTTCTTTACTGTCCTTGAATCATTCCAAGTTTGCTTTCTTGGGAGTATGGAAATAGGGTCTAGTTTTAACTGGAAGGAGAAAATAGGAGAAAATAACAGTTACTGTCTAGTTCTGAGCTTTATTTAATACTATGGACTTTAATTTTTAAAACTTAAAAGTATGGACTTTAAATTTTAAAAAGTTACTTGCTATGTGATGCTGATCTAATTTTCAACCAGAAAGTAATACTGCTTGTGACCATTAAGTGAAATATCAAGATTACCTATCAGCATTTATCAAATGTTCACTTATGAAGCCTCTGCTCTGTACCTTGCAGCACCTAGGGAGTAAAATGAGTATTTTTTACCCTCAAGAAGACAATGAAGATATTTGGAGACACACACCGCAAATACTTAGTATATTTGAATATAATTTAACTTATGAATGAGGGTAAGGTCATAAGTATGAGTCCACATTCACTTTTTCACAGATATTCAGCACCTCTATTAACATTAATGACACAGACAGAGATGTCACCATTCATATAAACAATACAGATTCGCACAAATGTCAGTCCATTCTTCAATTTTTCTAAATTCTAAGCTTTTCTTCTTGTGTCTTAGTTTTAGACGTTGTTAATTTTCCTTCCTTCCTTGGCATCTTCAGACACATAATCACACACAGAAAATACCATGGTCCCCTCTTATAATAAAGCTATTATTTTATGTATGAATAAGATTCAAGACTAACATGTTATTCTCAAAACTATTTTATGTGGACAGAGCAGTATATTAATATTAATATAAATATCCGTGTTACTTACCTTGGCGTGGCTCTGAGTTTGTAGTCTCAGCAGTTGTTTAGGGGTATTGTTGAAGTGCGTTTTCATCTGGTTTCATCTGGGTGTTTCTGGTGGAATGTGATGACTTACAGGCTTTGTTAGTCTCTGCTGGGTCCCTCTGCCTGTCTGGTTTATGGGCTACTTCTGCATAGCTTGGTCCTCAGATTTCTTCTTAGATTAGTATAAACTTAGTGTATGCGAAGTAGTATAATTTGAAAGACTGCTAAAGTGGTAAAACTTATTTGTAACATTTCTGTTATTTAATGGAATTTCCATTGTTGAAAGGCGCTTCCTCGGTGAACTAATTCTGTTCAGCAGGGAAGATGGCTTTTGTGTTGTGGCTCTGAGATTTTTGGGATTACATCTTATTGACTGTTTCACATATTAGGTTTCCATTAGTTTCTTCACATTTGTACATTTATCTGTTACTAGCTGCTTTGTTTAGGTTCTCGAAAGACATAAATCTGGACATAGTCAAATGTGTTTTTTTGTTGTTAATTTTTAGTCTTCTTTCCAGAAAGAGCAGAAGGAGTTCTGTTGTTTATCATTAGTCCTTTTTTTTTAATCTTGGTGAATTCTACTGAAGGTACCGAATTTTTAAAGACCAACTACATTCCTTCCTTTAAAGCTTAGAGTCTTTTGTGCTCTTTCCTGTGGTGTTGGTCCTAATCACTAATGATTCCTTTACAGCAAAAACACTTCAAAATCAGGGTAATCACTGAGCCCAACAATACCCTAATGAAAAGACTACAGGCTTTAGATTCAGATGATCCTGGTTTGTGTATCAAAAATATTATTTACTAGTCATGCAACTCTGGAAATTTCACTGAACTGCTCTTAATTTTTTCAACATTGATGAATTCATAACCTGTGAATTATCGTAAGGGTTAAATGAAACAATGTATATAAAGCACTTGGCATAGTGGCTGATATATAGCCAAAGCTCACTAAATGACAGCCATTCTCATTTTAATAGTAATATCTCCTAGTTGGATGGGAGAATGACAGGCATAGAATACAAAACTCGTGTGCCACCAAGAGATTTGTAAAAACTAAAGGTGCTGTCCTGTGGCCCTAGAGCATGGCTATGTGAGAGTATAGTTTTCCCTTTGTTTCAGTGCGTCTCCTGTCTTTGATATATTTTAGGGACCTACCCTGTGATGTGTCCTTGATACAGTCTAAGAACCCATCAGAGCTAGATATGGATGACGAGTAGGATTTACGCAGGTCCAGGATATGGAAAAGATGAAGCAGATAGAAGCACTGAACAAAAGAACTGAATAAAAATTTACAGAGAATTTTCAGGGAGCAAAATTAATGCACTATCCTGGTTGTATGCATGACAGTAATTAAAGGAAAGTTAGTAGTGAAAGACTGAGAACAGCTTGCAGATTTCATGAACTAATACTGATACTAAGAAGTTGTATTCACTGTGCAATATTGAACCACTGAAGGCTTTTTAAAAAATGGGATAATACATGGGAATTTGGAATTCAGGAAAGTTCCCTTATATGAACTAGGTAAGTATATATGGAAAATAAATTATGTGTTACTAACCCCAATGCCTACAGTAGCTGGACGAGATATGTCTGTCACTTGTCTTATCTTAACGCAGTTGTATTTTGTTACTGAAAAGAATATTGTTGAGGAGTACTGTTTTACACACTTGTGCCTAAGGTAGTGTTTGCTTCTCTTCTATTTCCACTCTTCTGGACATTTGCTTACTAGTCAGCCACCCCTTTCTCCCCCCACAGAGCAGCCAAACTGGATTTACTCTAATTGGGACACAAACAGTAACAACATAAAAGAGGTAGACGTTATGTACTAGATACATTTTCAGAATTATTAGAGAAAAACTAGAAGCAAAATTGAATGAGCCCCACTGGTCATAAATTTGAGCTTCTTAAACCCTCTGTGACTACAGAAAATAAAGACATCAATAGTCAAGCCTTAACTGTAAGCAGGAGGCAAATTTTCCTAGTTAGTATCTCAGAGTCACGATAGTGCCAAGCAGTCAAAAAGGCTAATTTGGCAAGTTTGACTGTTGGGGTGAGGGTGGTCAGTGATGTCTCCGAACTGGCAGGCGTCTAGCTGCTCTCTTGATAGGGTCTATGGCCAAACATGATCCCCGTTTTTTCTGATTTTTATGATTTGTTTTCCTGAAAAGCATTACACACACAAAAAAAACACATAGCATGATTTCTTCCCAGAATAACCTGCATGATTCAGTAACAACACCAGCACTTCTGAATCCTCTATTAAACACATACACCTAAAAAAATAACCTTTGGACAAGTTAGTCTCTTTTATCACTTCTCATCCAAGACTTTCTAAGTGTGTAATGTCCATGCATTATCTGTACTGCATTTTTCCACTTGTCTTTTAATATTTGTAATCTAGCTACATATATTCCTACTTCCTGTAAAGTTGTTACACAAAACCAAGATGGCAGTGTAATCACTATGTCTAATTCATAAGATACTTGTCATATTTGTGGCACTTGAAGTTATTGGTCATTTTTTTCTTTATTCTACCTCTCTCACATGTCCTTAAATACTGGTGCTTTTGAAGTTTTTCAACACTGATGAATTCATAAACTGTGAATTCCATATTTATTTCGCTTTTACTTTATATATTCTCCCTCAATCGTTTTATTCAATTTCATAGTTCTATTACAGTTTATTTATGAACTCCAAGTAGATAGCTGTTGTTTAATAATTTTTCTTGCACTTTCAGTAAATATCTCTTATCAGCTATCTAGACAGCTCTGTGTGGATGCTTTTCGTACCTCAAAAAGTTATGAATAAAATCTACCTCATTATCTTGAGCTGCCAATTCGCTCTTCCATTGTGTCTTAGTCAAATTTTCCTACGTAATTTTAAAAACTATTACAGAGAGATTTCTTGTGCACTTTTCTCGGATTCTCCTGATGGTAACACTGTGAAAAGCTATACTATTACACCTGATTGGCGTCTAACCCACTAACATGTGTTTGTTTGTGTATCTGATTTATTTCACTGACAGTATGGTCTTTAGGTGTATCCATTTTCCAACAAATGACACTCTTATTTTGTATGGCAGAATACTATTGTGTGTAAATACCACATTTTCTTTATCCATTTATTTGTTCATGGGTATGTCGGCTGTTTCCAGAGATATTGAACACTTTTTCATGTACAATATTTCTTGACCATTTGTACTACTTCTGAGCCATGTCTGTGGCTACCCATTTTTTAATGGAAGTTTTTTATTTTAGGGGTTCTAGTGTAATATTCTAGATATTAGTTCTCTGTTCAAGGAATATCTGGCAAAATCTTTTTCCCATGCTGAAGGTTTCCACTTTACTCTGCTGGTTATTTCCTTTGCTGTGCAGAAGCTTTTTAATTTGATGTCACCCCATTTGTTGATTCTTGGTATTATTTCCTGTGCAATTGGAGTTCAGTTCAGAAAGTTCTTGCCTTTCACCCGTTTTGATTGTAGTTTGGTAAATGGTGAGACATGAATGAGTTTAGATTCAGTCTTCTGCATTGTTGGGAGCCGTTGAAGCTGGAGATTGATCACTATGTGTGGAGCTAAAGCAAGACTCGCCCAGAAAAAACAGACCAAAACAAGCTATGTAAACAGGTCATTTCAGCACCAAGAAGGCAGAGGGCCCAGGCCTGCCAAGCAATGGGTTGCTAGGCAGAGGGGCTGAAATTGATGTCATCTTTCCCAGTATATAAGTAAAGGTGCTACAGTGGTTGAGCAGTTTCTTTCCTCCCATCAGGAGGATAAAGGCTCCACCTGACCCCAGCTTTGTCTTTTCTTTATTTTTCCCATCTTCTGCCAGTTGAACCCAGGAACCTCAGGAGCCTAACTGGGTTGCGGCACTGCATGGTGACAGCCAGTCTTCCCAGAACCATTTATTAAAGAGGCTACCTTTATTCCAGTGTAGGTTTTTGACCACAGAAGCTGAATGTACCTGGAGATTTTCTGCCTCCTCTGCTCTATTCCAGTGAGCTGCATGTCTGTTTTTGTGTCAGTTCCACGTCTCTCCCCCACAGCTTTGTAATACAACTTGAAATCCAGGATCGCGATGCCTGTTTCTTGCTTTTGTGTTGTCCAGGATAGCTTTTGCTGTTGTGGGTTTCTTCTAGGATTATTTTCTCTAATTACTCAAGGAATGCTGTTGGCATTTCGATTGAGATTTTGTTAAATCTGTATGATAATTTTGGAAGTATGATAATTTTGACTACATTGGTTCTGCCTATCCAGAACAGACCACATCATTCGATTTTTCTGATGTTCTCTTTAATCTTTTTCACAGTTCTGTAGCTTTCATTGTAGAGATTTTTCACTTCCTTGGTGAGGTTAATTCCTAAGTATTTAGTTTTCTTGATGCTATTATGAGTTGTATTTTTCTAATTTCTTGCTCAATGAGTTTATTATTGGTGGACAGCAATGCTATTGGTTTTTTAAAATTTTATTTTAATTTTAATGTTTTTGCTATTGATTTTTGTGTGTTGATTTTGCACCCTGATAACGTTGCTGGATTTGGTTATTCTAGGATTTTGGGTGGGTTTTTTTTTTTTTTTTTTTTTTGTTGTTCTTTTCAGTAGACGATCATGTCACCTGCAAATAGTGATACTTTGCCTTCTTTCTTTTCTATGCATACCTTTTTTATTTCTTTGTCTTACTTGACTGCTCTAGTTAATGTTTCAATTGGTTTTTCTTCTTTAGTCTGGTTTTTGAAGAGTGAACTAGGTTTAGTTTTTAGAATAAATCTACAATTGGCTGGAATGTATTATTCTTTCTATTGTATATAATGTTGGATTAGATTTGCTACTATTTCTAAGGATTTTTGTGTCTGTTATGAAAGGATACTAATCGGTAGTTTTCTTATATTTTCTACCATGGTGGCTTTATAAAATGTGTTGAAAAGTATTTTCTTGTACTTTCTATAAGATATTATATAGAATTATTATAAACTCTTGTATTATTATTTGCTCAGTTCACCAGTGAAACCATGTGGGCCTTGACTTTTCTTTTTTAGAAGATATTTAACTATACACACATTTATAGATGGTATTTAACTGTACTTTTTTTTGAAATAATTTTACTTAGGTTTCAAATCATAGATCCACTCCATTTGGATTGTTGAATTTATATATATAAAGTTGTTCATAGTTCCCTCATTATCCTCTTAAAATAGAAGCCTAAGTTATTCATTGTTGTAGACATTCTTTTCTACTATAAGTTTTTTTTTTTTTTACTGGTACCGGGAATCGAACTTGTGACTGCCTGCTTGCAAGGCAGGTGCTTATGATGCTGAGCTAAATCCCCAGCCCCCTCTACTATAAGTATTTAATCTGCAGATTTCCTAATTATTACTTTAGTGTTATCCTGCTGATTTTGATATATTTTCATTGAGTTCAAAGTACTTTCTCATTTCTCTTAAAAGGTCTTTTTGACCTATAGATTATTATTTAGTAACATGTTATCTAATTTACTAATATTTTGAGATATTTCATGCATTTTTCTATATTTACCTCTAATTATGTTATAGTAAAAGTATATTTGTTGTATAGTACATATGTAAAAAAAAAAGATCCTGGATTCTTGATTGAGATTGGGTTGCATTTATAAATCAATTTGAAGATGATTAATATTCACTCCATTAACAATGGTTATCTTTCTATTTATTTAGGTCTTAACAAAGCAACACTTTGTTATGTTGTAAATGTATAGATCTTTCATGTCTCTTTTCAGTTTCCTCTCTAAGTATCCAATATTTTTGTGATACTATAAATATTGTTTTCATTTGTTTCTGATCTTTGTTGCTATAGAAATGCAACTGATTTTCGTATCATCCTCTCACTATCCAGAGGCTAGAAATCAGAAGCCAACCAGGACCTTCCCTGGGGCTTCTGAGGAAGGGTCTATGCCATCCCCTTTCCCTGCTGGCTTCTAGTGGCTGTCAGTATTCCTCAATCTGTGGCTGCCTCACTCCAATCTCTATCTCCGTGGTTACTCTTCTAATGGTTACTCTAGAGATTACAATGCACTTCCACACTTCATACAGTCTCCTAGAATCAATATTTTATCACTTCAAGTAAAACAAAAAATACATCTACAAAGGGAGGCTGGAGTACACCTGTGTAACTTAATATTGTATCCAATTTCCTCTACTACAACGAATGGTCACTGAGGATAATATCTTTGAGAATAACATCATATTCATATATTCAGTATCTAACAAGCAATATTTGATGTTTGTATACAAGCTCAGTGATATAACTCTTCTGCACTTCTAATTATTTTTGTTATTATCTGTATTAAATTACAGGATCATGTCTGCTTAATGTTTGTATAACTTCTCTGACCTCGACAGGAGTTATCCTTGTGCTCATGTTTCTTTCAGGCTTTTCATGTTTGCTAAATTCACTTTAATTTTCATTTGAATTCTGCTTTGCTTTACAGAGCTGCAACTTCTTTGTTGAAGAAATGTCTGCGGAATTAGAAAAGAATAAAGAGAGACTGATGCAAGCTGCGAAAATGTTCTTCTTTCATGTACAAGATCTTGTTTCTTTCACAAATAAATGTATTGATTTGTTTAATAGTAATATGAACACTCAGATCCTCTTGACGGCTATGAAAGAAGATAGTAGCATAAAGGATTTGGTTGAACAAATGCTCAAACAATGTAAGGAAATGAAATCAGCACTGGATGCAAAACTCAGCAAAACGCAAACAGAACCTTTCTATTCCAAGGCTGCAACAACCATGTGCTCTGTGGTTGAGAAATATACCAATGTGGAGTTGCCTCCTTCAGCTAAAGAGTTGTTTGACATTATCCAGACACCCGTCATTGTTTCTGTGCTGAGAAGTAGTAACATCCTTGAGAGTTTAGAATCTTTACTTTCACTCTTGATGACGTTCCCCATCATGAATCTTCGAGTCAGTGACTTCCATAGAGAAGACACCAAAGAGCAATCAGATGCCACCACATCTGGGAAAACCATAAATCCAAATCTTTCTAAAAACACCACAAAGGACACTTTGAAGAAGCTGCAGGAGGCATTAAAAACTGAGAATGCCAGCAATCCTGAAGAGTCAGCAGCAGATCACTTGGAACAAATTGTCAGGGCTATGGAGCCAACCTTACATATTCTTCAAAAAGCCATGCAAACTGTGGAAACCAGTATTTCCAAGTCTAAGAAAGTCAATGACAAGTAGGAGTGCAATAGAAGACATCTGTCAGGAAATTAACTCGGATTCTGTGATTTTTAATAGTACTTTCTATTGTAAAAGCCTTTGTGTCAGAACGTTAGCATGGGGAATAGTCATCTGGTAAACCATTTACTTATAGTTCTGCTTTATTACAATAAAAAGGAATAATCAAAGAAGACCTGCTTGGAACATCAGTCATTAAGAAGGCTATGTTGTTATCTATCAGTATGTACTTGTGATGTATAAGTATATTTATCTTGAGAAATTGACATATATGCACATCACATCTTAATAATTTTTACTTCCACTTCCATTCCTAGCTCTCCTTTTCTGTCCTCAAAGCCCCTTTCTATCAACAAAATCTATTTCCTTGCTTCCTGTCTTTTATTTTGTTATTTGTATTTTGAGTTTCTTACATAAGAGAAAATAGGCGATATTTCTTCTATGTCGGCATATTTCACTTACTATTATGGTCTCCAGATGTGTGCATTTTCCTACAAATGACCCGTTTATTCCAGAACATATTGCTGAAAAATTAAAATAGCATTACAGTTGAGGCTATTTCTAAAGATTATATTTCATCTTAAAAAATGATAAAGTAGCTTAACCAATTTCCAGTTTTAGAAAGTTGATTCTAGCTCCTGCAGTGTGAAATCCAGATAAATATCAATATTATTATTAGATAATAATAATAGTCATCTCTAGTAGAGATGACTGTTCAGGCCCCAGGCAACATAATATAACCTATATTTTGTCACTTATATCCATTTCTGTAAAGTTCATTGCCTTGACTTTCATAAAAATATTCTTGATATCATTTATCCAGAATTATATAAGAACAATGAATAAGCAGTAATAAAATTTTCTTGCCAGAGTAGACAGTTTATTCTTATTTGTCTCCTACTGAGATATTTTTATTAGGGAATATTAAAAGTTGAAAAATGGAAGGATTCTGAGCATTTATAAAGTAAAAACCATAGCACCTGTAGGTTTTCTTTTTTTAAGGAGAAGAGTTAGGAAATTCCATTTACCTGCCAGGAAGTATTTGGTGCTCATACATTGTAAGTGACTATACTCTTAAGATGACCCTTAAAGTCACTGTCGCACATGATACCTAATAGGAACTTTGCTGAGAATAAAAAATGTGATATGATAACTCCAAAGAAAGGCTATCATTACCATTTATTATTATTATTACTTTGCATCATTGAGATTTGAACCTAGGGCCTTCACTCTTAAGCTGCATCCCTAATCCACTTGCCTCCTTTTTTACTTTTGAGGCAGAATCTTTCAAGTTGCTAAATTGCCCAGGCTGAACTTGATTTTGTAATCCTCCTGCCTCAGTCTCCAAGAATTCTGGGATTACAGGATTGTGCCACCAGGCCAGTTTATCACTGTCATTTTAAATAAAGTATTATTCCCCACTGTCAGACAACAGGTCTTGAGAGTGTCCCATGGTAAGGGCCTGGTGAATTTTGACCACTCCCAGAGCTTAGAGGTTCTGGAAAAGGGTAAACTTTCGATACATTAACTGAGTTTTTCGTACCAACACTGAAACCTTGCCCATTTGCAAAAGTTATCTATTTACTATTAATCATACTTTATTTTGGGGAGGATCTTGAGCGGATTCATTTGCTACCCTCCTATCAAAAATGTATTTCATGGAAGGAACGGGACAGGTCTTTTGCTATATTACTTTCTCTGTATTTCTTCGGTTTAGGATTTATCCCTTCTCTTGGTCACTGGGGTTGTACTCCAGGATGTCAGGATAGCTGAGGAGATTGACATAGAGATAAATGAGACATAGAGCAGGAAAAGTCCCTGGGTAGAGTCTCTCCATGACGTGATTAGACGAATAACCAGTGGCAGATGAAAGGGAGCCCGTGGATGTCCATGAGAATGGCCAGCTCAGGTGGCCCCACGGTGTTAGCGACAGGTAGTTCCCACATCCATAAAGATAGGTGGTCAGGAGCTGGTGGTGTCACACTTTCCCCCCGCTGAGTGCCACCAGCCTGTCCACTCTGTTGTCTTTTTATCTGCTGCCCATTTCCAGCCTACAGAAATATTAGCAGGAAGCTGCAGTCTTCTCAAACCGTTGCTCTCATTTTATGCCTCTCTTAAATACTTTGGTTTTGGGTTCCCTTGTTTTCTTTAAAGTCCTTCAGATTTTGAAGAACAAAATGAAGACTCACTTATTTCAGTGTTACACTTAGTGTTATTTTTTTCTCTGAAGCCATGAGCATTGTACAGCCTATGTGAGTGAAGTATGAGCAGAAAGGAGAGGGTGAACTTTCACAAAGCAAAATATGATCATGTATCAAAGAAAAATAAATTATGAAAAAATGAAAGAAGTTCTGTGATATTTGTAGTATCTTTCCCCCCACTTTTTAGTTGTCATTGTTTTCTATATCTTAGTGTCTCCGAAGGGACTTTGTTCAGTGTTTGCTGAATTTTACCAAATCAGGAACTGTATCATTTATGGACTCGATCATGAGACAACTCAATCCAAGAATCCCAATTCCCCAAGCAAATTTGGCAACACCAAAAATTTCTTTGGGTATTTTATTTTAATGAGTGTGAAGTAAGTGGAGAAACTTAGGATATCCAAGTATGTAAAGTATCATTTTAAAAACTTGGTTATCCTTTCAAGCATCCTGATCACATAAGTCCACAACATTCTCAGATGTTGGAGCATAGCATAGTCATGTACAGGATTAATTAAAACATAAATTACTGACTTACTGTTTCCATAAGTTTGAGGTCAGGCACTAGAAGTTACATTTCTACCAAAAGTTTAAGTGATGTTGATGCTTGCATGCGCTGGCTGCACACTTTGAACTGCCTATTTAGAAGAATTGTTGTTTCTTATGGGGATCAAAAGCTTTAGGCTCCTCTGTAGCTCATACTTAACTTTCTGCCAGACCTGGCCACTTCCTGATCCTACAAATATGAGACTTATTCCTGCCTCTTCTATCTGTTTACCTCTCTTTTCTACTCATGTGAAGCCTGTCAAAGTTTCATCTTCAGTAGAATGTTTTATCTACTCACAGGCCAGAGGAAGCTCATTTTTCTCTGCACTTCAAACATTTATTATTTGTGTTTGTTTTCAACACTAAGCACTTAGCTCATTCTCTTATAATTTCTCCTTCTTCCTATAGTCCCTTACTCCCATCGAATATCTCAAGTCCTTGCTCAAATGCTGCCTTTTGGGAAAGTCTTCCTGGCTTCTCCTTTTGCCTCAATTAAAAAGAATCAAACTCTCATGAATAGAAAAACTTTTCTCTGGTATATCCTTTGTGACTTGTACTCTTAATTTCTTCCAGGAGACTTTAAACTCATGAGAGACCTGATCTCATTATTCAACTTTTAGTCCCGCAATACTTGGTACATTACATAGCTTATTAAATGCATTTATATGATACAGTAAAATATAGGGAAATCACCAGGTGCTTTTTTCCTAACATTTCATTTCACTACTGTCTTACCAAGGTTCACTGCAAGGTTCACCCCCATGATTGCTAGACATCAACCTGCCAAAGACCTGTGTAGTGACTGCCTGTGGAAATTCTGTACTTGCTTTATTGGATGTAAAGGCCAATGCAACTGGGTGACACGGGTATACTTGGTTCTGTCAACTGGGAAATGCCAATTTAAGGGTTGATAGTATGTAGATTCCTGAACTCCCTGACAGATGACAGATGACAGATGATTTTATGTTGCTAATTATCTATTTAATTTCTTTGATCATAACATAGGCATTTCAAGACGTCTTCTAGGGGATGAGATGAACGGATTTTCACTTTCGTTACTTTTTATTTGTTTTGAGAGAGGGTCTGCTATGTACTCATACTGTCATACTGTCAGAATTCAAAATTAAATTGTAGCTCTCACTTTTACCCCACTTATCCCAATTGTAGGGTCTTTAGAGATCAGGCAAAATAATTTTTGATTTCTCTACATAAATTGTCAGTGAGGGAAAGAACTGGAAAACATTTTCAGCTGTGCAGCTTTATAATTCATATTCTGCATCATATACTTTGTGCAATTAGGAGCTCATATATCTTTTATTTTCTGGGCAATCAAACTTCTCTTGCTTATGCTCTCCTTTATCTCCGCACACATCCACCTGTCTTACAATATAATTAAATTTTCTATGCAGTCTTAAATTTCCATCTATTCTTTTATAAATTAACATCTTTCGAATTTAACTTTTGTGCTATCTTAGGAACAGGCATGTTACACCTTGTTACTGGCAGTGAATGAGATTTTACTTCCTGTTTTTATTAACTTTCCCTTTTATTTCTGAGTTTTCCGTGTTTCCTTTCATCTGATACTAGTCTGGTCTTAGATGCTGGTGCTGATACAGTTTTTTGAAGGAAGTACGTCTGGATCTCAATGCTCTTATATATGATGACAAATTTACCATTTGCTAACATTTTTTATTTGCTCCTATTTAGGACCACTAAATAGACAAAATCCACAAAACAACAATAACAACAAAGGAGAGTCTATTCATCTGTACTCCTTTAATTACTTGAGATAGAAAATCAAATTCAAATTATGTTGATAGCATAATTTATTGATTTATGTAATGAAGAAGCTCCAGGTATCCAGCTTCAGGTCCAGTTGGATCCGGACAGAGGTTCATACACTGTCAGGGGGTCTCAGTGTCTTCCTTCCTTGTGTTAGCTCCTATATTAGGGAGGCAGGGTCTCCTTTCCAGGTGGTAAGGTAGTTACTAGCAACTATAAGCTCATACCCTGCTTCTGTTCCTCTCCATTGGGAAGAAAGAATCCTCACTGCTACCCAAACTAGTTTTAAAGAAAAGCACCATGATGGTATATCATATTTTCTTTTTTTAGCATAAATCTCTGTGTTCATGGAGCAGAATTATACTGAGTAGCTCAGGACTGAGTTACAAGTCAGTTGTAGGCACTGAGTACAACTAGTTCCGCGTCAAATGACAGCTGGGTTGAGTGACTTCCCAGGGTACCCTGATTGGCAAGGAGGTACAGAGAAGCCAAAAGCAGAACCAACCAAGAGGAAGCCAGGCACTGCTCTCAGCAGAAGTGTGGGCAGATTGTCTTTCATGGCAAATACATTCCCATTTCTACCAAAAAACAAGTTTTCATTTCACTTCTATTTTAACGGAGTCACAGAATTTCTCTACACTGTGCTTTTGAAAGAGATGATAACACTGGTTAAGAAGCAGAAAGACGCAGTGACCACGGGAGTAGCGCTGTACTTCTTGCCAGAAGCTGTGAAAAAAATGAACAATGCTACAATCAGACACATTTTAGGCAGATGATACTTTAGACACTATCTCATTTAATTCACTAATTTAAGATAAAAATTCCTACTAAGAACTCGAAGTTAGCTACTTTAAGAGCATTCTCTTAGATTTTTCTAAGTCAAACTTAACTTACTACTTATTCTATAGATGATGAAACAGGCAGCAAGAGAGTAAGACATTCACTTCAGGTTCTTCAGCCGCATGGTGGTAAAGATGTGAGCCATTTTTATAATCAGCAGCATTACCTTCACCTTAATTATCATCATCACCACAATGAAAACTAGTAAGTACTTATTTTACACTATGATGTTTTGATATATGTGAACTTATTCAACCCTTGCAACAAAGCTATGAGGTATTCTTATCTTCATTTTTTAGTAAATAAAACTATGACAAAGAGGAAGAAAAACACTTGCCCAAAAGTCACGCATCTGTTAAGCAATATTAGCAGCAATCAAATTCAGACAGGGTAAATCAATTCTGTTTTTAACTGCTGTGTTCTCTGTTGATATGCATGCCCATTCATGGATTTTTTTTTTCTTTCCTGGGAGTTGAACCAGGGCCTTCACACTTAGCTACATTTTTATTTTTTGTTTTGAGAGAGGTTCTTGCTTAAACTGCCTAGGTGGCACTCGAAGTTGTCACCCTCTTGCCATAGCATGCCAGAGTACTGAGATTATAGGCTTCGATTATAGATGTGCAAGAGGCAGTCACATAGTTTTGCCTAAGATATACATGTATGTGTGTGTGCATGTGTGTGTGTGTGTGTACTGTTTAGATGTGCACACTTTTTGCGGGAAGTTTATGAAATATTAGGGCCAGATATGGCTGATGGAAGCAAAACTGTAAAACAAAATTATTGTTAGGAATAGACTAATTAAGAAAACAGTGGTACAGAATAAAGTGAGGCAGGAGATGGAAACCTTCTAACAGTAGTCTTAATGAAGAATAGAATCTCCACTTCAGCCAACCTTCACTGGTTGCTCATGGTAGAAAAGGTGTTTGAGGTTGGAAGAGATTCAACTCTCATGGCCTCAGTATCTGTTCATATGGTTTTATAAGGTGACCTAAAGAGAAAGAACTGTATTTCTGTTTCACAAACATGTATTTTTTGGTTTCATGGAAATTATAATTGGAATATGTTTATATATGTATATATATATATATATAAATTTCATCTATCATCTCTGTCATCTATCTATTTACAGTATATTTATATGTCTGTCTATCTCAGCAGTAATGTCTGGCTCAATTTTTGACAATAACAGTAGGCAAAGGAAATTAATGGTATATTCATCTTTTTAAACATTTTTAAAAGTTCACGTTAATCTGAAACCCCACAGACACTTAGGAATAATTAATACTACTTCAGCAGGTCAGTGATTAGAAGGGTTCTCAAAAACATTTTTGGTTTTTGTTATCTCTTCAATGAGGCTGGAGATTGCCAGGACATCCAACCCCATGCTTGGCAACCTTCCAATGGGATGAGATAGTCTTTAAGTAATACTAATAATACTGCTTGACAGTACAGCAGTGTGACAGAAAGAGTACGGTTTTTGGAGGTGATTAGCTTCTGTGTTTAAGCCTGTTTTACCCTGACAATTGCAAATTACCTTTATTAAGCCTCAATTCTGTCAACTATAAAATGAAAGTATCTTGAGGATTTTGGAAATACTGTTATCACTACTACTAATACTGTTAGGATTTCTACCTTCACCATCACCTGTAACACTTACATGGAGTTTCCTTATGTATCATATGCAATACACTGGGTAACGTTATCTTCCTAGCACCTGTAGGAGACTGAAGCTATTGTCTCTATTGTGCAGATCAGGAAAGTAAGGCAAAGAGTTAGCTATTTCTAAGCGATTATATAGTAACCAGCAGAGCCAGGATTTAACATAGCAAATCTTCTTCAAGGGGTCATATGTTGAAGTTCCTGGCAACTGAAATCTTCAGTCCTTACACTGCCACCACACATGTCATAGTTTGTCACCCCTTTCTCCTTGATCCTTGATAGTACTCTTAGGACACTAATTCTATCAGTTATCTCCTTTCTCAACAGCTGTTACTTCTTAGGCTTATTTTTTTTCATCCTGACTTTTTAAGTTGCAATGCTCTCCACTCTCTTTAGCTGCAAACTTCTGTGGAGAGCTCATTCAGTCTCATCATTTTGCATGGCACCTTTATCCCTTAGCTCCAAATACGCATCTCCAGCCTGGGTCACAGCCCTGAATGGTAGACCTATGTATCCAGCTGTCAATTTGACGTTTGAACTTGTATGGCTTTTTTACATCTCAGATATAACATGTCAAAGCCTTGCTCCTTATGCCCAAATCTACGCTCCCTGTAGGTTTCTTCTTCCTAGTTAATTCCAACTCTATCCTTTCAGACACTCAAGCCAAAACCCAGAATTGTCCTTTGCTCTTCTTTTTCTCTCACTTTTCATATCCAGTATCAGGAAATCCTCCTGGCTCTGATCTTCAGGAGGTATCCTGCATGTGGTCAAAAATACCTCCTCTACTGACAGTTTTCATCTGGATGATTGAAATAGCCTTCTGACTAATGTCTTTCCTGTAACTTTGCTTCATGACAATACATGTTCAGTAGAATCAAACTGCTGGGATGCTGTTCAAAATCTTTCAGTGGTTTCTCAATCAGATGAAGACAAAAGATTACAAGTGCCTTCAAGCTCCAACGTGATTCCTATCTTCACTTCCTGTTACTTGCTTCCTCAGTCATTTGCATACTCTGATTTCCTTGCCTTTGCTCTGATTGAGGACCTTTGCACTTGCTGATTTGTTCTTCTGGAATGCTCTTTCCTGTAAATTTCCCCAAGTTGATTTCTTATCTCCTTTCAGTCTTCATTCAAAGATCACATTCTCTGTGAAGCTTTTCTTGATAACTTACTTTAGTATTGTGATTTATCTCCCAAGGCATTCTCTATCCCCTGGCTCTGTTTTGTTTCTCTGTAGGACTTATCACCTGCTAAATGAGGTAGATAATTCATTTATGCATTTTGTGTATTGTTCACCTCATCACACCATAGAATGCAAATTCTCTGATGGTGGTAGTTATTACTTATTTTGTTCACTATATCTAAACCTAGCACATAGTAAGTGCTCTATCAATACTCATGAATTATGGCTGCTGTCATAATGATGCTCAAATAAGACACCAACATGCAGACCTCACAGTCATCCTTCAAAAATCAGTAAGCCCTGGTTTGAACATGTGTCCCCTGAAGGCCATGTGTTAAAGGCTTAGTCACTAGTGTATAGTCATAGGTGCCTGCTCTGGAAGGGGATATTGGGACCCAACTGCTACCACCTTTTCTCTTTCGCTTCCTGGTGGCCATGAGGTGAGCATCTTTCTTCCATCACATGCTCCCCACCATGACATGCTGCCTCATCACAACCCCAAAAGCTACTGAGCATGGACTAAACCTCTGAAACAATGAACTGAGGTAACCTTTCTCCTTACGAGTTGTTTATCTCAGGTATTTTGTTATAGCCATACAAAGCTAACATAAACCTTCTTCATAATAATTAAGATGTTAAATTACCTTTAATTTTATTCTCTTAGGTTGAAATAACTTTTCCTTCCTACCTTGCTTGATACATTTTTCTGGACCTATCTTAAGGTCATTATTACTTCTGCCTACATTATTATTTATATGTAGACAATATTTTTAGAAGAATAAAGGAAAAACATCTGTGATTAAATTAATTACAACCTTAAAAATTCTTTCATTTTTGTATGTCTCACATTATTTTACTTTTGTATTTAACTTTCTATTCTAATAATAATTCAAAATTTTGTATTTAACTTTCTATTCAAAACTTTTAATTTCTGTCCTGTTGCAGTGTTTTTCAAATTGTGGTTGTGATCCATTAGTGAGTTATGACATTAGGTTAGAAAGTTATAGTTATTAATGTTGATAATGTAATTTAAAAGGTAATAACAAAAATGCAAACATTGTACTGTGTTCATGATAGGATAACTATTGACATTGTACATGAATGTGTGTTTGTATATTTATGAGTATGTGAAGTAAGTTATAAATAGTCATAATCAATAGGCTTGAAACTAATAGTCATTTCTCAGTAGCATTTTTAGAAAAAATGAATCTCCTGAAACCAGTTTGTAGAGAGAATTGCCCAGTAATTCTCTTTAGAACCCTTGGGAAAAGAAACCTTTCATCGTTTTAAAACTATGAATAATTTTATGTAAATCATTTTATGCTTTTTGAATCTCAGTGTTCCATCTGTATAGTAGGGGCAACAACCCAATTTGTAGGGTGGTTGTGAGAATTAAATAAGTAATATGTGTGAAAACATCTTGTAAACTAAATCCCTATACAAACATCATTTTGTTGTGTATATTAACATAATTTTGTCATTTCTGCCTTAGAGCATAGAGTGTGGGAGAAATGCATTAATTATTATAACTCATTTCATGAAGGCTAAATCTGCATTGTATCAGACTGTTGAGAAACAAATATTCAAGCTACTGAAAAAAAGCAGAAAAAATAAAGTTGACGTGTAGTACATCTAATTAATCTACTATTTGAAGTAAGTTCTGTCTATAGCCTCTATCTGTCAAAATGCAGATATGAATTTAGATTATTGTTATTATGTTGCCATAGTGCTATTTAGTTTGGGTTATCTTTTAGATTATTATTCAGCAAACGTAGGCACTCTAAAATAGCAAGCATTGCTCCTGCTTTTTCTTGCCCTGTTCGATTCTTCCTGTCAATCTCACTGCATTTGTGCTGTCAATCCATTCATTCTGTCTTTCACAGGTAGGTGCTACTTCCTTGAGGTTTCCTGGTGGTATCTGAGGAGGTGGATAAATGCCAGCTGCTGTCACAACAGTCCTCCAAAGCAAGCACTGCTTCTACTTTATACAGGAAGAAACAGGCTCAGAGGTGAAGTCATTTACCCAAGACCACACAGTTACTAACGTATGCCTGGGGCTTTCTGGCTGGAAAGCTTATTTGCTTTGCACCCTGCTGTATGGTCTCCTAGATCCATTCAATTGCTCATTCTTTCATCCAGGCATCTGAGTCAGGCGCTGTACTTTCAGGCCAAATAGGGAAAATTAACTTTAGATGACTGAAGGCCAGAGTAAAAAGAAAACAGTAAAGAAATAGGATGTTATCCAGTTAATCATAAAGGTTAATAGTAGCTAAAAAGTTTTGAGTACTATTTTATATGTGTTAGATGCTATTCTAAGAGCTTTCATACAAATTAATTCATTTTTTCCTCACCAAAATCTGTTTTATATGTAAAGAAGCTGAGGCACAGAAAGATTAAGCCACCTACTCATGCTTGTTTCTGGTAAAGTTTACATGTAAAGTGAGGCTACTACAAACAATTGGCTATATTTTTCTAGAAACATGTTAAGAATTTTGATTATGTAGAATATTTTATCAAATAAATCTTTCTTCTTTGTGAATCCAATGATACAGAACAGAGCATGTATTTATGTGTGTGCAGAATTTTGGCACAGATTATGTTACCAACAGAAGAAGTATTCCAGTGCAAATAGCTAATTAACATTCTGTTAACATATTTTGAGTCTTTCAGTCAGCCTGCAGACATGTTTCTATAGTAACCAGTATAACTCATGTGAGGGTGACAGAAAATTAGGGAAAGCTGTTAGTTCAGAATTCTTTTGCACATGCACTCTCACTTTTGTGTTACACTGCAGATCTGACCTCTCTGACTTTCTGAAAGCAATGCCTTCTTGGGAAATCTGGACATCGGTTGCAGGTCAACAAGACCTCTTTGACATAAATTTAAAAAATCTCAGGAAGCTGTGCTCTTTACAGTGTTATTATAAATAGCTAAGTTAGTTAGAAATATTATAGGCAGTAGGTCAGAGCTAGGCCCTTGACAGGAGTCAGCTACACATACATTAAAACTGTGGGTGGAGGTGTAGTTCTGAAAGGCTGGATCTCAAGAAAAAAGATAGAGTGGCTACACCTCCGTACTCCCCTAGGGATGAGCATCAGTGATTGCTCTTCTCAATAGATGGGGGAGAAAAGACTCCCTTTCAGAAAGTCACTGCTCCCACGTCCATTTGCTATGTGACTTGCTTCCTGATATGATCCCCATTTAATCAGTATTATCTAAGCTATTATACTCGAAATGTTATTGGTTCATAGTTTTGTCCCACCTCAGACTCATCTTGTGATTTCCCATTGGATCACTGTTACCTAAGTGACCATACTTACAATTTTATTAACTGATTATAGTTTTGCTCACTTTAGGCCTGTCTCACCTCCTGGTTTTTCTCTATAAAACTCCATTGAGAAGCTGAGTCCTAGGCAACCCTCTTGGAACCCTTTAGACAGAAGTCTCCCCCCCCCCAATAAATATTTTTGTTGTCAACCTCCATTATTCCTAGAATTCATTCTTTGATTTTAGAGAACGCAAGCTTGGTGTATTGGACATCTAGCAGGGTAATAGTTGGGAGTTATAGTTCCCTTATATTATTTGGATTATGTGAAGGTCCAGTACTGTCTTGTCTTTGGGGATAATTAGAGTACCCTGGCTCTTTAATTTTACAGATCCTTATATTGTATTTTAAGTACTACATCTTTCAGATTATGGGGGTACAGGAATGGGTTCACTTGGTTCATAGGGACTTTTTGAGACATACAAATGTGGCTTTTGCTAATAAAGAATGAAGGAAGAGAGAGAAAGAGAGAGAGAGAGAGAGAGAGAAAGAGAGAGAGAGATCATCTCTCTGTACCTATGACTAAAGTTAATAGCTAACCCTAATTTACCACTTACTATTGTATGATATAAAAATGTATAGATATCTTATAATCTTATTTTATTTACTCTTCACAAAAGCCCTATGAAGCTCTGTTAAGATATGTTTATGTTAAAAAAAGATATACTTATGTAGATGAAGAAACAGAATTTAAGCACCTTGGCAAAAAACATGTAGCTAATAATTGGTACAGGTTATTAGCTAGTTAAAGTGAGTAGAGTGAATCTGGCAAACTGCCTGGATTTCATGTATACCTCTTAAATACTATATAGTCCAGGTCTTTCCACAAAGAGCTTATAAGAAATACAATACTGATTCCTTCCATGTGATTCATGATTTTATGTATCTCTTCAAGATCAACCAAACTTCCACAATATAATAATATATGTGGCTATCCCAGCTAAGCCTCAATTCAAAATTCATTTCAAGTTGTATTTGCATAGTTTCTTCACTGGAAAGTAAAGATCATTGGTTTGTGGAGGGATGGGAGATGGATCTTGAAACATTTTTCTTTGAGATCAGTAGAGTGGCAGAATATGGGACCACTGTTTCCATTATATAGCCCTCTCCCTCAATTTCATATTCATTCATTAACATAAATGAACTATGATTTTTTCATTGAATGTTTTACTGCTTTCATTATCTCAGTGGAATATTCCATAAATAAATGATTTGTACATTTTTAATTGTATAGCATTTCAAAAAGCATGATGAAATTTCATGCCATCCTGCTGTCTTACACCTGTTATCCCTCTTTTCAGCACTTCCGCACTCTGTATACATCTGCTCATCAGACAATTTGTGGCCATCTCACTGTCATATAGACTGTCACAACATCACAGTGCTTGTGCTCAAGTCATCTTTATATAATAGCCTAATACTGCATTGCAATGTCTACATTGTTTGTTTCACATCATCTCATGCAGGCATTGTATCATCTCACATAATCATAAACAAGAGGAAGATGAATGTAGCACATTGAAATATTCTGAGAGCACATATTCATATAACTTTTATGACTATATTTTATAATTGTCCTATTTCATTAATAGTTACTGTTAATCTATTACTATGTGTCTTAGTTCCTTTTCTCTTGCTGATGAGACAAGTACCCTACACCCAAAGGTAAAAGGAGAAAGGTTTATTTAGTGCACAGTTTGTAGAGGTTTCAGTCCATAACTGGCTAGTTTCAAGGCAGAGTGGTATTGTAGAGGAGAAATAGTTTATGGTGTGCAGAAGACAGCAAAGCAACCAGGGCAGACCACAGCTGTTTTGTTTCTTTTATCGTTTTCTTTTCTTTTCTTTCTTTCTTTCTTTTTTTTTTTTGGTACTGGAGATAGAATTTATGACCTCTTGCTTGCCAGGTAGGTGCTTATACCACTGAGCTAAATCCCCAGCCCTGTTTCTCCTATCTTACCCAGGTTATTTACATCAGGTAGTACTCACACCCTTAATCCTAGTGCTTTTATCCTATCATTGCACCATGATTCTCTTATAGCATCACACCCCACCTATGACTACATGAAGCTTTATGAGGACATCTAAACACAAGCCATAACAGGGTGCCTAATTTATCAGTTAAATTTTATCATGAGTATGTGTGTATAGGAAAACATAGTACATGTAGGATTTGGTACTGTGTCTTTCACATACCTCCAGAGGTTTTGAAACATACCTTGTGTGAATAAGAGAATATCATCGTATCATTTCAGAAAATAGTTCTTTTAGAATTAGTTGAGGAAAAAGAAGGTAAGAGAAACCAATAAATGAATTACCTTTTCTCTAATTAGTTAGTTCCACTATTGCTGGTGGCTAATTACCATGTTTTTGTCCCCCTCCAAGCCCACACAGAAAAGATAACTTTTCTAAGAGAGTAGTAGTCTATGATTCTGATAAGCATGGATCAAAATTAGATCAACATTACCTTTTAGTAACTGGCAGTTATATGTGCTCAGATTTCCGGCTGATCGCAATTGCAACCAATCTCCTTTTGGGTGGTAGCTTGTATTTACAACTTCAAACAACTCATAGGGAGGGATCAGGACTTCCTTCTGGAGGGAGAAGTCTTGTACAGGTGCACCCAGACAAGTAAATATGGTAAATAGTGTTTTTGTCTCAAATGTTTGTGCCTCTTCTCTTAGGAGAGAGGTAGAGAGGAACTGGCCAAATCGGACTGTGTCACCTATGTTGGCTACAAGGTGGACGTCCTTCATACCATGGTATACCTCATAACACTGAGTGTGATTCTTCATGCTGAGTTCTGTCCTCAGCAGCTGGATCGCTGAGGTCAAGTAGTAGTGCAGATATTTGAAGTGGAATGAATGTTTGTACTGCTGTGGAGACCCGGCAGCACTGGCCATGGCCCCGGAAAAGTCAGAGCGCAGGTGGTTATTCAATGTATAAACCAAGAGAGCCATCGCATGTATCATTGTCATGTTGGCGGGGAGAGGTTTTTCTTTGCTCAGCCAGGTTAAGTGAGCTTTTTTCCATATATCAAAGTAATTTTTATGGGCATCTATTTCATCTGTGAAGTAATCTCCTTGATTTAGCTTGTCCATGACCTCTTTGCTACAGCCTTGGTACTGATCATCAAAGGAACCTGGAGCCAAGTCAAAGCTGACTTTAATTGCAACCTACAAGAAAGAAAAGAAAAAAATTCTTGATTTTAATTATTCAAATCAGGTGTTAAATGTGGCTGCAGATTTGCTACATTCCATAAAGCCCACTCGTTCCTTCAAAACCAATATTTGTTGAAATTTTACTCCAAATCATTTCTACACTGAATTTACTTTGATAAACCGGTGAAGTCTGAAAAAATTCATCTTCCCAGGGAATAAGTAAGCTTTTTTGCATCCCCCAAATCATTGTGTTTTTGCATGCTACAAACTTGGAAGAAAAATGTTGATAACCTTATAGTTTATACATTCTGTTTCTCTACTTCCATTTGTATTCTCTCAGAGTTGTTATTGTGAATGTATCTCTAATCAATGCCTAAAACATATAGTAAATATTTGAACTTAATTGGATAAAAGCCGTAAGTGATCAGTAGAATTTGGTTCTGCATGGGGGACTCCAATAAATAACAATGCTAATTTTACCCAGATTCTGAAAAAAATGAAGGCTGGCACATCACTCTTCTTTACTCTTCCTTTGGAGCACACGTCTTTAGGTCTGATGATTAGACATGTTAAGAGCACATTGCAAAAAGAGGCAGCCTGAGTTTACTCAGTTTCAAGAATCCATGAATCCCAGATAAGATCTGTATCATGGAGGGACAGATAACTAACTCCCTCTCTTTGCTACAGGCTGACTCCCAGGAGGAAGAAGAGCATACTCCGGGATTCAGCATACTCAGCAATTCTTCTTATCAGCAAAATAGCTTGTCCATTTCCAGGGGAGGAGGGTAGGGGAAATTTGGAAAGTGATCTGGAATGTCTCTAGGAAAGTCCCTTTTCTTAAGAAAAAACAATTTTTTTTTTTTTAAAATGGGAAGTCCATTGGTATTACTTCTTGGTATCTAATCTGTGAGACGGAAGTTAGAGTTTTACTGGGTATGATTAGTTCATTGTTTAAAACTATTTGAATTTTTAAAATTTAAATAGGTGTTTCTTGGCAAAAAAGTAATGCCTTTATAGTAAAAAATATCTTTCACATTCACATCTTCTCATTAAAAGGCAAGATTCTCTCTAATGTGGAAGATATTGGGATTAGACCTCAAAAACATACATTTGGTAATTTTACTATGTGATTTATGATGACATATTATCTGATTATGAATTAGCCACAGTTTTTAGACCAATTAAATTAGACCAATAATTCTAAGATCAGGTTTAAAAGTAGGTCTCAAAATCTATTAAACCAACCAAATCAAACCAAACCAAACCAAACCAAACCAAATATCCCATTTTTGTCAAATCTATAAACGACTCAAAATCTATTAAACCAACCAAACCAAACCAAACTCAACCAAACCAAACCAAATATCCCATTTTTGTCAAATCTATAAACAACTCCAAATTTTCATTAAAAATCCCTAGATCTCAAATATGTAGTTATCTCTATTAACATTAGATTATTTTGAATAGATACATCTCTAGTAAAAATACTTACAAGTGGAATCTATATATTACAGTTTAAGTTCAAGTAGTTTATTTTGCATTATGTGTCTTATAAAAGCAGTATTTTTAATTGTTATGGAGAATCATGAAAAACATATTCCACTATCTTTCATAATGCTTAACTGATAAACTATGAAGAATTTTAAAGTTTTAATAATTGTTTGGTAACTATCACTATCTTTTACTAAAATAATTTGCTAAAATGTCTGAATGAAATTAGATCCCTAATGAGTATAGTTTGGGTTGGTGATAGCAAATAATGTTAGAGACCAAGTGCCCAAACTGCAACCTAAAACCCACTTACTCACTGCAAAATGCCAACCCTGCAATTAAACCTGAATACTGAGGTGTTAGTTTAGAATATACACAACTCACAAATTAGGATTTTTGTCTTAAAAGAAAAACAAATGATATGCGTACCATAGATTTGCCAGCTGCGGTTTGGGCCATTTGGAAATTGTCACCAGGTGAACATCCTGTTAAAGCAAGGGATCGTGGACAGACCAGCCCCTCAGTTTCCCCCCTACCTCAGCATGCCCCGAGCGTGTCTGCAGGCTGCAGAGCAGCAGCAGGAATGCCAGCTGCCCACCTCGGAACCTCAGTCTCATCACAGGACCTGTGGTAGCTGAAAGAAGAATCCTCTTGCATCTGCTGATCATCCACCGACAACTTTTGTTTATGTTAAAATTACTTCTTTTCTTTTGAAGCTTCATCCTGAAATGAGCTTTTAGATTTCTCCTTCTGTGTTTTCTTGGAGTGAGTCTCAGCAACAACCTTCTTTGTGCCTGTCTGTGTTGAGACTTCTGTTCAACACCAGCAATTAAGAGAATTCTGGAAAACAGAAATCAGCTCTAGGCTTCTTTACCAAGTTGAAATTTCTGTGAGATAACCGGATGCATGCTCTAGATAAGGGTTTTACAAAATTACTCAAGTCAGTTTCCAATTTTAAAAAAAGAGCCCTTAAACTATTCTGTATATAGGGAAATGCCAAAGGCATATTCAGGGTCAGGCCCTGCAGTTCAGCTTTGACTGTTCCCAGAACATCAGGAAAAGGCATGTTCTTTGCTGTGTTTGGGGCCAAAAGTCATTATCTGGAGCCCCAGGCTTTCGTTGTGAGTTACAAGATTGCTCACGTAGGGCAACTGGGATGATGCTTCCGAAAAGCACGCCCGCGTCAGCTCATCTGGTGCTGTTGATAGGTCCTGCCTGGGAGGTGCTGGTACAAGCAATGGGGCAAAAAAGAGTCTCTTTTTCTGCCTTTCCATGGCACATACAAACTCCAATTCAGAGACTGTAGCTGTTGGATCCAAAACTCTTCTGATTTTTTCTTCTCTATATATCAGGTCCTGTGTCTACTCTATTTCTATCTACAATAAATCCTAATGATTGCTAGAAAAGTACCTATGTAAAGCTGACATAAATCCAAAATAGGAATCAAGTGTGCACAGTTATTCTTGCACAAGTGTTCTATTAAACTCTCTTTCAGGCACCTCCCTTCTAGTAGAAATATTCTTCCTTTATTTGCAATCCATGGAATAATGGCATTTTATTTCACAAATATTTTCTATTTATACTTCCCGATTCATTATCTGTTAAAGGAAACTAAATGCTGTTTTTGAAAATTGCGTTATTGATTTTTGCCAGTACCCAATAATCTTTTTATATTAAATTCTCTAATATCACAATAGTTTCGTCTCAGCAAAAGTTCAGGATATTTAAGTAAACATAATGGAGAAACAAGGTTACTTATAACTCATCATTGGGGAAAAGCCATTATTTAGATTTAAATTTTGGTTTTAAATAACATTTTAGAATTGAAACAATGCAATATATAGTTTTATACTTTTTTCTCCTAACATTTTAATATGAGTGTTCCCATATGCTTCAACTTATTGGAACAGAAGTTTCTTGTGTAACATAATAGTTCACCATGCAATGAAATAGTACAGCCAGTACTTTCTCAGAACATTGGTTAGTGAAGAGAACATGGACTCTTGCGAAAGCCATTCTGGTTCAGTTCCTGGCTCATTTCCTTAATAACTGATCTTGAGTATGTTGCTCTCTGTTTCTCAGTTTCCTCATATGTTAAGTGTTCACAATGATTGTACCTGCCTCATTGAAGTCATGTACTTCTAACCTTTAGAACAGCACCTGGAATCCAGAGTGCTTAATAGATGGAAGCTATTAGCATTACTCCTGCCATCTTATTTAATCATTATCTTATACTTAGTTTGTTTTCAGCTTCATACCATAATACTTAACAATGTGTGATATGTTTTAAACATAAATCTTTGTTTTTCATAATTTTTAAGGCTCAATTCTAAAGACAATCATGAGTTAAAGGGACGCATGCTTGTGGGTTTCATGACAACTAGTAGCAATGTATGAAGACAGCCTTTGATGACTAAAAATTATTAATATGTCGATCAGCCATTACTTTAAGCTATGAAATATCATGGTCTGAATATCTGGATTATGGTTCTTGTGCTACTTCTAATGTTGAATGAATTAACCTAGAAATGAATAATTTGTGTCAGGCTGCCGTTTCCTTAACCTTATAGAATTGGAAAAATTAAGTAAGGTAGAAATTTTCTTTTACTGCTTCAGGATTCCTTTTATATTAGCTCAGTTTACCAGATAACAATGAAGAAACATTTGGATCTTCACTTTAAAGATGTGTTACTTAGAGCCTTGTGAAACTAAACAGCGTTTCAGCGATCAGATACACTTTTATTTCCCTTACAGCCCACCCAAAATTCTAAAATGTGTCTGTTTAAAGTTTTCTAGCATGATCACCTCTTCCAGAATAACCCCACTAGGGGGCAGCAGGAACTTTGGTAAACTTTTTAAAGACACTTGGAGAGAACAGGAGAAGGCATGGAGAAAGGTCTGATATCTGGTGTGTGAGGAAAAGAAAACATTATTTTCTGACACTAGCACCACAAAAAATGGTGTTGGAGGAACAAAAATAGATAATATATTAAAGTAATAGTGTATTTTTATAACTTTTTTTAGGTAGCTGTTTGAGAAATTTTGCTAATTTTTAGATCTATTTTCTGGCTTAAAATTCTAGGTATTCTAGACTAGTTTTCTGAAGCTACTTTCTGAGCATGGGGTGAAGTAGTTATTAGAGGGCCTTAGCCAGGAAGGAGATGTATCTTTGCCATTCGCCTGCAGGTTTGGCAGTGGCTCTTCGTAGTTCTTGTTGGGATCTTGTACTCCTTTGGATTTGTGGCAACACATAGGACCATTTTACTCCCCTGGTAGTCACAGAAAAGCAATTTGATAGGTGCTTCACAATTCGGCAATCAAAATAGTTTTGAATTATCTGCATTTTAACTTGTCAATCTTCATTTACTCTCAACAATTTATAGAAGTGAGAAAAGCTCTCTTATTTTATGTATCAACTGAGAATCCCCACCCCTGACATTTTTGCTACATGTGTTACACATTTTGCTACACGTGTTACACATATAACCTTTGACATTCAGTGTCTGTTGAACAATGAATGAATGAATTTTTCCAAATTTCAGTAACTGGGCATTACCTATCACTTGAAGAAATCCATTAATTCCAGGATGGATAGGCCAGAATTCCTCTTGGTACATGAGGAGTTCTCAGGCCCAAATCACAGGCAGACATTTTTCAAGGACTATAACTGTGTCTGTCCATGGTTCTGGACATAATGGGCAGCAGAAGAGGCAACATAACTTTGGGATCATTTCATTTCTTCTGTGGAGCAGAGTTATCGAGAATTCGATAGTAACTGAAGGAGTAACTGTTTGTCTTGGTATGTTTTCTGATGCTATAACTGAATGCCATAGCATAGACTGAAACATTTATAGAGACCACGGATATAACTCAGTAGCACAGTGTCTGACTGGCAATCATGAGGTCACGAGTTTGATTTCTGGCACGAAAAAAATTTTTTTAAATAAAGAAAAGAGATTTACTTAGTTCATGGTTCCAGAAACTAGGAAGCCCAAGAGCATGTGCCAGTGTCTGGAGAGGACTTTCTTGCTGCATCGTAGCATGGCAGAGGTTAAAGTGGTCTTGTCCTTTTCTTATACAGATATTAATGATATCATGGGGTCCCCACCTCATCATCTCATTTCGTCCCAACCACCCTGCCCATAGTATATAAATATAAGCATTAAGTTTCCTACATAGTTTTTGGAAGACACATTCACACCACAGCACCAGTTATCTGTGCAGTTTTAATGACCATACTTGCCAAACATGAGCTCTGTGTTCAACTGGGGATACAACAAAAACCAATCAGATAGGACTTCAGCTCCTAAGCTTGACCTCAGCAGTTTGGAAGGTCAGCCAACATAACATAAGGTCAACCTTTGCTGACCTTATGTTAACAGAGTTTTTGGTCCTGTTTTGCTGTGAGACATGTTGCAATTCTTTTTTCTTTTCTTTTTTTTTTTTGTTTTTGGTACTGGAATTCAAACTCACAGCCTCTCACTTGCCAGGCAGGTGCTTAAGCCACTGAGCTAAATCCCTGGCCCCCTAAATCACATTTCTTAATCACATTTTTTCTCTACTTATCAAAGGAAAAAATGTTTCCATCCACATTTTCCCCAAAGTAATAACAAATCAAATGATACACATAGTATTGATTCACCTAATTCTAATTCATTCTCTGTTGTTAATCCCCGGTTTGTGGAAGTCAAATCCTCCTTTTCACTTGCTCTTTCCAATAACTTGAGGATGCTGTCTGAGCTTTCAATTTTCCCTTCCTAAACTCATATCCTGACATAACCACTACTCCCAGGGTACAGTCATCACACCTTCTGTCATCCTGACGATCTTCTGCTCTCTGAATTCCACTAAGGCAGTGACCCTTGTGAAATGCAGCCCAGGACAATGCACATGTGTTCAACCCTTGGTACTAAAGGCTTCCTTTGTTCTGGTAGTCTCCTTCCACCGATGTAACCTAAGGTGTAGCAGCTTTTTTCAGGTATTTATGCCATTCTTTGTCTCATTGAATATCTACTTCTTAAAAATTGTTATTCCCAGATGAACTGATGTTAATCAAATCTTACCTATCCTATGCACCTGTAAATTTGAAATAAATCGATTGAGCCCAATTTTAAAAGCTTAGGTTTATATGTATCAAGCCTCTTTAGCCTGTCAAAGAGTTCATAAATCCTGACATGAAGTATATTAGCAATAACTCTTGACTTTATTTCACGCAAAAATGGGAACATTGTTCTTTTGTATTACTGTTCAAATCATTTATTAAACTATCAAAAACAGCATAGAATTAAATAGAAATTCCTGGACATGACAGTAGGAATGTTTTTCAATTTGTAAAGAATACATTTTTGAAGTTCTCTTTAGTTATTCATCCAAAAACTGTTCAATCAGATTTAAACATATATAAATCTGAGGAAATCTTAACTATGGGTCACAGAATTTGTCAGTTAAATTCAAGAGATATTCTCATTTTAACATACGTGATATTATTTAAAAGTACTGAATGACTTCAAGTTAGTCACACATGACTCACTTTCACATTTTTTTACTTTTAGACTAATTTAGTAAACTATGTTCTCTACTCATACTACTTAAGGCATTAAAGTTTGCCAATATTTTGTAGATCACTGCAATTAGGATCCAGAAACCTTACTTATGATTTTTAATCTATGAAAGAGACAAGGTCATAAGACAATCAGTGAACATAATTTCAAATGGTGACAAGCCTTTAGAGGACAGATAAGTCACCTGAAATACTTCACCTTTGTTGAAACAGAGGATAAAGAGGCAGCTTCCATAAACACTGGTAAAAAGTAAGCAGCCAACATTTTATTTAACAAATTCTTCCATCCAAGTACTAACCAGGCCTGACTCTGCTTAGCTTCCGAGATCAGATGAGATTGGGAGGGTTCAGGTGATATCACCATAGACTATTTAACAAATTCTTAAAGGTCAAGGGCTAGTGGGATGATTAAGAATCTTCTGGAGACACAGATCCAAAGAGAATAAACATTCATTCTCAACTTGTTTTCAATGAATGTTCATTAAAAGGATTGAGGACAGGACGTGAGACTAGAAAGATGCCTTCTTGGAGACAAAAAACAGATACAAATTTCCATCCTATTCTCTCTCACTCTGCTCTCAAAGCAAAAGTATGTGTCCTTGGGGCGAGGTAGGGACAACACGACATGTATGGTTCAGGAGCCTGTAATGAAACTTAACAGAGGTCTGCTACTGTTGTGGGAAAACCTTGGACCAAAAGGAAAATGCTCCACACCTAGCAGTTTGGAAAGCAACTTGTTTATGAACACTGGCGGGCCGGGGAACCAAGTCTGAGTCAAAATCACCAGCCCAGAGTCAGCTTAGAATTCAGCTTAAATGCATTTAGCTAGCAGGAAGTACAAAGCTGATTGCAGCTTATTACACGATTGGTTACATTAAGTCGTATGTTGTCAATCAGATTTATTTTAAGCAGGTTTACTTGTAAGTAATTTTTTTTTGCATAAGGCAGGAACATCCTGGGAGGGAGGGGGAAAGGTTTGAGCAGTAGAGTTAAGTGCGTTCCTGACGGGGCCAGTCTATCCAACACATGAAATCCTTGAACCAAGCTGGAAAAACTATGTTTTTCTAGGTAGGAAAATGCAGATGTTATAGCTGGATGCGTCAGACTGACCTAGTGTATAATGGGGAGAAGCAGAGGATGGAGACAGTTAAGGCTAACTCAATTTAGCAGCCTAACTATGTGGCAGGCAGCATGTGCATAATCACAGGTCACTAACTGATTTCTAACTTCTGCTATATAATGTCTATGAGTTTGCTAATCTATAATTTTTGCTTTGCGCTACCACTGAGGAAGGGGTAACCCTCCATTCAAGATCCTTCATGCATATGAGCTGGAGTTTGGTGGAGATATCAGCAAGGGAGATGGAGGAACTGTAGAATCCCTGAAAAAACTGATTTCCAAGACTTGGCACAAATCTCTCCTAAGTTTGAGCCTGTTTCAGGAGAACCCAGAGCCTCTCATGCCTTCCCACAGGCCTAAGTATCAAGCAGTCAATGTCAGATCACTGCAGAGAAAGGATCTGATGGGATGCTCTTTACCTCTGCAATGCAACTGTGCAGGGCTTGCTGAGAGCTAAGAGGTTAGAAACACAGTGGACAGAACTTAGCACCGCAGGTTCCACACTAGGCACAAAGTAGAAGCAGCCAAAAGCTGGAGGAGTTTGAAATTCTGGTGCCTGAGGGATGGAACAAAAGTAATTCTAAGTCAGTTTAACTACTAACCAGATGGATTCAGGCCCCAGAAGTAGCCACATCATGATATGTACACTGATTACTTGAGTCATTATTGTTTTTACACAAAGTATCAAGCATTCAATCAAAAATTGAGCACACACACACAACAATCCATCAATTCATCGTCAAGAGATAGAGTAATTCAGAGTCACATTCAGTGTTGATATTGAAACTATTAGTTATGGACACATATCCATCTCATGGCTTCTATGGTTTCTGGATTCTTATGCTGATGCTCTGTGTTTGCTAAGTTTTCTCCTGGGTCTTTCCCAAACTTTCCCACGTCTTTAAACTTTGCTATGAGTTTTTTATGGTTCCTATTGTTTTTCTTTTTTTCCTTATGGATATTGCAGCTATCATTATGGATCACATTATATACCAATTATAGTTTAATTTTGATATACTTAATTAGTTTTAGAATTTGACTCATTTTATTGTTAAAATTTAGGTTTCATGAAGTTGGGTAGAGAGAATAACTATTGAATTTCCCAGGTGACTTAAAGAGTTCTCTTAAGTTCTTCATATACTTGGCAGCTAATTGTTTCAGGGGTTAATTATATCTTTATTTAAGTACATATGCACTGAAAGAAATTTTTAATTTTTTCTAGGGTTTGCTGTCTTGGTCTTGTTAGCTCAATGGCTTTGTATTTAGTTTGTTATTGTTATTCTTAAAAATCTTTATATTTTTCAGTTACAAATATAATTTTACTGATCTACCACTATTGACAAATTGCGTGCTTTGTGTTTCTGAGGGATGGGATGACTCTTGTGCTGCCTTCTGTCCTGAAAAATAATGCACAATCTTGTTTCCCCACATCCTTTGCTTCCATTTTTAGTTCATTCTATATGATTATTTGTAATAGTAAGACTTATGGGTTATGATTCTGAGAAAATCATATTGTCATCCTGATTCACAATGCAGCACAGCTTAAAAACTTCAATAAGATCCTCAGAACATAAACTGAGACGATAGAAACTGTACCTTTTATTCATTGGTCTATCACCCCGGCTTATAGTAGTACTTATCATCTTGTTAGGTCCTCAATAATTGTTGTTGAATATTTTTTCATGTTTTTTTTTCTTTTTAAAAAACATTTAAAAAAATTTTATTTAAAGAACAACTAAACAAAACAGACAATAGGTAGAAATAATACATACGTTCAGAGAAAAAATACACAGTAAGAAATCACTAGTTGATGTTTACATATTGTTTTACCAGTAGTTGTACAAGAGACAAAAATGGAACATGTAAAGTGGGAATTCAAACAGCGAGACTGCAAACAGTTCTGTTCAACTGTGCAACAAAAACTTAGTAACATGGTTGTCAATCCTATACACTTAAACATACATGCAGTTATACATATCTTCACTTATGTTTAGATTAAACAAACTAAAGCAGGTTAAAATCATTCTGAACAAAGAATAATAGTATTGCTGTATTTCACATCATGACACTCCGTGATCAGCGCTGGGTACTGTAGTGTTTTTTTAAAAAAAAAGTTTAATTTAAAGAAAGACTAGACAAAACAGAAAACAGGTAGAAATAATACATAATTTCAAAGAAAAAATAGAAAGAAATCACTAGTTGATGCTTACAGATTGTCTTCTTACAAATAGTTATTCAAGATACTAAAGTGAAGCATATAAAGTGGGGATTCAAACAGTGAGATTGCAACCAGTTCTGTTCAACTATCCAACATAAACTTAGACATATGATTATCAATCCTATACTCTTAAACATACATGCTGTTATCCATATCTTTAATTATGTTGACATTGAATAAACTCAGGCAAGCTAATATCACTCTGAACAAATAATAATACTATGGCTGGGTTTCACATTATGACACTCCAGGATCAGCACTGGGTATTTTAGTGTCTCTTTTTCTTCAAAGTATCTGTTCATTTCATCATGTGTCATAAGATCTGTTCTCATAAACTGTTTGTAGATTCTGCACATGCATGAGTCTTAACATGTATTTCTATCCTTTCTATATTAGAGGGAGAAACAAAACAAAGCAAGGCAAAACAAAACATATTCCTATAAACACATGAAACAAAATAAACATATAAGATCATTGTACAAAGAGTTCTACCATGGTTCCTGTTTTGTCTCTTGTTATCTCTAATAGAGTTGGCTATATCATCAGACATAGTATAATTGAATATATCAGTACATAACAGTATTAATAAAAACACAACTTTGTATATAGTATAGAACTTCAAAAACCAGCAGTTATCAAACCTGAATGTGTGTTGTAGAGTCTTGTCATCTTCAGTGTAGTTGCCTATACTCTCAGACTTGATACTATCAATCATATCAGTTTTGAATAAAATCTCTGCCTCATTTCTGTTATGCTCTTTTTTTGCCATCAGTTGTCTGCTTATCTTCTTCATTCTGTTTTCTGCTTCATTCATTGAGGCCTCTCTGCCACTGTTCCTGGAATCCTAGTACTTTTTTCTCTCTCTAGAATTCCCTGAAGTATTCTCTGTAGAGTTGGATTGGTGGTTGTGAATTTCCCAAGTTCCTCTTTGTCTTGGAAGCATCTTGTTTCTCCATTAATTTCTAGAGACAGTTTGGCAGGGTATATCAATCTGGGATGGAGGTTGTTTTCTTTCAGGGCTTGGAATATTTCACTCCAGTCTCTTCTTGACTTGATGGTTTGTGTTGAGAAGTCTGCCATTATTCTGATGGGCCTTCCTCTATAGGTTATCTGTTTCTTGTCTCTAACAGCTTTTAATATTCTGTTCTTATATTGAATTTCTGGGATCTTGATTATTATATGCCTGGGTGTAGCTCTGTTTTGGTTGTAGGTGGCTCGAGTTCTGTATGCCTCATATATCAGAATACCATTTCCTTTTCCTATGTTTGGGAAGTTTTCCTTAATTATTTCTGTGAATAACCTTTATAGTTCCTTTGTTTGTACCCCAGCTTCTTCATTCACATTCTTTATTCTCAAGTTATAGATTCTTCTGTCATTTTCTAGCCTTTATATTGTTTCTGCTTGTTTCCTTGTTATTTTTTTAAAAATTTTCCCTTTCATACTCCAACATTGCAAAATTGTCCTCCAGTTTGGATAATCTATCCTTAGTTTCTTTCAAGCTGATTTGCCATCTTTCCATAGAGTTTTTAATTTTCTGGTGATCTCTTTGAATCTGCTTCATGTATTCTATTTTTTTAAATATTCTTCACCAAATGTTTCTCTCCTTTGTTTGAGTTCTTCCATTCTTTCATCTGTGTCTGCTTGAGGGGTGCTTAGTATCTCTGTTATTAATCTTCTTATATCTTGCTTTATTTGGCTAAATATTTCACTTTTGAACTCGTCCATGAGGTCCCGAATATATCACTTTATGTCCACTGGTGCTGTGTCTGATATTGCATGTTTGCTGTTCTCATTCTCCTTTGTATTTACCTGTCCTAGGTCAATGTTCTCAGGGTTGGGACCTGGGGACTTTTTGACGTTCCTTCCTCTTCCCATCTTTTTTGCTTCTTCCAAGAGTCCCCTTTGTTTGTTGGTTACAATTCTTCTGGAGCATGCTGGCTAGATGACCCTTCCCACTGCCGTGTGCTAGTGAGTTGCAGATAGGGACAGCATATGCTGGCCCCTCCCCTCCGGATCAGTCAAGCTGCTGTGGCCTGTACTGTATTATTTTGTGCTGCTTTCTCTCCGGATCAGTCAAACTTCTGAGGCTTCACTGGGTTAGCGTGGTTAGTGTGCGCCACCGCTGTAGGGACTTGATTTTGGATAACCTATTGGATCTCAGCCAGGTCACATGCCCCAGGCCTAGCTCACTCCACTAATCCCATTCAGGAAGTGAACAATGGACTGAAGTCACTGCTGCCCCTTGTACTTGCCAGACCTGCCTGGTCCCAGAATGTCGTCCACTGGAGCCCCCCTATTTATGGAATGGCTCCACTCCTGCCACTCACCACAGGTCGATGTAGGCACCCTGCTGACTCAACTCTCCTTTCAGCTCGCTGACCCCTGAACTCAATGTAACTGCACCTCCAGTGAGTTGAAGTGGCAGGACCTTGGACAGCTCGGTAAGTCACCTTAATTTCTTCTTGGAATGAGAGAATTCATCTCCTTATGTTTGGGGCTCCCCACTCTGTACTACATTGAATTTTAAGTTGATTATCTCAGGGAGCCTCTGTAGCCAGTTGTTATCTGTCTGCCATCTTTGCTCCTCCCCCATCTTTCATGTGTTTTAGACAACTTTATCCTGAGAAAGTCAGATTAAAGGAGGAAGCATTTATTCTGGCTCATAGGTTTAGGCCATGGGTGTGGGCTCCATTGGTATGAGCCTTTGGTGAGGCAGACATCATGGTGGAAGGGCACAGTGGAAGAAAGCTGCTCACCTCATGATGAACAGGAAGTACAGACAGACAGAGTAAAAGTAAGTGACTAGGGACAAGATGTACCCTCCAGGCAAGTGTTCAGTAATTTACTTCCTCTAATCATCTAACATTTCAACCACCTCCCATTAATGCCCTCAAATTATGGGTTCTTAAATGGATGAATCCACTGACAAGGTAAGCACCCCCACAACCCCACTACTTCTCAAAAGTCTCACCTCTAGACTTTGCTGCTTTGGGGCCAAACCTTCAACATATGGCTCTTTAGGGTACATTTCAGATCCAAACCATAACAGTGTGTGTCAGTGAGTCTAGCCCTGTCAAAACTCTGCTAATAACTTTCTAACATATTCTTACTTAATTCAATAATTTTTTGAGTGTGTATATAATCTCATTTTTATGGGTGAGCAAATTGAATCTCAGATAGGTAAACTTCCTTTCTCAACACTACCTAGGTAATACAGTACAAAGCAAATAATAGGTTCAAACCAGGTCTTCTACTCCCAGGCAATGATTATTTGCACTAAACTATAATATATTAGAAAGGTGTAGGTGACTTTCTAAAACAAAAACTATCAATAGTTGCTATTGTATATTGAGTATTTCTCATATCAGATACTGTGCTAAATACTATAGTTGTGATTGGAAAATATAGTGAAAGTTTATATAAAAAATGCATTACAGCAAACACAGATTGCCATTAATCCTGCTTGAAATGCTTCCCTGTTCCTTTAAATACAGTTATGCATCCTTCTTGCCACTTTGGGAAGCAGTTCTAGAAGTCCTTTCTGTGTCTGGAGTTGTGCTGTCATGGCTGCCTTGATGCCCTCAATTTATTTAAAGCATGCAGCATTCATGGTCATTTTGACTGTGCAGAAGAGTCAGAAGTCACATGGTGCCAGCGGCAGTGAATAAGGTGGAAGAGGACACCCCTACTGCTTGTATGAGTCTGCCTTTCCATTGGTCTGCACTCAGCAGCAGCATTCTGAATATGTTTGATCTTCTTGAGGAAAAATCATGAAAGAGGACTCCAGAACTGCTTCAGGAAGTGGCAAGAATGATAGGTAATTGTGTTTGAATTGTGGGGGTTTTGAGGGGAATCTGGCTGTTGGCTTTGTTCTCATTCTCTTGATTCATGTTTATGACCCTTCGCCTTAAGTAGTGACACTGGCCTGTTTCTTTCCTACTTAGCAAACTTATGTTCAATTCTTGTCCCTATGAAACGATATTACCCAGTGGCTTCTTTACTTGGATTTGACAAGGTTATTAAGTTCCTAATGTACAGGTTTTGTGAGTCTCTGTTCCAGTCTACATAATGTGATAAAAAACTGCTGTGAATATTTACATTAAAATTATTATAGTAAAACAAACGTTACCATTAATCCACTCAAAATACTCAGTCTGAACACTCATCCCATTGTGTTTGTCACTTTCTGAAACAGTTCCGCAGGTCCTCTTTCATGCCTTTGGTGGGACTGTGGTGAGTGCCTCTATGCCCTGAACTGATTCAAAACATTTTCTTTTCATGATCATTCTTACTTTGGGGAGGAACCCAAATTTACATGGAGCTGTATCCAGCGAATAAAGTGAGTGTGGGTACACACTAATGTGTTTATGAGGCTGGCTTTCCACTGGATGGCACTTCACTGGAGCAGTTACCATATTTTTTTTCACACCTAACAATACAGAACTGCTTCAGAAATTAGCAAGAATGATGGGATAAGCATATTTGAAGCAAGAAGATTTTGAGTGGAATTAATGGCAATGTGTTTTTTACTATAATAATTTTTAAAAATTAACCTTCACTGTATGTTTTGATTACCTCTTGTATATGAATTCTGGGCACAATTTCAAAATGTATGGCCAGCCCTTTTAGCCTTCATGTTTAATTCTCAGCTGTGGTATCTTAAATCCCTGCTTGACCAAAGTACACAGTTGTTTAGGAGACGCAGATCTGGGTTACAATTCTTTTTTGTACTTCTTCTAGTATGATAACTTTGACTACATTTCTTAGCCCTACTGAGTCTCAGTTTACACTTCGGGACATGAGGGTAATGCTGTTTGTCTCAGTGGTCAGTATTAGAACTGAATGGATAAGATTTCTAAAGTGTTTAGAACAATGTCTGTTGATCTAAACAGACAAGGAATGCTCAGTAAAAGGCTGTTATCACTGCTGTTTTTACTATGGTGTTGTTTGAAAGGAGTTTCATTAGACTCACTTTGGTGTATTTAAACTCTTAGCCCCACAGACTAATTACTTAATCAAACTAATCCCAGCCATCTATTTGTACAAGTTTCTTGATATATGGACCTCAATTTTTTTTTTTTTTTTGTCTTTGTCGTTTTTATCGGTACCAGGGATCGAACTCGCGAATGCCTGCTTGCAAGGCAGGTGCTTATGCCGCTGAGATAATCCCCAGCCCTGGACCTCAATTTTCATTTGTCCACATTTTCAATTTTATTCATTCAGTTCATGACTGCTTAACAAGAATCTGAGGGAAAAGGTGGTTAAATATCATATAAGAGATCATTGGTTTTTTAAAATTTAAAATTACATAAAATATCCTGGAGAATGCAACCATTCAAAATTTTTTTATTGATATTTTTTCTTTTTGAAAAAGTAATTATGGATGTTTTAAAGACTATTATTTTTTCTCATAGATATTTCCTTTTATACATTTTGCAAAATAGAAATATTTATACATTTTGCAAATAGAGGCTTCAATGCTCATTTAACTAAATGTTTAAATACAAAAATATTAATCGAGAGCATTATGTGATTGTGCCAATGTAGAGAACAGTGAGAATGTTTTAACTGAAATGCAGCATAGGTTTTCTGGACATGGTGTATATGTTCATTGTTTTATTAGTAGTATTTTTTTCTTAATTTTAAAAATATTCCTGTAAATGTTGTTTCAGGCTGAGAGATCTTTGAGTAAAACCCTAGTTGCTGTCAAGGAAAATATAACTTTCCAGCCAATGTACTATAACGACACAGTTCTACATTCATGTAAGTTGTGTACAAAACTGTACTGTAATATTGAGAAAGGAAAGTTTTGGTCAAGCTGGTGCCTTTGGATTGTGACTGTAGTTATATAAACTTTGACATTTTGTGACTAATGGCCAAGAAAACAGTTACCTAACGCAAGAGGCAGAGCTTCAGCATTGTTCACGTGTTGGCCTAGCAGAAGAGCTTATTATAATTCTCTTGATGATTTTCATTTTAAAGTTCCAGAGGCATCAAGAGCAGAGGGGCACAGCTATGCATTTGGTCTTTTCTACTTCCTTACTCCTAACTTGGTCAAATTCTTTAAGTAAAACAGGAGCTAGGATTTCAGGCCACTGGTACAGATGAGTCATAGGAAGCATTTGTCATGTACTGGCTTTCATGGGACTGACTGGAGATTATTTATCAAGGGAAGCTTTATAAAAAGGCTGTGAGGGGAAGGAGCTGATACAGGAATACACTTCACCTAGAAGGAAGGAACAGTGGTAGAAGGCTGAGTGAAAGAGAAATGAGAGACAAGCTGTGGCCGCCCCAGGGCGAGAACCACCAGCATCTCCTGAGATTCACGCCATGTTGGAACTTGGGGCTCTGGGAAACCAAGGAATCAGCTTGCCTCCATGGTACAGGGCTGTGAGCCTACCTGTGCATGGGCTGAGAATCAAACACCCCCCCCAGCCCCATTAGCAGATGGAAACCAGAGATCTGAGCATCTCTTGGGAGGTTGACCATATACAATATAGCAAATAAAGGGGATTTCTTTGTACCATCTCTGTGGAGGCAAATATTTTTATCACTGTTTTGTTCTGATTAATGGTATTGCTGTATTAAATATTCTGTTTTGATAAGTTCTATAATGTTCTGTAGTTTGATTTTGCTATACTGATTGAAAGAGCAACTATTGTGAACATTACGAGATATACTATGGTACCAATTATGGTTATTCCAGTAACCTGCTGTGAAGTTCTGAACCAATTTCACTGCACTGTCTCAATTGGCTTTGTTCTGTCTTGTTCTGTTGTATTTTACTACCTTCAAAATATTAAAAAAAATTAAAAAAAGAAATGAGAGACATTAAAGAAACAATACTCTTCTACTATTTTACATTGAGTTGGTCTTTTACAAACTCAGTTATTTATCAGATTTAGTCTAAATGTATTGGACTTTTTAGAATATGCAGATATATAAATTAATACATTTTACATTTCTGTATATAGTAGTTAAGAGTCTACTATTTTAAAGACACGTTAGAAGTTAAAACAAAAAAAGAAAAAATGATTTATGATCTGTTAACAAGTGATTGACATGTTAATTTTTTAAATAAATTCTATATAAAGAAGTATGTAGCAGTATGTAGAAGTATGTAGAAGTATGTAGCAGTGACCCAGCTCAGGAACTTTTCTTTCTTTCTTTCTTTCTTTCTTTTTTTTTTTATATTTTTTGTCTTTTTCTTTTTTTATCGGTACCAGGGATCGAACTCACAACCACACACTTGCAAGGCAGGGCTTATGCCACTGAGCTAAATTCCCAGCCCCTCAGGAAATTTTCTTAAGCATGTTTTTTTTCCTTCAAATACTAAATATACATTTAGTGTATAAGAATTCTCATTATTAAGAATTCTCATTATTTGATTTAATCCTCATAATAGGTAAGGCAGGTAGAACAGATATAACTAGCTCTATTTTCCAGATATAGAAACTGAGGACAGTAAGTTAAGTGATTTTGTTAAGTAGTGCATAGCTGTTACATTTCAAAACAAGACATAAAACCACTGTCTAGAGCCTTTAATCTCAATTTAGTTTCTGTTATATCACAAGGAGTATAGCAAAGTAAACTGTATAATAGGCGCTAACACTAGTTTAGTTACACAAGTATATTAGTATGAGATGCTTAGAGAGTAATAGAAATTCTTATTTTCTTCCCTCATTAAACTCTTACATTACTGTGTTAGTCGTCTTTCCAACACTGTGACAAACACCTGAAATAACCAGCTTTATTAGAGGAAAGGTTTATTTCAGTGATTTCATTCTGTGATTGGTGGGACTCATTACTGTATGCCTAGTTGGGCCTGTGGCAACATAGAATATATATGGCATAAACATGGTGGAGGGGATGCTGGGTACCTCCTGGCCAACAGGAGGAAGGGACTGGACCTTATTGTCCCCTTCCAGGGAATGGCTCCCAAAACCTGAAGACATCCCAATTAGGCAGCAGTGAAGGTGGGAGCGAAGGTGATTTGCATTTCATACCCTTTCAGGAAGAGCTAAGACTTCCAACCCATTCTTCCCACAGAGCAAATTCGAACACATGATGAGTAGTGGAAGTAAGCAAAGAATGTGACCACTAGACGGAGAACACCCTGAAGCCCCCATTTTAGTACATCTCATTTCCTAACTTACCTTGCAATTGAGGCCTCAAAGAGGCATTTTGAAAATTCTCTCTGAAAGCCTAGGTTTATTGTTACCAGCACTAGCAAAGCCAGTATGGTAATGGTATAACTATTTATTGACAGATAATGTAACTATACTGTGGTGTGGCCAGAAGAATCTACAGGCTTATGCGTATGGACACTGGAACGACTTTATAGAGGTAGAGCTAATTCTAGCACATGAATATCTAAAGACCTTAGTTTATCCCGTCAAATTCCTATTTAGTCTCTACAAGTAATATCTGTTTGCTTTTAACATGAAGGAAATAAATCACTGAATGTTTTAAAAGTATAAGTTTGTGTACAGTAGGCAGGCACAAACCTGAATTATGACTTTGAAGTTTTCTAATTGCAACATTTGCAAACTCAGTTCAGTTTGTGGAAAATTATGGATGCATTTTGGTTTGGCTCAAGGCTTTCTTTTCATCTTTCAGATCACTGAATGCAAAGAAAGAGAGAAACTAAATAGTTTTGAAGCATAGGTTTATTTTTCCTTTTTGTAAAATCATTTGATTTTGTCCAAGGTAGGTAGTTTGATCTAGACAAGAGACTGGTTCCCTGTCACTAAGGAAATATTCGTTAGATTCTTTTTAAGCATGTGAGTTTATGATTCCCAGGAAAGTCTTATCAGAAATTGAAATGTGGCTACAGAGATTGTTGCCTTTTTGAATCCTTTTTCTAGCATTAGGCTGTGTCTCCTCTTTTCTGTGTATATTGTTGAAAATCTGGTCAGTTTGTATGTATCCTTGTCCATTCCTGGTCTTCTTTTTGCAAAAAGACTCTCTAAACTTCTTACCTGTAGTGTCTAAGGAGGCGTTTAGGTATAAAAAATGTTTAGTCTAACTATTTATTTGTTTTTGTATCACCTGTGACTTATTTAACTCAGTTTTCACATGTCTTTACCATGAGTAGTAATGCCTGCTTTGCGTACTAGATGCTGTTCCAATGGTAAGAAATCATGCATTTATGTAAAAGCATTTAACTAAATACATTTATCAAAAAAATTGAAAATTAATGCTATACATCCAGAACTTGTAGGGCAAAGTAACAGAGCCTGAGTTGAGAAGATATAAATTGGATTTGCACTGAGTTGGATTAGGGTAGGGTGTGTACTGTACTGAGACTGCGTGTTCTCTTTTACTTATACACACACACACACACACACACACACACACACACACACGCTCACACACACATTTCTATTCTAGGTCCACAGCTGAAGCTGACATTCTAGAGGGCAGCTCTAGCATAATTTTCCTTCAAACCAGTTTTAATCTTTTATAGATGTACAAGGCAAGAACTTCAGCAACTAGTAATTCTGAGAGGTCCAGATATACTTCATGTTTCTCTTCATCTAAAGAGTCCCTCTGAGACCAGGTTGGTCTTAATCAGCTATTTTTCTTCTACGTTTGCTTTTAAGCTTGAGAAACTGGCCAGGTGTTTCACTGACAAAGAGGAGCCTCTACTCATTGGTAGACTCATAGCTACTTTATAATGTATTTCAAGAGAGACTCAGGGAGTCATACCCAAGAATACCTTGAAGTTCACACAGATTTTTATGGTAACACAGTGCTATCAAATTTCCTTTTCAAAATTCAGATGTCTCTTTAGGAAGACCAGGACAACTGATAAGGAAAAATTGAAAGGAAAAATGTGAATGCATAAAATAGGATTTATTTTGTGATCATAATTCTGTCTCAGACTTCCGAGTTTCTACCTAACATGAATTCAAAGGTCTGAAGTGGGAAAGGTGAGTCATATCTAGCATGGGAAATGCTCTAAATAGTATTTCATATGGGAGACTGCATCTGATTCATCATCAACTTTGAGCTTTCTTATGCTTTTTGTCTTCATGGTCTAATTAGCTGGATTTACTTTGGATTAATGTTAGTTAATCATTATGTAGCACTGAGTAACTCAGGCATTTGAGTGATAAAGGAGGAAAGCTAGTGGCTGACCACAGACAGCCGTGTAAGATGTTTGCTGGCTTCCTAACTCTGCCTTGGGATCTCTGGTATAGCAGATGGGACAAATGGAGATACATGTGAAACAGTGGTGAATAAAATATTTGAAGTGAATTTTGACGATAAGCATTGGAATTTCTTCTTGGCACCACTATCCCTGTCCTTCCCTCACTCTGCTCTTCCCAAACTCTAGGCCATTTTGGCTGTTTACTCTTGATATATATGTTGCTAATCTCTCTCTACTGGTCAATATATTTTACCGAAAAACAGACGAGGAGATATTCACATTAGACTTCAGGAGATTCATATTCCTGACAAATAGCTAATAAACAGAGATAAAATGATCTCAACAGCTGAACTGAACAAGACGACACTTAAAAGGGATCAATTTGCATTTAGCTTATAAAATGTGGCCACAAAGATAGAATGGAAAAGATGTGACTTATCTGCAGTTTATATTAAAAAATACCTGAAGGCTTTAGCAGGCTAATATAGCAAGAAGGAACCATGCAAGGGAAGAGATAAGGATTTGACTCCCTGTGGATACATGAGTGGGGCATTCAGAGCATTCAGAGTCAGTTTGCAGGGGCTGTCTGATAAGGCATTCCATGGTGGGTCCTACAGGACAGACACTGATAAAAATATATTCAGAAAAATGCACAGAAGAATGAAGACATTCAAGCAACGTATCAAATGCAGAAGACTGGAAAGAAGAAAAGAGAAATGAAGCAGTAGAATAGAATTGAATCGCTTTGTTTTGTTTGAGAGAGGCATCAGGCCAAAATGTCCAAACTGACTCAGTGTAACTAAAAAGAGGGCTTTGTGTGACCAAGAGAATTCCATACATTAGAGTTTTTAAATCTCAGATGGTCACTCTGAGATTTTGTACATATAGCACTGTGTAACCTAGAGTAGGTATATGATAAATATTTCTTAACTACTAGCTATGCTATAGAGTTAGAATTTAGGTTTGATTAGTGTTCGAATGTTCTGCAGAGAACATGTTCAAATACATAAATTTCTAAGAGGAGATATGTAAGAACAACAAAACTTGTCCCAAATAGAAAATTGTGCTTTAGAATACTCTTTTGGGAAACCATTGGCAAAATGTATTTTTTTTTTTGTTTGTTTTGGGTATCAAACTGCGTGCTCGCAAGGCAGGTGCTTACGCTGCTGAGCTAAATCCCCAGCCCCTGGCAAAATTTATTCTAACATTTTTTTCCCATTGCTTGTGGTTCTATGCTGGGTACTGTGAACATTCTGCAGAATTGTATTTGCCAGTATAATGGAAAAGTTTTCTTTTTTCTCAGCTAGGTAAAAATCTAAATCCCATGAGGTAAGTCATAAGATTTAGAATTTCCTTTCAATAATTTTATAAAATATTTATCATTTAGGAACTTTTCCAAGACTCCCTTATAAGGAGAAAAATTTTCTCTTTGAATGCTTAAAAACACCTCTCCAAATGTATGCGGATTATTTTCCTACTTTATTTGTGGTTAGGGGGAGTGGTCATTAGCCTTAGATGAAAGAGGAAGAGACAAATTTTGTGCTTTTGCTCTACCCAAAGCAAAGGCATCAGAGAGTTTCTAGGCAAACACCATAAAATCTTCTGTGTTAACTAAGTGAGCAAAGAGCATATTTCTTGAACAGTGTTTTCCAAAGCTTAACCTCATGTTTTCACAACCCCAGATGACTCAAGTTTCTGGCTTTCTTATTTGTGAGTTAGCTTTCAATGCCTGAATTCAGAAAATTGTGAGATGGAAAAAACCCCCACCAGGTCACCCAGTTCATTTCTCTGAAGGAATTGACAGATGACTCTCATAGTATAGTCCCTGTATATGTCAACAGGTGATCACATTTCCCAAATCAGAAACACTGATGCCTATTTAAATCCTCAGAAGAATTTAGAGCCTATCGAGACAGGTTCCCATATCTTACTTCTGTGTTTCTATTACTCAGAATATATAAAGTTGCAAACTGAGCAATTAGGCCACAATACATTTTGACTTTTAAACTGAAGCCACAAAGAAAGTAGGGATAAGAGGGAATAATAAGACTGAAAAATGCTAGTGTCAGAGTCTTTACACTGTTGCACTACTCAGTTGTGGAATAGGGGATAGTTCTAGAAAGGGACATATGTAGTTGGAGCAAGGTGACTTTTCAGCTGTTGAAAGTTTCAGGAACAGGATTGCAACAGCTGAAAGCCATCAGCTACAGCCATCTAAGGGTTCATGTACCTCAGCCCCAGAGTAGGAATCTGGGGAGCATTGTACATCCAGTATGCACATTGTCTAGTGTAATCTTTTTACGCACAAGCTTCCTATAAAATGTTCTATGAGCAGAAAATCATTCAGTGGAGTCTACTTGCACTAGTTTCTTCCAAAATGTTCCAGAGCAGCGACTCCAGGATTCAGGTTTGTCTCTTTTCTATGAAAGAAAATTATCACAGAGAGGCTCCAGTCATGCTTTCCTGGATGCTGTGGTTGTTTTATGGACGTGTATTTTCCGCTTTTAGTAATGGCTTCCTTCCCTTTTCTAACTGTATGAATTCTCTAGTTCATGCTTGGGGGTGAGCCAGAGCATTTATGAAGGTCAGTGGGAACACTACAACCTCTGTTGATGGATCTTGTTGTAAAGCCACTGCTAGTGCATATTGTCTTTCACCTAAAAATTACCCATCCTAGAATTTCCCTCACTGTTAGCTTCTTTGGAAGTGTTGGTGCCTAATTTGGTAAGGGAGAAAAAAGTACCATCCCTGGGCATTGTTGTGAGTGCTTGGTCACTATGTCCTTCTCAGACCATGGCTGATGGACTTTCCTATTTTTTATCACCTTAGGCAGAGAAGTACTAAGAAATGATCCTGCATATTGCTTTGTTGTCAAATGCATTTTCTCTGCTTATTGCACTGTGTAGAAGAAACTTTACCTTTTTTGATGAACATGTTAATTATTGCATGTCTGTTGGGAAGATGATGTCTTTATTTTATAGCTGGTCTCCTAACACGAGGAGCCTGAAGTTTCTGACCAGCTTGTAGATCTTAAATGGAACTCTTCTTGTGGAGTCTTCTTATGTTCCATAGTGGAATTGTTTTCTGGAAATGAACCAGACTCTCCAGATCTACAAATTAGACCTATATGAAGAGAAAATAAAATTCCACATGTGGGTTGCACACAATGGTAAGGACAGCCACTCCTGGGTCCACACCTTTGTTTTTAGCCCATGCATTCTCTTTATTGGAGACACAGCACTACATGACGCTTGGTTGTTTAGGGTTTAACATATGTTGGATAAAAGCACCAGTTGTTGCAGTGAAGGCATATTGACCTGATTTGTTTTGCTACAGATGGACAGCAATGTCCAGGGATTCCTACTGGCAGAGAGGGCATGGCAGAAACTGTATCTATTTCTAGAAGTTTGAGATTCAACATTAGGTTGTTTATTTGAGCTCATTCTGTTTTCTTGATGTGTGAGTTCTTCTTATAAATTTCCCTCATAGGACTGCTTTCATTGTATCCTATAGGTTCTAGTATGCTTTATTGGTGTTAAAGTTCAACTGTACATGCTGTTTAATTTTGTCTTTAATTTATTCTGTGATCTATTGGTTGTTCAGAAGGATATTATTTAATTTCCATGCGTTCATTTATTTTTTGTGATTTCTTTGCTGCAGATTTTCATTTTCATTGTGTTATGGTCAGACAGTATGCAGGGGATGATTTAAATTCCTCTGCATTTACTTAAGCATGTTTTATGGGCTAGAATGTGGTCTGTTTTGGAGAACATCCCATGTGCAGCTGAGAAGAATGTGTATTCTGACATTTTGGGGGTAGAATACTCTGCAGACATCTACCAAGTCCATTTGTTCACATGCTTGATTTAATTCTAATATTTCTTTGTTGACTTTTTGCTAAGTTGATCTATCTATTGGCAAGAGTGGAGTATTAAGGTCCCCTGCTACAGTTGTGTTAGTGTTTATTGGGTTTTAAATGTCTGTTAATATTTGTTTTATATAGTTTAGTGCACTGGTATTTGGTGCATGTGGATTTATGATTATTATCTCTTCCTCTTGAAATTTTCCCTTAACAAGTATGTAGTGACCTTCTTCTCATGCTGACTGATGATAAAACGAAGGGTCTAAAGGTAGAAGATGCTGGTCCTCAACTCCTTACCACCTGAAGTGTTGTCAGAGATTTAATTTTCTGACAAGAAAACTCCAAGACTCAGAGATGAATATGCATGTGGCTTATTGGAGAATAAAATAGGAGGATTTGAGTAAAGCAGAGATAAGAAAAGTGAGCATTTAAATTGTGGGTATAATTGCAATAAATATTTAAGCCAATTAATTTTATGGGGAAAGTTTGGAACTGAGTTCTGCCTGATTTAATGGACTTTTATCCAAGACAGAGTTTTAGGGGTGGAATTTACCTTCCCTCCAGAAACAACTAAAGAGATGGACAATACATGGAAAAATAGTTGTCAAGATGCTGGATATTAATCAAGGAATATTGGCTCTCTCAATGAGAAGAGAAATAAGCAAGGAGTTCTCTGCCTTAGTTTTTGTCTCCAGAATTTTGAGGTCAGGGATAAAGAAAGGTGAACAGAGGTAGAGTCCAGTAGACTTTTGAGTTGAGATGAAATTGAGAATCTTGGGAGGCTATGGGGCTGTAGTCCGTATGGCAACCTAGGGAGACAGTAACTGCAGAGAAGCAATTTTGGGTATCTGTGGAAGTCTTGGAAGAGAAGGGACTGATTGTCACATGCACAGAGTGAAATAATCATACAGGGAGAGCAGAGACAACACTGCTGGCATACACTCAGGTCTGGGATTATTCCTTTTCATCCAAGCAGGGACATTCGGTGTAGTACTCAGAAGGGCCTTGACTCAGTGTGCAGAAATCCCTAGGTTAAGTATGGTTCTGGTCCCATTTGAAAAGCAAGATTTAAAAGAACCAAGCTTTTCCCAAGGAATTTAAATTCAGCTAGGAGTAAAACTCAAGAATACTTACAGAAACACAAACATGTCCAGTGCACAAAAAGGTAAAATATACACTGCCTGGAATCAAATAAAAAATGGCAAAGGATTTCGAGACAGAACATTTTAATTCATACAAATAGAATAATAGGATCAAGCCTGATCTAGAGTTGATGCAGATGATAGAATCAGAAAATAAGAACATTAAAATGGTTCTAGCAGCCATAGCAAAGTGATTAACAAAGGTAAATAGAAACAAGGAAGACAGAAAAACATCCAAATCAAACATGCAGTGATGAAAAGCAGCATGTCTGAGATGAAAAATAACTAGATGAGATTGATTATAGAGTGATATTGCCAAAGAAAAGATTAGTGAACCCGATGATACAGTAGTGAGAATTGTCAAAAATGAAATCCAGAGAGAAAACAATTTAAAAAGTGAAAATAATATTGAGGAGTTGTGGAATTACTGTAACTGGGCAAATATGCATATCATTGGAGCCACCAAAACAGGGAAGGAGTAGGAAATGGAGAATATTTGGAGAAACATTGTCTTGAAAATGACTAAACTTAGTGCAATCCAAGAAGCTCAGTGAACTTCAAAAACAAGAAAAAGAAGGAAAGCCACACTAAGGTACCTTGTAATCAATTTGATAAAACCAGTGATGAAAGGAAAAATCTTCGGAACAGCCAGAGACAGTAGATACAGTAAAATACAGAAGAACAAAGATTCAAATGACAATAGATTTTATTTATTTCTTTGTTTATTTACTTTTTAGTCCTTTTGAGATGGGGTCTACTTTCAACTGTAGGCTGGCCTTGAACTCACTATGTAGTTGAACAAGTTGACCTCAACTGTTGATTCTGAGTGTTGGGATCATAGGCGTGTGCCACCTCGCCCAGCCAAACAGAGATTTTAGATCAGAAACAAAGCAACCCAGGAGATGGTGGTGTGATATCCCAAAAGAATTGAAAGCAAGAACTAGTTATGTAGAATTTGATATGTACAGTGAACGTATTTTTAAAACATAAACTACCAAATAATTTTTCAGCCATAAAGAATGAATTCATGTCACATTCAGAAAACTGGGTGGATCTTGAGATATAAGGTTAAGTAAAATAAAATAGATATGGAAAATTAAACACAGCATGGGTTCTCTTGCATGAAAATTTGAAAATAGTAAAATACAGAGTTTTGCGAGATGGGGAAGGTTATTAGGGATAAAGAGGAGGGTGACTTCTAGGGGTAAATGGAATTAAAATGATAAAGTATGGTATATATGTACCATCTCTAAATGAATGTAAATATTATGTATTACGTATCAATAAAATGGGATAAAATAAAGAATCCAGCAGACACGGACTACAAGAAACATAATGTAAATTCTTCAAGCAAGACAAAAATCTGGGGCAATCCATTCGGGACTCCTCCTTTTCTCCAAAAAATTTTCTTACTCATAACCTCTTTTGCTGCTTAGAATTCATTTTTCAACTTCAGGAAACACAAACTTGGTGTGTCTGACATCTAGCATTTCCCCTATATCACTCAGAGGTTGTAAGGGTACCTGATAAAGATTGATGTTCAGCTGAGCTGGTGATGCACACCTGTAATCCCAGCACTCAGCAGGCTGAGGCAGGAGGGTTGCCAAGATGGCGTGGGCTACATAATGAGCTCAACACTAGCCTGAACTACATAGCAAGATCCTGTCTCAAAAAAAAAAAACAAAAAAAAAGATTGGGCATTCATTTTTGGAATGAGTGACCTTATGCATAAATCCATCAATCATTTTCCTAATTATGTACTACAGACATGTAGCAATAAAAATAAAAATTTTTTAAAAATTAAAAAATCTGAATGTATACACAATAAAGAAATGTACAAGAAGTGTACTATAACTATAAATTATAAATATGGTTATATGGTTTATGATATAAATATGACAATTATAAATATGGTTAGTTTTAAATCTATTATCTTGCTATTTGTTTTTCATTTGTTCTATTTTTTTAAAATTTTCTTTTGACTGTTCTTTACCTTCTATTAGGTTACCTTCATACAGTAGTCATTTTTTACTTTAGCATGCAAGAGAAGAGAAACAAATGAAGCAATCTCTATAATTGCCACGTTTATAATGAGAAAATCCTGGGAAATACATAAAAGCAAACAGTCATTCAACATAAAGAAGGTTCAGTGGTGGCGAACCTTGGCACACCGGCTGCAATGAGCTGTGTGTATCACTGAAAGTTCTAAAAGGTTCACCATCCTTGTAATAATGGCTGGATAAACACCTTTTACATTTCATTCTTTCTATGTAGTTATGCTTCTAATCACTCTGCACAGATTAACTAAATGTTCTGTTCTGGGTTAGATGGGCCATAATTTAATTGTCTCATACTTTTTCCTGAAGAAATCACATCCACAAATGAAAGTATCAAACCAAGAGTTTATTATGCATAATCACACATCTTAACACATTGCACTTGCATTATTTAACAATCTGGGAGCAGAAAGCAGGGATGCACCCAGGCAAGAGACTATGTAAGAAACAAGCATCGTATTGTGTCTACATATTTCAGTAATGCTGTCGCAAGGGGATACAAAACCAGGCTTTAGATTCCAGAATAAAAGAGAATTTCCCCTCCTTTCTCATTTCTTTTCTCCTCGGCGCTGCCGGAAATAGCGATTGTAGGCTGCGTTGTATCCATAAAGCATGGCGTACTGTTCACAAAGCTTGTAGTCATCACAGGCTTCCCGATTGATCTCGTAGGTAGGCTTGTTACGTTCCCGGATCCTGGAAAGTGGAGAAGAGGACAACATTGAGAAGCATAAGAAGAATGGAGAAAAAAGAAGGGAAAAGGAAATATTGGAGACAGTCCTTCCTGCCAATATCAAGGGATATTTGAATAACAGGTAGGGAAGGAAGGTGGATGCAATTTTTTGTTTGTTTTTAAGGAAGGCAGATTTTTGTTTCTGTATCCTTTTCTTTCTCCTCCTCTGTGCTTTTTGAGCCTTTCGTTAAAAGTTTTCTAAATACTCAATTGCTTTCTGCACACTGTTTTGAAATTTTCCGATAGTAAGACACAGTTGGAAACAATCTATGATGAAATCTGGTTGTCATTCCGTTTAGGTCTGTGGCTCTACACTAGGAGAGACCATCCTCCCACCAACCCAATGTCAAATTCTGTCACTCACCTCTCTTGGACTGCAGCGCGCCATCTCTGCTGTGGGGTCATGAAGGTGTTTGCATTTCTTCTGTTAATGAAGGGACCTTAAAACAGAAAACAGGTAAGTACAATTTTAGGGAAACAGCAGCTAAAAATACTTCAGTGAGTATTCTCTCTCACAAAGCTCATTAATTTGCTGTGTTTTATGTAACCAGAGACAGGCAAAGATCAAAGAGCAAGATAAGGCAGATTTTTAAATTTGCCTGTGGAAAAAATTGAATAACCCATTTCTGTATCTTAGGGCCACATCATTTTTTTGTTTGTTTGTTTTTGTCTCTGGGTAATGGCTTAACTTTTCTCAGTTTTAGTTATTTCTACTCAGCCTGTTTTACTTTACTTGAGAAATTCTCTCTGCTTTGAGAACTTATAAAGCATAATTTAGATTACTAGTACATGATCAGTTTCAACACTGCAAGAAATAATCTACATATTAACAACAAGCATGCTATGCTATTTCTAGCTGTCCTCAATCTTTGTAAATCTAGATGTCCCACAGCTTTCCATGTGCTGACGCCTGTGGTCTCCCAGCTCACTTGGCCTCTTTTTCTGGTCTTTGCCACGTGTGATTGTGCCTCCTTTTCCATTTATGAGGCTGGTGGGGGGCCAGCTTCAGATTTCCAAGTGAGATTTTATGGCTCCTCAGTATGTTGAAGGTATTTTAAATGGCGCATTATACTGGGCCAAGCTTTAAATAGAGAGCATTTGGCGATATTTACATTGACGTAGTTTTCCAAAAAGAGGCCCTTTCTGTTACATGTTTCGCCACTTTATTTACTTTAAAATAAGGAAAACTTCTTCAATGCCAGAGATTGAAGTAAGGAAGTCAAATATTCACTTACTAATTTCATAGGATTCCATGCTTTCGTGAGACTCTGGAATTAAAAAAAAACAGAGATTGATTATGTAGTTTTTGTGGTGGTTGTCGTGTTTTTCTTTTTTTTTTAACATGCTAGAGTCTAAATTTAAGGATGGAAAGAACGTGTTTAACAATTGGGTTATTGCATATTTCAGACATTTAAGACTTAGGAGTTTTTCTGTAGATTTCTCTGTGCTTATTTATCTGATGTTGAAGGAGGTAGTAACAAATCTTGGCTAAAGTTTCCCAAGTCTATTCAATCTTCAGACAAGTACATTCCAACATGTTAAGCCCTGCACAGAAATCTCCTGGGAGCCTTTTTCTATTAACTATTTGGGGCCTGTTTGTGAATAAGGTCAAGAAAGCATGGCGGTTACAGAAACAGGTAGGCCTTTTTAGGCGGAGAGTTCCAGTGCTTGGCCAGGCTGTACCAGGATGGGTTGCTAAAAGGGTTCTGAAAGCCTGCTAAGGAGTCATGTTAAATTGGCAGCCACAGAAACTACTGTCTCAAGATCAGCACAGAGACGCTGTCAAAGCAGGACCTCTTTCTTCTATTGCTCTCCTGAGCACAGCAGTTACATTTGAGACTAGGATGCCTACATATATGAGCAAGTTAGTTTGTTTAAAATGTTGGAAAGGAGATGACAAAGTCAGGTCTTCTTGTACAGAGAATTTGTGAAAAATTTCAAAAGTGACAAACATAATTTTTAGGGTTGTTGATGTAATTTAGGTTTAAAAGCAGCTAAAATGTCTAGATAATGGCAGTATAAAGGCAGAACCATGGAAATAATTTAGCTTCAAATTTCCTTTTACACAATTTGAACAAACACAGATTTAACAAAATATAGAAGCCATAAATCATTTTTCTGACAATAGAAGTTGTGTAATTGCATTCTGAGATGCTTCAAAACAAAACTTCTGAAATTCTTTAAAAGAAAACTTCATTTTAAAATTAAGTCACGGAAGTAATTTATGACATTGTCCTGTCCCCCAAAAAGAATTCTACTTAATACTTCCCATGAAAACTTAAAAGTTTTTCTTAAAACTAAGTGATTCACCAAGTGTCTTCAATCCACAGATACCAAAGTCTAAATAAATACCCTTAACATGAAAAGTGCAGGGCTGGAAATTTGGTGACTTCATCCCGAAATAGCTGTTCCTAGTTGTAGAGGAATTTACTATTGCAAGGACTTGCCTGTCTAGTTGCTTACAAACATCTAGATATTCAGAACATGGAATAGATTGGATGGAAGTGATCCGTGTCCACAGAGACCAGGAAAAAATTAAATTCATCCACTCTGAGATTCTAGCAGAGAAAGGAGGAGAAGGGAGAGGAAAAGCAGAAGGAATGGAAGCCAGAGGTTGAAAGGGAAATCCAGAGCGAGGGACGGGGCAGAGTGAAAGGTTTCTCACCATAGCACAAAGTCAGCACCGCTAAGGCAGCCAGGCAGGTGAGAAGGAGCAGGCTCCTCATGGTGGCTTGGGGGTCCCAGGGGTGGGTCTTGTGTCTTGGCAGGCAGCAGTCAGGAGAGGCTCCTACAGGCTGTTGGGGAAAGGCTGAGTTTTTATAAGAACCAGAGGAGCTGCAAGGGGAGGAACCAGTGGGAGGGGGCTGGAAAAGGTGGGGACGGGTTGGCACTAAACAAGCCCTGGGACTTTTCCCAAATATTCATTCCTTCCAGCTATTATCTACTCTGAGTGGGCAGTTCTCCCTCACCCCTGCATCTGACCGTGCTACATCAGGATGTTGCCTGGGTACAGAAATTGTGGCCACCCTGTGTTTGGCCCAGAGCTGGGCAAAAGTCCTCAGAAAGGGGAGTTGCCACAGCACAGGTTTCCTTTCTAATTCCTTTCCTGCTCTCACCTCCTGGTCTTGCACAAGGGCCTTTTGGGTTTGATCCACAGGCAGAACCATGATGTTATGTTTGCTGCCCTGTTGGATGGAGGAGAGGTCTTGGGGGAGAAAAGCCCATACTTTCAGTGCTGGTCACGATGTAGACATCTCTGCAGTGGGGTTGTGTTGGGAGCCATTGAAACTGGAAATTGAACAGAAGGGCAGGGCTGTGGCATGGTTGGGGCACAGCTGACCTGAGAACAAAGAGATACTTTAAAGTGCAAGATAAAGTCACAGCTGAGGACACCTGGCTCCAACTCCAATTAATTAAAGACTATAGCTACAGACATTTCACTCCTGCAATGAAATGCAACATGGAGATACTTTTTCTAAATTAACATAAGATAGTCCTCCTAAAGTAAACACAGTCTGTTACTTGTAAAAGTCTTTAAACCACTCCCAATGTCTGTTCAGTTTCCTGTGCTTTCTACTCTAACCCTTTCCTTGTTTGAAAAACTAAATAAATGCAGGCTGCCCAGAGACATTCCTTGTCCTAGCCCCCAGACTCTTGACCTCTGCAGAAGGTTTTGATCCTCCTGGGGCCCTAAAATCATACCACTTATCTCATTTATTTAAGCCTTCACCATACATTCTTTTGGGACATTAGGGATCTAGGCCAGCTCCCCGACAGAGTTGAATTGTCAGCCCCCAACTAATGAAGCACTTCGTGTCTGGTGATACACATCTGCAAAAATGTTCCCCAGTGCTCAGCAGGGTAGGGCTGTCCTATGGCCACATCAGTCCTATTCCTTTAGCTGGCCTCTTTGTAACTTGCTCATCCAGTTTCATGACATTGATCCAGACCTATGCCCTGGTGCTTTGTCAGGCTGATATCACTGATGGAGAAAGGCAGCAAGTAAAGGGTATTCTCATGCTCTGAAGGCTTTGTCTTGCTAATGCGCAAAATTGATAGGCTTTCAGGGAGTGGCCTATGGGATGCCAGTGCTGTGCTAGGCGCTGTGTGGGAGCTGCAGACAACATCCTTCCCTGAGGAGTGAGTGATAGCTCTGTCTCTACACTTGGCTCTCCTGCTGTAATGTATCCTCACACACAGGTTTTCAAAAATGTGCATTTTCATTACATCCTGAGACCCTGGAGAGCTGTTCCTTTTCCAGAAGGAGGACTTCACCCTGCTGCCTCTGGTTACTTGTAAAGATCACCTGCTCTTCTTGGACAGCAAGAAAACTGATTCTAGCCCATATGGCTCTGTTGCTTGGGAACCTAAGAGTCTTTCCAGACAAACGGACTTGATTCCCAATGTAAGCAGTAGATTGCAGAGGAACTACAACCTTGGGACTTTTGATTCCTGAGCAGATCAGTCCAGGGCCTGAGCTATGGGTTGGTGGGCTGTGCTTTCCATTCTGTTTTGTGTTATTTTGTTTTTTAAAAGAGAGTCTTGCTATATATTTCAGGCTGGCCTTGAACTCACTTTGTAGCTCAGGCTGGCCTTGAATGAACTTGCAGCAATTGTCCTGCCTCAGTCTCTTGAGTGCTGGGATTACAGGTATGTTCCACCATGCCACTTCTGATTTACTTCAGGGAATAGTGGTGAATGTCTAGATGGATGGAGTCTGATGGTCTGATTGGGATAGGGTTTCCTTTCTACTTCCTGCCTTATGAAGATCAGTATTTTACAAATACTGAAGGAATCCTTATTAAAATGAAATAGCTCAGTTATAATTTGGAAGACTCTTTTTGATAAAAAATCTTAAAGAAGACCTTAAAAGAAGGCAATGTAGGTTTATTCTTGGCAAACCCAACCATCATAATTTCCACTGAGACTGTTGTTTGTTTCTCTCTTTAAATCACAAACTCTCAGAATGTTTCTGTGTCCCTGTTCCAAGATAAATCAGCCAAATTATTACATTATCAATAAATAATTTAAAAGACAAGAGGAGCCAGTTTACTACATTGCATGATTCAAGAAGAACTAACCAACCTTAAGTAGACATTATATATGTAATTAGTTTAGTTAATATAATCCAAGGCCAGTCTCAATGTTTCACCCTTAAAATGAATAGGTTAGTTACATTCTAATCTTTTTCCAGATTTAAAGATAATATTTCTCCTTTTCCAGGTATAAACATGTGCTTTCTAAAGAATTAAATTTGAATTAAAACATGATTATTTTATACATTTATGGGTTACAGCATGATCCATCGTACACATATACAATCAGATCAGTGTATCTGGTACGCCCATCATTTCTTGTGCATTTGTTGAGTCTTATCAGATTTCAGATTTCACTTCTACTCTGAAGTTCATATGATAACTGTATTCCCTCAACCATTTGACATCATGATTGTTAATTTTCACAATCTCTGAAACCACATTTTTTCCAAATTAAGCTTTTCACCTTTTATCACAAATTATTTTGTTACAACTTTCACTGGATACCCTAAGCTTATCACCTCTCTCTTTCTCTCTGTCTGTTTGTTTGTCTGTCTGTCTCTCTCTCTCTCTTAGTATTGGGGATTAAACCTAAGGCCTTTATACTGGTCTACATCCCAAGACCTTTAAAAAAGTTAAAAACAAAACAATACAATGAAAAACCTTTTGAGACAGAATCTTAGTAGGCTGGGATTGAATCTGTTATGCTGTTGTTTCTTTGCAATACTGGGAATCATACTCAGGGCATCATGTATATTGGGTAAGTGCTCTACCACTGAGCTGTATTTCCAGCACTGTCAGTTCTTTGTTTTTGTAAAAAGTATCTGGGTCATTTCAAGATGCAGGGATGGGCTCTGTGTTGGAAATGGGCAACACTGACTCATAGAATGAAGACAGAAGAAAAAAATGGAGCTAGAAAGAAAAGCGAGGGAGAGAAATGAAAAGAGACTAGTAGATTTGGTTTTCTGGGTAATTTTTATGTACAGTTTGAATCACAGACAGAAACTTTGAGATAGCTTTAGGATGTTAGACATTAAACGTAAGATACAAGAAAAGACAAATAAGAGTTACATTGGTTATGAATAGGACTGAGATTATAAAACATTGCTTGAAAATTACCATGAAATATTAGAATTTAAAAAAAATTAATTTTGACTTCAGTTTGCATTTTCTTAAATAGGATATGTTATGAAGATTAAACTGTGTAAAAATTCTCCAGATTGCATTAGAATTTAGGATAATTTACAAAGCTATATGCCCTTAACTGTCGGTGTCACTCCCGGCCGGCAGGAAGGACACACAACAAAGTCTGGCAGTGGACAACCTTTTCTTTTATTTTCCTTCTCCGTACAGCCTGCCCCGGGAATCCTCCCAGCCGAAGCCTCTGTTGGTCCGCTCCCCGCGGCTCCTTGCGTGCTTCTTCCTACAGTCTGTCCCGAAGCCTCTACCGGTCCGCTCTCCGCGGCTCCTTGCGTGCTTCTCCCTACAGTCTGTCCCGAAGCCTCTACCGGTCCGCTCTCCGCGGCTCCTTGCGTGCTTCTTCTGCTTCTTCTGCTTCTTCTTCTTCTTTTTTCGTGGCGGGAGAGGCACTTACTTTTATAGGGTTACAGTGGCCAATCAGTTCAAAGCGCGCGATGCGGGCTGATTGGCTAACATCAGTTGTTGCTAGGCAGACTATCTTACAGGGCGGGTTGTGAAGCAGGAGATCTTACAGGGCGGGTTGTTTACCAAGCAGGAAGCAGGAGATCTTACAGGGCGGGTTGTTTACCAAGCAGGAAGCAGGAGATCTTACAGGGCGGGTTGTTTACCAAGCAGGAAGCAGGAGATCTTACAGGGCGGGTTGTTTACCAAGCAGGAAGCAGGAGATAAGCGCCATCTTAGCACACTCGATGGGAGGGGTAATCTAGCTCAGGCTTTGCTCTTTCCTACAGGCCTCACGTCCGCCAAGTAAGGCGACCGGGCTCGGGGCTGCGGCTCCCAACACTTAACTAAAGAAGAGTGTTATTTATTGGCGGGAATAATTGAGGACACTATCAGAGTGACAGGAAAATTATCAGACAGTGACATGACTGCTAGCTTTTCAAATTTTGTAGCAATGTCCTCAAGTGAAGTTACAGAAAAGTTTAAGATCTTATTCCACTGGCTCTAAGGAGGAAAACAGAAGCATGATCACATTTTCCATGCAAAAGTAGCCTTATCCATCTGTTTTATTCATCCATCCATCCATCCATCCATCCAACCATGCATGCATCCATCCAACATATCAAGTACCTACCATGTGAAAATTGCAAGTTGGAAATATAATGGAGAGAAATACAGCAATGGATTCTACCCTTATTCATTACATGTGCTTTTACAATACAGATTTAATTAGTGGTGCCTCTCATTTAAACATTGGTTTAGGCAGCCAACCAGCCTTAGAGAAGAACAATGGTGTGTTTTCTCATTGGGCTCATCTTTCCTGTGGCCACTAGGGGAACATCTCTGCTTCCACAGAACTGGGAAAAACATTGATAACAAACTCAGATAACTCTGAATTCAGGGATACAATCCTAAAAGGGAAGCTTGGCAGGGATGCTAGGAATTAGTCTGGGGAGATATTTCTCAGAAAAATATCTTTGCTGGAAAATATACTAAAAATTTAGCCATTCCCTTCTATCTTTCTATATAGTGTTTCTATGAGTAAAATAGTGGCACTGGAATAATTTTAATATATTTCCTTCCCAACCTACCTCTTCTTTTGGGCTTTGCTTCTCCTTGTCTTTTCTCTTTTTTCAGTAAGGTAGGCATTGTGTCTCTTTAAGGAATTTTCCTGGCTCTGGTCTTTTTTTTTTTTTTTTTTTTCGTTCCATGAGATTCAGCTTTTTTTTTGTTTTGTTTTCAGAATGTTGGTTTTATGAGTTCATATTATTTTGCTGCTGGGAGCACCAAAACTCTAACCCTTGCCAGTAAAGGAAAAAGGCAACTGGGGAGAAAAAGTTACGAAGCAGCAGCCTTGAAGATAAAACCAGAAGTCACTTTCTAGGACATCAAAGGATGATGGATAGAGAGACAGAAACCCAGCCAGCTTCATGGGACAATGTGACTTCTTACACTTCTTCTTTTTAAGGAAAACTACTTGAACAGATTTTGTATATCCAATTTCTTCATTCACATAGATGCCCAGCCACAGGATACCTCATTCCCTTTCTTACTTTGTCTTAGTTGAAATAAGGAAACATAAATGTTTGGCAAACTCAGAGGCATAACACTTTTCTTTTTGGCCATGAGGATCAGGAAAAGTTAAGGGACTTTTACCCCTGGTTGGGAACACCTGGGATTTTTTTCCTACACAGGGTATTTCATTCACCTTTTTTCTTCTTATTAAAGCCTTCAGTTTTTTTGTAAGATTGTGCTCCATTTGAATAATTTTATAGTAAGGTCCATGTCTTAAAGGTTTGGTCCTCAGGGTGATGCTATTGGGAGGATATGGAGCCTTTCAGAGATGGGCCTGTGGCAGGTCCTTAGGTCACAGAGATTGTGCCCTTGGAGGGGACAGGAGGACCCCTGCCATTCCTGTATATCTTTGTTTCCTTACTTATGACACGAATGCTTTCACTCAACCGTGCATTCCCACCATAGTGTGTGACCTTGTCACTAGCGCAAAGCATCAGGGGCTAATTATTAGGTACTAAAATCCCCCAGACCATGAGCCATAACAGACCTTTTCTTTTTATAAGTTTATAATCTCAGGTATTATAGTGATGAGAAGCCAACTATCATAGATAGTGAATATCAACTAAGAATTATGCAAATACAAACCAGCATTAATGTGTTAAGCGCTTGCTATATCATATTTACTCTAATAATCACTTTTTATCCATTGTGTGGATTACTTCTTATAATAATACTGTACCTGAGTACCATACCTTAAATATAAGAAAATGAAGACTCAAAGAGGTTCAGTAGTTTATCCACAGTCACACAGGAACTAAATGGCAAAGGCAGGATTCAAACACAGGGATGTTTGATGTCAAAGAGCATGGCTGTCCTCATTGGTACCTAAGGTTCTGCCATCTGCTTAAGTAATTCTGTGACTGGGTTCCTTGAGACCCCAGTTGCATTAATAATGGTATTATTTTACAAAGATACACATATTTAAAATGATAATTTCTTCAACATCCATTAAAACACGACAATAGGAATCAAAGATTTACTTTTATATTGCCAGTTAAGCCCAGAAAGTTAAATGACCTATAAACACAGAGAAAAGTTCGAATCTGGCATCCTGAGTCCCCTATTTCGCTATCCAGTTTTCTGCACATTATGTTGTTTTCTAAAATGTGCTCTAGCTTAAATATATTACTTGCCAAAAACCTTTCAGCTTACTTCAAGAATCACCAAGTTTCGTGTGAGCTCATGGTTTCTGTTATTTAACATTAATTCTCAATTGGTATATTAAGGATTTCATCTCCCAGTGCCTATAAAGTCAATTTCTGCAGTTTTAAGATGTTCAGTAAAAACTGAAATCTAGGCTTACATTATGAAATACCCCTTCAACTCTAAGCAAAGCATAGAGCAGATTCCACCTCCAGTCCTGGCTAGAGATGAAGTTAGGAAAGGCTGACTGTTTACTTACCAGATGCTAGCTGGTTTTTGTTTTTCTGGATACAATGTGCTAAAGATGAAGTCCAGAGAATTTCTCCCATGGTACTTGGTCCCAGATGGATAGGAAGATACCTTTCATATGTGTTTTACTGTCATCCCACATTTTACCACTTCTTGTAGTCTCCTTTCAATATCCAGATTCACCAAGATAAAAATTTGCCTTCCTATACTCCGACAGTTTACAATACCAAGAATGGAGCCAACTAACCTGTAGGAATTGAAAGAGATATTGATGACTGGTAGGAGCTGGAGTGTTAAATGTGGGATAGGTAAGGAGCAAGATATGAGAAGGTTGACAAGATGTCTCTGTGAGTGAGTTGGAGGCAGAGTCGAAGTATGTTGTCATCTACAAAGACAGGGAGGAAAGGCAGAGCATAAGATTTTTGCTTGCAGATTGGAGCACAAAGAGATTAAGGTCACAGATGTAAGCTGTAAGAAGTTTTGTGTTAAAGGTGGAAATAACACTTTAAACAGCAATGAAGGAAATTTAAGAAAATACAATAATGGTAAAGAAGTTAAAATAGCTGGTAACTTTTAAGATGAGAAATGAGATTATACTTTTCTTTGGAATCCTTCAGCCATAGGTGTCTATCACAATGGAACTTACGTCTCACCCAAGGGTAGTTCTTTACATAAAAATGTAAATTTTTCTCAAAGTGATTTTAATTTTAGCTGATAGGTTAACTGGATGAAAATCTTCTGGCTGTGCAAATCAGATCTACCAAATTCTCTGGTCTTCCAACCTGAATTCATTTCACCTGTTGCATGATTTCTCTTGCAAACCAAAATAAAAAATAGGAGAGAGTATCCCCTAGCTTCAATCCACCTTGGCATTCTCTCCATACTTTTGGCACCTTCTGCGAAAAACAGTCAGTGCTTAAACTGGATTGGACTTCGAAAATAGGGTCTATAAAAGGTGAATACCCTGATGGTGTAAGGAAGTGCATTTTGAACAAGAAGGTCTAGGAATAGATTTTGGCTCCATCGCTTACTTTTTGTGTGATGTTCAACGAGTTATTTAAACTCCTGAGCCTTGTATTTATCAGTGATACAAGTGAGGGTGATATTCTTTCCACTCTAGCTCCAGGTATAAAACTCAGGTCCTAGTGCACAGTTAGGTGATCACTCTCTCACTGAGCTACATCCCCAGGCATAATTAAGGATTTAAAAACCAATTTAGAAGGCTGCTGGATTGACTGTATAAGACAGTACTTGTCAAGTTCCCAGCTTAATGACTGGCATATCATACTGTAGAACACACATAGATATGCACACACACACAAACACACACAGAGAGATACACAGACACATGCACACACACACACACACACACACACACACACATTCTCACATTGGCTTACTGTTACTTCTGTTCCTCCCACACCCTCAGTACTTGGGCCTATACTGCTGGTGACAAACAGAGCTAAGGAGACTAAGACAAAAAGCAAAAATCAGGAAGGATTGAATCAGTGGCTGCTCATCCAATGAAAACAAAAGACAAAAGTGGACTCTAACACCACCAGCACTCCCTGACTGTGTAGGTGTTGAGAAAGTTGTTTATGTTTTTAAACAAAAGAATTGGAATAGACCTCTGCATTTTTGTGCTTCTAAATGACTTCACCCTTAAAACGGATAAACAAGATAGAGAAATTATTATTTAAGCCAGCATTTGAAGGAACACTCTGTTCTTAATGCACTTTTGCAAGTGGTCCTTCCAGGCTGAGTGGTGTCTGGACGTCCACACCTAGGCCTGCAAACCACTAACAAAATGCACTGCAAAGGCTCCATTCAGATCTTAGCCCGCTGGCAAGCCAGGTCTGCTGTGACTTCCCAGCTGCAGTCAAATAACTTCATTCATTGGAGCTGGATGTTGATATGCTTTGAAGTTCCAGGAACAAGAAAAGCAATCTTTCTAGTCAGGGTTTGGCCAGTGAGAGAAAAATCTCCTTATGGAGGGGATCTGAAACTCTGCAATTCCTCTCCTTAGTTCCATCATTTAGTGATTGCAAGCTAAGCGATGACATGGGATTGAGAAAGGGAAGTTTAGAGAGGACACAAAGGAAACATTTTCATGTTAGTGTAGGGAAGGGACAGTGCAGGGCATGCCTTCACTGGTGCAGCAGAGAAGTGAATGGACCAGGAAATAAGAACTTGCTTCTGTATTTAGTCTCTCTCTGATAGAATTGTGATGGGGGAAAATGTAATAAAATGGGTCAGTCTGCCCCGTGGAGATTTTTTTTTAGCCCCACTAGTGTTTGAATCTTTGTGCTCTTGCCCAGGACTCTGGTTCCTCTAATTTTATCATTCTCTGTGTTTTTGTTTTTCTCACAAGCCTACATCATTTCTCTCCTACCATTATAGAATTTTGAAAGAAACTTGTATTTTGTTGAAATAATGAAAGGAAAGTCTTCGCTGGGATACCTTCTCATTCTTCTTGTAGGGGCTGCCTGAGTGGGAGGAGGACTGGGTCACAGGAAGAGAAGGCAGGGAAGATGAACCGAAGGAAACGGTGTGATTTTATTAGTCGCGTTCTGTTCCGAGACAGCATTAGGATGGCAGGTGAAATGGAGATGTCCAGGGCATCCGGTCAATGAGCTGCGGATCTAAAGTAGACATTTGTTTATCTTGTTTCTCTCCCAGACTGTGAGCTCTCTGAGGTTAAGCCACCGGATTTGACTCATCTTTAAAATACAGAACAGCTTCTATTGCTCTCTGAATTAAGCCCACAACTCTCTCCTAATTCTTTGATGGCCTAACGAGAGAGTGGAAAAGAGCCAGGGTTTTGGAGTCAGGAGAGACTCCTTCCAAATTCTCCATTTTTCACTCCCTGACCTCAGCCGTCTCTCTCTGCTCATTTTCTTTATCTGGAAAAATGGGGCTGATGATGAAAAGTAGCTTACAGAGTTGTAGCTGGGTTGTAGTGGCACAGTGCTAGTGTTTAGTAAATATTTCATGAAAGTAGCTACTATTGTTATTTCTAATTAGCAGTATAAGCCTGAATAGGTCATTTCCTCACTTGTGAGTGAAGATTGTTTTCTATATTGTTCTGAAGACGTAATGACATAAACTTTGTAAAATACCCAGCAAATATCTACAGTGTGGAAGATGCTCGATTTAGTTCCCTTCCTCTATGCCTAGCTGTCTTTCCCATTTATTTCTCTATTTCTTTTCATGTCACTTATCCTCCAGGCAAGTGACTTATAACCCAAGAGTTTCCTCAGGGTTGTCACAGATTTGCTTATTTTATGATACCTCTTTTTTCTGCATTCCTATATTTGGCTATAGCAACCTTAACATCTTTTAAAGCTTAGCTCAAATAATACCTGCTACATGATGCAGCATATTGATGGAGCTTCTCCCCTGGCTGCTGTTTCTCTTTCCTTGAAAACTCTTTGTCCTGCTTTCTGTCTCTACTAGCACCTGCTTTCTGTTTCGAATTACAAGCATTTCTGTTTTCTATTTCACTGCTTACCCTCTTCCCAGGTATTGATGCTGTGATCACTTATCTTCTTTTTCTTCTTCTTCTCATACACATTCATGCACTAGACTCTGACTCATTATTTAGGAAACAATCATCTGTAACATTTTCTCTTGCCTAAAGAAGAAACAATCTTTGACTGAATTTGCATATTGGCTTAAATGACTCTCATGAGTTTCCACAGTAACCCCTGACACTTTCTCGAAGGTCTTATGTGATTTCATGGGGGGACTAGCGTTGCCTGCTTGCATCCCTGCATTCTACACTGGATTTTTAAGCTCTCCAGGGGAACTCAGGGGCTGTTTCTTTCATCTTTTGCCCCTCATCCTTCATACTTTCCTTCTGCGTGGTAAGTGCTCATTTATATTTCTTGAACTGAGCACCCAGTATGGTGCTTGAACCCCACAAAAGCTGGGTGAAGTTGCCTTTAACAATATATTACAGCAGCTGCGCAACTTTAATGAAAAGTTTCCTCCCCTTTAAGTCAACTAGACATTCACTTTTTTGTGCAGATAGGAAATGACTGTAATTAGAAATACTAAATATCGGATGCTTAAATAAGGGGAAATGCTATTTTGCTCATCTTTTTCTACTTTTGGCTTACATAGAAAACCAATTATTAAATTAAATGGTTATCCTTTTAAATGAAATAAAATATTCCTGAAAAGTTCCCAGATGAAATTATAATGTACAGTCTTTCTTTAAGAAAAGCCTTAGTAAAACATTTTGAATAGCAGGTATTCCTCCAGAGGGATAAAATATAAAGGTTCCATTACTGCGTTTGGAATATACATTCTCATTCTATTTGTTTTTCTTTATATCAAGATTGTTGAGTTGAGTTGAGCTGAATTTTGTTTTGCAACTGGGTCATACTATGTACTTCAGGCTGGTTTTGAACTTGCTATATAGCACAGGTTGGCCTTGAACTCGAAGCAATCCTCCTGCCTCAGCCTCCCGGGTGCTGGGATTACAAGCATGTGCCATCTAGTTTTATACATGGATTTTTACAGCTATGTTTACCGGGATGGACTTTTGCATGTCATATGTAGTTGCATAGAGAAGCTGCCTCCATGTATAGTATCTAAATTCTGCAGGTTATGCATATAAATTCAATGGAAAGAAAAGAAAGAATATCTGAAGGATTATCAAAGGGCAGTTACTTTCATTAATTACTTTCTCATTACATTAACACAAGTAATTAATGTTTATTAAGAAGTATTTGATTTCCAGTTTTTCTAGATCATCAAAACCAGCATCTCATCTATGCCAAATAGCTTAAAGTAAAGCCTGACTTTTAGGTTGAAAAGGAAAAAATAATATGAAGGCTATAAGTAGCACACAAAAAGTTAATGCATGATAAAAGAATATGGCTCTCCCATTGTCTCCCTCCTGGGTAGTGGCACATTTTGTATGTTCACAAAGCCTGTATTCAATAGCTGAATGGTAGAAAATTTTGCCTCATATTCTCTTTTCCAAGCAGCTGTGTTGTGCTTATTGGAATAGGATTCAGGGCTTCCTTTGCATCCTTGGATGATGATGCCAAATGAACCTTCTCACAAAGTCGGCAGCCAGAGCTAGAAGCCTTCTGAGGACACACATTTTGAAGCTTGATCAAGTAGAAACTCAGACAGATATTGGCTGTTCTCTATACAGTGGAGTCTTGACAAATGTACTTAAAGGCTTAATATTTTGTTACCAGAAGTAAATCACAAGGACAATGATGCAAACCTAAAATGTTCCTGGAACAACTAGAGATCACTTTTGACCTTAGTTAGCCCGGCAGCTTGACTTGGATTTCGCAGATCCCACATTTGATGTTTGTATTGTGCTTTGTGCTGGGCCTCACCCCTCGGAGGGTCAGGCACAGTTCATCTGGCTGGGAGTTTTCCTGTGCAGACTTAAAGATAAGTAAAAAGCCTGACTCACTCCTCATCTTGCCAGTGTTTTGTGTTGCACAAAAAGAGCAGCAGCCCAGGCTGCCCTGAGCAAGTTTGGCAAGGGTGCTTTGCAGAAATGGTTTCCATATGGAGTAAGATGAGATGAATTGCTCAAGCATAGGGCAGTTAAAGAATCCTGAGGCATGTTGAGAGTCCTGAAATAAACATCAGGAAATCAAAAGACATGCAAGCATTTCTCTGATCCTCTAAATAAATTTATATAGGTCTTGGAATAAGAACCTACTCTTTAAACTATGTAGGTCTCAAATGATGTGTTAATGAAAAAAAAAATTCTACTATGAGTATGCACCAATATTTTAAAGATAAAGCAAGCATTAAAGTAGGCAATTATTGCTATTCTTATATCAAACATAAGCAGCTTTAATGAGCATTAGGAACGAAAAATATTTGAGCAATAGAATAAATCTATAGTTTTGGTCTCAGAAGCCATTATTAGTAGATTTCTAAAATTTATATGTGTTTATGAATATAAAATATAGTTTAAAGTGATATATTGACATAAAGAATATAATTTATTTTTTATAAAGTTCTTTTCGGGAACTGGAGGCTCCGAGCTGTTTTCTGACAATAGGCTTTCATGCTGGGGCTTTATTTGATTTCCATCAGTTCTCTCTGTGTGTTTATATAAATGTGTTCACATCATTTGTAGTAGATCATATGTTATTTAAATCAGATTATAGTATTCCAATGTAACATTGCTTAAGCAAATAGTGAGCACTTAATGATTATTTGCTAAATTGAATTTACAAGTGTAAGCTAACACATTGGTGATGAGCAATTTCTATGCATAATAATGATTTTATTCTTTTGTTCACTGTCTTGTTTGCTTTTCTCTCATTGCTGAGACAAAATACTTGATGCCCAAAACTAGGAAAGGAAGGATTTATTTAGTTTACAGCTTTTGGAGGCTTTAGTTCACACTCAGCTGGCTCCAGGGCAGTATGGTATGGCTAACGGGCAGCTGTTCATGGTAGCAACAAGTGACAAGAATTAAAAGGGCAAAAAAAAGAGAGAAAAGCATGTTTCCTTCCTTCTTTTCTATGGTGTGCTATCTACCCAATCCTGGGCAGATGCAGCACTCACATCACCAATCCCAGTACTAGCCAACGAACCAATCACAAGCCTCCATGACTGCATGAGGCTTGGGGAGGGCATCCAAACACAAACAGTAACACTCACTCACAAATTACATATAAAGTACATTTTATATGTTAGATACTGTGTTATAGTCCATATCTTTTCATGAGAAAGTTACATTTTTACAGTCTGGGAAAGTATTTGATTGTGTAAAAAGCATTATATTGTAGAAATAGAGTATGCTTTACATTGGAAAAAACAGCAAGATAAATAGAAAAATCAGTGTATGCTAAATGTGAATCTACCTAACATTTCAATATATGTGTCCCTTGTCTTATAAACTGCAAATGAATCAGCAATAAGTCACACAGTTGAGAATAAAAAAATTCTCAAATTAGATATTTCAGTGTTTTCCTTTGAAACTCAGCAACTGCAACCAAATGAAGAATATTTGTTATCTTTCTACCACATTTTCAACATATTTGATATTATGACACAAAATAATAATAACATAACTAATAATATTTATAATGTATCATCATACAGCTTACATTTTCTGTTCAAAATGCAATAAAATTAGAAGTTAATTCCATAGCAATAGGTAAAAAATATCAAGCATTTTGAAAGTAAGTATTACTAAATAATTGCTAGAATAAAGTAAAATAAAGGATTAAAAAAGAGAAGGAAAGAAAAGAATACTTAGGTATTGAGATATTATTTTTAAAATCACCAAGGGTGTTGAGTTCCATCTAATCCTGTCTTCTTTATGAGTTAGCATTGGTTCTACACATTGATGTCTCAATATGGTGAGTGATACTGATAAATTTTCTAATGCTAAAACATCTTTGCACAACTAGAATGAACTGCCTACTAATAATCTATCATATATTTTGTAATAATTTTTGCAAAAAAATTTTTTGTTGAAATTTTGCTAACATTTGCTTTAGACTTTCACATCTGAGTTTGCAAATGAGATGGGCCTCTGTAGTTCCTTTTTAATACACTTCTTGTTCCAGTTTGACAGGAAGGTTACACTAGACTTGTAGCATGAGTAGCATATTGTCCTTAAAAAAAACTCTCATGTATTTTATATGAAATAGGAATTTTTAGGTTTTAAAAATATTTCAAGTATTTTTATTTTGAATTATGAATTATTTAGTACGCTTAAAATTTGCTAAACAGATAGGTTTAAAAATGTTTTGATGTTGGTTGCTATTTTTATTGCATGTTGGTAGAGAATATGGTTTATTCTTTGGTATTTTTAAACACTTTCTCTTTTGACTTAATATATGAACATTTGTTACAAATGTTTCCTATTTGCCTGAAAATGTGTCCTTGAATGTATATTCTTATTCTAGCAAGTTTATTAGTAATTGAATTATTGAAAACTTATTGAGCTTATTAAATGATGTTCATCTTCTTGCTTACTTCTTAAGGGCTAAAATTTCCAGTTCTAATTTTGAATTCCACAAATCTCATCACAATTTTTGCTTTATATGTTTTGATGATGTACTTTAAGTGCTATATAAAGTTGATAATTTTCATAGCTTGTCAGTGATTGCCCTTCAATTTATTACTCAGTGTGCCTCTTTTTTTTTTTTTTTTTTTTGTACTGGGATCAAACTCATGACCTCGTGCTTGCCAGGAAGATGCTTATGCCGCTGAGCTAAACCCCCAGCCCACCTCTTTGTTTTTTAATAGCATTTTCTCCCTTAAAGTTTATGGTAATTTATATTAATTAACCTATTAAACTATTAGTGTTCTTTAGGAAGTATTTGGTTGGTGTTGTTTCTTCTCTAAATATTCTTTATACTTTGGTAAGTGCTTATGTTTTGTGTATCTGTCTTGTTAATGCATAGTGAGAAAATTTATAGATTTCCATTTATTGTCATCACTGAAATATCTAGATTTATTTTTAAAATATTATTTTGTGCTTTTATTTGTTAATCCTTTTATGCATATTTAACAAATTTATTTATTCCCCATGTTGGTTTATGTGACACTTCTTGATTGCATTTTATCCCTTTATTAATTTTTAACTTTTACATAATTGTATCTAATCTTTAAGAAGATTTTCTTGAATATTAACACTTACACTTAATTTAATATTATCCAACATTAATCAATACTTCCATGTATTTTTTGAACCATAAATAGTAAATAAAAGATTTTACAACTGATCACAGTATATCCATCATCTGTCACTATTACCAATACTTTGCATGGTTATTGTTTTTTGTTTACATGTATCTTCATCAGTCGTGACTGCATATATGTTAACATTCTTTTTTCTGTCTTTCTGAAGTAATCTATCAACAACTTGTGAGCAATTACATTATATATCTAAAAATGTATTTGTTTTGTGTTTCTGCTGTAATGACACTGAGGAATAAAATTTTACTTGAACATAGTTTTCCCTCATACTTTGAAGGTGTCTTTTTTCATCATTTTTAAACTTCTTATGCTGATGTAAAACCTGAGGTCAGACTACTGGCTGCTTTTCTCATTAACGATCTTAAGATTTTTTTGATTCTTTGACACTGTGTTTGTCTGTAATGTGGATAGATGTGGCTATATTTTTATTCATGTAACTCATCGCTGGGTCTCTAATCTGATAATTTGAGTCTTTTTTTCAATTTCAATTTCAATTCAGGGTACCTTAAGGCATTGTGTCTTATTGCCTCTGCTACATTTTATTCAGTGTCTTGTTTCTCCTTTGTGTTACAGCTTCTCATTCTCATTTTATCCCTCATGATGTTTATTTATTTATCTTTTTGCTGAATTATGTGTGGCTCCCTAAAAATCTATCTTCCTGTTCACTTACTTTCTCTTCTTGTTTTTAATGTCTCCTCGTTCATGGTCATGATGCTGATTTCCTCTCTATTTTGTAATTTGGATTAAGAAATTTGTCTGATTTGGAGTGTTATTTGTGAGACTACTTAGCAGCCAAGTCTAGATTATCTTTTCAGAATTGTTCTGTTTTTTATGCAAGTGCCCAAGGGCAGAATTTTGTGTTAATTTATCAACTTGGAAATTCTTAAACACAAAGATACTAAACGTTTAGACTTCAAAAATCACCTGCACCGTAACTCTAATGTTTTGATTCTCCCCCATCTTGAGATACTAAGAAGCAGTCATGAAATCTTTGTTCTAGTAGATGAATGTTTTTCCTGCTCACTTACTGTCTCTTTTATTCATCACCATTTATTGTACATTAACTGTCCGCTATACACTATGGTTGCTTTCAGTACAAAGATGTGTCTGACACAGACCTCAGATTTGTGCGGCAAGTCACTCTGTTCTCATTGTGAAGGCATAGAACCTCCTCAGGGGTAACTTACAAACCTCAGTCTGTGCCAGGGCCTGCAGAGAGCACTTCTTGCTTTAGACTCCAGAGTCCCAAAGTGTTTGTGTGCTTTTAATTCTTTTGAGTTGAAAGATTTGAAAAAAGGAGCACAAATAATGGTTCATCTGTGGGGATCACTGAAAAGACCTACAGCTCAAGCTACTCTGCAACGGTGGTCTCGGTGCCTTTTTCCTTGTTTGCAGGTCTGTCATAATGCAGCTTCAAAAGTTAGGCTGCTTAGAGTGTAAAAAGAAAGTGGATCCTTGATTAGAGGATTCTTCTTCACTGGAAGTGGTTATATGGGGTACATGCAAGGAAATATATTAATTTTGGTGCATTTCTCTCTGGCTAATAATGATAATAGAGGAGGTTTCCAAGGAAGTATTTAACCCTAGTAATGTAATCATATGTCTAACAGCTACTTCCTATGCCCAGTGCTGTATATAAATAGCATTTTCTCATCTCCACTTTCAATCATATATGTTATTCTAAGGCACTGACTGCTCTCACAAATTTATATTGATCAATAGTTACAGATACCATTTTCTTCTTTCCTAATACAAACTTAATTTTTAGCATAAGAGCTATTTCTCTTGATTAATGAAGATTCTCTTTCTTATTTTAAGGGGATATTCACTTTCATTCATTGTCAGTCTTTCCATCAAGCCATCACTATGCATGGGGAGTGGTCTAGGCACTGAGACTACTGAACAAGGCACACAGAAACTCCACTGGAATAGAGATTAATTCTAGGAGAGGAGACAAATAATAAACTAGCAAAAATAAGTAAATACTTCGATATGAGATGACAGTAAATGCTACTAAGAGGAAATGAAAAGTTCAAAGAAATGACTTTTCAGGTCTGCATATGTTCTCTGTGATCTTCAATTTACTCATTCACATTTGGATTCTCTTGGATTGGTTCATAATCATCAACTTGTTGCACTATGCTAAGCAGCAAGAGCTCAACCTGGGGTGGGGCAAGCAGTTTTGTGGAAATGAAATAATTACGAAAATGCAAGATTTTAAATTTTGATAAAAATTAATGAAGGAAGCATACAGCTAAGAAAACTTGACAGAGGATCCACATTTAGTTTAAGGATTGGAAAATAATTTTTTTCTATTCCTCGGATGAGGACCCTTTTATTTTTAATATAGTAAGGTTATGTATTAGGCAGAAAGTCGGGGAAACAGCCCTTCCTCATTGTACTGGTGAGAGTAGAATGTGTACAGTCTCCACAGGAAATGTTACTGAACAATGCGTTCAGGTTTGTGAGTTTATCAGATACCCCAGGTTTTCTTCTTCAGGTCACATTGTTAATTGTATTAATTTCTTCTTTAGGTAACATTGCCTTTGTAATGGTCATTGGCTGTAGCTGAGAGGGAAAACAACTTCTTTTAAAAAGAGTATTTGGAAAGAAGCTGGGAAGATGGCAGATTAATAAGCAACAAAATAAAGAGCTTCTCTGAGAGAAACAGCTCAAATGCTGGAATAAAACATTCTGGAGAAGACCAGATAGGAGGAGACAGACACCCAGGAAGAAACTAAAGGGAGGAAAAAGAAAAGAAAATCATAGACAGAAGGCTGTAGCCAGACGCGCTCTCACCAGAGCTGGTTCCACTGTGTACGAAATGCCACTGGAATCCCAAGATGCATGGTCACAGTAAAGTTGGGAGTTGGTGAGCCCGAGGGCCTTGGCAGAGAACACAGTAGCAGGGGAATAGCAGGGCAGAGAACAGCACCGGCTTGGAAGTTTGCTCATTGTGAGTGGGGGGAATTCAGTCCTTCTGCGGGAGTGGGCGATTGGCCAGGCAAAATTTTGGAGTTGGGCAGGATAAGCCCAGAACCAGAACTGCAGCAGCTTCAGTCAGCCACTTGTAGCCCAGAACACATTGGTGAGAATCGCTTGGACTGACCCCTGACCCTATGTGCTATCCAATAGCCAAGGCCGAGGTTCCCCTGAAGCTTTCTTTAACCACCCCTGTCCATGCGGCACACACTAGTGTGGTAAAGACCCCCAGTGGTTGACCAGCTCAGAAGGAGGGGTCTGCTCAGCCCCTGCTTGTACTTCAGTGATCATCAGCAGACTGGGGAGGGCAGCAATCCCTAGTCAGCATGCTTCAGAGTAACCCTAGCCAATACAGGAAGTTCCGGGGAACCCCATTAGCCACTTGTCTGGAAGAAACCAGAAACACGACAAGAGGAAGAATCAAAAAACCAAACAATACTGGCCCAGGAGAGGTAAACACAGGAGTTGCACACTTGTAGTGTCTGAAAAAGCAGCATCTGACAAAGAATTATCTTCATGACATTTTAAAAGAACTCAAAACAGAAATACTAGTACAAGTAAAGGAAGATATAAGAAAAACAATAAAAGAAATGCTAAGTACCTCTCAAGACACAGATGGAAGAATGGAGGGGCGTAGAAAAAGGAGAGAAACTTTCAATGAAGAATAAGAAACAAATCTAGAATACATGAAACAGATTCAAAGAGATTACCAGGAAATTAAAAACTCCTTTGAAAGCTGGAAAAACTACTTGAAAGAAACTAAAGAGAGACTATCTGACCTTGAAGACAGGTTTTTAATGTGTGATTGTGAAAGGAAAGATCTTTTGAAAATAACAAGGAACCAGGAAGTAACAATACAAAGGCTAGGAGATGACAAGAGGATCTATAATTTAAGAATAAAAAAATGTGAGTGAAGGGGCAGGGGTAAACACAAATGAAATACAAAGGCTATTTACAGAAATAATTAAGGAAAACTTCCCAAGCATAAGAAAAGGAAATGATATCCAGATACATGAGGCATACAGAATTCCAGCCAGTTATAACCCAAATATATCTACACCCAGACATATAATAATCAAGATCTCAGAAATTCATCACAAGAACAGAATATTAAAAGTCATCAGAGAAAAGAAACAGATAACTTATGGAGGAAAACCCATCAGAATCACAGCAGACTTCTTGACAAAACCATCCAGTCAAGAAGAGCTTGGAGCAAAGTATTCCAGGCCCTGAAAGAAAATAACCTGCAACCTAGATTGATGTACCCTGAAAAATTATCCCTCAGAATTAGTGGAGAAACAAGATGCTTCCATGACAAAGAGGAACTGAGGGAGTTCATGACCACCAATCCAACCCTACAAAAAATGCTGAAGGACATTCTAGAGAAAGAGGAAAAAAAGACCATGGTTTCAAGAAAAGTGACAGAGAAGGCTCACTGAATGGGGCAGACAGTGGAATGAAGGGGGAAAGTTGACAACCAACAGTAGAAAAATAACATAGCAGAGATGAGGCAGAGAAGGTTGGCCATAATTGCTAACATGGATAGCAATGATACACTAATAAAAAGATACACAGGCAGAGTGGATCAGGAGATAGGGTCCATCAAGATGCTCTATATAAAAAATATATTTAACCTGAAAGAGGATTTATGGACTGAAAGTCAAAGATGAGAAAACAATACTCTATGTGACAGGGAAGCAGAAAAAAGTGGGGATAACTTGCCCATCAACTGCAGATTGGCTGGAAAGACATAACACTTTCATACACGAGAACTACTCAGCTATAAGGAAGGAAAACCTTGAAGCTCTTGTAGGTAAATGGATACAACTTGAGACCAAGCTCAGGGGTAAAAATGTTCAGAACCACTTAGGTAACTAGTGGGTTGCCTCTCTAATCTAAAAACTAAAGGAGTTAGTGGGATACAAAATGTACAGTGCACCCTGGGAAAGCGAAAGGGGAGGAATTGTCTAAATAGGGAAGGCAGAAGACATTGTTAATCTTGCATCATGATTTGAAACCCATATTGCTTTCATTGCTCTGTTTAATTTGGTTATATTCTGTTCTAGTTTGTCTACTGGTGCTAGATTTGAGGACATAGACAGCTATTCCAAAGATAGCAGGATATACTATGGTAACCATTTTAAATTTCCTATTAACTTAATCTGAAACCCTGTATTGCTTTCATTGCTTGTTTTGACTGATTTTATTTGAATGTCTTGTTTGATTGCTGTCTTGTCTTGAATAATTTTATTTGAATCTGTTATGTTCGATAGTATCAAGTCTGAGAGTACAGGCAACTACCCTGAAGACAAGAAGTTCACTATGACACCCATTCTGGTTTGATTATTACCCTCTTTTGAAGTCCTAACATCTCCAATGTTTTGTTCTTATTGATTTTGTTCCATACTGCTATGTTCAATTTTATTATACCTCATGATATTGGCAATGCTATTGAAGATAACAAGGGACATCATGGTAACCATTGTAGATCACTTTGTATTGTGGTTTTAAATTATGTACTATGTCCATCGTTTTTTTTTGAGTGACCCAATTTTTTTCTCATTTGGTTTTATTCTTTTCAAAATAAAAATAAAAAAAGAGGAGCATTTGACCTGAAATTTGAGATAGAAGTGAGAGTTAAGTGGATATAGAGAGGAGGAAAAATAAGAAGAGAAGAGAATCTTAGAGATTGAAGGGATGGTAACCAGACAGGTTATAAGTGGGATGATGCCTGCAATATTTAAAGTCATAGAATTATGTAGGAGAATTAGGCAGGACCATATGAAAATGCAAAATATGTAATAGTAAAACTACAAATCTGAATGGAAATCAGAAATCACCGAAGGATTGTAAGAAGGGAAAGAGACAGAATCAGACTGTCATTTTTATAAATGAATCTGGCAACACTCTGGGAATACAGAGGGTCAAAAATTAGTGTGGGGAGATCATGTGGGGTGAGACATTACAGTAGTTCAGGTTTAGATGATACTGCTTAGATTGAGATGAGGCTTTAGAAGGATATGACATTTATTTAGGACATAGTGATGAATTATTAAATATTGGAGTGAAGTTCTGGATCAAGGTTGGCTCCTTCATTTCTGCATTACACAGCTGGTGCTACAGTAGTTTATAGTTTGCAGGGAGAAATAAAAATAGGAGTAATGAAACATTTGGGGGGTTCTTAGGCAGAAATACAGAATAAGCGATTAAGGTTTATTATCTGATCTCACTGGAGTTACAAGTTTGTGAGTCATCAGCTCATGCAATAAATCATTTATATTTAGTTTCAAGAGAAACAGAAATACTCTTTTCCATAAATGGATTCCTATTTACATCTTTCTCCTTGGAACCAACTAAGGGATGTAAGAAAAGACTGAATCCTAAGAAGTAAGTGGCTATTATTTCCTTTTGTTTGTGCTTTTTTTATTCTTTCATGAGTAATAATAATAAAGCCAAACAATATGTTGCACAATTTCAAGAAAATGGAGTCAAATATAGAGAATTTAAACTGCACAAATCCAGGATAATTTGCATAGAGTAGGCGATTAATACACATTTTTTGTTTGGTCCAGTACTAATAACAGTATTGCTAAATCATTTGCTTGTATTATATTTGTTTTAAGAAACACATCCAGACCATAAATACTTCTATGTTCCCCTTTAAGAAGAGAGAGAATGTGCTTCTCATCTCAGAGGCTGAGTTTGGCTACATAAATAGTTCAGTGACCTGGTATAACTTCAGACCTAAAATTTCAGTCTGTCACTTAGCCTTTGGTGGACATAGGCCGTCTTGGCTAATATAATTTGGCAAATACACAGTGTTTTATGACAGAGACCATGTGGAAATAACTTGGTATTTTTTCAAAAGATTTTGCCAATGTTTTTAACTACTCACCTTCCTAAATAATCTGCTCCAGGCAAATTAATTTACAAATATCTTATATTTCCCATGTCTTTTTTCCATTCTCCTCTCTAGGGACCAAGGACTTGGCATGAACACTAATCTTAGTAGCCTCAAGGGATCAGGGCTGAATCATCTAGAGGGACCAGAAATAGACAATTTGAAATGTAAGTCCAAATTATTGTCAAGGAATTAAATCAAAGGGTAGAACCGGAGGAACAGAAGTAATGCTGGATCTTAGAGTGGGAGGCCACAGATGTGAAAGGTGGTGGAAAGTTAAGAATTGAGGTCAGCAATAGATACTGGAAAGTGGGAAACAGTTACTGACGGTAGCTGTGAATAACCAGGGTGTCTAGGACTTCTTCCAGTGGGGCTTGGAAGGTAGAAGGCGGTGTATACAAGTGCAGGACTTTCCCAGACACTGGTCCTTTGCTTTTCACATCGGTATACTCCTTTCCATTGCTGTCCTTTCAATTTCATGGCCTTAATTATTCCTGCTTTCTGTGGACCAACTCAAGTTGTATTTCTGGTACGATTATTGGTAAAGCATCTGATTGCTTGCAGAACAATTTGAGTAAAAATGTATTTCTTATTAAAAATGTCAAGTCATTGTAATGTTTGTTTTAGGAGACAACTTTTTCAGTCTTTTATACATGTTAAGCATTTTGCTGTCTTTTTTTCTGTAATTTAAAAGTCTTTTCTTTTTCTTTTGAAAAATCCGTATTTGAGGCTGGGAATTTAGCTGAGAGGCATAAGTGCCTGCTTGGCAAACGCAAGGTCCTGAGTTTGATTCTGGGTACAAAAAGAAAGAAAGAAAGAAAGAAAGAAAGAAAGAAAGAAAGAAAGAAAGAAAGAAAGAAAGAAAGCAAGCTATTAATTCTTAGGAAATAATTATCTAAGATGTCTTAGTTATATTTTTAAATTTAAAGCATCATATTCATTGCTTGTGAACCTACTTGAGGTTAAGGATCATGTTTTACTTACATAGTTTTATATACTTTATAATGGTAGTCATAATAATAATGTCTACCATTATTAAGTGTCTGTACATTCCAGATAATTCCCTCATTTCTATATTTCACAGAAAATCTTCCACGTATAAATTTTTCTTTAGAAAGTTCAATCTGTTCAGAGATCGAGCCAGTAAATGTTGGGGTTGTGATCAGAATTCAGGTATAAGTTTTTATTCTACCTTAGGGTACCTTAAGATTGTTAACGAGTTGATTAATCTGAATTGTTTGGTGACACAAATTATGGGCTTCATTTCCTAGAGCTTCTGTGATCAATTCTAGAACAGTACAGAAAAGGAGAGGTTAAGAACGTAGGGAATAAACATTTTACTTATGTATTTTTTAAGGGAAAAAAGGCTTTAGTTTATTTCTCATTTTTACCTGTCTTCTCTGTTATTTTCATTATTCTTGGTCTTCCCCCTTGTTTATAAACACAAATGTCTAAAAATTTATTTTTATGTCATATTTTAACACTTCCTCTCCCTTCCCTGGTATAGTTTTTCATAAGTAAATGTTTACGCTGAACTATGCTTATACTTTACCTGGATATTTCTTAGAGAACTACCTATATACCAAAAAGTTAATTTGCCTAGAGGAGGCTAATTTGTGTTGTCTTCCTTGGACACACACACACACACAACATTTCTTGAAAGCAAAAATCAGCAGGTTATAGTAAATTCATTCTTGGAGATAACCAAGCTAATTTTCTAGCCTAATAAGTCCCTGAATCATCAGATTTGCTTCTGAGTTTTAAGTTGCTACTTACCATCTCTGTGTCTCAGGCAACTCTGTGCTTTGCTGCTGATCACTATCCTGTGGTTATGTATTTCCAGATGAGCACAGATCAGATGTGGGAAAACTAGTAAAATCTGGAACTGTATATTGTTACTACTTGTGTGTGTTATATATTTAAAAACTTGGAGAAATGCATAAATTAACAGTGGTAATCAGATACATGCCCTATTAGTCAGGTCTATTACTATGTCTTGGGAAGATTGCTCAGAGGCTTGGGGGAGAGACTTATTTTGGATTAAGGGGTGGGCTGATAGCTGGTGAACTAGTACTTTAGCACACACCAGAAGAAAACAGGAAAGACTGAGAAAGCTTTTGAAGAATGTGACCTCTAGGAACTTAGGGGAATTCTTCAAGTATAATTGATCCTTAATCTCTGCCAAGTGATGTTCCAAATGATTAATCTGTGCTGTGTCATTAAAACTTCAGTATTAACCTTTGAGGCTAGTTTTGTTATTATCCTCATTTGGCTTTGTAGAAACTGAGGCACACTAAAATCAGGAAATTTGTGAAAATCCACGCAGTAGGTGGTAGAATTGAGCTCTCTGATCCCAGATCTTGCATCCGTCATACATCCATCATTATGACATTATTTTGCCTCTTAATGTGCTCTGTTTTGTCTGTTGGAGAACAAGACATATTTGTGCAGGTTGTTTGTGTACTTCTCTCATCAGAAGTTTTATGGTTTAATAGTACTTCACAAGATCCTTAAGGAGAAAAGGAAAAGGCAGTTCCCTTTCAAAGGAAAGGGAACTCTTGAATGTGGAAGGATGAGGGCTGAAACAATGTTGACTCTGTATTTAGTTACAGAACTGGATGCTCTGTTGGGACAGGAAGTGATGAAGGCCACCATCCACAATTAAAACTGGAAGGTCAGTGAGTTTAAAAAACAAGAATGTAAGACTCAGACAATAATATGTCTGATTTATTGGGAGCAACATGCCAATTTTTATGAAAGTAAGATAAAAAAATCAGGTTCAAATGATTAAACTTATAACACTGTTAATGACCTATAAGTACTTGTGTTCTGGGCTTCAGTGTTCATAAAGTGATCAAATGTTGTACATGGATACTGGGCAATAATCTCATGTTGGAGCCCTGGATTTCATGGCTTTTGGGAGCAGATTGTGAGAAAAGACTGAAAAGGAAGTAAGAAGGAGGATGTTTATTTTTAATAAAGAGACCCTGCCCTAACTTCCTGAGCTAAAACCAGTCTAGACTTGTTTTTCCCATTTTACACAATGTCCGTAACAACAGAATAAATTTATTAAAACCAAACAAACTGGGGGTTGAGTTTTGGCACAGAAAGCCTGACAGAAATAGAGTCAGCTGCTTCTGAGTTGAGTCTAGAGACTGATCTACAAACCAGAAGTAGATTAAGGCTGAACTGGCCCCATCCAATCAGTTCTTTTCATTTTAAGCAGACAGTACAGAAGCAATATGGAACTCTAGTGTCCAGGACATGAACTAGCAAGTCCAGTCAGTGTTGCACTTTTATGCCCTCTTCAATTTTCAAAGCTCAAAATTTTGTCTAGAAGGAAACCTTGTGCTATTTTCCCCATCACTTTATTTTGTGTGTGGAAAACTTGGTTTCAGGAGCTTTGGATTAAAATATTGTTAACTTGCCAGACAGCAACTGTGAGTGGGGAGACTGCATTTCCTATGCGCTGGAAGATAAGGTGCAGATGAGGAAGGATTAAATTCTTTACTAATGGGTAGCTCTGTGGGGGATTAGCCAGTTTCTCCTCTCTCATTCCTCACCATCCTAGGCTGCTTCAGGAGTGCTTCGGCACCCCCACAAGTGCAGTGTGTACTCATGGGAGTATCTGAGCCTGGGCCAAAGTCAATGTGTATTTTTACATTTCAGAATGCTTTGCATTCTTTGTCTCATTTTATCCCTACTACACACTTGCAATGAGACAGAAGATTAATTTTAACTCTATTTCATATGTAAGAAAAATGAGGTATGGTGTTGTTCCCAAGATGGCATACTGTTTAGTGAGTAAGACAGGGTTAGAATACAAACATTCTCTCTTTTGTTTCAGTTTTCTTTATAAAAGGCCATACTCCCCCTCCAGTGTCCTCCATTTATATGAATTAGAGTTGTACAATAAATGAATAGTGAAAGGAACACATGTGTCTATGTTTATTTTTACTAAAGATGCTTCTACTTAATTAGTGTTAACATATTGAGCTTATTTTGGAGAGATATGTGGTTCTCAGAAGTATAACAGCTACTTTTTATCTGGATCTTGTTATTTTAAAATGTAACTGCATGCTAAAGAGGTGGACCCTTTTCGTGTTTGTGTGTGTGTGTGATGAAAAAAGACTCTATTCCTAATGTACATGCCAAAGGATGAAGCTAGAGACCTCTTACCAAATATAAATGTCAACTCTAAATGTATCAGGCTTAAGTATAAAACCTTAAACTATGAAACTTCAAAGAAAAACATGGGAAATGCTTCAGGACATTGACCAGGACAAAGATTTTTTGAATATGATCATAAAAGCCATAGGCAACAAAAGTTGAACAACAAAACAACAAAAGTTGAAAGATGTAATTACATCAAACTAAACACCTTTGTACCCCTCCACACAATGAACAAATAAGAGTAAACAAAGTATTTTCAAATTATACATGTAAAAAGCGGTTGATATCTAGAATTTCTAAGGAACACAGAGAACTCAATGGCAAAACTCGCAAATCATCCAATTTAAAAATGGGTTAATGATCTGAACAGATATTTCTTAAAAGAAGAAATACAGCCAACAGATACATGAAAAATATTCAAAAGCACTAACCATTAGGAAAATGCAAATTAAAACCACAGTATACTCTCTCACTCCAGTTAGAATGGCAACTATATAGATTTTAAAAACCTCAAAAAGGGAACTGTTAAAGATGGGAATACAAATTATTGCAGCCATTGAGGGAAATTATATGCAGATTCCTTAAAAAATTGATAATGAAATTACTGCATGATCCAGAAGTCTCATGCCTGCATATATACACCAAAGGAAAGAATCTGCATGTCAAAGAGATCCCTGCCCTGCCATGTTCACTGTGCATGATTCAAAGTAGCCAGTATATGCAATCCATTCGAATGTCCACCAGCAGATGAAGGATAAAGAGTGTGTGGCGTACATATGCGGGGAGACTATTCAGTCATAAAATGGATGAAATCCTGTTATTTGTGACAATGCAAAGAACTTGGAGCAGCTTACATTAAGTGAAATATACCAGACATAGAAGACCACACTTTAAGATGTCACTCACATGTGGAATCTAAAAATGGTGATCTCATAGAACTTGAGCACAGTGTTTACCAGAGACTGAGGCAAGCAGCAGGGCAGGATAGAGAAAGGAAGGCAGAGAGGATGGTCAATGAGCCCCATCTTACAGTTAAACAGGAGCAGGGAGTTCTGGCATTCTATGCACACCAAGGTGAACACAGTTAACCACGCATTGTACACTTCAAGAGAGCTATGTCTTGGATGTACTCTCCATAAAGAAGTGAGCTAAATTTAAGGTGCTAGATATGCCAGTTACCCTGATATGATCATTTTCTAGTGTACACATGAATCAAAATATCATGCTGAGAACTGGGGATGTGGCTCAGGAGTAGATTACTTGCCTAGTGTGCACAAAGCCCCGGGTTTTATTCCTGTCACCCCTATCACATTGTATCTCATTAATATGTATGATTATTTTGTCTATGAAAAAGCAGAACTAGGGATACAGCTCAGTGGCATAAGTACCTGCCTGGCAAGCACAAGGTCCTGAGTTCAATTCCTGGTACAAAAAACAAAACAAATAAACAAGCAAACAAGCAAAGCATTCCCTCTCTGACTCTTCTCCTGCACTTTCTTATAACAGATTGCAATAGTTGACATATCCTAAATAAACAAACTCTATGATATTTAAATGCTAGATTGGGAAATAACTCTGGTGAAGGCAATACTGCTGGGGAAAATGACTATTCTTAGGAAATTTCCTTATTCCCTTGAAATTTCTTCCTTTTAATTCAACTGAAACCACTTTGGTCTGATCTTAGAAGGTCAGTTGCTCTATAGAAAAAAAGAATTTTTATCTTGAAGGAGTTTTGCCTATTTGTTTATTTAAAGGGTGTGTTCTTTACAGAAATGTGGTCAGGAAAAGAAACATGAGAAATTAATATCAGTTCCACAATTGAAAACCAAAACAATCTTTGCTGTGGTCTGGGTTCTATTCTGGTTTTGGTGACTAAGAACTGTAACTAATATTGGGCCCCTTCCAAATATGTCCTTTTTGATGGTTATCACAAATTTTCTCATTCATTCATTAGTTGCCTAATGACAATATGCTTATAAATTAGTATTAAAATTTCTATTTCTACTTCTAAGTTGGAAACAATTTGCCTTAAACAGAACATTTTGAGCACCATGTGAAAAGTGTGTTTTGTGACTTGAAATATTTGAAAATGACTATGCTAAGATACCAAATTGTCATCAGAATTACACAGCTTGGGAAATGATGAATTCTCTCTAAGGAATTTTGGAAGAACTTGAATATTATATAAGTTGCCCAACTGGAAAATGTGATAGAAGAAGAACTAGAAGGTCATAAGCTAATGACAATTCTCAAACTATAGCCTTAGTAAATGGTCATCTTAACACTTGGTCTGGTTTGCAAAGTTACATCCATGCTTACCCTTGCTTGCTTCTATTCTTTTCCAAACACAAGGGCGACCAAATAGAGCAATGGTCCTCTGACCTTTTGATTCTTACCTTACACGTCAACATTGCACCACTGGTCACTACCATTCTTGAATTTCATAATTGCATAAGTAGCTTACCACAAACCAACTTGCCTTTCCACACACACCTAGTGTTACACTTATTGGCTGACTTAACCTCTTTCCTCTTCCAGCTCCGGTGTACCATTAGTGGTATTAAGGGGGAAAAAACAGGAAAAGTGGATAAAATAAGTCAATCCAAGACAGATTGCAGGTCTGAGGAATTAGATCACAAGTAATTGTTTCTCATTCTCACTGTGGTGTGTTTGTCATAGAGTGGTAGAGGGAAGGTGCATGGTCACAAAATGCGTATTTTCTGGGACCAGCACACTTCTGGTGGTCATAGTGTGAAGGGTAGAGATTGCAGAAGGTCAGAACTTTCAGTGCACTGTTTGATATGTATCTATTTCCCTACAGATATTTTCTTCCCTGGTGATTCCTTTTTATGCTTAGCCCTGATATTATCGCTCAACTTGCCTAAACCTTTGCTCTGTGTGGAATGATGCTCTAGGAACAAGTGGAGATGAAAGAGGAAGTAAAGGCAGCCCGTGAAAATGTGGGAAAGTGGGAAGACATGGACCACAAAGGGAGTAATTACTAGCAAGAAGTGGAGACAGGAAGGTAAGGCCTGATGTGAAATATGTGGAAGAGATATTTAACCAAAAATACAATAGGCTTTAAGGTATTTAATTGCTATACATAAACATTATGCCCCGATTTAGAATTACCTAGGATCAGTTTTTGCTAACTCACAAGGTACTGTCTAAGTCTTTTCCTTCTCTTTTTTAAGGCTAGGTTCCATCATCAAAATATTTGCATATGCAAATACACGAGAAATTCAAGCCATTCCTCAAATTCACAGTGAACTTCGTATTTGTACTGCACTAGGGAATTAGATACCTGGGGAGGAAAAGAGTCAAGTCAACATTATGTTTTCTGGGATTTAATGTATTTCCTGATAAATTCTTATCTGATGATGGTAGGTCATCAACAAATGTTTGATGAAGAAATAAATGAATGTGAGAACTAATATTCACATACTGTCCTTGGCAATCTGCTCTAAGCCCTAAGGACAACAGAGAGATTTCTTTTCCCTCAATCTTAACTCACTCAGGATGCTACTTTTTCTTTTTCTCTTTTGTTTTGTTTTAAAATTAATCTCAACCTTTCCTCATTATTTTGCAGTGATTGTGGTAGTCTGAAGGAAGATAGTATTATGGCCAAGTGCAGTCAGTGTTGTGGTGGGCCTCACCCATCACCCCCAGCCTCTATAGAACAGAAGCCCTCTGCCCTGGGCTGCTGAGTGTGACAGCTGACAGCACGTAACTGAGTTCCATCGACTAATCTCCAACATCCTGTCCGAGTGCATGCGTTTTTCCTATAGGTGATCTTCACTGAAAGATCAATGCTCAGTATAAAAGCCCAGCCCCCATTCTCCAAGTTGACACAATTTGGACATTTCAGTACAGATGTCCTAACGGGATGATCTGAGCCAATACCTTGACTCTGACACAGCCCAACTTCTTCTGTTGCATTGGACTTGCTTAGTTCTAACAGGTGTCATGGGTACTCATCCATAAACCTCCTGCCAGGGAGTTTAGCCTCCTACTCCCTTCCTGGGAAACACCACCTGTTTGTTATTTTTAAAATCCTTACTTTACCACAGCTTAAATTTTGTTACATATGGTCTAGGTTTAATTCCCCAAGCCTAAGTTAGTACTGTTTTCCCATATTAATACCAGGACTAATGTGGAAATTGAGACTGCTATTAAAACCTAGTGTAATTATTTAGACAGTTAAATTCCTCACAGCTTTTTATATCCTGGGGAAGTAGCTTACCTCTAACCCTCCATTCACTCACACTGTACCATGACTCACCTTTTTCATTGTCAAAGCCACAAAAACAGTTGCTTGTGGTTCTAGAACCGGAAGAAAAGAATGACCTATCTTGAATGGAATTTGAAGGAAGGCGAATCTCTTTCAGAAATACAGTGATATGACTTTAAAATGTGTTCCTTTGGTTTCCATCAGACCTTTTCCTCCAAAGATTCAAAGCTCAAAATATGCCAATGTCTAACTTGTTTCTTTTCTATTCTCTATGCTTCTTCACATAAAGTTTCCACTATTAGGAGCCATGGACAGATCCATCCCACTTCCTGTTTTATTTTTCTTAGCTTAGAAAACAAGATATTTTTAGAAAGGTGAAATAAAGAGGACTGGTTTCAAATTCAATTGTGAGATGAGATTTATTCATAGTGAACCTCTTTCCTTTGTGGTGGACTTAACATTGCGGCTCCTCCTGCCCCAACGCTGGGGCCTCCTCAGCCCACATCCAGCCTTTTGCCCTCTGTCCTCAACAGCTCTCGTCTCTTCTTCACTATCTAACTGTTATCTGTTGTGCTGCTTTTAATCCATGACCTAGAATCAGCCTGGTCGCTTCAATTTTCCACTGCAAATGAAGGTTCTCTGTTTTTCAGCTCATGGCCCATGATCAAGTTTGCTCTCTCAGAAGGCAACACTGCCTGGTGTGCACAGGTGATCAGTAAGCATTTAAATGCAGGAATGACTATATATGAATAAATATCGTTTTTCATAATACACCACTAAGTGCCTTTCCTACCCTCTCTGTACCCAAAGTCTGTGTATAAACGGGGACCTGATGAAGGCAGAGTCCTTTGCTGCCCAACCCAACCAGGTGAGTTGGCAAAAGAACCCTACAGCAAGCACGTGTCAGTCAGTGTATTAACTATGTGTTTCTGATTCTTTGATATCCGGGTCTGTGCCATCCCTGAAGAGACTGTCCTTCCGAAGGACAGCAGGTTCCTACAGGCAGCAAACAACTTTCAATCTGTTAGCACATCTTTCATAAGTAAGCCAGCCACGCCTCAGTTACCTCCCTCACTGGACTCTTACAGTGTTCTCACATTCTGGGCCACCATCCTTCTAATCACTCCCAACAAGATTTCAGGAGACTAAAGGCATCACCTGTACCTGAGAGTCTGCAGAATTACTCAAACTAGCCATTCCTAGCTGCTTACCCTTCCTTGCCCGTTCATTCCCATGGAAACCACAGTGCAGACATTGGTCCACATTTTCCAGCTGCCTCCTGACTGATCCTGGGGCTTCCATCCTGGCCCTGCATGGTCCAGCTTCTGTCCTCCTTTAGGGAACTAGATGACAAATGATTTTGTCAATGCAGTTGTTTCCTGTCATGTTGGTCTCATTACTCAAGTAATAAAAGTTACATTTTAGGAAAGTTATCTGAAATACTTTTCCGGCTCAGCTATGAAGTCTCTATGCTAATTCACTTGAGAAAACCCCTGAAAGAGGCCTCTCCTTTTCTGTAAGTTCTGACAATTGCAGAAATGACAATTACCCAGAAAAGACAATATTATATACAGTTTTTGTAAAAAAAAAAAGTAATAATGAAACCCTACTTAATGTGTATCACCACATGGGTACCTCAAAACAATCTTATGAATTATTGTACTGTAATTGAACTTAAATTCAAAAATAGGAAGTGCTTTTTCTCAAAGCCATCGAGCCATTTACATAGAAGTAAGATTCAAATACAAACTTTGTTGTCATCCTTTGAGTTCTGCCCTGCCTGCACTTCTTTCTTCTTCCAAATCTGCCAACATATTTCCCCAGATTTTTCTTAATTTTTAATATCATAACCACTTCTTTTAAAGAAAAAGGAGGGCAGCCTTGCCAGTGAGAGCCAATGAATAATTCCATGATGGAAAATAGATGAGATGCCTAGAAATATTCCAACAATAGCATAACTTACGCATGGAGAATGTAGTCTGAGGGAGAGATTACTCAAAGACAGAGAGGGACTAGAAATTGAAGGAGCTTAAAATATTAGGTCTGATCTTTAATGAATGAGTGTGAAGCTCTAGAAATATCTTCTTTCTAAAGACATTCCGTTTAGTTATGAGTCCCCAGAGCTACAGAGAACAGGCTTGGCAATGAGGAAGACAGGGAATGTTAGCTGGTAGTTTTGGAGATCTACAAGCTGAGAGGGAATAATTCAATTCAGTTCAATTCAATTCAATTCAATTCAATTCAATTCAATTCAATTCAGTTCAGTTCAGTTCAGTTCAGTTCAGTTCAGTTTAATTCAATTCAATTCAATACCATTAACAAATGAAAATACAGAGAATATAGACTAAATTTATATTTATATTGAATGTCTTAAAGCAGTGAAATATATTGTTGGGCTGTTACAGTCTATCTGGTCAGCACTGACTATGGGAGTTAGGGAGGAGGGCAGTTCAAAGTAAAATAGCTGACTAACCCAGTGTTGACAAAACATAGTTCATGGATCCTACTGAAATTTGGAGTCCTACTAACTTAAGCAAAGAAGAAGAAAAGTTGGGAAAGATTGGAGGAGAGGAAAACAAGTGAATTAAATAATTAAATACTTAATAAATGATAAGCTCATGCGTTTGATGAAGGTGCCTTTTGGGGATGGTGACTGGCAGCTGCCAGGCATTTCCAGGGGAGGTAGTAGGAAGAAACAGCTGGCAGGGCTGGAGGATCACAGCTGGACATTAGGAACAATTCCCAACTCTCAATGTCAAGGGCTCTGGTTTACAGGCCTACAGGGAGCCTTCTGGTATGCGCCTGTCCTAGGGATATTTTTCAGCTGTTGGAAGGACTTTACGCAGCCCCGGGATGGACTGGATGACCCCTCAGCTCCTTGGCTGGCATGGTACCTGGAGGCACCCCACACTCTGTTGCTTGCAGACGCTGACTCCCCGCCCTGGGTTATGGAGTTTTCCCCATGGAAGGGAACAACCAAGCCTTTCACTCTCTGTTCCTCACTTGGACCAGCCCTGATGTGCACATCTGTGGTTTTTTAGCTCTTCAGCACTTAGGCACTTTTCTTCGGAGCCAAGGGCCTCCTGGGAACAATGTAGCATCTGTGTGTGGACAGTAAGAGCCTATGAGCCAGAGATCTTCAGCCAAATTCTCCCTGCATCCCACATGAGTTGGACTGCACACCTCATCTGCAACAACCCACGGTTCAGTCAGCCACAGCCTGCCGCAGCTTCGGGTATCCCCACCCTTGCCCACGCACCAAACTTTTGTGCAGCTGACTTCCTAGCTCGTTGGCCACATTTGCACCAACCCTCACATAGGATGCTTTCCAGCCACCACCCATCCCACCCACAGAGTGAAGAGAAACACATTAGTGGCTTATGCCTGATCCTAAGAAGTGAGAACCGAATGGTGAGGTGCACACAACTCATTTGGGCAGCTGGATATTTACAAAAGGACTGGACTGTAAAGAGATGCTAGACTTTCCCTCCAAGAGTATTTATTGAGTTCTATTTATTGTGTGGGTTGTTGATTTACACAGGGAAGTGGGAATGCTAAACAAGCATACAGTTTTTACATGGTCTGTTTCTGGCGAGTTAAGAAACTTGGAGACATCATTTAATTTCTGGTAAAAGAAACACTTTCAGAAAAGTGCTTTTGTTCTTGGCCCTGAGTCAGAGAGGGGTATGTGCTTATGAAGGAAGGTAGAGTTTCAATCCTTAGATAACCCCAAATGAGCACAAGCTGTGTTGTGCAAACCACATGCCGTGTACAAATTCAACAGTAAGGACACATCAGAACAATCTCTTTCTAGGAATGCCTCTCCTTCATAGAGGTATCAGTAGTTCCAAAGCTTCCATTGAAAACAAGGGGACATGGGGCTGGAGATTTAGCTCAGCGGCGTAAGTGCCTGCCTTGCAAGCAGGCAGTCGTGAGTTCAATCCCTGGTACCGATAAAAAGGAAAAAGACAAAAAAAAAAAAAAAAAAAAAAAAAAAAAAGAAAAGAAAACAAGGGGACAAAACTGTATGAATGCATAGTAGAAAATTAAATGGTAGTGAGAATGGATAGGAAATTGCAAAACAAAACCAATGAGATTTTAAGGAACAAAATAGATCCTATTTCTCTCTCTCTCTCTCTTTCTCTTTTTCTCTCTTTGTGTGTGTGTGTGTGTGTGTGTGTGTGTGTGTGTGTGTGTGTGTGTGTGTTTGGAAGACCTGGTGATCCTCTTGTTTCGTATCTCTTAAACTTGAATTTCCCGTTTTAGTCAATATAAAGCAGATATGTAGCAATAAGCAGAAACATCAGGGAGAAGTCAAAGTTCCTCCTTTGGAGTCTTTTCTTCTGATTTATCACTTTCTTTCTGAAAAACAACATAACACTGATAGTGAGATGTGGAATTGATTTTTGTTTTTAAGTTTATAAAACTGAACCATGTGTTCACTGGAAGTCCTAAATTTATTTTCATTTTTTATCTCATGCACTCTTCTACATGGGATTTAGTTTGTTTGCCATTATATCTTGAACAAAATGTCAAAAAACTTGAATTGAGTTCTTTGAGCAGGAAAGAAGTTAACATTAGATCTGGAAGGTCCATGAAAGTTTCATGTAATCAGAGGTGGGGTTTTTGGATCATGGAGTGCTGAATACATCATGGGGGGATTCTTCCCATCAGTGGTTCAATCTATTAAATTCAGGGCTAAATGTATTATTAGGAGGTGGGATTGGGCTGAAAGCTGGCCACTGGGGATGTGATCTGATCTAAAAAGACGTATTCTTGTCCCTGGCTCTTTCCTTCTCTTTCTGCTTTCTGGCTGCCATGGGCTGAGCAACTTTCCTGCACTATGAGCTTTTACCATGCCATTTCTGCCCTGGAACAAACCAGCCATAGAGTGAACGCTCTGAAAACCATTGGCCAAATTAAACCTCTCCTCCTCCCAGCTGTGTATGTTAGGTATTATGTCTCAACAATGAGAAAGTGACTACTCTATAAGACTTTGCCAAAAATGATTTTCTAGTTCTAGTCTCATAACTATATGCTCACAAGTATCTCGACACCACATCCTCATATTCTTATGCTATTAATTAAACTCAGTAGAGCCCAAAGAACCATTGAACAAGAGATGCAGAGAAAAGCAATTGCAACCTGTAGTCTTACACTTACCAACAATTTCCCTTCCAGGAATCCATCATAAAAGTTTTGCACCTGTTCTAATGTAACTTCCTTTATGGGCAGCGTATCCCATTTATCATCCACAGTTCGATAAATAGCCAAAGCTGGCAGCTGAGACATCTTTAGTCTGAAATATGATATCGCTCTTTGATTTTCCATTACACCACTGTCCACCAGAACAAAGAGCACCTGCAAAAAAGTTTGAAAGGAAAGGCTCTAGTTGAGGTCCTGGGAATGAAGAGATGCCTTATTAATTGTTGCAGATTACACTGCTTGAATTTATTGTCTGTGCCTGATCATTTAAATGTCAGTTTTGTTAATATAAGCTTTTATTATTTAGTGTTGGCTTTGGTATTTTTTCCCCTTGTGCAGATTTATTTAATTTTAAGAATTTAGAATTTAGTGATTTCCTAAAAGAAGTATAGCCTGTTGGTTAAAAGTAGAGAATTAGGCAAGTTTCACATCATGCTTCTGGTTCTTCAAGCTCTGTGACTATATCCATGTTATTCAGACTCTGAGTCTCAGTTTTTAAATTAGAAAATACAGCTTTTTAAGGGAGAGTTCATGAGGTACGCACTTAATAATTTTAGTATAGTTTATATAATATAGTGTTTGATAAATATTAACTGTTTTAAAGATGTCTTAAGACCTTCTAGTGGATCTCAAACTATAGATAGTTGTGATATATGTATGATATATACTTATGATATATATGTGTCTTTGTTTCTCTCTGTGAATACTTACACTATAATAAAAAGAACAATTATAACCACACACTATAATAAATGTTATCTAACATTTATGAATTATTTCTAGAATTTTCTTTTGAATATTTTCAGACCCTTGTTGACTGCAGATAATTAAAACTATAGAATCTATGAATAAAGGGAGACTACTGTATGTTATTAAGTCAAAACTTCTACCTAAAGTGGAAATCTTTGAAATATTCTAGGCAGAAGAATATCTCCATTCAATGGTCTTGAATACTTTCAATGTGGAAAACCAGTCCTCAAGAAGGCAGCTTATTTAGTGATCAGATCATTTTCATCAGTAGAAAGTTTCTAGTTCAATGTAACAGCCATGACATAGCTGAAGTTTTACTGTTTCAGAGACAGGACAGCAAAACTTCACAGAGGAGAAAAGGGAAAGAAATAAATATTTATTGGATGTCTGGTAGGCACCAGGTACTTCTCACTTATATGAGAAGTAAACCCTGATATTTGCTCCAAACTGAAAGCTATTAAGGAAAGCAGTAAATAAATTGTGACTATTAGCTGATTTTATTGTCAGTATCTTTTTGTTCCTATTTTCTTACTGTGTATCAATGCAGAAAAAAATAGTTAACCACAATGAGAAAGATTTTTATGTAGGCCTTAGTAGTATAAAATATAACAGTTTAAATTTCAGAAAACAGTGTCTTGTTATGTCCAGTTCTTTGTTATCTCATAACCATATTTATTTTCATCACTTACCTCTTTTTGTGGCCCTGCTTGCTTTTTCCTAGTGCCCTGGCCATGTGCACTGGGCAAAGATGCTCCCATTTCCAACTCACCTTCTTCTGGAAGAGCTTGGCTGCCTCTTGGTAACGATGCATGTTCTTTTCATACTCCGGGGAAGCCTTGTCTATTATCAGAAGAAGGTGAATCTCAATCTGGGAATTAAATAGGCCTGACCCAGTCTGGAAAATTTAAATGTGTTATACAAGTGGCAAGGAAGGAAAGGGACAGGCAGAGAGAGAGAGAGAGAGAGAGAGAGAGAGAGAGAGAGAGAGAGAGAAAGAGAGAGAGAGAGAGAAAGAGAGAGAGAGAGAGAGAGAGAGAGAAGGAGAGACGCAGAGAGAAGACAGAAAAAGACAGAGATAGAGAGAGACAGAGGAGAGACAGGAGAGAGAGAATATTAATGATAATCCAATGAATAGGTAGGCTGAAACAGATCCCAGTAACATCAAATGGAACTAGCATCTAAGATGACTTTCAAAGTTGCCCCATCAAATTTTCATGGACTTGTATAAATCCTTTGTTCACACACTATAGAGCTGGAGGGAATACCCAAGAGGATATTGTAGAAATGGTGGGAGCATGACTTCCAAGGTTAGTGAGCCCCTCACTCTGGGGAAAGCCAGCCCCACCATGGGGTGTTCAAGTAGTGCTATAAACATTTCACATGGCCAAAGCCGCACCAACTCTCCAGCCACATGAGTGAAAGTTCTTGGCAGCAGATCCTCCAGATCCTGTGGCCCTGGTCAGTGCTTACAGCCTCTCTAGAGATGCTAGAACAGAAGCATCCAGCCAAACCCCAACCCATCCCAGATGGTTGACCCACAAACACTGCATGATACACTCAGTGTTTACTAATTTAACTGCTAACTTTTCGAGTAACCTGTTATGTAGTAATAGACTACTCATATACTATGAAATGTATTAGTCATTTTTCTATCCTTCTTATGTTGTAAGACGAGCCAGAGCACTTAAAATGTGGCCTTTGATGTCATATGATTCCTGAATACTTCTTGTGTGTTTATTACCTGCAAAGCACTGCTTTTGGCTTTTCACATTTCATAATTAATTGAATCCCCTGGCCCCAGTTTTTTAAATGAGGAAACTGAAGCACAGATAGATTGTAACTACCACAGTTACATAACCCCTAGGTAGTCCAGTGTAGTAACCAAGCTCTTGGTCACACGTGGGCTGCCCCGTGTGACTGATGCCAAAGCCCCATGTAAACTAGTTCAGTCCTGGATGTGGCTGATACACTCTACCTCAGCTCAGTGGAACATAAGTTCTTCAGGGAGAGTTAGGACTTGCTGTGCACTTGTCACTAATTTAAAATGGGATAGCCATGAGCCAAGAAAAGGGAGGAGAGAAAGGGTGAAACTGTGGCACCAGTTCCCTTCCTTTCAATTTCCTGAAACTGTTCTGCAAATGTAGTCTAAGAAACTCTCATTGCTCTTAGTCTTTCCTTCTAAGTACAGAAAGCATCGCTGTAAAATCTACATGTGCACAGGAAGGGAAGATATGATGGATTACCTACCACTGGCTCTCAGCACAGCATTTCTAAGCATTAGGCTCCCAGGAAAGTGGAACTGGAAATTGCTAGGTCAGAGTCTCCCATAGCACATGGTTATATGCTATTCTCCGGAGACTCAACGGCTTCATTGGCTGTCATGGGCCATTATGGAGACAAGAAGAATCTCATGGGTATTTCCATAAATATATCTCCCACATGGTTAAAATTTTACATTTCAGAGACTGGATAATAAATTGTGTTTTACTAAATCTTGCTGCACAGAGTGTGTAGCTATGTTCCTAAAGCAGAGACAGAGCACAATTTTTTAGGAAAAGTCAAGAGATAAGAGCTAGGGGGTCAAGAAATACAGTTGTCTTAGCAGAAGGGATCAAATAGCATATTAGTTTAATCCTGACAGACACAGTCTGATTTTTCATCTTGAAGCCAAGTCCTGAGTGTGTACATTGAAGGCAGATGGCAACTAAGGGCACAGTCATGATTTTCTGCAAATCTCTGCACTAGCAGCAGATGAGACACAGCTATAACTGTCCACATGAGAAAATTATTACTTATGAGAAATTAAATTTGCAATAACGCTTAAACTTCTTTCTCTAAAGAAGTTGTTACCTAACAGTCTCTTGATGTGATTTACCATCACTAAAAATGTGGAACTCTACAGGGACACATTGGAGGTGTGTAAGGTGACAGCTGGTCCAGGCCTAAGAATTCAAGAAGGTCTGTGATCTGTCTTGGTGATCTACAGGATTCCAGTTTATGATGATCAACTACCCAAGGACAATAAGATCATCTTTTGTGGGTTCGTTATACTCTAGACAGCTCACCATGACCAGAATGACAATGGTCTAGACACAGAATGTCATCTTGATTATTGCTGCCAGGATGGCATGCATGCAAATGTGTGTGTGTGCATGCGTGCGTGTGCATGCGTGCATGTGTGTGTGTGTGTATGTGTGTGATATCTGTCAAACCGGAAATGGAGTTGCCACTCCTCGGAGATAAAAGTGGTGTGAGAAGTGAACAGGGACTTAGCGAACAGGAAAAGGTGTGTTTTTCCAACTGAAGGCTGTGTGAAGAACAGAGAAACCAGAACGTCGACTCACACAGATGGCTCATGACAGAAGCAGGGGCAGGTGCAGGGGCTATCTCTGAAGCTCAGAGTACCAGCCCTACGGCCTTGGGGAAGTTGCTGAGCTTTTCTGAACTTCCATTTCCTCTACTGTGAAACAGAAGTAGCCAAGATAGCCTAATGAGTCACCAGCTTAATACTGTGCTTTAAATTATGCCTTTTCTGTTTTCCCAGTATGTGACTTAGAATAACGCCACTGGAGTCTTGAATGTTCTCCTTTATGCAGTGGGCATAATAATTTCTTCTCTTCAACCTAAAACAAGTCAATCTGAGGGCTAAATGAGGAATGAATAGCAAAAGGCTTTTTGAGTTCTAAAATCAATTCCATGCATATTTAGTATTTTTTTAATAGAGGAGGCATGGTACTGCTGAGCTAATGTAGGTCACTAGAAATTAATACACCATCACTCTGTGATCACGTTCCAGAGACTAAAAGGCAGGATTATAAGTTAATTCTATAAGTTATAAAGTATTAGAAAGCCAAGGATGACCTGGACAAATGGACCGACACCTTCACCCATATCCTCTACAGCATGCACCATTAGAGGGACATAGACCTGGACCAAAGGCTGAGGTACCAGGAAGGTTTGGGGGTGTGCTAATCAGAGCATGGCGTGCTCATGGTGTTAATGGTCCACAAGGTGACACACACAGCAAAGAAAAACAGACACTTAGAAACTTTTATAGGAAATGTACAAAGTTATGACATAGAAATATGTAATCAGTGAGTTTTATTTTTTAAAAATGTCCTTTATGTAGTAATTTTCTATTACTGTGTTTTGTAAAAGTATCAAGCACTAATGCTTTAGGGGAGTAAAAAGACCTTCAATACTGATTGGCAGCTGAGTTAGACAGAAATATTGTAGGCAGTCAGACAGCCCTAGGCCTTGAGGGATCCAGCATGGCACAGGGCACCAGGTATCCTGTGATGTGACATTGGAGGAGACAGACACCTCCTGCTGTGGGCCAGATCTCAAAACAAATGCAATCATACGGTAAGTATAAACATCAAGGGTTGACATTCTAAAAAGGCATGGATCACCTTGAGGAAGCCAGGATCCACCATCCCAACTCCCTACAGGAAGAGTCACTGCTCTGTAAGAATACCTGCTTGCTACATGACTTGCTTCCTATTTGTCCCAGATTTGGTCAATTTTACCTGAACAGTTAATCTTATTGGTTGACCATAGTTCTATTTCACCTTATGCCCACCTTGCGAGTTCCCTGTTTTATCCATCCTGGACCCTGCTCACCTTGTGGTTTTTTTCTATGAAAGTCCCTTAGGACCCCTTCTGTCCCTCTCCCAGATAGAAGTTTCTTTCTCCCAATATATACATTTTGCTTTTAACCTTCATCGTTCCTAAAACCCATTCTTCATTTTTAGAGAATGTGAACTTGTACTGTACATAGAGTAGGTTGGGGAGTTTCATTCCCCAATATCAAAATGATCTAGAGAGCCACTCAGGTCTTTGCTGAGCATTTCTAGGGAGCAAAATTACAAGTTTCTTAATCAGTTCCTTTCATTTTGCATTTGGATTCTGTTTCTTGTTAGCTGTCTGATAACTTCCTGTTTCTTTCTTTATCCTTTACCTACAAATCCACCAATTTTGAAGGGTTGTAGTAAGAAAGGCAATGTAAATAGCATAGTACATGTCAATTAGGACAGTGACTAGCTGTGTGTGGTGGTGCATGCCTGTAATTCCAACACTCTGGAGGCTGAGGCAGGATGGTCTTTGTGAGTTTGAGACCAGCCTGGGCTACAAAGTGAGCTCAAGGCCAGCCTGTCTCACAAAGACAAAAACAAAACAAACAAAACAAAACAAAAAACAAACAAACAAAAACCCCCCCAGAGGATCAGTGGTCTGAGAAGAAAGGATCTCTGCTATGAAGATAAATATCCTGCCTGACACCGACTTCAGGGGCTGGCTTCAGGGACTGCTGTTTACCATGGAGTTGTACTCTGTCACCCAGCGGAGGTTGTTGATACTGATGAAGTGGCTTAATTTGGTGGCGTCAATGCTTTCAAGCTCTTCGCCTTCTAACTTCAATTGTTCATTATCCACCTAGTAAAACACCAAAGGATAAAACTGCCATCATTCATCAGTTTTTCGATCATTGACCAATGCTGTTAGATCACAGTGTGTGATAGGAACTGTGAAAAGTTCCAAAGCAGAAAAGCAAATGAGGAAAGTTTCCTGCCCTTAAGGGGATTTATCTTTTAAGGGTTATTTTTATATAATGCAATTACTAAGATGTTGAATGATGCATTTTTCCATTGGTTCTGCCTATTTCAAGTTCCTGTTTTCCTCATTTCTGGCTCCTTTTGAATTGGCTGAGTACTTTGTATCATTTTTCCTCCCCCCACTTGTTGTCTGAAAAGTTACACAAGCTTTAATTATTTCCTGGCATGCATCATACAACATACATTTTTCAGAATCTAATGTTAGTTGGCAATTTCTCCCTCCTTTTGGGCATTAGGAAATTCACTTACAGTTTGTTTTCTTAACTCTGCTCTGTCACTTACAGGGAATTATTATCGTTTGCTTTATTTCTAAATCTCGTAAGATATTATTATTTTTGCTTTACAGTTAGCATACATTTTCATTTATGAACATATTTACATTTTAGGTTCTTTTAATTCTTTTCTGCTTTTTTGAGCTCCTACTTGGAAAATTTTTCTCTCTACTTGGAAGACAATTTTAAATATTTTCTTTAGTATAAATTAGCTCTGTTAAATGATAAATTTTCTCAGTTTGGTTGTTTAACACACATATATTTGTTTCAACTTTATTTTAAAAGGTTGTTCTTGTTGGTGATGGAATTTTACATCAGTTATTGTCTTTCAGAATTTGAAAGACAATGATTTTTATTCCACGTTCTACTGTTTTTACTAAGAAGTCAGCTGTGATCCTTACTGCTGTTGCTTTGAGGTGACTTTGAGGTAATTCTTTTACTCTCTCTCTTTTTTTAACCTCCTTTAAGATTTTCCTCTTTCAATTTTCAAATAATATGCTAGGACATGGCTACATGTGGATCATACATATCACATAAGCGTATATAGTTGTATACACGTGGACATGTGTTCACTGGTTCATAATCACTGTGTTCCAATGCCTGAAATTTGCACTGTGTTCAGGATTCATCCCTTTCTTTTGGACAACTCTTCAGGACCCAAAGGTGTCCTGAAAGGTATTTTTCTGGACTCGAGTTTTAGAACAACCTTTCCAACACACTCAGCGCTATACCTTGGATCTACAATGTCCACCAAAGACCTGTTGTGCTGAAGGCTTGGTCGTCAGTCTGAAACATCACTGGGAGGTGGCCAGACTTCAGGAAGTGGGGCTGGTAGCAGGGAGTCAGATCTTTGGAGGGGTGCCCTTGAGGGATATAAGGATCTTGGTTCCTTCCCATTTCTCTCTTCGCTTCCCAGTGGCCATGAGGTGAGCAACTTTGCGTACCAGCCCCAAATCAACAGACCAACTGTCCATGGATGGAAACATCTGAAGCTTCTTCCACATTAAGTTAATTATCTCATATATTTTGTCACTGAAAACTAATGCACTGTGATACATTCAAAGATAGAACCTCATAATTTTAATCTTGAGGTAGCCATTCTCCTCCCTCCATTTAGGCATGTCCAGAAAGATAAGGTACAGCTTTATTACCCACAGCAACTGTGCCTACAGATAAGGAATGCTAATTCCCGAGCAATTATGAGATCCTTGAACACTTCCTTAGCCCTTCCCCCACCTATGCTGTCTCTTACAGGCTCCACCAAATCAGATCTTGCCTGGGATCAGAATCACAGTTGTATCCCAAGACAGTTTCTCCAGTTGACCCAGGAAGTTAGAGGTAAATCTCTTTTTAGTTTGTGTGGAAGAGAATTCTGGCAAAGGGGAAATCTACGTCACCAAGTAGTAAGAATCTAAGATTGCATCCTCATGACGACCCCTATTATCTATTTTTTACTTCTCTTCCTCAAGATGGCCTTCTGTTGGGTTAAAAAAAAAGGCAGATGAATCTCTGAAATGGTCAGTACAACTCTTACAGTGCATTTTAATAATCCTAGATATAGCAAGTCATTCTCTTACGATCTAATTGTTTGAGAATTATTCATTGAGCACCTACTGTGTCTTAGGCATAGAGGCACAGAAGTACTGTCATTGTCTTAGATGGCAATTTAAATGCTCTTTAATTTAGGACTCATTTCACTATTTAAATTTATGAAAGAAATGCTGAGGCACAGAAAATATTGGTATTTTGAAAACAGGATTTTGAAGAAAAAAATCATCCAAGCCACAGTATACTTTAGAATCTGAAATCCCTTTATATATGTAAGTGTTTTAAAATTCACAAAGTTCCAGTAGAAAACTTGGGAAAGATATATAAAAGCAAGAAAAGGTTTGAGGCAGCATCCTTGCCTGAATTTATAGTCCCTTTCATTTCGAATCAGTAAGAATGAGTGGGGAAGTAAGTGAACGCTCAGAAAACTTGATAACTGTGGCTCTTCTGGGTCTGTACTGCTGTTAAAAGCCCGGCTTGCCAGCTGGCATTTCTCTGTCATACTTAAGACTTTGCTATTGCAACCACCGAAAACATCTCTATTACCATTACAGTCAGGGCCAGTTTCATATCGAAGATGTCTAAACACTTGCTGATTATTTTTCTAGGAGCTCTTAGGCCAGGGGCCTGTTCCTCAACCCCCTGAGCTATGCAGTGGGTCTGGCAGCCCCCACTTCTCCGCCCCTTTCCAGGCAGCTCCCCCACTTCCCAGAACAAGCATAGCAGGAAGTGCCAGCCGCTCCAGGTGTTTCTGGACTGCAGAGTACTGGGAGGCAGGGCCTGGGAAGCCAGGATAGCAACCCCTGAGCAGCAAGAGTTTTAAAAGAAACCACCCTCCTGCGGTCTCTCCAGTTTGCAATGCTTCTTTTAATGAAATATGCTCAATTATTTCAATATTCTTTAATAAATTCTGGAATACTTATGAGTACAGTTCCTGGAAGCAGCATTTGAACAAGCAATCTGCCTTCTGTGGAGAGGATTACTTGCACAATATACTGGAAAGAAAATCTGACCCTGCAACCAAGAGTTGGGAACATTTTTTAAAAATGTACTTTTCAAGTATTGGGGATGAGTTTTGTTAAAATAGTCTGTTTTTTTTTTTTCTACCTAAAGAAAGAGATCACAGGAAAAAAAGCAGAAACAATAAACTAAAAGACTGCCACCTTACAGGTCCCAGAAGAGTTCTCTGAAGTGGAGTATTTTGTTTTTGATAGTATATCATACCAAGACATTTAATTGTTCCCTTTTGCTACTTTAGTACATGAACAATACTTCTTTGAATTCCTATGATTTCTCTAATACCTTAACTTTTCAGAAAATGTATTAAAAATCATGTTAGTTTACTTATAGTTTTTTTCATTTTTTATTAATACTGTATACATTTATGTACATAATGGTTACATTCATTGCAGGAAGTTGGTACATATAGATAATAAATCTAATTCTTTAGTTATAATACTAAATATAATGTATGGCACTGAAATATTTGTTAAAACAGTTGCCTTCATGCCCCAGGGTTTATTTTTAAAAGTTAACCAGTTTAACACATATTTGGTAAATATACAGTTTAGAAAAAATGTTTTAATGACTTGATATATATTACTTTGTTTATTAGCATTTTGCTTTGATATATAAATTCTTTCCAGTTCTCTTTGTCTGATAAGTGCATTTTTAATAATTGGCACCCAATAAATGACTGTGAACGAAATAATAACTTACCATGTTTCTCTTGCTAACTTATTTAGTCAAATTAGGTTAAGCTAATTATATTTCTAAGAGACTGTACAACAGGGTAAACAGTCAAATAATACTTGAAGCTCCATGTTAGGACAGGTTTATAGTTCATTTATCCCAGAGATTATATCCTTCTTAGGGTAACAACAGGAAAAGGCAAAGTTGAGGTACCCTCTGCTGTCACATTCAGAGACAGTGTGTCCTCCATCAGCCAAGTGTCCTCCCAGCTTATATTTGTTTCCTGAATTGTATTGAAAATCTTCCTGAAAATATTTACATGTCAGGCTTCACTCTTTTTGGAGAATGACATATTTCATGAATACAGCTTTTGGTGGCTTTTATTTCTTAACTAGTTCAAGCGACCAGTAATATTGTCATTATTTTTTTCAATTAATTGTTATTTCAGTTTATCTCTAACTATGTTCTTACAATTACAACTCTCATAAGTCTGAGTTTTGAGATTTCTTTATCAAAATACATAGTACTTTGATTAAATCTTGAGATATAATCCTGAGTTTATAATCCTTATATAATCCTTGATCAGTTAATGCTGGGGAGGATAAGAGAAATGGTTTAGGAGATAGTGGTTTAAAAGAAAATGTTGACTTTAGAATACGACACATTAAATTAAATAGAACCTGGTATAAGAATAAAGGTTTTCTTTAGGGGAAGTCCTTTATAAATCTACTATAGTTCAGAAGAAAAGGTCAGTAATGCTGGGTATCAAATGAGACTTTGGTTACTTCATAGTTATAAAACTAGACAGCTAGATCGACCTCATGGAACATTATTGAAAAAATGCAGGAATAATAATTTCATCAGATTCTTGTGGGAATTATAACGGTGTCTACCATAAATTAGGCACACACACACACACATGCACACACACACACACACACACACACACACACACAAAATCAACTATGGGTCAAGGATGAAAGAAAATACCAGAAACTTTGCAATAGGTTCATATTTCCCAATACAAAATAGAATGGCCTTGGTTGTTGTGCCCTTTCTAAAAAATACTGCTCTAAATTCTTGAATAACAATCCTATCAAAATATGCACTACACTTTTTGAAGTGTAAACTGAGAAAAAAATGTTTATCTAGAAGTTGGCGTGACCTGAATTGAGGCTCACCCACTCCTGCCAGTGAAGTGGCCCAGGAACCAGGGTGTTTGTTTTTTGGTATGGAACATAAACAAACTTGTCCACTGAGGTTCCAGAAATTCAGTCAGAGTAGCTCTGTCACTAGCTGTAAATAAAAAACAGATGTTAAGGAAGAGTGAAGAGCTTTGAGAAATCAACAATGCTTTATAAGAAATAAATTATAAGCCGAGCTCACGTTCCCATTAAAGACTGTTAAGCCTATAGAGACATTTGAAGTAACAACCCTGTTCGTCCTCGTGTATACAACTTGTGGATACTAAGACCTTTAAGCCAGATCTATTAACCAAAAACTTGGCAAGAAGTACCTGTGACACTTTAGCTGATGAGGAATTCTGGGCTGCAGGATAACTACCTGTAGTTCGACAGAAACATGAAAGGCATTAGTTTGATCCTTCCCTATTTGAGAACAGTATTTCACAGAAGGGCTAGATGAATTCTATTTCTCAATAGTGAAAATGCAAACCAGCACCACTATGCGGGTAGAGGATGATTGCTGAAAGGTGTCCTTGTACCCTCAGACATGTTTTGGGAAGATGAGCTCAGTTTCCCAAATAATTTCTGTGGGCCTGGACATATCACAGGCCCATGGATTACAAAGATGAATAAATTGTGGTTCCTGATCTTCAATAGCTCATGGTCTAAAGGAGTTATAAGTTTGACACACCCATAAATATATTTTGTGCACTGTAAAGAGATAAATGAATACAGAGACTTGGAGGTGTGGAGGAATTGTTAGGCCAGTTTAGGGATTCCAATGAAACATTCTGGAGAACAAGGTTCCTCGAATGATTCACTGAAATACCATGAGAAGCTAGCTGGGTGAGGTTAGCTAGGTAAAGTTGGGTAATAACACATATTAGAAGGTAACGGCATTCTAGGTGAAAGGAACAGTTTGGGGAAGTCATGGACCTGGATGATCAGAATGTCATAGTTGGGTACACAGGGGGCAAAAACTCAGAGAGGAAACTGGCTTGGGAAGGGACTAGAGAATCAAGTAGTGGCCAACTCCTAAAAGACTCTGTGTGACAATAAATATCTTGTTTTTGATTTGTAAATAATGGGAAATATTGAGAAAATTAAAGAGAGAAATGCAATGACCCAGTTTCTCTCTTAATTACATCATAGGATAAAAGTCTAGAAAATGGATCTGAAACATTAAAAGTTAAGAAGCAATTGGGACTGCTTTATGCTAATGATGCTAAAAGCTTATAAGGAAAGCAGTAGAAAGAGTGAAGAAGTATTGATTCAAGACAGGAGGTACAATTGGCAAAAACAAGAAACTGAATGAACATAATCATTCAATAAAACAGTGAATAGTGCATTAGATGGAGGAATGATTTAGCAGGCGCAGACAACAAATTCAATTTTGAACACAGTAAGAGTGCTTGTGATGGTGTAAAAATGGGCATGGCCAGTAACCATTTGAATTCTAGAGAAATCCAGACTACAGATAAAACATTCCAAATCCTCAACGAACATAGAGGGAGGGGAGGAGTTTGCTACCTTGAGGAATCTGGGGGCAGAGACTGCGTGGCTGTACATCTCCAAAGCATAGGGCAGGTGCGAGTGTGGTCATGTTTCTCGGGATGGGCAGTGCAGGTAGACATGGCTTTGTTCTTCTGTGATTTACCATCATGCCTGCTGGTAGTGGCCTCACCTGCTTGGGTGTGACAGTTTATTTCATCTGTCTCACAAAATCTCTGACTTCACTGGTCTTTTTGCCTAATCATCCATTCTACCTGTTAAGGTACATTCTTGTTCATGTTACTTTCCTAATCTAAAGGCCTTGGGGCCTTCCCAGTGTCACTTGAATTAAGTACAAATCCCATTATGGTGATATAGTTCTAATCAAGATTTTTTTGTTTTATATTCCTTTTCTCCCAACATGTGACCCAAATTAGCCTGTTCACTGACTCTGAACTCTTTAAAATTTTTTCCCCTTGTCCATGGATTATTCTTTAGTGTCCCAATTTTACCTTTTACTTCCAAGTTCAGTGGTCTCCTTCATAGTTTCACAAGCTTTCACACTTTACGTTTTAACTCTTATAACACTTTATTTAAGGAGATGCTACTTGTATCATAGATGCCTGTATACTAAAATATACCTGACCCTTACTGTACTTTTGAGATCCATGAGAGCAGAGGTGTTAAAGTATTTATACTTAAGATATTTATATAGAAATGTGAGATATTTACATACAAGTATCTTGCACAGAGCAGATAGGGGTAACCTAACAAATATTTGATAAATATAAGTCAATTCCCTAGAATATAAAAATATAAAATTGTAGGGCTTAAAATGGCCTTACAGATGACACAGGCTATCCTTTTATAGATGAAAGCTCGAAGCTAAAACATGCTACATGACTTCCCAATATTTCATGGCCAGTGAGCCCCAAGCAGCACTAGAAGCCCCACTCTCCAGCTCTTGGTTCAATGCTTTTCCCATCTCATCACCGCACCTGCTGGCCAACCCTGAGCTGAATCATCTTTGTCAGCAATGTCCATGAATTTAGCACTAGCATCAGTGTCAAAGACATAAAGTTCTTTCTAGTTGCACAAGTATAAGGGTCCACAACTGAAGCGAAAACAGAAGCCTTAAGCCTCTCCTCCAACTTACCAGGCGAAAGAGAGAAATGGTATTCCCAGTGATGTTGTAGTGAGAAAAAACCTCAGAATCATTGCTGATTCCAAATGACACATCCGGGAACTCTTGCACCATGCTGTGGAATGCGGGCACTATTGGTATTTCTAAATCCTGAAAACAACAGAAAGAAAAAGAAAACCACAGAGGTTATTTTGGAGGGGTGAGATTTATGCATACTCATATCAAAAATAATAGATTTGATTCAGCAGCCAGTGAAACAACATTTACTCTTAAGAATGCAGGCTAAATTCACAATGGCATGTTTAAAGTTTTCAAGCTGTGGCGTTAATAGAGTACTGAAAAAATTGTGGTTGGCCTTATAGAGATTTGTGTTTGGTCTTATCATAGAGCACAAAGTTTACTAGTAGGTGAGAGAGGCCTCTAAATCAGAGTTGGGCTACACTATCACTGATATATTTGAAGACGCAAATGTTACTAAAACAATTGGAGAAACAATTGAAGAAAGAGGAAATGTAAAAATAAGAAGTAGGTGCTATCAAGCAGGCCAAAAAAGGGAAGAATAAATGAAATTACAATTGGAGCTTAGGAAATCTCATTAACAAGAATTTGTGTAAGATGTGGATGAATAGTCTTCCTTTTCCAAGGGTTTATGGTAATAATTCTGCCCTGCAGCCAGGCCTTCATTAGTGATGGTTCCTGTCCTTCCATAGAGGCTATCATTTTGGTCACTGTCACAGGACACTTGCCCCTAGCAATTCCAGGTAATGAATTGACATTACCTCCTCCCTGTGGCTCCCTGGGCTTCCCGTGCAAGGACAAAAGAGGATGGCCAGCCTTACACCTGGGGTCAAGTAGAGGAAGCCAGTACCTTGCTCTTCTGACAGGGTGCATGCATTTCTTTAGAGACTATGGGTACTTGGGAAATGCAGCTTCCTCTGTGGTAGTTTGGTCTTTCAAGTGGCATCGCTCAAGGATGCAATGCTGGCACCTGCTGGCCACTCAAGTTACTGCACATTTTTCTTTGAACTTGCCTTTCTGAGTGGGGCCACTTTCATTGACAGCTCAGATCTCTTATCACTCAAAAATGTGCTCAGCTTCCCCTCTTACTAACATCTCATTGCAACTATTTCCAGCTATGTACCAAGGGCAGAGGCTGAATCAGCTGAAACAATTGCCAGATGTTGCCCCAGAGGGAGGAGAATGTGGGAACACAGTCTTCTCCTTCACACTGCCATTGTTGGCCATGCAATGCAGTCCAGCACATGAGTGCTAACTCATTCAACATAACAAAGTCATCTTCATTTCTAAAACATTTTAGAAAAATCAAAGCAATGAATAAGGTACCACCTATTTGGGGAAAGGTTTTAGAGGCAGCTATTGACTGATGCTTGTGGGTTTTGACATGACATATAAAAAGCATTGTCGGGGTCATAACATATGTTTACCTGGCTCCTACCTCCTTACGGCATATTATGAGAGTGAAGACTAAGGACATTTAGGGCTACAGTAGGGTTGGATGGAAGCTTTCTTTCTGCAGGTGCTGTCTTAGCTTCGGAGAATCCACGGATAAAAACACAGACTTACAAATCTTGCAGCAAGTACAGGAAAGACAATGCTGAGATGGAATGCTTTGAAGTTAAGTTTCAGTGGACAAACTCAGAGCCTCCATGCTTCTAATGCAGCAGCATCTGGCCATAGGCCACAAAGATGAATCCCTTGAGGTAGGGCATGCCTGGCTCATGGAGGCATAGTATGTCAACACATACCTGGAAGAAGCCTATGACGGCCACCTCAACAGCAGCAATGAATTCCATGGCAGCTGGGACATTTGTGAGCCACACTGGTCCCCGGGGAGCCCTGGGATCATCTGGACAGAGAGGAAGGGAGACTGTCAGGGCACTGAGAGCAGAAGTGGCGGCTTTAAATAATGAGGACATCTCATATGCCTCTGTTCTCCATACTAAACCCAAGGGTATCATAATTTCTAGGTGAGCTGTTATAATTCCAAGGCTTTCTAGTTATTATTTTTACTAGCATATGGAAGGTCACCTCACCCATTTGTTTCTCTCTGAAGGAAACTTGTCTCCTCTCTTCAAGGCAACATGCATCTTTAGTATTTTCTAGAAAATGTTTCAGGTTTAGAAGGAAAGTACCCAGAGTACCATCACCTTCCCTTCCCTTTTCCTGGCAGAACTTTTATTTTATGATCACCATGCACTTTTTTCTTTTACCTGAGGATTCTTCAACTTCTGCAGCAACTTCTGGGGCCAGTCCACAGGTGAGAAGAAGTACGAGAAGGAGATATCTGAATTGGGTAACTTCCATTGTTGGACTTTGGTGTTTTGTGGTATGGATTCAGGGCAGCACTCTCGGTAGCTATGTGGCTGAGGGGACACTCGTGTTCTGGGAACTTTGCAGCTGGCCTCTCTGGGGAAACCTTCAGCTTCTGAGATAAAAGACTGAATATAGTGACAGGGCCACAGAACACAGCCAATCAGAAGAAAAGTCACAATAACCCATTGCAGTTAAGCAAAAGTATGTATGCCCGGTACTGACTTCAACACTAGGAATACAAAGATAACTATGGTCTGATTTCCAACCCAGCTTGTTAAAAGATAGATATATAAACCAGTCATTTAAACATAAAATAAAAAATGATAAAGTGTAGAAAAATTCATGGGGTAAATAAATTTTATGCTATGTGTAAATAAGATTTTACCAGGTAACAACATGTGGAAAGGGAGTTTGATGTAACGAGCAAAGCACAAGGCTGCAAATAGAATGTGGAAGAGACCTGTTAGTCGCTGAGAATTACGGAGCAGGAGGGAACGGTAAGTGTGGGCGGGAAGATGTGCCAGGGCCAGCTTGAAAGGGCCTTCGTAGAATAAGCATAGGAGCATTGGCATCTTTGTATTGGTGAAGGGGGCAGAAGAGAGACGTTTGATTTTGCCCACAAGTGACTGTGTGAAACCTAAAATGAGAATTCCACAGGCAGTGGGATAGATGGGTCTCAAGGTTAGGAGAAACTGCCATAAGAAAATTTTATGGAAAAAACTAAATTTAGATTTTTGCTATCTGTATTCTGAACATTTCCCATTGGATAGACCAAGCTGTTCCTGAGCATGTAAATGTCCCCTGTACTGTGGACTCCACTCCACCTCCTGGAGAGCTTGCAGTGTGAACTGCCTGGCTAAGATATTTATTTGAATAAAGAAAACAGAAATGAGGGTCTCACTCAGAACATACAGTGGTTTTATTCTTACTCTCTTATGTTTACAGTGTCTCCCACATAAGAAGAACCCCAACTGGTAGGACATATTACAAGGGAGTCATTGAGCCAGCAGCAACCCCAAAAGAATCCAGGGATGGGAATGAGCTACTAAACCTAAGGCAGAAGAACTGATAATGGTAGTTTGCCAATTTTTGGACCTCTAATTGCTCAAATAGGAACAGGTTAGAGAGACGTTAAATGAGATGGAGAACTTGGAGCAGGCAGGGTTTAAGCCTCATGTGCTCTCCGGGGACTGCTTTGAGAGACAAGGGTAGAGACACGTCATGAGGAAATGTGGGGGGCATTGGAGAAGGGTCCCAGCTGGGAACAGGGGCGAGGGAGGGAAGACGGACAGGACGATCAGCATGGCTGGGAGGATTCTCCCAGGTGGTAAGGGTAGGAGGGAGAGCAGGCAGATGCACTCATTCTGTCCAGTCCTTCTTAATGGACAGGTTCCATTCCCAGGTGAGGTGGTCGTGCTTGTCGTCATCGGTGAAGAAGGACTTGTTGTGGTAGGTGCCTCTGGCCAGCATGCCCTTGGGAGCCTCTTCGACTGGAGTGAGGAACTCATACTCCTCCGGTCGAGGCCCATAGCTACCAACCATAAATGTTGCTTTATCCACTAGGAAGAAAGAAAAGCTCATTAAGATAATGGTCCGGCAGAGGAAAAACACACCCTGCACATTGGAGAATTTGGAGCATAGCTCACATGGATAAAAGCCAGAGCAGTAGTTTCCAAGCCTGGCTAAAAATGTTTTACTTAGACATTTTTTTCTTTAATAATTTTTTTGGAGTGTCTTTTTGTTTCTTTTTCTTCAGTACTGGGGCACTCTTACTGCGGACTACATGCCTGGCCCTTTTTGAAAATTTTTATTTTGAGGCAGGGTCTTGTCAAGTTGTCCATGTTGGTCTTGAATTTGAGATCCTCCTGTCTCAGCCTCTTGAATGGCTGGGATTACAATGCTGGGGTTGGATTTCTTTTACCCTACTCTCAAAGGCTATGGTGCAGTAGTGTGTTGTGTCCCAAGGAACAGTATTTTAAAAAACATCAGAGCTAATTCTACACATCAAGACAGTTGGGAAATCAGTGCCTTAAATCTATCGACTCAGTTTACAGAGTTGTAATAAATTATAGCCTTAAAAAATAGCCAAACAAGTTGAGACATAAGTTTTGATCTCAGCCTTATAACTATGTAGGTCATATGACATTAAAGCCTTTCATTTCCTCCTCTACATAATGAACTTCAAGGATCTCTTACACAAATGCTAAAATCCAGTGAACATACAGATACTTTAACAACTAATAATCAGAATAGAATTCATATATAGAGGGGGAAATCAGTAAATTGGCCTAAATAAAAAAGTGACGAACTGGGACAAATAGTGATACTAGCTAATCAAATTTATTTATAGGTTATAAATAGTAAGAGTACTTGGCATTAGAGATATTAATAAAGCTAGGTAGCTACGCAGGTAGTACACTGTTGACCTTAAAGCATTAAATTTAAAGGAACAGCTACAAGGTATAACATTTTGCCTTTTGCCAAAGTGAGTCAAGACAGTCTCTATGCTCAGAGGCAACAGGAAATTGATCTGTTTTTTCATGGGACTAGGTGATGGAGAGGCCACACGATATCTCTCAGGTCAGCAGTCATCTCTGAGATCTAGGTAAGTGATGGGTTGTTACATCATGTAGATTTGTGGATTTCTCCTCCACACTTTGCTCGTCAGTTTGGCAGAACTGGCTGTGACTCATGGCTTCACACCTGTGGGGTGTGCAGCCTCACAGGCAAGGAATTGCTGCAAAGGTGCTGCCTCTGCCTGTCTTTCCTTTCTCCCTGGTCAGATTAACGACAGAAGTCTAGCAGTGTGTTCCCAAGGCATGTAGAGAATAACAGCAGAATAAATAATGTTGTCCCATTACTCCTTTTAATTAGTAGCTTTTCTCAGTCCTGGAAAGAATATTTTTTCCACTATTTCTTTGTTAGGAAGGTGAACACTGACCCCACCCCTGAGCTACTCCCCAATTCCCACACCTAACACTCATATCACTGGGCAGGTCTTTCTTACTCTTAGCTTTATCTGACACGAGAACTTCTCTTTTCTAGGGGTGTATTTTTTTACAACTTTCTTTTCATATAGGAGCTTTGTAGTTCATTTCCGAAAGCTTACCAGTGAAGATTAGTGGCTGACTCTATCTAAACTAGATATCCTGAATGTCGTCCTTGCTGATAAGGTCTAGGTCAAAGGTAAATGTGTTCCTGTTCCTAGGTTGGGCACTCACAGCTTTTATCAGAGTCTCCTAAGAGTCTATGAGTCAGTAGTTTTAATAACCAGCATTGGAACTATCAGGGAGAAGCAGTTTGGGAGAGCAGAAAGGATGAGGTCCCTTACCTTTCAGCCCAGTCCGATAGGTGTGCTGAACATATTTCAGGCCTGACACAATATCCTTGTTTACCTGTAGTAAAGAATGATCCAACAAATTTATATTAAAGATAGTCTTACTTTTCCTCATCTTTCATGTTGATCCTGACAAGCTAAGTCTTCTCTGAGAATGAAACGTCTAAAGATTTAATCAGAATATGTGTTCCTCTAATCATTTAGGACAGTGATAAGGCAGAAATCCAAGAGAGATTATAAGACTCAACCTTGCCAGTCCAGTTTTAATCAATGAGTACCATTTTTTAATTATTGTTTTTTGGGGGGAGGAGTGGTTAATTAAAACATTATCTAAATATTCATCAGCTTTCTCCATGCTTCATGGTTCAAAAAGAATGGTCTTAAGCTTCCCATTTGCAATACTGCCAGGCAAAATACTAACCTTGTCTCAGGAAAGGTTATAAAAACACCCACAAGAAACTGGTAAACACCTGAAAACCATAACCTCAGCAATGACCCATCTAGCATATGAAAAACAAATGAGGAGAAAACCCAGTATGGAAACTCCGGGCTGGAAGCTGTTTGTATCCTCCATGTAGCTGGAATAAAGAAAGTGTCAGGGTGAGGTGATGGGTCATGTGAAGACGCGCTTCCCCATTAATAATGGACGAAATGCACTTGCAAGTGGCAAATATTTTGGATGTCTGTCTGAGATATTGTTATTTCCTAGGACTTTCAAAGAAAATTCACAGAACTGCAACAAAAGTAAAGACAGTCCTGTACTTTGTTTTTCCATGAATCATTTCACCTGAGACTGAACTGGGTTGTCTGTTAACTTCGTACAGTGGTCATGTCTATACAAACAAACTAAAATGGACATTGAGTCATTGGCTGGAGAGCCTGGGTAACTGTTTAGCAGTAGGGAGTAAGGCTTTTTCAAATTCATTTTTCCCCAAAATAATTATTGCTCTTTATAGTGCTGGATAAAATAGTTAAACCAATCTACCAGAATTATCTTTTGTCTGTCAATGGGAAGGTTGCAGAGTGGTAAGATTCTCAGATTAGATTCTAGACTTTCTAATATATATGAATTTACCAAAAGCAAACAAAATGAAAATGGCTTCATAGGAAGGAGTAGAATAAAGTGACACCCAAACTTTCTAATTATTTTGACTTCCAGATCTAGTTCATTGGATTCGAGGAAATGAATACGTTTTCCTAAAGTCCTGAGCTTGACCCTTAGGCCAGTGGGGCTGTGATTTGGTGCAGAAAAGACCTATGAAGAAGACTAAAGGGGGAACATGAAGACCTTCCAAACAAAGTCAGCTGTTTGAGCAACTGGAGGATTCAGTTAGCACAAATACATTCAGGATGGGTAAAGGGAAAGCAGGAATATTCACTGTGTCCTTTTCTTCTGCCCTCAGCCCGTTCTTCACTGTGTCTCTCACCTTCCACAGAAGAAGGAAGTCTTGGAAACATGAATGAAGGTGACAACTGTGAAGTCAGTGGTGCTTGCTACATGTACTTGGAAGGTCGAAGAAAGAGGAGGGAGAAATGAAAACAACCATCTACGTCTGGTGTTCAGAGAGTGGTGAAGTTTAAGAAGAGAAGGAGAAGAACATTGAGAACAACTCACAGAGAGAATGCAAGAGAATTTTGGGATGTGTTATGGCATTGTGAGTGCAGATTTCCTTGGGCTTTTTTCGGGAGACATCAGTGAAGATACTGGCTTCTTCTAATTGTAGCTCTGTGTTGGGCAGGCCAAGAGCTACACTCTGGTTTTTCAAATTTAATGAGATTCACACAGCATGATCTTTCTCCTGCTAGTGACAAGGGCAAACCTTTGATGTGGGAGGGACTTGAAAGTCCCTTTCTGTGTCCCAATGGGCAATTCTGGTCACCAGGAACCCTAAGTACTGCATTTCCAGACTTTCCCTTCTCCCCTTAATCACATCTGTGTTTGCCAGTCATGTTTAATTTGATAAAAACTGGATTCTTAAACTGACAATGCAATTCCATATATGACTACAAATTGAACCACTGTGTAACCCATATTAGGGATATTTAGGTAAAGTGCGTTACCAACTGCTAGGTGCTCTCATAATAAATAGTGTGACCGGAAACAAAGTGATCCATAGGTCAGTGCCAATTATGGATTAGGTGTCAACAAATATTTCCAGAATGAAACTATTTTGAGGTACATTTGCATGTGGTAGGGAGTGATCTCCATCCACTCTGAATCATATCCTGCACCTGGGACAAAAAGGTCTCCATGGCAAATAGAGCTGATGGAACTTTGCGTGGTAGAGTCCAGGCCATGGAGAATGTGTCTGAGTGGGAATAAGGGCCAGCCAAGACAAACACAAACCATAATGTGCAAACAGTGCATTTGTGACTTATTTGTTTTCAGAGTCAAGGTCAATTTTTCTTGTAACTGTGTCTACTTGTTGCAATATATGCTATTCATTAAAATCAGATTATTTCTTACTTAGTTTTGCTCTTACCTGGTCACCTGTTCCACAAATATGGGTATAATTTCTAGTAATTTAGCAAAGACTGAAGTCCTATCTATTTCTTCTTGTTATAAGTGAGTTCATTTATTTGTCCATTTCTCAATGTATGCACTTTAAACATTTTGTGTAAGACACTGCAACAGAGGGATACATAATTTCATCTTGCCCAATATGCTGAGCTTGTGTCAGGAAGAAATGCCACAGAAGATACAACCCATGCTACTGTGTGCCTTGCAGATGTGAGTACCAGGGGTTCCCAGACAGAGGAATCCTGCTGGTGTAAGTGATATCCAGGAAAGTTTGAGGGACTCTGACTGGGAAGGGCAAAGTAAAGGTGGGTTCTAAGAGTGGAACTCAGAGGTGGGAAGAAATATTCCCAGACTAAGGCCTGGGAACAATGAAGGAAAAAAAAAGATGCCAACACAAAAATACATGACCCTTATCGCTGTTTATAGGGAAGATTTAAAGTAAAAATACACGTGGAAAGGTACTTACTTTGAAGTGAATTTTGACTCTATATTCAATACCTTCTTTTAGCACAAAGGTTTCTTTTTTGAGAGCTTCAAGGTCCCCTGTAGAAGAGGATTTGGGAAGAGTTTAGTCACCTCAAAAGCAGCTCAAAAAACATGAAGAGATGAATTAAATGGAAGCTTCAGCTACTTGCTGAGCTCATCTGGGCAACATGGCTCAGGACCCCAATTCAAAGGGTATTGGAGATGTGTTTCTGTGAGCAGACACACGGGGAACTGGAGATGTTACAGCTCAGTTACGACAAAACATCGCACAAGTCCCTCCCCGCCCCAGGTTTGCTTTCTTTCCTTCTTAATGTTTCTTTTTTCTCCCTCTCTTTTTGTCTCTCTATTTCTCTCTCCTTTTTTCTCTCTCTCTCTCCTTCCTTCCTTCCTTCCTTCCTTCCTTCCTTCCTTCCTTCCTTCTTTTCTTTCTTCCTTTCTTTTTTTCTTTCTTTCTTTCCTTCCTTCCTTCCTTCTTTCTCAACATTGCCTAGGTTGTGCAGGTATGGGTTACACCTAGCTATTGTTTCTGAAAGGATCACTTGAGCTATAAAAGTTTTAGGTTTCATAAAAGCAGATCTGTGTGTAGTTCTTGGTCCCTGTACACTGGTTAGGGAAGTAATCATGCTGTTATTTTCTTTATGTGATCCTGCTTCATTTACATCAGGTGTGCGTGTGTGTGTGCGCGCGCATGTGCAGGTGTGTGTGTGTGTGTGTGTGTGTGTGCGTGTGTGTGTGTGTGTTGCAGCTTTTTGCTTATTCTTAGTTTCATGAACATCACTATACCTCTGGGATTCAGTTTGGCAGCTTCCTCAGGACAGAAAACTAAATTTGGGTTTTCTCCTCTGGGAAAAAGACACAGAGACCAAGCTTTCTCTGTGACTTCAACAGATTTCCTTATGATACTTGGACTTTATCTTGCAAACTGACAGTTGTGCCTGGTAGCATTACAAAATTTTGCACAGGAAGAGGTCTGAGTTCTGGTGACAGAGCAAGTTTCTGTCCCGGAGAGATGCTAGGTGTGGGGGCCTGTGATCAGTGTGCGCATCTGCCCTAGTGACTCCGTTACACAGGAAGCATGTCTTCTGGGCCTCTGATTTCTTCCCTCTGACAAAAAAACCCATATAAGGTAAAGAGGGGATCTGTTCTGTGACAGGGAAGTTCCTTGTTGCTAAACCTACTGTCCTACAGGGGTGCTTTCCCCGGCCTCACAGAGTGCGATATTTGAATTTGGAAATGATTTTTTGTCTCCTAACAACCTGCCTTTGATAGTTCCGGTCTCTTGGCCCTGTATTCTTGTCTCAGTTCCAACTCATGTTCATTTTTGCATTAACAATTGCCTTCCCAGCCTTTCCCATCCCCTGGAGACACAAGACTCAGGAAAGAGCAACAAGGAGAGACAAAATAATATCTTTTTTTAACCTTTTGTAGGGAAATTCACTTATATAATAAGAGCAAGAGCTTTATACTTAAACATAGTAGTGTTTCTAGCATTATTCAGGAGGTTGTTCCTCTTCTTGAGGTAAAATTTATAGCTGATGAGAGATTAGTCCTTTCTTCTGATGTCTAGACTATAAACATCATAACTCTGGAACTTACAATTTTCTTCTTTATGTTTCTATCTAGAGTCTTTCATACTCAAATAGCCATTTTTCATACACAAATACTCATTTGTGTGAAAATAAAGATCTGAAGTAAATAGGATAAAATTTAATATATCAAGTTAGTGTATATTTGTACCCTCTTCAGTAAAATGAATGAGATTTTTAAATAAAGGATGGCTAGTGTCATACACTGTAAGTACAATCATTTGTGAACTAGTCCAAAGCTATACACTTCTGGGAGTCACCTTACTAGGGTTTTCTTCAACAGAACAGGGGACTAAGTCCAAGTTTCCCTATGATATTTTAGGTACAGTTGAGTCTGCTTACCGGTAAGGTCCATGGTGATTGGTCCTGGTGCACTATCACAAACCAGAGTGAGCCGTGTGACGGTCACATTTGGGAGTGTTGGGTCTGCAGGATTCAAAAGAAGAGGTGGGCATGAGGAAGAGACAAGTGGTTACTCTGTTTGCATTTCAAGTGGGAGAAAGTGAATATAAAGAGAAATAGTCTCTCTGTCTGGAGTAGACATAGAAACAGCGGTAGACTGACCATTCTTGGTTGTGATGGCCTTACAAATTACAGCCATGTTAATCCTGTATCAGGCTCTTGTGGGCTCGTCTAAATTATTAACATCAAATATTTCACAAGTGGCTGTTCATAAGGAGCTGTACTTGTTTGGTACTGCTTATCCACATCTTGGGCCATGTCTCATTCTGCCATTGTGTATATGGAGGAGAAGAGTGGTTAGGAAAGGACGGAGGAGAAGAAAGAGAGAAAATGACAGAGGTAGTGGAGAGAAAGGAATACCACTTAAGTGGTGGGCCAGACTTCTTTCTAAATCTCCCTGTCTGTAACCTTTGCCTGCCTCATTACTGCCTCATTGCAGCCTATGTGCAAGGAAGACCAGGATGGTGCCTTGCCCTCCTCATCCTGCAAGCATTTGACACCCTCTCCTTTGGTTCTGCTGCATGGTTGCAGTGCATCCTCATCTGGGGTCTCCTCATCCCCAGACACATACCTGCAACAACAGGTGCATCTCCCAGCAGGGTCTTCTTGTACTTAGTAAGACTTTCATCATCTTTATCCATCTCCTGCAGCTCCTTCAAGGACTTCTGAGGTGGTGGCTTGTAATTGAGCTTGCTGTCTAGCTCATCGTCACCTTCATCCAGCTGTGGCTCTGTGTCCTTTTCTGTCATCGTGATCTATACGGAAAGAGGGACAAAGATTCCATTTTCCAAATTCTTGGATATGCAAGATATATGTGGGGCTGGATATCACCAACCTTGTTCTAATGAACTTTGGGAGTCATCAGCAATTTTTCAGATTTTTTTTTTCTGAACTCAATCTCATTATGTTTCATGAAATAAAAATATAGTCTTCTAATTATTTCCCTAGAGTGCTGAATTATTCAGTACTGTGATGAGTATCTCTGATATATTGAATGCAACAGACATGAAAGAAATAACTTGTTTGTGAAAAATATATTGCGAGTTAAGCACTATAGCACAAGCAATCCCAGACAATGAGCAACAGTCCAATCAAATATTTATAGGAATATTCTGTCTTTCATTCCACCCAACCTTGCTCCAAGCTTCCAGTATTCAGTGTTTATTATGGTGGTTTTAAAAACGAGCCAAAGGCATGGTTGGTTTCTTTCCATTAAGTCAATCTTTCCCGGTACACCTGAAATATCTGAAGAACTAGAAACCTGATATCTGCCTGAGGTATCTGAATGGCTCCTGCCCACTAGTGCTAAAAACTTCTTAGAAGCAGGCATCAGATTCTTATGTCTCTTGAACTCTTCCATAACTTTTGAATTATTCAGCATCTTATTAATTTTTGTCGATTGATTCCTTAGATTCTATCACTAAAGATCTCTGTTCTTTTGATATATACCAAAATAGCAAAGCATTCTTAAATTTTTCTACACAAACTGTCAGTAAGTGTCAGCTCCCTGACATCCACCTCCCCTTTCTGGAGCTACCTCCTTTTGGGTCCCTACCTTGCTGCTCCAAGTGACTTCATCCTCTGAGGTCCCACTTGGGTGGCCCTGGAATGTTCCTTCTTTCATCATCACTTACATTTACTTTTTATGTGAAAACATTGAGGAGAGATCTAGTAAAACTAATCCACATGTAAGTGTTAACGATGAGGGCATGAGTAGTCAGAGCTTTTCAGAACCAAAACAAACCTCAGAGGTGATGTTTCTAACCTCTCATTTAATCATTGAGAAAATTGAGATCCAGAGATTAGGAGAGTTGCCCCCATTTGCACAGCTGGATGAGAAGTACAATATCTTAATCTAGATTAAGAAATTCATAGAAGAACTCCAGGGCCTGTCACCACAACAACGAGAGAGGGTGACAGGGAGATTTTGGGGCAAAGAAATCATTTTCTGGTTTCCTTTACTTCTGCCTTGAGAGTAACTTTTCACTGCCTGTGACTCAAGACTGTACTGCTCCTGAAGGACTTACCTATACAACAATACCTATCATGTTTTTTCTTGAGTGACATTGCAAACCTTTCCAAAGTTCCCCGAGAGTGAAGATACTTCTGGCTCACGTTGTGGTTTTGAGTTTCAATGTCACTAGCTAGCACTGGAAATAGGAAGAAAGATAATTTGGAAGTGATACCAAAAAGGAAAAAATAAAAATAGTTTTGACAGAACAAAAAAGAAACAAAAGGGTAAAGAGAAAGAAAGAGAGAGAGGTGGGGAGGAAGAGAGGGAAGAAGAAAAGAGAAGGGAAGGGAAGAGAAGAGAAGAACAAGAGACTAAAGAAGGGTAATCTTTAGCTTATTATTTTTCTTCCAGCAAAATAATAGGTGCCTTGATCAACTCTAAAAACAGCATTACAATGCCAACATGTACTTTCATCCAGGAAGGAAGCTCATAACCCTATTCCTATGGGAACTCTTGTTTCAGCACACAGCCAGCATCCTTCAAAGCTCAGACTCTTCAGACCACAGAGAAAAATAGAGCTACCAACCTGACTTGGGAAAATGTGGTGGGTGGATGCTGTACGTTGTGGGTCATTTAAGGACAACCATTAAGGAGAAGACCATCAGATAAGTCAGATTTTTCATCTGGTGGCCTGCAGAGGCTAAGCAGTAACACAGAGCCCATGTAATAAACCATGCAGAGCAACAGGAGGGCTATTTATACTAACAAGGGTGTTTTGGGCCCTGTGATCAGGCACTCCTGGAGTATATCACCTGTCTGAAGTCTATTAGATGGTGACATTACATATGGCCATTAACTCAAGGTGCTTTAGCTCACCTGCAAGGAATTGTAATTCTCTAGCTTCACTTTCAATTTGGAAGGAAAGATAAGAAGGAAGGGGATGCTCTGGCTCAGCAAAGATTGACCAATGTCTGTGGAAACACTGGAAAGTCGACCTATTGGTCATTCAGGTTTTTACCTTATTGTCATATCTGAGATTTGTGTCAGTTCTCTATTTTCTTGACTCACTGCAAACAATTATATAATAAAAATAAGACATTATTTTTTAAAGACATCAAAGAATGGAGGTATAGGATGACTCTATGAACTTGGCACAGCCAAGAGGAGGAAATTCAAGACCCCATTAAAAGAATTTGGTCCAATTGTAGCATAAGAAATAGAGGTAATAAACCAGATGATTCAAAACTAGCTTAGTTGAGAAAGCTTATTAGAAAAAAAGGTGATAATGTCAAAATATTGCAAATGAAAGAATTGAAAAGCAGTTCTTGGTAACAGCATTTTTAAAGCAAAATCAAGGTCAGAACTAGTTGCTGGACACCTACTGTTCATAAGACCCATAAAGCTTTATACTTAGGTACATACTGACATTTAGGACATTGGAAGAGTAATGAGTGGAACTTGGGAATTTTACTCATATTAAAAGGCCCAGTTGGTTTGACTATTCTTGACTATTCTTTCTGGAAACTACAGGTCTCAGAAAATCTGATAAGCATCAAGTTTCTTATCCCAAAGCAAAAGGAATAAATTCATTAAAGTACGCAAATGATTGAGGGTTTCATGGACTCTGAAGTCCTTCATAGACCTTATTGGAATTCATGATATCTAGATTAGGAACATGACCTTAAAATTGCAACTTCTTGGAAACCTGAGGCAGAGATGAGGGCTGGACAGGAAGCTTGTCTAGATGGGGCCCAACCAAGACGCCAACCCTCACATGTACATAGGACCAGGTTCATCCGCCAAACTGTTTGATAAGTTGAAACGCAAAATGTCAGATGACATCAGATGTCAGATGACCCATGTGTTTCAAGGGTCACAACCAGAGTGGTTGGCAGGGGAGCACATGTACACAGCGAGAAGCCCTTCAGAAGAATCCTGTGCTCAGTCTGTTTTCTCTCTTCTCTGTGACCTCCCTGAGCAGGTTCCAATCACCATGGATCAAATTCTCCTCATCTAGGGATGGTGACATTCTAGCACACTCCATCTAGAGTCTAGGCTCTAAATTTCTAAGCCTCTGTCTGCAGATTATTCCTGCAGATTTTTCAGCTAAATTATCAGAAATTCAGTTACCTTATCTCACTAGCGTATCTAAGAGAATATTTGTTTTATTATTTAAATTTATGTGAATTCCAAAAAGATGCTGCACTTTTAATTTTAGTTTTTGCAAGATATAAAGTTACTTGCTTTCACCCAAAAGCCCTTTGCAAAATTAAGGACATAATTATCATAACTTCAAATTGTTACTGAGCTCTTATCCTGAGCCAAAAACTTAGCAATTGTGTGGTAAATGCTTTTTGTACATTATTTCATTAAATAATCACAATATCGTGAAGTAGACACTGTTACACTTTACAAAGCAGACACAAGGGCAGAAGAAAGTATTAAATATTTCAGCCACACAGAATTTAACATTTCCTACTTTTGTGATGAATGAACAAGCTAATGACCAAGATTCTAAGAAGGAAATATTTGCTGTGCATATAGTCAGCAAAATAATAAGTCAATATTTCCTGTAAATCAATTTTTCAAAAAATGTATTTTATACATTTAAAACATAAAATGTGATTTTTGATAGTTATATAGATAGATATATGGATAGTAAAAGTTACTATGACCAGGAAAATTAACATATTTAGCTCAAACGGTTACTTTATTTATTTTTTTTTGTAAAAGGAACACCTAAAATCTATTCTTTAAGCAAAAGTTTTGAGTACAGTACGGTATTAGTAAATGTTGCATTTTGTTGTTGTTGTTGTTTTGCAACAGAGTTTCTCTGTGCAGTTCAAGCTATACACTTTGTAGCCCAGGCTGGACTCAACTAACAGCACGTTTCCTGCCTCAGCCTCCTGAGTGATGGGATTATAGGCGTGCACCACCACACTTCTACTGCATGGTAATTTTTAATTTTACAAATAGTCTTTGGGAAACAGATTCTTCCAAACATCCGGACATAGACAGTATACGGTTTGACCATAATTTCTTACACAATATGTATGTGTATTCAACCAGAAAAATCAAATTTCTCTTTTTATCGTTTCAGATGCTTGCTAAAGGGAGAACAGGAATTTTAGGAAAATTCTACAGATTGTTTTCCAATCTCATCATCTACAGAACAACCGATTTTATTTTTGATAATAATTTCAGCAGTCATCACATACGGCACAATTCACTCTTTCGAAGCTTTCAGTGTTAGTTCTGTGAGCGCTGTCATTTTCTCACAGGTTAGGACACTGGGGCTCAGGTTAGGTAACTGTCTGGGAAGTTACTTGGCATTTCACACCAGGTGCGGAATGAATGAGTGCAGGTGTCTGATTTTCAGGCACAGCACGCTGGCCCTTTGATTGACTTTCTTAAGAATCATGACAAAGTCAGAGCCCGTTAATCACTTGGAGAATCTCTCTGGCGATGCACAAGCAGGGACACATGCTTCTTCTTTTTTTTTTAATCAGTACTGAGGATGTGCTTGTAAGGCAGGCGCTTATGCCACTGAGCTAAATCCCCAGCCCTAATACATGCTTCTTTGTAAACTCTACTGGGCTGACTTTTCAAAAAGCAATGAAATGTCACCTCGGGATGTTTTCAATGCAGCTTTGTCTCTGTGTTGTCTTGCACAAGTTGCTCAACCTCTCTGGGCCCCAATTTCACGTACAGTGCAATGAAATTACTGGACAAGAAGTCCTCCGAGGGCCTTTCTTAGTTTAGCATTGTGAATGCTCCCTAGTTTATGACATGACTCAAACAAGTTGCTCACTGCCTTGAGCCTCAGTTTTACCACCAGCAAAGACGTAATAAAAATCCTTCCTCGTGGCATTGAAGGGCTGAAAACAAGAAAAATTTAGGCCAATAGCAGAGATTCAGTCAATACTCACTTTTTTCTTCCTCCTTCTTTCTCTGCCCCCTCCTGTATGTGGTCTGTTTCTTTTTATTTTTTTCTTTTTGACCTTTTTCTGAGGCAGGGTTTCACTATATGGTTCAGGCTGGCCTTGAACTCACTTTTGTAGCCTAGGTTGGCATCGAACTTCTCCTGCCTCAGCCTCCTGAGTACTGGAATTACATATGTGCACCACTGCACCCAGCTTCTGTATGGTGTCTTTCATGGCACAGCTTTGGTGAAGTGAAGTCTCTGATCTCCAAGGTACAAATGCTTGCCATTGGATAGGAGCTGCACAGATCTAAGCCTTCCTCCTTGGAAATAGACTCTGCTTCTTTGAGGAGGAATAGAACCACACATTCTGGGAACTTCAAGGGTTATTTATAAATGGAATCCAGCTTCAAATGGGACTGTAATTATTATATTTCTTTTGAAATCTTCCACACAAGCAATTTAATTTTAGATGTTATTTATTGTTCCCTTTCCTAATTGAAACCAGAAGTCATTCTGTGAATAATGCAAAATATCAGTGGACACTGATGGAGAGATTTCGCTCTGGCTTTGGAAATTTAACTCATGTTCCAAAGCTAGATCTGTTGGAGTGTGCTGGATGAGGGATCCAGAGACTCACGCCACGAGGATTTAAGTATTTAAAAAGTCCCATTCCGAGGCATTGTCACTATCAATTTCTTTATGGATCAGTATGTGACTTCAGACCTCTGAATACGTCCGAGTCTTAATGTTCATCTCCTGTCTTGAGATGAAAATTTGAAAGTCTCCATTGCCAGACCTTATACAGAGAAGGCAGTCAAAGAAGACTGGTTCTCCTTTTTCTATCTACTTAGTTTTTACTTCCCAGTGCTTCTCTCTTCCTAATACCTGAAGTTTGTAGTACATTGTGCTCTTATAAATGTCCCTCAGGATAAGTTTGCTGTGTTGGGCTCCCAGTGAGCACAGAGCCTTGGTGTCACTCAGTACGTACTTCCTTGAGGACAGACTCGTGCTCTATAACACACGGAAGGACCCAATTTCAAGGCCTTGAGGGCTATAACACAGTTATCTCTCCTAGAATGAATTTGCGCAATGGAATGAAGAAGCATTTGTTTTCCCAGAAGTCTCTATATTTCATGAAAGAATAAGATGATCGCGTTACTGCATTTGTGCTATATTTGGCATTGGGAGGGACATTTTCTTACCACATTTAACAGAAACAAATGGTGAGCTTATTGACACCTGTTGGTGACTGGACTCCTAGCCAACAGGGGACCACTGACCTCTAATTTCCATTGACGGATTATTTCTGCAGTGAGGCTTGAACATGCTGACCCTGACAACAGTGACTCTTGTCTCCAAGCACAGGGACCGCTGTGAGGCCTCTGTGTGACAACAGTCTCTTTCTTCACCTGGAGTGAAGCCGAGGGCTTATCAGATCCACACCACAAACTACCCCAGGTCTGACTTTAATGCAGTCCGCCAGCAGATACTGGCTGGGAAGTCCTCTAAAAAGGAGGAAAGTATTTCAACCATGTCTAAAGCATATCCAGTGGTGGCCAAAGTTCAGAACTTGACACTGAGTAAACAGTGTGCTAGCTGGAGCTATTTGGATTCTTCCAGAATCTGTCTCTTTAAGTACTTATTTAGTGTATTCCATGATTGCTTTTAGTTTTCTCAGGCGTAAAAGGTGCCCCACCTCCGGCACCACGGTGGATATATTTTTGCCCATCCCACTACTTGATTTAAATTTGAATTTAAAACTTGATTTTTGTTCCTGATAGAAACTATCAGTGCATGACAGAAAAGGAAACGACAGTGTGTCCTACTGCACTTCTCCTTAACAGCCCAGTCCCTTTGTACTGGAAAGGAGGACGTCATTGTGCATTTCTCTTATATCACCAGATAGTTCTTTAGTGGAAAACAGTTTGCTATATGACAGCTCCAAACCACTTTTTTCTCTGTTGAGCCAGTCTCATTACACAGCCTGCTTAAAAACAGGAAACCACACATCACCACCCCAGCAAAGCCCAAGACACACCAGTGTGAGCCATATCAGCTTCGACCTACAGTCCGTGCCTCTGTGAGCTTGGCCAAGCGCCTGCTCCTCCTTGCAGAAAACCTTTCCAGGCTGTCTCCTGCAGGTGCGCGCTGAGGCCCTCCCCAGAGCATCCTGCTTCTCCCCAGGCTGCAGCGCCTCCTCACCCTCCTTCCAGCCGCTCCCCTGAGTCATTGCTCTAACTTCCCCCTCTCTGGGGCACCCTTTTAGCACCTTATTATCAAGTTTGTTGCACAGAGAACTATCTGATTAAAAACATCTATCAAGGCCAGTAGCCTGGTACAGAGGTGTCCTACACCCTTCTAAGCCCACCTTTAATCCCCCAACCCTGGGGCATTTGAACTCACATTCAGCGGTCACGTCTCTGTCCTGTCGTGTGCCTCTGTCTCTCAACTCTGACTTCTGAGTGCTGGCAGTTAGAACAGGAAGGAAGTCAGCGAGAAAAAAAAATGTTTTAACCTCCTCAAAAAGGAAACCCTGGGCTGTCTCTAATCCTGTTCCTTTGCACAGCCTCTATCTTGATCAGCCAACTATGAGCAGCGTTCTTGCCAATTAATGGCACATGTGGCAACAAGACAGCCCGTGATGATATGCACGAATGTACACGCAAAGGATGGAGCTTACAGCTAGAAGTGTGAAGAACTGTGCGGATGCGTCTAAAAATCAACTCAGTCAGTGCATAAGCCTCGTGGGGCAAGCAGCCTAAAAAACCAGTAGTAACAAATTCAAAGAGGCTTTACTTTCTGCCACTAACTTCTGTTCTTATCAGGTGCCTGCCAGCTCCGTTATCAGCCAGATATTTTGAAAACGTTGGCAGTGAATGCAGAGTGGAAATTGTGAACGTTAAATATGTATACTTGATGCTTATTGCAAGATTTTGTTCTCACACAGATTTTTGGAGTTTTATTGGCTATAATTTCATGATGTAGCTTTATTTTGCATCACAGACCATCAATGCTGTTTGTCATCATTTTTGCTAGGTTTTCTTCCAAATTAAACAAACAAACTATCAGAAGCTAAAGCACTGCCTTTGATTACATTTAGGATTGCAGATTACAAAATAAAACAAGACTTCATTAATTCATAGTCTTTCAACTCAGAAATCTGTGAAAATTTAACAAGTGCTAAAATTGACTTTGGCCTATAATTGAGGAAATGGTTTTTGAAGTAATTCAAATGGAACAGATTGCAAAGGCCACATTTAAACCATTTGAGGAAACAGTTTTTAAGCACATAAGCTGTTCTTATTCTGTACCTTGCCCTAGCTGTTGTCAATAATAAATGCTTTATATTAATGTTTCAATGTTCAGTTTTTTGTTTTTTTTGGTCTTTTTCCTTTTTATCGGTACCGGAGATCGAACTCACGACTGCCTGCTTGCAAGGCAGGTACTTATGCCACTGAGCTAAATCCCCAGCCCTCAATGTTCAGTTTTTATGTCAACATTTTTAATACGACTAAGCAAACATACTTGGAGAAGCTGACTTCTAAAACTTCAAGTCACAGTGTTTTCTTTGTTTTGTAATTGTTTCCAGGGACTGTATCTTGTCCTTGAAGTCAATAGACTTGAGTGATTAAAGCATAATAGTCACTCAATGAGAAAAATTAGTCTGGATGTCCCCCAAAGCCTCATTCAGTCATGGGAGCAGACTTCTAGAATTTGTGAATGACCCATGACCCAGTGCTGGGATTATGGGTGTGAGTGCCACCCCCAGTGGGTGTGGCCTGCATATAATACAAGGGACAGAAAGAATTTTTTCTCTATGCTCCCCCACTTCTGCTCTTGTTGCTTGTGCTGTTTTCCCCTACCAAGAACTGTTGCTCTCTGCCATGTGCCAGCTGAGTATGGGCTGAAATCTCCACAAACTGTGAGCTAAATAAACTTTTTCTCCCTTAACTTTAGGCATCGGGCATTTTGTCTTAGCAATGAGAGAAAAGTAACCAACACAACTCCCCAACATATAAAAAGGAAAACAATACACAATTAACATTAATACAAGTCCTAAAAACCAAATACAATTTTATTCCATGAATTTCAGCATCATATAGATAGACTATAACACTTGAAACAAAGGATATAGTTTTATTATAAATAAAAGCAAATACTGATTTACACAGAAGGCAGTACGCATTTTCAACTTCATAGTTTAAAGGGACCACGTTTATTCAGTGAATTATTCTAAGTAAGGTTGCAGGCTGCAGTGTGTACCATAGACAGACTAAACCTGTTGTCCTGCAGCTATAGTGAGGAGACTGACAAACAGTAGGATATGCAGAAGATTGACTGATTCAGTATACATTTAAATTTAAAAAATTTTATTACAGTAAAAGACACACTGCCCATAATTCCCCTCAAAAGGCTCCACTCATTTCAAACATACTTGAAGCATTATTCTTGCGGCTTTTGAAAGTGGCTCTGGAAGTCCTATTTCCTTTGTGTCTTTAGTTACGCTGTTGTGGCTCTTTCAATATGGCTGAGTCAATTCAAAACGGTTACCTTTCACAATCGTTTTGACTTTGGAGAAGAGTCAAAAGTCACATGATGCTAGAGGTGGAATAGAGGACACACTGTAACCATTTTATAACTCTGCCTTTCCCTTGGACGGCAGGCAGCAGCAGCGTTCGCCATCATTTCGATCATATCTTGTAAATACACTCGTGAAAGGAGACTCTCAGAACTGCTTCCAAAAGTGACAAGAATGACTGAATAAGTATGTTTAAAGTGAGGGGCATTTTAGGGTAATTAATGAGAATGTGCTTTTACTGTGTATCATAATCTTTAAATTTAAACATTTTTGATATATTTTGATTACTCATATTAGTGGCAGCAGAAAATATTTAAGATTAGAAATGGTGGATTTGTGGTCTGCCACCACTTATGTCTCATGCTGTCAAGGAAGATACCACAGAGCAGAAATCACATTTTTTTTCTGCTGACCTGAGCCTCGTGTGTGACCTCACAACCTTTCTTATGCAGCGTGAGAAGCAGTGACATCAAAGATATTTCAACCTCCCAGTGCCTGTAGAATCAGTGAGTAGGTGTGTAGTTTATGTACCATTGTTGGAAAGGGAGAGAACTTTGATAATTTCATTGAAGCTTCAAGGGATCTATGACTTCAAAAAGATTAAAAATTAGTGATTTAGGTAGTGAATTTGGTGATATGATGATGAACTACTAGCAGAGGGCAACCGCTATGACTTCCCAAAATGTCTGAGCATCACAGTCAGGACTGTGGTCCAGAACAATTACTACTTCTCATGTTGTCCTGATGCAGGTTGTTGTTCACATGTACTTACCAGGTGGGTAAACCAGAGACTCTTTTAATAGAATTAAAATGGAGGACTCTCCACTTCTAGCTCATGCTGATAAATGTGAGTTATATACTAAGACTTCTTTTCTTGCACCCAAATTTCTGCAAATAGAACAATGTCTTCATCATGGTAAAGAGAAACTAAGGTGCCTGTTGTGGTAAAGAAAATGCTTTCTCTAACCGCATAAGCACTATGTTGCTTAATGAAACCAACAAACCATGAAACCTACTTAAGAATATTCAGAAAAATGATTAGGCCTTTGAAGTATTTTCCAACTGTTTTAAGGATACAACTGAAAGGTAAATTTCAGGCAAATCTTTCATGGGGCTTTTGCCATGAGCCTGAAAAAAAATGACAAGAGCATTTCTCTTTTATTTCATGGACCCATTTCTTAGAATTCACAAGTAAAGATGCTCAGAGAAAGTTATCTGCCCTGCAAGCTGTTCATTCTGGAATATGTCTGCATAGCCTTCATAGTAGCTGTGGACGGAGGTGGAAGTCCCCTCTCAAGGCAGATATCCTGGCGCTGTCTCTTCCTGTCAGTGTGTCCTTGGGCTAGTGGTTAGATTTCTGGGTGTTAGTTTTCTTATCTGAAAAAGAAAGGTGATATTAATTTTTAGCACTCCTGGTAGAGTTGGAAATGATGTGTGATATGTTGCAGAGTTTCTGTCTCACAGCTTGATGAATGGCCCAGGCTAGGAAAATCGTCACCATCAATAAGAGGGTCATTTTCATCTGTGTGCTCATGATCAGCCCACCTACATATCCTGTCTTACCTCCTCCTTTGAAGCTGTCTTCCCCCCAACAAATATGTGTTTCCTGAACTCCTAGAATGTGAAATCACATGATATGCAGTATATATAACACACTGAAGTACATTGTGGATTTATTTTTCTGATGTTCTGAAGTGTGCAATTATATAATACAATTAGTACTTTAACAGACAATTTTGTATTTGTTGTACAGTTATTTTATGAACAGAAAACATTATTCCACCCCAAATACAAAATGCTTCGGTAAAGGGCTATATTTTATATTCCTTGTGTTCCTTGGAGTGTCTAAAGCTGTACTCAACTGGACTGTGGAAGAATCTGTATAAATCTCTCTCCTAGAAATACATGTGTGTAAATCAAATTTTGCATATATTCTGTCTCCCTTTTCATCTGTTTCTTCTAGCGAGAATTTTGCTCTGGGAAGAATAAATATAACTATGGATATATGTCAGTAAAGGTTACTGGGATCAAGTTTTTCCCTGTTTTTTTTCATATAAAGTCCTGCGGTTCCTAACAACATAAAAACTCTATTGTTAATCAGTTGTGTCGTCGTACAATTACTGTGGAATCTATGCACACAAACCTCTATAGAATAATGTATTACACACCCATATGGTGTGGTGTAGCCCAGTGCTTCCAGTACCAACCTGCACAGCACATTACAGCACCGGACACTATAGGCAACTATAGAAAAGGTACAGTAAAAATATGGCATAAAAGAATAAAAAATGTACAGAGTGTGCAGAACTAAGAGTTGCTCTGGGTGAGTTGGTGAGTGACTGGGAAGTGGCAGAGAAGGCCTGGGGTTTTATTGTGCCACTGTGACCTTAGGAAACACTGTATGCTTAAACTGCACTATGCTTACAAAAATGTATTTTTCTTTGTTCTTTAATAAATTAGCTTATTATAATTTTTTAACTTTATAAACTATTTTTTTTCTTTCTTTGGTGCTAGGGATTGAATTTATTAACTTGTACTTTACGCCACTGGCACTCTTATAAACTGTTTAATGAAAGTTTTCAACTGTTTTGTAATGGCATTAAGCTTAAATACAATAAAGATATTGTACTGTTCTACAAAAATATTCTCTCTCTCTCTCTCTCCCTCTTGTATTAGCGATTGAACAATTGAACACAGGGCCTCAAACATGCTAGACAAGCACTGTATCAACATTTTTTTTTTTACATCCTTACTCTATAGCTCTTTTCCAATTCTTTTACTTTTTAAAATTTTTGCTAGCAGTGAAGATGCAAACACACACATTAGCCTGGGCCTGCATAGGTCGCAGTTGTCAGTGTCACCATCTTCTACCTCCATATCCTGTGCCACCGGAAGGTGTGTGATGGGTAACAGCAAGCATGCAGCTGTCATCTCCTGTTACAACAAGGTTTTCTTCTGTAATCCCTCCTGAAGGACCTACGAGGGGCTGTTTTACAGTTTACCTTTCTAAAAAAATAAGTGGAAGAACTACATTCTAAAAAATCATTAAAAACATAGGATAGTAAATACATAAACTAGCCATAGTCATTTATTTTCATTATTCTGCAAAGCACATAACTGTTGGTGCTATCCTGTTACACAACCTGCAGTGCTGGTATCTTTCCAGCATGATCACAAGCTCATAATAGAGCACCATGGCTATAATGTCGCTAGTACTAATCAGTCACCTTTAGTGTTTTTCTTTGAGCAGTCAAGACTGCCTCAATGTCCTGGCTCAGAACATTTCATTGCCAATTTGATTTTGGGGAAGGGCAGGAAGCCAGATCTGGGAAATGAGATAAATGAAGACACAGCCATGTTTTTACCAGCCTGCCTTCCCATTGCATGGCACTCGGCAGCAGCATTCACTGCATGTTGATCACATATTGCAGACATTTAGGAAAGAGTATTTCCAGAACTGCCTCAGACAAGGGCAACAATGTGGGGATAAGTGTGCTCAAGCTGTCCTTTGAGGAGTCCTTTGAGGTGGATTAATGACAGTGTCTTATACTGTAATGAAATTTTAAATTTAAGTATTTACTATATATTTTGATCGCAAGATTTATACGCCATATTGAACTACACTGTGTATGAACTATAATTCATAACCTTGGTGTAAAGACTAGTTTTAAACTAACAGACAATAACTCTAAGTTGTATGCCAGGGTCAATACAAGTATAAAGATTAACAAAACACATCCTAGACCCCCAAGTTGCTAATGATGAAGAGGGCAAAAGAAATTAAAAATTTAAAAAGTAGTGACCATATGTCTTTTCATATGGGGTATTTACATAAGCACACATAAGGATATTAGTGAAGGCCTCTTGAAGGAAGTGAATATAGTGTTTAGAGAGTAGTAGGTTTGGGGTGTTTGATATGGGAAAAGTTGGGGGAAGAGAAAGTGTTTGAAGTAGAGGAGAAGCATGAGCAATAGCAGTGTGTTCCAGAATGGTCCAGCGTGGAAGGAAGTAGCTCAGGTTGCTGGAATATAAGTGCATGTAGTACAAGGATGAGATGAGGGGAACAAACTCAAGGACTAGAGGATAGTGGATAACTGATACTACGTTAATAAGGAAATTTGCCTTGACCTCATCTGAGGTGGAGAACCTTCAGAAGTAAAGGCACATGGTCAGTTCTGAATTTTACATAGTTTATTTTGGTAAGCTCATATGGAAGGATGCAATATGTGTGTATGAAACCCTTTGGGGGATTTAACCAAAGCACTCAGAATAGACAAGGTCTGAGTTACTTTTCTCATTGCTGAGATAAAATACCTAGCACCCAAAGTTAAAGGAAGAAAAGTTTATTTCAGATCATAGTTTGTAAAGGTTTCAGTCCGTACTCAACTGGCTCCAAGACAGGGTAGCAGGGTAGAATGGCACCACAGAAGAGGAACAGGCCATAGCAAGCTAGGCAGAAGGTAGCAAGCAGTGCCATCTTCTCTTTATATTCCATCCAGGATATATGTTTACTGATTGGTCCCACTCACATCCGGGGGAGGGTTCCATTTAGTTACCACACATCCTTATTCTCAGTATTATACACCCTGTATCCAGTCCCTCTGAGAAGCCCCACCTATGAGAGCATAAGGCTTTGGGGGGACATCTAGATATAAACCATAACAGACATACACAGAGATGTTCAGCTTTGTGAAATGTATACATTCAAATTGATAAAATTCAGTGATTGGTAGAATATGAAGCATGAGGATGAAGAAGAATCAGGGATCACAGCTGACTTCGGAATTTTTTATTAGAGTCCTTAGTGATACCACCTGCCAATGCAGGATACTCACTGAGGAACAGATATACTGGGGAAATGATTTGAATTTGGGCATGCTGAGTGCTCAACTGAGTGATGTCATTCCTAAGAAGTGATTTCTGACAGACGTAAAGATGTGTAAGCTTGGATTTCAAGCCCAGGCTTATGATTTACACAACAGGCTACACAAGGTCATTTAAATCAGCTTGCCTACACTGTGGTCTGTATACCAGCAGATTAGCATTTCTAAGAACTTGTTAGAAATGGAAATTTCCAGGCCATCTGTATGGTGTTCCTTTAAAAATATCTATGTTTTAGAAAATCCTATAGGTAAAGTGTAAAGTTGGAGAAACACTAGTTTAATTTGTGTACATGAACAAAGTTACCCAAGAGTGTAGAGAAGTTGGCTAAGCTTGGAGAAATGCTTGGGTTTACTTTAGTGGATAACTTGCTGACTTTTTATCTTTTCTTCTGCTAGCAGACTGGCCTTACCATTATTGTATTTGTGGCAAAAGTGCTTGTGATCACATGACTTTCAAACCTCCAGGAAACTTTGATCCACTTAGAATAGATGAAAGTGTTTTCCATGGCCTACACATTAGACAGACAGCTCATTGTGGTAGCCTGCTTCTAAAACTGCCCCCATGATATTGGTGTTCATCCCTGGTCATACTGTATCGGAGTTGGTCTATATCATCAATAGAATATGGGAGAATAATGGTGTGTTGTATTTTAAAAGACTGGTGCTTTCTTTCTTGATTCCAAACATGAAAACTGATGGCTGTCAGCTAGATTACAAATTTATGGAAGACCCTAAACAGAAACCATCCAGCTATGCTACTCCTACCCTGTTTTTCAGACAATGTACAACAACAAATGTGCATTGTTAGAAACTGCTAACTATGGGGAAATTTGTTATGTAGCACTAGATAAGTAACATATTCATGATATGGCGTCTTCTTCACTTAGCTATTGTTAATCTCGTTCCAATTCCATGTTAACCCTTTCATAAGAAATGAGTTCCCATCATTCTTTTTGCAAGAATGGTTTTCCCTCATGCAATCATACATGATTCATTTCTTTTCTTTATTTGAATTTCTGCTCAAATGCCAATCTCTCAGTGAGGGCTTCTCTAACCATCATCTAAAAATAGTACCTCTTTCTCATAATCTTGCTTTATATCTACTTATAGCCGGTCACATCTCCTGGTAAATTTGTTTTTGTTTAACATTTATCATCCATTTCTCCTCAAAAATGTGAGCTTGATAAGGGCAGGCACCTTATATTCAATGCTGTACCCAGAAATTAGGATTACATACATATACACGATAGACTATCAGTGTATGTCTATAGAATGAATGAAAAAGGATATCCATTGGGAAAAATTAATATTTAGGAAAGAAGAACTAGAGATGCTCATGAAGGATGCAGAAGCTTGAGAAGGAGAAATGTCCTCAGAGGAGCAAAGAGAGAGAGAGAGAGAGAGAGAGAGAGAGAGAGAGAGAGAGAGAGAGAGAGGCAGAGAGATAATGGGAACCTCTGGCCCCATGGACTCAGGTCAGTTGAATTTAAGCTCAGGATAGATACATGCTTGTTTGCTAGGTCTGTAGGATAGATACATGCTCTCTGCTTAGGTTGAGATGCTGCCTTCCTATGGATTTTAGAATAGTAATTTTAAATTCGTATTTTGTGTAATTATGTTTATAGGAAGTTGTAAAGAAATGTGTGGGAGCCCATTTTTACTCAATCTTCCCCAATATCAAATCTTGGTCAACTATATATGATATCAACGCAGGAAACTGACATTGGTAGAACCCTCAGAGCTTATGCAGACACTTCTCTTTTTGGAGAGCATCACTACTCTTTCTGCCCACATCACTATTTCATTTCTTTTTGTGACTGAGCAGTATTCCAAGTCACAGAAGTGCTACCATTTGTTTATTTATTTATTGTCGGAGATTTAGGTAGTTTCCATTTGGGAAGTAGTATGAATTAAGTGGCTAAGAATATTTGTGTGCAAGTTTCTGAGTAAAACTAAATTTTCTGCCTGCGGAAAAATACCTAAGAGTGCAATTACTAGGCTGTATACGTAAATCCATATCTAACTTTAGAAAAGCCTGTTAGACTGCCTTCCATACGGCTGCACATTTCTACTTGCAATGAATGTGATCCAGTTTCTCTATATTCTTGATATTCTTCAGTGTTATCACTTTTATGTATGTATGTATGCATGTATGTATGTATGCATGCATGTATTTTTAGTGCCTCTCTCAGGTTTTGTAGTCATTTTCTTTGGGGTTTTAATTTGATTTCACAATGGATGATTATGGTAAACTCCTTTTGTGCTTATCTGTGGTGTGTACATCTTCACTGATGAAATATCTGTGTTTTTAAATTCATTTTTAAAATTTGCCTTTTCATTACTGAAATTTGAGTAATCATATATTTTCTAGATATAACTCCATTCTTTGGTATGTAATTTGCCAATGTTGTCTACTAGTGTAATTTGTCTTTTAATTCCTTCATCAGGATTTTTCACAGAGAAAACATCTTTAATTTTAATGAGATAAATCTACTCAATTTTTCTGATTTTAGATTGTGCTTTGTTGGATGAGCTAAGTCATCTTTGTTAAATCTAGGGTCCTAATGATTTTTTTTCTATGTTTTTATGCAAGTTTTATAGTTTTAAATTACCTTTAATCCTGGAGTCCATTTTGAGCTAATTTTTGTACAAAATGTGAGATGTAGGTGTGAAATTTTGGGTGTGTAATTCATAACATTAAATTAAGATTTTTTTTACTTTGGTCTGTGGACCATAGATATGGTATGTATGCTTCAGTGTCATTTGTGGAATAGACTGTTCCTCCTCCACTGAATTTATTTTGTACATTTGTCAAATACTAATTGGGCATGTCTGTTTGAGTCCATACCTGTATTCTCTACTATTTCTTCAATATATAGGTTTTAACAAATGCTCCTATGAATTCTATTTCCAATTTGCAGAGATATTTTATTATTTTGGATTTTGCAAATATTTTTTTCTTCATTAATTGATAGATCAGATGATTTTCCTTCCTTAGCCTGTTAATATGGTGGGTTATGTTGATTAATTTTTCTTTTCTTTTTTTTTTTATTTAAGAGGAAAAAGAGAAAAACACAAAACAAACCAAAGCGGCGTAAGGGTACACGCAATACAGAACTACAAAACAAAACAAAACAAAACAAAACAAAACAAAAAAACATAACAGTAAGAAATTACCTGCTAGTAGATTACACACTATCTTCTTGAAAATAGTTCCTCAAATCACAGTATCAAAGAACACAAGGTGGACATTCAAACAGGGAGACTGCAAACAGCTGTGTTCAATGTTCCAAAAACATTGATAAAGTCAGCTATTTAACACCCCCAAACACACTTGCTGTTATATCCGTTAGAGCTCTTTTTCTTTTTCTTTTTTTCCCTCTCTTTTTTACAACAAAATTTACACATCTTGGATTTTATTACTCCTTAGTGCTTATTACTTTCTTTGGGGGGGGGAAGAATACAGTCAAATATGGCAAAACAAAGCTGTCAGTCAATACCAAGGATAGACATAGCACATGGTGTAGAACAGAGTACAAGTTTATCAACAATGGTTATCAACGTTGTCCCTTGTTTCCTTAAAAAGAATTGTCTATCTTATTAGATATTATAAAGTTGGACAAAACAGTAGAGAACAAGACCAATAAAACTTAGGCATTGTAAACATTACAGGACTTCCAAAGAAGACAATAGTCAAACCAGAATGGGTATCTTAGTGAATCTTATTGTCTTCAAAGTAGTTGCCTATGTCTTCAAACTTGATACTATCATATAGAATGGAACAGAGTCTAATCAGTCAAAACAAGATCGTGGGAGTACTACAGGACTTCAGAACAAGTTAATAGGAAATCGAAAAGAGTTACTATTTATATATCCTAATTTTTTTGAATTTTTTCTTTAATTAAGACAAACATAAGAGATGACTAAATAATTTTTTTTTGAAACAATAAGGGGGAGATTGAGATAAAACAGGACATAACAATATAACAATAGAGGTCACAGCATGACTGTTTCAACAACCTAGTACTTCACCACCTTATAACCTGACTTAATAGTAGTTACCATAGTGTCTTTTTCCTTGAAATATTTGGATAAAACTTCATATACTCTAGCTTCAAATATTTTCATATCAAGAAGCCCAGAATAAAGCCTTTCTAATTAATGAGTGAAAACTTTATAAGGCTTCAAGGCCACCTAATGGGGAACCATGATTACCACATATTTTTATATATTTGAATCATTATTTACATTAGGGAAACTATTCGGTATTCACACATGCGAGATTGATTTATTTCACTAATGAGTATGGTCTCAAGCTGCGCCCATTTATTGATAAATATCTCAATGTGATCCTTCTTTATAGCTGAATAATACTCCATTGTATAGAAATACCACAACTTTTTTATCCATTCCTCAGTTGATGGGCACTTGGGTTGTTTCCAAGATCTGGCGATTACAAATTGTGCTGCTATAAACATAGGTGCACATATATCACTGTGGTATGATGCTTTCAGTTCTTCTGGGAATATGCCTAGAAGTGGAATAGCTGGAATAAATGGGATTTCCAGTCCCAACTTTTTGAGAAATCTCCAGACAGATCTCCACAAAGGCTGTACCAGTCTACACTCCCACCAGCAGTGCAGGAGAGTTCCTTTTTCCCCACAGCCTCTCCAGCATTTGTTGTCGGTTTTCTTGATCCTGGCCATTCTTTCAGGAGTGAGATGGTATCTCAGTGTGGTTTTAATTTGCATTTCTCTAATGACCAATGATGATGAGCATTTTTTCATGTATTTATTTGCCATTTGCATTTCTTCATCTGAGAATTGCATATTCATCTCAGATGCCCATTTTTGGATTGGATCTTTGAATTTCGGAGGTCTGAGTTTCTTTAATTCTTTATATGTTTTAGACAAGAGGCCCTTGTCTGAGAGAGAGTTCACTAAAATCTTTTCCCAGTTTGTGGGTTTTCTTTTCACTATGCTGGAGATTTCTTTTGACATGCAGAAACTTTTTAATAAGAAGTGGTCCCAGTTATTGATTCTGGGAAGTATTTCCCGTGCGGTTTGAGTCCTGTTCATGAATTCTTTACCTACTCCTATGTCTCCAAGGTTTCTACCTATTTTGTCTTCCAATAGATTTAGTGTTTCTGTTTTAATATTCAGATCTTTGACCCATTTAGATTTTAATTTAGTGCATGGTGATAGACATGGGTCTAGCTTTAGTTTTCGGCAAATGGAGAGCCAGTTTTTCCAGCACCATTTATTAAAGAGACTGTCGTTCTTCCAGTGAACCTGCTTGGCTCCTTTATCAAAAATAAGGTGGTTGAGTGTGTTCGTAGTTGTGGTTGTATCTTCTAATCTATTCCACTGATCTTCAGCTCTGTTTTGATTCCAATACCATGTTGATTTTACTACTGTTGCTTTGTAGTATAACTTCAAGTCAGGGATTGTGATGTCTCCTGCTTTGTCTTTGCTGCTTAGAATTGCCATTGTGATTCTAGGTCTCTTCTGGTTCCAGATGAAATTTAGGAGTGATTTCTCTAGATCTATAAGGTATGTTGATGGTATTTCTATTGGGATTGCATTGAATCTGTGTAACAGTTTTGGGAGAATGGCCATTTTCACAATGTTTGTTCTTCCTATCCATGAGCAAGGGATGTCTTTCCATTTTCTGAGATCATCTTCAATTTCCTTTTTCAGTGTATTATAATTTTCACTGTATAAGTCTTTCACTTCTTTCGTAAGAGTAATTCCTAAACATTTCATTTTTTTGCTTGCTAATGTGAATAGTCCAGTTTCTCTTATTTCCCTCTCTGTAATTTTGTTGTTCGTGTATAGGAATGCTATTGATTTCTGAGTATTGATTTTGTATCCAGCCACATTACTGAATTTATTTATTGTATCTAAGAGTATTTCAATGGAGTTTAGGGGGTCTTCTATGTAGAGTATCATGTCATCTGCAAACAATGATAGTTTAACTTCTTCTTTTCCTATCTTTACCCCTTTTATTTCTCTTTCTTGCCTAATTGCTCTGGCTAGTACTTCCAGTACTATATTAAATAGGAGTGGTGATAAAGGACATCCTTGTCTTGTACCCGATTTTAAAGTAAAGGCTTTCAATTTTTGGCCATTTAGTATGATGCTGGCTGTTGGTTTGTCATAAATGGCCTTTATTATATTGAGGTAAAGACCATTTATTCCAATTTTCTGTAAAGTTCTTATCATGAATAAGTGTTGGACCTTATCGAAGGCTTTTTCTGCATCTATAGAGATGATCATGTGATTCTTATTTTTGGCTTTATTGATATGGTGGATTACATTTATTGATTTGCGTATGTTGAACCATCCTTGCATTCCTGGGATGAATCCCACTTGGTCATGGTGTATAATCTTCTTGATGATTTGCTGGATCCTATTTGCCAATATTTTATTGAGGATTTTTGCATCTGTGTTCATTAGGGAGATCGGTCTATAGTTCTCTTTTATAGTTGGGTCTTTCTCAGGTTTTGGTACTAGAGTAATATTTGCTTCCAGGAATGACTTAGGAAGGATTGCTTCCTTTTCAATTTCATTGAATAGTTTGAGGAGTGTCGGCATTAGGTCTTCTTTATATTTCTTGTAGAATTCTGCAGTGAATCCATCTGGGCCTGGGCTCTTCTTGGTGGGCAAGGACCCAATTACATTCTCAATTTCATTAGCAGAGATTGGGTTATTCAACAGTTTTATATCCTCTTGATCTAGCTTTGGTACTTCATATGCTTCTAAGAATCTGTCTATTTCTTCTGTGTTATCAAACTTTTGAGAGTAGAGGTTTTCGAAATAGGTGTTGATGATCCTCTGTATTTCTATTGGGTCTGTAGTGATTTCTCCTTTTTCATTTCTTATTGCATGAATTTGAGCTTTTTCTTTCCTTTTTTAAATAAGGTTGGCTAGGGGCGTATCGATTTTATTTATTCTTTCAAAGAACCAACTCTTTGATTCGTTGATTCTTTGGATTGTTTTCTTAGTCTCTATTGCATTGATTTCTGCTCTGATTTTTATAATTTCCTCTCTTCTTTTGGCTTTGGGCTTGACTTGCTCTTCTTTTTCTAGCTGTTTGAGGTGTAGCATCAAGTTATTTATTTGTAATCGTTCTGTTTTCCTGATGTGGGAACTCAGTGCAATAAATTTTCCTCTCAGAACAGCTTTCATTGCATCCCACAGATTCCGGTAAGTTGTATCTGCATTTTCATTTTCTTTTAGGTATTGTTTAATTTCTTCTTTAATTTCTTCTGTGACCCACTGATTACTCAAGAGTGTGTTATTTAGTTTCCATGTGTTTGCGGAATTTTTGCAGTATCCTTTGTCATTAATTTCTAATTTCAGAGCGCTATGATCCGATAATATGCAAGGGATGATTTCAACTCTTTTGCATTTGCTTAAATATGTTCTGTGAGCTAATATATGGTCTATTTTAGAAAATGATCCATGTACTGCTGAGAAGAATGTGTATTCTGATGTTGTTGGGTGGAACATTCTGTAGTTGTCTATCAAACCCATTTGTGTGATTCAGTTCTGTTATTTCTTTGCTCATTTTCTGTCTGGTTGATCTGTCCCTTGGTGTCAGTGGTGTATTAAGGTCTCCTGTTACAATAGTGTTACTGATAATTTGAGTTTTCATTTCTGTTAATAATTGTTTTATATAACTGGGTGCTCTGGAGTTTGGTGCGTATATATTTAAGATAGTTATCTCTTCCTCTTGGAGTTTTCCCCTTATGAGTATGTAGTGACCTTCTTTGTCCTTTATGGTCATTGTTGGTTTAAAGTTCATGTTGTCTGCAAACAGAATGGCTACTCCTGCCTGTTTTTGGATTCCTGCTGCATGAAGAATTGTTTTCCATCCTTTGACTTTCAGTCTGTGAGTATCTTTCTGGGTTAGATGGGTTTCCTGTAAACAGCATATGGTTGGATTTTGTTTCTTGATCCATTCTGCTAGTCTGTTTCTTTTGATTGGTGCATTGAGACCATTTACATTAATGGTTATTACTGTTAAATGCTGGTTAATTGTAGGAATGTTATCTCTCTGCTGTTGCATCTTTATCTTTTGGTTCTGTTTAATTATTTGCTTTGCTTAGTGGTTTTTCCTTTGTGTATCTAAACTGTCTTTCAATATTTTTTGCAGGGTTGGTTTGGTGTTCATGAAGTTCTTCAGCTGTTCTTTGTCATGGAAGTATCGTATTGCACCATCTATTTTGAATGATAGTTTTGCAGGATATATCAGTCTTGGTTGGAAATCATTTTGCTTTAGGATCTGGAATACTTCACTCCATGCTCTTCTTGACTTTATCGTTTGTGCTGAGAAGTCTGCTGTGATTCTGATAGGTTTTCCTTTATAAGTGATTTGTCTTTTCTCTCTGACAGCTTTTAATAATCTATTCTTGTGTTGGATTTCTGGGATGGTGATTATTATATGTCTGGGTGTAGTTTTATTTTGGTTATGACTGTTTGGAGTTCTATATGCTTCACTGATCCTGATGTCAGTTTCTGATCTCATGCTTGGGAAATTTTCAGCTATTACTTCTCTAAATGTCCTCCTGACATCCTTCATGTTGTCTCCCTCTCTGTCATTAATCCCTATCATTCTTATGTTATTCTTCTTTGCATTGTCTTGTAGTTGTTGAATTGTTGTTTCCTGGTTCCTTGTTATTTTCAAAAGATCTTTCCTTTCCTGTTCACTAGCTGCAATCCTGTCTTCAAGGTCTGAAATTCTATCTTCACTTTCATTAAGGCGGTTTTTACAACTTTCAGTGGAGTTTTTTATTTCCTGTATATCTCTGTGCATCTGCATTATGTATTCTGTTTGTTTCTTATATTGCTCGTCTAGGGATTCTATCTTTTTGTTTAGTTCCTCCAATTTTTTATCTGTGTTTTCTTTAGATATATTTAGAATCTCTTTCATTTCTTTTATCATTTCTTCTTTTATCTGGGAGATTATTTCGAGTTTGAATTTCTTTAAAGCTTCCTGGAGTTGCTTGTCAATTTCAGTGGCTATTGTGTCCAATATATGAGGTGGATGGGATATATTTTCTTCTATATACATCGCTCCTAGGGTTTCTTGAGATGGGCTGGAGGTTTGAGGTTGTAATTTGGTCTTTCGTTTTGTCATTTTCCTATATTTCTGTGTTTCAAGTGTTATTTGAAAGCTTCCTCAGGATCTGTTGAAAATCCCCTTCTATGTTTGGAGCTACTGAGACTCTGGCGCCGCGCTACCCCAGGCCATTAGGCCTACAGAACCAGTGGCCCTCCTCTGCCTGCTCAGAACTCCGCAGTTCCAGACAAGCTGGGCCTCAGGGACACTGTGCGCCCACCTGCCCCTTGGAAGCTCCACAGTTCTTCAATCGCAGTCGGGTTAGGGTACTCACCACAGGCCGCAGTGCTTCAGGAACCTGTGGACCCTCCCTGGTTGCAGAGATATCCACAGTCCTCCAGACACATGGAGAGGCCGATGCAGGCACCCCAAATCTGCCTAGCTCCTCCTCTGCAGACCAATGGCCAGGCGCGGCAGCTAAACAGGCTGGGCTAGGCTGGTAGTGTCGGCCAGCCCACCTATCAGGAGCTCAGCAGGTCTCCAAATGAAGCCGGAATGGGGAGGCTGATGTGGAGGCCTCAAACCCACCTCTCCCCTTCACTGCACCTGGAAGCCTGAGGGAACTCCAGCAGTCTGGGTGCAGATATCCAGAGTCCTCCAGACATGCAGAGAGGCCGGTGAGGGCACCCCAGATCTGCCCAGCTCCTTCTCTGCAGGCCTATGGCCAGGCGCGGCAGCTAAGCAGGCTGGGCTAGGCTGGTAGTGTGGGCCAGCCCACCTATGGGGAGCTCAGCAGGTCTCCAAGTGAAGCCGGGAATGGGGAGGCTGATGTGGAAACCTCAAACCCACCTCTCTCCTTCACTGCACCTGGAAGCCTGAGGGAACTCCAGCAGTCTGGGCGCAGATATCCAGAGTCCTCCAGACACGCAGAGAGGCTGGTGAGGGCACCCCAGATCTGCCCAGCTCCTCCTCTGCAGACCTATGGCCAGGTGCGGCAGCTAAACAGGGTGGGCTAGGCTGGTAGTGTGGGCCAGCCCACCTATCGGGAGCTCAGCAGGTCTCCAAGTGAAGCCGGAATGGGGAGGCTGATGTGGAAGCCTCAAACCCACCTCTCTCCTTCACTGCACCTGGAAGCCTGAGGGAACTCCAGCAGTCTGGGCGCAGATATCCAGAGTCCTCCAGACACGCAGAGAGGCCAGTGAGGGCACCCCAGATCTCTAATTTTTCAATATCTAGTAGCTTTACAAGGCTGAAACAAATCCCATTTTTATTATCTTTGTCTGATTTGGAGTAAAATACACCTCATGAAATCCATTGAGACATGTTTCTAGTCTCTATTTTGAGAGAAAAAATATTTTTAATCAGTGTTATTCTTTTAGAGTTAATAGTTCTGTTGTGAAGAATCAAGATGTGGTGTATTAAGGGGAAGAGAGGCGAGGCTTATACACTCTTTTTTAACCTTTACAATGCTTCTCTCTGCCATCTGCTGTGCTTTATTGAGAGTGAAAATCTCACTCTCAGAGATCCAAAATGTGGAGGAACTGTGACTTCAATGTGTTTTTCTACTCACTGGTATTTTCAGAAACACTAAAGAAAGATTAGAGATTAGCACTTGTGTAAGCAGCTTACAGGATAGCTAAGTATTGATTACTTTGAATCTACTCTGTAATTACTTCCCTATATATAATTAATAATACTTTCCCATCTGTAAGAGAGGATCAAGAAACAAAGATCATAGAGCTAGGGAATTTTTAATAAAACATTTTACTTTAGTTTTTAAAATTGCATACAAGACTTACCCTTTGTGGTATACATAAGAGTTTTACTCTTGATCTTAGCCAAAAGGCTGAGAAGCACTGTGTAAGAGTTTTAACAAATGGTGGAATTTATATATCCATCTCTGTAATGAAGATATCAAGTAGTCCCTCACCCCTCAAAAAAAAAAATCTCTTGTATTTTCTCTTTGAAGTGAACAGCTTGTTTCAAACATAACCTTTGGAAAGCACTAACCTATTCTCTATACTATTGTCTTTCCATTGTGTCTTAGGAAATCAGACAGCGTGGATCTTTTTGGTTGTAGACATGTTTATTTAATAAAATACTTCTTTGATTTATCATCATTATCAGCTATCAATAGTTCTCTCTCTCTCCTCTTTCATCTCTTTTTTGCTTAGGGAAGCTCTTGCTAGCTTTGTCCTTCTTTCTGTGAAATTTTAGAATGTGTAGCTCACTCTAAATTCTTTTAGAGGAATTCCATGCTGAGTGGTCACCTGGCTTAGAGCCCTGTGGCCTTATCATTATATGGTTGATAAGAGCACAGATAAGCACTAGATTAGCGAAAAACAGAGACATCCTGCTGGGCTGCTGACTGGCCCGCATGCTCAAATCTTCTGAGGCTTTGGTAGACAGACTTGGGAAGAGCAGCCACTTGAACAGGGAATTCCCTGAAGACGCAGTTGCTTAGAACTTCACAGTGTCTTGTGCAATGCTTCCTTCTCCACAAGCCTTGCTGGGGGTGGCTGCATTCCTTGGCCTCTACCTCCCCTTGTGTCCTATGTTTTTGTCTTTTCATTATCCTTCCTTTTAAGACGTTCCAAAATTCTTCTTTTAACATTTCTCCTTCAATCCTTACTTTTGTTCTTTCTTTTCCCTCTCCCTTTCCTTCTCCTTCTTCATCTTAAGCAGCAGGTTCTTTGGTCATTATTTTAGAGCAGGTCTTCTGGTTACAGATTCTCTCAGTCTTCCTTTGGCTGAGGTTATCCTTACTCCCCCTTCATTTTGGTGGGATGAATTCACTTGATAAAGAATGCAGGGTAGGCAACTGTCTTCTTTTAGCACTAGAAAAATGTTTTATTTCCTCCTTGTCCCTGTGGTTTCTGTTGAGAAATCTGCTGTCATTCCAATTTTTTTCTTTGTACGCAACTGTTTGTCTGTCACTGATTTTAACTTTTGGTTTTGAATTTTCTGAGCCTACGTTGTATTTTGGCATAGGCTTCCTTGGGTCTATTCTATCGGGATTTGCCATCTTCTTGATTCTATATTGGTTTGTCTTTCCCTAAATCCAGACATTTCCCCCTCATGGCTTCTTCAAGCCCTTCTTCACTCCATTTTTTTCTCCTGTTCTCCTGTGATACTTATGTTTGGTGTTTTAGTCTTACCTGTCTTTGAGGTTCTATTAACTTTTTAGGCTCTGTTTTCTCTTGTTTATTAGTTATTTCCTCTGTCCTCTTCATTCTGTTGTTGAGTCCAATGAATTGTTTTGGTTGTTGAATTTTTCTGTTCTAAAATCTTCATTTCATTCTTTTTTGATTGGCTTGTTATTGCTAAATGAGGATAAGAATCCAAATTTTCAAGTTGGGCTTTCCTGACACCACTAGGTATGGAGGAGAACAGTATCTCATTATGATTTATTGGATTTGAAAGCCCAAAATCCCAGGGTAGCTCTCTCTGACACCATGCAGATGGCGTGCAGAATGGCATAGCCTTGTAGTGGGGCCAGGATGGAAGGATGAGCTTCCCATTCAGCCTTTGTGAGTTGAACTATATTTCTTTCCCAGAAGTTTAGACGTAGTATTGTGGTTTTTAACTGAATATTTTTGGTCTTCCTAAGTAATATCTCTCCTGGTAATTTGTCTAGAGAGACACCCTTTAGGGGAAGATATTTTTGTTCCCTTCTCTTGGTATTTTTGGGCAACTCCTTCTTCCTGCATATAGTACAGGATATACAAAACAAAACAAAACAAAGCTCCAGGAAACTTTCTGCCACATTGCTCCTTGACTCCTGATTTGGTTTGTTTTCTTCTCTCAAATATTTTATGATATTCTTATATTTGTTTCACACAAGATATCCAGAATTTTTAGCTATAATTAACAAGAAACATGAGAAGAAGTATGTGGCCTACATCTTATCCCAGGATTCTCTGGCTTTCATTTTAATGGATCTCACTTGGAGGGAGAAGAGTATGGCACAGTAATCCCTCCTAACATTGAGAATAACTGGATTAAAAGTCCTGTTACTCAGGCTGGCCCCCTAATCTAAAAACTAAAGGAGCTAGTGGTACCCAAAACATACAAAGCATCCTGAGAAGGGGAAAGGTGAAAAATAGTCTAAAAAAAAAGGCAGAGGTCATTGTTAATAGTGTACCAGGATTTAAAAGTCACAGTAGTCTTACTGCTCTGTTTAGTTTGATTTTATTTTGTTTCGGTCTGTCCACTCATATCAGATTTGAGGGCACAGACATCTAACCCAAAAATTACAGGTTATATCATGGTAACTATCCTTAATTTCCTATTAACTTAAACTGAAACCCTGTATTACTTACATTGTCTTACTATGACTGATCTTATTTGAGCTGGTTTGTTAGACTGCAGTTTTGCCTTGGCTGATTTTATTCAAATTTAGTATGCTTGATAGTATTGTCTAAGAGTAGAGGCAACTACTCTGAAGATGACAAGATGGGAACGATATCCATTCTAGTTTTGATTATTAACCGCTTTCAAGTCCTACAATGTCTTCAAAGTTGTGTTTTTATAAAAATAGCTATGTAATACTATGCTTAACTATATTAAGCCTGATGATTTGGACAAGTCTATTGAGAATAACAAGAGAAAGCATAGTAACTACGGTAGATCACCTAATGTGGCTTTATGTGTCTTTTCCATTGCATGTTTTCCTAGGAATTTGTTTTATTGTGTTGTTATGATCTGTTTTTCCCTATAATACAGAGAGGATAGATACACATGTAGAAATTCACACATGGAAGAATTTTTTAAACTATTTACAGGAACAGATTATATAATGCATGATGTAATGAACAGATACTCTGAAGAAGAGACATGAAGAAACCCAATGCTAATTCTGTAGCATTATGATATAAAATCTAGCAAAACTATTATTCACTGTTCAGAGTGATATTAGTCTAGTCTCTTAAGTTCAATTTCAGCATATGTAAAGATAAGGACAGCTACTACGAAGAGAATGAGAGGCATTATGGTAGTCATTATTGACTTCCCCAATGTCAGGTCTTGAAGACCTAAAAAGCCTTCATCATCCTGTAATGATTTTATTAGTTCTATAATATGCAGTATGTATTCAATGCGTATGAAGATGGGGACAACTATTTGGAAGAAAACTAGAGACAATAAGATAGACAGTGAAGATCTCCAGTGGACTTGCTTTGAAATCCGTATTTCTTTAAATTGTTTCTTTATGAACTGTTTTGTTTTGGTATGTTTAATCTTACCCTCTTTAAGATAAAAAACAAGTGTGTAGGACTAATAACCATATTACTAAGTTTTGTTGGATCATTGAGCAGAACTGTTGGCAGTGTCACTATTTGAATGTCACTTTGTATGCTTTAATTTTGTAACCTGAAAAACTATTTCTAAGATGACAATATGTAACTTATCAACTAGTGATTTATTACTGTTTATTTTTCTGTAATTCTGTATTGTTTCTACCCTTTTTGTCTGTTTTTTTTTTCTCTTTAAATAAAAAAAATTTAGAAAAAAAATCCTGTATCTGATGACTGTTTTATCACTCACAAGATTGTTGAAGTGGAAAAAAAATGACGCTGGCACTCTAAATGATTAATTTTACAGAGGAAGAAACTGACACTTTGAGACGTTTATCTCTTGGATTTACCACTCAAGGCTCCATGTAGATCCAACTAGCACTTCTCAAAAGCTAGTTAGCTTTTGCGCACCTTGTGCTTTATTAAAATGAACATTCTGATGCAGTAAGTCTGGAAAAAGGCCTGAACTCCTACAGTTTTAACAAGTGCTGGGAGGTGGGCTGAATCTCCCGTGCTTTAACTGACAATGTTCTTAAGCAGTCACTCCCCTTACAGTTCTATCTGCTGCTTAATGAATTAGTTGTACTCTTTCACCAAGGAAATGAATAGTATTTGAGGATTTATGCATCTAAGCATCTGTGACCCTGGTATTGCAGGAGTACAGGGTATTGTAAATGGTATAGAGATACAGAGGAGAGAGCAAAGGGACCTATCCAGAGACCATATTTTTGTTGGCTTTGTACAATATTTGCTGCCTTCAAAACTACAGTAATTTTGGTAAAAACAATGAAAAAGCATTTAAACAACTCTGTAGCTGTTTAGCTGTTTGAATAATCCTCTTGGGGTTCCAGGTTAAGTATCTTTCCCCATCTCAGAAAGGTAAATTGACATTCTTTTCCTGTAATTTTAAGGAGTGCATGCCCTCAGAAGTAATAATTTAGGGCACAAAGGTTGCAGTTCCCAGGCTAAGCATGAAAGTGACCAGCAAATGTGCAACTTGATCCATGTCTGCTTTGCTGTAGTCTAGCAGGAAGGTAATTGAGTAGGCTTGGACTTTGCTCCTGGGTCCTCTATGAACTTTATAAGCAGTCTTAATTTCTTTATGATGAAAGTATTAAAAAGTTTAATGATACATGAGATAAAGCCTGTTTAAAAATATACAGCAATGTAGAAATTTACACTAATGCTATATTCAATGGTCTGACTAGCAAACATCCCTGGGAATTGAACTGCAGCCTGGACCCTACTCACTGAAATTTTCAGCTGTGGAAGATCCAGCAATCAATTTCCAAATAAATAGAATTGGTTCAAAATCCCTAGCTATCACTTGGGAACTTTCTCTATGAAATATTCACTGAATTTGATATCACTCTTGAATTTAAGATTCTATCTCTCTGAACAAGTATACAAAATACAATTTGAGGAGATACACTCCATGTTTTTCAGTGTCACTGATCATGTTATCAACATTGCCACTGAGCTTTACCCATTTCTCTATAGCTATGTAGATAGAGTTCCACAAGACAGAGAGAAAGAGAGAGAGAGAGAGAGAGAGAGAGAGAGAGAGAGAGAGATGGGTGTGAGTTTGCATACATGGGTGTGTGAATGTTAGAGAAAGAGGAAGGAAGGTAGTCAGGACTAAATGTTGGTGTGGAGAAGGACAAAAATATCAAGCCAAATACTGAAAATGTGCCATTGGTTATTGACACTTTGAGTGCATTTGTGAATTCAGGGTCTATTGACAGAACAGAGCCCATGTCGGTTTTGCAAGAACATCTAATTATGAAAAGGCTTCTTAGGCTACCTCAGTCTCACCCCATCTGCTTGTAACCTCTTTCTACCTCGGGTAGGGATCTGAGCTTCTGACGGTGGGATTAGGAAGCATAAAGGTATTACAGAGAGATGCCTCGGGTTGCAAAGAGCCTCTCATCCACTGTGAAGAAAGCAACCAGGCAGCTTACAGGAAAGTTTTCGGCTCCGTGAGTATTTCTCAGTTTCTGCTGGGCTTGAGCTGCGCATCAAGGAAGAGTGTGGGAGGGCTGATCTGGCTCTAGAGCAAGTGGGAAGAGGGAATGCTCTGGACCTGTGAGCTGTCCTGGGGCGGGGTTTAAGATGTGGGAGAGAACACGAAGGAAATCTTCCCAAACCACCTTCTAATGCCATGTGACAAGCTAATGAGGGGAACTTGTTATACAAGGTCACTGCAAACCTTGATTACCAAATTCATTTGGAAGGGACTCCAAACAGACCCTCCTCTTTGTGGATTCATAGCAAACAGCTTTCTGGGAAAGGAGAGATCTGGGACACTAAAGAACCACAGAGAACATTCGTTGCTCCTAGGATGTGCTTGCAAACTTGGCCCAGGCACTTGCAAGTGTGAGGATAAGTGAGTAGAGAGTGAGCACAGAAGTGACCACAGGCACTGTGGGTGGCTCGGTCTCCTCCCGCTGAGGTTAAATTGTTTGTTGTTTGTTTCCTTCTGAAGCAAGGTAATTGCTAGAGTTTTTTAAAAATGGCTTTGGTTTGGGTCTTTCTTGATCCTCCAAACAACTTATTTCTCTCTGCCTCAGTGGGACTGTGATGCTGCCCAACTCCAGTATAGAAGAAACATTACTGCTCCTCCTGTTCCCCTCCACGCCTCTTTACAGTCCATCAGCAATGGAATCGTCTGTCTGACTAGATCTTTGTTGAGAATAAGGGAACTTGGAAGTCTAGTGTGACAGGACAGCATTAGACAGCCCATCTGAAGGACTTTCTACAGTTGTTTTCCTCCCTGGAGTTTGTGGAAGCTGATCTGCTGTGGCTTTGTGCTGCTGAGCCATTTGCTTTGGGTCTAAGGTGACTCTCAGTTCACTACCAAACTCCGCCTGAACCAACTACTTTGCTACCTCCACTTTTAAAAATTATTATTTCAAAGAAAAAAAAAAGACAATGCAAACAATAGCACAAAATTTCAAAAGAAAGTTGTAGCAGAGAAACAATGGTTAGTACTAGTATATTGTTATTTTCAAAGTAGTTGGTTGTGTTACAAGACACAGGCAGGAAAAACTGATCAAACAATATAGGCACAAACCTTTCTTTTGAACTAATCGAAGGAAAAATAAATCAATAATATACATAAAATTAATATATATGTATATATACACACAACAATTAAGATAGTTATGTATCCACTTTTTCTGCAGAAGAGCAGTTTGTAATCTTTAAAAGGGAAAGGGTGAACATTGCATAAAAGAGGAAAATATTCTACTTCACAGTGAAATTAATTACTTGACAGTTTAGAGGGAAAAACACAAACCTCCTCTTATAGTGAAAATCAATAGTGATAGGAGATGGGCTACGTGGCTCCAATATGCCCTGGGGATTTCTAGGAAAAGCATGGTTAGATGAATTTAGCCTTCGGTGCATCTCTGCTTAAACTATCTTCCATGGAAGGAAAAGGTCATACTTGTTTTGCTTTTCCTAAAGGCCTTGCAAAGAGCCCATAGATCTATGATAAATAAGATAAATCTATGATAGAACCCCTATAGGAATTATTTGGATTGAATACTATTAAAAATGAAACATTCAATACACAGAATAGAAAGTGTTATTTATAGTGCAAATTCCAGGAGTCAACAGCATCCAGTGACCAACCTGACAGCTATTATGTAGCACTTTCCAAGGAGTATTTTATGTAATGTATCACACCTAGACATGAACTCTAGAAGTGCAACGTCAAAATTATATAAACATGCAGAGGAAACATATGAAAAAAGGGGAAGTGAAATCAGTATAATATGAAAGTCAAATGTGATTTAATTTCTCAGAGTTACTTTTAGAGGTGTCAAAAATTCTAGGAAGGTTTCTTAAGACAGAATTCTGAGACCAAAAATAAATTAATGGTAGGGTCATTTGAGAGAGTCAGAGGGTGACCTGTAAAGATACAATTTGAGTTTCTGATAAATAACAAAGTTTTTAAGTGTAAGTATGTACTCTGGAATATATTTTCACTAAAACATAATTTGTTGCTTATTTGAAATTCAAATTTAACTAGGTGTCTTATGTTTTTATTTGCTAAATTTGGGGATCTTACTCTTAATAGGCTCTCTAGATGAAAGAAATGATTTGGTGCATCCTTACTGCTTTGGAAGAATTGGAGAGTTTGCCTTGATCTGGGAGAAACTTTCCAGCTTTTCCTGGGAGGTGGGCACAGTCAGGATGTATCTGTTGGTGATGGTGCCCTCTGATTGCAATGGTGCTCTGGGTGCCCATCCCCAATTCCCATGATTCCAATTGCCACATTTGGAAGACGGACAAGTCTTGCCTGTTGACAGGGATAGAGAGAACCCACAGCATGAGTATTAGAAGCAGTAATCAGAGCAGACAGTTTATTTCCTGAAGTCACAGAGGACTTTGTGAGGCGAGGACCAGATGGTGCCTTCTCTGAGGTCTGAGAGAAATCACAGGCTCAGGATCTCATCACACAAGGTTCAGAATATTTACTGAATTCTTCATTAATTTATTTACTCACTCTATCAATGTAATTCATATGCATTCTCCCCATGTGTCCAGCACTTCTGTAGGTGCTAAATGTATGGAAGTAGACCCATGTTGAAAAACATCTCATGAAGCACATCCCAGTAGGGATAGAGACAACATTCGTAGCGTGAGAAAGTAATTCAGAGACCTGGCAAAGTTCACCATTCCGTGCACCAGCTTATACATCAGTGTATTTCTTTTGAGCATGTGTGGACTGGCAAGAAAAAATAACTATACAAATAGAGGTCATAAATTAAAAAATAAGGTCAAAAATATATTGAAAATAAAGACAGTAAGTTAAACCTAGTTTTGAAAGTCCTAAGAAAAAGTTCTGAATTTGAAGTTACATAATAGAAGAGGAGAGGGATGTGCACTGATGTGGGAAAAAAGAAAAGTAATGAACCTGAGCAAAGATGGCCAGGGAGCTGGAGCTAAGAATATTAGCACAAATCCGTACCAGGTGAACTAAGGAATCCTACGTAAACACAGCCTGCAGCCCTGGCGTCTGAAAGGGTTGGCTCAGGGTAAGAAGTTAAGGCTATTGGAAATGCTCTGGAGCTTTTCAGAATCTTCCTTCGCAGGGTAAGTTTTGTTAACTGTTGTAGAAGAAAAGGATAAAGAAAAAATGTAAATCTTAGTGTATTTAACATTTTAAAATGCATTCTTGTGAATAATGTTCTCTTATTTATATTTAAAGGACAATGTACATGTCTGGGAACAACGTAGTACATAGTCCATCATTTAGATAGGAGAAAATGTTGGAATCTGGGTTAGAAGAACCTGATGTCTGCAGATATACAGAGGAATATGTAAATATGGAAGGTTTCAAGAACCAATGAGAGCTATTAAATAAACTGTAGCTATGTATCAGTTAGTTCATTTCTCTCCCTTTGCAAATGGTGAGACTGGTGGTTGTGGAGAAGTATGATGTTATGATAAATTTACATGCCATGCTAGTGGAAGATTTATTGGAATAACATATACCTAAATTTTCAAGTATTTAAATCTCTCAATGATCTGGGTTCTATATATTGAAAGTCCCCTTGATTTATACAGTGTTTTCTTCAAGTTTCTTTAAATACAATGATCTTTCCCTTTTTGAGCTAATATAAAGTACCGGGCTTTATCAAAGCACTGTCTTGCCCAGTGACTTGAAGGTCTTCCTTTCTCCTCTCATTGTTTTAGGAAGCCTGAAAGAGAAACATCAGTCACCCAGGAGTGGTCAAAATGAGTGACAACGCTACCTTGGCTCCTCCAGCACCAAACCAGGGTCCCACCACCCCCCGCAAAGGGCCACCCAAGTTTAAGCAGAGGCAGACTCGCCAGTTCAAGAGCAAGCCTCCAAAGAAAGGTGTGAAAGGGTAAGACCAACACGAGAGAGAAAGCTTTCCATTATTCTCATTTGCCATAAGACTCCTTTGGTCTTGAGAAACTAATGCTCATAATATTAAACAGACTTATAAAAATTTCTGTTCCACCCTCTGTTTTCCTGTCCAATCTAGTATTTGCAGAATTATATCTTTAGCCCTGGAATCCATTCCCTCTCAGCACCCAGATACAAGGGCAAATTTAGCATGCAAAAGGATACCTTTTATGATAACTTTTGATTTGGACTTCTGGTCTTTTTTGTGACCAGACTTTTGTCTTGACACACTCTGTACTTTGGATCTGAAATATTGAATCACTGGTAATTACCAGAAAACACAGTTCATTTTTGTGACTTTAAATCTTACGTCACCAGTTGTCATTTTTGTCTCCTTGTTCTTGACAAAATCCTATTCCCTGTCAACACATCCTGCTACTATGTAAATTTCTTTTTGAAGCCTTTACTGATTCAAACTGACTTCATCATTACTTTCATATTTGTATATTATAGTATTTAAACTTTCACAACTTGTGTTAATTTATACATTTATTTACATGTGTTCTTTAAGACTAAAAGCCCTCAGAGATTTTTTAGTTTTTTCCTTGAACTTTCTGTGCCTATCGTGATGCCTTCTGCGTAATAGATGCTTAATTAATCCTTGTGAAGAAGTGAACAAACAGATAAATGAATCATTTTAATGCTTTTTAAATGACTCAGATACTATTTGAAAAGTGAAGGTTGATTATTGTGTCACTGTAATCAATCTCTCTGGCTTTCTCTTATCTTCCTCTAAGTTTCTGATAGGGAGAAATCTCTTCTCTCTGGAATACACTGCATCCTGCTGAGATGACATTTTCCCTGCTTAACTACAATGCCAATAAAAATGATTTCTCAAATACAAACACTTAAGCTTCTTCTTCTAGCCCATTAGGTCAAGAAATTCTCCATGTGAGTAACTTCAGGATCATTTTACTCTGATCTCAATTAAACTTTATTTCATTTATTTGTTTTCCTGTAGGTTTGGAGATGACATTCCAGGCATGGAGGGGCTAGGGACAGGTGAGCAACACACACCTAAGAAAGAACTTTGTATTTAGAGTTTCACCTTTTTGTACATTTCAGGCCTTAAGGAGCAGTTGAAGGTTCTCGTAAGTACCCATAAAAGGCAGCAGGTTCCATGATGCCACAGAAATTTGAAGATATGATTTACTCTTCCAAATAAGTACATATGTGACCAGATGCAAAAACTCTAAGAGAAATCAGGGTAGGCCCAAAGTTGAATGAATCTTTCTGGTTTGCTAAGCAACGTTAAGGGGATACAATGCTGAGTTGTAGGTTTTTATGGAAGAAAGAGTCTCAAGAGTTTGTCTAGCCCAACTTTATTTTTCAGAAGAGGGATATGAGATGGAGAGGAATTAAGCCCCAATCCGAGGCCACAGAGTGAGGTATTGGAAATAGGGGTGGGGCCTGGGGAACCTTTCTTCTGTACCAGCCAAACCAACTTCCTCTATTTACATACCCGCTAGCACCCACTGGGGAAGCCTTTGGTCTGAGCGCATTTGATACAGTCTGATTGGCTAGAATATCCGCATTCATTAGATAATAACTGTAATCACTGAATTTTTAAAAAAAAAAACCAACAGACTATTTTTTAGAGAAATTTTAGATTTATAGAAAAATTAAGTGGCAAATCCAGATACTTCTTATACACCCCCCACCTTTCCTTCCTCTTGTATATACTTCCCTTTTATTAACATCTGAATTAGTCTGGCATGTGTGTCCTATTTGATGCACTAGTAATTATACATTATTATTATATTCACTGAAGTCCAAACTTGTGTAACTTGAGTTTATTATTTGTTAGATATATTTCCTGAGGGTTTTAAAAATGCACAACATACCCACCATGTAGAATAGTTTCACTGTCCTAGACATTCTCTGTGCTACTTTTGTTTATATCTCTCCCCTACTTCTCAAAAAAAATTCCTTTACCACACCTTAGTTTTGCCTTTTCTACAATGTCATACAGTTAGAATTATGGAGTAGAGTCTTTCCATGCCGGTTTCTTTGAAAGATTCCTATATATTTTTATATGACAATAAGTAACTACTATATAATATTCCATCGTGCAAATGTACCATGCTTTATCCAATTGAAGGGCATCTTGTTTTCTTCTAAACTTTGGCAATAATGAAAAAAACTGCTATACACATTCATGTGCAAGCTTTGGTATAGACACCCAAGTTTTGAACCCATCCAACACAGTTAATAAATGGTGATACTCCTCATGCTAAGTGTCTGACCAGATAATCATGAATGTGTTTGCATTTTCTACTAAAATACCACTTCCAGGAACTCAAATGGATCTTTTATCCCCTTCATAAAAAGCTATTTCCTAGGTCAACTGCTTTTGTAATTTGGCTAGAAACGTTCAGGCCAGCAAATTTGTTCTAGATTCTGAAAGATAGATTTCACTTTACTGGCGCATTTGAGGTAATATAAAGAGATTTATACTGGTGGAAGTTCTGCAGTATGTGACCTGGTTCTAGTCTCATCTACATAATTGTGTTTTCCTGCTAGTTTTTTAAAGTCCCTGCCTATTGGTCAGCTTCTCTCTACATGGAGATAATAACGTTTTATCTAGAGCAAAAAGGTTGAACTAGATGATGCGTTGAGATTGCTTCTCAGTATGTGACTTGATGCAGGAATTTCAAAATGCAAAGGAAGTGAGGAGAGCAAGTCAGATCAGTTCAAACAGCTCACGTGGTCTTGTAGGAAGCCCACAAGACCACAGATTCCCAGACCACAGGACCTAAAGTGTTACTGCTTCTTGCTTCAGTCCTTGGCTGGATCAGAATTCCACTTTGCTCTTTCTTTGGTGGTTGGTCTGCGGGAGTTTCAGTGAGTTTTACTCCCAGCATATTCCCAATCAAACCATGGTCACCTCTGCAAAGAGGTTGCAAAATGAAACCAACAGAGATACTTGTGGCTAGTGATGATCCCCCACTGATCTCATTCTTTTTGGGCTACAAGGCATTCTAGACAACTTCCCAGGTATAAGAGAGTGCAGTGAGATGCCTCTGCCTGAAGGGTGACTTTTGAGCAGAAGAGCTGTACTTGGGGGTCCACTGGCTTACATGTTTTTTTTTTTTTTTTTTTTTTTTTTTTTTTTTTTGTCTCTTGCAGATATCACGGTGATCTGTCCCTGGGAGGCATTCAGCCACCTGGAATTACATGAGCTCGCTCAGTTTGGGATTATCTAAGACACCAGAGGCTCTGCCTAAAGCATCTCACTCATCAGCATCTTCTCTAAAGTTGGTTACTTTGCCAAAGCTGGCAAAGAATCTGGAAATTTGGTAGTCACAAGTAGTTTTGGGGGGCTTATGTGGCCATTTCTGATCAGTTACTATTGAGTTCTCATAGTGTTAGAATCACTCTTGCAGTAAGGCTCAGCAAGAAATAGTAAATGAAAATCTTTATCTGTTGGGAGCATTTCAGGTTTTTCCACCTTTTCCTATCAGCTGGTCAGAAGTCATCAGCATTTCTTTATGTTTTGTGTAAGTTTCCTAAATTTATTTTTGTGAAGCATTCATTGTAATTAGCAGTAGACCTCTAACACTTATGTCACATTCCTTCCCTTTTTATTTAATAAAGGAGATATTTCCCTTTAATCTCATGATGTTGTATTTAAATGTGTTGATTATCTGACACCCTACTCTGAGAACCAATTAAATAAAGAAGGCATAGTCACATAGGAAACAGGACCAGTGCCTGCCGAAGGACACAGGGTTACGGTTCAAGACCTGATTCTACTTTGAAAATTGATAAGTCACGTACTTTCAGGATCTATTCTGCATTGAACTAGGTTAAGATAGGGGTCTCAGGTAGCTCTAAGTTGTGTAGTTCTAGGCTGCTAGAAGACTTCAGACAAATTCAGAATGCTTGGCAAATTGAACTTTCTTTTTGGTGCTCTGGTTCAGGAAAGTTCCCTTTCACAATATCCTTCTGTCCAGTGGCCAAAGGTGAGGACAGTGAAGTATTTCTATAGTCACTGACCGGCTCTGTGCATCTGTACATATGTATAACAAATCACTTTTCAGTGGTCAGCTGGAAAGATTCGTCTACTATCAGATGCAATGGATAGGTGGCTGTACCTTTTAACTAAAATGATGGTTTGCTTCACCTCTGATGTTGTGTCAAATTTAATGTGCACATAGCTATCTTTTCTCAATACTTTTAAGGCAATTGTGAAATTCAAATGTTGCCTCTGTCTGATTTGGATGCTTTGGTACTAACAGTATGAATTTCTTCATTTTAGTTTTGTAATCTGTGGTAAAGGAATGGAGTAAATTAACTGAAAAGAGAAGAAGTGAGATAAGAAAAAGAGTCAGGTTCTAGTCCAGACTTTAACAGTAAGTCACTCTGTGATTTGGGTAAAGACCGCATCCTGTGGATCTTTTGATTTGCCTGAAGATTCACCAACGTGAGGTTCATATAAGTCATAAATTCTAGGACTTTGAGGATCCCTAAGAGTGAGAATTAGGGCAAGCCAATGGCTTCTAATGCAGGGACTGTGTTAATTATTTTGCACAAATGACAAAGTTGTCTTCTGGTCAGAAAACTACAAGTACAAAGGAGAGAACAAGGCATAGATTCAAAAGTGGAACTATGACATGCAAGGAGGCACTGTGGTAATATGCACTTCCCTCTTCAGGAGGAAGCCTTGCTGTCAGCCGTGCACCTGTGTCCCCTCCTGCCACAGCCAGCCCTGCCCCTGAGAGTCAGGTGCTGCTCTGGACAGCCAGTCTTCTGTCTCTGCTTATTCACCTCAGGGTATCTCTTGGTTGAGGAGTCTACTGAGTCCTCCACTGGATGAGACTCTGGTCCACAGCTGAATTACTTTGCAAAGGTGTTCTAAACTGGAAGCAATAATACTGACATAACAGAATGCCTCAAAAAGAACACATTTTCAATGGTCAAGATGGAGAAGGAGTTGGAATCAAGCCTCATGAGGAACAACTGAAAGAACTAATGATACTCATCCTAGAAGAGAAAATGATAACTGCCAACAAATATTTGCAAACTTTTAACAATGAAGCAGGCTGAAGCTGACCTTGATCATGTAGGATCCCAGCATTGAGTGGTGAGATGGTGTTGATATAATTTAAATCACCTTCCAACTCTAAAATTTTATTATTTCTATTCCTAAATTCTGA